>NC_141924.1:40793904-42151404 GCF_057802395.1 Ceratotherium simum simum
CTCTGGTCTCTATCTTTTTGGCTCTTCTTGTAAGGATATGAGTTGTATTGAATTAAGAGCTACCCTACTCTAGTATGGCATCTTCTCAACATGATTGGATCTGTAAAGACCTTATTTCCAAATAAGGTCACATTCACAGGTACCAAGAGTTAGGACTTGAACATATCTTTTTGGGAGATACAATTCATCCCACAGCCCCTATTATGTACTTTTGCATTTAAAACATACATTTCTAATCTCTTAATGTGGATAGATTATTTTTTTCTTTCCACCAACACCATTTATTTTCAATTTAGTTATTTTCCTGTGTTTTTCAAAAACACAGTTTTTATGTTTTAGAAAAAACACTTAAACGTTGCCAGTTTGAAAAAGTCTTCATTAAATAATTTTTTTTCTTCTGGAATATTTCCCTGTAGTATTTTCTTACCATTCTTTCATAATTGATAATAGGAAAAAACCAAACTCTTTGTATGAATGTGAAGCATGTAATAGATACGGCTGCGGGGTATCAATGTATAAACCTTAGTTATTTGGTTGACGTTGTTGTGGTTTAGGATTAAAGTGGTTTTCAAATAAGTAAATAACGAGTTTTCTCTCTCAGTTTTTGGCTAAAATGAAGTTTTCATTCCTGGAATTTTAAAAGTAATTTACTTTTTTATAATAAGATACTGAATGTTTTTTGAAAACTCACTTTACCCACAGAGATGTCAGTTTCAGGAACGGTGAGAGGCTAACCTCACATGTATTTGAAACAGCTTTTGGATTGTGAGATATGCCAAGACTCTAAACCTTAAGTTTTTTGAATGTCTTTACTAATATAAAGAAAAACGCTTCTTTTTTTTTTTTTTTTTTTTTTAAATAAAGTATTCTCCTCCACATTTTTGTTCATACGCATGTTTCTTTTAAAGGAGAGTGTCAGGAACCTGGAACATATAATCATTTTAAAACATGAATGTGTCAAACTTATAATTTCTAATAATCATGTTGAGAATAACTCATAGTAGCTCACAGTAGCTCATAATTCCAACTCCTACATCTGAGTTCATATGAAGAACAGAAACTCCACTTCTTCTTAATCAATTTTTTTAAAGCAAAAGTTTAGAATTTTAACAGTATTTGCAACCCTGTGGTGTTTTCACAGACATTCTGAAACCTGTGGATGAGAACAAACTACCATCACCAAAATACAAGCTTTGGAGGATCTGTGAGACTGAGAGGTGCAGAGAGCAGACTGCTGTAGCTGCCGCGCTCTCTTGAATATTTGCTCAGACGCCCAAGAACCTGCGCTGGAACGCCTCACAGCCCCGCGAAAATACACTATGTTAGTGGTTACAGTGGAATGCCACCAAAGAGAAGAAAAGAACAGGACGGGAATAAGAGTGATGATTCCCAGTCGAAATCCTCTTAATTTTGTAAAAAAAATTAAATGTACATAGTACAAATTGACATTAGTTAGAAAAAAGGAAATTTCTGTTGCCTTTTCATTAAGTGAAAATTCTTTTGCTCTCTCCCACATGCTCTCTTTCCCTTTGCGTATCTGGGCAGTGGTAAGCAGATTACTAAGATTGTTCTCAAGACTTCCCAGACCCCCTCAGCATCTCTGGTATACACCCATTATAATCCCCTCTCCTTGAGTGTGGGCAAGACTTGTGATATGACAGGTTACTTTATACGGCAAGAGTGGAGGGATTTTGCTGATGTATTTAAGGTTCCACATCAGCTGATTTTGAATTAATCAGAAGGAAGATTATCGTGGGTGAGCCTGACTTAATCAGTTGAAAGCCTCTCTAAAGGGACTAGGTCCTTCCTGAGGTGAAAGAGAGATGTTCTCCAGTGCTGCTCTTGAAGAAGCAAACAGACATCTTGTAAACTGCCTATGAAAGGGGTGCCTCTAGGAACTGAGGGTTTCAGTCCTGTAACTGCAAGAAACTGAATTTCTGCCCAAAACCTGAAGGAGTTTGGAAGAGAGTCCTGACTCCCTCTTGCAGAGTGCACTTGACAGGATAATAGCAGCCTTGTGAGACCCTGAACAGAGGATTCAGTTAAACTGTGCCTGGATTCCTGATCCCTGTAGACTGGGAGATAATAAATGTGTGTTGTTTTAAGCCACTAAGTTTGTTGTAAGTTTTTATGCAGCACTAGAAAACCAATATATCTCTCCACAAGCCAATTTTTGCATATATTTATAATAGTGAAACATAGTCTCCAAAATTAACTAAAGAATTATTTGCTGTCTAATCTATAGGAGCAATATATGTGAGAATGTCCATCTCTGCCCCCAAAGAATTTAGACTAATCTGGAAGATTAAGACAAATAGCTCTAACATAAGAATAAAATCTGCAAGAGCCGTAAGCATGAGGCCTATGGAAAGTGCAAGGACAGGAGACTCTGACCAAGGAAACAGGAAAAATCGTGCAAATAGGTTGGGATGTGGTCTCAGCAACACTTCATAGTCAAAGTGAATGAGTCATTTGAATGCATCAGAAAGAGTTTCTCACGTTCAAGCTATCAGTGGACTGTCACCAACTTCTCTGTCCCAAGTTCACAAGGAACTTCTGTTGCAAAAAAGATGAGGGATTCGTGGTAACCCCAGGGGTGTGGATATGTGGTGGCATTCAGAAGTGGCCAGGACAAAGTTAGCTCTGCCTATGGTAATGACAGTCTATTTCCTCTCATCTCATCCTGTTCACTATCTCAACCCTTCCCCAATTCCCTTCATCCTGTTGAGTGCACGGGCTCTGATCCTGTTGGTGCTCTCACGGAAGAGGCCAGTTCACACTCACTGCTTCCACTTTCTCACTCCACTTTCTCACTTCTTAACTCCTCACCTCACATCTGCAAGCGGGCTTCTGACGCCAGCTCTCTAATGAAACAAGGCTTTCCAAGGTCAACAAAGAGCTCTAAACCCACTGGCCTTTTCTCAGGCATAATCTTCCACTATCTATTGGCAGCATTCACCATGCCTGGATGCTTATATCTATAATTATGTCTTCTCATGGTCAAAAAAGAAAAAAATTAGT
Organism: Ceratotherium simum simum; assembly: GCF_057802395.1. NCBI lineage: Eukaryota > Metazoa > Chordata > Mammalia > Perissodactyla > Rhinocerotidae > Ceratotherium > Ceratotherium simum. Next base: position 40,796,926 of record NC_141924.1, read on the forward strand.
TGGATCACACCCTATTCCTTAAATCCAGTAAAGGCTTATGGTTTGCAGAATAAAGTATGACCTGCTTAGCAAAGCATTAAATGTTCTCAAAAATGGGGTCACACGCTTCTCTTCCAACCACATCATTCAATGTATCCTACAATCCAGTCACACCAAACCATTAACCATAAAAGTCTGTGATGTACTCACAACTCATGTTGGTCAGCATGGAATGGCTTTCTATCAATTCTTTGGTTATGCAAATCTTTCTCTGGTTCAAGGCATAATTCAAAGGCCACCTCTTTCTTCAACTCCTTCTGTAATTCCCATACCATTTCTCCTCCCTTCGTGCCTTGCTTGCTTGTACATCTCTTTAGTACTTATTTCATTATGCCCTGTACTAAAGTATGTTTTGCTTAACACCTTTGAGACTCTTTACTCCCCTATAAAATGTGATCATAAATATACACCCAATAGGGTTGTTATGAGGAATAATTGGTCAAATCATAATTCAATATATAGTACTCATCACTCAGCAAATATAGGTAATAGTGATGATGATGACACTCTCTCTCTCTGCTACTGCTCCCTCTCCCCTACTAGAATGAAGCATCGTGAGGGCAGATTGCATGCTATAGTTATTTCTCTTTCTCCCAAACTTCAAGCAGTACATTTAATAAATTTCTTTTGAATCGGATTGGCTACTGTTTCTCAGAAACTCTTTTTCTTGAGCTTCTATGACACTCTCCACTACCACTTCACCCACGACACTCTGACAGCTCATTTATCTCTTCATCAATTTCTCTACTCATCCATGAAATTTATATTTTCAGAATTTATCATTAACTCTCTCTCTTTGTTCCCCTCTATACATTCTTACTAATGACAACTATCCACTTTTACAACCTAAGTTTATATCTCGTCAACTTCTAGACCTCAATGTCCGATGTTGAACGCTCTCTTGCATTCCCCATTCCCTACAGGGCATGACCCTGGAATGCTTACCCAGCTTCTCTGGAATTTTATTTTTCATTTTCTTTTTTCTAGACACTCTCAGATCCAGTTGCAGTGTCTATCAACTGTATGTTCACAGAGTCTGTCACATCTGTGCCTTCCTTTCCACAGCAATTTAGGCTTTCATTATCTCTAGTGTTACTTCAATTGCCTCCTTCCTGCCTTGTCCCTCTTTCCAGGCTCTCCCCTTGCAATCTATCCTACTCACACTGCTGCCAGATTGATGTTTTAAAAACAAAACTATAATTATGTCACTTCTATGTTTAAATATCTTGACTTGTTCCTGGCTCCTCTTTAACCATTAAAGAAAGTCTAAACTCCTTAGCCTGATATTGATGGCTCTCTCTAACCTAATGCCACATAACCTTTCCAGTGTCATCTTTCATGACTCCTCTACACATTTCTTAAGTTTCAGCATATATCACCGTCTTATATTGTTATTGTTTCTATGCATATCTTATCTCTTCTATTAGACTATAAGAATGATAACTTGTTCTATTTTGTATTCTACCACCAAGCCATCCACACATGCCATATACATTTATTGACTGCCTGCTCTTGGTAAGGCAAATAGCATGTAGTGTAGAGTAGGAAAGAATGGGTCAAACTCTGAGGCTATCTTCTAAGAATTTAAAGTCTAGAAGGGAAAATAAGATGTGAGCATAATAGTCCTCCATGGTAGAGGATGATAAGTATATTAAAAGAGTAACATAGGTATTCAGGAGGAGCAATATAGAAGAACTAGCATTTGAACTGAGCCTTAATCTTCTAGGTTAGGGAGGCTTCGCTATGCAGAAATGGGAGTAATGGGCATTTCAGATGTAAGAAAACCAAGGACTAAGGTACAAAGGCAGGAAATGGAGACATGTCTCTGTGGAACAGTGAATAGTTCAGTTCAGAGAAGCTGAAATAAGGTAGGAAAAGTAGATTGGGGCTAGACCACAGGGGGTCTTGGATGACAAATAAAGGAATTCAAAAGTCAGTTAAGGGGGAAGTACTAAAGGTTTCTGAGCAAGGGACTTGAGTGTTCAGATCTGTGCTCCAGGATGAATCATCTCGAAGATTTATGTACAATGGATTGGCCAATAGTGGAAAAGGTTGTGGGAAGATCTCTTAGAAGGTTGTGTAACAAATGTAATACAGACGAGGGCCCAGATACAGCAGTTGCGGTGGGAATGGAGAGGACAGAGAGGACCGAGAATGAGGCAATAGGACTTATTAACTAGTTGGACAATGGGAACAAAAACTGGGAAGAATCATAGAGGATGCCAGGATCTTGTGCTTCAGAGTAGAGAAATATGTGTGTGCCTGTGTGTGTGCTTTGTTGGGGAAAAAGAAGGTGAGGTTAGTTTTGGATATATGGAATTTCAATCACAAATGGCACATACAGATGAATGGATCTTAAAGAGAGGTTTAAAAATGAAATCCATTGTAGTTTTAATTTGCATTTCCCCAATGACTAAAAATATTGAACATCTTTACATGAACTTATCAGTCACGTGTATAGTCTTTAAGTGTCTACTCAAATCTCTTGTTTATTTTTGTATTGGTTTGTAAGAGTTATATACATATATATATATATTTTTTTTTTTTCCTGGAAACAACTTGTATGTCAAATATATGTATTGCAGATATTCTTTCCCAGTCTGACTTGCATTTTTATTTTCTTAATGGTGCATTTTGAAAAGCAGAAGTCTTTACTTTTGAAGAAGTCTAATTTATCAGTTTTTCCTTTTATGATTAATCTTTCTGGTGTTCTTTTAAGAAAACCTTTGCCTACATCAAGGTCATGAAATTATCTCCTATATTTTCTTCTAGAATATTAATAGTTTTAACTTTTACATTTAGATCTACAATTGAATTTGAGTTACCAGGGAAGGGCACATTAAAACCACAATGATATACTCTATACAGCTACTAAAATGGCTAAACTTAAAAAGACCAACAATTCCAAGTGTTGGTAGGGATGTGGAGCAACTAGAACTCTCACACATCGCTGGTGGGTTGTAAGTAATATGGCCACTTTAGAAAAACAGTTTGACAGTTTTTAAATATAAAGTAAAATAAATACCATGCTACCTAGCAATTCCACACTTAGGTACTTCCCAAGAGAAATGGAAACATAAAGATATATCCACTCAAAGACTTGCAAAAAAATATTTATAGTAGCTTTATTCTTAAGAGCCTCAAACTGGAAATAACCTAAATGTCCATAAACAGATAAGCAAGTTGTGGATAGCTATACAATGGAATATTACTTAGCAATAAAAAGGAATGGACTACTAATACACACAAAAACATGGATGAATCTCAAAAACATTATGCTGAGTGAAGGAAACCAAACACAAAAGACTACACAGTGCATGGCTCCATTTTATGAAATTCTAGAACAGTCAAAACTAATTTGTAATGACAGAAAGCAGATCAATTATTGCCTAGAACCAGTGCACGAATTGCAGGAAAGGGACTAGTGGCAAATTTTTGGAGTGATGATTACATTGTATACATTTGTCAAAATGCACAGAACTAGATCTTTACAATGAGTGCATCTTACTGTATATAAACCATTCCTTACTAAAGTTAATTTAACAAAAGCGGGGAGCTCCATAAAGACATCAAGGCAGGGAATTGAGTTTTGGGTATGATTTACATAAAGATAGTATTGAAAGTCCTAAAATTATGAAGAAATCATAGAGGTAGAAGAATGCCAGAAGTAGATCTTTGGAAAGTATCTCCCTGCAAGTCATTGGAAGAGGCAGAGAGAAAGAAAACAGAAAGAAAGGAAGAGAATTAGAGTATAAAGGTTCAGAAATAAGGGAGAAGAGAGTATCAATGAGGGTACAGCACATGGCATTGGGTGCCTTGTACATATAGGTCCAGCTGTCCCTGGCCGAGTGAACAGCCAAACCAAGTAATCCAGATAGAAGCAAAGCTGCATCAGGCTCCAGTGGGAGATGAAAGCCGCAGAGCTGACTTTGGGAAACCGTCTATATGTTTTCCTGTAACTAAAGCACTGGTAAAAAATCATGCAGCGCTCAACTTTTAGAAAGACTATTAAACTCAAATTCTATGGCAGTACCTAGGCTTTCCCATCAGTTGCATTGGTGTTAGTGCTGAAGACCACTTAATGCAAAACAGCAAAACAGATTCTCTACTGATGAGGACCTGGAAAGCAGCCAGTTGAATCACATTAGAGCCACATTAGCAGATCTGGAAAAGAAAGGTGACGGATGACAGCAGCTGTGGAAAGGTGAGGTGACAGGGAACAGCTCCAATTAGCATGGGCAGAAGACGGCTGGCAAGGCCATTTGAAGCACCACTTCAAACAACATCCACAGTTGTGGCGTTATCTGCAACAACAGTAGCTGAAACACTGAAGTGCTGTGTTTTGTGTGGCTGATAAGGTGAAACAAAGAAACTCACAGAAGTTTTCTATAAACAGTTCCTCACCAAAGAAAACCTCACAAAAGTGCCCATTGCAGGAAAAACTGCTGGAACACACTGCCAACTGTCTTGGAACTCTCAGTGAAAGCACAGGAAACCGGGCTGTGTTGTATAGCAATCGTCATAAGAAATGAGTTCATCGTGTTTCTGGGGCATTGCAATACAATACATAACTTTAAAAACTAAAAGATGGAACTAGTACTAAGGCCCAGATCTCCACTTGAATAAAAATGCTTCGGGGGAAAACCGTTTCCCCGAGGACCAATCTGGTGGCTGCTTGTATCTCAGTGCTGCAGGAGACTGGGCTGCAGCCAGGCCAAAGAGAAGAAAACAGACAGGGAACATTTTTATTCATCACAGGCAGGGAGGAAAGAAAACAGAGAACAGAAGATGACCTAAAGAAAGGTTGAGGAAAGGGGGAGAGAACAACAAAAGGAGAGGGAGAGAGGGAAAAGATGGATGTGAAGTGCTGAGGGGTTGAGCGCAAACCAAAATGGCTTTGGAAGGTGGCCCACTTTAGTCCAACAAAATATTGAATTTTGCCTTTAATTGTTATTATTATCCCTTTCCAGTAAGACCCCTTTGGGGACCCTCTCCTTTTTTATTGAGATATAATTGACATATTACATTAGTGGCAAGTGTACAACATAATGATTCGATATTTGTACATATTGTGAGATGATCACCACAATAAGTCTAGTTAACATCCATCACCAAACATAGTTTCAAGTTTTTTTCTTGTGATGAGAACTTGTAAGATTGACTCTCTTAGCAACTTTCAAATATGCAATACAGTATTATCAACTATAGTCTTCATGCTGTACATTACAACTCCATGACTTATTTTATAACTGGAAGTTTGTACATTTTGACTCCCTTCACTCATTTCACCCACCCCTCAGCCCCCACCACTGTCAACCAACAATCTGTTCTCTGTATGTACGAGTGGAAGCCCTTTTCTTGATAATATGATTATCTAGGATCTTTTGAGCTAAAGGAGAATAATAATTTTGCCTACTAAGAGCCAAGTTTTGTGCTGGGGCTAGAGACACAAAAATGAACACAGTCTCTGGCCTCAAGTAGATTGCATAGTACTAAGAGACAAAGCACACACAGTTAAGTAGAATATAAAGTACAAGTTATAAACATATGCAGAAATAAGTTCTGAAGAATAACTAGAAGGAGCCTCAAGCAAGAAACTTGAGGCAGAGGAGAAAGTTTGTACAAAGTCCTGGAAGCATGGAACAATATGGATGATAAACTCAGCAACTCGAAGAGTTTCTGTCCTGCGGAAGCAAACTGCGTGGGGGCAAAGGGATGCAGGTGCGGCTGGAACATGTGCAAGAGCCACATCAAATCATCTCATAAAAAGCCGTCCATGTCTTGCTAGGACCTTTTAATTTAGAGGTACTTCTGGCAGAAAAATTCTGTCTGTAATGCATTGAGGCCCAAAAACAAGTTAGAATTCTGTGCTTTGGTTTAGTTCCTAAGCATGGCATACACAGCCTAGCACATAGTAGGTGCTATATAAATACATACTGGAAGTTTATGAATTTTGAATATGGCCAACATTATATTCCAGACTCAGTTTTAAGTACTTTATGTTTATTAATACTTTACTGCTCACACCTTCCCAGAGGTAAGTACTATTATTAGCCTTATTTTACAGAGAGATTAAACGGTTTGCCCAAGGTCAGACAGTAGTAATGGCAGAATCGGGACTTGGAACTCAGGCAGGCCAACTCCTGAGGTCACACTCTGGCATTTCCTCACAGCCGTCAATGCTCCCCCAACCCCAGTTAGTAACTATTATTGGGCTAGAGTCTCTGGGTGATTAACACAGTATTATGGACAAAGTGTTGACACTTTAGGGCCACTGAAGTATACTGAAGAATTTAGGGAATAATATTTACATGTCTATAACAGCAATGTTTTTAATTCACTGCAAGAGTTTAGTGATTTTAAAGAATTTGATCCAAATCTTTACGAAAAGGAAATTATAATAAAATTTTACTTTCAGGCATTGAATAATATAACTGAATCAATTAAAGTTTATTTCCCTGAGATCCTGGCTCTGTTCTAAGTTTCTGTGGAAAGGTAGGCACTACGTTTCAGTAAATGGCATATCTGTCAGTCAAATATGTTTCTATTATTGGTAGTCTACCATTGCCCTTTTTTCCCTTTTTAACTTGTGTGTGTGTAAACAGCTTGAAAGAGAAAAGAAAAAGGAAGAGAGTTCAAGTGGTTTTGCAATTCCTCCAGGACAGCAGTTTCAATGAAAGTGTTGCTTGGTGAGGAAACCTTTAAATGGGCCAATATCTTCTTAATCTTTATTTCAAAGTTATCTAAGTTCACTTAAAAATCAGACTGGGGAGGCCTACGGACTCAGAAGATATCAAGTTCAAATCCCTTTATTATGGTATTCTCGTAAATGAAAGGCAAAACAAAGAAAAATAAAGCTGAGCGCTAAAAACATAATGGGACATCACATAATTTTCCTCTGGTTTCCAGTTCTAAATTCTTTATCCAATTTAATAGAAACTGGCACAAGCCAGACAGGTCAGCAACGCAGTAAAGGATCTACATCACTCGAGCCAGGAGGAACCAGCAGTCTCTCAGCTTCTCTCCTTCTGCTGTTTTCTTTATAGATGTACATTTGTAGTCAGGCTTCCCCTAGGGAAAAAGTAGCCTGTATTTTGACATGCAACTGCTATGTGGTAAGGAACAGACGTTCAAATCTATTTTAAAATATATTTGTATAATTCCTGAGCTATTTTTAATATGTCCAAAATATTGTTCATTCTCCTCATTTTTCTCAGGTGTGTTTAGTTAATATCTTTGAAATGCTAATGGAATGTAGCTAAATAAGATTTAGAAACTTCACTGAGATCTTAAGTCACTTGGTGGCTTTATGTGTTGTTACTCTGTATTACCTACGCTTTGGAAGTTTATAAAATCCCGCCACACTAGTGGTTCATTTTAAAGCCATGAATTTCTTGGGGGGAGTTTTCTGCATAATAGACTTGTAAGAGGGAAACAAAATTCAAGGTCACATTTAAACAACTTTCCTGAAATACAACATCAGTAGCATATACTTTTATTGGGTTTCCACATTGAATACAGGATGTTGATAGTCATACTGCACACTTGTTCTTTAAAATCAGTATCATACACAATGCCCCAGCTTATAAAAAGTATTTTAAAATATTGTTTTTACTCCCTCAGAGTAAAAATTATAACACAACATACCTACATATATAATTTTTACAAATCAATAAAATGTACTAACTATAATATAAAGGAGAAATAAGAAAGTAATTTATAATGAAATAATTTGTATTTCAGTATAAAAATCTTCAGGCACAACCACACTAGATGACACAATGCAATAATCAAATGCTTGCAACTGCTAGAAAGGACGTTTGGATTTAGAGGTGTAAGACAATCAGATTTTCAAAAAATCAGAAGAAAATGAAAGATCAGAGTTTAGATGAACATTAGAATAAAAGCTAGAATATTCAGTTTATATTAGAGCCATGCAAAAATACTTTGTGTTGTGTTTATATGTCAAATAGTTCTAGGTTTGTATAACTATAAATAGGGTTTCTTTCTATATGCATGTCCTATGGAGATTTTGAAATTTGTGCAGAATCCGGGACAATTTTTCATTGTATGAAACTGTTTCACATGTTGCAAGATGTGTAGGCTCCTGGGCCCATAGTCTCTAAATGCCAGTAGCTGCCCCTCATGCCCATTTTTTAGCACACTAAAAATGGCCCGACGAATATTCACTATATCCTGTAGGGGGCAATGCCAACTCCATTAAGAACCAAACTGCCTTTCTGCCATGGGATTAAGTTTTTAATAATGGTTAACTCTTAAAACACACACACTCACACACTCTCACCCTGTATTCACATACATCTGCATGCATTTCTTATATTTTGAATCAGAATTAAACTTAAAAAGCTGATGAAATAAACTAAACTAAAATGAAATACGTATGTTAAACGTAAGCATGAGTCACTACACTGTGCTGTGATGAATTGCAACCCTCATCTCTGTGTCCCTATCCCAAATAGATTCCTTGAGCACTGCACTGATGAAGTCACTCAAGATTGCAAAGCACTTGCTCAGAAAATAACACTCCTCAGTATTATGACGTTTTTCTTATAGATCTTTCAATTTAGTAGAAGTTAACAGTGAATAATTTCACTTAACATTTTAGCCAATGCTTTTCTGAAGTGTTAGAAGAATTGAGTCAACAGATGATAGCTGAAGCTGAGTCATACACAGAGTTCATTTATACAATGAAAGAAAATCTAAACATTAGTATTTAGGTAGTAATGGGTTATTAACATGACAATCTATTGAGTAAGTCAGTCCAATAATGAGAGAAATGCAGAAACATAAAGTGAATAAGTAGTTGCCTTTAAAGCCAGAAAATGCAATGAGAAACTCTGTAGTATTAAACTTGTGTTCTGAGTACTCACTCATTTAAAACAAATATCAAAAGACAAATATCAATATAAACCAATATCTCTGAACAGGCACACAGAACCCTAATAGTTTCAAGTCTTGGTTGTGATAAGGAATGGTGGAGGTGATTTGCAGCCTTTGTGATAATCTGTTAAGGCATCATAAAACTGCATAATTTTTTCTGACACAACCCTGCACCTACAACCTACACAGTGTATAATTTCCTTGGACAAGTCACTTACCTTACTGAGCCTCAGCTTTCTCATCTGTAAAATGGGGATAATAATGGTTCTCATTTAGTAGAGTTTTTACAAGGCAGAATGGAGGTTGATTTCACAGAATGCACAGCACATACTTCCATGCTAAGTGCTCAATAAATATTGGCGATCATTACAACAATTATTGTTATTCACATGCTATGGGTCACTGTATGTTTCTAAGAGTTCTTTTCATCTGTGCCTTGAAATTTTCTTCTTGAGCTTAACATTATGTTCATGACATTAACATATAGCAATGACATGGCATATGACAATGACATTATGTTAATTCTGCAGCCACACGAAGGAAAGCAAAGTTACTGGACTGCATTTTTCCTCATCGATGACTATTTTCTTGCGCCATATTTAACCAACTATATCACTACTGGCTGTTGAGTTTTATTGACTGTTGTTATGAGGGATAACACTGATATACCTACTACTTTTTGAAGCCACTGCTTTCAAACTGTGTTCCATACAACAGGTGTCTTTGGAGCTGCTGATGTGAGTATTTTGGGAGGGTGAGCAAGGAAGACACCTTTGACAAACCACAGCAGCTCTGATTTGCCTTATCTACCTTATAAATTTAGGTTTCCATATTATATTTTATTTGAACTAAGGGATCCTTGGCTAAAAAGATTTGAAAACTATTGCTTTTTAGATCACAGTTTCTTCAAGCATGGCACAAGGATCACCATGTTTGATATAATGTTAATATTTATAATATGATAATATCTATACAGTTATTTCTAGCATGGTGTCAGACACTTTCAAGGTATGGGAGATACAAATATGGGTAAGAAATGGTCCCTGCCTCTGAGGAATTTACATTTCAGTGAGAAAGAGGCAAAAATCCAAAACAAAACCAGATAACCAAGATAGCGAGAGATTTGAATGAAGAGCTTTGAAAGGTTGGAGGGAGACTCAATAACTCTGCCCTGGGAAATGAGGGAACTTCTCATCCAAGGAGTAACATCTGAACTGGTTCAGGAGTGTTAAAAAAAGTATGTCAGGGTTAATGAGGAAAGAGTCCAGGAAGAGACAAAAGCATGAGAGAAGATGCTGGAGTGGAAAAGTGCTGGGTGGTTTTAAGTGGTTTTTCAGGAGCAGAATTAACAGGACTTAAAAAAATGCAGGTATAGATTTGGAGGTGAAATAGACCAGGGAGACAGGGGCAATAGTGATATTTCTTATTTGAATGAGATAGCCCAGGGAGAGCATGTAGGATAAGAATGGAATAGGATTAAAAATGGAACCCTGTAAAACAGGACCTCCAACACTTAAGGGGAAGCAAGACAATGAAAAAGGAGGAGCAGGCAATGGAAGAGACTAAGAGGGGAGGAGGAGAGGAGGAAAGGAGAGTGCAGTTTTGGAAATCAAGTGTTTTTAGATGATGGCGGCTGATAGTGATAATGATGTGGAAATATCTGACCAAGTGAAGGTGGATAATAACTCTCATAATTGTGCATCGAGAAGTACCTGGTGACTTTAATTAAAACAATTTTAACAGTATTTGGAATATGGAAATCAGAGTGGAGGGAGCTGAGTTGTTGCTGGGAATTGAAGAAATAGATGTCAGGATCTAGCTAGGTTTCTCAGTAAGTTTGATGTCGATATAAAGGAAGAAGATGGAATAGATGGAATAGAGCAGCTGACAGAGGAGGGAGGCTAGGAGAAGGAAAGGTCAGAGCATGGAGGAAGGAAACTGCCACTTCTTCAGCACTTACTGTGCGTGGGATTTCTCTAGGCACTTCCAGGTATGTGAAGCTGTGTGTAGGCCAAAAGGAATGGAGTAAAAAGTGCAATTACAGGAGTTAATCAAAAAAAAGGAATATGAGAGGAAATGATGGGAAGAGGAAACACCATGAGGGAATTTGTCTTTCCCAGAACAGGCATCATTGGAGTGGGTTTAGAGAATGCAATGCACATATATTTGGCTGCAAAGTTTCTGGAATTTCCTTGACTTGGGTATCTGACCTGAATAGAGGGCTTTTCTAAAATAGAAATAGACTTGTTAAAAATGACAGCTTGAGTTTAATAATAGCTAAAATCTAGAGAATGGTTACTCTGCGCCAGACGCTCTGCTAAGCACTTTGTATGCATTGATGACTTTACCCAACAACCCTATGATGGAGACATTATTTTCATCCCAATTTTATACAGGAAGAAACTGAATCACAGAAAGATTAAGTAACATTCCCAAGGTCACGGAGCTGGTGCATGGTAGTGGTTAGATGTGAACCCATGCAGTCTGTGTCCAGAGCTTGCGTCTTTAATCCCTCTGTTACACTATCAGATAGTATTTCCACATGAATTACACAACTACCCTTGGTCTACTTGCTCTTTCTTATTCTGGACTAAGAGCTAGTTCTGGCTATTTGGTTTTCTGCTGTGCTCAAGGAAGGTGCACTCTACTTTAAGAAGCTCATGAATATCAAAACCTTAATCACAGCTCTTCGGATGACACGAGTTCATGCTTTACAAACCAACCATGGTCCTAGTCATATTAAAATCAAAGTTGCAAAATAAAGAAACATTCTGAAAAACCTTGTCTGCTTCATTTAGATAACAGTGTGCAGAATGAATTGAAAGATAAAAATGCTCAGCATTTACCATTTCCTTTTCCTTTTTTATTTTAAGCTCCATGGTGTTATGGATGATATTATCAGGCAATTTGGTTTGAATATGTTCCATGCTGGACTGTGCAGATTACCCAACTAATGACATGCATACTCCTAGCCATTGTGACACCTCTCTTCTCACAAGTGGGAATTTCAAGTGACAGACTAAAGCTGTTTGCTATCAATTTTGCAAAAAACACATCTGCCAGATAGCCAAGATTTAGTTCAGAGACTGAAATCGATTAATATTCTAATTTGTTACCTGTCATTAGTGTCACACTATATTATGTCCAGTCAAAAGTGATAACCTTTATATAACATATGCTCCTAAAGGAATTTGATTTGGAGGATATGTTTTATTTTTGTTTAGTGTTGTTCTCTGTGTATAAATCCCATTAGAAATTTCAATTACACAAGCAGTAAAAATTGTGATGGATTAAAATGAAAGCAGAAAATATGCAGTTATGTATTTTTAATAAAACTGCGTGGCTGTATTTATGATAGAGTTTTTCTGACACTTATTTACCATACCACTTTAAGATTTTAGGTATTTCACTTGTTTCTTCCTAATAAGTAAAGGAGAAAGCTAGCAACATAATATTTCAATAGGTCTTATCCAGATCCTCTGACATTCCATTATTTTAGGTTGCTGGTCAAAAGCAAATCTCCATGGAGGAGAAGACTGATTACCTGGTCTGATTTTCAGTGCCCAAGAAAGGGACACAGGAATGGGACAATGGTTTGGGAAGGAATATGAAATGAGGTTAGCCACGGGAAAGAAAAGAAAGAAGGGAGAGTTTCATAGATAATTTTTTCCAGCTGATTTTTTTCTTGATACTGAACAGGGAGGAAAATATAAAGTAATAGCTGGATCTAGGTAGGAAAGACTAAAAGAAGGAGTTGTCACTATAAAGATGGAAATAACTTGCTTTTTCAACGTGAATGACACAGTCAAGCACTGAAATGATGCTTTCCTTTGTGTTAGAAATTTAAAATGTTTAATATGCTTTAATTTTTCAGCATCTTAAGGCCTCAAGCCTAAGAGGAGTGGTTCAGAATATAAGTTAAATTGACATTCATTCAACAAATAGATATCGAGCACCTCATATATGCCAGGCACCACCAGGGATATACTATGTAAAGAACAGACACAACTTCTTGCCCTCATAGAGGTTACATTATTTTGGAGGGAGCCAGAGCAATTTAAAAACAAATAATAAGATACATAGCATTGCAGATGGCGCCATGTGGTAAGAAATAAAGCAAGGTGAGAACAGGAAATACTGGCAAAGATGGGGTGGGATGAATGGGTTATAATTTAAATAGTGTGGTGGGAGAAGCCCTAACTAAGAAGATGACATTTGGGCAAAGCCTAAAGGAGATGAGAGAATGAGTTATGTGGATACATAGGGAACATTCAATCCCATAGTTATCAATGTTTCCATGCCACTTGTGTTGTTTACTCTTCCAAAGAAGGAGATGGTGTTGAAGACAAGGCAGAATATGCATTTGATCTGGTGGTGTTCGTTGCTTTCTCTGCTTCCCTAAAACATTTCTCTTAAAGCACACATTTGATAAAATATTCAAGTGTGCATTTGCCCCCCGTGATATACTCATTTGGCTTCTGCCTTGTAGTTATGATCTCAAAGTTATATCAAAAGTACCCTGATTATTCCATCAACTCAGCAGCAGAGCAAGGAAGAGAACTGAGGGCTTATGTTTCCCATCCTAGGGTTCAATCTATTGGACCATCTCCATCTCCAGTTAGTTGGAGTTATGGATTTTCCTGCTGAGAATGGTAATTACCAATAACTATTAAGAATGTCTCTCAGCTGAACTTGAATTTGTTAAAGTGGACAGGCAGATCAACATGTTCTTAACTACTGAGGGATAAGAAGTTGATTCCTTGTTTGTTTTCATTTAGTTTCTTAACGTTCTTATAGAATAATTCTCCTGTAAATTTTACAAATCTCTCATCTGGATTATTACAACAGCCTGCTTTATCTTCTGTCCTTGCCCCTCTATAGCCCATTTTCAAGAGCGATCTTTAAAAAAAACTAAGTCAGATTATGGGACACCTCTGCTCAAAACACTCCAAAGGCACTTTATTTCACTCAAAGTAAAATCCAAGTTCCTTAGAACCATCCACAAGGCCCCACGTGATCCGGCCTCTGCTACAATCCAGTTTCATCTTCTGCCACTCTCCACTGTGTTCCTTCTACTTAAGGCAAAATGAGCTTCTTGCTATTCCAAAAAGAGTCTTGTCTAAGGGCCTTTGTCGCTATTTCCCAGGTGTTACAACTTCCCCCCACTTCCTCCAGGTTTCCTTCCAAAGAAAGGCAGCTCTGATCATTTATCCTCCTCCCTATCCCATTTACTCTCCTTTACTTTTCCTGACAGAATTTTATCACCACATAACATACCACACATATTTGCCTCTTTATTGATTTATTACTTCTATTTCCCATTAGAATATGAGCTTTGTGAGGGCCAAAACCTATTTTCCCAGCATATGGAAAAGTGTCTAGCACATAGTATGCGTTCAAATCCGAAGAAAAAACACCAGCCTGTAGTTTAAGATTTAAATCAAATGCCACTGATTGGACTTGGTGCTACACTCCTACAAATAAACTTAGGTACAGATTGTGGTTTTTTTCCTGATGACCACAAAGAAAATTTAAAAACTGTGCAAAAGATTTTGAAATATTAACAAATAAATGAGAGAAAATCAAACTTGCAATATTGGGAAAGCACATTTTAGCTATTGCTTAGGAATAATCTTTACAATGGAATAATTTCATACATACAAATCCAAAATACATACAGTACAACCCATAAACAGTTATAGTCTTGAGAGAAACAGACATCGAGGAAGATAAAAAAAAAGAATCTACTTACATTAAACACAAGATACAGATTTTTTTATAAACTGGATTTTCATTTATAAAGTATAGTTAAAAACTTAAGAATATTCCATTTCCAAGAATATTTCATTTTATTATTGGACTACTACCATTCCAATAACAAAAAAATCAAATGTAAGCTTATAGTATGTTAAGAGGAGTTCTGTTTTCTTTCCAAGGAGTAAGGTGATTTTCAACCATTTATTTTTACTCTAGTAACAATATATAATACTTACACGGAATTTTATGTAACTCATTCATGAACTTCTCCTTCAGCTTAGAAAAGGCATCTTCCTTTCCTTCTCCAGGACTGGCTGGCTCTGTGGCATTGTTTGGTAGAACAGTCGCAACGGTGGTGACTGGCGGGGCTGCCAGGGCCTCATGATGACTCTCGCTCACCATTTTAGGTTCAGGTGGAACTGTGAGGGGAGGGAAGCAGGAAAAGAACAATTCAAAATGGCTTAACTGTTCCCACATCAAAAGTACACCAGAGATGAAAAAACATCAGAGGGTGCACCTGCTCGCTGCGTAAATAGTCTATCATTAGCATATTACTTTATGTTGGTTCATAAAATATTTACGGAACCACAATGGAGAGTCTTTCCCAGAAGGCAAGACCAGATGTAGTTACTGAAAGCATTCTCTCCCAACAATACTACATAAGCTATCAAATCTATTAGTTATTTATACAGGCAATTATTTCCCGTGGAGATTTAACTTCATAACCCATATCTCACTGAAATGTGTATGAAACAATTGCTGACAACATACATGCTCTGTACTCTATAAACATTTTGTGTTTCCTAAAAGGAAAAAAGATCAAATATTTATATTAGAAATGTTGATAAATGATAGCATACATTCAAAATGTTAGTGAATTTTAAAATGGTAATAAAGAATACTATTATAACATTGATACTCTTTAAGATGTCCTGAATGTTATATAGAAATTAGTTCTTGAATCTCATTTATTGATGGTAAATTTTCCTCCCCATCATTTTTTTGACATTTACTGTAGACAATACTCTGATCAATAATTCACTTGTCTTACTGCGTGAATTTTTGAAGCCACGGTAAATTTAAAATGACTGACTATATATATCAAGGCATGGACGATAAAACATGGCTTGTCTGTCCCATTACTTCAGTTTGATTATATTATTGAATTATTTTATTAAATTAATTTATTCAATTATTTTAAATGTTTATCTCCAAAATATTAAAAAACAATTAATCCTTAAGGTAGTCAATGAAAAAAATCTTAGCCTTGAACACAGAAGACATCAGTGCTAGTCTTCCTCACTAGTTAAATAAATTTTGTCAAGGCATTTGACCTGTTAATTTATCTGCCTTCTGAAATATGGAGACCTGAAACCTGCCTTGCCTAGACTTTTCTTAGTACATGTGAAGTGCTCTATAAATGTAAGGAAGGTATTCTAAAGGGGTAGAATTGAAGTCGTAGTCTCCAATCTAAATATATTCTGGACTTTAATAATTTTACTGTGTGATTTAAGATTTTAGGCTATGCTGGTGAGAGAGTAGACATGATTTTTGGGCAGAGATAATTATATACAAACAGGATTGGGCATGAGTAACTTCACAGTCTCAGCAGGAAAGTTGATGGACCTATAAAGCCCTTTTGATTAGTAAAGAAATGGAGATAACTAGCAAATAGATACAGGAGTTTTATAGAATTCAAACCTTTTGTGAATTAATTACGCATGCTTAGGTATTTAGTGGGAGTACAATTAAAAGTAGAATAATCTCAGATGTATGGGATTATTATTAAAATCTATAAAATTAAAATTATTATTAAAATGTAGAGATTTTTGGATCTTCTGGAAGGGGATGATGGCTGAGGCTAATACATACACATAGATAATCAATTTTTATTTTACAATAGATTAGTTCCCTTTTTTAAGCTTTTAATTTTCCACTAGCAGCTACTGATATAATCCTAAAGGGTAGAATCAGACAGATAAGGGTTCAGATCTTCTCTATTCTTATTTCTTCACTTGTAAAATGAGAATAATCATACCAAATACATCAGGTTTTTCTGAGTATGCAATGAGATAATCCATGTGAAGAACTCAGCACAGTGTGTGGCATGTAGGTTTGTTTCATCTATTGATCCCTACCGCTCCCCACCCTGCCCTGCCTCCCTAATAATACTTGGCAGTCCAGAATTTTCCAGATTTTGGAAAAATTTTATTTTTTTTCCAACTCAAGGTCACTTTCCAGAAGCTTTTCCTGATTTTCTGATTCTGTTTAGCTTAGGATCTTGTTTCCCTGCAAAAATTTGGAGTCCTGTTTGCACTGCAGACACAACTTAGGTGAAACTATTGATATTGATGATACCATAACTTTTATATTTCATGTGACTCAGCAAGACTAAAATTATATACACACACACAAACACATACATATGTATGAAATATTAGGATGTATGAGTTCAAAAACTGTATTTGTTCCTCTGCCGTGAGAATCCCCAGATGTAATATGCATTATTACTTGTCTCCATGGGATAGTTGAGGATATTTGAGGAATTATGGTTTACTGTGGGAATTAAAGGAAATGATTGTGTTAAATACAAATACATAAATACATAGTGCTATCATTAAATTAAAGGCATATTGTCTAACTGTGTTTTGGCTCAATTTTTGTCATGTTCTGGAAGTGAGATTTAGTTCCTGGTCATCTAGACTAACGTTCAGCTGCTCCCTCCAAGTGGCTACACAGTTGTCTCTAGCCTTTGTGCACAGATCGTTGGGTCCTTTGCCACTCAGGTTGTTAAATGTTTTCATATAAACCCCAGCTTATTATGGAGTATGAAACATTTCTACATATAAGTTGAATGATTTAAAAGATTATAGGGAAAATAAACTTTTGTTAAATGAAGTCAAGATTTACAAAATGTACTTGAAGTTTACTCAATATTTTTTTTTAAGGAAGCAAAGAATGTTTCTATAATTTCCAAAAACAATCCTCTTCAGACATAAGGTATGCTTGGAAGGTGTTTCATCAAAAAAGGTAAAAGCTATAAACTTTGAACTCTTACCAGCCAATGACATTATTTCTACCATTTCTGATTTTTTTAAAAATCAAGGAAAGATCGTAAGAAATATATAGACAATGTTCCTTTTACTTGATGTATACCACTGTGAAATTAAAAAAGTCATAAAATACAAAAATACAACAGGCAATTAAGGATCTAATATACTGACAAAAAAAGACTGGTTGCTTAATATTTTATTTTTATTCCTTCTTATTTTGAGAGAGAATATTGTTCATCAATTGCAAAACTAAGAATAGTTACATGGCTCTTATATTCATATTTGTGGAAATAAGATGCTTATCAAGAAATTGATTATTCAGTCTTGACTAAAGTGATGACTTTATATTCTTTTACATACTTTAGTGCATGTGACATTGCTTATTCAGATAAAAGAATTTATATTCTACTCAAGTCTTGATAAAATAACAGCCAACAGTTGTTGAGTACCTGTAAATGGTTGAGATCTATGAAATCATATAGTTCTTTTACCACTCCATGAGTTAGGTATAGTTATCACCCATTTACAGGTGAGGAAACTAAGGCACACAGAGCTTATGCAATTCGTTCAAAGTCATATACTAGTAATCGGTGGAGTTGGGATTTGAACCTAGGTGTCTTAGCCACTAGGATATAAAGGACCTGCACACTATGAGACAAGGATCTAATAAAACTGTGTTTTTTGAAGGAGTTTTTGACTATAACCCATAGTAAGAAGTACACTTTACATTGTGCTCCAGTACAATCTCTCCACCTATATGTTACATACTGAACAAAAGTTTTACATAAAAACACTTGCCCTTACCACATATATGTGTGAAATATTCTGATATATTCAATTCGATTCTGTTCTTTTTCACTGAAAAATTCTAGTCGTACTCCCAAATTGTGTACATTAGTTTCACAATTGGTTTGAGACCTACAGTGTGGAAAACCAGTATAATAGGGACGGACACGTGAAGACGCAATAAAACTAAGTCGGGCTAATAAAAACTAAAGATGCCATTTATTAAGAACCCACAATGTGCCAAAATGCTGTCATTGATATTTAAGTATAATGTCCTCAATTCTCATTACAACCCTGAAAAGTAACTTGGTCTTATTTTACAGAAGAAAGTGGCATGTGGAGGGGATAAGTGATTTGTCCTACGCAGATTTAGCCTGATCCAAGGTCCTTTCCACAAGTCTACTCTAGTAATAACACTTAATATTATTAAACAATTAAATCAGCATTGGAAAGGTATTTATGATTTTCTTTTGAATTGGTTTACCAGTAGATGGAAAACACAAGTCATCTTACTAATAGGAAACTGATTGCTTAATTTTAGTGGTGTAGTCATTTAGTTTGTTAAAGTGGAATTTAGCATCCTGGAATATGCCAAGGGAAATACTATTGAATAGAAAAAGAAATGCCCTTCTAGAAAAAAGTTCAGTACAAAGGACATGAACAAGCAATTCTCAAAGGAAGAAAGACAAAACCCGCCTGTCAAAAAAAAAGTGTTAATTTCACAAATAGTCAAAGAACTGAAAGTTAAAATAACAATTAAATAATATATATTCATGTGTAAGTGTGGCTAAATATGGATATGAAAGTGAGGGTACAAAAAACTGGGCAATTGGGAAAAACCATAACTTAGAAAAGTACTTCACAGGGGCCGAAGTAACAGAACATCTCAAAGGCTGTAGCAGCATTCATGCTTTTTCTAGGAATTCACAATAAAGGATTAATCCTACATGTACAAACAATTTAATATAAGGATGTTTACAGTAACTTATTTATAATATTAGAAGACCAGAAACTACCTAACAGAGAAACCTCTTAAATTATGGTAATTCATAAAATGATGTTATTAAAATTATCTAAAGGTAAATATTTACAAATCTGGAAATACATTAGAGTGTTAGATAAAAAATGCAAATTATGAAACATTGTATAAATATGTCCAATTTCTCTAAATAAAAAAACTTTTGTAAAAAGGTTGGAAAGACACGTTTTAAAATGTAACCTTGCGGTAGAATATTCACTGTTCTTTTTTTCCTGTATGTTTATATTGTCCACATATATTAAAAATCTGAATTCTTTTAAATAACACAAAGAAAAAAACCTTTAAAACTGTTTTGCTTTTGAGAAAACCGGATCTTGTAGAAAGAGTTTAATTTCCTAATGCCTGATTTTCAAAAAAAATACTTTAAAATGTCATGTAAAAAGCTAAGTTGGAAGAAAGAATGATTCAGCTACATGTTTAGCAAACACAATATGCTAAATGTCCGCTGGCTAAAATACAACATAGAAAAAATATTAAGGTATCATAAAGGTTAATACTTTTTTGGTATAAAATGAGGAAAATTAGGATTTTGGTTGCCATGACAACTTCTCTCTGTCCCTTATATTTATTCTTCTTAGTAGGACTTTAATTATGTCTATATCTAGGTCTACAAATTAATATAGATTTCTCAGATTATATGGTGAGATAGTTCATCATACTACATAAACAATGATTTCTGGAGAAAGCACTATTTCCATCTCTATTTAGGTATTGTACTTTATAATAATAGCATGCAAAATTAAAGAGCAAACAGGAGAAGTTCAAAGGAATAATGAAAAAGTTATTACTAAACATGAAAAGTATTCTAATGCAGAAATGCCTCAAACTGAAAGTAACTCATGGAATAACTATTATAAAAAGTCTAGGAGATATCATGGAACATGTTAGAATGCATTTTTGAGGTGGAGGACAGAAGGTAGTGACTTTATTCCATCAGAATTTCCCCTGACCTTCTGTAGATGTAGGTGGAAACATAGAAGATCACATGTGCATCCCTCCCCCTTTCAGGAATGAGGCCCTCCATCTCGGGGACTGTTGCCTGCCGACAGCTCACAGCTGTCCTCCTAAAGATTGTCTCTCCTAAAGATTGGCCCTTAGCTAAAGGGAATGGCCTTGCCCAAGGTTGAACCCACTTCCCCAGGGACAGCCCACACCCAGTGGCTGGTAGATGCTGGCATAAAGGCCTGGCCATCTGCCTCAGTTTGGTTCATCTCTGAAGGACCCTGTAGGATCAGCATCTCAGTTCAGCAACTCCCTTGGCCCAAATCTGCTTCTTCCCCTACCTTACAGAGAAAGCATCTCCCAGTGAGCTTCCTCCTAGGGAGTCCAACCTGCGACACCCACTCTGGAAGATTTTTGGAAAAAAAAAATGAATCACTGTCAAAAGTTTCACTTAAATTCTTTCCAAACCCAAGGATCTTTAGGCAGTATGTGAAGTCTAGCAGCATTATCAAAATCTTTCACAAATTTGCAGATATTTGAATGTCAGGCTCGAGGTGTATATTCTCTCCAGTTTAAATAGATACTTTCTCATGAGGGAAGTAAGAGGAAAGCCAGAGATTACATGGTCCCCGTCATGGTGGGTGACGGCTGACTTCTGGCGATAGTCCCAGTATAAGTGCTAGAGATGAAGGGTTGTTTCTCAGACCGTGGAGCAGTGGATGCACAGCAGGCAGCCTACCTTCCTAGTCCATAAAACGTACAGGCTCCTGGGTCCCGAGTCCTTTTTCTTTTTCAAAATAGATGTAAGTACCTCCAGATTTTCTCCATTTTTCTAGTCACACAAGTTCCTAAGAGGTGCAGGGAGAATTTTGCTTAAGAGTATGGTTCTCAGGCAGTACCTCTCATAAACACCTCTGCAAAGTGAATACAAGTGGGCCTGCTGACCTTTACTTTGAGAATAGAATCAACATGCCTCCCTAATCCTACACATACCACACTACAAACATGGAAAATGTGTATAGATTATTATACCGAAGGTGTCTGTGGAAGAGGGTAAGAAGGGAGGAAATACTGAACACTCACCAGCTGCATTGCCCAGGAATGTTATTTATTTATTTGCCACTTTATTGAGGTATGATTGACATTCAAAAAGGTGTACATACTTAATGTATACAACTTGAGTTTGGAGATAAGAATACACCTATGAAACCATCACCACAATCTCTAGTTCCTGGCTCTATAGAAAGTGCTATATGTCTTTTCTCTCCCTTCTTCCAAACCTGTCTCTCTGCAGCCATATTGGTTTCCCTTCTCCTACCTTTCTTCCCTTTCTTTCTCTCTCTTTCTCTCTGATCAAAATCCTCCTGCTCTCCTTATCTTTGCCTTTTCCTTCTTCTTAGTTTCGTTTTTTTCCCCAAAGGAGAACAGTACTCGAATATTGTTAGGTCTCATTTATTGTGTACTGGGCGCTTGATGTCTGTCATGAGTGTCTACTGGGCCCTATGCTTTGTGTGGAGTCAGAGAAAAGGAGAATAAGACACCAATTCTCTGCATCAAGACAGCCTGTGAGTTTCTCCTGGCTGCCTCCTCCTGCCATTATGGAGACTCAAATATGCCCCATGATGGCACCTTGACACCAATAGTGGTAAATTACAACACACAGTTATCTTCTTGACATAGTTAGACAACTGGGAACACAACTCTGATCGCCAGGAATTAGACAGGAAAGCATGAAGAAGAAGCAGTAAGTAGGATCAGGAATTAGGAAATGTGGGTCTGAGGGAATAAGCAGAGAGAGGCGCTGATGTGAAGTGCTCAAAACAGCAGAATAGCTTAAAAAGCAAACATTTGAGGGGGGCGGCCCTGTGGCATAATAGTTAAGTTTGGCCTGCTCCGCTTTGGCAGCCCAGGTTCTCAGGCCCAGATCCCGGGCATAGACCTACACCACTCGTCAGCCATGCTGTGGCAGCAACCCACATACAAAATGGTGGAAGAGTGACACAGATGTTAGCTCAGGGCAAATCTTCCTCAACAACAACAACAACTAAAAAGCAAACATTTGTATTAAAAACCAAACATCAAACTTTTTAAATGGCTAGCTACTCCTACCAGAGGTTGGAAAATTTTGACTTACCAACTTCCAGATTTCATATTTTTAATGTGAATTACTTCCTGTCTTTTTCTTATACAACTTAGTTTTTCAGATTCTCCAGTGTTTATCTCCTCCATCCTTGTCTCCTCAAGACAAGCAAAAGCAGTTCCTCAAGATCCATCTTCCTTAAAGGTGGAAAGACACTGGTTCTAATAAGCATTCAGTTGTTTTCCCATCTCATTCTAATCTTAATTGTTTGAAAAAATATGTCCCAGGTCAAAAAGTGTCATTACCACCAAGATTTATTTCCAAACTGGTCTAACTTGTTCAAAATCTTCCTATCTACATCTTTTAAAACTTTTTTTTTCCCTAAGGAGAGACAGATCTGACCCTGGCTCTCGCAGATGGTGGGTGGGAGATGTATTTGAGATTTGAATCCCCGTGTTTGCCCATTCATAGCTCCTTTTCAGTGAAACTGTCCTGCTCACAGGCTCTAATGATGGAAAAGAATCTATGTAGATTGCATGACCACCCCCTACAGCCGTAGTCACAGTGGATTTAAAGAGAGATGAGTACATGATTCAAGGGCAGGTCACCTAGATGCTGGCCTGAAACCAATGACACCATTTAGGATGAAAAGGTGAGTGAGGCCAATAAGATTCTCTCCTTCAGGAACTGAAGCTATGTAGTACTCCTAAAGAAACTGAGGCATAAGGAAGAGAAGAAACATGCTCATTGTCACAGGATTAGTAAGTGGTGGAGCCAGGATTCCAAACACAGCTGATCCCAGGGCTCACATCTGTGACCACTGTGCAGTGCCGTCCCTCTAGATATCCTGCTTCTTTTGGCTTGGTTTTCAGCTCTGAGTTTCAGTATGCAGTATCCTGTAAATACTAATATTGATAGTAATCTGAGTATCTGTACCTTGCAATCAAGGAAGGATAACGAGAAGTAAAACCTACTGTGTAGGTACACCAGGCTTGGTAGTTTCTGGAATATTTGAATTCATAGCGAGAGGTGATGAGGTCTGTTAGTAGGTCTGCTCTGCATTCATCACTAGATGTACGTGGAAGAGTGACAGAACTGACGGTGTAGAGCGAGGTGGGCGCCTGCCCTGTGGGCTTAGAAACACGCCATGGAAACTAACTGGTAGTTGAGTGATTAAAACATTCAACTGAATACTTTTTTTTTTCACATTTTTACATCTCTGAAATGGGGATTTGCCTTATAATCTATGGCATCTGACTCTCCCTGTCTGCCAGGCCTGTGCCCACTCAACCTCCTTGTTATTTCCACTGATGTTCCAGTTAACAACTCATTGAAAGGCCATTTGAGGACGAGATCTGAATCCTGGTTGTGGTCTGAAGGTTTCTATTGTAAGCTTATACAATTAAAACCAGCAGAACGAGAGTCAAGCAGCTTGGAAGATTCTGGAAGCAATATTTAAAGAAATGCTTTATCCAGCACTCTTGATAGCACAAAGAAAAATTAAAAAAAAAAAAAAGATTGGTATCATCAATTCTGAATTGACAGCAGATTTAGAAATTTTAGGAATTTATTAACCAATCTATTTTGCTTTTATTTTCCTCTTTTGTATGTTCAAAGGTGACACAACATAAAATCTGTCTAACTGAGTGATCTTTTAATAAGTACAAAATAAAAAATTCAAGTGATATAAAACTGCTTTTGATGTAGTTTAATTTGTAGCCTTTTGTAGCATTTTAGTGGTATCTAAAATAATGGTGTATCTTGTAATTAATGGATTCTTAGAGTAAATGAAATACAGATTTCCTAAAGAACGAAGAGAAAACAGAAGCATTGTTTACAAATAACGTATTATAAAGTAATAAACTGTATAAAATTTTAAACAGTGTCTCATTCTCAGAAGATCAATCACCACAATTATATTTAGCAAGTGTAGTCAATATAAATTTCAGAAGGACTAGCTAAAATAAAAATTAATCCATGAGCCAGATGAAAACTATATTCATTGCTACATTATTTTCCCCCTCAGACCTTAATATAAAGAATAAAAGAATGGAAGGAAACAAACAAACATATCCAAATCAAAACCCAAGTACTGAATTACTGTAATAATGATACAGAAAATCAGGAGGTCTTACACAAATTGAAAATTTCCCACCTACAGTAGGGAAAAAAATCTTGGAAATTGGGATATTAGAGCTGTTTCTAAAAGCATTTAGTAATAAATTTACAAATTTAATATTGTTTTTTAATAACCCATTTATTGTGCACCTATTTCTTTATTAATGAAATACTTTGTCATTGTAGTTTCAAAAGTTGTAATTTATTTTCAAAGTGCCACTCAGTGAGAGACAACTTTTATGGCTTTAAAAGGCCTCCCAAGATTTTAGTAAGAATGGCAGGGTCATAATCAAGAAAAAGAGATCAAAATAGTCTTTTCAAATGCATCATAAAGACTTCAAGTGTATTTTGTAGTTTAAAAATGGTATAGTAAAGGTCAAATTCTCTTTTCTTTTTTGATAGAAAAGGTAGATATGAAAACCTAGAGATGGAATGGAAATCTTGCATGGATTCACTTAACATAATTTTCAGCAACAGTGATCATTGTGTACAATATTAACTGAGTTACCTCTCTTCAACTTTTGTATGGTATGATAAAACTAGATGCTTTGGACAGTTATTGAAGAGATACAGCTGGATCAAGTCAATTGGTTCTCAAAATGTTTTCTATAGAAGCAACAGATCAATAATTTGGAATTCCCATTCTCTGTTGCTTTGCTGAAACTCGGCTCTGAACTCTTGCTGTTTCTGAGCTGCAGGCACTTGAGAGAAAATCTAAGCTTGCGTCTCAAAGCCCCCTTTTATCAAACTGTGTTCAAACTGTCATTGTTTTTGTCACACAGTGAAGCAAAGCTTTAAAATCGATCTACACACGGTTCAGATTGTGGTAAATATGATGGAAAATTCTGCAGTCTACAGTTAGAAATAGTACCTTAATAAAAATACCTAACATTTAATAAGCCCATACTAATAGCCAGCCATTTTTACAAGAGCTTTAAACATATAGGCTCATTTAATGCTCACAAAATAAACCCCATGAGTCAAGCAATATTATTCTCTCTCTATTATGGATGAGAAAACTAACCACACGTTGCACAGCCAGTCAGGTGTTGGACTGAGGATTTGAATGGAAACAGGCTAGCTCCAGGGCCCATGGAATTCTGCCTCACTAATAAATGAATAGATAAATGTTGAATGAATAAATAAATTGTGTGCCTACAATGAGTCTGACATGATACTAGGTGCTCTGGATAAATTTCAAGTCATTCATTCACCATCTGTATGCACGGGGATACATACAGATGGTTAAAATCCAATGTGGTACCTGCTCTAGTAGGAATGAATATAGAAGACTCTATTGAGAAAACAAACCACATCAAAAACCACTGAGATTTAAAATATCTGAGTATAGTTGAGCCTGAAGTTTATATGCTAAATATATCAGATATGAAGTATAAAAAGTGGTGATTTGGCCTATTCTTCTTTTTGAAGTCTATCTTCTATTGTGCACCAATGAATTAATTTGGGGATATGAGACATGAGTGAACATTATCCACAATTTAAAAAATAATAATAAACAAGATAATATAAGCAACAAGGTTGCTTACCTAACAGCTACTCCTCCTTTCTGATTTAAGATAAGCCCTATTTTTTTCAGGCAACTACTACTCCTTTTACCCAACTCTTGGGTAAATCTTATTAGTCTATACATCAATCAGGGTAATCTCATTCTTTTCCCTAGTGGTTGGTTTAGGCAAGGGCAAATGATCCAGTTTGGGCCTCTTGTGATATAAAAGGAAGTTTGTTGGGTGACTTCTGGGAAAATTTTTCTAACTCTTAAAAATCTACACGCAGGAAGTAATGTCTCTTCTGCTGGCTGGTGTTTTATTTGTGTGTGGTGCTGAGGACTGCTCGAGCCATGTTGTGATCGTGAGCGAATCTAGTGAAGGAGAAGCTGATGCTTTACAGATGACAGAGCTGAAAGTTGGAAGTAATCATGACCCTGATGAAGGTATTGAGCTGTTGTATTAATTAACCCTACAACCCTGCAACTTCTTGCAATGGGAGGTAACACATTTTCTTTATGGTTTAATCCATTTTGTGTTGCATTTGCTATTGCTTGCAGCCCAAAACTAGCATATACGAATACTTTATAACATGATTTCCACAATAACAAAAGTAAAACTTACTTTTTCTATAGGCTTATTTTCTACTATGCTGTGCCAACTGGGCTGCTTGCTAATCCTTTTACCTGTATGCGCCTTTGACCCAGTTTTTCATTCTCATTAAGTTTAAGAGACATTCATTCCATTTTCTGCTATTCAGAACAGGGCTGTATCTTCCCTTCATCCTATAAATTATGATGAACATCATTGCCCTGCATCCTAAAGTGCTAGATAAATAAGAATTGAATTGAACTGAATTGATTTGAAATACAAGAAAATTGGTTTTGTGATTGGTTTCATCTAATTTAGGAGATTTGAAAGGTTTAGGTAAGGTTCTAATTTTGTACATTGTATTCAAATTGAATGCTCTACTTCTAATGTGCCCATCATTAATCAAAGTGTGTGAGTGAGGGGACAGTGTACAACTATGCTTTGATCCACTTGGATCACTTGAGAAGTAATCAGGGGGAGTCAAAGGATTGGAAGGAATATTTGAAAGGCAGGTACCCTATGTCTATTATGTGGCATAGTCTGCAAGTGTTTCTTAGTGGGTTCCTTTTCTTTTGCTTCTTCTTCTTCTTTGCTGTGGTCTCAGTAAGAAACAGTTTATTCTCTGTCTCTCCACCAAGTTGAGCTTTGATAAAGTTAGGGATACATCCATGAAGAATTTTCACGTCTTCTCTTTCCTCTTGACAAACCCAGATCACGCCACTTTAGGAAAGTGAGCTTAAGAACAGATTTTCTATAAAATGCCATTGAGTCACCATCTCACATTTAAGCATCAATGTCAAAATATGACTTTGATAAAAATTATTATGTGTGGCTTTTTTTTTAACTTTCATTTTGGCCAACAGTTGGACTTAATGCCATTTCCATTTGAGCAGCTCAATAATAAGAGTGATGAATAGATGGCAGTTTGCATCTCAGATTTTCAAAGAGAGTTCATTGTAATAGTTTGCATTGAGAAGGACGATCTGTAAATACCCTCTCATTTGCATCATAAACAGGCATGCTGGCTTATTGACAGCAATATAGGGAGCTAAACTGCCTTTTCATTTTATATTTAGTAATTATACACACTATAATTTCATCGAAATAAAGTCATTTTATAGGCACAGTCCTCTCGCCACTTTAGGCTTTTTTCCAAACTTAGTGATCAATAATTTGATATTATGACATATTAAAAGAAAACTGAAAAGTGATCTAAAGTACTGTGTGCCTAACTTCCTCTTTGAAAGTTAGATGACTTACAATCTCAAAATGCCATCTTACCACAACTCTTTAATATCCTCAAGTAGAAATCATCTCTACCTCACTGTAAAGCAACAGACATAGGGACCGATTTGCAACTTTCCCTATTGTGTAACTCAAGATTGTTTTAGCAATCCCGTTATAAACTATGATGCATTTGTTGGGAGAAAATATGTTTGTTGGGAGAAAATATGTTTATTTTTAGCCAAATGTTTTTTTCTTCCATGTCATTAATATGCAACTGCTTTTCCTTAAAACAGGTAATAGCAATAGCTGAATCTCAATTAATATCCAACTGGCCAAGGAGACATTTCAGAGTGAGGGCACATGATTACAAATTCATGGCTGAATATTATATTACAGATAAACTAACACTTTTACTAAAATCAAAGTATACTGATAGCATGAATAAAATATGAGTGTTGATTTCAAGAATGTGAAATATAGAACAAAATAGAAGATATGACTTAATGTAATGCCCACTTGTTTACCGGAGATTTTGTTTTTAAAAACTGCTCAGGGGCTTTTGCAATCAAAGACAAAATCAATGGGAAGAAAAGTACCCAAACCAAAAGATTGTGTCAAAGTTTTGTGCCTAAAAGAAAAAAAGGAAAAGAAAAAGAAGGAATGGTAGCAAAGCACCACTAAAATTAAAAGAGAAAAACTATAAAATCAAACTGAAATATGAGAAAGATTTTTACAACGGCAACTTACAATCAGAGAATTTCCAAGGCTAGAAGTAGAAAGAATAGGGAAAATATAGCTCTGCTTGAATGTTTAAAGCTACAAAGGTGAAAATAATAGCAACATACCTAAAGGAAGAATAATTCATAATGAAATGTAGGAATTAGGGTATTTAAAAAACGGTAAAACCCATCAAGGGGAGAGGAGACTTGCAAAGGTAAGTGCTACAGGTGTAGCAGGCCCTTGCTGAGCACACATGAGCTCTAGGCCTCCCAGCTTGAGAGGGAGCTCATTTCTGACTCTTGTCTTAGGTCCAAAAATGAGGGTGCATTACTTAGATTCTGAGCTAGTGTTTCTTCATTTGTTAACAAAAGTATAATAATACATAACTTACACATTTGTTATGAAATTCAATAATATGTAAATAAGCACATAGCAGGCACTCAATGGTAGTTGATAATAAGTATTTTAATCAATGTTTATAACAACAACAACAATAATAATATCTTGTCTTGTTCCTGTAGCAAATATATTCCTATTACAGAGCTGGAAGCAAAGAGCTCCTCCTACTCTAATTCATGAAGGTTAATACAGTGTTATTTGCCATGTAGATTTCTCTACTAGGAGAGAATGCACAGATGAGAGATGCCATGTCCAGTCCCTAAGCAAATATTGGCATTCTGGCTTATACACTAGTCTCTTGTGAATTGGTTATTTGTGAGTCACTCTAAAAGATGACTTTCAAAACAATTTTCTGAGCCTATTACTTTGAAGGCCAGATCCTGAAATAGGGCCAAATTTTCTCTCTCTCTACCTCACCACCCTCTGGTCCCATAGCAACATCAATTAGACTCGGAAAAAAGTGAAAAAAAAATTTTTTTTCTGTTTCTTGATGGAGGTTGTTCATCCTTCTCTATGGAAGAAGATCTAAATGGAATGACTGGCTGACCCATGTGGTAATGCTCTGGTTCCAAAATACATTTTCTGGATTTTTTTTTACCTTTTCACCATTTGTACAGGTAGATGGTTCACTAATTAGATATTTATTTGACATACAAAAAAGTTCCCTTTAATAATTGTGACATAGGTGGGGAGGCAGGTTGTGTTACTGTTATGTAGACTGGGACAACACATATCTAGACCAGCTATGGACTACATAGACACATGGGCTCTTAAGCCAGAACATCTGTTTGAATCTTATGTTGGTAAATATTAGTGACTCATATGGATTTTTTGTAAATTGGGCAAGTCTCTCTCCCCAGTTAGCCTCTTCTCTGAATGGAAGAGTTGACTGGCTGCTCAGCGTACCTGGTTGGAGGGTACTGAGGAGCAGGCTGCCCTGTGATGCCGGGGCTGGTAGCAGTACGTAGGCTAGGAATTACCTCCACTATCAAGGTAAGGAAGGCATTTCTCTGGGAGTGGATTGTGTTTTCTTTCTGGCAGAGAGGCTATTCCTATCCTTCTTCATACTCTTTTGAGATTCAGAGAATGCTTTGCTTCTCCTTTGGCCCTAAACACTTCTTGATTCCTTCTCACATTACTCAGGTGCTGTCAGGGTGGCTCTTGGTGCCTCTGTGTGGACTGGAGCCAGTTGCCCAGCTGTGAGGAGGCAGCTCTCCATTCATTACTCCATTGCAATTACTCTCCAGGCAAAACCCTCGATCAATTTGTTAGAATATCTAGGTCCAGCTGGGGAAAATGGTTCTTCTCTCTGGAGAACATTTTTGCCAAGCACTTCTGGGTTGCAGTTTTCTCAGATCTGGTATCTTTATTAATTATTCGAAAATGCTTTCTATCCTTTGGAAAAGTCTCAGAATTTCTGATTTGTTCAGGTACTTTCATGATGCCCAGAGTTTTATGTGCTTCACCCTTTCTTTTCATATCTTTTCTACCATTTCAGTAGCTTTTGGAAGGAAGCATAAATAATCTCTTGTGGTTAGTAAGCTACCAGGAACAGAAGTTCTGTCTATACTACTAATGAAAACATGTCCTCTTTTCTTGAACATACAAAAACACTCCTCCCCTTTATGTTGGAAAAGGGAAAAGATGAGAACTTTTCTGCATTCTGATTGCATTTCTAGAATTATATCCTGATTATTTGCCTATGTATCTCTTTTGCCCATCAGCCTCTGAGTCCCTTGCGTTTTGGGATAAGGTCTTATTCACATTTGTATTTGCAATACTCAGCACAATGTCTTAATCTCTACCACACTGTGCTAGGAATTTGATAGTGTTTAGGATATATATTTACAATATTTGTATAAATGAATATTGCATTTCTCTATTATAAGGGAGTAAAACATAAACTTAGGTGAATTTGCCCATGATTCGTCACGTTTCTCTCATGTCATAAGTAGGCTTTGGATGCATTTCCAAGTTTGTATGTTAGATCAGGTTAAGTTCAACTTTGGAGAGAACTGGTATTTGGAGAGGTGAGAGGGCATTTCAGTGGTAAAGATGGAGGCCTGCTTCAAATCATGAGTGGATATAAAGTCTACGTAATATCGGGCACACATTGTTACGGAATCTTTTTCATCACAAAATGCTGACAGTGGAGAGAGAAGGCAGCTGGTAGTGAGAAAACAGATATAGAGCATTCAGTGTTGAAGGAGGGGAGCATGTAGCTGCAAAATCATGCTGTTATTCATGATAACAAGAAGCCAGCCGGCATTTTGCAGAGGGTCTTAGAGGGAAGAAAAGTCTCTGTAGAAATCAGCTGATTAACTTGGAACTTGGGAGAAGTCCATCATCAGAGACTGAATACCGTTCTGAATGAGAAACAGCCTTCCAGAGGTGCTAAGCATGGTGTGGCATTGATGAGTCCCAAGAGCTTAGGCAACAATAGTGGGAGTCTCCACTGCCCTTGAGACTTCTCTCTTGGCTATGCTGGTTAAAGACAATAAACACTTCCTCAGTGCAGGAAGCCTGGAAATCGATATCAGAATGTCAATTGATTTCAGAATGTCAGCGTACACGGTCTGTAGTTCCAGAAATTCATGCGGTCTGCCTCCTTCTTACAGAAGCCTGTCTCCATGATGTCTGGGCATTTACCGTGTTGCATGTATAATTTAGCCCTGAGTCTTCTGCTATTACCACCCAGATTGAAAGAAAATGACTGAAGTCCTTAAATTCAAGTTTTATTTTAAGAATAGGAATGAAAGAGAGAAAAGATGTAGTTTCTTCCCACCTGATCATCCTGTCATCTTTCACACTTACATTTTGTTTCTGAAAGCTTTTATCTACATCTCCACTCCCCGGACACTTCCAACTGTAGACATTTATGCTACTGAGTAAGACAAAAAACTCATATAAAATTAATGTTCAACTTGATTTAGGCATGAAATTCTAATACTGTCCAGAGAGGGATCATGCTGATTTAAAATAATTTTTAGTGTAATTCTACAAATACTGAAACCATTTATATCAATAAAATACTTGTTTTCTGCGTATTGCATAAAATCAATTTGTATTCAAATATTTGGCTACTGCCAAATCAACGTCTTTTAGAGAGCTTAGAAAGAAAAGTACCGTAGAGATTAACTGTAAAACATCTTGCTCCATGAAGAATAAACAGAAAAACAAAAATGAGAATATTAACAAGATAGCAAAGCAATGCTGACAAGATCACTTTGGTAACCACGGGTTGCTTCTGAGTTAGCAATTTTCTATCACGGTTCTTGTCATTGATGGATTTTTTCCCCTGGTCCTGATTTACTTATTAACTAAAGGGAATAGTAAATTAATTAGATCACAAAAGTTGAAGTACTAAAACACCACAGACAAGGAGCTGAGAATATCAATTTGCTTTTGCTCATAGTTAATTCCTAGAATTAAACTACAAAATGGACTTTTATAACAAATTTCCACAAGAATTTTATTTAAAGGTTAGGAAAACTTGTGTAAGATGAGAGGAATTCTTGCCTGTTTTGGTCTAGAAATGGATTTAATACTTAGACTTAATTTTCTCTGTTAGTATTACCTTGTATTTCTGGGTGATAGTGATGGTTTATTCGCCTTTCTTATTTCTTAGCTGTCTTATTTGTATCCGACAGAGAGGGTTTTAGGAGGAAATTATTTATTCATCAAAGTAGCAGTACTATCTTTTAAAAATGAATTTTTTTCTGAGGAATTAAATTTGAGTCACACTCGAGAGCATTGCTCTCAGAATGTGTTTGGGTTTTAAATATTATACATACACACATGTTAACATCAGCAGCGTGTTTTACTTACTCCTTCCTGAAGTCTGGATGAACCAGTAGACATGTGAAACCGATGGGGCTTTACATTCTGGGCTGAAGTTGCTTTGATTATTAAGTAAGGATAGCCTAATCTCCAAGCTTAAAACTTGGTAGAATTATGGCTTTAAACTCCTTCTTATATCTTGCTTTTAAAAAAACAGAATTTGTATTAAAGTCTTTGAATGTTTTGCTTTTTTCACTATTTAAATGAAATGTTCTTGAGCATTTTTATTCCTTTCTTTCTGCTTTCTCATTCCCTGAGCCAGAGCGACCACATTCTCTTGTCGGGCTCAGACTTCCAGATTATTCTGCATGAGATATGACCTTGGGTTTACTTAGAGCTAGGCCATCACCCTTGATCCACCCTGATTTCCACCTATACCCTGAATTTTATACCTTGATATTGCAACAAAAGCTAAATCTGGGATTCGATGTGACCTGAGGATCCCATCAAATTATATCACTTCAAGTTGACTCATGTTTTCCGAGTTGCAGGTTCATCAGTCTCATAAATCTTAGAATGTTCCTACATATTGCCTTTTTCTAAATATAAATATAAATTAAATATGGACCCCAAAGAAAACACCGGGTGCATTGAATGTTTGGTTCGAAAAATTTCCAACCTAAGTCCCATAGAAGGGGAGTCACAGACTTGCATCCTCTAAATTAATAACGTTGAGCTTTTCAGGAATACTTCAGCCACATCATGTCAAAGCTAAAATCAGCAGCCTTCCAAAACCATGAACACAACTTGACTGGTTTTGACAGTCTATTTATTAATTGCTGCCAAACTGTACTTGTTATTGCATTAACGTCGCCTATTTGCAGAAGAGCAGCGTCAGCAGAGCATCTGTCTCTAAAATTTGAATACCAATTTATTTCTTTAGGTTTCCTCACTGATCTTTAATGTTCTTAATATTTTCAGGCAATTTCATCTACAACCTCAAATAAATTGTAGAAACTGGAACTAATTGTTCCTCTAATTGATTGACTCTCTTACCTCCTGTTGTGTGTACAACGCACGCCATCCGCTGTAGGAAGCAACAGGAGGGAAGCTATTAATCAATCACAGAACAATTAGTTCTGATCTGAAGCTTTCCCCCCCTGCTGAAAGGGAAAATAATCTCCTCACAGGCTAAAGGGATGCATTTCTTCTCCGTAGAAAAGATATATAGGTTAGACTGATTTTTTTCCTACATATAATTTAAATTAAATTCTAAATTAGGGTTCTTTAAGTTTGGCAAGAGCACCCACAAGTTACGATTAGGACTAGGACCTCTTGATACATTGTATCATAGCTCCATGGACTTCTGTTTCCATAGTCAACTGCTATGAGTGGCTTCTTGGTATGCTGTAACTACCAGGCTGAGCAAGGAATATGTGTTCACACTGTATCTCCTTCACCTAACACTTGGACATAAAAGTTGCTTAATAAATATTTGTTGAATGAATGAATGGATAGAATTTATAGTCTTCAAATATAAACACTGCAAGCAATTTTAGATTATTCATGCCACTGGAGACAGTTTTCTATAAGAAATCCATAGATATAGCAGTTACAGTGAGATACACAGTTTTAGCCTTGTCTTCTATAACATTATATAATCTTATTAAAATGGAAAAAGTAGGTAATTTGATTTTATATTTTTATATTTTATTTTCATATTTAAAAAGTTTCTACCTTAGTTCCTCCCAAGTTGGACTGCATAATAAGGTAGATCACGTGAAAAAATTGTGAATTTGGTACATTTTAATCTGCTATACCTAAATCTTTTTTTTTTTTTTTGTGAGGAAGATTGGCCCTGAGCTAACATCAGTGCCCATCTTTGTCTATTTTGTATGTGGGTTGCCCCCACAGCATGGCTTGATGAGCGGTGTAGGTGCATGCCCGGGATCCAAACCTGTGAACCCTAGGCTGCCAAAAAGGAGTGTGTGAACTTAACCACTATACCACCAGGCTGGCCCCTGTACCTAAATCTTTCCTATCTCTTTCCTTATCCTACTTTGGGCATCCTCCTCCTTCCCCATAATCAGTCCCAAACCTGAAGATGACTATGTGGTCATTGTCTTGGGTGTCAAATTGTCCCCATGTTTCTAAATTCTATATTCTCTCATTCCCTAATTACAGCTTGTTTGTATGGTATTCTCTTTTTTTCAGGGTTATCTCTTTTTTTAGGTATATGATTGTACAAGGGATAACTCTGAATTAAACAAAACAGTTGGTACACTGAATGCACCACTTAACCCAACAAAATATAGCATTTCTTTCTTAAATAGTTAATATAGATATGATTTTCATTTTGGTGGAGTGAAAAAGCAAGTTAAAATTTTTGGACTCTGAAAACAGGCTATAGATAAGTATAGGAAAAAATTAGAAAGTTAAGAAAGGAATGACAGAGAGCAAACACTTTTCAAACGTTTTCATATTTTCTACAAACGTAGGTAAGCTGCTACTAAAGTCACATCAGGCATCGACATCTAATATAAAGTGGAAAGGCAAATTCAAAGACCCCACAAGTAGAGAAAAGATTTCATTACGCGTCTGACATGCCCATATAAATTAAAAGGGATAGCAATAAATATGCAAAATGGGCTAGTTAACAATAGGGATTTCCTCACTTATTTGTGTTTTAATCAGGGCTCCAAGGTTAACAGAATTTGTGTTCTTCAAGTTTAGCAAAGCAGCTTATTGAAATGCCAATTTTATATCTATCTTCCTCGCATTAAATCCGCCCAGGCAGGATTCTATTGACAATTTGACCTCAGCATTTAAGGTTTTCCCGCAGCGGAGAATTGGTTTTGCCAGCTTTGCACATCAAAACAGCTCTATAGGGCTGAAGTGGTTATATACACTACCGAATGGATAAGGAAGGACTCATGGATTAAAGAATGTAGTTGGTTGAATGAGGCACACATCTATAGATATCCTAAAAAAAGAACACTCTTCATAGAATTAATTTTAAAAAGTAGATATTTATGTATACACACACACACACACACACAAATGCACACTCAAAATGCACACACACAGTCATTTTCAAAGTGAGGTCCCTGGACCAGCATCATTAGCATTATTGGTAACTTGTTGGAAATGCAAATTCTCAAGCCTCACTCCAGCCCTACTGAAGGTGGAGTTCTGCAATCGAGTTTAACAGGCCCTGCACGTGATGCTGATGCGTGCTTATCTTGGAGGACCACTGCAATAGTTATATAATTAAACATAGGTGACATCAACCATACCCACTCAAGGGGAAAAAAAACCAATAACAACAACAATTATATATTTTTGTCATACAACGTGGCTTGTAATTCAAGGTGATTATTTCATTGAGATCTCACACTAAGAATAGTGATCTCTTTGCGTGCTGAACTAGATTTACCGAGAGACAGGAAGAATTAGCCTCTTGAATTTTATGGGAGGTTTATTTTCAGAGGTTATTTAGACTGTAGATAATTTTTGCTTCAGATGCTCACCTTGCATAAAACATTACTCTTCTGAATGAATTTAAGCACGTGTCAATGCTTAGTAGGGACTTGAACTTTGGGGTCTAACAGAAGTTAGACGATTACCATAAAAGTCTATGAATTTTATAGCTAATTACATTTTTACTTAAATTCCAGGTTTTAAACTAATCTGGGGATCTGATAATTCCAATATGTTCTATAATAATTATTTATCGAAGCATATGGGGATTTAAAAATACCTAAGAACTAGGGAAAAAAATAAAGACAAGATGAATAAAAAAAGCGAAAATGTTTTGAAATTTGATGAAGAAATGAATAGGAAATATTTCAAGTTAGCTTCAGCCATTTTTCACATATTTCTCAAAATAAGATTATTTTGGTCATGATGTCTTGATGGATCATAATAATGGTAAAAAATGAAAATACGGAAATAAGTAATTTAAAGTCAATTCTTTAAAGTCAAATACTTTAAAGAGAATCTAAAGTAAATTCTTGGTGTGAAATAGTCCTGAATTTCTACTCTATTAAGAGATTCACCATATCTACAGGAGCCCAGTCCGGTTCTGTGTCTGTCCCCCTCCCCTCATTCTGGCAAACTTTCTATCCAAACTCTGCTCCCACCTACTTCTTCACTATCCCAATCTTTTTAACGCTTCTAGTTCTAAGTCAACTATTTCTTTCTTCTCTGAACCAGCCCAATCAGAATTAATTTATTTTCCTAGTATGTCTCTTATGTCCTACTGTCTAATATGATATTTATTGTTTATACATATTTTTCTTATACAAGATTGTAAACTCCTTGAGAGTCAGGTAGTGGCATCTTTACATCCCCTTAGGTCTAGAACAATCCCTGGTATAAAGAAGATGTTTAAAAAATTGTTTCCTGGACTCATTTCATTATTCTATGCATTTTTCCTGAAGTTTGTTGGAAAGTTATAGGAACTCTTCCAGGTTATTAAGAAATTGTTTGGGGTCCTCAGGGAAGTCTACTGACTATGGCTTTGTAGAATGGAATGTAGGGTCACTTGAATAGAAGTGACCTTATTTTAGATATGATTTGCCAGTTTGAGAGTCCACAGTTTTGAAAGGAATCACCTGATTCTACAGAATCCATTTGTAAGAAGTATAGACAGTGATATCAACTTACTGGAAAGGAAAGAAGGAGAAAAAAATGCTTATTTTGATTCTCTTAGAGGTCAGTGAGTCTTAATATTTGAATAAGCGATACATGGTGAATGCACTCACATTAATCAATTCTTACACCCTGGGGTGATGTTGGGGGCAGTTACTTTGTCCTTTCAGGAATGGTGAGAAACAGTCAACAAGACTGACCCCTGAGCAAGCCAGAATAATTTTACAAAATATTCACCTATAAGCAAGATCACTCAGGTTCGCTGTGGGGGAAAGCCACCTTTGCCACCATCAAAATGGGTGCCTTTTCCTCCCATGCATCTCTTTTCTTCACATACCAGCTATTCATATTAGTAAACTTCCAGACCATCAACAGGCGAAGCACTTCTTATTTTCCTCAGGGGCATTGAGGAAAATTGAGTAATGAGCACCTGAGCCTCAAATGTCCTATACATGTAGTCAAAAGACATTCTCCTCTGACAGGAGTTGGGTCAACTCAGGCAACAAATAAACTAGACTGCCTTGATAGTGTCAACTGATGATTGTATCAAGGGAGTGTAAAATAATGACTTTCCTACTCTCCTACCCTTTTACTTTTAACTCACTAGAAATAAGATCTTGGTTCTTTCTCTCTTTCACAATCTCTTTTTCATGAAAACATACACTCCTCTTCCTTCTTACTCGCAGTCCTTGCTAGGTACTTCAGATATTCTCTGTCCTTCTGTCTCTTCCCTTGCTCCTTGACCTCTCATCTTCATTTCACATTTTGCCAAGTTTTCACTCATATTGTGTTTATTTAACACAAGAATAATGCTAGTGATACACATCTAAAGGGAAGAGGAAGTCATAGGATTTGAAATGAAATTGGAAATACCCTTTTTCCTTCAGATCTGACCCCAAGGTTACCTTTTTTTTTTTGTGAGGAAGATCAGCCCTGAGTTAACATCTGCCAATCCTCCTCTTTTTGCTGAGGAAGACTGGCCCTGGGCTAACATCCATGCCTATCTTCCTCCACTTTATATGGGACGCCGCCACAGCATGGCTTGCGAAGTGGTGCGTTGGTGCGCGCCCGGGATGCGAACCCGTGAACCCCAGGCCACCGCAGCGAAGCGCGTGCACTTAACAGGTTGCGCCACCGGGCCGGCCTCCTAATGTTACCTTTTATTTATTTATTTATTTTTTGTGAGGAAGATCAGCCCTGAGCTAACATCTATTGCCAATCATCCTCCTCATTTTTTTTCCCCCAAAGCCCCAGTAGATAGCTGTATGTCATAGCTGCACATCCTTCCAGTTGCTGTATGTGGGACGTGGCCTCAGCATGGCCCGAGAAGCAGTGCGTTAGCTCACGCCCGGGATCCGAACCCGGGCCGCCAGTAGCAGAGTGTGCACACTTAACCGCTAAGCCACGGGGCCGGCCCCTAATGTTATCTTTTAAAAGAGCTTTGTAAAATTTCTTCAGGTAGAAGGAACTTTTCTTCTGTACAGCTATTGCTACACATCTCTGTACCCTGCCATGGTAGTCATCATTTTATGTCTTAAGTTATAGCCCTTCAGGGGTATGTCCCATCTTCTGTACTAGATTAGCAAGTACCTCACAGGTTGCTGTGAGGATTAAATGAGGAGGTTTTATGTATGTGTGAAGTTTTTGGGACATAGTAATGCCCAGTACAAGTTTATTGACAGCAAGAAAGAAATCACTTATCACTCATTTTTGAAGTCTGAAAAATGTTCTAAAATTTTTCTTACAATCTCAACAAATATCTCTACCTAGCAATCAACCTGGTATAGTGAAACTCACATATTCTCATGTGTGTAAGTGTATCAGGAGGTAGAAGAAAAGAGAAAATGTTAATTGCATAGCAACTAAAATATAGGACGTCATACTATAATTATCAGTATTTCTGTTAGTAGGAATCATTACAAAGAATGGTCTCTTCTTTATTCCCAAGGCTCCTCCTGTACTAGAATCTACCGCTCCTCAAGAAAATTTCATGCATATGTCTTTGAACAGCAAAATAGTTAGATCTTTTACACATATTCTTGATAAGTAAAATTTAACAAGAGAAAAATCTATTATGTATGTGGATTTAGAGATCAGGAATATCTATAGATATCTATATCCATATCTTTCTATCTATCATGAAGTCATTCCTTATTTTCATCATTGGCTTTTGGTAAAAAAATAGTGATTTATGTTGAGAGACTCTGTGACTAATTTGAATTTAGCAATAATAACGGCTGCAAGAGTAAACAAATAGTAGGATACTTGAGAAACGGAGCAAAGAGTTTACATATACTCAATGTAAATTAGGAGCCAATAATATACGTTTTATACAAGCAACTAAACTCCTGATCCTCTCTGCTCCAAGATGCACACTGTAATTCTCTCATAGGTAAGTGAAAGGTAGAACTTTCTGTGCATAACTAGCATAAGGAACATGAACCTGTTTGCTTTTGTAAGTACCTGCTCTCATTAATAGGGGCATAGACGTATCTTTGTAGATAGAAACATGTAACAGATTATGCTATCAAAAGAATGAGTGTGGGACACAAAGTCCTGGAAAAAGAAGCAACTGGAAGTAAAATGATCAAATGCTGTAAAAATTAGCCTTGCAAACAGAACTAATGAAAAGGTAGGCTTTTTAAGTCCATCAATCTATGATATTAGTGAATGATGACTGTGAATGAATGAATATAAATTGCTTCCCAAATGAAAGGCATATAGTCTAAAATAGCTGAAACTCATTTCTCTCAAAGAAGAAAATTAGTCTGGAGAATGAAACACAGATGTCTCTTCCCATTGCGGTGGAGTATTGCACCAGGAGAACCTGGGGATTGAAATGTATCAATTTCAAATGTCAGAATTTCCACTATCTATGGAAAACAGTGGGGTCATAACTCTGGCTTCTTACATTTGAAATCCAGGTGTGTGTGTGTGTGTGCGCGCGCGCGTGTGTGTGTTTTGATGTAGTTTCTTCTATGGGGCTCTTACAGGTCTTTCAACAATAATTTTATTTAGTTTTAGATGAATTCCAGGCTAAATCTAAAAAGGTCTCTGGGCTTCCCAAGAAACTTGATCCTTCATATGTGATTTTGAAAGGAAAGGGCGTAGAGGAATAACAAGCTGTGGTTTAAAAACACTCTGACTTTATGGGTTTTCATGCTCAAAAAATACATACTTATCATGCTCCCAAGTTCACTGGCAAGTTTGAAAAGAATTAATATAAATCAGATATGGATCGTAAAAATGATTCAAGAGAGGAAAGGTTGATTTTTATTAGGATCTAGTGCTGCATTTAATTAGGCATTGGTCGTCTAGACTGAAGGCAGAAGAGTCTACAATGGAAGGCAGGATAGCACAATGATTAAAAGAGTGGGCTCTGGGGAAAAAGCTGCTTACCATCACCTCCAGCACTTTTTTACTTGTGTGACTATGTTTATCTAAGCTTTCGCTTTCTCCTAGGTAAACCAAGGGTAATTGTGTCTTCTACACTGTGTTATTGAGAGGATTAAATGAGATTTACAAATGAAGGAGTCAATCAATATTTGGCACATAATAAGCACTTGATAAATGTGAGCTATTACATAAATATTTAAAATTATATTGTTTACATTTTTGAGTTATGCTAACCGTTTAATGTATCTGTGATAACTTGAACAAATAATAGAATCAAATAGAATCTTATAAGAAGAATCTCTTAGAATCAAATAATAGCTAAAAATTATTAGAAGCTAACTAAGCAATTACCTCATTTGATACAATTATTTCCAAGGGAGGTAGGTACTGCAATGATCTCCATTTTACAGATGAGAAAAGTAAAGAGATTCGATAGCTTGTGTAAGACTATAGAACTAGTAGAATGGTAGAGTCCAAATTTAAACACAAAAAGAATGTTGCAGAACCATTTAAAAAAAAAATACACTTGAGTTTCCTAATTTTAGAGGAGGAAAATAACATTCAAAAAGGCACAGTTTCTTCTGAACATCAGAAAGCTAGATAGTGGCAAATCAGACTAGACTTGGATTTTTGATTTCCAATCTAGTCATCTTTTTATTCAATTAGCTTTTTTACTCCGTTAGCTGTACTAAAAATTAGTGGAAGTTGATTCAACTATCATAGAAGTAAGAAGTCTGACTGAAAGAGAACTACTTTCAGAGTCTGAGGAACAAGATTTTAAAAATTGGGCTAGGGATTTAATACTCAGATTTTTGGTTGTCATAAGAATAATAAAATGAGACTCTCCCTATTCCTCTACGCATTTTCATAGACTTGGAAAATTTCCAGTTATATCTCCTAGATATCTATCTCACATTCACTGGATTTTCACTTGAAGTTCTACCAAAAGACCTTCATTCATTTGGATTATTTCCTCTCTTCACTCTTTGTGGGAAAAAAAGCAAATTCTCTCCTTAAGTGATGCTATGAGAATAAGACCCTTACTTCAAGATAGAAAAAAGAGTGTTAGCTAGAAAGCC
Source organism: Ceratotherium simum simum (assembly GCF_057802395.1). Classification (NCBI taxonomy): domain Eukaryota; kingdom Metazoa; phylum Chordata; class Mammalia; order Perissodactyla; family Rhinocerotidae; genus Ceratotherium; species Ceratotherium simum. The sequence continues at coordinate 40,838,991 of NC_141924.1, forward strand.
ATACTGGGTCTGTAATAGGAGATGGAGATGTGGAACTAAAAAGGTAAAATGGAACAAAGGAAAATGAAGCTTCATTTACAGCTTTGCCTAAGGGCAACCCTTGTGAAAGACTCGTGATGACACAGGATTTCCCTGCTCAGTGCAGATGCAATAGGGATCAAGGAAGTCAACGTAAGTGAAAGCAATATAAGTCTTTAGAAAAGGGTTTAAAATCCAAATTACACCCTTTCTTTCTCCTTAAAAATCAATTTGGCATGGCCACTTTCAGAAAAAAGAAATTGCTTTTAAACTATAGATCTGAATTCTAAAATCCAATCAAAAATCTTGCACTCAGATGTTCCAGATACATTTTTTATAAGTTCCAAATCCATTTTTCATAAGGCCTAAAATGGAAAAAAATCTGTCATTTGTAGAATGTCTCCATTCTAAAAATATGTTCCGGTATTTTGGGCTTTTCACTATATTGCATGCTATACAACCTTATGAAAATCTCTGGATGAAGAAGGGAAATGGAATAGAAAATTCTTTTAAAAAATAGCACAGTAAATATAAAAGTTACAAGACACCAATATGGTGTGAATAAATTAGTTGCAATTGAAAAGGAGTAAACTGTTGTTGTATAGGTGGGACATTGTTTTTTTTTAAAGATATTTATCTCTTTCCCAATGGGGTCTTGATATCTCACTGACAGAAATGTGGAAATAATGAAACATGACACATTCTTTAAATAAAACATATGGGAAGAATTGGAGGGAAAGAGACAATGTAAAGATTAGCTGGTGCCTTATAATAGCTGAACAGAGGCATTGTGGCGGGCTGTCGCGGGGCAATCAAAATTAGATATTCTCACATATCAGGGTGATTCTTAGTGGTCTGGGGATGTTTCCCTTTTGTTCACTAGCAAATATGCCTTCTTTGAAGGGAATTCTTATCTGCCTTCTCAGGAAAAGAAAAAACAATCTACCAGAACAGTGAAAAAGCTATTTGTAGGGCTCTTACTAATCTTACATGAAGCTTCCTCTGCTCTCTGTATTGGGAACTAAAAATAACACGGATGATGCATGAAGATGCAATGAAGCATTGAAGCTGCTCACCCAACTTGGGAGAAGGTTCTCACTGTTACAATCGAAAAATTACCAAAAATGATGTGAATTTATGAAATCCAGCAGGAATTGAATCCCAGGTGCTTGTCAGCTGTTGAGATGTGAGTGACAGACAGGCATAAAAAGTAAAGTCGCGAGAGGAGGCGCTAAGAGCATTGCTTTCTGCACTATACCTGCGGCACGATGATGGGAGAGTTACGCCAGCGCTCCCTGAGGAGCTGCTGCTATGACCGCCCTATTATTCCCACTGTTATGCTCAATGACTTTTAAAAAGCTATTTTGGGCACAGTTCCTGGGCTCCATCCAGTACATATTTGTTTTATTCTTCACTGGTATATTGCCACTTGAATGGGCTTAGAGAGTTATGTAAAACAAGCCAGATGGCTATTGCTTGGGGTTTGAGATTCCTTGTGTTGTAAGTGGGTGTAAAAAAAAAAAAAAAAAAAGAAACAATAAAAAATCTAAATCCGAGTGTAAATAAAATCATCTTTAAAAGAGGTGACTATATGTCTTATATCTAGTTAGCAAACCACTCCTGAAGTTATATATAGAGAAGACAAATGTCAAGTAAACCTCTAAATGAGACCAGATTAGATGATCTTTTAAGGAGGAAAACAACAATAATAATATTTATGTTCATCATCTCCAAGAATTGGTGTATCATCACAGCTAAAGAGCCTGTTAAGTATTTTAACATGACTATTTTTGTCTTTTGCATGGACTGAAAAAACATGAAATTGACATTCACTAATTATTCATTTGCAATGAAAATGAATCTCAGGCCTTAATTGTCTACCACTTAGAAGATGACAAATTACAATTTCAGGAGAGATCTGGTAGGAGGAAGCGTATCCCACAGCTAGTGTATGGTGTGGGAAATCAGGGCGCTGGGAGTCCACCTGTGACTTTATCACTTATTAGACGTTTAATCTTTAGGGAATCAGCCTCTCAGAGATGTTTTTACTAACTGGAGTAGACTTCATGAATAAAATTACTTCCCTTCTCTCAAAGAAAGAATTCTAAAAGTTCAATTTCTTTTCTAGACCTCAGGGAGTGAGAAATGAAAGGAATGAAAGGGCACATGAATAAAAAACAAACAATAATAAGTTACGGGAAGAGGAACACAATCATTTCCAATATTTCCACTCTAGACTTGGGGAAAGAAAGTGCCAAGCCCTGCAGGACTAGAACCCAAGTCTCCCACACTCTCTCCACTATACTGTAGGAATACTTTTTACAAAGTAATGGTTTATGTGCAACAAATACAAAGACAATGCAAACCAACTACAGGAATCATGCATATAAGGTGGAATCAATAAGAGGAAGTTTGAATGTGCAGAATTGATAACGTAACTGAATTTTGTGTCATGTCATTTACATGCATTTTATACTAGATATGTAAAATCCAGGGATACTAGAAAATTACAGGCAAAGAAAGACAAGAGTGAACTTGTAGAAGACATGAATTTGAGGGGATCCTTGAGACTCAAGAAAATCCTGTAGTTTCAGGGAAGAGGAGATGGAAGGAGCTTGTAGAACAAAGAAAGATGCTTTACAAAATGCTATACCAGCAAAATGAACTCTTTTTGAGGACTAAAATGTCAGAAGATAAAACATTCCAATTCCTGACATGCTGTAGAATTGCACTTAAACGTTTTTTGCCAAAATTTTGAAGATTTTTAAAAATAAGAGCATCTCAGATTTTCTAATGAAAATTAATGGACATATTAGACATACTTTATAGAAAAAGCATGTATACTTAACTTTGATATAAATTTTCTAATCATTAAATGATAAATTACTTGGTAGTTGGAATTGGTACATAATCATGGGTGTTTTCAAACCCAGTTCTTCTACATAATATTATTCAACATCTTTAGTCCATACTGCTTATAGATAGTTGGCACTATGGTGATTTGCTATAAATCATCATAGTATTTATTTATTTTTGAATGGGTTATTCCTTTTTTACATGTATTTGTCTTGTTTCTCCAATAAATGTATCAACTCCTTGAAGAATCAGACCATTCCTTCTGCAGTGCAAACCTGTATAACAAGATATAGTGTGGCCACTCAGTATCTGAGTACTCTGAAGAAATCTAACGCAGAAGGGATATTGGAAAGATGGGGTGGTTCTGTAAAATATCACAATAGAATCACACCAACAGGCACCCTCAAAAGTGCTTAATGGAGTTGGAGACTTTACCATAGTCAACAGGATTGCCTAGAAAAATGGTCTGGATAAATTGAAATGCAAATGGATAGGTGAAGAGTAAATGAAGTGACATTTAATTTCATTTTAATGTTCCCTCAGCACCTAGTTATTTGTCATTCCTATAGGTGACTCTTCATAAGCATTGGTGATTGACTTGAGAGCACAGGTAATTAGGAATCCACAGAATCCAGAAATGATCTTTGAGGGCCACTCCTGAGTGTAACTAGCACTCTTGGGGATCAGTAGCTACTGACCCAAATGCCAGTTCATAGTGGAGAGGACTTGGCTCTTGATTCCTCCTTTCTGCTAGGGGACATTTCTGTTTGCTAGTAAAGATATTCTTGCTTTAAGAATGGAGCTCATGCAGTTTTATGTCCAAAAAGAAGAGAAATTCTGACATAGAATTGTCAGAGAAAATGTTCAACCTTTACTAGTCTAAAGAGAAGCATTCAATTTTTAATTTACTACTCGTTTTCTAGTGAATCTAAAATAGAGTGTGCATGTTAAGAAAAATGATATTTGGAACCATGGGGGTGCAAATTACATTTCCACTCTTATACTTCTATGCCTAGATATAGAGTATAATTATTTTACTAGAGAAAACAAGCTGAAATATAGTTTAAAAATCTACCTAATTTTGGCTAATGTTGACATCCTGAATATTGGATATCATCTCCTAGATACAGTTTAGGGTGACTTTGAGTTGTGTCTGTACAGCCAGAAGGTAGATTCGGGATAACTATCTGGTGGTGACAACAGCAGTGGCAAAAATCTTTCTAATGCTCAAATTAATCTCATCTCACTATAATCTCTAAATGTGGGGTGACTCGCCAATGGTTGCACAGCCAGAAACTGGTGATGCTGAATTCAAACCCAGGATTCTCATTCCAGATACTAGCTCAACCCACTTATTTAACATATCACTAAATTCAGCCCTTGAAAGTTGAAATGAGTTATCTAATGTTCCATAAGTAGCAAAGGTATAAATTCCACTTAGAGCTCAACTGTTGTTAAGTGACTCAGTTCATGTCCTGTCATACAGTTATACGGGTAAAATGATGACATTATAACCTAAAAAGTTTAGACAGCATTTAAAAGACAGGGAAAACAAATGTGAATTTCGGACTAACAACCAAGACCGCTGTTAGTTTTCTACCATATGAATTATAATACTAATAATGAATAACATGATTAACTTCTTCCTTCTACTCATGAATTAAATAATAATTTATGGCTATTTTATAGCAACACAACCACTATATGGGAAAAATACTGATCCGTGTAGGTAAACTGGAGAACATTTCCTCACCCTGGGAGGTTTGTTGTTTCTGATATTTTAGGAAGGTGCCTAGAAAAATGGTGGCTGGCAGAGACCGTGATTTGGCTCTGCTGTGGGCTGCTGAGGACACAGACACACTGGAAAGGAATTATAATTTGTGGCTTGTGCTTCTTGTTATGAGATTTAAAAAATGAAGTTGTTTGCTATAATTATGCCCAGCAGGCACAGAACTTACTACCTTAGTGCTTGCTCGAAAACATTCGTAAGCATTGATTGACCCTTGAGAACAGCCCAGAAAACAAATAGAAGGTACAGATCTCAACTGAACATTGTATGTTTACCCAGGGAACAAAAAAGATTGGAGTAATAAGCTAGAAAGGAGATCTGTGTGGTCAGAGGAAGGAGAGAGGCTGTGGGAGAGGCGTGGTTTACGTTCCTCTTCTAAGAGAAGACCCACACCACACGGGCCCTCAGCCTACAGCAGGGTTTCTCAGTCTTGCCACTGGCGACATTTTGGACTGGAAATTCTTTGGGAGGCTGTCCTGTGCACTGTAGGATGTTTAGCAGCATCGGTAGAAACCAGTAGACCCTCTCCCTGCCAGTTGCGGCAACCAAAGATGTTTCCACATATCACTGAAAATCCCTGGGGCAGGATCACCCTTAGTTTTGAACCACTGGCCAAGATGAACAGTTCCTCTTTATAGAAGACAAACATCTTCCTATCTGTCCATCTTAGTGTGTTCACTGAAAGCTGGGTATATAGCACCACTCACTGCAGGAAGAGACAGGAAAAGCTACATATGCCATAACATCTAAGCCAGTCTAATTCATTCAGATGGAATGTGTACGCCCCAGGGGGCAAAGATTTTGTCTGGCTTGAATCCCTAATGCCCAGAATAGGGACTTGCATGTAATTGATGTGCAATAAACATTTGCTATAACCTAGGCAATGGATGTGTGATTAAATATTGTCTAAATTCCTGACTAAAGGAACATAACAGGTTTAGTTCTCATGGTGAATGATTACTATAAAGATCAGGTTATGTCAGAAATTGACCTACATCAATTGAGACTGTAACAACATTATCATTGAGGAAAATATTTAAATATTCAAAATTGTTAGGCCTTTAAAATGGAGAAATAGAGCTGATTTCCAACATAAGTAATGGATGATGATTAAAGCCATACTTAAGGGTAGTTTAGATATAGTAATATGATGCAATGTTCCTTTGAGTATTGGATCAAAAGAAAATCTTTTCAGCAGAAATGCTAAAAGGAGGGTTAAAATTTATGTTTTTAATTATAGTTCAGACTTCTGCTTTCAGTCAGTTAAAAACTGTTGCTGTGATATGTATTGGCCCCAAAAATACTGGCCCCTAAGTATTCTGATATGTAATGGCCCAAGAAATAAAGTCCTAGAACTACATGACGTATAATCTGAACCTATCTGTATTTGTTACCTGTCTATTATCTGTTACCATCTAATCTGAACTTACCTATATACCTGTTACCCTCAGGCTTTACTTAATGAGCTCACCAAAATGTACTATGCCATTTTTCACAATTCAGGAGATATATCCTCATGAATGGTCCTCCAACTTGTTGTTCATCTGGTGAACTACTCAACTAGGGCTTATGAAAGAACTTTCAGGAAATACCTAATTTTAGGAGTCGGGACATATTAACAAACAAGAGAGAAAAGGAATGTTCAGGAAGAAAACCGTGATAACAAAGTGTCCTGAAAATCACCGAAAGGGAGTCTAAAGAAAAAACCAATCAATAGTGGCAAACATCACAGTGAGCTTAAGAAGGATGGAGACCAGTAGGAGACTGCTGGAATTAGAGTTTAGAGGTCAGCGGAAAGTTTGAAGAGAACAGATTTTATGAAATGGAAGCCCGATTACAAGGGCTTGACGAGAGTAAACAGAAGCTGTGATTTTAAAACAAGGACTTGCAGAATTTTGCAGTTGAAAGGACAAAACAAAGTAATAATTCAAGGTAACGAGGCAAAGGAAGCTGTCTTTAGAATGTGAGAGACCTAAGCTTGTGTGTAGACACAGAGAAGTTGCCAGAAGAGAGAAAGATTTAAAAAATTGTAAGCTAAAAAGGAAACGATTTATGGAACACAGCTCCAGAGGAACTGTGTGGGTGTGTCTATGTGTTGTGTGGGAGGGATGGTTAGCCTGGAGGAAGAGAAACAAAAAGAAAGAAAACGAAGATCTTACAGGAAAGGGAGGATAGAATTGGTGGGAACAGTAATTGAATGCCCTTGGTCTTCACATAAAGTAAAAACCAAAGTCATTGCTGAGAGAGAAGGTAATGAGGGGGGATTTTCAGATGTGTGGAGCATGGAGAAGGAAGTACAGCTGAGTGGCCCTGGAAGCCTAGTGGTGTCACCTGAGGGGAGTCTCTAGCGGTTCCAGTCACATGGGTTGGTCTTCCATACTTAGTGGCTTGGGAAGGGGAACTGAGAAATCAGACTGTGGGATCTTAGGACCTGTTTAAATAGAAATATTATAAATTTAGAAAGGTCTAGGGTTGATACGAAGACTAATGAGAGCCCTAGAAGAAAAGTAGAGAGGAGATTGTATTTTGAGTAGAGAGTAGGGTGTATACTATACAGAGTCATATTCTAAGAAATATCAATGTGATATGCATTCAGTGTTTTTTATATTGTCAGTACTTCACTTTCTTCTAACATGATCCATAAGGATAAATCTCTGAGATTTCTTTCCACTCTAAATTTCCATCATATGAATTATTTTGTTTTATTTTATATTTTTAGTCTAAGAGGAAAGCAATCATAAATACTACAGCTTCAAAATATATACCACTAGTCCGGGTTTGTTTAATATCACAGTCCTGCTTTGTTTCTGCGGTGGCATCTATCACTTGTATAATTTAAATTTGAGTTTGGAATCAGGAAGTGGGTGTGTAAGGAATTTTTATTATTATACTTGTCCTATAAAAGCTTTTATTGTTTAATATTATTTAAACAGTTAACATTGTTAATATTTTTAGAGAAAAGTAATGATTGGTTATTTTAAGAAGTACAATGGTAGAAGTGCAAAATGGCATGATATCTATGGAGGGGAATTTGGCAACATCTGACAAAAGCATATGTTTTTGGTAATCCTTGCCTCTGCAATCTCACTTCTAGGAATTTATCCTGAAGATACACCTTCCAAACTACAAAATAATATGCACAAAGTTAGTTGTTGTGGCATAACATTAAAAAAACCCCCTAAATTCCAGATTATAGGAGATTGGTTGAATAAATTCTGTTATATACATAAAGCTCTATAAACGCATAAAAAAGAAAAGAATAAAGAATATTCCTAGGAACTGACACAGAGTGAGTTTCAGGATACATTGTTAAGTGAAACACCTTAGTGTTACATAGTCTAAGGACATATAAGAATAGTTAAAAAGTAGCGAACCTGACATAGTAGGTTTGTTGTTAGTACTGTTACTGGTATAGTAATTCTGAAACTATGTTTTGTGTATTATAGGACAGAGCAAATGGTAAATATATTGATGATGATAGAAACCAGTGTTGTCATGGTGGGAGATGGGATATACACACATGGAATGGAGAAAAGTGAGGAAGAATCCTGTGGTGTTGGATTTGACTCATAGGTATAAGTTTGAGTGTAGTACTTTAAAAAAATCTAACTCTGCCCACCAGAAGAGCCCAGAGGAAAGATAATCCAGTAAAAATGAGTATATTTTGGTTTCTAAATACCATTCCCCATAGGAAAAAAAAAAACCCCAAAAAGCAGGACTTCCTGTTGCTAAGTCTGGGATGGGGAAGGTACAAGGTGGGCCTAGAGCGCCTTGTTTTGTAAGAAAGTAAAGACATGCCCCAAATCTACTGGCGGCGTGTCAGAAAGACACAGAAGCTGGTTTTCAGGGCCTCCCAATGCCCAAATTTGGGACAATGTGAGCATGAAAAAGGAAAATGATGGTAATGAATTATAAAAAGTAGAATAAAAAAGGGATCCGTGGTGCCGGCCCCGTGGCTTAGCGGTTAAGTGCGTGCACTCTGCTACTGGCGGCCCGGGTTCAGATCCGGGGCGCGCACTGACGCACCGCTTGTCCAGCCATGCTGAGGCAGCGTCCCACATACAGCAACTAGAAGGATGTGCAACTATGACGTACAACTATCGAGTGGGGCTTTGGGGAGAAAAGGGGGAAAAAACGGAGGAGGATTGGCAATAGATGTTAGCTCAGGGCCAGTCTTCCTCAGCAAAAGGAGGAGGATTGGCATGGATGTTAGCTCAGGGCTGATCTTCCTCACCATTAAAAAAAAAAAAAAGGGATCTGTGAGCCCAGGGTGATACAATTAAATAAAAGGAAGAGTAGAAGGCTGTCTCAAAATCTAGAAGAAATGATAAAATCAGAAAATCACCTTTTTTGCACTAGCTAATTAAGTGATTCAGGCAAGAATCCATAGATGCTAAAACCATGTGTAAAAGGTATCTGGGGAATAGGTTATTCATGGTAAAGGTAGAAGTTACCTTCACAATGGAGCTATCAAGGGCAGTTTTGGATAATTGGGGAAATTCATATTTAGACATTATATTTTATAGTATTATTACACCAATATTCAATTTTGGGGCATGTGATTGATACGGTGGTTATGTGGAGAGTATTCTTCTTACTCCTAAGATACATACTGAAGTACTTAAGGGTCAAGTGCCTACAACTTATTTTCTTACAGTCCAGCCAAAAAAAGTATATGGATCTATAGACAAAGCAAATGTGCCCGTTACCATTTGGTGTAAGCAAAGGGTATATGTGTGTTCAACTTGTTTTGTAAGTTTAAAATTTGTCCAAATGCTAAAAAAATATAAAACTTAACAACAACAAAAAAACAACCAAAAATGCACTGCATAAAGCAGATTGTAGAGGGGCATAGTTTAGTAAAAATAGAATTCAGTATTAATTTAATATTGATAAATAGCATGAAAGATTTAATTGCGTGAGTTAAGGTCGAATGCAATAACTCAGGAACTATAAAGCATTTCTATTTTGATTGTCATCATCAGTTTTAGCACTCGGTCTGGGTAGCATTAGATCTCTTGCTCCCACACCCCTGAAAATCTGCAGACAGTGCTATCGTTTACATCACGACCACCTTCTTCTCCAGATCAGTTCTGCATTTTCTAAACTGAATTTAAGCAGTCTGAGGACAAACAGTGTGGAAACAATTAAATGACAAATGGCTCCAATCATCTTCAAGTTGAAATGGTTTTAAATACTGCATCAGTCTAACAAAGCCAACCGTGGTGACGCTACCCCTCTAGGTGTTTAGAAACAGTATTAGATACTAATGTACATTTTTCTAGAGTGGTTTAGATATGTTTATGCCTGCTGATAAAGGGTAAACCAAAAGGCCTTCACAGGTTCTCCATGGGCGAACTGTTCAGTGATTCCATGTACCAACAATGATAGGGATGATGAAATTGTCTCCAATCTTCCTTTGCTTCATAGAAAAATAATTAAAGTCACTATCTCATAAACCTAATTTACCATGGAGATTCAAATAAAGAATTTCCGTGGCAGTGGAGAATTTCATTGCCACAGGTTTGAATGTCACAAATGTGATGTCCCTAAAAATTACTTTTAAATATTTTTAAAGAGATATGCAATAATTTGAAAGCAGTGCTTTTATAAAAATTTAGAGAAGGGTTCTTTCCAATGGCATCCTGATTTATCCTACTTTGTCAGCAACCAAATTAAAGTCTCTCAGCCCAATTTGTCCATGTAAACTTACAGACAAACTGAGACCAAATACAAATCAAGTCAAAGTATGTACTACAATGTTACTATACTGATGTGCGTAGTGTGAAGGATAAAACCCAGAGCACCAATAAAATCACAGCAGAAAATATCCATTACTCCCCTACGATCAACCAGGCCTATGTCACAGATGTTATTTTCCATTGTGTTTCTATTAAGAATAAAATTGAATACAGTGTAAGGCCCATTATTTCATGGTTCCTTATTGCATTAATTTCGATGGAAGACAGGCTAAATCATGTTTCCCAGAGCAGAACACATATAGAAAACAAGCCAGATATAACTCCATTAGCTTAGAAGTGGAGAGCAGGTCAAACCCCTCCTATGTGATTTTTGAAGATACATACAATAAAACGCTCTTCATAGAAGCTTGCTGAAACTTAGATGAATATTCAGTCTTAAATAAAATGTATTCTTAAAGAGCAATAGAACCAAACTAACCACTGTAAAAGTAACCAAACTAACCACTGGATGGCATTGTAACTACATTAGAATGTGTTGGCAAGACCATGTATTCGTCTCTAAAAACTCCCACATCGTTAGCATAAAACTGCAATAGGATGACGCCAGTTCCTGTTCCTAATTATAAGGTGTTGAAGGAATATAATTTTTCAACATCCCAAAGTGACTTGGCAATACCATTCTGAAGGACTGAAAATGATTCAATTATGCCACCTCCTGTACTGTCAAGAGTTCCCTGGAGCTTCTCTCTCAAACCAGTTTTCATAATCCCTGTTATTGATAGTTCCCACATCCTTTTTCCTATCTGGATTGCCCTTCTTTCCCAGGTCACTTACACTAATAAGGGAATGGGCCAGAGTATCATGCACAGTATGTTATCGACTGCCTCCATTTTATTGCACCTTGTAATAAATCCTCAAATTTTTCTTCTAAACTCTTTCTACCTTTTATTAACTGAAACCTGATTTCCTCTGATGCTTCCTAGCCTCTTATTTTCCTATAAGTAAGTCCAGGAGAATGGCTCTGCGTAATATTTGCTCCTCAACATTACTTCTACCAGCAGTTACTTAAACTGCTTCAATTTTCTGTCCTTAACGCTATTTTATTCTTCATCTGCATCACCAACAGTTTCTAGGATGGGTGTCCATCTTCCTCCATGGTGGTACTGTATTCTGCCAACATCTCTAGAGGCATCCTTAGTGATTTCAACAGCTGTTGATGATCCTCTGCCATTTGGCTCTCAAAACTCCTTTATTTCTTTGATTCTAATGATTTCTAATCATAGTTTGGATTTCATCTCTGGACATTGCTCCACTTTCCATATTATACACTCCACAATTTCTCTCTTTTGCTATGGCCTTCTGTTTTCTTCTCTTCCCTATAAATCTATTTGTTATTTTCATCATTCTCTATGCCTTCTAGTCTGTGACACAGATACTGATTTCATTTGTCTGGCAATTTAGCCTGAACCTGCAACATCTATTGTAATAATATACTATTTCCATAGAATGTTACATGCACTTAAATATACTCCACATGTGCTTGCTAATCTTAAACACCTTGCAAGGACTGGCTACTCCTTGTCTTTTAAATATTACTAAAGAAAGTTTCAAATCATTCTAAGTTCATTAAAAATTCACTTCAGCGTCAACTGGATCCACTTTGATGCTTGGAAATTCTTCTAGTTATTTCTTCTGGACCTTCTACCAGGCTTCTCATGGTAGCCCCGTTCTTTCATCTTGCCTTCTAATTTATATTCCTCTTTCAAGCCTGTCTCAGATACTATTTTCTCTCTGAATTATTTCCTGATCATTCCAACCATCTGGACTCTTTCTTCTTTGAACCCCATGCATGTTGTCTCCTTTAGGACAAGAACACTTATTTTCACTTTTCATATTCCCACCAAGTGAAGGGGGAATTTCCACTGCACCCCCTAAAGGAAAAATAAGGGAGAGACACTTTCATCATTTTGGCTCCCTTCCTCCATTCATCCTCCCCAGGGGAGGAATGCCTGGCCTGACTGATGAATTTGGGAGAAGGAACTGTGCATGCTTGGCCCTGGTCATCTGAGGTTCTTACTATTTGCCTGCGTGCCTACAGAGAGAGTGCATGATGTTGGATGTGCAGTGAATGTACAGGGGGTACACTCTACACTTTCAGGGGAGCATTGTAGATTTGAATTGTAAGCCCAATTCAAGGAACCACATTAAGACCACACATTGAAGCCCCATAATGCAATTAATATGCTCCCCAATCTACTATTTTGATCTGTGGTAGCTTGTTGCTTCAATCCACCTCTCATATGGTTCTGCATTCTGGAGGAAAAAGATAGGGATGCTATTAATCAGTCCCCTAAAAGCCCAAGAGTTTGTATGGCTTTTATACCACAGCATTTATTCCTTGGGCATCTCTCTTACTAGATGCAGAACTCGTTTTTTGAGGACAAGAACTCTTACTGATCTGTATTATATGTAGCAGCATCTTGATACATATTCATTGAATTGAACTATGATGCCAGTGTGAGAAAGGCATCTAGAATTTGAAACTCTGTACTGTCAAAGGATCACAGTATTTCCAAGGGAAGATGCTTCTGCCATAGGCTTAAGAGTAAATGTCTTACTCTGTAAAAATAATAACTGAAAGAAGTGTAGAATAGATCACAGAAGTTCCAGAATCAAAACTGATTAAAAATGGAGGACTGCAATTCACTAGAAAATTGATAAATCCTAAATGGTATGAATGATATTTTTTAGCTCATAAATTTAATTCAGAGCATTATAAATACATCATATTAAATTTTCCATGTGTAACTAATCCCATTCTCTAGAAAAAAATTCTAAGAGAGGATACAAAGCAAAACAAACAAAATAACAGAAACAATAACAGCAAAAAGCCCACAAAAAAGATCTAGCTAATCTTTTCTAATTACTAAGGCCTGCTTTTAAATAGACATTAAAGTTATCTTAACCTCATCACACAGATATTGTCTTCATAATTTTTCACAATAATTTTATTATGCTCTTCTCCATAATGTCGTACCACTTAAAAAATGAAGCATTTAAAAATGAAGTCCCAATATACCTTAAGTTAAATTATCCAAGGTATACATTTTATGTTTGAAAGAAAATCTAAAATATGTGAAAGTTAAGCATTTAGCTCAAAGCATTTAGAACCATTTTACAAGCAATAGTTGTGAAACTCCAACGAATTAAAGTGTTATAAATTTAAAAATGTCTACATCTCTATTTAGAAATTACTTTGGCACTTGGGTAATTCATTTTGAGTTTTTCAGTTTTGACTATATTTTTCTCTACTATAGAAATCAAGAAAAGAAATACAGATTTGTGTAATATAGTAGTAAAGATACTTTATTTATTAAAAATAAGTGATCTCTTTACATCTAGAAATCTGAACAATAATTAGCATAGATAATAGGCTAAATATTGTATAAGTACTTTCTTGACACTCTATCATTTAATCCTATTGAGGGAGACATTATTATCCCCATTTTACAGATGAGGAGACTGAGGTTAGGAGAGACTAAGTAATTTATCCAAATCACATAGCTAGCAAGGAGGATAGCCAAGATTTAAATCCAGATGGTCCAGGTATAGAGCCTGTGTTTCTAATCACCACTACCTCACCCCTCTTCTAGAAAATCATGCAATGGTATTGACAGATTAACCCCCCACTGAATGAATAATCGAATTCTGGAAAGAATATATGAAAAAAGTAAGTGGGAATTAATTTAAAAGGCCTATTTTATATACAACAATGTGACTACTATGAAGGTTAAATGATTCTTCCTCTTTTATGGTTATTTAGTAACAGCAAGAATCATCTTCCTTAAATATTGATCTACTCATACCACACTCCTCAGGAGCATATGTGGCAAAACCCAACAGTCTTCTTTCAAAGACAGCTGCTTCATCTCACCACACCATTGGTCACATCTGCTTGCAGCCTTTGCAGGTGAATTTCCCCTACGTTTGAACCTTCAGTGATTCCATCTTCTTTCAGAGAGGGCTTTACAATTCCATTTGCCTCAATATATCTGGTAAACCTCTAAATCATTCTGCTCACAGATTCATGTGATAATAATAAGAGGTAGCTAAATAAGATTATATATATTTCTATTTTTTCCTGCACGACTTCTTATATTCTCTTTAGATTTTAAAACATTTTTTCATACCATTTATACTTGAGACTTCTGGAAGTCAGGAATGTAAATATTTTGTAGGAGTCCTCCAGTTACCAGTAATACGTTTAGTGTCCCTTATACAACTTGATGAATATAGCTGGCTAGTTTACTAACTGTTCTTGTGTGAATTTTGGAGCCATAAAAAAAGAATAAAAATTACCTTTAAAAAAATGATGCACTGGGCCGGCCCCGTGGCTTAGCGGTTAAGTGCGCGTGCTCTGCTACTGGTGGCCCGGATTTGGTTCCCGGGTGCGCACCGACGCACCACTTCTCCGGCCATGCTGAGGCCGTGTCCCACATACAGCAAATAGAAGGATGTGCAACATCCTGTATAGATACAACTATCTACTGGGGCTTTGGGGGGAAAAAAAAAAAGGAGGAGGATTGGCAATAGATGTCAGCTCAGAGCCAGTCTTCCTCAGCAAAAAGAGGAGGATTAGCATGGATGTTAGCTCAGGGTTGATCTTCCTCACACACACACAAAAAAGATGCGTTGGCATTAATGAGTTAATATCTGTAGAGTTCTAAGGATGGCATTTTTTAGAAAGACATTTGCAAATGCAGAAAATCATAGACTTCCTGTTGTTCCTTGATTCATCCATAATTTCATTGGGACTCTCATTTAAAAGTTTCTACATTGTTGAAAATCCATTTAATTTCCCATTCACAAAGGCATTCTATTGGTGATTGCTGCAAACAGGGAAAATTGCTGCTCAAGTATTCAAAATGACTTGAAAAGAATATTGAAAACTTTAAAGATGAGGGAACTAATGGCCCAAAGGGATATGAAAAAGCTGTTTAGAAACTTGACTGTTATCATCACTGAGGCCTACTTAAATTAGAAAATGTTATCTGTTAATTATGGCAAACCTATAGATAATTAGCCTCTCATCTCTCTTTATTTTATACACCTTCAGTAAACAATAGCTAGTTGTGACATCAAAAATCACATCCTTGTTAACCTCAAATATTTCTGAGGACAAAACCCTAGTTTGAAACATTTCTTTCAATGAAAAAGAATTTAGGAGATTGTGTGTTATTTTCTAACCATAACAAATACTGTCTCTGTACTGCTGACAATATTTAAAAAATTTAAAATGTAAATTTAAAATGTAAAAAAGAGATGTCTTTATTCTGTAACTATTAATGATTCACCAATAAGAACTAGCACTATTCAGTAGGAAAGGGAGAGTAAGTAAATTTAGTGCAGGGTGTTCCATCTTTGCCAGGTCAAAACATCATTTGGTGGGTTTATAAAAGTGAACATTCCTGACTTATTTAATATAATTCCTTACTTTTTGAGCTCCAGGCATTTGCCTGGCACAGTGTTGGTGACTTTTGTTCACTATAATGCTGAATCCTCACAACAACCCAATGAGTTAGAACTATCCTCATTTACAGGTGAGGAGACTGGGGCTCGGTGAGGTGATTTGACACCTGTCACGCACATAAGGCTCTACATCAGATCTGGTTGACTCCACTAGGCTCCCCGTCTCTTGACATGTCTAAATGAATCACTAGAAGGCTAAGAAGTTAAATGTGTATACATACATTTGTTAGACCTTAACATAATATATTCTTAATTCTTAATGTTTTCATTCTAACTTGTTGGACTTTGGGGAAAGTATAGCTACAAATATTTGGTCCCTGATGTTTTAACATTTATTTTTTGTAAAAATAAAGACCAGTCTCTACATAGCAGGCTCAATAAGTTTCAATGATACATCCTTCAATGATAAGTCATTTGGTATTCATTTTATGTTTCTTCATATTATAAAATCTTGTAAGTTTCACAAGTGTATAAGCTTACTGAGGGGAAGGAAGGAAATATACATTTACACTCTTTTGTAGTATACATTTCAACTCCATCTCCACCTCCCTCTCACACACACACATACACACACTCTCTCTCTCTCTCCCCCTCCCTGCCTCCCTCTCACACACTTCCACAAATCAGGGCATAGGGCAATGTTTTATACCCAATTAATTCTCAATAAACAAGTATTATTGATGCTAAGTGACAGATTTAACCATTAAAGTAGCTTTATAACATGAATAAATTTTTGTTTTTTGTTTATTTTCTTTATATCTTAGAGATACCCAAAGTATGCCTTACTTTTTCTTGAGATGGTAAGATGTTAAAGGCCAGGATGTGTCCACCATTTCTCTGCCCTCTCCATAGGGACTCAGTCCATAGGGAACTGAGATGGTTATGTGATAAGTGTTAGATCAAGAACTCACCTCAATTGCCTAGCCTTCTAAATAAATATTTTAATTAAACAATTGTATTTATTTTGTTATAAATGTGATTCCTTTAACTTCACTGTATTTAATAAGTACTCTAAAATATATTATATTAATATTGTGCTTCATTGTTTACAAAGCACTTTCATTATAGATCTCATTTTGTTTGAGGTGATTTATAAAACAGCACTGTGGTAGAAATTAATATACTTGTTTTACACATAGAAAAGTGAGACTCAGAGGAATTAAATTTAAATGATTTGCTGAAGAGAACATAGCTGGTAAAACTATAATTTTTCAAACACCAAGTCCACGTGTCCTTCTACTGTGCCAAAGCTGTCCCCCGGAATCTAACTAACATTTGTATAGCATCTGTAGTGCTTTTATAAATGTTATCTCATTTGATCCTCACAAAACCTAGGGAGGTAGGTATTTTTATACCTTTTTTGATGTCAATTGCATTTCTAAAAATGTAAGAAAAACATGTTATCACCCAGGGTTTAGGGATATTTGTGATGCTATTGAACCATTATTAGGGCCTCACAAAAATAAAATTAAATAAAATTTTGGTCTAAAGAGATGACCTAGATGGCTATTCAAATACCCTACTTTTTCTCCCTAAAATATTCTTCCTTAGAATATTATTTTTGTCTCCCAGATAGTCTCTATAGTGTATTCACCAGTTAGAGCTTGGTCTCCCCTGTATAGTATATGAAGTGACCACTAATAAAATCAGCTATTGAATTCTATCTATTCTATGCATTGCATTAAACTTTTATAGTCACTACTGATGTAATCTATTGCAATCATTTTGGTAGAATTGACCAGAATTGAATTTTTAAAAAATTATTTACCAATTGAACTTTTTACAGACTCTTGACAACTGGTACGTATTTCAAAATTCTAAGTTGCCTTCTGAAAAATTATTTCTATCAAAACGGAGTTTTGGAAAGTTTGGTTTCATGGCTCTCAAGTTCCAATGACATAGGAACTTATAGGTACGGTTCCACGTTTCATATAATCAAATCTTGGAACTCCCAAGTTGGCAAGTCTGGCGTAATATCCAATTTTGATTATTGTTTCTGGCTTGCCATTTCCATTTGAAAAGAAAAGAGAATGACTTCTTGTAAACAGTAATATGCTTTTGTGTAAGACGGCAGGTAGTCAGAATGAAAAAAGGTAAGGAAAATTTGTGAATTCAGTGGGTGAACTTTTAGTAAGTAATTAGATTTTAGCCTGAAGCAGCTGAAGAAAGATTCCTATAATATTATTGTTTAAAAGAAAATGTGCTTTAGTGCTCAACCTATTGTGTATGTTTAATATATATCTTTACAAACAACAGAGAAGTTTGACAATTCAGTTCCCATTTAGTATTACTCACTAGCTCATAGAAGGGGCTAGCAAAAGATGAAGTTGTGTGACAAGGATTAAAAACAAGCAGATTAATATTCACTTATTTAGGGATGGGAGTCAGGTCTTCAAATAGCAAGTGCTTGATGATAAAAGCTCTTGAGTTATTCTAAGGATAAATAATTGTTCCAAATTGCCATCTTCCACTGCAATCAAGATAAATTTCTTAGGAGTCTGCTCAAAGGATAAATTTTCAGTGAAACACATTTTAATAGAAGAGTCTTCACAGCACAACCATCATATAAAATCAGCAACCATATCTTCCTTAAAGAATATAGAATATTAGAAATTTTGGAATAAGTTTAGTGAACAAAACCTTTCCAACACTATTCTAAATCTGAATTGGGATGGAGCCCAGCCCACAAAAAAAACCTTTTATTTGTGAAGACTCCTTTCAAGCTACAAATATTATAATAAATGTGGCTGTTTATTTACCATGTAAGCTATATAATTAATCAACAGAGATTTTTTTCTACTGTTCAATTATAATTTTAAACCATAAATGACACAAAAATCCAGAGTTAAGAATCATTTCTAAAGATAAATGCAGCAAAACTGTCACCCAGAAAATACTTTCCTTAAAAAAGCTTATATGATATTTGTCTCAAGAAAATTACATTTCTAAATACAAATGGGACATCCTTGAGCAAAAATTTTGAAGATGAAAAAAAACCTGATTATACTTTTCTCTCACTTCCACAAAGATTTAGGTACAAGATTCCTCACTCTCTAACTTTCATCAAAATTTTTGCCCTACTCATTTACAAAAGACTAATAATAGTCAAAAGGTCACGTCTCTAGATATTTGCCTATTTCTTCCTATCCAAGTCTTCACTAAAGGGTTAAATCTCCATCCTTAGAAACTCAGGTACCCAAGAGAGTTCTGACTCCATCACCACTTCCCTTTGTACATTTCCAATTTCTCATTTGAGTATAAAAACCGAATATTTCTTGACCCATTTACAAAATAAATTTAAATCCAACCCATCCATTTTGCAAAGCAAAGAATGCCTGTTACTGCACACCCCCTCTCATGAGAAACTAATATTTTGACATATTAAAAAGTGGTTAAACATTAAATTCCCAAAGACAAAACAAAGAGCTCAACAGAGCTTGCAGCCACTGAGAAAGTCATTACTAAGGATTTCTCTTTACCTTGTGCTTCTCTGGACATCCTCCAGAGCCGGGAAACCGACATGGTTACTTCCCATCATTCTCACCTAGTTTATGACAGCTAACCCTGATGTGGGCAATCAATTTGTGAATATTTATTCAAATACTCACACTTTTTAACTTAGGCATTTTACTCAACTTCTTGTGATGTTTTTGTAAAACAAATGGAAAAATGAGGACTGGGAGACAGTCTCATTTAGATGAATCAATAGTTTGTGGAACATTTTAAGAAGAAAAGCACAAACTAAATTCTCCGTGAATGTGTCCAAGCTAAGTGGTTCTCCACAGCAGTATCGTGGCACACCAATAATTCATCACTGACAGGAAAGTACCCACATTTCCTAATTATTTAATTAAAAAATATATCTGATTTGATGTTGTCTCTGTGATAAAATCATGCTGATTTCTTTTCCTGCTAATGAACTTTTCTTTTCTTTTTTCTTTTTGGTGGAAAAGAAGTTGCAGAATGAGGAGTGCAGTGGGGATTGTGAATGTGGTATAGATGTGCATAACATCATCACCTGTCAGGGTGGAAGAAAGGTAGAAAACCCACCCCAATGGCAGAGCCCAGGCATCTTCCTCATTCAATATTTTACCAACAGCCTGACTGAAGAAATGAAGATGTGTGTTGGACCCTAAAGCAGCAGATTGTTAAGGACTTAAAAAATATTTGAAAAAGTAGACTTTCAGTACATTCCTACCTTAGGGTTTGATACACATCTGCCAGATGAGCCTTCATCTTCCACAGAACTCAGGGCTCCTTAGTGATTATGGGTGCTGCTGTCCAATTGGTAATTTATTTGACTACATCAAAGGAAAGGCCAGATGACCTGCCCAGGAATGAGAGCAATGGCTAAGAGCAGGTTTTTCAGTGTAGACAGAACTAGTTGGGAAAGAGATCCTGACAATTACTGACCGTGTGAGGCTACTCAAGTTTTGTGTGTCTTAGTTCCTTGGCTGTTAAGCGTGTATAATGAGTCCTTCTTTAAGCATTGTTGTTAAGGAATATGACTTACATAAAGTGCATGGCACATAAGGGGATGACTTACATAAGGGGCATGGCATGTAAGGGGATGACTTACATAAAGTACATGGCATGTAGGGGGAAGACTTACATAGAGTACAAGCCATGTAAGGAGATGACCTACATAAAGTGCATGGCATTGTGCTTGGCACATAGTGAACCCTTTGGAAACATGAGCTGCTATCATTATTGATACTGTAGCCTGCAGAGTTTACAGAAAGGAAACCATGTGGAGTCCAAGGCCCCAATCAGTCAGATAAACTGCTACTCATTGGAGTAGTCCTCTTTCAAGCAGAGGAACAAGAAGACAATGTTCTTTCATTTATGATCAAAGGTATATTTGCAGTTACCACCAAGGAATTTTTTAATCAAGACAAATATAGGAGATAATTTAGAAGCTAGAATTCTAATAACGGCAGAATCCAAATAGCTGGAATCACTGAAATTTTACCCTCTGTGTAAGCAGGTGCCAATGTGTGTGGTATCTCTCCATGCATGGGAGTCAGTCAGGCAAATGCAAATAATGTTGTGGTTATTTGTAGGAAAATGGGGGAGGAGGGTTCTTAAGGACTAATGTAATATTCTAATTGTGGATCAGTTCTGCGTTGGGCCTTGTGAAATGGTGTACACCTTGGTGGGTAAGATTTCTCATGAACATTCATTGTGTCTAAGAATAGCCCATGGTGTGAATTGCAGGTCTTTATACTTGGAGCTATGGAAAGAGACAGATGATGGGAAACTACCCAAATCTAGAATAATGCGCCCAAATAAGTCAAATAAGGTTTAATAGGAAAAATGTAAAGTCTTGCATTTAACTTCAAAACAAAATAGCTGCAACTCTACTAGTATTGGATGCGTAAGAATTTTGTTGGAAGTTAAAATGGAAAAATAACTAAGGGTTTTTATTGACTAAAACTCATTAGGCAACAATAAAATGTTGTAAATGCCAGAAAAAAAAAAAAGATCATGCAATACTAGATTGCATTAGCATACACTGCTCAGCACAAAGACGGGAACAGTCCATTGAATGCTGAAAGGGTCAGAGAGAAGCTGCGTGATTATTTAGCTCTGGTTGTCATCTTTTGAGAGGAACACTGACAGAATGGATTCTGTTCAAAGGAGAGTAAAGTAACTCAAGCAACATAAACACCGGAAGGAACTAGCAATATTAAACTTGGAGAATATAAGGCAGGGTGATGTCTTCAATACTAAAGGTTGTCATGTGGAAGCACATTATGGTCATAAACTGGAACCATTTAGACTTCATTTTACTCATAGACAGTTTTTCTTTTACCTGTATGGTGTTTAAAATAATGAATCACATTAAAAATGGAAGGTTTCACCTAACATTTTAAGTTTCCATCTTTTTTTTACAAAATCTAAGATTTGACAACACAGGACTTTGAGGGGTTGCCACCTTTTTAGATGGGCCTTTATCTTCCACTGTGCCACAGTCCTCACCATTCTCTACTGTCCTCAGCACTGAATTCAAGCATCTTTTGCTCTTACCACATTACATTGTTGTTTTCTTATGGTAGAGAAATATTTGTTTCTATGTTTCAATCAAAAGTGGGAAAAATGAAAATAGAGTATGAAGGTCATGTGTTTTAAGAAAACCTATTTTTTTTTTTATAGAAGTGAAGAATACATCTTCATAGCCAAAGGAAGGGTGTCAGTGTCCAAAGCATACAGTTCTAGATACCATGAGGGACAGAACCAGCTGAAGTCTCTGAAACACATAACTTCATTGTGTCCTCTGTAAGCAGTCAGATTTGTGACATGTCCTCTATAAAGAAGAACAGTAATGTATGACAATTACAGGAACATGGACTTTACATAGGCTGGGAGTGCATTATGAAGCATGAGGACTTTCAAGCAAGAACCTTCGATTCAAATCCCCACTCAGCCATTTACCAGTTGTGTGATGCTAGGAAAGGCACTAAACCTCAGATTTCCCTCAATTGTAAAATGAAGATTTGAGTCTCTATCATGCAGTTATCTATAAGTATTATAAATATCAGATGTAAAATGTCTCACACATATAAGCATTCAATAAATCACAGTTGTTTTAATTTCTCATTAAATAGTATTATTTAGTATAAGCTAGAACTACTTCTTCCACCTAAATATAATTTACTTCAACATCCTATGGTTGACTCGTTTCCACTACCCCTTTATAGTTTTCTCTTGGCAATCGTTTATGCCACAGCAGCAACTTTCACTATGAATAGATGACTCTCAAATTTACATCCCTAGATCTGACCCATCTCCAGAAATATAGACTCTACATTTTCAACTACACCTGGGTCATTTTTACTTGCAGCATTTTAAACACAGCACATCTGGAATTCAAATTTTTACTCCTCCCCAGCCAAACTGTTATACTTAACTTGCCATGTCTCTTAATGAACCATCTTTCTCCCAAACATTAAGAATCATCAATATTAAGACTGAGAAATTTATCTTCATAGTGTGTCTTGAATCTATCTCCTTTCTTTTATTTCTAATGGTTTCCCCTAGTTCAAGCCAACATCACGTCTTGGCCACAATTGTTGTAGTTGGCTCCATCCGCTTCCATGGTTTCTTTGACCACATCACTTGGATACTTCCTAAATCAATATCTCTAGCCCTGTCCTCTTTCCTGAGCAGGAGCCAGGCACTTATTCCAACTACCTGCTGACATCCCACATGTATGTCCTGCCTTTATTTCATCCTCAGCATGAAGGGACAATGTCAGCCCATCCAAAGCCAAACTCATGATGTCACAGCCCAATGCTCTTCTTTTTGTGCTTTTGATCTTAAAGAAGTTACCTTGTCAGCCATCTTAGACATTAATAGTTACCCTTAAAGCTCTCTCCCTCACTATCTACCTTCAGTAGCACAACAAATTCCAACAATTCTATTTTCTAAATATCTTATATCCATTATCATTTTTTTCCCTCAGTCACTACTGCCATTTATTCTCAACATCTCCATTATATTTCTATATACCAACATTCAATAAGTATTTGTTCAATTAATTTATGTTCTAATTTACTCAGTGACTGGGACCAGTAATTAAACCTACTTTTGCTTCAGTTATTATACCATATTTCATAGATTCTAAGATGAACTCACTCCTACATTTTAACGTCTGTGAAACTGAAGTGCATTTCATGTAGATGGTGTTTAATTGGGAGCATTTTTATTTCTTAGTGTTTCTTAAAATTATGCACTTAAAAATCGATGGTGCCTTGGATTTGATGAAACATGCTAATGGTTTTCTGAATGCTTTCCCAGCCTCTGTAACTTCTCTGTTTCCTCTCTCTCATTACTCCCCAGTGATTTTTTGTCAGTAGCCAGAACAAGCCAGAAAACAAAATACTGAATATGATATGTTTGTATAATCCTGAAGCCTACCTAATTTCCACATTTTACTTTTTCCATTATTTGGTTAGAATCCACCAGCCTATACTTCAACTTAATATTTACCTCTCCTTACCTGCTTTGGAAACCTTTGCTGCCTCTCTACTGTTCGTAGGATAAAAATCCAACCTTCCTCAGCATAACATAAAAGGCCCTTCCCCATCTGATCCTACTGTAATTTCCTTGCCTTTCTTCATTTCTCCCATACATTTTAAATGCCATTTTCACAGACTTTATCTCTGTTCCCTGAACACACTGTCATGTCTCAATATGTGCTGTATATTTAGCCTTGAAAGACTTTTTAACTAAATTCAACCTATCTTTGAGAGTTCAGTCCTAACGTCATCTCTCAGAAGTATTTCCTGGATTCCCTGAGAGAGTCTCCCCCTATTTTTGTGCTTTATAGCAAGGGGGCTGAAAGCTCGGACTCCGGGGCCAGACTGCCTGAGTTCGAGTCCCAGCTCCAGCACTTACTATCTTGATAAAGTAGCAGTCACTTAACCTCTCTCTGCCTCATTTTCTCCATCAATAAAATAGGGATAACAATTGCAACTTCCTAAAAGGTTGTTGGGAGAATTATATGAGCTAATACATTGAAATCACCTAGGAGAGCTCCAGGTGCATAGTAACAATGCAGTTTTTAGTATAATGTAGTATAATTGTTTTCCTCCCCAATTAAAGAGTAAGTCTTTCCCTGACAGGGACAATATCCTGTTTTCCTTTGCATCTTCAATCCCCAATCTAGTTCCTGACTCATGTCTGCACTCCATAAGGACTCACTGAGTGAAGGGTGCCATCAGATAAACATTGAATAGAAGCACAAATTCATCATATGTGGTCAACTGGGTAAGTTATTTTTGTCAGGTTCTGTGTACAGAAAGAGTTAAACATGTATGGGGTTTCATTTAAAGAGGGGGATTTCTTGTCACCTACTATTTGAAACAGGAAGTCTTAAAATAGTGGCAGGACTGAGGTTGTTTCTGAAGTAGATTATTCAGGTTTTCTCACCTCACGTCAGTCTGTCTTTTGCAGTTTTTAATTGCCTAAGGAGCGTAAGCTGGTGTCATAACTCCAACCAGCTGCATCAATGCCAAAGGTGAATGATAGTCCTGTCTATAGACTATTGTGCTCTTAAAGGTCATAGCTAAAATGTTCCTTTGCAATAAACTGCAAGCAATTCACTTTGTCTTGTAGAACAAGCTTGCCTCACAGCGGAAAGGACAGGCTCCTAGCACAGCAGGTGCAGAGACGGCAGGAGAAGGAACGATGACCAAGTCCCATGACGGGGTAGTGATTCTGCGGGACCTCTTCATCTTCCTCTTCTCAGCAGCCTTCTCTGACACCACTCCCTTTCCTTCCTCTCTACCACTCTGTCTCTCTCTCCTGCCTGAGCCAATCCTGGAGGTGACGTTTTGCACACTTCGTGCCCGTCTTGGTGAGGGGAAAGGTGACCTGGAGGTGTTTGCTTGTGGCAATTGGCAGTAACGCTTGCCAAGGAGGACATTTTTCTGAGTGACGCCACTGACTGCATCTATCAGGACTTTAGGTTGTGTTAAATTTTTACTATTTTTTAAATTAAGTAAATGAATTATAGAAACTGAACAGCCTGAATTTTTCATGCAGTTTAGGGTAAGCACAGCCTCTGAAGGCAAACTACCTCAAAGCATTAAAGACACAGACAAATAATTGCACTGTAAAAGCAAACTGTGTATCAAATGAGTACTCAGTGATTTTCCCCAATAAAAATGAGGCCATGTGGCCTCGTGCATGGGGCATGGGCTTTATAGTCAGATAGACCCTACTGGAATTAGCCTCAAAATCCCGCTCCTTCATTTTGTAAGAACCCATTGAGTCTTGGTTTTGTCATTTGTAAAAGGAGTAATAGTAGTACCCATCTTGCCCAAGGTTGTTCTGAGTACAAGGCTATATATGTAACATACTCGGCACATGGTACTTGATGCAGGTATATAATGACCAAATGTTAGACTCAAATGAATTTTAATATGTGGTTCCTCTAGAAATATTGATTAGAGACTGGGTATGATTTAGTAATCTGCTCTATACATATAAGGATGGATGATTAGGCAACCAAATCATAAACCCAAGTTATATACTTGTTACCCAATTCCCATCGAATGTTAGTTAAAAATACTCACCAAGTTCTACTCTGTAAAGAGAGAGTACTCAACAGGGGCCTGAAAGTAATAGAATTCCATTTTGCTTTCTTCCTGCCGAAAGGGAGTCACCACTAAAAGTTTGCCAGAGAAAAGTTTAATCCATTTTAATGCTCATTCTTAAAGCTAAACTAGATATTTCTAATTTTTCAAAAGAGTGCATTAATGGAATCATAACTCTGATGGGCTCTTTCCTGACATGTAAAGTGCATTTAAGACATAATTTGTATTATTTAAAGATATCATCCTGTGTATCTAGGACACTACTAAATTATTCACAGATTTTCATCAAAATATGCACAGTTGATTTGGTTCTAGATGAAAAGAAAGTTTTACCTTTACTGTAAAAGACTATAATGTCACCAAAGAAATTCAAGTGTGTTTGGATTTTTGATGCCTCAGAGACAATGATTATAGCTGAATATGGATTTTCATATTAAATAGTGGAATCTAGGGAGTCCCTACCGTTAAACATCTGAATTTTTAATAATTAAGGATGAACAGCATCACTTCTGATATTCAGAAATAGAGGCTATGTAATCCCTCATGGCAGCCTATTCTAATATTTTGTTATCTTTTTGATAAAACAATTCTTCCTATGAAAATTCACAATCTTGCTTTATTTGCATCTCTCTTGCATTTGTTTTGTCCTCCATGGCAATAGATACAGTTCTTTAGTATGTTCTTTAGCCAGATATCGCATATTTTAAGTAGAGCAATCTCATTTTTCCATTAACTTGTTGTTCATATACTTTCAATTTCTAAACTTGGCTCACGAATTTAGTCAAATATCTATCTTTACTTTTTCTTGCTCACCAGATCCTGAGCATAAGAGCTCAGAGGAGTGGAATGGCAGTACCATGGCCATATGGCTGTTTTACGTGGGAGTAGAGAGAATTTCCTGGCTCTTTTGTAAGTTTCTTCTTGGTAGGTGGATTCAGTAAGGAGTAGCTCGAAGTGTACAGTGTACCTTCAGTGGCACAGAAGCAGCAATTTTCTCCCTCTGCCTTGGTTGTCATCTTGATTCCAAGAGCTCAAGTGCATATGCGTTTCTTCTGAACTTATCTTCACAAATTCCCAGGTAAAGCTATGAAGCAATATGCCTTCAGTGTTTCTTCTTTAAGGCATTTCAAATTCTCTCCCTATTGTCACTATATGGTCACCATTTTGGTATGGCATGCTCCAAAAGCAATATTCTCTTCAATGCTTCACTCTACAGACTTGTTTCTGTTTTACACCAAAGTGCACTATATAGGCACTCATTGGATAAAACCCTACGATCTTTTCCCTCTTACCCCTACCTGAGAGTGTGTGGAGCACGGACTCTGGAGTCAGACCTCTTAGCTTCATAGCCTAGCTCTAAAACGTACTAGCTGTGTGACCTTGTATTTTACTTTTCTGTTCCTCAGATTTCTCGTTTATTAAAGGAGGAGGAAAAAAACATACCTATGCCATAGAGTTGTTCTGAAGATTAAATAAATTCCTACCTGTAAAGCTCTCAAAACAATGTGGTAAGCACTCAAGAAGTGTTAACTATTATTTCAAGGTAACATTGAACTAATCTAAAATAGTAGCTTTATTTTAGTAATTTCTCCAATCTTAGCTCTTCAGTGGCTCCTTAACGTCCCTCCAAGTGTTTTAATTCTCACTTGCCCCATAACAATTTAACCATGAATCAGGTTAGTATTATCACAAGCTCATAAATCTCAGTCAAGCTTCATCCTAATGATTAGTAGAGGGTAGCTGAAGACCATATAATACAGTGAGGACATCACTGGACTCGAAGTTCATAAAGTCAGGGGCTCAGTTCTCAGACTTGCCAATTAAAATTGGCTTGGCTTCATAAGTGCTTTTCTGAACATCAGTTTCTCCTACTGTAAAATAGAGACAACAGTATTAACAACAGTGATTTAGAGGTGGTACATCTTCTAAGTTCAACTGATAAACCTTCAACTTCATCTCTGAACCTCAAATGTCTAATGGAATACATGAGTAGACCAGAGAGAGAGAAACAGCACCATCATAATGACTCCTTCTAAATAAAGACCTCTGAAACTTCAAAATCCCTAAGAAATTGTGGTGACAACTGAATGATTTTTTATGCTAGAGAGCTTATCATGTGTGAAGTCCACCCAATGAAGTAAAAACATTTAAAGATAACAGCATTTCAGTAAAAGACGGATTACCGATGCCACACAGTTTGAATCAACCTTCTCCTATGGCAGGATAATTTGTATATAAGACATACTATCTCTTCTTTGCTTATGTTTATTTTTCTAGTCATAATTAATGTGTCCCTATTGTTCATAAATTGAGTTTTTAATCATGGCCATTCTATAACATAGATGCATTAGGGTAGCCTATAAACCATTAAAAATTATAGCTCAATTTTTCTTTTAGACAGTAAAATGAAACAGAATTTTCCTGCATGTTCCATGGATCTTTTTCCTACCCACAATTTCTGGAGAAAGTTAGCCAGAGGCGTAAGTTTATTATTAAATTTGAATCCAGGAGAATTTGGGCTGATTGGCATCCTGTTGATCATAGCAATCATAAAGACTATCTAGTTTACAGTTTCCATTTTCCAGATGATAAAAACTGAGAAACCTGGGAAATTAAGTCATTTGGCTAATCCCCAGACCCTGGGCTGGAACCTAGCCCCACCTCCCCCAACCTCTCCGAACTTCCCCCAGTGAAGCTCCCTTTTGAGTCTGATGCACTACAATTCATGTTTCATGTTGAGCCATTGATCAAGACGTGGGAAACACGTGTTTGTGGTTCATTGTCCAAGTAAATGCAGTTACCTTTTAAGTCTTGAATTTCCTTATATATAAATGAGGAGGGTAGTAAGGCTGGATGAAGCTAAGTAATTCTTCAATCACTAAAAAAACTACACTTTTCTTTTATAATTAACAATCCCATGAGATAAATCCACCAAAATTTTCCTCTCTTCCCTACATGAAAGCTTTTTGTTGGCTTCCCTGTTTTGATCTATTGGAGCTTCCCTGGCATTTCTAAAATCTGGGGTTTTTCCTTTGGATCTAAGTGAAGTGCAAACTGGAAAACACACTGATATTCTTTCAAACTTCATATTTATAAAATGTGGTATTTTACCTGCCTAAAATCAGGAACATTCTTTTTTTCCCTTTTGTAGGTTTAAAAAATAGGGTGCAACAAGAATACTTATAGGAAAGGCTAGGGATAGGGAAAGGCATTTTATAACCACTGGGAAAAATGAAAAACAAAAACAAAATGTAACTCCATTTGGGACATCAATTTAATGCCAGAAATTAAATGAGGAAGCTGTTGCTCAGCACACAATTTCAGGCAAAATTGTCCCTGAGAAAATATACCCTAAGAGTATTCAAAGGCAGGTGATGTCATATGCTCCAGAAGCTACATAAGCTGTTCATGAAATTATCCCTGTATTTGTTAAAAACAAAATAGTTATTGGAGTAAAACAAAGAATGTGTTTATTGAGGTATGTCTTTTTTTAAGGACTAAGTCATGAGATTTCACAAGTGAAATTAAGTGTCTATATACTTAATAACTAGGGTGCTTGAAGCCACAGTTTCCAGTTCCTGAAAACTGAACAAGAGGTAAAGATTCAGAGAAAATGATGGATTTAAAAGCTTGTACATGTGGCTGCCAGGCTCTGTGTGCTCTGCTGATCTTGCAAAATAGGCCTCCTGGTAAATCATCTTTATATGTAGATGAAGGCCATTTATCAAGAGGCAGCCGCAGGAGGGAAAGACCTCTGGTGCGGCAGTGGGGGACCCGAGTATGATGTACTGCTGAGCTTTGGGGACGGTCTCCAGTCACCTTATGTATAAATGAGGACAGTAACATGGCTGCATGAAACATAAGGTTTCTCCGAAGTCTAAATGTGTCTTCCTTTTACATTTTTTCCTGCTCTTTATCAACCACCATCAGTAAACTAACTTCCATAGTTTAAACCCAAAAGAAAAGCCTTCAGCTCCTAGCAAAACTTACCACGTCATAGTTCCACTTGTCCCCAACCAGCTCCCCCTCCCATTCTGTTCTTCAAATATTTACCACGCTCACTTC
This sequence comes from Ceratotherium simum simum, assembly GCF_057802395.1. Taxonomy (NCBI): domain Eukaryota; kingdom Metazoa; phylum Chordata; class Mammalia; order Perissodactyla; family Rhinocerotidae; genus Ceratotherium; species Ceratotherium simum. The sequence goes on from NC_141924.1 coordinate 40,869,053, forward strand.
TAAACTCTCTGTCTTCCAAAGTGTGTCCTCACTCTGAGCAGACAGTTCCTCTCTCATATAACAGATTCCTCTAGATAATTCCCCATACAATAGACATAATAGATATTTAGATAATATGAGATTATATGAAAATAGATAATTCCTCACATAATAGACAATTACTTTCATCTATTTTCTCTCAGAGAAATTGAGGCAAGTAGACGATAATTTCCTTGACATTTTGCACCTGTCATCCACTTTTTCCTGCTCTACAAAGATGTGAAATGATTCTGATTTCATGAGGATTCTAACTTCCTTCCCTTCTGCGTCTATCTGCACTTTGTCCCTTTTTGCTGCCACAGGATACCATTCCTTCATCCTTACTTTATTTTTTCTGCAAACTCTTTTCTCTATTTCCCTCCCCACCCTCCACCATAAAAACTGTTCAAATCTCCCCCATGAAGCAGCAACAAGAATGAGATTATCCAGCTTCCTTGATCCTAAAATCCATTCAGAGTCCTGCGTGTTCATCTTCCCCTCTGGTCCAATTTCACAATGTATCATTTCATCACCTAGAATTCTCTTCCTGACTCACTGAGTCTGGTTCCACAACCTTTCCCTACATCATAACATTCTTTTCTCATAGGTCATCTAAGATCTCATATTCAATAAAATATTTACAATATCTAGTTTCCTTGCCATGTATTTTTTTTGTTCAAATTTTCCAGAATTTATTTTACTTGCTTAGCTTTTCAAAGCATTGATACAGTTGATGTTTCTCTTCTTAAATGTTTTCCTCTCATTTCCTCTGTGATTTCATTCTCTACTGTTTTTCTTCGAGCTTTCTTCTTACTCTTTTTCAGTCATCTACAAACTTCTCTTCCTGAGTACACAGAGTTCATTCTAAGCTCTTTTATGATCTACACATTTCCTGGGCTATGTCTCATATATATATGCCTCAACCTTCAATTTTCCTGATGAGCCCCAAAATCCTCTCTCCTGAGCTCTAGACCATTTTCTCCCTTCTCTCAGCAGCATACCCCCCATATTCTTTTTGTACAAATGATAACATTATAGTTCCTCCCCACATCTCCCCTTCTCCCTGCCCTCAGGCCAACCAGAAACCTGGGAGTCACCTGAGATTCCTTTTTCTTTCACCACACGCATCCAATCAGGATGATTCTATATCCTAACTATCTCTCAAATCATCATTCCTTATTACTCTTATAATCTTAGGTTCAGCTCATCATCTCTTGACTGCATTATTGCCCATACCTGGTTGATTTCCCACTAGTCTTGTTGCTATCCAATCCAAACTTCTATTGCCATTAGGTGATGTTTATAAAATTTCTATCTAAATCTGTAATTCCCCTGATTAAAAACCATGAATGGCTGACTCTCTTCAGAATCAAGTTCAAACTTATTAGCTTGATACATGATGCTTTTCAATGAAGTGGCTCCAATCTAACTCTCTTGGTTGAGTAGCACATATGAATCTAAAGCTACAAATTCAAAAGACAAGAAATACTGCACTTCTTATTTTTCTTAAATCTCTTTAAAACTGACTCCAAGCACTTCCATGCTTCCTGGCAAGTGGGAATGTCGATCTTAGGAAATATGGACTTGATCACCTTAAGCTTGTTACAGAGTCCTAGGGATTTGCAGAATGCCAAAATCATGGAAGTTCCTCTGGTCATCATTCATCTGCTCATCCTAGTCACCCCAGAGATGCCCAACGTCTCAGCCAACATGGCCTCTCAATGGGTTTCTCACCCTAGTGGCTCTCTTTTCTCCATTCCATGCTTGGGGCACAGGAATCTTTGGTGAAGCTGGCAGTTTCTGAGTCTGTGGCTCAGTTGTTACCATCTTCCTACGGTACTGACAAACCAGCTCTCCTTATCTGTCTCAAGGAGTCTCTCTTCTTACTCTCTCCTTGTCCTCAAGAGCATGCTTCCCTTTATGCTCCTTTTCCTGGACACTAAGCACATCTCTTCTATGTGTTTGTATTCTTATCAAAAACAATAAGTACTATTGACTTCTGGCTGTTTCTCTTTTCTTCCTTGGAAAGAAAATCCCTCTAGGCAAGAAATGGGTTACTTGCTTAACATGGAGGAAAGTGTTAAGATGAAATAAAAAATAATATCACAACACATATTCTGCCTTACTGTTGTTTCACAACTTCTATACATGTTCTAGCCATTCCAGATTACTTGCTGTTGATCTGACCTGCTCTGTGCTTTCTCACCTCTGGATCTTTGCATGTGCTGCCTCTCGTCTATCATGCCCTCCCTCTCCATGTTCATCTGGACTTTCCTTTATGACTTAGTTAAGTTCCCACTTAAAAATGGTCTGGTCTCAGTTAAATAATAGAACATCCTATTCATACCTTTCATTCATTCATTTATGCAATAAGAATGCATAAATGCAGCTATTATGTGCCAGAAATGGCGCTCGGCACTGAAGATACTATGGTGAACAAGAGAGAAGATAATGGGTCCTTAGAGAGTTTATGGTCTCACAGGAAATCAGAGGTGAAAAGGTAATTGCCATACACTTGAGTGGAGTATTTAACGAGGGCAGTTCGTGAGCTAAGGCAGTATATTGTAAGGGGATATAACCTAGTTTAGCTGTCCCTGAGGCAGTGATGTTTAAGTACCTCACTGATAGCACTCATCACACCATTTTTGTATTGGCCATTTGTCCATCTTTTCCATTAGATTATGGGTTCTTCACGGGCCAGTGCAAGGATTTTCCTATCTTTCAGATTAAAAAAAAATGTGTTATATGTTGCAATGATCCAAGAGAAAGCCTATTTAGAAAATTATTTTATGCTACTTAGCTTTAATAGAGATAATTTAGAAAAAATTATTATGAAAGTCTTAAAAGTGTCATAAAAATGGGTCATTTTGCTTATAGAAATTACATATGGCTGACAAATCTTAGAAAAAAACTACTTTATTCATAGTTGAATTAAAAACTTTTGATAGAAAAAAATATACTTTAGTTATTTCATTTGAAATTTCACACCACTATCTTTTAAGTAATACTTTCAAATAGCAATAAAACTAATATTCACTTTCAAAAATATAAAACAGACATATTCTTCTTTCATAACAACATCTTTTTAGGTTAGAAGGGGTCTATAACTCAAAAGGTCAAATAGAAAATGTTAATGAAAACAGAATGTAGTCCAGTCAAATACAATAAACAGAATGTAGTCAAGTCAAATAAAAAAAGTCAAAAAAAATAAACCAAGATTTTACTTGAGGCATTGCAAATCTGATTTTAACAGCTTTCTCAGAAGATTAAAGCGCTATTTAATGAAATGTAAAGTAATGTTCTTATACTTATTTACCAATAATTTTCATTTTTAATGTCAGAATGTAACCTTCTCCTAAAGACAATAATCTGAAATAATTTTATATGTAGGAACTAATGTAAATGATCATTGGGAAGCTAATTTAAGAACCAGGATTTAACAAAATAGGTCAAAAAACCTTATGAGATGACTAATTACCAGTATTTAATAAAGAAAGCGAATGGGTAATTTCAATATTAATGTCTTCCAATCAAATTACAGACATTTTAATAGTGATTGAATAAGTCTATGATCATTATTATTTCAAAGCTGTAGGAATTAATTTAAGTTTTTGTAAATAGAGACCTAGCACTGCGTGTCCTTGGAAACTATGGTGCATCATTTATAATAGCCAAAGATCTGTTTCCATAGAATAATGGAAAGGTGTACATTCCAAGGTGTGCATTATTATTCATAGAATGATTTTTGGACCCATGATCTTCTCAATGGTATAACACCAGGAACATTCAAATACTTTTTATTTATGTGAAATTGTGTCATCTCTCTATTAGTTACCATGAAGTATGTGCTAGTTAACTAATCTTTAGTTGGACAGGTCAAGGATAATTCAGGAAGGACTTCCTCCTGAAATTAAAAGTGTCAATTGCAAAATCTGATAGCAATTTAACAGTAGAATTAATTTTGTACACTTTTATGAAAAAAAAAAAAGATTATCACTGAAAAATACTTCCATTGTCTGTTTTGAATTGATTATTTCTATCTCAGGGTTTCTAGGCTTCCATAAAGGTTTCAACAGGAGATTGGAAGGAGTTTGCTGCCCACTCATGATGATGCTTCAAAAAAAATGTTCTTCAGAATGGATCAAAGGCTGTAATTTCCATGCCATTTCTGTCCAATTTTCTTTTCTCCTAATGTTTTCATTTTTTGAAATGGCTATGATTGCAATCCAATTTTGCCCACACAGCACTGCATGCCTAAATGAACCATTTATCACAAACTTTTTGTCTTTTTGATGCTTGAGATTTTATTTGCTTAGAAATCTTTTTCCCATTAATGTTTATCACTCAAGCTGCATTACAATTACCTTCAGTAATTACTACCTGTAGTGGCTTATATTATTCTGTTCTCCAGATGTGGCATCAAAAGTTCCTATTTCAAACCGATTATACGTTAGTGCTGGAATTCACTGCTACTTCACCAAATAAAGATTCCCTTATACACCCTTGAAAGATCATAAGTTTGATTCTCATCCTGACTGACAAATACTAAAACTTTAAATTTCCTAGGATTGATTCTTAATATCAATCTGATAGATTTTCATGAACTCATTAGGTGTAACTGTTCCTTTGTATCAGTTGACATACTTTGAATTGTTGTGATGGGACTGTTCAAGTTAAATATTGTAGCAGCTAGTGTATGGCACTCAACCACCTATTTTAAGAAACATAGTTATTTAATTGACAAACTTTTGAATTTAAGGCCTTTTAATGTGGTTTAACTTCACGAAGATTACTTAAAATTGTCCAAATGGGGCGGGACTGGCCCTGTGGCATAGAGGTTGGGTTCAGCGTGCTCCACTTCGGCAGCCCGGGTTCACAGGTTCGGATCCCAGGTGTTGGCCTACACGTCCATCGTCCACTATACCCCTACAGCATGGTCATCAGCCATGCTGTGGCAGCGACCCACATACAAATTGAGGAAGACTGGCACAGATATCAGCTCAGGGCACATCTTCCTCAAGCAAAAAAAAAATTGTCCAAACTTATGTTATGGTCATTGCAATGAGCATTACAATAAACTCCCCTCCCCCCCACTTTCAGTACTCACGAAGATATAAGAAAAAATCAGTTTAAATTTGGAATAAAACAGGTGCTGACCTTGAAGTATACACATTTCAGCTCCTTTCTTTGTCTTTAATTTTCATGGAAATCTGTAATTAGGGGAACACTAAAAGTGTTTGCTAAAGGTTTATGTTCTCTTTTCATGTACTTGGGGAATAAAGAAGATAACTGTTAAGAATAAGTATGATATTAGCTAAGAGGTGCAGGAGGGGAACAAATAGTAGGCAGATTAAATCGTAGTTTCTGGTGATGATTGTAAAGATTCATTCTGTAAACGATATTTACATTCTGACAATTTTTATATTTTTTTAAAGTAAATATATGCTATTTGGTCTCTCTTCTCTACTTTGTAGACATACACAATAATACATTTTTTCAAAAACCCAGGTCAGATCTAAAATCTTGCAGAAAATAGTCTCTGATGAATTTCAACAGGCTCTGATCATTCTACCACATCACTCCATAAGGCCATGTCTTAAAGTTTATTGTTTTTCAGATTTGCTGATGTGGAGACATCTTTTTCATCATTAGTGTCTCCTTCTGGGTTCCGTGGCGAGTCTCTGGAGCATATTTGCATTTCACACTATTCAAAGCATCATGCTTTCTGTACCGTGGTGTGGTAGTGTCACAGGCCTGGACTCAGAACTTGGTTTAAATTCCAGCTCTCTCATAATCATCTGTGTGGTCCTTGGCAGACTATTGAACTTCCCTAAGCCTCAGTTTTATCTTCCATAAAATGATGAAGATTACACGATATAGTATAGGGAAAGGATCTGGCACAGAGTTTACAAACTCTATGTTAGTTCTGTTCCTTCTAATGAACTGTTTCCTACACAAAGGTTAATTTACATTCTCCTGTAACTTGTTTTGTACTTTAAAGTGTATATATGAATATACATCTAAAGTGTGTTGGCTGTCAGTGTGTGAATGGGCAGCCTATCTGTGGGAATATATTTAGGGCTAGGAGGGTGGTTAACATATTGGGCTGTAAATTCTCTCATGATTAAAAGCTCTTTAAGATCTGAAGTGGTTTTTGTTTTGTTGTGATGGTTGTTTGCTTTTTTTTTTTAATTTTCTTTTCCCTGTTCTCCATAGGACCTAAAATACTATATGTATAAAGAGAGGCGGTGTAGATAGCATAACTGTTTAAAGCTTGGACTCTGAGGTCCAACTGTTTAAGTTTGAATTCTTGGCTGTGCGATGTTGGGAAAGTTACTTAAACCTTTTGTGCCCCTCTTTACTCATTTGCAAGATAGGTCTGTTGATAATGATGCCAATCTCACTGGCTTTTTTGCTATGAAGGGTAAATTTTAATACATAAACAGTATTAAGAATGGTGATGGCATATTGCACATTATAAGCACACACACCTGTTAGCTATTACTAATTCTTAAATGACTTATGTTCAGTATGGCTAAATAGTTACCACCATAAACAAAGTGATTTTGTTTAAAAACACTGAATGAATCAGATAAAAATAAACATTAATTTAAGTATTTTTGATGAGTTATATGAGATTATGATCTTTAAAATTTGTGTATAGCAAAATAATAAGGTATAGTAAATCGTATTTTTTAAAAAAGTTAACATTCTAAATGAAGTTAGAGAGACAGATTTTTAATGAAGATGAGTCAAAGCTATATAGATTTAGAAAACTGGGTAATGTACTGTTAGGCATGTATAGTATGTACACATTCTAGAATACTAAGTGAATTTGTTACATCTAAAGCATTTAAGATAAGAATAGAAATGAGCAGATAAGGTCTTGATATTTTTTAGAGTCGAGATTGTTCTGTAAAGTCTGAAATTAATGATTAGTAAACTGATAAATAATAATGAGAAAATAACTTCCAAAAATCCACGGTGCAGAAGCCACAAGCAACGCAGGCACTGGAAAATATGCGGAAAGACTAAGTTCTTTCAGTGCTGAGTTTATTAAATAAAGTATAGATATTATCATTCAAACAAACTATGACATGTAACAAGTCACATAGTAAACACTATACACGTTTACTGGATAGTGACTACGACTGCAATTTTTCTATTTAATAAAGAAATCTCCAACGAAACTTAAAATCTAAGGAATTATATCAGTCAGGTTTTCATCTTCTGGACATCAACAGCTGCAATGATGTTTAACCAAAATGACTACTTGAGTTAATTGACCTGTTGCTTAATCATCATAGAAAGAGTCTAGCTATTATTTTCTCCATGCCAAGCCATTTTCCCTTCTTAAGGTATAATTTAACTCACTCCAGCAGCTTCTATTTCCCTGCTGGGTACCCCTCCATTAGGAAAATGGAATTCCAGTGGTGAGAAATGACTCAACAGGAAATCCAATAGATCCTGTCTAGCCAATATCTTTGCTAAAGGCAATATGAGAAATATCACTAGCTATTCTTTATACATAGATGAACCAAAAGTAAGTTTATGTTTATAGTCCTAGGTAATTCATAACCATACAAGGAATACTAAAAAACGAAGATGAACATAGATTAATTCATCAATTGCTTAAGCTAATGGACATTTTACCAGAATAAACTTGCATATATCCCTTCATTTCTTCACTTGTTCAATAAGTATTTATTATATAACTATTAAATGCCAGACACAGTGCTAGACATATAGTAGTGAGTTGAGATAGAGACATAGTAGTGAACAAGACAGATATAGCTACTCCCTTCATGGAGCCTACAATTTAGCTGAATTCTCAGACATTAAACAAACAAATAATTGCATAATTACCTTTGGAATAGATTCTATGAAGAAAAAATATAAGGTCTTAGCAGAGCATTAAAAGGGCTAAAATCCATGCAAAGTAATTTATAGGAGTACTCATTAAGTAGGCTTACTTAAAAATCTAAAATACTCATCTGGAAGTTGACATGGGAAGTTTGCTAAAGAAATATGAAATTGACACTGGAGTGCGGTGCCAGGGCACATGCAAAAGTGGTTATGACAAATGGTTCCAGGAAAGTAAGAAACAGAGTAAGAAAAAGAAAGGGTAATTGAAATGGAGAAATAAACACCAATAAAAGAATAACCTCTGTTGCATGGCTTATAGAAATATTTCTTTCAGATGTGGTTAAAATAACTTCTGGTGATTCTGTGGGAACTTAGGTAGTTTTTGCTTATAATTTTGTGACTAGCTTTTATACAGCAACCTAAAAGTTGAGTTTAATTGAATCTCACTTGTTAATTGTCTTACAGACAATTTTTAAGTTTCTCTACAACAGTCCTTATTCTTATTATTTACTTTCCAATTTAGCAAAATTTACTAGTTTACCTTCAAGTCTTAAGAAAGTTATTGCTTTTATTTCAACTTTCTATGTGAGAAAATTTGAGCAACTACTATGTGCAAAACACTCAGGTATGTGATTTTAGGCACAAAATAGACTTACACGACATGGTTTCTATTCCAAAGAAGCTTTGACACAGTGTGCAGTGTGTCCTGAACTCAGATGTCAAACTTCTGGTTTTAGAGAGATCTGTAACCTGAGCTAGCATATTCTATGAAAAGTAAACCACGGGCCTGTAATCAGTACCTGTGCAATGTAGTCTTATTAACTGTTCTTTTAAGGAGAAACATAGAGGAGTGTTTCCCAAAGTAGGTTGAGCCGAACTCTTTTCCATTTGATCAGAGTTTGTGATGTTTAATGAAAAATCAGAAAAAGCATGTTTTAAGGAATTTGAGGATGGCTACTTGCTCTGATTTTGTGTTTTCAAAATAATACTCAAGATAAAATGACTGGGTTGTGGCTGAAGCACGACCTTAAATCTGTAGCAGCGCCCACGTTTTCTTTGATTTCCTCGTTTGATTATGGCAGCCCACCAGGGCTAAGCACCCACCAGGGCTGTGACTCCATGTTCCTAATAATGACAGTTGAGCTCAGTACAGCAAAGCTTTTTTTTTCTTATATGCTGAAGAAAGAGAAAACTTCAATGTAACAAAGGGAGTGAGGATTTAAGCTGGCAGTGGGCAAATTTACACACGCTTGCCCAAAAGAGGGCTTAATAAGTTGTACACTACACACACAAATGCTACAAAAGACAATGCTCTTTATGCTACAAAAGACAATGCCTTTTTTTTTTTTTTTTTTACAAATGCTACAGTATAAAATTTAAAGATATTTTAATTAAATTACTTTATGCGTAAGTGATGCTCGCTAGTACTATTGTTCCTATGGTAACAATTCTCCTAGCAACATGAATAGATCTTAGGATCTGCTCTTAAGAATCCATTGTGGAGTATCATCAGAGAAAACTGTATATTACTTTACATCTAATCATCCATTTTTTTTTCACATAAGATTTTCTCAAAATCATAGACCCACAAGGTTACATGAAAACAATCTAGGGTTTAAAGTTTTATTTCTGCTTCTCACATGTCTAAGGACAACTTGACTTTGACCTCCTGTCTTAAAAGGCACTTGAGGCATAGGAATATATCCTACAGTGTCTATTTCAGTTTTCTGTAAGAAAAAGCGACATTCCTCAAGCATTCTGTGGCTGACACAAATCAAATAAACTATTCTCTGATTCAGAACCCTGGATCTTGGACTCATACACAGGTATATTCAATAATAAATGCTAGAACTCTGAAAAGAATTCTGGTTCTCAAGTGATTAAAAGCAGTGACAGTCATTTTATTCCACTCAAAAGAGAAATGCAAGTTCCTATGAAATTGTGATATACTTATAGTGTCTTATTTCTCCTCATTTTACTAATGTTCTTGTTTGACTGATTAAATTTTTCTCCACCTTCAAGCATTTTGCCAAATGGAAACATTCTATTCTATCTGTCTCAGTAAGTGACTGTTTCCTGGCATGTGAGATTAATAAAAAGTCTTATTGCTAACTCTCTCCTGGTTGGTCTATAAAAAGGTTGATTTGTTTTTCTTTTTTTCAATTTCTTTTCCACATTTTCAATTTACTTACCCCAGCCAGCCATGTATTTATTTCCATCTTTAGTACCTTCCAGAAAAGTACATATTTAAGCCCTCTCATAAAAAGATGAATCATGTAAATTTTCAAGTAGTAGCAAAGAAAGGTCTTAACTTCTCAATAATTTTTCAGTAGTAACTTCAGATTATCAGACGTGAAGGTGAGATGCTTACCCGGCACCACAGGGCTGCTTTGGTGTTCCGCATAGATGCGCTGTCACGTGAGTGAGCTTTGCGTCCCCAGGGGCAACACTGACCTGCACGGTCTGTGTGTCAATCACTCAACAATGATTCTGGCATTTTCTAAAGGCCTTTCCTGAGATACCAAACTAGGCACAGCCACACAGGATTACTGCATGATGCCTGGAACCTGTGTCCTCTCTGGTTCTCAGCAAACCTGCTCAGGCCTCACACAGGACAGCTACTCAAGCACATTCAAGGGCATTCCCTGAGAAACTGTATACTAATTCTCTATCTCAAACTGTTGCTAGCTAAGCTGGGTCCTGATGTACTTCAGGAGCATCCTGAAGAAAGAAACCCAAGCCAACGACATATGCTGTTTAACCTAATGAATTATGCATCCTAATGCAATGTGTTCTTATATCCCCATGATCACCTTAAAAAATACGGGGTCAATGAACTACAAAAAATCATGAAAGCAGTAGAAGCAGTGAATATCATATCCTGAGCCCAACTTAATTATGTCAAGTAAAATATTTCTGAATAGCAGTTTATATTGTTGTGGGTTTTTTTTAAGATAATTTTTTAGAGCAATTTTAGGTTCACAGGTATTTTTTAATAGATAACATCTGGCCTTCCACATCCAAATCATCATTACTAATCTAAATATTTTCAATCTTTGCCACAACTATTCAATGATCCCCTTTTCATTGACAATACTAGAACATTAGTATTACCTGTTTTGTACTGTGAAATGCAAAATAATTTAACTAGCATATATTCCTCATGTTTTTCAAATATGTTAACCTATATAACCACAACAGTATTAATGGAAGCAAACAAAAATAGCTTATTTTAGTTAAACCACCCATTCTAGCATGTCTGTCTAATATATGAATATCTTATGTGTCTAAATAAACATAAGCAGCAGCAAAGATACAAATATACATTATTTGTACATTTTCAAAGGAGTACATTTTTGAAGAAATAAGGAATCCATAGAGTGTTGCAAGATACTAAAATACACAATTCTTTAGGCCTAAATTAAGAATAAAATGAAGCATAAAGAATAGATTAATGTACCAACGTATAGACTGAATCTGATCAGATAAAGCTGGTAAGGAAGGGAGATGAGCATGGAGAAACATCACAAGGAGGTATGAAATAAATATTTGTGCTGAATGAAGGACTTTATAGAACTTTGAAATCTGAAAGCAAACAAACATACATGTTTGTTTCCACAGATAAAAATTGTTTTTGTTTCAACGAAACTCAAGATAGAAGGAAGGGGAAAAAGTGGGCCTGCTTTTCACAAGATGAACACTTAGGAAGTTTGCTCTTTACCCTGGACCCTGTGCGGCCCTGACTGTCGGTTCATTCTGATGCAGGCAGGCCGAGCTCAGACTGGGGGAGTGACTAGAGTTTATTGATGCCAAGCAACCATGTGGTTTTTTTGAGGGAGGCAGAGAGCAGTTGTCACAGTGGTGCTGGCAACATTTTTACCTATGGGCTTGTCCCCACAAGACAACTAGAACTTCAAACCCTAAAGGAGTCAATGCAATTCCGGAATGCCCAAACTTTAGCATGCATGCGTCACCTGGGAGTATGTAAAAATAACAATTCCTGGGTTCCATCCCCAAAGATTATGATTCAGTAGGAAATGTAGGGAGATGCCAAGAAATTCTGCATTTGATGAGCATTCCAGATGACTCTCACGCGTAGTAATGAAGCACACAGTCTTTTACAAGTCAGGTAGGCCTGGGTTCAAACTCATTCATTTGCTTTAAGCACTCAACAGGCTTTTAACTTTGCATACAGTAAGAACTAAATATATTTCAGAGAAATTAATTTGTTGTTATCTTCAGACCAAACTGTATATTGAAACCACCTAGTAAAAGTGTACTAAATCTGCATCAAGGGGTCTTCTGCTACAAAACGGTTTTTGGAGACACCAGAATTCTAGAGGCAGATAGACTGTGAAGGGAAACTTGATCTTGCTTTCTATACCAAAAGAAGGTGTGGGCTTCCTGGTGAGATTTTGTAGAAGAACCTGGAGAGTCTAAAATTTGTAAATGTTCCCTTACGGAAGCACATAGGTTATTAGCCTAAGTTCCCTGGACTGGTGTCATATGCCCCATGTTTTCAAAGACTGTGGCACAGGAGGAACTTGGCTGTATTTTCAATGTGAGCAGGGCCTTCCCCAGGTGAAGTGAGTCTCCGGCAGCTGTGTGCCCCTCAGGGAACCCAGGGGCAAGAGGAAAGCCATATGCTGCCTATCTGCTCCTGCTGTGGGGAGCAGCCGTGTTTCCATTAATTTCAGCATACTTGTTAAATAAATCAGGGACTTTCTGTAGGTTCCTATGCTCTTTTCCTACCAATCCATAGCCCACCTGAAATGCTGCATACATGGCAACACTAACTGTAGATATATTTTGTGCATAATTTGGTAACTGAGGGATATAAATGCTGTTACTCACTCATTCTGCTCCGTGACCTGGTTATTCTATCTACTGGGTTGCCTACTGGTGATATAATTCTTTCCTCTGGGGTAAACAAATGAGGGCAGTGTGTCTTGTCTCAGCAAGAGAACAAATCAAAACCAAATAACATCAAGCACTCTAACTTGGTCTACAATTTGGTTTTAGTAGAGGCTTATCTAAATATTTGCGAAGAGGTACAACATGAAATAATAGGAAAACGTTATAGAAACAGAATGTAATCATTCTAACTTTTCAAAAGCTCTATTAAAATCAACTCTACCCACATGTGCTGAGTATTTATATAACTATTAATCGTCAGGGCATTTTCTTCCCAAGTCCAATAAAAAGAAAAATAACTATGGAGTACTCTGTTATATTCATAGGCCTAAGAGGAACCATAAATTGATTTTGTGTCTCCCAAAATCATTATGGAAACATCAATATTTATTCATTGTCATGGTCAGAAATCATTCTTTGGTGAGGAAATTGAAGCAGAATGGGCAAAGAGGCAGTCATTTGTGATCTTGTCAAGCTTGGCAAGTTCTAAGACTGAAGCTCTCTCATCTCTCAATCTCCGTGACTCTCTGGACTCTCCCACTGCTTTCTCCAGTTCTCAGCTCTTACTTCAGCCATTATTCCTATCTCCAATTTTAAGCCTTAAACCTTTCAGCCTCAAACTGGGAAAAAAGAATGAGGCTGTGAGCTACCTGATGCAAGAGGCCCAGGACTAAGATCATAGACATGTTGAATATTGTTTCTGCAGAGAGGCTCAGAGCTAGGAGACATGCTTAGATAATTCTGGAGAAAGCAGTGCTGAGCTGAGCCATATCAGAGCCTGAGGTGAAGGAAAAACCAGTAATGTTGATCTTATCTTTATTTTATATTTTGATATTTTTTTCATCATGGAATTTTGGATGAATTCTGATTTTTTTAAAAAATTGCATTATTTATATTGTTATTTACTTGATTATTGAGGTTTTTTTGCACCATCTTAAATTTTGTGCATGAGGCAAATGCTTCACTTGCCTCAACCTGGTCCCCCCCGAGTGAAAGCCTTGCAAAGTAGCATGTATTTAACAGACATGTACACAGTGTGCGATATATATGTGAAAAGGAAAAAAGGGAGGGCACTCACACTTATTGAGAGCCTACTACATGTATGCCAAGCATTGTTTGTTTTCTGTATCTATATTTTTATATATATAATATCATATAATATATATTTTCTGATATATATATATATATCAACAAATATGCTATATATAATACACACACACACATTCTCATTTAATCCACAGATTTTTCTTTCACAAGTTAAAGATGAGGAAAGGACAGCTTGGAGAGCTTAAGCAACTTGCCCAAAGTTGCAGAGCTGGAGTCAAAAGGAGGAGGTGAACGGAAGTCAGAGAGAGTGATCTGTTTGCAAATTAAGAGAGTAAGTCGTAATGGTAATAGACTACTAGTTATTGGCGTTATCTCATTTGGGAAATACAACAAAATATCATTCAAGATTTTCTTAATGAGCAATAATATTTACGTCTCTTTCATTGAGATTGAACATATAAATTTGATGCAGAGAATTTAAGTTTCTAGTGATATCTTCAAAATCTTACAGGAGATATTCTGGTTTCAGTTGATTTTTCAAGTTCTTAGTTTGAATTACTGTTTTTTTAGCAGTTCTTTTTGTGTACCCCAGTAATATTTAGTGAGCTATGAAACGGAAGTTAAATATTTAAATGTCAGAGAGCTTCAGGTAAAGTATTTCTCTATCCATCAGTCCTAGTAAAAGCTGTATGGGTTAGAGGCAAGATAGGGGAAATCAGTATTAATTATTTATATGCTCTTCTTGTCGTGGTGAAATAAATATCTATGAATGACGTGATGGTTAAATCAGTATGTGTTGGGGCTTGAGAAAGAACATGAATATCTACGATCATATTTTTATGAATTACTGTTTGCAGGGTGGAATAAATACCCGCTAACAACATGACAGCAAAGAGATTTGTGCAGGGATAAAGAAAGAAATTTCCATAGTCAATACAAAGTGTGATCATATACACAAACACCAATGCTGGGAAAGGTCAGCAACGCTAACAAAGGGTTGACATGATACTGAATATATAAAGAAGCAAATTATAGAATTACTGCCAAATTTAATTTTATTTACCTAGGATCAAAAAATATGCATTAAAATGTTTATGAAGTACAAACCAAAAATCAAACAGGCTCAAGATCTTATTTTTACACTGATGGTTTAATTTGCAAAAGTATCTTGGAGGCAGCATGGTGACAGGATAAAAATTTAGTGCTAGGAGGCAGGCAGTCTTGGTTTTGGAAACAGCTTTTGTCACTTGTAATTTATGATTTAGGGCAGTTGTCTAGCTTCTCTGAGCCACACTGCTCTTGTATAATTGTGGGAAATGATTGCTACTTTATGAGATGGTCATGAATATTAATGATATAATGGATATAAAGTGCCAAGTACAAAAAAGTTCCAAGTACCGTACCTGAAACATATCATCAATAAATAGTAGACCTAACTGTTGTTGTTTTGGATGCAAAGGAATAATGCTTTGGAACAAATATTTGATATGACCTACAGAATGACTACCCATACTTTGTATACATAGAATAATGAAATAATTGATAATTTTTTTGCTTCCCAGATAAGTAATACCTATAAAATTAAAAGCGGAGAGGAAAATCAATTTTAATATGCAGAGGGACCCCATATTTAAAATGGATCAGTTGCTATTATAATTAATGAAAAACACAAGAAACATGATTTTTTCCCTAAATATAAGGGATTTACCATTTACATGTAATAACCTCATTTAATAGAGTTTTCTTTTGGTTTAACAAAAGCAATAAATTATTGGCCAAGAAGAAATACTTAAGCAAAAAATGCAATAGATAACATGCTAAAAATGAAAATTACAGAGATAAATTAGCCACCTTCAATAATAATTGTCATTACTAGGGTGTTACGCATTATTAGAAGCTGTGGAAAACAGTGTAATAGTAATGTGTAGTATGAAAAAAAATACTAGGAGACCAGAGGTCTGTTTGTAATCTGGCAATAATTTCCCCAGCACATTCATATGTAATACCTGCTGGTCAAGGATGGCAATATAGGGCGGTAGTTAACAAGAAGACTTTAGAGTCAGCAAGTTTGGGTTCCAATTCCAGCCTCAACTCTAATGAGCTGAAGGATCTTGGACAAGTTACTTAATTTCTCCATGTCTTTTTCTTTTCTTTGTAAAAACGGGATAATTAAAATACCACCTTCATAATATTGTGTGAGGTTTAATCAAGATGATGCAGTTAGCAGATGTCTAATTGTTAATAAAGGCTCAATAGATAGCAGCTGAAAGAATGTCTACTAATTGGAGTGGTATATTTATTTTTATAATAATGGAAAATTAAGTGATTTTCTAAGTGTTAAATTTAAAAATTTACTATTTATTCTAAACATAGACATATTTTCCAGTCTAAGCTGAACTCAACCCAACTCCTTTCAGGCATTCAGGAAATTTCCAGGCCATGTTGTCTCAGGCTACCCTTCCGGGCTTCAGAGAAATGACAGGACTTGGAGTCAAAGCTTGCCACTTTGATTTGCTTCCCCCAGTTCAGATACCAAAAGCTCTTAATTAACAGTTTATTTTAATTGCTCTTGCTAGGATCTTATTTGTTCAGAAACTCAACCACTCCAAAGGACACCCAAATCCCTCAACCCTTCCGCTTCTGCCAAGAGAATAAGCATCCACTCACCACAACCAACCCTTCCGTGGCCCTAAAAGTAAAGGCATGGAGGCGGACAAGCTGATGTCACCATAAATGCCTTTTTCAATCAAAAGCAAGATGCTTATATCAACCAAGGAGGCATTTCCACCCAACTCTTACTCTTCCTGATCACAGAAGGAAATGTCGAATACTGATTTTATGTGTGTCCAATCTTGCCTCCCCAGTAAATTGTAATTTCTTCAGTCCTAAACTTCCATGATGCCCAGCCTTGTGATAGGCATGTGGTAGATACTCATTGAACTCTAGTTATTTATTTATTAGTATCTGAGAAAAGCTTAGAATAATTTTATGCTTACAAAGAAAAAAAGTTAGGGGCCGGCCCCGTGGCTTAGCGGTTAAGTGCACGCACTCCACTGCTGGGCGCGCACCCCGCACCGCATCTCCGGCCATGCTGAGGCCGCGTCCCACATGCAGCAACTAGAAGGATGTGCAGCTATGACATACAGCTATTTACTGGGGCTTTGGGGGAAAAAAATTAATCAATAAATAAAATTATAAAAAAAAAAGAAATAAAGTTAGAAAAAAGTCTGTGGATTCAAGGGATGAAATTGGTGAGTGAGACATATACATTAGTTAAATAACATACTATTAAAAATGTATATATTTAAAAAAACCTTGAATGCAAAATAAAGGAGCATTCTAGTATGTTCTAGTATATACAGGCAATGTCTTTGAAAATTCAATTTCCTACTTTTGTGAAACCACAATCAAATCTTGCTATGTACCAATCATCAGAGTGTGCTAAAGTGTAAAATCTTCATCATTACCCTGACATTTTCATTTAGCTTCTGCTGAATACCCAGTCAATTCTTCCAACATTCAGAAAAATGTTCCTCAACATTTACCTTGTCATTTTGATGATGCTATACATCCCACAATCAAACAGAAATTGTCAGGTCTCCTTTTCTTTTACAGTAATTCAAATATGCCTTTGTAGACCTGAATTACTCTCACTGGTGAAAATGATTTCTTATTATTTTTTTCACACTTCCATATTGCTCAGGTAAAGGAAGATGTAATTATTCAGTTTACATATACACAACACTGTTTTTAAAACTTTTACACTTAAAGTGGAGGTAGATTTGGGTTTGACACCCAGCAACAAAGAAAATGGTATAAGAGATTTGAGGCAATTTACTGAATCACAGTGAAATCAGAACGTGGACTTTTTATTGGAAAGAGCGGCAGAAAATTGCCAGCATGACTGGCACGTCCAGATTTAAGAATAACAGCTAATTTCTGATATCTGAAGCCTGCAATCTATGGACACGGATGACTATCAAATCCATAACTCTAGGTAGGCCTCTCTCCTGAATTCTGGTCTGTTCACTGGGGATTTACACCAAATGGCCTGCTATCTCTTTAAACTCTAAACTTTCTAAAATTGTGCTTATAATTTTTCCCTTCAAAACTGGTTACTCTATTCAACTTTCCTATTTCTATCAAAGTTGCCATTATTTTCCCAGTCACTGAGATGCAAGAGCAGTGTTTAAACTTTTCTGTACATGAATCAGCCATTGAATTCTGTGTTTCTTCTTCCATGTTGCCTTTTATACATATGTCTTTTCCATTCCTGCTGGTTCCTCCCTAGTTCAGGTCCATCATCCCATCCTTGGGGGCAGCGATGGCAAGCCAGGAACAAAAGAAAACCTTTTGTTCAAGGAAACCTTTATGTGCAAGGAGACCTTTAATAACAATTTTCTGGTAGGAACAAAAGCCACTGTAGTAAACCCACACTCCAAATTATTGCAGCATTCAACTACACAATCTCAAAAGAAACCAAATGGGATCCTCAACTCAAGAGAAAAAAAAAAAACTTCAACTAAATTATAATCCCTCCATACATGCAGTTACCTCCCTGCCTCTGCCTTCTCTTCTTCACCCCAACTCATCACACTCCCTTTCATCACACTAATATTCCTGCAGTTCATCGGTGTCATATCTTTCATTTCATATTGAAATCAGTCTCTCAAAAAGATTTGTTGTTTTTAACTTCCCATATAAATAACAGTTAAAAGAAACGTTTTATCAGTGTAGGTTCATTTTAGAAATTGGGTTGTATGGTATTTGCATTTTGTAAGGTTAATGAGGATATAAGTTAGCTCATTGTTTGTCGTCTATGTGTTAGCATTTGGCTTATAAGACATTTGTCCATATACTTTTGTTTCAATTTAAAAACTAGTTAAAATTTATACAAAAATTAAATCAATCAAGCATTTTGGAGTCCCCAAATCTTCTCTGAACAATCCTGGGATTTATCAGAGCATAGTTATGGAAATCTATAGAATAGGTTGTCTCTAAGGAGCTTCCACACTCTAATATTCTGTGATTTTTAAGTTACCACATGCAGCTATACATATATAAATCCTGTGGTGGGAATGAGGGACAGAGTTATGGGATATATTGAAAGGATCACAAATGCAAAAAATTTAGAGTCAGAAGGACCTTAAAAGGCCACCTCTCTCTCCTGACTACTTTATACATGAGGAAATTGAGGACCCAAGGGAAGTGAAGTAATTTGTTCAGAGTCATTCAAAAAGGTTGTAGTCCAGAGGGATTGCAACTTATCTCTGGATGCCTGTCCAGCGCCCTTTCTTAGACTCAGCTGGATTAAATATCACTATCACAGTGGTTATTTGCTCTGCCCTTGCCCTATGCATGTGTGTTAAGGGCTAGGAAGGGGCTGAGATGTTGCCCTACCTGTAAGTTAACAAGTTGGCCTGCTACAGATTCATGGATGCTGGCAGAAGACATGAGACTCCTGGGACAAAGATAAAGGACTTTTATTCGTGGCACAGCAAGCAGCATGAGCTTCATATCTGTGCCACTTCCCCCCGACATCCCAAGTTCCATGAGGGTGACGTGGCACAGTCCAGATGGACAATGTGCACATAGTGGGTTTGTGTCACAGCTGAGGAATCCTAAGCTTTGAAACCCGAATCTTTTATAGTGGGATGCAGGCAAACAAGCCAGACTTCTGCTCTGGATCTCTAGCTTCCAAAGCTGTTTGCCATACAAACATTCTTGGATAAGACTGAGAACGCAGGCAACTGGTTTCTATGCTCTCAAGATGTGCAGAAACATGCCACCCATGAACTGTTTCTGAGCAATATGACGATAAGTGTCCATTAGTTTAGAGATGGTGGACAACAATGCATGGGGTGACATGATATTCAGGTAACTGTTGTTATTCCTAGAGTGACTG
Organism: Ceratotherium simum simum; assembly: GCF_057802395.1. Classification (NCBI taxonomy): domain Eukaryota; kingdom Metazoa; phylum Chordata; class Mammalia; order Perissodactyla; family Rhinocerotidae; genus Ceratotherium; species Ceratotherium simum. Next base: position 40,888,803 of record NC_141924.1, read on the forward strand.
TGTTTCAGTTTGCCCACGGCAAAGCCTGGTATAGATCAATTAATACCTTTTAATTGGTTCCAGCACCTTCTCTAACTCTCAGAAGTGTCCCACTTTAGTATATAAATTATATAGTCACGTAGTTAGAGCTCACTGTGAAAAAAACACAATTTTTGAAAAAGAATTCTTTTAAGATGACAATAAAAATTCTTCTTTGGTGACTATAACTGTATGCCCAGGAATTCCTGATGAATCTTAGCGAATTTCCCACATTTTTATGTATAAAGAAAAAAAGTTTACTTGTTTATATAAGAGTTTCTGAGAAAGATCTGTAAACTTATAATCTAAAAATGTTATTTGAGTTTTGTTTGTGTGTGTAATTCTCTCCATCTGTTCATTTGCAGAGGTCTGTACCCATTTGCAAAATAATACATTTATGAAAATGATTATAATATACCCATATTGAATCATGTTTAATATAACCTCATATTCCATCCAAAGCCTTGTGACTTAAATGGAATTTTACTCATTTATACTTAGATTCACTTATTAAAAGCCACCTCCCCCACCTGGTTATGGTATGCTGCTAACAGGTGTCAGTAAGTCTCCTGATCTAATCTGCAAAATGTAACCTAGAGATTCCCAACCATTTTGAATTCTTAGCACATTTTCAAATACTAAATCTTTGTGGACATTCATATTCAAATATGGTGAATGAGGCAGTATACGTTACAATGTAATTCCTTCTGGACTACATCAGTGTTCCTACGTGGCTTTAGAAAAACACCCATGGTCAGTGCATTATTCAATTCCTTCAGCAGTGACTGCTCCTCTCAGTAGAACTTTCATGACCTGACCATGCTCTCTTATAGACCCATGAGGGAAAGTTTCATGAGTCTACTGAGTATTTGGCTTGACATGCATCTGTGCCTTTTATCTTTTACTCATAGCAAATTGTGTCCTGCTCCCCATTGTATCTCATAGCCTGTTCTGCTTAATGTTTCATCATATCAGCATTATCTTAATAGCATGCATATTTAGTTTTAGCAAAAATTAATGTATACATTGCTAAAATAAAAACAAACAGAACAAAAATTGTAAAGAGTTTTTGTTTTAGACCACATCAATTGTTGTGACCCTTTTGTTGACAATGTATTTCTAAAATTTTCAATCAAAGTACCCATAAACGCAAATGAGAAGGAAGGGATACCATCAGGAGAGTCTGGTGGATTGTAACCCACGGCTACTCTTTTCCACCATAAAATCACATTGAAGCTTTGAGTTTCTTCCTAAAAAATACATATGAATTTTGCACCTTGTTTCATAATATATCGAATATTGAAACAGAAACATAAAAAATTACTCAAATATTTGAAGATTATAGAATTTCTAGGAAAACATACCAGGTTTGTCTTGCTACTTGAGCACACCATGCTGCAGTCTAAAGAGCATAGGTCTAAATCATAAGTGTGCTCAGCTGTAACTCAAAATGGAGACAGGGTTCTAAGAATTTCCTTCCTTACCCTAAATTCCAAATCATGATGTTTTTCACACCTTATTCATCCCATAACATATATACATACATCTGTCTGTCTGTCTGTCCATCCATCCACCCAGCTATCCATATAGTATTCCATATGTCTGCCTCTCTTTCTATCTATCCATCCATGTATATAACTACCTATTTGTCGTCTACCTACCTACCCATCCATCCATCCACCCATCCGTGCTCCTATACGTCTATCTACCTATCCATCCATGCATATATTTACCTATGTGTCTGTCTACCTTCCTCTATCTATCTATCTATCTATCTATCTATCTATCTATCCATCCCTCCATGTATCATCTGTCTATCTTCTCTCTATCTGGCTAGATATTTCATTTCCTAAATAGCTGAATTTAAACAATATTAGATGATATTAATCATCTCCATCAACATGTTCCAACATTAATTCCTAAGGAAGGGCCCTTTCTATTAATAAATAAAGACAAGGTAATCATTGTTTTCCAGTCTTCTATCAGCTTTTGTTCTTGTATGTGGCAGATTAAAGACAGGTGGAAACAGAAATAGCCACACCAAGGCAAGATTTTGGTAGCACACGAAAGCCCCAGGAACTGGATCCTCTCCAAGTGAAGGGGGAAGCAAAGGAAATGGACATGTTGGCCTGCTCTGTGATAGTCATTTCCATGTCCACGATTCTACTCAGTCCTCATGACGACTTTGTTCAGAACTTACTTAGTATTCTCACATCAGTCCTCTGAGCTAGGTGTTATCCTTCTTCCCATTTTATAGTTGAGGAATATAAGCTTTAGAAATATTAAGTAGCTTGCTCATTTTCACGTGGCTGTAATTGGCAAATTCAGATATAATACAAACCAGGCTAGCTTCAAAGCTCTTGCTCTTAAGCATTACTAAATTCTTGACTCTCAATTTATTTCATGATGAAAATTGTCCTTCTGTTTTTTCATATCTTTCTTGCAGCCATTGCTAAATCAAGGCAAAGTCAGATTACGGGTGAGCTAGTCAGGCATTTGCCAGAAAACCAAGGTGTGAGTGGCACTAAAATTTATCTTTGAATTGTAAGAATATGGAGAAAATTGTATTTACCAGAATTTGTTTCTGCCTCTGAGAAGAATACTCTGATGAGCAGTTTGAGTGATAGGGGTGAAGCTCTAAGGGATTAAGGGATTATGAGTAAGCAATAAATGTCACTTGTCTGCTCTTAATGGAAGGTAGGTCTACATCATTCCTGAGCCTTTGTTTTGTTGAAAAAGCTATGAAACTTTGGAGCCACATCTTAATTGTGAGAGATAATAGATTTAACAGTGAGAGATGCCACCAGCGGAATTCCACCAGCCTCCTCCTAGTGAAGTGGGGCCCTAGACTGGAAACTCCCATGATTCTGGATGACACAAAATTGTAATCAAATAGCATAGGTGCTAATTTTCAAGTTGAAAACCTGAGTTTTAGTGAATTGAGTACTAACGCTGCAAGTTAACAAACACAGAATTCATGTAATTGGTAGATTCTATCCTAAATACAGTCTTGAGTCCAAGATACGGTGACAGAGTCATCGGTCTTGTATTTTTCACTCTAGTACCCCTCTAGACCAGCTCACTTAGTAATTGAGGACATCTAGAGCCCTGTCTTATTCTAGGTCTAAAAATACTTTTACCATCACCACTTTGAGGTATACAGATAGACACCCTAAATGAGGTCATTTGACACTGCATATGTAAATCCTCCAAAGTGGCTATCTCACTGGAGTTAAAGTGACAATCCTAGCATATTACAAAACACTTTCAAAAATGTCATTCTCTCTCTCTCTCTCTTTGCTTGTCTAAAAGATAATCGTTCTTCAACATTCACTCATTTAACAAATAGTCACTGAGTTCTCCTTCATGCCATACAGTAGTGAACAAAGAACGTTTCTGGTCTCATGAAGCTTTCATTCTAGTGGGGTGAGAATGACACTAAACAAACAGATAAATGTGACACGGTGATAAGTGCTTTGAAAAAATAAAGAAAAAGCTAAATAAGGAGGGTAGGGAGTGATGGGATGGGGGACTTATTTCCTGTGAGGAAGTTAGGAAAGGCATCTGTGATAAGGCAGACTTTGAGCAGAGACCAGAAGGAACCTGGGGGCTGCCTGTGCCAGGAAGAGTGAATGTCCCTGATTCAGGAATGTGATATACCTCTTAACAGAGTGATATTGATATTAGAGCAGTTGAGAGAATGATATATTTTTAGTATTTTAAATTTTGTATAAATAAAGCCAACAACTCTAAACATTTTTGTTACTTTAACAGTCTGCCAAAGAAGAATGGAGTCCTGAACTAGAAAGAAGAAAAAAAATTTTCTACTTAGGCAGTTTTTAATAGTTTCTACCCATTTTTATCGAGGGTTCTGTGATTTAACTTTCTGAGATAAAGCGATCTGCTAAGCCCTAAGACACATACCAAAGAAGGGATGGATTACTCTCTATCAGAAATAACAAGAATCAAGGATGCATATGTCAATGCTATAGTCCTTGTAAAAAAATCAAACAAAGGCAGAGAATGGAGAAGAAATACCTATCATATTTTTTCTTTTTTTTTTCTCTCTCAATTGTCTCTTCTTCTCCCTCCTTTCTTTCCTGGAATAACCTCTAATCATTTTTCCCCTTCAGCTTCATGTGAAATGAATTAAGACTTTTAATTTTACTCAGACTACTCCACACTTAACTTTTCAAACCTTTGTAGGCTGGACATTTGATTTATAATCTAAAAAAAAAAAAAAGAATAGAAATATAATTGTTTATTCATCAAATACGAGATGACAATAACACATAGTTGTATATACACAATGTATACAGCTACTACATGGAGGAGTCTCACTTTCTATTCATTTGCTATTCATTTTCTTCCCCCAAAATCTGAGAATGTACCGTCTAATAAACATGATGATGGTGATGATGATGATGATGATGATGATGAAAAATACTCTGCTATATTATTGGGCTCTTATTTCCAGGTTATATACAGGTTATCTAATTTCTTCCTCATGATAATCCCTTGGGTTTGGTATCCTTTTTTCAGCTGAGGGAATGGAAGTTCTAAGAAGTTGGGTATTGTCTCCAAGATCATACAAGAAAGTTGCAAAGAGTATATTCAACCACTGGGTGTCTATGCTATTCCCATTACACCATGTTGGTACTGGAGAATTCTTCCCTAAGGCAGGCCACATAAATTTGAAAGGCAATATACTTCTGGCTATCCTTAGGGTAGAGTCAAAAGTGTGAAATAGAGATTGGCTTTTAGAGAGTGAATCCTGGTCTCCTGTCTGCAATTTTGTTTGACAATTTCACTGTGGCTTAATTCATGAAAACCTCATGGGGTTGTGGCAAGCATCAAATATGTAAATGCAAGTTCTTGTCACAGTGCCTGGCACATAGTATGTGCTTGATAAATGTTAGCTAAAAGTACGACAAGAGCAACAACAAAATAGAAGCAGGGTAGGGAAAGAAATTTTTCCCATTGGTGTCTGAAAGAGTCCTTAATTACTCTCCTCTTCACTTGAGGGAAAGAGTAAAGCTATTCTGGAGATTTTTTCCCCTTTTTTGTTAATTTACTGGTCAAGGAAATAAAGAACTTTTATTTGTTAACTTTTAAAAAAGCATTCCTATTTGTTTCAAGTTTACAGGAATCACTAATTTGGGCTCATTGAGTTCTAATACCAAAAATGGAAAATTAAACTTTCAGACACCTGCTGTCAATTAAGGAAATGTAAAATGCTTCAATTTTATTTTAGCCAGAGGAAAAAAAATAGTAAGATTATATATACAAAAGAACTGAATTTATGCAGTAAACGTGTTTCTAAACTGTAAGTAAGCAAAATGTTTGCAATACGATAATGCAGTGCTGTGGTTATGAGCACAGGCTTGAACAAGTCACTCAATGTCTATGAGCCTCAGTTTCCTTATCTATAGAATGAGAATGATGTTACTATCCAGAGGATCAAATGAAATGGACATTACGTGTTACCATTTTTAACATAATTACCTATTTTGTTTTCTCTAAGATTCTCGTCCCCGCAGATTTCTGAAGCAATGGCTAAGGAACCTGAAAATCAATTCTATGAATTTGTTAATGGGACATTTATCCTTTTCTATTTTCTCTCTGCGACTACTCCCTACACAAACACACACAGTGCTTTGAGATGGATACCTTTAGAAACAATGGAGTGGCCCAAAGGATTGAACTCGATGATGGGAATTGCAATGCTAAGGCAGCCAACATAAGACACGTTTTTAGATAGATGAGAACTTAAGGTAGGTTTTGCTTAGGAATCCATGAGCTTCTATCTTGCTTAGTGTGAGAGCCTGTTAGAAATATGTGGATTAAATGGCAAATTAATTTGAAGCTTTTGAAAGATGTTTCATTCTTTCCATCATAACTGAATTAAACATACATTTCTGTGGATGGCTGCAGAACTTGTCTCCAAAAGGAAGGGTAAGTGCTCTCTTGTAAAACCAGGCTCTCCTTTAATCATAATTCTTCATTTTCAGTCAAAATGCTTTTAAAAGGGATGGATGTTAATGATTACCTTACATAGGAGGTGTCCTCATTTATTAAAAAAAAATAGAGCAAGTTGGACTAATAGTTAGAATTATAACTTGAAGCCCTAGGCAATATGGGGAAGATAAAAAACCATCTTTCTCAAAATAATTAAGAATTATTTACTAAGGACTTGATGGAAATAAAGCATCACCTTAAACATCATTATGCTACAAATATTTTCATATCTCTCACTTAAACTTTCCAGACTTAATTTATAGGCAATAAAATGAATGGAACTTGTATATGACTAGAAAAATTTGCTTTACTTATCACATTTGGAATCTAAATTAGATATATTCAAGTTCAATAATAGCTCAATTTATAGGAAACTTCTAATAACTAGTTAAAAATTCCCACACTTATTTGGAGCATGAATCTGTTTATTGACCTTTTTCAAAGGAATTTCATATCATTAAAAAATTAGTCTTTTATATCTAATTATACAAGTGATGATGAGTTTGAAGAAAGAGAATGTGCGTAAGGCACGTGCTATAGTTCTGTAATTTGAAGGATCTTATAAATCTCGTCAGGAAACATGATAGACAGAAGACATCTACATCAAAAAGTGCTGAAAAGCAATGACAAGAGGAGAACAGTTTCATGAAAATGTGTGGTTAAATGCAGCTTTTCTTAGTTCCCCTTTACCAGCGAGAGCAGGACTTTTCATTGTTGTATATATCTGGCTACCATGTATAAGGAACTTGAGAAATGCCAGTTAACTTGAATGGCATTGACTATGTTGTATATTATTTAATACCTTGACAGGCTATTGATAATTAAGCAAATACAAGGTTTGACTTCTCCTCTATACAAGGTCTGTCCTTGGGGCATTAAAGACACTATTTGGGTTCCAGAATTTTTCTTTGAAAGCAGCTAATAGAAAAATCCTTTCTAGTCACATCTCAGGTGGCTCAGCACACAAGTTTAGCAGACTCACTGCTTATCAGTGGTCACTCATGGGTCACTGACCTTATGCTTCCCCCCAGGCATCCACAGCCAGGGATGGGAACTGGAGCAGCTTGTGGGTAGTGGTGGAGGTAGAGGGTGACTCTCGGTGGTTAACGAGCCCCGAGAGGGGAGGGGACGAAAGGGCAAAATTGAATACACCATTACAGAGGCCCTGCTTTGGAAATCAACGAGAGACTACCAATGTCCAATAGCAGTCTACCTTTCTTTTTAGATCTACTTAATGCCACTGGAAACCATACTCTACAGTTTATTTCAGATTGTTCTAGGATGTTAGAGAAAAACCCAACAGACAAAGAAATCTTTCACCTTCAATTAGCATATGAGGCTGACTGCTTCCACAGACCAAAAACATTTATATGCCAAGTCCAGGAGTGCCTGGGAAGGAGGGGCTTGAAGCATGTCTCTTGGTAGCTAAACTCAATCCCCACATCCTGGCAGTCAGGTTGGGCAATGAGTGGTGTGGATGTGAACGATGAGATCCTCACAATTGGGAAACAGGTCTGCCAGAGAAGGAAAGGAAAAGATAACCTAGGAGTAACTCAGGGAGTAGAAACGGACTCCAACACTAGAGCGTATATGGAGGACGATGTGACATTATGGACCGAGGCTCCACTATTCTGTAAAGGCTATTTGAGATTACACGTAGACCACACATAATTTCTGCTGATTGAAACATTTTAGCTCACTACTCTGAATCCTGGCTCACACTTATACATAATTACTTTTTGAAAATAGGAGGAGTTTGTAAGGTGCCCTGGAACTTCCTCCCAGGTCAGGGAGTCGGGATTCACAGCTGACACTGGCGGTGCGATCATCGAGTCACTGAACTGCTGCCTGCATCGGATCCTCAGCTGCAAAGCAAAGAATCTGGATCCGATGATGCCTATACTGCCTCCAAGCTATAAGAATGAAACGCTTAAGGAAATTCTCTTAAAATTTGATCACATATTTAGTCACATGAAACATCATATAACTTTTTGATAAACATAAATTTTTCACATGAAGTCCTTTTTTTGATGCTTTTACTTCACTCAGCTAACGTATGTGGGGGAATAAAAGTGTCTTAGGAGACACTGTGCATGAGTGTACGCCATGTAAGTCCAGCTTTACTGATATCTTAGGTTATTTTGGACAAGTTATATACTGTGACTGTAAAACTCGGACAGCTAAATTGAAATTCAAGATAAAAGGGCACCATGAAGCTGTTCTAAGCAGTTCTCCCCCTCAAATTTTGCAATTTGTACTTTAAAAATTATATATAAATTAATTGCTAAAAATTATATATACATTAATTGCTCTGTTCTCCTTAATTGACTGGGCTCCATCACCACATAAGATGTAGGATGTTCTGACTTGGGTAAATGTTTTTCTCGCCTACACACAGGCCCACTGCTTTGTGTGGTACTATTTCCCATAAGCAGTATAATGGGTAGGGAGTTGGGGAGTTGAATTCATTGCTTCTGGGGAGGCATTTGGATGCAAATGTTAAGCTTGGTTGGCTGGCCTGGTCTCTTGGATCCTATTGCCCCACAGCAGGCCTTCAAGAGGCAGCTGGGATCTTCACTACATCTGGTTATACTGGGGATTAAGAAAAGAAGAAGGATGATATTTTCCCATCTGTACCTTGGAGGATGCCTAATTAGTTTCTGTCCTTACTCAAGGGGAGAATAAAGCTATTCAAGTAAGTTAGCTTAGAAAAAAAATCTTACAAGTTAATTCAAGAAGTAAAGGAATCTTCCAAAATGATTTGGAGCTTTCCCCTTTATTTGTTTCAGCATGTCTTAGGCTTTTCAAGTTCATTTGCAAGTGTACATTTCTGCTCACTAAGCTCAAACACCAGTGATGTCAAGTCAACTCTCTAGACTCTTAGTAGCAACTTCCAAATATAAACCCTACCCTTCTGATTTTTTGTCAGACTGCGTTGGAGAAGGATTTCTGGTGATAGTAACATTTACTGAACCTTAAAAGGTGAGGAGGAATCAGTTAGAAAAAGTGAGGGTGTAGAGAAGAAGGACCTTCTGGGCTGAAGGAATATTATGACCAAATAAGAATCATGTTATGTGAGAAAAAATCTAAGGAGCTGGTGTTTCTGAAGAATAAAGTGAGGGTCAAGAATGAAGAGAGATGACGCTTTATGGAAGAAAGTGTGAACCAGATCAAGGAGGGCCTTGTCAGGGGGCTCAGCCTATTTTCTACAGAAAATGGAGAGCCACTGAAGGTTTTTAGAAAGGGGAATGGAATATGTGCATTATTTATATAGAGTTCTCCAGCAGTAATGTGGAGGCGGAGTTGAGGGGGTTAAAGCTGAAGGCAGGAGAGCCTGTTAGGACTCCAAGCAAGTGAGGATGATAGACATAATAGGAGAAGTTAGTGAGGGTAGAGACGACGGACACAGATTCTCTAGTTGTGCTTGGACGATATTGAGGAGGTGAAATTTGTGGAAGGATATTAGGGGTAAAGGAGAAAAATAAAATGACCAGCCTTCTCCTACCTTGGCTGGATGGTGATACCAGCAATCACCAAATAATATAGGAGGCAGAGTAGAGAAAATTGGGAAATCAATAGTGGATATTTGGAGGGAGAAGTGTCTAGATACAAAGAAGGGAAGATATCTGGTAGGTAGTTGGGTATAAGGGTCTGGGGTTTAGGAGAAAAGTTACAGTGGCAAGTAATGGATTTGGGAGGAATCAGAGTATATATGTAGCAATTGAGACCATGTAAAGAGATGAGAGCACCCAGGGAAATTATGTACCATAGAAAAACAGAGTGCTGAGGATGGAAGCCTGTGGAGTTACAGCATTTAAAGAGCCAGCAGGACACTTTGGTAAATTACTTACTAACCCCGAAACTCAGATCATAACTACTCCATTTTTTGTGTTGTGTAACTTAGAGGAGATAACACGTACAGTATTTGACTTAACTTTGCTGTTCACTAAATGCTTTTTCTTCCTTCCTGATTTCTATACTAGTGCTGTTGCTTTATTACATAGTGGAGATGGTAAACTCGATTATCACTTTAAACAAGAGCAGAAAGACAGTATGCCATTTGCTTTTGCACCAATACTAGCACATGAAAATTGTATGTAGACTTAAGGAAAAGGCTTGTCTATTCAAATTACATAAAAATTTTGCTTAATATTACAATTGAAAAATGTCTAACTTTATGATAACATACAACCAAAATTTGAAAAACTTACCCCCAAAGACTGTTGTAATACATTTCTAGAAACATCCGTTTCTATGTTAAAGTCATAATTTTAGCTAGAACATGATGATACATAACCAATAATTCATAAGTACACATTAAATAGCAACATGGCTTATTCCAACGTGCTATTCCCAAGTGCAAGGTAATGGGGTAAATGATAATGTAGTTCAAGAATAGAGGATATTATCAAATAATAGTCTAGATCATTTCTATAAACATCAAATTATTTAACAGAATCAGCATATAGAGAAAATCAGAGACAACAGCTGAGAGGCCAAATGGACCAAGGGGCCCCTTCACTGGCTACAGATTTTCTACCCTGTGTGTCCAGCTCGGTATGAATTTATTTAGTAAATACAGCTATTTTAAGTTGATGATAGCCATTCATGGAAAAACTTCTGAACATTTAGGCTCTAACCCCCTAACCATGAAAATTATGAGTCTTAAGCTGTTACCCTAAGAGTTCTATAATTTTTTCCAAAAGTAAACATAAGCATTTATGATATCTGGCCACCTCCAACTATGTTGTAATAGGACCTAGCTCTTACACGGGATAATGACTGGTTTGAAAATCTTCTCTGTGCAACCTATTTATTTTCCCTTACATTTTCTACAGTTTGTTTTTTAACATAAAAATCCAGTCCTGTGTTAGAGGCGGGTGAGCTGTCTGCAGCTCTTCACCCCATGGGCAGAACCCGGGGTCTCCCAGGCCCGAAGCCACTGCTGCTGACAGGGGACTGAGCACATCCAGGCTCACATGTGGAAGCCTGTTGCTTGACACGAGTTTACTCCCAAAGAGGGACGGTGTGAAACTGCAGTCAGCAGTCATCCACTGTGGAGTTGGTTGCTCCTTCTGAAATTGAAATAAATTGCCTGAGGGAATGTGCAGCACGGCAGTTGGTGGATTGAACACGGAGCACTGTGGGCCCCCATGGATAATGACTGCATTATACTGAAGCAGAGAAAAGCAAAGGGAAAATCCACTTAAGAATATTGTATTTTTTAATACATATAAAGGCATCAAAAACGTAAACAGACCTTTTATATTTTAATTGTAGTAAAATTGAGTGAAGAGGGAATTTAATTAGCCAATGAAGGATTTTACTGGAACTCCATCTCTTGCTAATCTGTCCTTGTATACTGCTGGTAGATTAATCACTCCAGTAACGGGACTCTCAAGAAGCAACTCCTAAGCTCAAGAGTTTATCCTTAGTCCAGATCTGAAAGGCTTTAAGTTTGTACCCTGGCTTCTTCATTAGCCTTTATCTTCCACCAGTCTCCACACGGGTGCTTCTCCGTTTGCAGAGGTGCTTGTGCATTCCAGGGCGGTCCAGACCGAACCCTGGGCGACCTCCTCCCTGGAGCGCGGGAGAAGCGACTTGCCCACCCACTTTAGAGATGGAACACAGATTCAGGTGTAGCCTTTGAGATACAGAGATGAATAAGAAATTCTCTTGGACCTCTTGGAGCTCACAGTTTAGTAGAAAGAGATAGAATACAGCAAATATTTACACTATAAAAAAGTGAGTATAACATAGAATGGGAATTCAAAATAGGCAAGACTAAGAGGTTGACTGGTTGGGGAAGAATATGGGAAGGACTGTGTCCTAGAAGGCAGAGGGCAAAGACTGGTGTAAGTGGACAAAGCACTGACTTTAGACTCAGAAATCCTGGGTTTAAATCCTAGTTCAATCGTGTTGGGCATGTTACATAAATACTCTAAGCCTTATGCTCCCCATCTATAAAGGGGGATACTAATAACATGGTTTTTTGCTTTATCAGAGATTTTGTGTGTATTCTTAGTCAATACCTCATCACCCCATAGAGGAAATACTTTGTCTTCCTAATAGCCACATAACTGTTATGCCACTGAACATAAGGTACATCCCTGCCAGTGCAAAATCCCAACCACTCCTCCCAGCGAACACTAATACCAATCTTTAACTGCTTCATTGGGCTTTTTGGGCCTCCATGCTCTGACATCCCCAGTAGTCACAGCAATACTACTAACAACAAGAACACCAGCAACAATAATACAAACAGTAACTGCAGACATGGACTGAGCGCCAATTTGTTTGGGTCTCTATTATTTGTTTTCCATAAGTTATCTCACTTAATCCTTATTCTACTCTATGAGGTAGGCATCATTATTCCCATTTAAATGACAAGGGACCTGAAACTCAGAAGATAACTGACATATCCAAGGTCGTCTAGCAAATTAGTGACAGAACCAGGTATCAAACAGAGATCTTTCTAACTTCAAAGGTTGTTCACATCATTAGACTCCACCCCTCTGCCCCTTGTAGCTTTCAGAGTGTGAGTAAGAGAGAAACTTTGTAGGAATTTAATACATATTTGGTTGGCAGACTAATATATGGTCTCAGACTGTTCTAGAAACCCTCAAAGCAGCCCTAAGTTGTAGAAGGACAGGCTCTGGAAGGGAGCCTAGATGGTGTGCCGAGTGATAAAAGGAGAACAGTAGACAGTGTGAAAATTTTACAGAGGATATCGGGCATCTCCCAGATTCCTAGTAAAAATTCATAATTATAATTTTTAAAAATTACTAATATTCTGTAACGTGAGTGGAGGAGCTGTGCTTACTTTACGGTTTCTGTGGGAATAACAAAATGTTTTTGTGCAGAGGCTAGATGACCCTATGGCTTTTAAAACATCTTTTTGATATTTCACTGAGAGGTGGGTAAAAATTTGTCTGGGCAGTGCTGTCTTTTAGACAAAAATGGAAATATCAAGGCAAAGAAATGAAAGGGTTGCTCAGAAGTTCATGGGGTAAAGTCATTGACTGATTGATTGATTGATTTTTGTTGTTGTTCAGAGACCATTTAGCTGTGTTGAGGTGGTCAAATGTGAATTTTTAAGAATTTACCTAATACGAACATAAGGAGATATTAAGAAATATGCCATACAGAAAAAAATATTTGTCTCTGTGTAAGTGTAATTGAACCCTGTAGCTAACAAGAATAATTACTGGATCTTCTCTGTAGATAGTTATTTTTCTGGAATTATTTGCAACCCAGTCCTGCCCAGAGGCAAGGAAAATGAGCTAGACATGTTTTTGAAACTCTTTTCAGAGTTATAATTTTATGGTATTGAAATAAATTCCAAGATGACCATGGGGAATGTGCTGTTCTACACAAGCATTTTACTGACACCGTGAATTTACAATAATTGGAGATAATTTACTATTTCATGAAGCATAACAGAATAATTGCACCATTTTCGACTTGAAAGAGAAAAGAGTGGGAGAGGTCTGGTCAGGATGATAAATGATTCACATTGTCCTGTGAATGTTTCCTTTTAAAAATGTAGAATTGTCACATACAATAACATACGCCAGTTTTTCGTTTTTAAAACATTTTAATCTTCATTTTATTAGAATTTTGCCAATTTGGTGTTATTAAGTTCGTGTGAATAATGCTGATACTTTCAGTTTTAGAAACTCTTTCCTTTTGCCTATACATGACATACACATTGATTTCTGAATCCAGTGGACTTTCTCCTCAAAGACAATTCAGAATTTTGACAAGCGGTAAAAAGATCCAAATAGGACTGGCCTGCAGTATCCTAACATATCCCATATTTTGTGAACATACTTCAAATAGCTACATTCTGTCTCAATGAAGTAGTGTTTCTGGCCTTGACTTATGGTTGTAATCATGACCTAGACTCCAATGCTGCATGAAGAACTTCTCCAGGGTTGGAAAAACCACAGAGGAAACACTGGAGGAGGAGTCTTGGGTCAGCTGTGTTGCCCTTTGTAGCCCTGGACTTAAATCATGCAGGAGGGAGGAGGTTCCAGAAGTAATAGCAGCTACCTAATCAAGGAACAGAGGGTCAACCTTCTAAGAGGCACAGAGCCACCTCCCCTCACCTTTGGATTATCCTACAGGTACCAGGGTTTGGATAGTGTTTCGATTCCAAAATGTATTCCACAGAAAAGTCAAATCAAATCTTCACTACCTTAATCTACCAAGGCAGTATGGATGCTCCTAATCTGTGTCTTATAGTGTGAGGTATTTTTCTTAGCAAAAACATATCAGGTTCCTTCCTCGTCTCTTTCTTCCACTACACTGCTGGTTTAGTGAAGGTGAGGACCATGAGCATTCTGCTCACCATTTTATTTCCAGAACATATTATGCTCCCTGTCACAGAGTCAGAACACAGAAAACATTGATTGAATAGAGGCAGCAGAGATAGGGAGAGAAAATAATCAGAGATAATTTTCCATTTTTGAGACAGAACTAAATAGAACTATGGGTATCCCATGAGCACCTGTGTTAAATTTGAGCACCCCAGGGGTTGACTCAGACCAGAACTCCAGTAGCCATGTTTTGTGAAGTGGGATTAGTGGTAAGCAGATTTATTAAAACTTCACAGATCCCTGGCGTGTAATGCTGTCTTCCTTGCTCTCTGGCAATATTTTCTAAAGTCAGCATGGAATATGAATAGACATTAAAGGAAAATAAACAGACTACATGGTCACATAAGTTTGGATGGCACTTGGTTTTTTTTTTTTTTTTTTTTTTTTTTTTTTTTAGTAGAGAGCCTAGCAGGGAATATACAGGCATATTTATTGGTCTGTCATATTAATATGTCAGTTCTTTACTGGTGTTGCTATTGTCACATTCCAAATATCCTCGTTCCTTTTTATTCTCGAATTTTTTTTTTAATTTTTTGTTTATTGCAGTAACATTGGTTTATAACATTGTAAAAATTTCAGGTGTACATCATTGTACTTCCACTTCTGCATAGACCACATCATATTCACCACCAAAATACCAATTACAACCCATCACCACACACATGTACCAAATTATCCCTTTCACCCTCCTCCCTCCCCCCTTCCCCTCTGGTAACCACCAATCCAGTCTCTGTCCCTATGTGTTTGTTTATTGTTGTTATTATCTACTACTTAATGAAGGAAATCATATGGTATTCGACCTTCTCCCTCTGACTTATTTCACTTTGCATTATACCCTCAATGTCCATCCATGATGTCACAAATGGCTGGATTTCATCATTTCTTATGGCTGAGTAGTATTCCATTGTGTATATATACCACATCTTCTTTATCCATTCGTCCTTTGATGGGCACTTAGGTTGCTTCCAAGTCTTGGCTATTGTGAATAACGCTGCAATGAACACATGGGTGCATGTACCTTTACAAATTGGTGTTTTCAAGTTCTTTGGATAAATACCCAGCAGTGGGATAGCTGGATCATATGGTAGTTCTATCCTTGATTTCTTGAGGAATCTCCATACTGTTTTCCATAGTGGCTGCACCAGTTTGCACTCCCACTGGAAGGCACTTGGTTGAATAAAGTTAAATAGGTTTTATTTTTAGGCAGGATACGTCAGCTTGTAATATGCTAATGTGCAGTGTGTATCTCTAAGGGAAAGAGACAAGCAAATTTCCAAAATTTAATTGACAATAGAATTTGTGTTTTGTATATCATCTCATGGAATTTATAACCCTGAGAGTTTTTTGGACACCTGATACTATATAGTTTGAAAGCTATATCTCCTTAGTATAAAATATCTACCTTTAAAGAATTATTTATTCATTGTCCATTAGTGCCAGATTCAATGGTACAGCACCATAACAAATATCTTCTTATTTTATTCGATAAAAACATCAAGTTAAATCATTGAAGTTGATCCCCTAAGGCATGTAGGGATGTCTGTCAATTGTTACAATCATATTTAGCAGTATATACTTAGTGTCAATAACATTAGAACCAACACATAGTACATAAAATATTTTGGTTAACTTATGTGAAATACAAATATTCTAAAATGACTCTTTTTGAAAACAGCAATCAAAAGTGATTTGACTTTTCTGTGGAATACATTTTGGAATTGAAAGCTATCTGGGCCTGCTACTTCAGCACCAGCTACCCTAGACAGACAAGCTCATTATCTCTTCATAGACTTCTGCTGGTGTTTGTGGATGAGTCTAAAGAAACTCTTTTATTTGTCTAATTTATATGTCTTTCCTTTGTCTGCGTTCTGCCACTTTAGATGTCACCTGTAATAACTATGAAAAATTGCTGTGTGCTTCATGTTCTTCTTCTTTTTTAATCTGCAATAGACGTTCTCTGCAATCTACCAAAGGGAATTTAGTTCTAAGAAATAACAAATCTAATTTAACTGCACTGAGTTGCAATCTCTTGCCCTAACAGGCATTTTGTTTAGTATGAAAACTCATCAGTGGGGACTCTCTTCAAATTGTTTCATCTATTTTAGAAGAATAAATGAAAAGAAGGTGTTTATTTTAGGTCACCTAAATATTTTCTGTAATATAATGGTGTAATTAAATAACCCTACTTTATCACCTTTAGCTTAGGAAACTAGAGTTTCTTACTGCATCCTACAGGCACCTGGTAGATAAATCTTTACAAATCCCAGCTCCAATAATGTCATTCTATTGCTCAAAACTCTCAATGGCTCCCCATTGCTTATAAAATTATGAATTAATTCCCTAGGCTGACATTTAAGATCCTAATATTTCATTCTTATTCACCCACTTTTTCCCTTAACACTTTAATTATTCAGGTTCTCTCTGAAACACGCCCCACATGTTTCTACCTTGTAGCTTTTGTTTGTCTCCGTGTCTTCCCAGAATGACCACTCCCGTCCTTATCCTTTGCAAGTCAACCAGCTCTTTAAGCTTCTCTCAGATTCTGCCACTTAATGAGTCTGTTTTTAATCCAGCACTCTGGAAGACATCTCTTTCTTCTGGGAGCCCCAACCTCCTGTTTTAAAATCCTCATAAACCTAGCACATCGCACCAAACTTGGCACATAGAAGTAATTATTTAATAAAGATTTGTCCAATAAATTATTGACTCTCTTGTAGCATCTCTTTCTTACCTTGAGTTACAGTTATTTGTGTTTTTTTCTGATCTTTTCTACTAAACTTTAAATTCCCTCAAAGGCAAAGATTATCTATTATTTACTACCACTATGCTCTGAGAAAAACAGTTACTGAATTGAAGAACACTCTTATTTTGTCCATTTAACTTGAAATGGAAAGTTAAAAAATTTCTGTGGCATGCTACCACTTCAGTGTAGTAAAAATTTTCAGAGAGTGAAATCTGGTGCAGCAGAGGTCCCTCTTGTACTTTTCTGGGAGACCGATTTCTCATCTGAGTTGTAAAAGAAACAACACTGCACGTGGAGTCTAAAGTCATGAGTTTGAGTCTCAGGGTTTCTTTGTTGTAGCATTTGTGACCTTGGACAAGTTTCTTAACTTTTCTGTGTCTTACGTTTCTCGTTATTTAAAAAATAAGAACATTACACTCACCATAGAGGCTCAATATGAAAATTAAGTGATGTAACACATGAGAAAATACATTGTAAACCATGAGATACTTTGAAATATATTTGTTCATTCAACAATACTTTTTGAACGTTGAGTCTGTGGCAGGCATCATGGTAGTCACTGGAGATAAAAACTATAGTCGTCTTTTATTTTTGTCATTTATTATTACATTAAGATGAATGAAAAACTCATTGTCTCTGCTTGGAAATATCTGATAGTCTAGAAAACGCCAACTTACAAACAGAGAATCATAACATGGTGTATGTGTGTGAGACATGATATGACAGGAAGCAGGACAGGGTGCTACGAGCAAGAAGAGGAAGGATGCCCAACAAAGAAGTATGGGGACAGGAAGTCTTCCTGGGGAAGGAAATGTGAGTGGACACCTGTAGGATAAATTTAGCCCCTAAGTAGGGTAGAAGCACAAAGGATCTTTCAGGAAGAGGAAGAGGATATGAAATGGTAGGTAAAACGTGAAAAGAATGGCGAGAAGTTCTGGATTTGGGAAGCGGGGTAAGCATAGTATAAAAATACCCCTCTTTGATTCTGATATATGCCTCTAAAGGTTTCCCTTCTTTGCTCCACAGCCTTCTGTCCCAAACTTCATCAGGAAGACTACTCTAGAACATGGAGACACGTAAGGATTTTCTTTGCAGGAAAACTAGTATTTTTTACATTTTAAGTGAGGATGATTTAGATTTAGAACATTCTGCATATTTCATTGCTATACTATATATAGTGAATATCTTGAAAAATAAATAAGTTAAAGTTACCGACAGTGTGGATGAGTGGCGAGGAGCACTGTTTGTAGACTTAGATCAATGGGCGCATAGTCCAACTTCATCACTTCATTGTTGCATGTCCTTGGGCAAATCACTTAATCATTTGACTTTAAAATAACAATGGTACTTATAAAATTATTGTGAACATTAAAGGAATAATACAGGTGATAACTAAGTATATCATCTGGCACTTGGTAAGAGTTCAACAATTGTTATTTATTTAACAACCAAGCAATTTTTTCTGTGCACTTCTATTTATGCTTTATTTTCGAGCCAATACATGTTTAATTAAATCTGCCTGGAGTAGCTAGTAAATTTTTTCTTAAATTATTGGTTAAACCTGACTGCTAGATCAAGTGTTAAAGTATAAAATTAAAAATCTGTTTTATTAATCAGCGATATGGCTAAGAGGCAAACTTCTAATGTCAATAATTAGCTTTAGAATGAAAGCTTAGAATGAAGAATACATGAATTCGCACCAAAATGTTTTCTAGACTTCCATGGGTTTCTCCTGATTTAAAGAGATCCGATTCTCCAGCTACTCAACGGAAAATAAAATCTACACCCCACAAAATCTTTGTTTCAGAAAAAAAAATGGATGTCTGAAGTCCTTGTTCACAAGTTGCTATGAAATTGAAGAATGCTAGTTCTTTTTCTCAAGTTAATTTTTATTTCTTACTGTACCTTATCACAGAGAAAACCCGAGAGAAAATATTGGAGGTCAACCCACTTTTTTCCCCCCACTGGAAAAAACTGACGTACATCTCTACCTGTTTCTTGTGTAGGACTCTGTTAAATTTCATCACTGATAGTTTTCCAGATATTTATTTAATTGATGTTTTCAAGTTTATTAACATATGCTTGGTGATAGCACTTCAATATTTTATATCAGTTGTACTATTTTTTAAATCTCATTCATAATTTTATTTATATAAATGTCTGCTTGTTTTAAAAAGAAAAACTCTTTCTATTAATCTGAATTCTGGCCTATACAATACAAAGTGAGATATGAAGGCAAACAACTAGTAAAATGAAACAATATATGTCATTTTTATTTGTACTACTTGCTGATTTTCTTTCTACTTTGTATTATGATTAAAAGCAAAGTAGGGGGAAAAGTGTAGTAGTAAAAAAAAAAAAAAGCTATTGTAATAACACTTCATTTAATATGCATTCCTAAATGCCACCATAGGACTTGAGTCATTTAAAGTAGAAGTAATTTCATTGCCTTTAGTTATTATGTCAAAAGAAAAGTTTTTTCATGCTGTTAACAAGACTATTAGGTAGGTAGCTCTTCAGGATCTGAATATTTCACAACTTCCTTAGGAAGTTATACTATACTTTAGAAATGGAACATTTGAAAAAAAATTCCTTCTTATAAGTGCTTTGTAAATAAATTAGATATATACAAGAAAAATGACACAGAGCTCAAGAATTTTTACATCATTTTCATTATGAGTGAAAAGCATTATCAACAATTTTTAAATTAATTGTTTGGCATCCCATAACGGAATGAAAGTATTTAAATTCGTTATTTTGGTAGCATTTACATACAGCAGTTGACATGTATAATCTGTTCATTGTGTTCTTTGGCTGTCCTTTGATGATATAGACCACTCCCTTCCCTTTCTCTTTCTCAGACTCCTTCTTCTGGTCTTGTCAGTGAAATATATTTGGACATTGGGACTATACCTTTGGCATTCTTTTCTTCTATCTCAGTTCTCTCTTGGCAACAATATCCTACCAACAGTCAGCGCTTCAGCTATAATCGGAATGTTGATGATACTCCAACTACATTTCCCAGCAGTACTTTTCCCTGTATTTTAGTTCTACATTTTCCACTGCTGGCTGGACATCTGCTGGAATCTCAAGCCAGCATGTCCACAGCTGAGCCGTTTTCTTTGGATTCAAATGGGTTCTTCCCTCACCATCTCTATTTCAGTTATTTTCCCAGGCTCTCAGTTTTGATGCCTGTACTCATTCACTTAGTCACAAAGTCCTTCAATTTGACCTCCATGATGTCTGCAATCCATTCCCTGGTTTTGGTCCCTATTGTAGAACAAATTAAATTGCTTCTTAATTGATTTTTCTACTTCTGTATCTCCAATATCCAAAATAGTCAGTAAACAACTGCTATATTAATCTTTCCAAAGCCTAGCACTGATACATCGCTTCCTTGCTAAAAGAAAATCAGTGATTCTCTCCTGTTTACGGAATAGACTGGTCTTGCATATTCTACTTATTCCTGTTCCAGTTATATTTGTAGGCTCATCTTCCATGACTCTTCCCCATGTATAACAGCCAACCTGGATTAAACTGTCTTCCCCCAAATGCTCTAAAATGGTCACTTTCATTAGTGCTAGACACTTCTCTAAGCCCTTTACATGCATTATACAAATTAGTACTCATCGCAAACTGCAAAGTAGGCATCATTATTATTTTTGCATAAAGAGATGGAAACTGAGGCTTGAAGAAATCGGTAATTTGGCAAATGCTCAACAATTAGGAAGCAGAAGAGCTAGAACTTGAAGCCAAGCCATCTGCTTGCAATGCCCATGTGTGTTCAACCATTATGACACTGTGCGTTCTGAATTCTTCCTAGGCTTTTGCTGTTCTTACTGGAATATCTCTCCCTTTTGATCCTTCATGATCTGGCCTCTGCCTGCCTCTCTGATCTGACCTCATCCTGCACCACCCGTTTACTCTGCTCCAGCCACACTAGGCTTTTTGTTTCTTGAAGACAAATATTTTTCCAACCTGAGGACCCTCAAACCTGCTATGTCTTCTTTCTGGAATGCTCTCTCCCCTGGATATTTGAAAGACTGGCTTTTAATATTTATTTTATTTTAAATTTATTTATATGTATTATGTTTTAATTATTTCATATTTATTTTAATATCTATTCAAATTTAAATATTTACTTAAATATTTATTCATTAAAATTTATTTTAATATTTATTCAGAGTAACTATTTAACATTTATTCAGTTACCATATTTCCAGAAAGTCCTACCTTACTAAAAAGGCCCTTTTCTCCCCTCTTTTAGCCAGTTCACTCACTCTATTATCCTATTTTATTGTTGTGAAGAACTTATCAATATCTGAATTTCCCTAATTCATTTATTTGTTTACTAGAATGAATGAGAGTTGGGGTCTAGGTAGTTTTATTCAACCACTCTGCCTAGCCCTAGAAAAGTATATGGTAGAGTGCTAAATTAATATTGGTTTAATGAATATAGAGACCTCTATTAAAAGCTTACTAATGCTCAGGATCCAAATTAAATCCACCACTTAAAAAACAGTGATTTTTGCATCTTCAGCATCATTCCCCAATCATATTGGTTATGATCACTCCTTTCTCTGAATTGCTTAGCAATTAGTAACTATTAGGGAACGTGCCATTTATGCAGTGTATATATTATACACCACGTCTTTTTAAATTCCACCCTCTGCTAGTTTTTAAGTTCCTTGAGGACAAGTATAGTCTCCTAGTCACTTCTGTCAGCACCATAAACTCCATATTTATATACTTTCTATAATTTCTCAATAAATCTCCATTAAACTTGAGAAAAGAATTCT
Source organism: Ceratotherium simum simum (assembly GCF_057802395.1). Taxonomy (NCBI): domain Eukaryota; kingdom Metazoa; phylum Chordata; class Mammalia; order Perissodactyla; family Rhinocerotidae; genus Ceratotherium; species Ceratotherium simum. The sequence goes on from NC_141924.1 coordinate 40,910,762, forward strand.
TCGCATTTTGAGGAACATTTGGAGATGAATGTTGTCTAGTGAAGTAGACCAAACTACAAAAAATTTGACTCCATTGAATGTCAATATAATATTTTTGATAATAACCTATCATGTAATATTGCAATATATTACCAAAAAAAACTATTTTCCAGTGACAATAGCTCATAATAATACTCTAAACTAATAATTCCTGGGTAGCTATTTTTAATATAATTTAACCATTTTTCACTCTGGGAGCATTCTTGTATTAATTCTCTTCTATTTCCTGCCTCAAGTTCTTAGAATATATATTTGAAATACCTATTAAGTTAAATTTAGAGTTCCAGGAATAAGAGTGCACTATTAGTGTGGCTAAGCATATTGTTTTAAGAAATCCCCATCCTCTGGTATTATCTGTTAAAGATCTTAATAACTCATATTCATAATATGAAAAAATGCTAGACCAGAGCAAACTCCTTCCAAATATAATCAGTGATCATGGATACATTTAAACCAGGAAAGCTGAGTTGGACACTCATAAGTCACATTATTCTTATTTCCCTAAAGATAGCAGAAGCCACTGTGAATCTAACATTAATAATTACTTACAATATTTAAAAAAACTTTTAGGTGAAATGAAGATTATGCTATATTGTTTGAAAACTTTGAATAACTCTTAAAAAACTTTATATGTACTTACATTAAAAAATATACCTACTGTCTACCAGGTCAGTTTCCAAATGAAGTCTTTCAACAAACTCCATTCCTAATTCCAGATTATCAAAGTAAGAAAAGGAATGGATAGGTAAGATGAAAAAAATAATTATCTTGCAAAAGAAAAAAAGTATCTCTTAGGAATTTTCTTACTTTGGAATTTTACAAGTTTACTATTTCCATTTCTCTCACTTTGATTATTTTAAATTGTCTATGCAAAGCAAAAACAAGAACAATCTATTTTAAAAGTAGTAATATCTAGATAGAGAATTAGGGATTATTTTTATTTTATTTTCTTATTTGAATTTTTATGTCTTTATGCTTTTTTGAATAAGCACATTTTTTTATGTAATCAGTAATAAGAAAAATAGATGCCATGACAAAGAAGACAGGTGTCTATGTTTAGGGAAAGCCATATTCAATGCTGCTTAAAAGCATTGGCTCTAGATTCATTGCTGATATTGGAATCCTGTTCAAATACTTACTTGAATTTGGATAAACTGCAATCTGTACCTCAGTTTTTACATCTATAAAATGGGAATGACAATACTAAAATTTACTTCATAGTGTTGTGAGGATGACATGCTACAACGAATGTAAAGCATTTAAGAAAATAACATGACGAATGTCCACACTGAATTATTTCTCAGTGGAGACAAAGGTTAAGTTCATTTCATCAAATTCTATTATCTACCATCAGGAACGTTCTCTCAGAGAACAAAGACCACCAACTAAAAAGTACGTTGATTCAGAAATGGCTCATCTTACTATTGCAAGCTCTACTCCCATTTTATCTACATCAGTAATACAAATAACAGCCAATGTGATATTTTGAATACATTTATACAAACAGTTATTCATGCAATGAATATTTACTGAGTATTTACTTTGCACCAGGCACCAGTCTAAGTGCTGAGACACTGGAAATACAGTGGTCACAAGACAATCAAGATCCTTGCTCTCCTAGAGCTTACATTCCAGTTTGGAAAGAAAGAAAACACAGAAGTAAACTGTAACACTATTTTAGCTATTGATAGGTGCTAGGGAGGAGATACAAAAGCATAACAGAATAGAGAGTGGCCGTGTCTTACAGGCAACACTGTTTCGGCTGGGGCCTTTAGGAGTGGCCTCGCTGAGAAGGAACAGGGAAGTCTGGGGGAAGCTCTCTAAATGGAGGAAGCAGCAAGTGTCACGTCTCTGATGATGTAAAAAGACTGTTAGGGAGGAGAGAGGACAAAGGGCAAACGTGTGCAAACGTGTGCATGTATATTTTTATGCACAGCGGCTGATATTACAAATGATCTTTTATAGAATTTGAATTTTATTCATAATGTGAATGAAAGCCATGAGAAGAGTTCAAAAAGCAGAGATATATTATAATCAAAGACCAATTAGGAGATAAATTCAAGAAAACTATTTCTAAAAAGATGTCAGTGTCTGTCAAAGCATCTTTATGAGCCCGACCCTTATAAACAGGTCATTTCAAGATTTTCAATGTTATCCTTGTCGAAGGCAATAACAAATGGAAGAAACAACATTTAACATCTTTCCATTTTTTCCTTTTTTTATTGTGGTAAATTATACATAATATAAAATTTACCGTTTTAGCTATTTTTAAGTGTACGGTTCTGTGGCATTAAGTACATTTACATTGTTGTGCAATGATCACCACCATCCATCTCTAGAACTTTTTCGTCTTCCTCAACTGAAACTCTGTACCCATGAAACACTGACTTCCCATTCTCCCCTTCCTGCAGCCTCTAGCAATCACCATTCTATTTTCTGTCTCTATGAATTTGACTACTCCAGGTACCTCATGTAAGTGGAATCATACAATATTTGTTCTGTTGTAACTGGCTTATTTCACTTAGCAAAATGTCTTCCAGGTTCATCCATGTTGTAGCATGTGTCAGAATTTCCTTCCTTTTTAAGGCTGAAAAATATTCCATTGTATGTATATACTATATTTTGTTTATCCATTCACCCGTTGATGGACACTTGAGTTGTTTCTAACTTTTGGCTCTTGTGAATAATGTTGCAATGAACATGCGTGTACATATATCTGTCTTTTCCTTTTTATTTTAGGGTGTGATTTATTTTTCTGGATTCTAACATTAAAGTATTTATTGTTGGCAATAAAAAAATATATACCTGCTGACAAATAACCTTATTTATTCTTTTATGAACATAATAAGATCAGAGAACAAAATTTCATTGTTTTCCATCACAGTTATATAGAAGTAGCATATTTATTTTCAATGCCACAATGTGGTTTGAATTTTTTTTCATAGAGCAACTAAAGTAATACAAAAATACAAGATTTGTTTGTAAGGATTAAGCCATTCTTCAAATGAGAAAAAAACCAGCTACTAGATGGATATATTTTGTATAGGTCTAAACGTATTTAAGTTAAGTATTAAGACAGCATAATTGAAAATCTAAATGAATTGATATTTTTATGAAATAGGTCAACCATTACTATATGTAATCATTCTGTAAACGGACTCAATTTTTGTTTTCTGAATACAACAGTGATTCATTCCCATTCATTACCTTATTACAGGGAATTCAGAAAATATAGCAAACATAATAAATCACAGCAGCCCCATCACCAGACACCAAATGTTTGTTTCTACCTTTCCGGTCTTTTGTTTTTCTAGGCATATTTTCACAAATATTTGCAAAGCATTTCTGTCTATACTCTTGTGAAAGATCCTTTCTTTTCTTCTCCTTCTCCCCTCTCCCTACCATCCTCCTTTTCCTCCTCCTCTTTCTTCTACAACAAACAATAAGTTGGGAGCATTTTTTCCACTATTATTATGACTTTCTAAGCAGTCCAGTTTTCAATGACACACATTTAAGACATAGTATGCCCTGGTAGTTAAGATGAAGCTTTGGGAGCCAGACTGCATGAGGTCAAAGGTAGCTCTGCCACTTGCTAGCTGTGTGACCTTGGGCAAATTATTCAACCTCTCTGTGCCTCTTTTCCTCATCCCAAAATGGATGAGGAACACTTGCTTTGAGTATTCAATAAATTAGTATTAATGAATTACTACTTAAAACAGTACCTGGCACCAAATAAGCACTCCAAGTGTTGGTTATTATTATTTAACATAAAATCTATTTTTAAATTCCGTTCTATATCCATAGAGATATATATTATTATCTTAAAGTTGGAAAATCATGTAAATGATTTAATAATTCAACAACACTTGGGAAATTTCTATGGCACCATATGAACTAATGTGATTCTAAAAATTCGACATGCTTAAGGGCCGGCCCCATGGCTTAGCGGTTAAGTGCGCACGCTCCGCTGCTGGCAGCCTGGGTTCGGATCCCGGGCGTGCACCGACGCACTGCTTCTCCGGCCATGCTGAGGCCGCGGCCCACATACAGCAACTAGAAGGACGTGCAGCTATGACATACAACTACCTACTGGGGCTTTGGGGGAAAAAAAATAAATAAATAAAATTATAAAAAAAATTCGACATGCTTAAGAATCACTGGGATGTTGAATGGAAATGCACCCTCTGAGATTCTAACTTGGAGGATCTGGAATAAGACTGCAGAGGATTAGTGCTGGGCCTTGAAAAAGCTAAACTAGATACATCTCCAGCTGAGTTTGGTAAGCAATCACAGCTATAATCAGGGACCCATATCTATGCCCTTTCAATAAAATCACACAGGACAAACCTGATATTTTAAAGTGTATGAGTGTTGTTACCACAGACACAGATTTACAAAAAAAAATTCTTCATCTTTTAAAGATATTTATCAGAGATATTTATCAACACTTTTCTTCACATCATTAGAAATGACAACCTACATAAGTTTTAAAAATCTTAATTTGTATTTTCAGAGGACTACATTAACCATCCAAGAAGTTGCGTTCCTTCAATATTTCTGATTTTTGAATAATTCTTCACTCTTCTATCTCAAGTGCATTTGTATCTATCAAACCAGATGCCTAATGACTATATGGCTTTAAATTATTAATTTTTGTTCTTCTCCGAAGGATAACATTAACCAGGCTTCTGTTTATTCCAAAATGCATTGTTTTAAAACTCCCCATTGCAATGAATAAATAATGGTTAGATAAAAAGAACATTGCGCTAGAGCTTCTCCTTTGCAGGACAAAAGTTTTTTTTAATTAATATATTTCTTTATTGGTAAGAAGGAGTAAGTGACACCATAGAGGAATTAAAATTTTTCTCAGGATCAGTAATATAATGGACTTTGAGCCAAGTAGAGAAAATATACCTCCTGGCTGCATTGCCTTTATTTGGTAAAGTTTAGAAGGTTTGTCATTGCCAAGATTAGACAGAGCTCCTGAGGATAGCACTCAGGTAGAGCATTCATCTTTTCTTTCATTTCCCCCTTTCCTGTGCTCACAACGTAGAAAATTACCATTGACTGCATTTTTTGAAATTATTTCCTCGTTTGTCCTTGAGAGGCTACAGTAAAGCTCTGAAAGACAAAAAAATCAATACTCACACATTGGACCAGTTGAAGTTGCTCTCTGACCAATCTATTTAGTGTGCTGTTCACATGTTCTGAAATAACATGTGGAGAGGCAACAATGTGGGGATCATGTTCTGCTTAAATCAGATCTGTCTTAGGAGCTGCCTGTTAGTTCACAAAGAGATTCAGCCCCTCAGCAGGTCCTGACAGGTGTCTCTGCTGGCGTGTGGTTTTCTCCTACTGCGCCCTTGTAGAGGACCACATGGCTAAGACAGCAGCGGGTCAGGAGTGCAAAGATGGGGACTTACTATGAGCCACCACTAAATAGAACCTCAAAAGTTTTCACTTGCAATAAATTAGACTCCCTGTAAAATAATTTCTTTTCGAAGATCATTTAAAAATGTTTAATTGAAACCACATCTTCACAATCTAAGGTTCTGGGATACCCTTTCAGATGGGTGACATCAGTGATATTGTTTGACCTAGACAAGTTTAGATCTAGCTAGCGTTAGCTGAGTCCCTATTGCTGGGTATTTCATTCTTATCATGCTTTTTTTTGCCAATACTTTGAGATTTTCCATTCTTGTGTTTTATTACTGGCATACAAAAATTTTGCTATTAAATGCTGAATGCTAGAGTTAACAGATACAGGAAACGATGAAATCCAGCCATTTGTGACAACATGGATAGACCTTGAGGGTATTATGCTAAGCGAAATAAGTCAGAGGGAGAAGGTCAAATACTGTATGATCTCACTCCTAAGTAGAAGATAAAAACAACAAACAATCGCATAGAGACAGAGATTGGATTGGTGGTTACCAGAGGGAAAGGGGGGAGGGAGAAGGGCGAAAGGGATGATTAAGCACATGTGTGTGGTGATGGATTGTAATTAGTATTTGGGTGGTGAACATGATGTAATCTATGCAGAAATAGAAGTATAATGACATACACCTGAAATTTATACAATGTTATAAACCAATGTTACTGCAATAAAAAGTAAAAAAATGGAGTTAAAGATTTAAGGTAATTTAGAATTAGTAGGGACTGCCTTATACCCAACTCATTCGGAGATGACAGTGTTTTGGAAGAAGTGGGGGCTTTAGTGTCAGGAAGAAAAATTATTTCAGATACTGGCTCTGCCTCTTTGCAGACGCATGACCTTGGGAAAGCTGTTCAGCCTTTCACAGATTTAGATTTATGTATGAAACTGGATGTTAACATCTCATTGATATAAGTATTGGAAGATGAAATGAAATAGACAATGTGAAACTCCTATGGTTTGGCACAGCATAGAAACTTATTAAATGCTAGCTAAGCTGAAACATAAGCCCAGAGAGGTTAAGTAAAAATGTAACCAAAAAACTTTTTGAGAAAACAAAACAAATTTTAAAAGATCATGGAATGTCTACTAGGTTTCAGGTAAGCGTGTGCATGCGTGTCATTGGAAGTCCTGCTTTACCATTTCTAAACAGGATCCTTGAAAGTTAAAAATTTCTATCATTATTAAATACACCTTTATAGTTGTGACAGTTTTGCTACTATTCTGAGAGGAGAAGGCAAATAGGTTATTTTTCAGAGGTCAAAAGGACTGCTTTCCTCCTTGAATAGTTCCGGGTAGGGCCTTGTTTGACAAGATCTTACCTCCATTTTATGAGCGTTTTGATTTTCCAGAGGGACTTGCAAAGATTACATAGTATCTTATAGTGATACCAGTTCCTATGGGTATTCACAAGAAAAGGGAGAAATTTGTCTCGATAGCCCCTCTGAAAACTGCTTTCAAGACTTCAGAGGTTCAAACCTTGTGCATAGATGATATCAATGACCTGTGGCTATTGGATCGTTCTGGTGGTCTCATTAGAAGATGAGGATATCTTATTCTAATTTTGCAAACCGGAGAATATATACTTGAGATCTCCCAGGAGCACGCCTGATATCCCTTAGACTAGTTTAGAGGGACCTGGCCTATTCAGGGTCTCTTGGACTTTGAGTACAGCAGTAAGGGAATAAACTTGTGCTCTGGGGATAGTCTCAACTGTTGTTTCTGCATCATCCCATGTCCCTTTTTTCTCTACATGTTGAGTAATCGCATCCACACCTATGACTTCAACCTTCCTGCCTGTGTAAAGACTCCCAAGTCTCTAACTCAGTTCATATCACAGGCTCCTTACACACAACACTTTCCAAATCAGGTATATTATCTTCCCCATGCCCATTCAACCCCAGCCAGTATCTCTTTCACTCTCTATTTTGGTTAACGGCACCCGGGAATTACCCTTTATTTCCCCTTCCTCCCTCATCTTGCCCTCCTGCACTTTCTCATTAACATCAGATATGAATTCTGATTCCTGAAAATCTCTCGATTCTGTCCCAGCCTCTTAATCCCCTTGACTTTGTCCCACCTCGTTACGAATATGGCAATAGACTTTTACCTGAACTTGGTACCTAAGTTAGTTCATCTTCCACACTGCTTCCAATGCGATGGTGGCACACCTCTGCTCAAAACACTTTAATATCTGCCCAGCCAGCATGTGGCCCCTCATCTGTATTCACCACCCTTCTTTGCAGTCACAACTAACTTCTTTTTTCCAAAGGAGTCGTATCATTGAATTCCTCCATTCCTTTAACAGACTGCTTTTTTTTTTTTTTTTTTTTTTTATCTAAAATGCCTCTCCTCATTGGCAAACTCCTACTCATCCTTTAAGATTCAACTAACATCACCTTTGCAGTGAAATATTTCTTGACTGACCCAGAAACAGTCAAAGCCCTCTCCTCTGGACAACATCTATTGAAGCATGTCACACTTAGCCAAGTTTGTCTATGTGTCCTGTCTCTCAGGAGATTGGAAAATCCTTGTGAGCAGGTATACTGTTCCACCTGGCCAACTTCTTGTCACCTGGCAAGTATGATTTTCCTACGTCCCAATACTGCTTAGGGGTCTCCAGTAATCTCAAATACTCAATTATGAGGGAGCACTGGGTTGAGAGATAAGACAGAAAAGTGCGAGAGGCATTATGGGAGATCAGAATAATAGGGGGGAGGGAAGAAGGAGTGAGAAACAAGATGGAGGCAGATATTTCAGAATGAGGTGCACCTGCCTGTAAGTGGGGGCTACAGAAACAAAAGTTGGTATCCTACACTTTTAGTCTGATTTATTGTTAACAACATTTGAACAATTTGTACCAACTTAAAATGACATCTATTCTCACATCTTTAAAAACTTTTTTTTTTTGTGAGGAAGATCAGTCCTGAGCTAACATCCATGCTAATCCTCCTGTTTTTTTTTCTGAGGAAGACCAGCTCTGAGCTAACATCCATTGCCAATCCTTCTCCTTTTCTTTTTTCCCCAAAGCCCCAGTAGATAGTTGTATGTCATAGGCGCACATCCTTCTAGTTGCTGTATGTGGGACGCGGCCTCAGCATGGCCGGAGAAGCAGTGCGTCGGTGCGCGCCCGGGATCCGAACCCGGGGCCGCCAGTAGCAGAGCGCGCGCACTTAACCGCTAAGCCACGGGGCCGGCCCCTTTAAAAACTTTTTTAATGGGATAGTTTTCTATTGGAGTAAAACTACAATAAAAGGAAACTTTTCTAGTGGAAAAGACAGAATATGTTCTATCTTCAAGAAATATATCACTCACTAAAAGCTAGAAGGAAGTATAAACTCCTTTTGAAAAGACAAGTCTCAGAGAAGAGTAGAGACGCACCTCAGGTTATTTGTCCATCTCACCAGGGTGTTAGCCCACACAAGACAAGCTACAGAGCTTATTTTCACTCTAACATTCCACAGTTGTTGTTGGAATAATCACCTGGGGAGCAATCAATGCCATACAAATGTTTCAATAGAGATGAATTTTTCTCTGAGTTTTGAGTGAATTACAGCATAAATAAATGAACCTGCACAGGGAATGAGAAACTACACCTCTGTATTTTCTTCAGGTCAACCAGGGTTCAATTTGACTTGGAGTTGAGCAAATTATATGTAAGAGAAAGAGATACATTGAAATGTTGCTCTCGACTTCTTTTGAAACTTCTTTTGAAAATTTTAACTGTTGCCAGTCAACTAGTAAATGTACTTCAAACTGTTCATCCTAGCATTCCAAGCCCTGATCACTTACTTCTGGTTTTAATTCTCATTACAATTCCATGTGATTCTTCCCATTCAGATCCAAACAATATACCTCTTTTATGGGCTTCATTGTCTCCCACTTCTCGCTTCAGGTCTTCAAGCCATAATAATATCTTTCTTCCTTTCATTTCTATCCATCTTTCCTAACCCAAGTCAATTCCTTGGTCTTTTGCAATACCACATCATATTCATCAATTTATTCAGTATTAACTTGTCTAAAATGGAAATTTTGATTTCTACTGGCAATTTTCTTCCTCATTAATCTTCCCCCATCTCAAGAACAGCCAGCTTCAATCTGTCTGCTTAGGCTAAAATTCTGGAACCTCTCTTTCTTGAATACCACATAACCAATCCATCACATATCCAATTGACCACTTCTCTCTGTACCCCTCATCCTCTCCCGTTCTGACACAAAGCTGATACTGGCTCAAGACAAGGTTGACAAAAGGGAAGCCATAGTGTAGAAAAGAGAAACTCTATTGTAACTTTGAATGACCTCTGACAAACTAACCCAGCTGGATCTGCACCCTCCAGGAGATCTAAGTGCTCTGTAGATTTTACGACCCCTGCTTGTGCACGTACCTCCCAGCTGCGATAAGATAACTTTGTTTTTTAGAGTTCCTTAGGAATGTGATGACCCCCGAACAGAGAATCTATGCTGATAGCCATCATCAGTGAAAACTGAAAGATCTGCTGTGGTATTCCCCCATCTGTAACACCAGAAGGTCAACATTCCTAACCCCCTCCCCAATAACCCACCAGCCTGTATAACTGCTGTAAGATGTTGTGCCCCCTTAAGATGGTTCTTTTGGATATGAGTTGGCCATCTTCCCTCCTGCTAGCAACCTGTAATAAAAAGTCCATTTTCTCCTACCATCTTGCCTCTTGACTATTGGCACGTCTTGTGGCGAGCAGAAGGCCCCACGTTGGGGGGTGACAAAGCCACTATTATCTAAATAATCTTCTAACTTATAATAATCTCCATCTTTGCCCTTTTTCAGTCTATTCAGAGTGTGAAGTAATTCTCTCAAAGCATAAGTTAGATCATGTTTCTTTTTTGCTTATAATTCTAAATCCTTGGCATGGTTTTAAACTCCTATGCACTCTGTGCCTTTCCCTCTCCAGCAAATCTTTCAACTTCATTTCCTTTTGCTCTCCTGCTCTATCGCTCCACTCTAGCTACACTGTAAACTCCGTGACAGTCAGCTTTTGTTTTGCTTACAATCAGTGCTTAAAATAGTACCTGGCCTGCTACTACTACTACTAGTGATAATAACTGGCTTACATAACACTGATTTTGAGCCCAACACCATTCTGTTAATAACATGTATTATCTCATTTATTCCTCAAAATAATCTTAAGAGAGAGGTAGGATTATTAGGCTAATTTTACAGATAAAGCTTTGTGTTAAGTGCGCGTGCTCCGCTACTGGCGGCCCTGGTTCAGATCCCGGGCGCACACCGATGCACCGCTTGTCCGGCCATGCTGAGGCGGCATCCCACATACAGCAACTAGAAAGATGTGCAACTATGACATACAACTAGCTACTGGGGCTTTGGGGAGAAAAAAGGAAAAAAAAAAAAAAAAAAGGAGGATTAGCAATAGATGTTAGCTCAGGGCTGGTCTTCCTCAGCAAAAAGAGGAGGATTGGCAGGGATGTTAGCTCAGGGCTTATCTTCCTCACAAAAAAAAAAATGCTTTGTGTCACAGAGAGGCAGTATGCACTCAATAAATACTTGTTGAGTTATCTCATTCAAATGAGAGTTACCAAGTGTGCACACTGAGAGCCAATTCCCTAACTTGAAAAATGAGACAGAGATTGGTTTTTATAAAAGGAACGAAGGAATGAGTAAGTGAATACATGAAAGTGCTATTTAAATATAAAGCCCCATACAAATTTTTCAGTTGCCCTATTTTAATTATTTTTTACTTGGATTTCTTTGGTTAACAAATGACCACAGGTGGACTTCGTATCACTGTCATTTTACCCAATTTACCATTTTACCCAGAGGTCACTTTCTCCAGGCAGCCCTCCTTGAACTCCCCTTCTCTTCTGTTACCCTCTGCCCAGCACATGTTACTACCATTGGGCTTGATGCACCTCACCCACTCCTTGTTGCTTATCTTCCTCCTCCACCAGGCTAGGAACCCCCTGAGGACAGGAACTTGGTCCCATTCACTTCTGAATTTCAAAGGCCAGGCATATAGGAGGTGCCAAATACATGCTTATTAAATGAAGGATAACCCAACCACACAAGTTGTGACTAACAATTTAAAGAAATACAATATTTGAACTTAAGTTGGCATTAAACTATACATCCAGGAAGAAAAAGTTTACCTCGATTTGCTTAGATGGATTAAAATAAATGTCCTATTCAGATTAATTACCACAAGCTAATGCCTTACATAAAGAGACTTGTGATAACTCTCCTTCTGTTGTTTTAGTAGCTTGCCCATAAACCAGACACTGGAGTTCCATTTGCAATGAAAGTCAGAAAACGACCAGGGGCGTTACAAATTTTGGAGATAGATTAAGTGCTCTGTAAACATAACAGCCACAACTTAATTTAAAACAAAGACATAATTTAGAGGCATAAAACTAGAAAAGGCCTGAATTGCGTACTAACACAGCCGTGAAGGTAGTAACTCTGCAGACTTGGTTTTTGGTTTTTCATTTATTTCTGACTGTTATAACTCTGGTTTCTTATACTTAAGTTCAATCCTATCAGGCTATCTCAAGCTTGTGAGAATATAAAGTCAAAAGAGTATTACAAAGGTGATTGGAAAGAACATAAGATTAATTTGAAGTAGAAAGAAGGCATTTTGTAAATGAATGTGATATGCCTGGAGGCCTACCAAAAATACCCCGCCATGAACTAGTCTTTCAGCTTGGATTCTGCTGCACACAGCACGCCATGGCCTTGGGATAAAACCCCACTTCAAATGTCATTGGAAGCTGCTCCGCCAGACACACAGAAAGGCACATTGCTCCAATGATATTTGACAACCCTGGCGGTGATTCTTCTGCTTCAGCGGCCAACTCGTCCAAGTCAGGGCAAGCCAACACACAAACAGCTCATAAAGAACCAGGCTGTCAGAATCATCTTCACAAGGCAGTGACCAGAACGCTTCTTTTAATGAACATTTCACATTCTCGTGTAGTCAGCAATGTTTCCACCACTGAAATATCCAGAAAAGCAGATACTAAACTACTGGGGATGGAGGAAAGTTTCTAACAAAAATACCGTTCGCTCAATATTCATTCTTATGTGCAGAAAAGAACTATTTTTCATCATTGTGTTTTCAGATTGCTACCTCATTCCTCCTTACCTTTTAATATAATCTAATCACATTTTATGTTTCTAGTGCCTGATACAGAATAGATATCTTGGCATAAAAGTAGGAAAAACGATGAAGATTTAATGTATACACACACATGTGCACACAAACACACACTTTTTGTGCCAGGCCACTGCTCGATTTTTCACACATTTGATGCTTTTTATAATAATGATGATGATGATGGTGGTGGTGGTAAATTGATTGTAGATTACTATATTATCTCTTTTTTATGTTCCAGGCACTTTCCTACGAGCTTCACATGCATTATCTTGTTTAATATTCAAAATAACCCTACAAAGTAGGTTATAGGGAACTGGTTTTATACTAGTTAAGTAATTTGGTCAATATCAGACAACTAGTAAGTAGAGAATCTGGGATTCAAAGTTGGGTGGTCATATTTTGGGGCCCACAATTTTCTCCTCAATTAATTTAATCTTAGAGTTCACCTTGTCTACTAATTTTTTCTAAGATATCCCTGGGTTATTCCAAAGTGCTCCTTGAGACATCTCCAAGGATTTGGAGAGAGTGCTCAAAATCCCCTTTCCACGTTCAAATTCAGATATTTGGCTTAAAATTTCAACTGAACAAAGGGATCTAGGACTAAAACACATTTGAAAACCACTTTCTGTTCTTGATCAACGCTGTCATTATATAGTTGAGTAAACTGAAGCCTGGAGAGGTGAAGCTCATAGCCCAGCTCCTGGTTAACAGTAATTGTGTAGTTAGGACCCAGGTCCCCTGACTTAGGTCAGATCTTTCTATGCCACATGGGCCCTCAAAGAGGCTCATACCACTGACAGGAATAGGTCATGGCACTTCAGCAGCCTCCACTGACAGAGCACTTGAGGGGTTCCTGCCCTGGACACGGTCAACTGCATTTTCTACCACATATGAACTTCCCAGATTACTTAAAACCAGAAGAGGCTGGTTTAAGGTTTTCAAGCATAAGGTTCACTATTGTATGTATGTATGTATGCATGTGTGTATCTATATCTACCTATCTATCTATACACACACTGTTATTAAACTAAGAATGCAACACCTGGTCAACTAATTTACCTATACCAAATTCTGTAACACACATGCAAAACAGTTAAAAGATAACATGCTTAGCATATGATTTAGCTAAGGTTTAGCAATTTTGTTCTTTTTCCATTGTACTTGCATTACATTTTATATTATAATTGAAATATTATACTGGTATCAAAGTATATCTTGGCCTTTCTTTGAACATTAGAAAACATCTACTAGTATTCATAAAGGCCACGTGTGTAGAACCCTTGCTCTCAAACATTTTAAAGCTGCCGTAGCCTGTGGGAGCCCAATCTGAATATCACTGCAAATAAAAGAGCTCAGGAGTCAGATGTGGGGTTTAATCTGGGCTTCAGAACTCTCAGGAGCTTGGAGATTTCGGCAAAACACTGAGCCTCGTAGGGCTTGGGTCTCCTTACGTGGGACAATAGAGTCGCCATTACATGGTTATTTGGAGGATTATAGGTAAATTATGTAAAATACTGGAGCCTAGTGGGATGTTCAATTAATGTTCTCTATTTAATTACATATCATTCCATTTGCCCTCGTAATATCTTCATGACATTCTGTTTTTAGCCTGGAAATTTTGATAATGTCTGGATGAGTGAATGAACTATGTGTCCTTCAATACTTATGGAACATTTATTTTGGGCACAGTGCCAATTGTTTTATATAGGCCATATTAGTACATTTTGCTTCACAACAAAACTATGAAGTAGATTACATTATTATCTGCACTTGACAGAAGACAAACTTGAATCTTCAAGAGGTTAAATAACTCTCTCAAAGATTCAGGTCTGGTAAGTGGTGGCATCTAGATTGTTCCACACCTGATCCCAAAGCACACCACCAGCCACTCTACACTCTTGCACCTCTATGACATTTGACCTCTTCAACCCCACCTTACTCCTTGACAAACTACGGTTTTTGTTCTTGTTATGAGGTATGTCTGTTTGTGAAATCTCCCAATATAGTTGTGATTTCATCTAATACAAAAATAATATTACAAAGCATGTCCAAATCCGTGAGTAAACAGATGTTGACGTGTTGACTTCTCTTCATAAAGGTGAGTGCGTGTGCCCTCTCCCTCCCACCCTCCCAAAGCAAATGTTAAACATCCAGCTAAAGAAAGCCCATCCCACTCCTTTCCCCTCCCTTCCTTCTCAGATATAATCATTTTCCTGAAGCTGGCATATATTATATCTGTGGATAATTTTACATTTTATAAAATACGGATATCTACATAAACTATAATGTTATTTTCTAAGTTTAAAGTTTTTATGTAAACTTTTTAGTAAATGTATTTTCTATATTTAATATACGTTTACAACTTTAAATCATTCAATACCTTTTTTTTTCCAACTCGCTTTTTAAAAATCACCGTGACTATTGTAATTTATTCAGGGCAATATATGTAAATACAGTTCATTTGTTTTCATTTTGATTCATTATCCTACTGCATTCATTATCCTACTCCATTTCCCTGCTGAAGAATAATCAGGCTGTTGCTATGTTTCCCTCTTACAAAGGGAGCGGACCTGAGCATCCTTGTATACAATTCCTTATAGAGATGTGCTAAGTTTCACTAGGGAATTCGTCCAGTAGAAAATCTGCTGAGTCATAGCTCATGAACATGTTCCAGTTTACCAGGCTGTTCAAAGGTGTTCCCCTTCGTGGAGGTGCTAATTGATACTTCAACCAGTAATGTATATAAGTTTTACCTTTTTACATCTTCATTACCACCTTGGTATCATAAGATTAATTTTGGTTAATCTCTCAATTAATATTTCAGAAGTTATTAGTGAGCTTTAACATCTTTTGATATATTTATTGGCATTCTAATATTTTTCTTAATGAAATGTCTACTCTTTTGCCCATTTTTCTTCTGGACTGTTTATTTATTTATTTTTCAAATATATTTTCTTAATTTTGGCTTGTCCTTTCACTTTTTAAAGTTTCTTTTCATACAAGTTTTTTTTTATCCTAGTGGAGTCAGCTTTAACAATCATTTCTTTTATGGTTTTTGCTTTTCTGTTTCTTGATTAGAAAATCCTTCCTTCACCGGGAAGATGCTTAAGGCCTGGGGAGACTGGGAGACCTGATGAGGACCATTCTTGTGGGCAGGCTTTGCTCATCCGCCTCTCAGGCCAGATTTTCACCAGAATCTACCGCATTCTCTGGGGCTTCCCTTCAGGCCTCTCTCCCACCCGTCCCCGCCTCTTCCTTGGCTCATGAAGCAAAAATTCCTGTACATGCTCTCTCTTTTAAGACCTCAGCAGCACAGAAGCCTCAGCAGCTGCTTGGGTCAGATATAGAAACAGCAAGGGTAGCAGGGATATATTCAAGCATCATCTTCCCATAATTCCCTCATAGCTATTCTCTATCACTACTCAATTTGTTTCTTTCATAGCACTTATTATGAGGTGTGTGTTTATATGTATACTATTTTTTACATGTCTTCCCTGAATTCCCTACTAGTTATTCTCTGTCACTGCAGAAGTAGTTTTCTTAGAAGGTGTGTGTTTGTATGTTATTTTTTCCTTATTTATTGTCTGACTTCTGCACTATTCTGTCATTTCCTTGAGGATAGGGACCATGTCTGTTCATAGTTACACTCTTGCACTTAAGGTACTGCCTAGGATACAGTAGGTGCACAAAAATTTATGTTAAAACAATACATGAACAATTGAATCTCCTTACAATACCTGGAGGGTTGCTATTCTGTGATGCTAACTGAGGCTACTTCTTGCGGAATGTTGAGCTAGAGATGGGTCTATAAGCCTTTGTGAAAATTGATGAACCAAAAAGAACACCTGTCTCGATGAGAGGCCATCTGACTTCCTCTCTTAGGTGTGTCTATGGAAGAGTCAAAATTTCCTTCCCAAATCTATGTTGAATCTGCACCAGCTCTCCAATATATGAGCATTTGAGGCCCAACTTACTACACCATTAATCTTGGCCACAGTAGTTTCAGTAGGAAAAATTTTAATGTCGATGTATATACTCCTTCTGTTTTGTAGAAAAAATTGAGATACAAAGAAACTAAGGTTTTAAGGTCACACGATGAGTCAGCTATCGTGTAAGAGAATAAGAAGCTTATAATGACAAACACTCCTTTCTAGTTGGATGAATTCAATGGTAAAGCAGTCCCTTGTGGTCTTAGAAGCTCGACAGGAATACTTGAATTGACAGACAATATGCTACATTACAGAAACAAGTTAGAGAAGGCAATTTATAATTTGACAGTTAGAGGAAATAGAGAAATCAGGACCAATGACCACCTACAGGAGAGTAGGCCTCATTTGTAACTTGGACAAAAAGTGAATTTGTGAGATATCGTGTCCATATTGCATTGTGTAGGTAAAAATGTAGTGATATACATTTTTATTTTCTTTGTAGATTTTATGCACAAACTTTAAAATGTTTGTAAGCATATGGCCTTCCCTGGAAGGGGAGTAGAAATGAGGGAGATGAGGAGGATGCAATAGATAATGTCTACAGATTTGCACCAACACATGCATACGCATATGCACGTGTGCATGATTGCTTCTGACATAATATATAGCTCTTCCAATCTCTCTCTCTCTCATTTTTTAACCTTTTCTGTCCCCAACTTTGTCGGTTCCATTACAGATCCATTTCCACCACACTCAGGCTCCTCACTGCCCAAATACATAGCTTTATACCATCTGAATAGCTTTGCAGCATGATTCTAAATCCCCCAACTAGTCACAATAGGTTTCCCTTCAATCTGCTCTTATTATAAAGCTACAACTTGGCTGTAGACACTTTCTAGTCTCATGTCCATTGTCAAGACTCCTAAATTCCCTGACTCATCTGTCATCTTAAACTATTTTGACAAGGTATTGACAGTGGAAGTGACCAACTTAGTTAGTCTAACAGTATCCTTGTGGCTGCTAAGTTGGCTTCCTGGAGCTGTGGCAACCAAGCTGAAGGCTTGAGTGGCCTTGTTAAGATCCCAATGCCTTTATGGTAACAGAGTCTAAGTACTGCCTGGTGTCCTCACTGCTCATTTATATGGGAGCCACAAATCTTTCTCATAAAGTTTTCACTCATGATATTTAGCCTATAAAACCTAAATACTCAGCTCCACCATCTTTTTGTGATTTGTTTTGTCTTAAAAAGAAAATATATTTATATGTACATCCACCAGCATCAATTATGATTTCTTTCAGATTCAGATTTAGGCAACATATTTTTAGTGTAGTGAATGACTTCTTTATGTTGCATAATAGAAAATTTTTTAGATCTCCTTGGACCTGAAGGTTAATTAATAATCATTAAATCTATTTCTCCTTGGTGCCAAAATCATTTAGATAAAAAACGAAATGCTCAGTTAATCATATTGAGGCTGGCGACTGTCAAACATCCAGATGTCCCAAGATACCCAGATGTTTGGTACAATGTAAAAAGAAATAATTTGTATAATTCTCCTTTTCTTGTCCAAATACAATGATGTTATATAAATGGGTAAATATCTGCATAACAAATCCTCAGTCTGTTTTCCTATTGGACTCAACAATATAATATTAAAGTTAAAATGAGTATCATTGAAATGCTTGATCTCATTGAAAGAGCAGATGATTTATTCTTGAAGAAGTTAAGGTTTTACTTTTGTAACAATGACTCTCATATGAGAAATAGAAAATATTATACTGTGAATTTAAGGTTCTCTTCATCCATAACAATCAACAGCCATCTGAAAATACTGATCTTGTTTTGAAGATATTCTCATTGAGTCAGCAGAAAGGATAGATGGCCCATTTTTCATGTCTCTAGATCTGTTCAATGTTAATAGCAGCCACTACAACCTTAAGACACAAAGTCTTTTTTATCACTTCAGTGTATTTCATTTTAGTGTATGTCAACTGCAAATAGTTCTTAGAAATTATTGTGGCCGTTCAACAGAATAAGATTATTTATTTTTATGTTTGTAACATAACATACACATTCCACAGTTTCTGTGGCTGATAGAGAACATTGCTCTAATTAAGAAAGAAAAAAACAAAGCAATTCAAATATCTGAATATGTGATTTCTACCATGATACTTTGATACATTAATTTCATTTGATATATCTATGTATAAAATATCTAGGTAGATAACTCAAATAAAAACATATAGATCTTAATTTAAATGAGATAATAATCTGTATTAATGAAATTTAGATTTAGCTAGATAAAATTTCCTATTCTACATTCTAAAAAAACAATCCTACAAATACATGCCAATTGTCTTATAAAGGTCTAAGGTTTTTGTAGACTAGGGGTAGGGGCCTTTGATATATTTGATACTCCATACATCACAAGAGCCATTTAAGTCACTGTCTGTCTTTAATATGGATTATACATCAAAGTAAACATTATAACTCCATTAATCTCTGCAGTGGGGAGAGGTTAAAATCAGACTATTCTAATGTTCTTTACAGCTTGTGACAATAGTTTCTATATGAGTCTTATTTATATTTCACTGTGATTGTATGTTCTTTATTTTCAAACTTTGTAGGATATTCCAAAATACCATATATCAGAAGGGTTAAATGTGCTGGGGTTTCTGGGTTGTAGCCTAAATCAGTCCCCAGAGAGAAAAGAATTTTTAGGTGGATCTTGTGCATTCTTTTTATTTTAATTCATGTGACTTTTTACTTTCACCACTTAATATAACTCAGTTTATTTATCACTTGCCGTTGAATACAACTGACTCTCTGTGAAGTTGCACCATGTGGGTTAAGTATCCATTAACATCCAGGGGCAATGTATACAAGACCTTTTAGAAATCTAAACCAGGAAAGAGCTCACTCATGTGCGTGTTCTCTCTCTCTATATATTATATGGCTATTATATATAATTATATTTAAAATAGAAATTATATCATTATTATATATAATTGGAGATACGTAATTATATATATAATATATAATGGCTATTATATATAATTTTATATATACAATTCTGAAAAAAATGATTCTGGCATAAAATAGAATCTTACAGGATATTTTGTATCTCAAAAAGTAGCCAGGGGTTCTACCTTTAAAAGGCCAATTATTAGTATCAGATAAAATAGTGGAAAATATAAAATGCTTTTAATAAAAGCATGGGTATAATTAGAATAGATTCAGGCATTGCATTATCAACATGTCTCAATTTTTCCAGAGATATATAATTCATGTTATTTAAAATAATGTTTTACTTAACTCCCTACTATATGTCAGGCACTGAACTAAGTGCTCTACATATATTGTCTATTTTAGTCTTCACAATGACCCTCAAGTAAGGAAGATGTTGACATTCTTACTATTTAGAGATGAGAGAATTGAAGGCTAGAGAGGGTAAGATCCAAGAGCAGAGTGAAGGTTGGTGGAGAAGCCAGAATTAGCTACCAACTCTGCTGACTCTGAAGTCAATATGCTCTCCCCCAACATTGCTCTGCACCTCAAAGGATGGTCAGCAGGCTAAGTTAGGACTGGACAAGGACCAGCGAGTGAAAAAAAGAGGGGGCAATCTTAATTTGATGGTTTGGTTGATAGCATATAGAAACCTCAGAAAACATTCTTTCTTGGGAAGCAAACGTTTTAAAAACCAGGAATACATTGCCAAATTTAGTTTTTTAAAATGTTACTCTGTTCCCACTAACATAAAAATTTGTACAAAAATATTTCAGAAAATGAACCAGAAAAAAAATGTGAATAGTACTTTTTTTAATGATTTGAAATTTAAATGCAAAAAATTACCAAACCAGAAAAAGCATATGATTTTAAAAATGAGCATATTATTTCTAAAAGGG
Source organism: Ceratotherium simum simum (assembly GCF_057802395.1). Classification (NCBI taxonomy): domain Eukaryota; kingdom Metazoa; phylum Chordata; class Mammalia; order Perissodactyla; family Rhinocerotidae; genus Ceratotherium; species Ceratotherium simum. The sequence continues at coordinate 40,931,215 of NC_141924.1, forward strand.
CCAGAAAGATCGAAGTGATAATATTGAATGGCCCAATGCTTATTTTTATGTGACATTATTTTCATTCAGCTTTTCATAGTCCTCTTTGGCTAACAACATGTAGGAAAAGCAAAAACAGATTGAAAAGCAGAAAGTACATAATGCCTCTTGTCAAAGTTTATATATTTAAATAATTTTTATTTATCTTTGAAAACACTGCATAGTTGACCACCTCAATACCTTGCTTAATAAATTTTATTTTAGAAGAGGGGGGCCGGCCCCGTGGCTTAGCGGTTAGGTGCTTGCGCTCCGCTGCTGGCGGCCCGGGTTCGGATCCCGGGCGAGCACCGACGCACCGCTTCTCCGGCCATGCTGAGGCCGTGTCCCACATACAGCAACTAGAATGGATGTGCAACTACGACATACAACTATCTACTGGGGCTTTGGGGGAAAAATAAATAAAAAAAAAAAAAAAAAAAATCTTTAGAAGAGGGATATTCATAAACAGTCTCAATTATTTTCTCATTGAATGCCCAAATCAATCAAGAATGACTCAAATAATGACATAACTTCCCTTGCTATTTGGAAATGTCAGAATGGGTCAGAGGGACATTTCATCAACAAGAGGCAATGGAAAGAGATATGGACAAAAACCTGGAAACTGGAAAGTAGACCTAGCCATGGAGCCGTCCTGTGTAAAACGCCAAATCTCTGCGTGGTTTCTGTGGGTGTTGAATCCAATAGTAAGAGTGGGCTACAGCCTTGAAAGAACAAGCAGTAGTTCAAGGTCGAAGTTAGCTGGGTGGCAGTGCTGTGTCTTTGGGCAGAGGAGCCCATTCCCAGAAGGAACATGGCAATACTGTGGGATAAATAGCTTCTTGTTCTCTAGAGGTGGGGCTGACAAGAACTAAGCGGGGCCAAGGCTTTACCCAAAAGAGCTCAGGTCTAGAAGGAACCTGAAGCAGAAGCTCCATGGTAGGTCGATACAGTGGCTGGAGCTGGAGAATAAAGGCAGGGCTAGAACTTACTGGGCATATTAGCAAGACGTTCAGATCCTATGCACTGCTGGGCTGAGGCTTGCAATAAAGCATTTGAACTCCACCAGGACTGACTTAGGAATTTACAGGGTGGATCTAGCAAGTGCGAGTATAGAGAAGACAAACCTCCTGGTGAACTATGCACATTTATACAGAAAATTAAGAAATCATCCCAGTTAACTTTAAAAATCAGTCATTACAATAATTTGGGATCTCTCAGATAATATGACTGGCTGAGTCTTCATTTTCAAATATGTTCTTTAAACATTATTAATTATAGCCAATTCTGCAGTGTGAGCTTTATAATACAAACATTCCTCACATTTAATATTCTTATAAATAGACTCATCTAGAATGTTTTACTCTCGCAGTATACACTATGAAAAGCAAAAACAGAGGAACAGGGATCACAATTACGTTTCATCTGATCTGCTTAATTTTGAAAAACCTAAAACTATGTATGTACTCGTCTCCAAATAAAGCAGAGTAAGGAATTAACAGAAAGTAAAAAGGTAACAACATATAAAACATCACGGTACTTCTTTTTAGGAAAGGTTAGTAATATTTTCTCTACTCTTAAAGCTGATATAATTTGTGATTGATAATTATCTACTATATATCTCTAATTTGCATAGTTACCTCTTCTACGGTTTTCTAAAAGATGAGTATATCACTATGAAGATAGAAATCCTCATAGGGCGAATTCATGCCTGGGATCATTTTCACTCTGATTCCATAGACTTGAGTTTTATAAAGAGGAGAGGATCTGCCAACTGTGATGAATAGTTGCATCACAGACAGCAGAGGTGTAGGTGACCTTGGCGATCACATAGCCAATGTCCTTCTTTACAAATGAGGAAACTAAGACTTGGGGATTAAGTTCATACAACTAATAGTAGGAATTTTAGAACTAGAACATAAATATTAAAGCATCCAAAGCACTTCCCCACAGCAAAAAGGACAATTAAGTGTTTCATTTTGAGACTCAGTCCAACAGGGCTCTGTTTGTTTACATTGGGAAAGGCTTCTTTGGCTAAACTATGCATCAGACTTCAGAGACAGACACTTGTCAGGAAGACAGAGCTAATGTCTGCCAGAGCCAGACAGAGAAGCCTGCTTGGACTAGCATAAAAAGGAGAATTTCTAGTGGGCATAAAGGGAAAAACTCAAAAGAGATGTAACAAAGGTGGAGAGTGCGTCCATAGACCAAAAAGAGAAAATCACTATGAAATTCAGAAGCCTTGATGATTTTGGCTAGGAAGCAAGGGATTGGATAAATTGAGAGGGAGGCACTCACGTTATGTCTTTTGCAAGAGTAAGTAAAAGTGAAGAGATTAGAAATGTTTTAGTTAAGGTTTAGTTTCTACAAACACACTCTTCTAATGCCTGGTTCCAGAATTATGTAACAATATGTGTGTGGTGCCTCTCATTAGAGATCTTTGAGATATAGGATATTTATAATGATATTTTTGATTTGGGAGTTTGGAGTGAAGTACATAATAATTTTGGTTTTATTCTCACTGTTTGGAAAACAAGAAGTAAAGAGCAATATCCAACCTGTCCCATTACTGGGAACAAAGGAAGAGCTTACCTTATGCCCAAGGGTCCTGGCCCTGCCAAATCCAACGAGGGCAGAAAGTGACAGTAGGATCTGGAATCACATTCATGAATTGAGCTTCAGTGGGCACTAAGAGCAGATCCACACTGCTGAGGCTCAGAGAAACTTCAGTCTCTCAGGCAAACCATGACATGTCAAGAAGTATGACAACAGCAGGACACAAGTCTGAGTGACTAGTCAAGAAGGGGAGTCTGAGAAGTTGATTTTGGACGTCCCAGCTCATGAGTGAGCAAAACTCAGGGATGAAGAATGACTAATACTCGAATATTTTATTCAGAACATTTTATCAGTAGGTAAAATTATCTCAACAACTGGGCCAGAGATCAGAGAACAAGTAGGTTTTTAGAAGAGTTAGTAACAACAGAAACGTAAATTCGGGATTTCTGTAGTCTTAGGAAGCTACCAAGTCACAGGTTTAGGCACCAGGAGGGAAGCAGAACCTGAAAACACATGCTGTACAAATGTCCCTTGGATCTAGAGCTATTCAAATCTCTGGTGTTTAAAATTGGGAGCAGTGCTGAATGCACATGTTGGGGCCACACAGACCACAGCTGTGTGGACGGAACGGCAGCAGGGGCAGGAGCTAGGCGGTATACAGTGTGACATAATGTCAGATGGGGGCCGATTTTCAAAACAACGAGTGATATTAACAAATTCGGGCCTGAGGATCCTGATATGTGGTGTTATTTTGAAGGTTAACCAATTGCTAGTAAATCCACAGGATTTGATTAGAGGTTTCATTAAATAAAAATACTCCCTGTGTCTTGGTCTCTGCTGTAAAATGCAAAATGTGTGGAACTCTAGCATACTTATGGAATGTGAATACATTATTATTTATAGATGGAAGCTAATGACTATAATGAAGGCAGAACATTTTTGTTAAATAAGCAAATGATCAAAATTGATGACACAAGTGTAAATAAGGCCCAGATTAATTAAGTTGTTCATTATTTTTTCTGGTAGCAGACATTAGTTTGTGTTTAGTCTATAAGTAAGATTATATATATATAACACACATACACACATACATACATTTGCAGAGAGGCAGAGATAAAGAGAGAAACAGGTTGAGAGAGACAGAGAGATGTACATGCATAAAACTAAATGCCGTATTTTGAGTAATGCCAAAGAATTATTTCTGGCTAATAATAAATTCTGAAAGGGGCAACCAAAAATTTGCCCTTCCCTTTGCTCGCTCTGCTCCAGTACACAGGACTCTCCTGGTTCCCTGAGAACCCTACAATTTTCCTGCCTCAGGGATGTTCACGTGCTCTCCCTTTAGCCAGGAAAGCTCTTTCCCCAGATGGTGGCATGGATCACGCTCTAGCTTCCTTCAGCTCTGTTCAGATGCCTGCTTACTGGAGAAGTCTTCTCTCTGATATATGTAATGGTGACCCCTCCACTCACAGAATTCCCAGTCTCCTAACCCTACTTCATTTTTCTTCACAGCATTTATCACCATATGGCGTACTACCTTTTTGCATGTTTATTTTCTGTCTCTTTCCTATCCCATTTAGGATTGTCAGATCTAGCAAATAAAAATACAAGGCACCCAGTTAAATTCGAATTTCAGATGAACATGAGAAACTTTTTGGTATAAGTATGTCCTAAATATTGCACTGAACGTACTTTTACTAATAATGTATTCATTGTTTACCTGGAATTTGAATTTAACAGGGCGGCCTGTATTTTATCTGGCCATGCTTACCCCGCCCCCCACCCCGCCCCAATAATTTAAGTTACTTGAGGGCAGGAACTGGGAACGCTGTGTTCGTGGCTGAATTCCCAGTGCCTTGAGCAGTGCCTGGCATATAGCAGGCTCTCAACATAGATTGGTTGAATGAATTAATCATTCCATTTTCCTGAAATGTCCATCCCATCCCGCAATTCTCATCTTGGTGAAATCTCTTAAGGCCCATATTTATACAAATATAGCATGTATGGTAATAATAGGCTCCTTGGTGTCACGGCAAATGTCTTGTTTCTCTGCAAGGTCTAGCACATAGTTTGGAATTTGCCGAATATAGTAAATTTGTAACATGCAACTAAAGTAAGCAAAAAGTTGCAAGTATTTTTACATACCATTCTTAGAGACTACAGGAAACTCAAATATTTAAAAATAGTATATTTTCAGGTTGGACATGCATTATAATTGTAAATACCTTTTACAGATAAAATTTTTCAGTCTTAAACAATGCTGCTTATGTGTTATACTATTTTTAAAAATTTCAAATTTTATCATATATAAATTATTGCCACTGAAGTTACTCCAGGAGGCCATTTAATACCTTTCCTCAGCTGTGGGCAAGATTTCATCATCCTATTTCATTAGTTTACTGATTTAAATGAATCACCAGCAGGAGTGATTCCACAATATCCATGATTAGTCTGCTTTAGAGGGCCATTGCTCTTTTTCATCCCCACCTTTAATTGCTAATTAAATCTAGTCTACCTTTTTCCTTGTTCAGAGAAGATAATCTTTTTCATATTTAAAGACAGAATAATAAATGCTACAGATAATAATAAAATACTGAGGACTGTATATGTAAAAGCCCATATATAGAGCTGTGAACTGGAAAAAACTGATGAATTATTTTTTTGCCTAATTTTTAAATTAAAACATTATTACCTTTTAAACCAAGGAGGGCAGGAATCCAGTGTTTTAGTGAGCCCCTAGAGTTGTGTGTTGAATTGTGTCCCCTAAAAAGATACATTGATGTCCTAACCCCTGGTAACCTATGAATGTGACCTTATTTGGGAGTAGTGTCTTTGCAGATGTAATTAAATTAAAAAGAGGTCATAATGGAGTAGAATGGGCCCTAAATCCAATATAACTGATGTCATTATAGGAAGAGGAAAAGAGACACGGACACAGGGAAGACAGGCAGAGATTGGAGTTATGCTGCCACAGAGCAAGGAATGCCTAGGGCTACCAGAAGCTGGAAGAGGCAAGGTAGGATGCTTCCCTAGAGGGTTCAGAGGGAGCATGGCCCAGGTGACACCTTGATTTTGGATTTCTAGCCTCCAGAACCACAAGGGAATAAATGTCTTTTGTTTTAAGTCATTCAAATTTGTGATAATTTGTTACGGCAGCCCTAGAAAAGAAATTCAGTAGGCATTTAATAAACATTCATTCTTTGGGATCCAGTTTTCTAATCTAAAATGTTTACTGTCCACAAAAGTAAGTACTTCTTGTACTCTCTTAGCACAAATTTATTAGAGTTTCTTTTTTTCTTTTTCTTCTCTTCCTCTTCTTCTCTCTTAGACTGAAATTTTTAAGGGCAAGGTCCACATATCATTTATTATTGTAATTTCTGTGCTCATAATAGTGGCTGGCATAGAAGATAGTAAATAAAATGTTGTGAATTAATCAATAAACTATTTTTTAAATAAACTGGTATTGATTTATAAAGGTTTCTCGACAGTTCAGCCCAATAAAGTACCAAAGAGGAAGAGTCTGTTGCTTTTAAACACCAACACAAAGCTGAACATAGACTGAGTTCCCTTTATTTTTATGTTGTTTTTCTAGTTAGAGTTCAGATGTAGTTTCTTCAAAAAGGGAGGGTCAGGATTTTGAGTGGCTTGCTCTCTTTTGTCTATACTCCTCACTTTTGAAAGGCAAAACCCCTCCTATATTCCGACTGTGCTTTGAGGGGAACTTGGGTCTGAGTTATCTACTCTTATGCACACAGAACCTGAAGAATTTTCTACTACTTGCAGTAATTTATGTCAAGTTTTGGCTAATTTAAAGACAACCAAGCAGTTTTTAACACAACTTTCTAGTTTAATTTTCTGGAATAAAATCAAGCTTGGAAAAAAAAGGAGAAAGCTTTTACAAGCTGTTAGTGACGGAAATAGGAATTCAAAATAGAGGTGTAATCTCAATGACAAGAATATCCACAAGTATAGATTTGCAGTAACAAATGATGCCACATTCTGAAACGAGAAAACTGAGAGGTTAAAGCAAAAGTTAGTGCAATGCCAATAATCAATTGGACATCAAAAATTGCAGTGGAAAACACTAATTTGACTTTCTTTGGCCTTGGGCAAATTAGTTAGCCATCGATTTCTTCACCATAAATTGTCGATAACAGCAAATTACCTCTCAGGGGTCTGGTTAAAATTTCTTGAGGCCTATAATGCATTTTGAAGACAAAAATCCTAAAACTAGACAAATTGCTATTCTTGCCCTGATGTGTCCTTAGGTTCCTAGGTCTGTCCTGGTCAGTTTGCATGTCACTCATTCTGTATATTGGTAGGTCCATTATACAAAACAGCAGGAATTGGTGGTAAACAGCTTTCAAAAGACAGCCTATAGTTATAATGGAAGCGTTATTATTTATCTATGACATCTTAAGTAGCTTTTGAAAAATTTAAGAGGATGAAAATGGAAGGCATTTTGAAAATTCTTACAACCCTGCAAAGCGTTATGTTCAAGGTTATATATGAGCATCTCCTTGTATTTCTTTTTCTTATTTATTGAATCTGTTGGTCAACGAGATATTTAATTCAATTCTGTTTGACTTTTCCATTTTTTATCCCAAAACAGCAGCACATGTATTTTTGGAAAGAGATAAAAATTATCCTTTTACTCAAGCACTTTTCTCCAATTAAAATATAAAGAGTTACATGATACTTATGTTTGCCAAGAGGGCTGAGTTCCAGAAAAGAATTTTAATATCTGACCATATCCACAGTTGTTATTTATTATGTATCCACTGCCAGACATCCTTGTATATTTTTCTGTCACTGTCAAGTCACATACAAGTAGTATTTAGTAGTGATCATTTTATTAACAGGAATTTTTAGATTCCTTTTTATATTTTAATGTTAATTTTAATTACTATTAAAATTAATGTTATAATATCCATAAATAAAATATTAAAAAAGAAAAAACTCACTGAGAATCTCAACACTCAGACACAATTGTGGAAAAACAGGACTATAAACAAATATAAAAAGAATATGTAGGAAAATAAAAAGTTTCTTAATATTTCAAAAATACATTTTAAATAAGAACTTAAGTCAGCTTTACGGTTTTAGTTATGTATGTTATATATTTTGCGAAGCCTAAAAAACAGTAGAAGACAAAGTGTTTAAAAGATGTTCTTGATTAATTTGTCTACTTATGGATCTAAGAGGTTTTAGCTGCTGTGGTTTATATTGTTGTGAAACCCTCAGTAGGTATATTACCTGCATTCTTGGTTTCACATTACTCATTGCCCTTTATAGATGAGCATCTGCCACCTCTGTTCTTTCTTCTGAGAAACACATTAATTCACTATAACAATTTACCCCTAACTCTATAATTATTAGCTGCTTTTCATTTATTGAACTCTACAGCTTTGGTTTTACAATCCTCTTTGGGCTAAATATGCAGGAAAGGTATTGAAATGGTTCATATTTATATTCTTTCTGACATGGATGGGTACAGGAAAGCTATATTGATCTCAGGTGTTATTACTATTTATTATAAGTTGAATTTTTAAAATTTGATTTGCTTTAGGATCTAGGATTTAATGTTTCTAAAAGAAACATTAAAAAAAGTGAGTAGGAATGTAAAAAAATAGTAACATTTTTTCCCCCTTGTCATTCTTGTTCATAGTCCATGAAAGAGAAGATTGGGGAATATTAGTCTTTATGTAACTTAAGAGCCTTTATATTAAAGACAGTAACATTGAGGAGCAGAATACGCACACACAAAGCTGTTGCTCTGAATGAGAAATTTTAGGTTAACTTGTAGAGAGGATTTCTACTATTGCATCTTAATAAAACTGAGAATTAGTCTCTAGAAGATGACATGATGTCTTTAAAAGAAGAGATTTTATTTTTCTATTTGCAATTGGTAAGAAGTTATGTTGTATTGTGTAAATATTAGGATGTGAGGTAATTCTATTTTCCCATCTTTCATATATTATCTCTTTTATATAGCTTTTCTGATGGAAAGTTCTTTAAAACCCCACCTCACTGAGAAAACAACTTGTATTTAGTATTTCTGTTTGATTTCTTGAGAATGTGGCATTAAAATTTCAATTGAAAATAGCTATTTGTCAAACAAAAGCATACTGTACTAGCATATGAAAGGGGCAAAGATATTATCACACCAGGCTTCATGAAGCTCATTAAAATGAATGTAAACCAGGAGCAAACAATATATAAAAGAGAACTCAGTGGTCTGGTTAAAATTAAGTAATGATAATATTAAATGCATAAAACAGCAAGAATTATCTTCTCTAAGAATCATTTGATGAAATAACTGCTCTTGTTTCAGTTGCTCACGTTGGCTCCTTAATGGTTGCTCAACTTATATTTCCCATATTAAACAATGATATAACTCAAACTTGAGTCGTGACAACATATTTCTTTACACCTGTTGATATTATAACATGTGGGGCTTGAAGATCTTAGTGCTTGTGAAAATAAACAGATACAACCTGGAATTTGCAGAATTAATTAAAAATACTCAGGAGTCCATAAGGAATATTCTATGGCCACGCAGGACATGATTTTACAAGCACGAGTCATGCGCAGGCATCTTTCAAAAGGAAAACATCTTCGAGCATCCCTCAGAGAGGGTTTGAGAAATCATGACTTAACAATTGAAGTAGTATTCTATCAAAATGTTTCCAGTTTTGAATGAGCACTGCCAAGTAGCGGTTTTGTATTCATAAATGGTAAAATATATGTACTTATCCTTTTAGATTATTACTGAAATGAAAGGACAGAATTTTTAAAAGTGGTCTCATGGTATTCATGAACCCTCAAGAAAATATGCTACCAGGGCCCCCAATGTGACAAACACCGAAATAGTAAAAATAGAGTGATACAGGCACACCTTGGAGATACGGGAGGTTCGGTTCCAGACCACCGCAATAAAGCAAATATCTCAATAAAGTGAATCACATGAATTATTTTAGTTTCCCTGTTCATATAAAAGTTATGTTTACACTATACTGTAATCTATTTGTGTGTGTGTGTGTGTGTGTGTGTGTGTGTGTGAGGAAGGTCAGCCCTGAGCTAACATCCATGCCAATCCTCCTCCTTTTGCTGAGGAAGACCGGCCCTGACCTAACATCTATTGCCAATTCTCCTCCTTTTTTTTCCCTTTTTCTCCCCAAAGTCCCAGTAGATAGTTGTATGTCATAGTTGCACATCTTTCTAGTTGCTGTATGTGGGACGCTGCCTCAGCATGGCCGTAAGTGGTGCGTCGGTGCGCGCCCAGGATCCAAACCCAGGCCCCCAGTAGTGAAGTGTGCACACTTAACCGCTAAGCCATGGGGCCAGCCCCTACTGTAATCTATTAAGTGTGCAATAGCATTATGTCTAAAAAAACAATATATATACCTTAATTAAAAAATACTTTATCTCGTGCTGGCCCAGTGGCGTAGTGGTTAAGTTTGCGCGCTCCACTTTGGTGGACCGGGGTTTGCAGGTTCGGATCCCAGACATAGATATACACACCGCTCATCAAACCATGCTGTGGTGGCATCCCACATACAAAAAAATAAAGGAATATTGGCAACAGATATTAGCTCAGGGCCAATCTTCCTCACCAAAAAATCCAAAAAACTTTATTGCTAAAAAATGCTAATCATCTGAACCTTCAGTGAATTGTAATCTTTTTGTTGGTGGTGGGTCTTTCCTCGATGTGAATAGCTGGTGACTGATCAGGCTAGTGGTTGCTGAAGGTCGGGATGGCTGTGGCAATTTCATAAAATAAGTCAACAATGAAGTTTTCTACGTTGATTGACTCTTCCTTTCATGAATGATTTCCGTGTAGCATGTGATGCTGTTTGATAGCATTTTACCCACAGTAGAACTTCTTTCAAAATTGGAGTCAATCTTCTCAAGCCCTGCCACTGCTTTATCAACTAAGGTTATGTAATATTCTAAATCCTTTACTGTCATTTCAACAATCTTCACGGCATCTTCACCAAGAGTAGATTCCATCTCAAGAAACCACTTTCTTTGCTCATCCATAGGAAGCAACGCCTCATCCATTAAAGTTTTATCACGAGATTACAGTAATTCAGTCACATCTTCAGGCTCCACTTCTAATTCTAGTTCTCTTGCCATTTCCACCACATCTTCAGCTACTTCTTCCACTGAAGTCTTGAAACCTTCAAAGCCATCCATGAGGGTTGGAATCAATGTCTTCTAAACTTCTGTTAAATGTTGATATTTTGACCTCTTCCCATGAATCACAAATGTTCTTAATAGCATCTAGAATGGTGAATCCTTTCCAGAAGATTTTCAATTTACTTTGCCCAGATCCATCAGAGAAATCACCACTATGGCAGCTACAGCTTTATGAAATGTATTTCTTAAATAATAGGACTTAAAAGTTAAAATTACTCCTTAATCCATGGGCTGAAGAATGGATGTTGTCTTAGCAGGCATGAAAACAACATTGATCTCATTGTACATCTCCATCAGAGCCCTTGCATGACCAGGTGCCTTGTCAATGAGAAGTAATATTTTGAAAGGAATCTTTTTTTCTAGCAGTAGGTCTCAACAGTAGGCTTAAAATATTCAGTAAACCATGTTGTAAACAAATGTGCTGTTATCCAGGCTTTGTTGTTCCATTTACAGAGCACAGGCAGAATAGACTTAGAATAATTCTTAAGGGCCCTAGGATTTTTGGAATGGCAAATGAGCATTGGCTTCAACTTAAAGTCACCAGCTGCACTAGCCCCTAACAAGAGAGTCAGCCTGTTCTTTGAAGCTTTGAAGTTGGGCATTGACTTCTCTAGCTATGAAAGTCTTAGACAGCATCTTCTTCCAATATAAGACTGATTTGTCTACATTGAAAATCTGTTGTCAGTGTAGCCACCTTCATTAATTATCTCAGCTAGGTCCTCTGGATAACTTGCTGCAGCTTCTACATCAACACTTGGTGCTTCACCTTGCACTTTTATGTTATGCAGATGACTTCTTTCTTAAACCTCATGAACCAACCTCTGCTAGCTTCAAACTTTTCTTCTGCAGCTTCCTGATCTCTGTCACTTCATAGAATTGAAGCGAGTTAGGGCCTTGCTCTGGATTAGGCTTTGGCTTAAGGGAATGTTGTGGCTGGTTTGATTTTCTATCCAGATCGCTAAAACTGTCTCCATATCAGCAATAAGGCTGTTGTGCTTTCTTATCATTCGTGTGTTCACTGGAGCAGCACTTTTCATTTCCTTCGGTAACTTTTCCTTTGCGTTCACCACTTGGCTAACTGGTGCAAGAGGCCTAGCTTTTGGCTTATCTTGAGTTTGGACATGCCTTTCTCACTCAGCTTAATCATTTCTAGCTTTTGATTTAAGGTGAGAGACGTGCGACTTTTCCTTTCACTTGAACTCTTAGAGGCCATTGTAGGGTTATTAGCTGGCCTAATTTCAATATTGTTGTGTCTCAGGAAACAGGGAGGCCTGAGGAGAGGGAGAGAGAGGAAGGAACCGCCTGGCGGTGGAGCAGTCAGAACACACAACATTTATCGATTAAATTCTCCATCTTCTATGGGCATGGTTCGTGGTGCCCCAAAACAATTAGAATAGTAACATCAAGGACCACTGATCACAGATCATCATAACAAATACAATAACAATGAAAAAGTTTGAAACATTTTGAGAATTACCAAAATATGACACAGAGACATGAAGTGAGCAAATGCTGTTGGAAAAATGGCACCGATCGACTTGCTCAACGCAGGGTTGCCACAAACCTTCAATTTGTAAAAACATACATCTGTGAAGCACAATAAAGTGCAGCACAATGAAACGAGGTATGGACGCGTTTGGAATCAGACAAGCCAAAATTCAATTCCCAGATCTTGCTCTTATTAACTCTGTGAAATCATTCAGTCTCCCTGAACCTCTATTCCTCAATCTGTAAAAACGATACATCCCTCACAGGATTATATAACTATCATTTTATATTACTGGACTAAATGGGATAGTGTGGGTAAAACTCCTCAGTCCAGTGGCTGATACAACACATGCATTCACCAAAGGTGAGTTCTCCTTGTCTTTTCTTGCACCAATGTACTGATCATTGAAAACGTCTGGGGTAGAGTAGGAGGAAGATCAGTTGTCCACATGTGATGAACACATTCAGACAGAGGGCCCTTTTCTTTTATGAGGCAATTATTTGTTGGGTGATGTCAAGAAGATGTTAAAAAAGGAAGAACACTATAAGCAAAAAATAATTCCAGAGCACAAGGAGCACTCGAGTTCTGACGAATTTATCTACTTCACATATGTGAACAGTTTATCCCTAGAGTATTGTTTTTTCAACCTCCATCACCAAAGGATTAGGTTCAATTATAATTAATTCTTTAATAATGGAATTGATACTCTTTTCCAGGATTTAGACCAGATACTAGATTCGAGTACACTATAAAATATGTTTCTGAGTAATTATGACCTAATTAATTATTTTAGACAGCATTTTAAAGTTTGATTTACTAATTGGACTCTCTGAAATTGAAAGCAGGAAATAGAGCTGTCCAGCCCACCAGAGGCTTCATTCTATTTGGCAAAAATACCAGAGTGAAAGTCGACTTAATTTGCGCTGTTTTGCATGGTTGAGTTTGACAAGTGTGTTTGGGTTTCACAAAATAATCAAAGGTCATTTCTGGCCTAGCTTTTTGGAACTACAACTCAAATTAATAAGAACAAAATTCAAAGCATAGGGCCGGCCTGGTGGCATAGTAGTTAAGTTCATGCACTCCGCTTCGCCCGGCCTGGGGTTCGCAGGTTCAAATCCTGGGCGTGGACTGACGCACCGCTCATCAAGCCATGCTGTGGCGGTGTCCCATATACAAAAATAGAGGAAGATGGGCACAAGTGTTAGCTCAGGGCCGATCTTCCTCACCAAAAAAATAAAAAATTCAAAGGATGGCAGGAGCTCTAGGCATGTAGAGGCAATACTGCCAAATGAGTATGCTCAACCCTGAAATGTGGAGGTACATAACATATTCTATATCAGTTCCTATTTGGTGTGTGGTCTTGAACACAAGTATTCTCTGAGTCTCTGTTTGTAGCCCAGGGCAGTTTGACCCTAGGGGAGGATGTGTGGTAGGATAAAGAATTGGGGAAGTTTAAGTAACCTTTCAAGTCCAGGACCTGGTGCCCACATCCTGAATTCTCCCCTCTGCCTTTCCACACCACTGAGCATGAAAGTACAGGTGACATTGATGTCTTACCTGGAAACCCAACAAGTCTATGTTACAAGGTCTCCTCACAAACTCACTGCCAGAGAAAATCATCTGGGGCCTTGCTTGCGTTCATGTCTTGTTAGTAATTTGTTTCCAAGTTCAAATAAAGCTATTAGGAAAGCTATGGTTTTTATATGATCTTAGCTTTTTAAGAAGTTTTTCTCTAAGGAACTTCCAGTAAAGCAGCTTAAAGGTTAAAATTAAAAAAAAAAATGACCTAGAACTGACTCTCAAAAATTCCTGTATATCAATATAGTTTCCTAATACTTTTAATATTTAAATGGCATTTTAGTGCATATCTTCAGATTCCATTTCCACAGTTCCATGACTGTATTTTTCTGCTTAAATGCAGGAAGCAGAATTTAAAGTCAACTTTAAGAATTCAATAACTGTAAGGACTGTATTTTTGCATGAGGGACATCTGAAAGAATGGATAGGCATGAGCTATATGATTTTAATAACGTAAAACTACATTTAAGCAACATCTATAATGTTATGCTCTTAACATTTCAAAGAATTTTTCAAAACTTCTGGTCTTTTTTTTTTTTTTTGGTGAGGAAGATCGGCCCTGAGCTAACATCTGTTGTCAATCTTCCTCTTTTTGCTTGAGGAAGACTGTCTCTGAGCTAACATCTGTGCCAATCTTCCTCTATTTTGTATGTGGGATGCCACCACAGCATGGCTTGATGAGCAGTGTGTAGGTCTACACCCAGGATCCGAACCTACCAACCCCAGGCTGCCGAAGCAGAGTGCACGAACTTAACCACTATGCCACCAGGCTGGCCCCCAAACCTCTGTTCTTTTTAGAAAGCATGTTTATTTTTATAAGCTGGGGTGAGTCTCACAACCTAACTGGCTTGTCATAGCAGAAAGGTTTCTCCAGTGTATGGATACATGATCTAAAAGCACATTCTTTATTTCAAGAAATAATAGATGAAAACTTCCCTAACCTAAGGAAGGAAACAGACATCCAGGTACAGGAGGCACAGAGAGCCCCAAACAAGATAAACCCAAAGAGGCCCACACCAAGACACATCATAATCAAAATGTCCAGAATTAAAGATAAAGAGAGAATCCTAAAAGCCGCAAGAGAATGTCAAGTTACTTACAAAGGAAACCCCATAAGGCTATCAGCTGACTTCTCAGCAGAAACCTTACAGGCTAGAAGAGAATGGCACGATATATTTAAAGTGCTAAAAGGAAAAAACTTACAGCCAAGAATACTCTACCCAGCAAGGTTATCATTTAAAATGGAAGGAGAGATCAAAATTTTCCCAGATAAGCAAAAATTAAAGGAGTTTGTCACCAAGAAACCAGTGTTACAAGAAATGTTAAAGGGACTGACTTAAGGGGAAAAGAGAAGACCACAAATAGGAAAAATTATCTATTTCCACGATTAGAACGTAATGGACACAAATGCACAAAAAAGAGGTTAGATATGATATCAAAAACATAAAAGGAGGGAGGAGGGGAGTTAAAGAGTACAGCTTTCAGACAGAGGTCAAACTAAAGTGACCATCAATTCTGTATAGAAGAAGTAAGGAACAGAGAAGGACTACTAAAACACTGAGGAAAAAAAAAAAAAGTTAAAAAATGGCAGTAAGTACATACTTATCAATAGCTACTTTAAACGTCAATGGACTAAATGCTCCAATTAAAAGGCATAGGGTGGCTGACTGGATAAAAAACAAGACCCATATATATGCTGCATACAAGAGACACACTTCAGACCTAAAGACACTCACAAACTGAAAGTGAAGGGATGGAAAAAGATACTCCACGCAAATGGCAATGAAAAGAAAGCTGGGGTAGCAGTACTCATATCAGACAAAATAGACTTTAAAACAAAAACTGTAAAAAGAGACAAAGAAGGGCATTACATAATGATCAAGGGAACAATCCAACAAGAGGATATAACACTTGTAAATATCTACGCACCCAATGTAGGTGCACCTAAATATATAAAGCAATTATTAACAGACATAAAAACAGAAATAGACAGTAACACAATAATAGTAGGGGACTTTAACACTCCACTTACACCAATGGATAGATCGTCCAAACAGAAGATCAATAAGGAAACATTGGCCTTAAACGACACACTAGAACAGATGGACCTAGTAGATATATACAGAGCATTCCATCCAAAAACTGAAGAATACACGTTCTTTTCAAATGCACATGGAACATTCTCCAGGATTGATCACATATTAGGCCACAAAACAAGTCTCCATAAATTTAAGAAGATTGAAATAATACCAAGCATCTTTTCTGACCACAACGGTATGAAACTAGAAATCAACTATAGGAAGAAAATCAGAAAAGCCACAAATACGTGGAGATTAAACAAAATGTTACTGAACAACGACTGGGTTAACGAAGAAATCAAAGAAGAAATAAAAAAATACCTGGAGACAAATGAAAATGAAAATACGTCATGCCAGAATTTATGGGATACAGCAAAAGCGGTTCTAAGAGGTAAGTTTATAGTGATACAGGCCTATCTCAACAAACAAGAAAAATCTCAAATAAACAATCTAACAATGCACCTAAAGGAACTGGAAAAAGAAGAACAAACAAAGCCCCAAATCAGTAGAAGAAGGGAAATAATAAAAATCAGAGCAGAAATAAATGAAATAGAGACCAAAAAAAAATAGAAAAAATTAATAAAACCAAGAGCTGGTTCTTTGAAAAGATCAACAAAATAGACAAACCTTTAGCTAGACTCACCAAGAAAAAAAGAGAGAAGGCACAAATAAGTAAAATCAGAAATGAAAGAGGAGAGGTTACAACAGACACCTCAGAAATACAAAAGATTATAAGAGAATACTATGAAAAACTATATGCCAACCAATTCGACAATCTGGAAGAAATGGATAAATTCTTAGAATCATACAACCTTCCAAAACTGGATCAAGAAGAAGTAGAGAATTTGAATAGACCAATCACCAGTAAGGAGATAGAAACAGTAATCAAAAACCTCCCCAAAAATAAAAGTCCAGGACCAGATGGCTTCCCTGGTGAATTCTACCAAACATTCAAAGAAGACTTAATACCTATCCTTCTCAAACTCTTCCAAAAAATTGAGGAGGGAGGGAAGCTCCCTAACTCATTCTACGAAGCTGACATTACCCTGATACCAAAACCAGACAAGGACAACACAAAAAAAGAAAATTACAGGCCAATATCACTGATGAACATCGATGCGAAAATTCTCAACAAAATACTAGCAAATCGCATACAACAATACATTAAAAAGATTATACACCATGATCAAGTGGGATTTATTCCAGGGATGCAGGGATGGTTTAACATTCGCAAATCAATCAACGTAATACACCACATTAATAAAATGAAGAACAAAAATCACATGATCATCTCAATCGACGCAGAGAAAGCATTTGACAAGATACAGCATCCATTTATGATAAAAACTCTGAATAAAATGGGTATAGAAGGAAAGTATCTCAACATAATAAAGACCATATATGAGAAACCCACAGCTAATATCATCCTCAATGGTGAAAAACTGAAAGCTATCCCTCTAAGAACAGGAACCAGACAAGGATGCCCACTGTCACCACTCCTATTTAACATAGTATTGGAAGTCCTAGCCAGAGCAATCAGGCAAGAGAAAGAAATAAAAGGGATCCAAATTGGAAAGGAAGAAGTGAAACTGTCACTATTTGCAGATGACATGATTTTATATATAGAAAACCCTAAAGAATCCACCAGAAAACTTTTAGAAGTAATAAACAAATATGGTAAAGTTGCAGGATACAAAATCAACATACAAAAATCAGTTGCATTTCTGTACACCAACAAGGAAGTAGCAGAAAGAGAAATTAAGAATACCATCCCATTTACAATTGCAACAAAAAGAATAAAATACCTAGGAATAAACTTAACCAAAGAGGTGAAAGAGCTGTACACCGAAAACTATAAAACATTTCTGAAAGAAATTGAAGAAGACACAAAGAAATGGAAAGATATTCCATGCTCTTGGATTGGAAGAATTAACATAGTTAAGATTTCCATACTTCCTAAAGCCATCTATAGATTCAATGCAATCCCTATCAAAGTTCCAACAACATTTTTCACAGAAATAGAACAAAGAATCCTAAAATTTATATGGAACAGCAGAAGACCCCGAATAGCTAAAGGAATCCTGAGAAAAAAGAACAAAGCTGGAGGTATCACACTCCCTGATTTCAAAATATACTACAAAGCTATAGTAACAAAAACAGCATGGTACTGGCACAAAAACAGACACACAGATCAATGGAATAGAATCGAAAGCCCCGAAATAAACCCACACATCTATGGACAGCTAATCTTTGACAAAGGAGCCAAGAACATAGATTGGGGAAAAGAAAGTCTCTTCAACAAATGGTGTTGGGAAAACTGGATAGCCATATGCAAAAAAATGAAAGTAGACCCTTACCTTACACCATACACAAAAATTAACTCCAAATGGATTAAAGACTTGAATGTAAGACCTGAAACTGTGAAAGTTCTAGAAGAAAACATAGGCTGTACGCTCTTCAACATCGGTCTTAGCAACATCTTTTCAAACACCACATCTGACCGGGCAAGAGAAACAATAGAAAAAATAAACAAATGGGACTGCATCAAACTAAAAAGCTTCTGCACAGCAAAGGAAACCATCAACAAAACGAAAAGACAACCTAACAATTGGGAGAAGATATTTGCAAACCATACATCTGATAAGGGCTTAATCTCCAAAATATATAAAGAACTCATGCATCTCAACAACAAAAAAACTAACAACCCAATTAAAAAATGGGCAAAAGACCTGAACAGACATTTCTCCAAAGAAGATATACAGATGGCCAACAGACACATGAAAAGATGTTCAAAATCACTAACTATCAGGGAAATGCAAATCAAAACTACAATGAGATATCACCTCACGCCCGTCTGAATGGCTATAATTAACAAGACAGGAAACAACATGTGTTGGAGAGGATGTGGAGAGAAGGGAACTCTCATACACTGCTGGTGGGAGTGCAAACTGGTGCAGCCACTATGGAAAACAGTATGGAGATTCCTCAAAAAATCAACGATAGAACTACCATATGATCCAGCTATTCCACTGTTGGGTATTTATCCAAAGAACTTGAAAACACCAATTTGTAAAGGTACATGCACCCCTGTGTTCATTGCAGCCTTATTCACGATAGCCAAGACTGGAAGCAACCTAAGTGCCCATCAAGGGACGAATGGATAAAGAAGCTGTGGTATATATACACAATGGAATACTACTCAGCCATAAGAAACGACGAAATCCAGCCATTTGTGACAACATGGATGGACATTGAGGGTATAATGCAAAGTGAAATAAGTCAGAGGGAGAAGGTCAAATACCGTATGATTTCCTTCATTAAGTAGTAGATAATAACAACAATAAACAAACACATAGGGACAGAGATTGGATTGGTGGTTACCAGAGGGGAAGGGGGGAGGGAGGAGGGTGAAAGGGATAATTCGGTACATGTGTGTGGTGATGGGTTGTAATTAGTATTTTGGTGGTGAACATGATGTAGTCCATGCAGAAATAGAAGTACAATGATGTACACCTGAAATTTTTACAATGTTATAAACCAATGTTACCGCAATAAACAAAAAATTAAAAAAAAAAAAATTGGTTAGGTATATGATTTTATATAACGGCATTTTTTATACAGAAGATGTCATAAGTCAAGATGTTATATCTGATTATATTTAATTTCTGGGTGTCAAGAAAATGGTTAAGGTATATTTTACGTGTATTGGTTGTGATTCAAATTGCCTTTAAAAAACTAAGTTTCTGAATAAGCGAGTGGATCATGCAAAAAAGCTTTTCTGGTGGAGAGTGGGCAGTACTACAAGGTTCATGTTCACATCACGGGCCTCCACCATAATAAAAAGCAACGTTAAAAATAAAAAAAAAAAAAAAAAAAAAAGCACATTCTACTGATTGCATTGAAGAAATACACAAGTAACATTATGTAATGTTTTTTTCTGCTCTATCTTTGAGAGTTTTAAGGTTTTATACAGATTTCAGAGACATATTAATGTGGAGTCAGTAGCCCTTATTAATATTTCTTAGGAGACTAAAAGGTGGTCACATTGGAACATGCACTTGCTTATTTTGGGTCTAGGCTAGTGGATTATGTGAGAGAAATCAACCAAACTAAGAGCAGCTGGAAATCAGTCATCACAAAGAGGTGAAATAAGGTGAAAACCCTTCTCCATTACTTTTTTTTTCTGATAATCTTTTAGGTACCAGGCATTGTATTAGGTGGTTACAAACATTATTTCATTTATTCCTCATCAGGCAGGGGTTATGATTCCCACTGTATAAATTCAGACTAAGTATAATCCACAATATTTAATGCAAGGAAATGGAATACTGTTGATGGCTTCTGGGCACTGATTCTGCTCTCTCTCTCTAGATGATGACATGGCCTAAATGTCACTGAGTTTGTTTTGAGAACGAAAAGATGTGACACTTACTGTTAATCTGAAGCAAACAGATTGTAAAGTTTAGATTTTATAGAATGACACTATACATTGGTATATAAAAGTGCGGAGTTGCAAACATAATTGAGCTTTACGTCTGGCTGCATGTCCAGCCATAGGCAGCTGTGAGCCCACTCTGGGGACCAAGGGCAGCGACTATGAGATGTGCTGCTACCCTATGGGGTCACTTTGCTTCTGGTAAAATTTTGTATCCTTAGCTAATTAAATTGGGAGCATAACTTTGCTGTATTTGTGAGTGTGTGTGCAAGTGTGTAGTTTGTGCTTTTGTGTGTTTGGATGATTATGTGTAGTGGAGTCTGTGAAGGTGTACATGTCTTTGTGTGAGTGTGGTCAGTACATCGTGTGTGGGTAATATGTGCGTACATGTGGGGGTGTGTGTGGTCTTTTCCTTCTAATCCATAATCCAATTCATTTTTATTAAATATCTTTTTCTGTCTTGTGAATAATTACTTTGTTCTTTTGTAACTTTTGCAATCCTTTATCTAGAGCACTAACTATTCCTCTCCTCATCTCCCCTCTTTTTTCATCTTTTTCGATTTTCTGCTCATTATCAATTAAACTATAAGATAATGAAAAGAGGGAAAATTCAAACCAATTCATACAGCATCTATCTTCTATGCATATAAAATGCACAAAGACTAATCACGTTGCTTTCTCACTGTATAATTTTGACTGTCCTATAGATTTCAGTAGATAGTGGGACATGTGTTGGTCAGATTCGATTCAGAAATAGGGATGTGATTACGACAAATTTTGAGGTACTATAATAAATACTCAAAAAATCATCCTTTTCTCAAGGTTGTTTATTTTTCTGTTTATCTTCCTCCCTTCACTGACTGCTAACTATTGTTACTGGGGTATTTGTTTTTCAGTAGCAGAGAGATAGGAAGAAAAACAAAATATCAGCTTTATTTGATACATTGTCTGCTCACCGGTACGGCAAGAATTGAAATCAAGTCTCAATCATTAAGCAGAGCAAGAAAGCCTCTTCTGACACACACTCTACCCCTGAGTTTCTTTTTTTCTTTTTTTTGTGAGGAAGATCAGCCCTGAGCTAACATCCGTGCTAATTCTCCTCATTTTGCTGAGGAAGACCGGCTCCGAGCTAATCCATTGCCAATCCTCCTCCTTTTTTGTTTCCCCAAAGCCCCAGTAGATGGTTGTATGTCATAGTTGCACATCCTTCTAGTTGCTGTATGTGGGACACGGCCTCAGTGTGGCCGGAGAAGCGGTGTGTCGGTGTGCGCCCGGGATCCGAACCCGGGCCGCCAGTAGCGGAGCGCGTGCACTTAACCGCCAAGCCACGGGGCCGGCCCTACCCCTGAGTTTCTAATTAGAATGTATGAAGAGCAGTAGACTGGCAGCATGCAAGCCCTCAACACTTTAGAAGCCATAGAAAAATCAGGGGTTTTCTTAGGATTGATGAGGGCAGGGCAGAGGGGAAAAAAAGGAGAAACTAAAGCTAGAGAGTGCCTGAGCAGGAGAATAAATAGTAAATGGTGATTACGTGGGGAGTAGTTAATTCCTATTAGGAGTACTGGTGGAAATTGGCAAAATCAGAGACCAAAAGAAAATGCACACACACACACACTCTCACAATTCAATGGTGGATTTTGCATTATTTAGGAATACTTGAATGCAGTAATTTGTAGATTGGGAGATAAAATTCTTTAGCCTTTTCACTTCATTTATTACATTATAAAAACATATAAAAGAGTTGGTTTCTAAAATTTGCTAGCTAAGGAGTTCTCATACATGAAAGTGGAAATATTTTAGTGGTAAGGAAAAAAAAGCTTCCAAATTAGTGGAAAAAAATATCTAAGATCTGACTTCTAGTCTTATATGAAACTCATTTCCCTCATCTCCACTGTGAGTTCTGAAGCACTCTGAAATATTTATTTTTTCAAACAAATTTCTTTGCTGAAAGAAAACAATAAGTTTTACATGAATAATATTGATAGATTAAATCATTACATTTTTATTTACATCTTTGGCCAGCCTGCCTGCCTGCCTTCTCTCCCTCTCTCCCTCCCTTAGTCTTTTTTTCCTCTCTCATTCTTCCATTCCCAGCTTCTTCATTCCCCTTCCTCTTTTCTTCAAACATTCTCTGAGTATAGCCCTCAGTACCAGCACAGGGTCTGGTACTGCTGAATGACTGAATAGAGTCATCTGCTGTGTGCTAGGCATTGTGCTCAAAGTGCTGGCTTGCCCTCTGGGGTGGTGGAGCTGAGGAGGTGGTGAGGTTGCTGTACTGCTCGCCGATTTTGCTCATATCCCCCAGGTTAGATGGTGCTGCGTGTCCTAGATGCTCTGGGACTATAGGAAGAAAGGGAGAAACTAACTCAGCCTAGGAGGAGGTTAGCTCAGGTAAACTTGGGTCAAACTCTTGAGCCAAACTCTGGTGTTTGAGAGAACATAGTACTTTTCGGTGAGTAGAATGGTTTTGTGTTCCCATGGGGGGTGGAGGGTAGCATACATGTTGCTTTCTCTGTTTTATTATTTTTCTCTATTTAATCTTCCAACTTTTTGTTTCTTGTTCCCATTACGCATTGTTACTTCCCATCCCTGAATTATTTCAAAGAATCTGATGTCATTGGGTTTCGGAACAACTAGTGATGAGACAGAAATATACTTACTACCCATTTTCATGTTATCTTATCTTGTCTAATACTGTGAGGTCTCCTTTCTCTCTCTTTGTCATTTTCCTCCCCTCTTCCCTGTGTTTATTCATGTGTATAAATGAATACGATGCTTTGCTTTATACAGAGAAATGGGAAAAGACTGGAATGTCTTTAAAAGGCAAGGATGCCATGGGCTGGGATCCTAATAGGAGACAGCAAAAAATAGCAGCTATGTATGTATTTCCTACATAGTTTTCTGGGGCGTAGCAGTTTGGTCTCAAAAACATTATTATGCTTTTGCTTCAGGCAACTGTTGGCTGGGTAAGCAAAATCCAAAAAATTCTTCAAGGGCATCAACAGGCAAGTTCTCCAGCCACCTTCCTCCCTGATAAAATACAAACATAAGCTAGTAGTGGTAAAATGAAACCATTTTTACAAATCATGCTAACTTAATAAAGGGTCATATTTTAGCACAAGGAAATCCAAAATTCATTCCTGAATCTAGAACCTCAAGATGGTCTCACAAAGACTAAGATTAAATGCAAAGTATAGACACCAGTTTTGTGAGGTTAAAACAGGTAACATGCAAAACTGCTATGCAAACTGTGAAGTGCTCTGCAAATCCAAACAATATTACTATCATTTTAGATAACTAAAAGTCAAGCATGATTAGAAAGATAGAAGTATTTATTACTATCTTGGACAAGTAATTTAACCTCTCACAGTCTTAGTTTCCCCATCTGTAAAATGAAGTAATGATACCTACATCATAGAGTTGTCAAAATTATAGATAACATGTGAAAATTGTTATGCACAGAGCTTGGCAAGTGGTAGGCATTCAGTAAATGATAGTTATTATTATTAGGATTATAGCAAACATTTCTATCCATTCACAATTTTAGGAGAATTGAACAAAAAAGATTTCTTTTAAATTTTACTAACAAAACAAGTCTTGCAATTCAAGCTAGTTTGGATTCCAGGTGTTGAAAAAATAAGAAAACACCTATGACTTCATATTTCAAGTTTTAGTCAGCATGGGGGATTTCTAAGAATGAAGTTTAAATCTTTAAAGAGTAAGGGTGCATTGGAATGTCTGGAAGAATAAAATAAGTAGGAGAAGAACAAAGAATAACAGAGAAAACACAGCTCTGTCATGGCCACAGCCCAGGACCGTCAGGGGACTCTCAGAATGATGACAAGCACTCACTACTCGTGGCTCAGGGCTGCTGCAACCTCATGCGCAGTGGGGAACCTTCTGTGTCCTTCAGTACCAAATTGTACATGCAAGTTATTTGTAACAGAACATTGAAAAGTCAATGAAGGCAAACGTGGTAGGCAGCTACTGTCAGAAAACATCTGAATCAATAGGACACTATCAGAATTGTCTTTCCCAAGCAAAACACAAAACTGTATTAACCAAAAGCATGACAGCACTGTGAAATTCTCTTACTACAGTAACTTAAAGCAACAGACACCTCGGGAAGCAGGCTTTAGGGCCTCGCCCAACAGGTCAGAAAATAACAACAAAATGTTATTATGGATCATACTATTGAGGATCGCCTGAGGGATGTGATGGTTCTGAATAAGAGGCTAGGTCATACACTTCAATCTTTGCTCATTTCTATAATACAAGAACATTAAAAACTAACACAAGCTAACAAAAGGATTATTTTTCTTAAGCTTATCTTTTTTTAGTGCTCCTATTATTCTACTACTAAAGCTTCTACAGAATGGGAGGCTAAGCAGAAAAAAAAAAAACATTAAAACAATGGTTTTCCACTGGCTAGGGATAAACTTCAAACATTTTAACTTGACCTTCATGATCTCTTTACAGCCTCAAACCTAGCCAGCTGTACCAGGTGCTTAAGTAAATTCGTTAACAATCAAAGTGGAAAACCAGCATGGAAGTAAGTCATGTAAGATTAAAATGGAATGCCCTTTCTCTTGTCAAGCTTTTGCCTTTTTGCCAAGTGGCAAGTGTTAAGCCACGTCCACCTGCTGGCTTCCAAGTACTTCTTATCTTTCTACTATTATATTGCAATTAATTTTAGAATGTCCATCCATTCCACTATAATGTGAATTACTCCAGGATGGGGAGAGTGTCTTGCCTTGCATATAACACCTGTGTCTACCAGTCCTGATCTCAGATTCCAACTCTGCCACTTACTAACTGAAACAATTACTTAACCTTTCTGATCCTCTGCCTCCTCGTCTGCAGAATGGTGATGAGGCCTGTCTACCAGAAGATATATACAGATATATACATACGTGTGTGTATCCTGCATTCAATAAATGCTCGCTATAAAATTATTACTAAGCACATAAGGAATGTTTGAAAATATGAAGGATTGAATAAATGATTTCCTTCTTATTA
The DNA here is from genome assembly GCF_057802395.1 of Ceratotherium simum simum. Lineage (NCBI taxonomy): Eukaryota > Metazoa > Chordata > Mammalia > Perissodactyla > Rhinocerotidae > Ceratotherium > Ceratotherium simum. Next base: position 40,956,587 of record NC_141924.1, read on the forward strand.
AGATTCTTCTAGTAATTCTTGAACAATAATATTTCATAATACACAGATTAGAAGTTAAATGGTAGTATCAGAAAAGTTGAAGGCCATAAATTTGCATTCCTATTTTGAATCAACAATCCCCTGCCGATTATTCTATTTATTTTTAGAGAAATGGCAATTTAAAAATACCCCTAGCTTCGCAAATCTTCTAAAGAACAGGGCATGTATAAAAACATCAGATAATCAAATGAAGACTGGCTAATTTTAGTCTGAGCAGTTAAAATGTGGCATATTTATGACTCAGAAGCCTGAAATTATCTTAAACTCATCTATTTCTTTTGCTGATTGCCTATACTGAACTAGTTTTCTGTGATTAATTTTAGGGTTTACGATATGAAAAGAGAGATAGATATCCTAAAAGTCACCAACTCCCTGCGTTTCTATATTTGCATCTTTAGTTAGGAAATTGGCAAAAAGATTCCACTTCAGACAACTATATTATTCAATAAATTATAGGATAAATAGATAAAATGTAGTATATTCATACAATGGACTGTTATTCAGCCTTAAGAAAGATGGAAATTCTGACACATGCTACAACATGGATGAACCTTGAAGACATTATACTAAGAGAAATAAGTCAGACACAAAAGGACAAATACTGCATGATTTCACTTATGTGAGGTACATAAAGTAGTCAAATTCATAGAGACAGAAAGTAGAATGTGGTTTCCAGGGGCTGTGGGGAGAGGGAATGGGGCATTATTGTTTTAGATATGGAGTTTCAGTTTGGGAAGATGAAAAAGTTCTAGAGGTGAATGGTGGTGATGGTTGTACAACAGTGTGAATGTACTCAATATCACTGAACTGTACACTTAAAAATGGTTAAAGCAGGAAATTTTGTGTTATGTATATTTTATCACAATTTAAAAAAGGTCAAAAACAAATTATAGATTTGTAAAAGGCTAAAGATACAGCTCTTGAAAATAAAAGCTTATTGTAATGTAGTGTTTGGGGATGTGGACTAATCTAGCTTTAGTGAAGAAAAATAAAAGAGAACTTTCAATAAAACTACCACTGAGCCAGCCTTGAAGGTCTGGTGGTTAAAGTTTGGTGAGCTCTGCTTTGGCGGCCTGGGTTCGTTTCCTGGTGGCAGAACCACACCTCTCGTCTGTCAGTTGCCATGCTGTGGTGGTTGCTCACATAGAAGAACTAGAAAGACCTACAACTGGAATATGCAGCTATGTACTGGGGCTCTGGGAAGGAAAAAAATAAATAAATAAAATAAAAATAAAAAAATAAAGCTACCACTATGACAGATCTGGGTAAAAAAAGTTAACACTTTGGTTCAACTAGCATTGAGGACCTACTCTGTGTCAGAGTCTGGGATACAAACATGATTTGCCTCAGGGAGTTTAACCTCTCATGCAGAGAGAAACTCTTCAAACATCATTTCGGTGTAAATCCATGAAATTCACACGTTTAAGAGTACAGGTTTTAGCATTATATAGACCCAGATCTGCATCTGGCTCAAAAATTATAAGCTATGTTACATTGAGAAAGTCTCTCTCTCAGAATCTCAGTCTTCTCATTTATGAAATATGGATATGCATATAAACTTCACAGGGAAATTACATATAGAGTGCTCACGAGGAAGTAAGTGTTCAGTTAATAGTGGCCACTCTTGTTGCTGTAAGTCCTAGGAGAGAAGCACAGGCTGGCTGGGGCCACCTGATAACAGCCTGGCAAAATGAGCTGCACTAGGCTGGCCTGGCCTCATTGTGCCACTTCCGTAATTGTTGATGCCAGCACAGAAAGAGCACAGCATTTGTTTGATCATTACTAGTGGGGTTGTTATTGAAAATACAGTAATTATATTTATATCCAGAGTTATGACAAAAATTGAAAGTTAAAATTTGAAGATTATGCCCTTGATCTGAGTTGTCATAGAATGGGTAGTACAGATGGTTGCAATGGACTGAACATTTGTGTCCTCCCCAAATTTACATGTTGAAATCCTAACGCCCAATATGATGGCATTGGAAATGGGGCCTTTGGGAAGTGATTTGGTCATGAGAGGGGAGCCGTCATGAATAGGATGAGTGCCCTTATAAAAGGGAGCCCAGAGAGCTCTCTTGCCTTCTTTCCGCCATGTGAAGACACAACCAGGAGAAGTCTGCAACTTGGAAGAGAGCTCTCACCAGAACGCAACGTGCTGGTGCTCTGATCTCAGACTTCTAGCCTCCAGAACTGTGAGAAGTAAACTTCTGTTGTTTATTAGCCACCCAGCCTATGATACTTTATTATAACAGCCTGAACTGACTGAGGCAATGGTACAAATAAAATAATTTCCTTCATATAGAGGGGACACAAATATTTGTGAATTGCTGCTTTCATATTTTGGGTATTTAAAAGACATCAAAAAAATTAAAATGTAGATAAATAGTATTATTTAAACATGTACTTCAAATAAGTTACATTAAAGGAGAAAAAAGCACAGATAATTTCTATCCTTTTACACCACACCTCATTGATAGGGCTTCTATCACAAGCCTCACAAGAACCAGTGGGAAAACTTGTAGGTGTTAAAATAAAAAAATTCTGGGCTCCTAAGGAGAGGATTGTAACACCTCAAGGGCAATGCAGGGATGCTGCATCCAGGGCCTGTGGTTCCTGTCCTCACATATCTTCACCCAAACTACCTAAGTTCATCACTTCAGGACCTCACACTGCTTAAAATTCCTTATGTCTTTTGCTTATCTGGGTTAACAATTGTGTGTGTGTTTGTGTGTGGGGAGGGGGAGACAGAGAGAACACAGGGTAGGTGTGAATACTTTGAATTGGTTCCTTTTATCTTAGAAGTTTCCTCGTACCAGCCACACTGAAGCATTTTGATCATGAGAAAAGTGAGTTTAGGGAATTTGAAGTCAAAACCACTTTAAAGAAAAGGCAGCTTGAGAATATCAGATGGGAAGCAGAACTATATCAGGAAAAAAGCGAAGGTTAGAAAGAGATAAGGCAGTGCAGAAAGCCAGATTTACTTATTTTTCACATTTCGGGCAGGGTTGATTGATTGAGGGTTACAAAAGCTGGAGAAATATTTTGTTCCCGTCTCCATCTTACGCATCCAGTCCCCACTCACGATGCTGAGAAGATGGTGGTTCAGCATAGACTGTGGGTTTTCATAGTTTGTTTGTGCAGCCACTCTGGGTAAATATCCATCTCATGAAATGGAAAAAAAATCTTAAACTTTGTTACATAACTCATAGGTTGGGGACTGCCGGGATTTTCTCTCTTATTTCAGCTGTCTCACTTAATGACAAATTTGGCTTTGCCTTTTGTAAAATATATTGATAATTGTTCAAATCTTATCATAATTTAAAACAATGAATGTTTAAAAATTATATAATTATGCAAATCCATTTTTTCTAGAATTATGTTAATAGGCATAATTAAGATAAAAAAATCTTGTATTCTATTTTACAGTGGTATTATAAATACTATCACATATATAATGCTCTAAGACGTAATTTGGGGGCATTAAGAAAACCTCTAAAATTAGAAAAAAATATTTTAAAGTCAAAAAAGTAATGCTAGGTTAAATCCCTCATAGTTCAAATATTACATACCTAATACAAAAATAAGTAACTTTCCAGGAGATGTTATAGCAAATTGTGTCAGTGCTACAAGCAAACATAGATTGGATAAGCAAAAATGCTGAGCCACTTGCAAAATTGCTGCTAAAAATTATTTCGTTCCATACATTTCAGACTATTGAAAATTCATATAATATCACTTTGGGGGTCATTGAGTTATCAAACCCATGCATATTGAGCATTTGTTCAGAAACATTGTTTCTTCAGTCTGAAACATTTTATACAAATTCCTAAACATAGGCTTTGCCAGGATTCTTCTGAGAGTGGAAAATAAAAACAATAGCAGAGTTAAGCAATTCATATTAATCATAAGAACAGGGGACACAAATTACTCAAATGTACAATGGAGCATTTGCTGAAACAGATGTTTCATATTTTAGAAGAGGAAAGAAATAAAATTGTTTGTAGTTTATGTCAGGATTAAATTTTAATGAAAAGAGAAAAATGGTAAGATATTTACCATGAATTACATTTGCTGATACAGGAATCATTCTTACCAAGATTGGCATGTATTTATCTTTAGAGGTAGAACAAGATTTGACATTGAAAGGGTAAGTGGTGTTAGTATTAATATTCCATGTCAGTATTGTAAAGGGATTTTTATGCAATTTGCAAAACAATGACTCAAACAATAACGCCAATTAAAATGGTGGATAAACATTTTTTTACCAGAAAATAATTGAGGTACTAAAATGAGAATACTCAAAATATTCTTTATCATGGGGGAAAAAGCAGCAAAATAAGCAATTTTATTGTCTGATATTTCCTTGGTGAAAGAATAACTCTGTAATTTCAATTTCAGATATTACATACAAAATTTTCTTTAATTTTTTAAAAGGAGAGTGTGTCATTTGCCATGCAGCAACATAAAACTGCCTTTAATTTTAAAATGGTTCATGTGATAACATGTGTTATATAACATAAAAAAAATAATTTATTTCTGGAAACCTGCTCAGGCTACATTTTGGTTAGGTTTATTTCTCTGGAGAAAATGACCCCATTCATGACTCCAAAGAAAGTAATTTCATGGTAGGGTAGAAAGTCTTTTTGGTACCCTTCACATCATAATGCATACTGAATTAGCCTACTTACAGGCCATGAAGACTGTCAAATGTCTCGTCTTACTTTTGACCTCTCTGAAAGGGAGTCATGCTATTGAATTTGTCTAATTTCAGCATTTGCTTTAAGGAGGGGAGAGCTCATGGTGGACTCCTCCCAGAGCATGCCTACATCTGACTGTCTCAAAACCAAACTGCACCTTGTGTTCAAGATTTCTAACCAGCCTCCACTTCTCTTCTTTCTTCCTTCACACTTTCCTTTCCTCTTTATTCCTTGCAGACTTGTACATGTTTTACAATTTTAAAAGAATGCCCCTATAATATTGCCAAGGAGATAACTTTAATAGCAAATATAACAACAAAATTACCATTTGCTGATGCTGTTGTAGTAACTTCCGTAATAAACACTTACTAAACATGTATTGGAATTTTCATATGAAATCTATAAAATAGGATTTATAATCTTAATTTTAATAGATGAGGATGTTGAGGCAAAGAGGTTAAATTGTCTTCATCCACTGCCAATATTCTTAATTACAAAAAATGAATAATTCAACCCAAAATAATGCCCTGGTGCAGAGAAATAAGTAAATAAATCAGAATGTTAGAGCAAATCAAAATTAGCATTAATTATTCGGATAGCTGAATCATTTGTTTTAAATTCTTATTAACTTTAGACTTTACACACTATCTTTAAAATCGTATTGCTGGGTTTTAAAGCATTTCCATTTCATCTCTTTTGTAGATATGCAACTTAGATTTCAGAGCCATGAAAGATGATAAAGTTTTCAGAACAAAATAAAGACTAACATCAATGAGCCCATCCAAAGCAAAGATTAATAAGGTTCTAGAAATAATGGACTGAAATCTATCCAATAATTATAATAGCTAACTTGGAAGACAATACCTACTATCAACAAGATACTGTTACATAAACCAACATACTGTGTCTTGAACTCATTTGATTATCACAATCACTCAGTGAAGAAATGAAAACATATAGAGGTCTACTAAATTGTTCTGCAATCAGTAGCTAAGTGGTAGAGCTGGGATTTTAACACAGAGAGTGTTTCGAAAGCCAGTATTATGCTACAGTGAGATTATAGAAGGCTCCTTCTTTAGTGTTCTAAAATGTCATAAGTCATGAAATATGGTTTAGCTTTAGTGTTATCAAGAATAATAATGATTGTGAGAAACCCATCTTACCCAGTGTCCCAAAGAAAGTGACAAAACTCTCAATCATTTGGTAAATAAAAACATAAAGTGATTCTGACCATAGTTAATAAGTATCTTGAAAAGACAGTCTATTACTAAGTCAAAGTACTATTATTCTCTTTATAAAGTGAACATTCCAATATTTGCAATTATCCTAAATATAAGCTACTTGATGACAAAGGCTATGCTTTGTTCACTCCTGTATCTCTAACACCTGGGGCAAGATATACAGTAGGTCCTCAATAGCAACTATTGAATAAAGAATGAAGAATAAATAAAGGAATGAATTTCCAAAGTCGTATCAAAGATTTTAAAGGGAATAAGTCCAGATAATGTAGCAAGCATAAAAATCTGAGAAGCACATAGTGTGAGCATCCATTTTATTGTTAATTACTTTACACACAAAATATAGTTCTTTTCCTTTAGGTGACCTTTTGTATTACGGATATCATCCACTTAGATTTTGGCTCTACTTGTTCTATCTAAAGATACTGTCTTTAATAATTAAATTCTCCTACCATGGTTTAATTTTAGCATCTGAAGGACAAGTACACATGATGCAATCTAATGTTTATTGATGATAAGTAGTAAAGAAAAGTAATATCACATGTACATCAAGTATTTTGCATAGACAAATGACATTTAAAAAAGCAATGTGTTCTTTACTTCCACCTCCTCCCACATGCCATCACTCACACAGGAAAATGAAATATGCTTTGCCTTCTTCACCAGTTATGATGTGCTTAGTTAAGAGTGATAACTTGGAAAGGGGTAATGAGACCTCTGAGTTCAAACGGTAACTCTGCTGCTTACTAATTAGGCTAACTTTATGAAACTTTCAGTTCTCACTTTCATCATCTATAAAACCATGATAATGTAGGAAGAGTTCTTTTGATAATTAAAGGAAATTTAATCGTATGATTAGTAGAGCATCTGCCACAAACTAAGAGCCCAGTAAATATTCCCTTTTCTTTCTGAATTCTCTTCCCTTTATATAAGAGCTCTCTTAGGCCTATGTGTGAGAAAGCTGAGCAGGATTAATGGTAAATTATAAATTCAAGGAAAAGGGAATTTTTTTTTCCAAGATGACCATTACTGTCTAAAATAAAAATCAATCCACAACTTTGATTTCATCAGCAACAGACTGTTGTGAAATGATATATTGGATTCCCAAAACAATAAAGGCAAATTTTCACACAAAATGACATTCTTTTTTACAGTAATATAATGTAAGGTTTTATATAACAATGTGATAATGAAAATTTATCATTAAACATCACTGCAGCGATCCCCATATATCCAATCGGATCTCTGAGAGTCTTTGGAAGTAGACTGGGCAGAGTTTTCTTTTCATTATCCAGATATCAGAGAATGAAAGAGGTAATTGCTTAACCGTTGCTGATGGCAGATTGTGTATATGTATTATTGTTAAGTAGTATTATTATCCAGTAGTTTTTTAGCTCTGTGATCTTCAATGTCTTCACCTTCCCCTACGCTCCAAGACTCTTCATGATGGGGGGGGACGTTGGGTGAAGCCAAGATGAACTCAGATTTCCTAACTTTCTCTCACTCTATAATTCTTTTTACTATAACCAGCATCCTAACGAGCCATATCCAAGTAAAGTTGTAGGCACGTAGAGACTAGGCAAAGAGTTATTTCCATAAAATTTCATTAGCGTTTTGGTGGAAAGAAGTTTAAATTCTGAGAAAAGCCTTCTTGAACTGTTCTGAGATCCTCATTTTTTTACATAAGCACTTTCAGTTAATATGGCAGATAGGAAAAATGATGGGCCGTTAATTAAGCCAGAATTTTTTTTGATTCTGCCACTAGATATGAGAGCTTAGATAAATGACTTGACTTATCTGGCCCTCTAAAATGAGGATATTAGAGGAGGTAATGTCTATAAAAGGAGAATATTACACTAGATAGATAAATTTTTTTTCTAGCTCTATGCTACTATTATACACACACGCACACACATACACAGGTCTATACTTTTTCATTACAGGACTTGGTACTTCTAATAGAGAAAGGTTTGACTAAATGAAACTTGTGAGGAGCATTTGCAAGTAATATTTATTCTCTTATGGGTCACAAAATGCTTTCCTAGTTAAAATCTGCTTTTCCATCACGACCTTTCTTACTGAAAACTTCTTACTCTATTTGGTGTGCCAGGAAAGCGAGGTTGTTAATAACAGTCACGCTTTGAGGGAGAAAGTCAACTCCCAGAAGTATTTAAAGAGATTTAGCAAATCTAGGATAATGTGAGTAGCTTCCAGGAAGCATGCCTGAGCATCTGAATTTTTTTTAATGCATCCTCTTTGTTATTATTATTATCCAGTGTGTTCAGGGTCTATAGAGAGCCAACCCATGGAGTTCTTGAAAGAACCACTGAATGTTCATCAATTGAGAGGAAAAGTATTATTTTAAAATACAATTTCCAAAAGTTCTTTTCCTCTATTTTGCTTATCTTCTTAAACACAAAAACTTTTTGTGACATATAAGTGCGATGTGCTCTAAAGATCTTTAGTAATATTTTAATCAATTACCAGATCGTTCTTAAACTATGCACTTTGAGGCAAAATTACAGGAGGTTTGTATGGCTTTCCTATGCTACAGATCTTTCACATATAAGGTTTTGATTCAAATAGAAAGTGTAAAAACTCATTTTTTATTCATGGGCTTACAACATATTCTATATAGGCACATATTCTATAAAGATAAGAAAAGGCGTCACTGTATTTCCAATGCCTTTACCTTATGTCATGCTTTATGCCATGTACTGACCCCCCTAACTCATGGACTCTTCGGAAGTTAAGACATATACTAAGACACTGATGTTGTGACAGTATCACTTTAATTCAGAGTATCTCTCTTCATAAATATTCTAAAAACTTTTTAAGGAATAAACTACATATTTTTATTATTAGGGCTTGAATTGAGTCTTTTTTTCCCTGCAGTTATTTATGAGTGATTTAGCGTGTAATTGTTAAATAAAAGACAATTAAAAGTTGAAAGGAAAAACTGCCCCAAACCACAAAAATGCACCAAGAAAAGCTATGATTTCTTTCTTGGAAATGTAAGCTATTTTTCCTAGGATTATTCCAAATGAGCAGAAGATCTCATTACTTGGATGAGCTCCCTCCAAAGTGTGCCATACTAAATTCTATTTCAACACACTTATGAAAATTACAATTCAAATCAAATAACTTCTATATCTCACAACTGAATAATAGACGAAATAACTCATACATAAATCAGACAAGTAAAACAGCCATTGATGGCTTTTCACAATGAAATTACAGTAAGATCACTAAAAAATTGTGACGGGTAGGCTAGATACTATTTGGCTCTTGCATAAAGAACTTAAAACAAATATATATGGTTCTGTCATTTAAAAATTCAACCTTTTCCCAAAGAGTAATGTACAAAATTGAAATTATATTTAAAACTGAATTATATACATAAAAACAAAACTTGAAGAGAGCCTAGTCTTCTTGTGCGACAACTGCTATCTGTTGGGAAATGTTTATGTTTTGGTTGAATGACTTAGTTGAGTTTCTCTGGTCAGTAGAATGTTGGAAAACAGCATGTCAACGAGGAATTGCTTATTTATTTCAGATCTTGCAATTCATTCAAATTGGCAGAGTTTTTTTCTTTTTTTTTTTTTAACATGATAGAAAAATCTGTTTCTTAAATTATCCTTCTTATATCCAGAACTATGTAAACAAGTTCATAACCTGTTCCACCACCTCAAAACAGCATTTCACATATTTGGAATTTATTTTTTAAATCAAGGAACAGTTTTGAAAGTTTTGAATTTTGGATTTTATAAATTTCTAATTTAAAACTTTAAAGTGTATGGCCATACCTCACTACAGCATAAAGTGAGCTAGAGTGCTTTGTGTCAAGTGAAGTGGCACGTGAATAATATCCAGACAGGTATGTAACAGAAACATCCCCTTCTCCTGCTCCTCTCACACCTCAGAAGTAAATAAAATAGAGGTAAGATAATTATATTTATATCATCACCATGACTAATTACATTTAATCTTTCAAAATTAAGATGTGATTTATGCATCAAAGTTCTTTGGGGGCTAGAAAATTTTGTGTAAGTGTAGTTTGCATATATCCTAGAAAAAATATTTATGTATTTCTTTTTTTATCGGACACTTACATCCTTTCTGTCATTTTGTTAACTTGCTACATTTGACTTTAATGTTTGTTTTAAATTTTAGAGAACTGCATGTGCAAATTCATTTCAAAATAACCATGATATTAAACGTGATATAACATTAACATGGATTTTGCTTTTCCATCTTTATTTTATTATTTTTGATATTCACATTTATTCAAAATTTAAAAGTGTTTGCATCTAGGAAATCATTATAATTTACCAATTCTACCATAAAGAATGGTATCAAGAATGCATTTAATTTTGTTTAATAAAAACACATTTAGGAAAACTATTATTATTATCAAATAATAGTTGGATAAGGAAATACATGTCATAGTCAAGTTGTGAGAAGATTAGAAATGTACTAATGAGATCAAGCTAAAAATTTTAAGCCTGCTAATGGTTGCCATTTTTTTTATGATTCTAATTTAATGACTAGAAACAAAGCAAGTATATTGATTCTGTTTAAAATTTTCAAAATAAATTTTCTATCACATACAGAGAATGTGAGGCACTTTGATTAAATTTTACTTATTACCTTTTTTCTTGTTTAGAATTTAAAATGATATGATGATAGTCAACAGATATAATGGAATCGACATAAACATTTTCTGCCACATAGACGTGTCACAAGGATTACCATGGCCTCTTACCTAAGAGGATTATAGGATACAGGATTTTCAGTTTACTCCAGCAAATTGAAACCGAGTTTTAGAAGGCTCCAATTGCTTACTATGTTAATTTCTTATCTTAGAAAATAGAAAGCTGACTGTTTCTATACAAGAAATTTGTAAGATCTTCTAATTTTATAGAAGCTCTAGTAAAATTTTCATATCACTAAAGTACTTACTGTTCTGTTGTGAATTCTGGGGTATTTTGTTCTTCGTTTCCTTTCAGATTCTTTTTCTAAAAAAAACAAAAGCAATATGCACAGTGGTTAGTTGACTACACATAGTTCAGAATCATTTCAGATTGTCATAATTATAACTAATTTTATTATTTAATATTTCTACTTAAAAGTCTTGCAATATAAACATCCAAATACAAGATAATGTCATATATTGTATATTAAGTATGTATAGTATAAGATAAATAGATAATGGGGATTTTACAGTCGGTTTAAAGAGCTAGAGATCAAGATTCTGTGAGTAGTTTATACAATGATTTTGTGGAAAGTTAGTTATAGTTCCTATACTATAGTTTTTCAATTTGAAAATTGAAATAATATTAATCTAGGCCAACATTGTTAGAGAATATTACCTTACTATATTCATTAAAAAAGAATCAGAATTATCAGTCAGTTAAATGCCTGGTGCTATATTGAATATCAATATAATTACTATAAATCAACTTTATACGTCTCATATTACTTTTGAATTTATATTTCCACTAAAGTTAGGAGCACTTCAATATATTGCACATATTTGCCTATTTTCAGAGCCAAATCAATGTCCAGATATAACCTAATACTATTCTAACACATAGGAGATTTATATATATATAATTTCCCATCAAGGGTAAGGAGAAAAATAATCTCACATCATTGCATAAAAAAGTACAACTTTTAGTTTAGAGAGTAAGAAAATTAAATCTTTCCCAAGAGTCAGTATCAGGAATTGCTTTAATGTAATAAAGGTGTCAAGAATTTCTGATTTGGTTTGACAAGTTGGCAACTCACAAATGAAAAATTTCACAGTGCTGGAGACAAGTACCTTTTTATATAAGTTCTCATCATTTTTAGTCCTCAAAAAATTTAGGTAGAATGAAAACCAAGAAAGAATGAACTATTTAAAAATAGGTTCATACTAGGCAGGTTACTCTGTTTTTAAGAGTTCTTACGATGGTTATTTTCAACAGAACTACAAAAACATGATGCCAGCAGCTCTGGCGATTGGCTCACGTGGGTACCTGTAGCGGAAAAGATCTGAAGTGACAGCTATATTTCCAAAGCTGCATGTACTGCATCTGTTCAATGGTTAAGCCTCCAAGGTCTGCTTTCATTTTATTCCTGCTGAAAACTCAACTGTTTTCTAGTAAAATCCATTAGAAATAGCAATATAAGAATGCACTTAGATTTGCCCGACTGCCTCTTAAAATACAACTTTGAGCCACAATTAATTTTAGATAAGATTTCTATATATAGTTTCAGTATACTGATGCTTTTCTCATTAAAACAAAACCACAACAAAATTCCATGGGTGTACATATTAAGGTAACAGAGTGACATAAAGCTCTTTACAAGAAATATGGGGACAAAACCTGTCAGAGAAAATGAAGGCTTTCTACTAAAGAACTAAAAGAATACTTGACATGATATGTATTGTACATTATTACTTACCAAGGGGCAGGCTTCCCAAAGGGAGGCAGTGAAAGGACTGAACAGTTTCAGTGACTTATGAGCCATCTGCAGGGATTTGATTTCGTTTTGGTTTTGCATGCGTATCTATCACAAGGATGAATGGGCAAGCCTGTCCTACTGTAGGAGACAAACAACTGTTTTATTTTTAATCTATGTGCTGAATGTGGATGTGCATAGTATTTTTCTGGTAGCTAATGTCTGTCTCTTGCATGTATAAACACCAGTCTTTATTTTAGAGGAAAAAGTTAAAATAGCACATGATGATTTTGCACCTTCTGTCATCTATCTGGCTCTTCAGTAAAGAAATTGGTATCAGTAGATCTGACTCAGTTCCCTGGTATTGAGACTTAGCACTTTTATGTCTTTATGCCATACTTTAAAAAAAAAATCCATGCATCTGTTTAGGTGGATTCATATATTTTTCACAGAACATTATATGCAGTTATAGTCAATAAAGCTGATGACTCTTGCATGTTGTTTTTATCTAGTTTTAGAAGCAGGCCTGACATGGAGAAAAAAGAAAATTATCTGCGACTTAGAGATTGCTTGACAGTGGCTAGAAATCAAACTGGTGAAACCTTGCAGCTCTAATCATAATTCTCTTCCAGATTTAAGCAAAGCATTGCATGCTTTAGGTGTTATTACCACTACAAATCCTTGACTTTTCTTGTCGTTTTTTGGAGAGAAGGAAGTATTTGTATTCATTTTAATGTTGGATATTTAAAAATGCACAGCTGTGTTTTTTTAAAGGAGACTTACTTTCAAGAATGACAAATAACTAATATCTACATCCAAACTTTATTTTAAATATCTCAAGTATTTCATTTGATGAAAATATTGATTTTAGTTGAGCTTTCCCTAACACAGCACCGAGCTAAATATTTATTTAGGGTTGGATTTAAAGTGAGCTCTGTGAATCCTTGAAACACAGCTGCTTGTAAACACTGTCCCATTAGCCCCAGGTAAACTGAGAGGGCAACGGAATCCTATCTCAAGTTTTAAATTTCAAAACTGCAAAATATTAATAAACAGAGTTCTCTTTCTTTGACTCCCTCCTACTGAAATGGCAAAACTCATGGCTAGAGCATAGTTATGAAGTTGATGTGCCATTTCCTCCCTACAGACGTTGCTAATCCTAGGGGATTTTGTTAGATGTCTTTTGGCTTAAACTCTTATTCTTGGAACAGCAGTCAGCAAGCAGAGATTTCTTTAAAAAGTCATTAGTGACTTAAATGTAAACTTTTTGTTTGTTTGTTTGTTTGTTTGTTTTTGTGAGGAAGATCAGCCCTGAGCTAACATCCACGCTAATCCTCCTCTTTTTGCTGAGGAAGACCGGCTCTAAGCTAACATCTATTGCCAATCCCCCTCCTCCTTTTTTTTTTTCCCCAAAGCCCCAGTAGATAGTTGTATGTCACAGTTGCACATCCTTCTAGTTGCTGTATGTGGGACACCGCCTCAGCATGGCTGGAGAAGCAGTGCGTCAGTGCACGCCGGGATCCGAACCCAGGCCGCCAGTAGCGGAGCCGCGCACTTAACTGCTAAGCCACGGGGCCGGCCCCAAATGTAAACTTTTAAACACAAAAATAAAGCATTGCATGACAAATAAAGCATTGCATGATTCTTGATTATATCCTGGACCAACATGAAAAAGCAATTAGCTATTAAGAACATTATTGCAACAGTGAATGAAATTTGAATATGGACTATGAATTAGATAATGGTATTATATCAATAGTAAATTGCCTGTGTTTGTTAACTGTTTTTGTGTAATGTAAGAGAATGTTCTGTTTTTAGGAAATATACTGAAATATATGCTAAAATATTTAGAATAAGGCACACCCTGTTACCAACTTATTCTCAAATGGTTCAGAAAAATATATGAAATATATATATATACACATACATATATACATATTATACATATACATACATATACAATATATAATATGTATACATACATATATACAATATATACATATATACATATATATATATAATATGAGAGAGAGAATGATAAAGGATAAAATGTAAACAATTGGTTAATCTATGTAAAGGGCATATGAGAACTTTCTGTACTATCCTAGCGAATTTTATGAGAGTTTGTAATAGCAAAACAAACATTACCAAAAAAGAGACTACAAGATTATCTGTTAAAAATATTAAAGTACCATTTTTCAGTATCTAAAAAATATTACAGTAAATATTTGTTCATTAAGCACAAGATTGTTTCACTCTGTCTAAACTATAAAAGATAATAACATTTACCTGGATGACTATTGGAGAGTATTAGGCAATAAAAGGAAAATAATCCATCAAATAATACAGTAAACAAACGAATGTTCTATAAATAGTTGCAGTCATTATAGGTACCTGTGGCATTGCTGGTAGGAACAGTATGGAAGGCAATAATACAGAATACATACTCCCCTTGAAAGGAAGGTAGAAGGACAAAAGATTATGCATTTTGTTTAGAGCAAAGGAATTTTTCTATTTTTTCTCTTTTGTGTCTAACCATCGACAGCCATTTAGGAGGCTTAAGGCTACAAGCCTGTCCTCATTATAACAGAAGCAAATGTTTACCAACAAAGATTTTAAAAGGGGAGCAGGATGAATGGTCTACTCATTTTTCTGTTGTGACACGTTATTATACAAGTCAAAACATACTAAAACATTTGTTGGCAGCTGGAATTACAATAATCATACTAGGTTCAACCATGTTTAACATTTTCATTATACTCAGAATAATGATTTTAGAAAGGGGGGCTGATAATGAGGCAGCATGGCACTAAGTCAGGAGAGCCAGTTTGTACCTTGAAAAGGAGGATAGGAATTAATTAAATGAGAAGCTCGGGGAAGTTAATTGGGACTGAGTGAAGATAAGGACACTGGCAATGCATGAAGAAATAAAACTATCAAAATAAAAAAAGTATAGCAGAAGGTTCCAGTGAGCTCGCCTAAGGGAGAAGAAGTCTGCAGGAACGGGAGTGACAGGGGCAGAATCGTGCCTGTGGGAGCCTCTACTGGCCTCCACCTCCAGAACAGTGCCTGTCACAGAAATACACATTTGTTGAATGAATAATATTGTATATTGACGAAAGTACAATTTGCTGTTGTATAATCCTAGTCTGTCTCTGCCTCTATCTACTGTGTGACCTTAGGTAAATCACTTAATCTATTTTGACCTCAATTTTATCAGCTGTGAAATGAGAGAGTGGAAAAAAGTGATTCTCCAAGGTGACTTCCAGCTCTAAATATTTCTGTATATGGTTCTGTTTATTAAAATGGGCAACTGTGAACATTTTTGTAGAAGAGAATAGCCTGATATGAGTTTTAAATGAAGAGAAATGGGGAAAAATAGAAAGGAATAAAAGAGCAATGCATTGATTCAAATAAAGAAAAATAAATCCCATGGGAAGAGACTTTAATATAGAGGAGAGAATGCAAAAGGTAATTTATGGTTTGGGTATGTATGAAGTGACATTTACGTGTACTATTAATACAGGCATGCAGATGCAGAAATCGTTATCTGTTCCTTTTATTATTGCCAGAGTGACTCTACAGACTCCCTGCTTCCACATTTAGACTTCTCAAGTGACCAGAAATGAGGAATGTTCAAAAGAAGCCAAAAAATGGCAGGAGTTCATGTAAATGTTCTCTTTCTACAAGGCCATAGAATTGGGACTGCCCATCTTAGAGAAGAGAAAGCTGAAGTAACTCTTAGGATCTATATTTAAGTCCATGAAGAGCTATTAAATTCAAGACCTACCAGGCACAAATGCTTATACCTCCATCAACCCTGGCTTCCTCATGCATTTTCTTTCCTACAAGCTTGTTGAGCACTTGCATTCTATAAAACATAGTTTAGCCCTTACTCATACATGATCTTGTTATTTTTCCCACTTCCATCTATGCTGATTTTGAATCGACAACTAGAGGTGGCCATGCACTTTACATTTGTGTTTCTCTAAAATAAGGTGATACTTAAAATGAGTTAGATGCTCAATAAACACTTGTCAGTTGATGGAGATGGGCAGGATATATTTTGAGCTCAGAAAATGAACTGGAATGTTGATTGGCAGCTACCAAAAATGACTTCTTGGCCATCAAGCATGCTTGGTGATCTTGGGACTTCTGTGAAGCCTCTCCCTTGCTTTCTTCTCATCATCCTATTCCTCTGGGCATTCTTGGGAAGAGGAGCTAGGGACCTGTCATATGCGGATGAAAGGTATACTATTCTTTAACTAGAAAGATACAGTCAAATAGCTTTAAAGGCAGCTGAAGCTATGACTTGAAATAAACTTGGCCATGTGGGTCTAAATCCACTGCAGAGATGAGCAGGAGCCATCTTCACAGCTTTGTCAGAACAGAGCAGAATTCTATGTTGAAATCAAGACCACTGATCACAGTACCCCTATAAGAAAACTGGAGGGTCTGTGATGGCAGAATTAGCGTCTCTGTGGGCAGGATGGGGTAGAAAAGAAGAGGAAGGCACGGCAGAGAGAACACAAAAGAACTGGGCTATTTTTAGAGGGTGTTGATTTCTATACAGATTCTGGTACTCCAACAGTTAGAGACCATGGAGAATATTTAGACAAAAGAGATACTTACATAATTGCTGGCTTTGTAAAAAGGGGAGGCCAATTAAATATCTTTACAAAGGGCTCCAGATAGCTGTAAAAACTCTGCACATTTCCTAACAGGACAGAGGGTGTTAGCGAAGTGACAAAAAATGAAAATAAGTTGACTCAGCTCTCCCAAATTTTTAAGGTTGGGTGGAAAGAGTAGGGCAGTAGTTCTATAAACACATTTCAGCCTGAGGGAGAGACAATAATTTATTTAAACATTGGTTTGCTGTAAATTCAAACCCAGCAAAATATCATTGGACAAATAAGTGGAATGTTGGGATATGGCATGAGATCTTTATAGCTCTATGCTGATTGGCTCAGCTTTAGTGCTTTGCTCTATTCTGAGTTTAGTTCAGCACCACGGGAAGATACCAAGCTGGAAGTTCAGGGCCAGCCATGACAAAACCATAGCCTAGAAAAAGTGGTCTTCAGTCTCCTCTATTTAACATCCCTGTGGGGAACAATTGTAGAGGCAAAATAGAAAATAAGCAACTTCTCATGTTAAATTTGTTCTCAAGACATCATCCTTTTTTATCTCTCTTTTTTACTGGTAAATATAAAGAGTGTACAAATATAAACAACAAGACAGATTGGTTCATAGGTGTCCTGGACCTTGACAATCACATGAAAACTGGCCTCTTCTAACATTTGCTGTGGGAGGTAATACGCCTATTTTTGAAGAAGCAGCATGATTTAAAAAAATAATTTTAACTGCTATTTAATAAGCTGCATTCAGCTGATTGTGTACATTTATCACATTCATCTTCACAAGGACATGGTGAAGTAGGTGTTAAATCTCTGTATACATATGAACAAACTAGGTTCACAACTTCGGAGTTAGTTAAGTGGCGGGGCCAGGATTTAGATTCAGCTCTGTCTGTATCAGAATCCTGTTTTCTCCTTGCAACAAAGTCCCTGTAATGTTGGAACGGACTATGAGAAGGTAGAAAACCTACTTTTCCAGACATTTCTTTGCTACTTATTAAATGTGTATCACCTGAAGGAACTCAAATAAGGTTTTTGCATCTTAATTGCTTCATTTGTAAAATAGGAGAACCCAATACTTACCCTAAGGAAAAAGACTAGGTTAACTGATTTATTGAGGTATGTTTGATTTCTAAAAGTAATTGAAATATCTAAACTTAGAGGAACAAGAAGCCTTAAAAATAGAAGCGTTTTCAAGGAATGTTCAACATGCAACCTTTTTAAAATTCATCACTACTCCTGGAACTTTTGCCTGCATATCATTATTCCTACATTAAACAAAAGACTCCAAAATCAACATAACACTTTCATCTACACATGAGGTAATATTGGGGAATTACCTTCAGGATATAAGTGTAAAACATTTGTCATACTATTGTAAACTCCAGATATCTACATTCACACAGTTCACAAAGAATTACATCAGGCAGGACAGAAAACCATGTGGACATAGAATTCTAGAGATACATTTTCTCTTAATAAGAGTCTACAAAATTTGAGTGAATATCTAAGTTAAGAGCTAAAAACCAAGGAGATGGCTAAAAGATGCTATGTGATGACTTGAAAACACAAAAGTCCACGTTAACTCAAACAGCCACACTTCCAACTGTTTAAATGGACAGCGCTTCTTTAATTCTAAAAGCTCCAGAAGTTAAAAAACAAAAAAACTTTACTTTGGATAAAACACATTTAAAAGCTAGTTCTCAGATTTAGATGTGTGGGAGTTGGAAACGGTAAGAATTTCTAAGAATGGAATGGGATTTCCATTCTGAAAGTGACTGCATATGAAGTCATAGTTTCAGAACAGTAGCCTCTGGATTCTCCCAACAATGGATGCAAACAAATTGATAAGAAGAAAGACCAAAGGGGAGAGGAGACTAAGAATGGCATTTGCCATAAGTAAGAACCAACCACCTAATTCTGATAAAATTATTATTTTTCTTGAAAGGACCGTAAATGTAATCCCATAAATTCTAAATTAATGATTTATTCAGAGAATTCAAAGATGTTTTAAAAAACCGAAATATATTTGAGAGAAATGGAGGATATCCATCAAGTTACATGGGGAATGTATAGTTCCGTCATACTAAATTTTTCACTAGAGAAAGCAATTGGGTGCTCTAGCATTAGAGATTTGGGAGAGAGTTCAATAAAATTTCACTTAAAAATTTGACACTATTTTACTTGACTTTGAAAAAAGACTCTCATTTCACCCATGAAATGATATAAGGAATAGAATAACAGCAGATCAAGTAAAGCAATAACATGGGTGAGCTGTTCTCTCAGCTTCCAGTCTTTGATCTTTTAGGTGTCTAATGTGAATGGCAACTAATTTTCACTGACAGAAAGAATACGATCAAGATTAATTCCTTAGAACTAATTCCTCAGAACAGGCAAATATCCTCGGAGGTAGGACTCTACGCAGGGATTATAAGGGTCTGAGTTTTGGGCCCTTTGATAGAAAACTCAACTGAAGAGACCAACCTTCTATTTGAAATTAAAATTCTTTTGGTATTACAAACTACAGCAAGCAAATTTTTACTCTGTTTCTCAGTGGTGTCATTGTGGTATTTGCCAAAGAATCCCCTAGCATTGTAATTTCCTCTTTAGTTATAGTTTAAGGTCATGTCTCTTTTGAAAAGAAACTGATTTTATCATAATCACTTTCATATCCTTGATATACAGGAGAATCAGAAAAAATCATATAATAATTCACTTTACAGACTTTAATGGATCTATGTAATACCATCTACCACATGTGGATTTTTAATTTTACTAACAATCATAACATGAACTAAAATGTCAACATAATGAAATCATTTAAATGCTAATTATATTAAGAACAGTAAACTTGGTTGGCAGAGGTTGATGGGAAGCACAGATCTTTTCCTTGTTGCATAGACAGCACAGTCTTATTGTCAATACACTGGAGGTGGCCTCAAGTGAAGCCACAGTTCCATCACTCTAAACACACAAATCTCAATAAACGCTCTTGAATTTCTATAGTACAATTCTAGGAGTTGTGTGGAATAAAAAGAAGTAGAAGAAAGGTCCCTTTCCCTCAAATCCCAATTCATATCTCTATCACAGCACTTAGTACGTTATGTTGAAGTTCGTTTTTGTGGTTGTTTAATCCCCTGACAGCTCTCCAAACTCTCCAAGAGATCCTGTGTAATTAATCTTCAACTCACAGCACCTAGTATGTTGCCCGGCATATATCAGGTTCTAAATAAATATCTGTTGAGCTAAACTCTTGAAGAACCCAATTAGTCTCCTTTGTCTACAAAGCATCCCCCCCATAAGAATCTATTTTGCCAACTTGGTAGTGCAGTGGAATCATGGAGCTACGATTACTCTTAGATCAAATGCTAGCTATGCTGCTGGTTTTCATATGCACATGAAAAAGTTACTTGATTTCTACAAGGTATTTAGTTATTATGGAGGACATGGAAATAATTTTTATGTCCCATGACATTTATTTATTTATATTTATAATCTACCTATTTTCACAAAGGCTTACATGAAGCTTGCATAATTAAATAAATTTTGTGACCCTCAATAGAAAGGAAAAGGGGTACAGGAGACGCTTTGCCATGTGTGGGCATATACTCCAGACATTACCCATAAGGAGGAATTCCAGAAGCAGATTATCTTATTCTATACTATCTATACTTCTTCTCTCTTGCAGGTAGATAACTGCTACCCCTCAGACCTTAGCTTCTTGCCCATTATGTGCTCATTCACTTTTCTTTTAGGTGCTATGAGAAAAAGCCAGGTTAATTCTGTGATGTGTTTAATATGCAAGTTACATGATGGGGAACTAACAAGGACCGTCACCTTAACAGGGAGTAAGAGCTGATTGACTTGGTGATTAGGGATATTCAAGCCAAAAATATAAAACTCTCCTACATTTTGTGATAAGCTATAACAGATTACCCACAATCCTAAGAGGTTGTTTTTATGTTGCACAGTTTTCACGTTCCTCTATTAAAAAAAGCAAATGCCAAGAAAATAAGTTAACATGGAAGACGCAATCAACACATTAGGCACAGTCTACTACAACCTCAAATTTTATACTATTATTTAAAATTGATGATCAGAAGTATTTGCAGGAGGTATATAATAAAATTTACTGCTATTTTAACTAAGTCAAGAGAATGTTCTTATCAACATTTAAAAATAGACTTTTAACATGGGACAAATCAAATAATTGTGTCATTAATAGTTAATTTCATTGCAAATGATACCATTTTGATGACTGTTTCAATTAATCTTGATTTTATCGAAAATTTATTTAGTAGATGTTATTTATGTAAATTAATCCTTAAAATTTAGGGAACTGTTTATTCTGTACTTAAATACAAATGTTTTATTCTTTCTGGTATATATATAATTTATATATAATAATAATATAATAATATTATATATATATAATTTATTTTTTTCATATATATATGAAATAGTTCCAAAAGTCTAGATGGTGATTGTGGGAGGTGAGTGTATATTGGAGATAAGAATTGAAGCAACACTGCTGGAGACACCATATATGCCTGAGGAAAACTCAGGCATCTAAATCTAATCATTATTTAAGGAAAATGTAGGTGTACTTCTAAGACAAAGTAGAGCTGACAGTATCACTCTATTCCTCCATTTATTTAAACACAAAACTGTTTATTCCTATTTATTTTATTTTGTAAAGGCCTCACTAAAGCAACTGATACAATTCCTTCATAATATATATTCATTCAGTATATTTTACTGATGGAGTATTTTGGGCAAGGCACTTGCCAAGCACTGTTCCAAATACAAACATCTCAGAAATCTCAAGAAATTTTAATCCAGAAGATAGAGTGGGGAAGGGAGAGTTGAACCCACTCATAACTCTTACTCAAGGCAGACTGTGATGTGTTCTCAATGCATACAAACTAAAGTCCAATGGAGTAGCAAAAGCCCTAATGGTATAGGGTACTTAGAGGATGGTCTATTTATTTATTTTTTTGCTGAGGAAGATTGTCCCTGAGGTAACACCTGTGCCCATCTTCCTCTGTTTTGTATAGGGGATGCCACCACAGCATGTCTTGATGAGCAGTGCTTAAGTCCGCACCTGGGATCCGATCCCTTGAACCCCCTGCGAACCCCAGGCAACCAAAGTGGAGTGGGCGAACTTAACCACTATGGCACTGGGCCGGCCCCAGGATGATCATTCTTTGTATGAGTTTTGATAGGAAGAAATGTCTCAGTTAGAGGGACCAGTTATGGAGGAGCAAAGTTAGAGAGGGAAAAGCAATGGGCATGCTTGAGTTCTAGACAGTGGGTTGGTACGGCAGGAAAATAAGGTAAGTACGGAAAGAGAGAGAAATAAGGCTGGAAAAGGAGATCGTATTGTAGACAACCTTAGAATGAGACTGCAGAAAGCAACACGGAGCAAACAAACACAGGTTTCTCAAGAGATCAAATGATCTCAGAAGATCAATATAGCAAAGCAATTTGGTAGTATTCCTTTGATTAGGTAATGCTTTCTTTAACTTTGTGCTACAAAAATATTTGAATAAAACACAACAAAATATTCTAAAGCAAATTTTTAAAAGTGTATTATGAAGTATATAACATTTTTGTTTCTTTCATGGAATTGTTCTTAACACTGAAATTCACGACACATTGAAGAGAAAGATACTGCCTGATTTAAAAGCACAAAATTTCCTATAGTTTATTCAATATGGCACTGATAATCCATACCCAAGAGGGAAAAAGAAAAGTAAGCATAGACAGTGAAGCAAGCCTGACATAAAAACTAAACAGGGTGGCACATTAGAATTTATACTATGCAGGGAGTTCGAAACATTGTAACATTCAGTTAAGGTTACCATTGTACACATAGCTGAGTAAAGAAAAAGAGCATCATCTTGATAACACAGTTGGCTATAAAATTATCTTTACTTGCAAAATGCTACTAACTTGAAACTACCATGTAACCTCCTATGTTCACACCTAGCACATCTATATAAATAAAACGTCAAGGTTCATTAGCTAGAGAATAGCATTACATGCGTGGAATAGATTTTAATTTCACTAATTTCGCAAGTGACACTAAATTAATTACCAAGTCAGAAGTTGCAAATGTTTCTGAATCTGGATAGTAGGGAGATGGCAGAGTGTATGTTTGGTTTCATATTCTATTTTATTTTCCCTTTCTGTTGCTCAGTTTTGAGAAGCATTCAAAAAATACATTCGCTACAGCCCTACAACTTTCCAGAACCAATGTTAGTGAGTTAATTTTCTTTCTTTTTTTTTTTTACTGATTTGTACAATGTAGTATACTAGCACAGTATGTAGATTAAAAAAGAAAACAATTTGCACTGTTGATGCTGATATATGGAGTAATTTTCTCAGACTCTTTCAATGCAATCTGCAAATGCATTAACAAAGGCTATAAAACAAAACAATCTGCACTACCCATAACACAGAAGGGCGAGATATTGAAAAGTTTGAAAGCATAATTGATATCTGCATTAGTAGAAATTACCTCGGAATGAGAAAGCATCCTACTACTCTGTAGGACTTCAAAACCCAAATATATCTTGTACAGCTTCCTAAATGAGAGAGTAATGTTCCCAACCACCCAATATAAGAAAAAGAAACATTTGTGTGACCATTGTTAACATAAAAGACTCCTTTGAAATAACTCTTTTAGAAAATCTATTACTGTTATGATTCCACGTTGAATGGCAAAACCCCTACATACATTTTCTATTTCTTATTCCATTTCAACTACTCTTTTGCTCTTCACTCTTGAGAGAAGGTCAGCAGTAAAGTGTAGTTTTTACTAAAGGAGAAGCATAAAATCGTCACCCAATTACACAATCATCATGCTGATATATTTCATTGTTTCCCAATATCATGTTCAGAAAAACAGGCACATTTTAGGCCAAACTAAGACTGCATTATTTTTTTTTTCCCCAAAGCCCCAGTAGATAGCTGTATGTCATAGCTGCAAAAGACTGCATTATTAACCAATAATCAATTATAACTAAATGGCTAATACTCTTATGACTCTTTTTAATTCTGTGGGAGAGGTCATTGATATAGCCTCAAATTTTTTTTGTCTAACAGAGACATATTGAGTGTCTACTCTGTGCCAGATATAGTCCTATGTGCTGTGGTTACAAAGGCTCACATAGACGCCTGGATTTTACTCTCCTGGTGCTTACAACCTCTGCAATGAGCATGGATGCTCTCCTTTTCTCTCTGGAAAAAAACTTGGCTTGGTAATCAGCTCTAGCCATATTAGTTTATCTCTGTGTTTTTGGATTTTGAACCTCTAAAGCACTAGTCTGGCCAGGAACATGCATTATATTACAGTATTTACACTGAAAATTTCAGAAGAACAATAACATAAGAAGATTATGTTTAAAAGTATATTTTTCTTTTGGAGTAAAGAAATATCTGACACAGTCTGACAGGGCTAGCAGAACACAAATAACTCTACAGAAAGGAAATTTGAAGTGGCTTGTCAACATTATTTTTCTGAAGTTTTCTAACACATTTTTCATGGAGACATCTTTGAGATGGTAAAAGTAACCATGTATTTCTACAATATTACTTGAACAAGAAAGTAATAATCTCATCTTAAGGATATGGTGATATTCAACACGCCTCTTTTGCTCTTTTCTCCTGATGAAATATGGAGATCTTGATCAAGCCATACTCGGCCTACACAAAGAAATGGGCAAGCTCAAATGCATACAGCCTGGGAATGTATAAGGAGATCTATCCACACACGGACAGGCAATCTGACCATGCAAACTTGGCCAATGGTTCATGCAAATTCCATGGATAAACTGGTCTCTATTTATTTAAGGCAAATTCAAAATAATTGGTGTGATGTACCTTTAAATTAATTGTTACAAATAGAATTTACCTTAATAAAGCTTCTTATTTATGCTTGTAAATAACTTATTTCTATTGTTCCAAGTTAAAAATATCTATAGCACATTATGTTTTATTTTGACTACCTCTGAGAAAAAAGTAATTCATTTTTTCAGACACTTTGGACATAATACTTTTTTAATCATAAATTAGCTTCAAGTGCATGTGGTTATCACTTGCCTAAATATTTTGGTTTTCGACTTGCCTTCTACATTCATTCAACAGAGGTTTGAGATAGATGAATGGATAGACAGATAGATAGATAGATAGATGGATAGATATAGAAATAGATACACATACTTTTTTACGTTTTGAGCACCTCCGATATGATAGACACTATTCAGAGGTGAATATAGCACACAAGGTCTTTATCCTCATGAAATCAATGAGAGTAAATTAATACAACTCCAGGTAGTAATAATGGCTATGAAGAAAAATATAGACAGGTAATGCCTAAAAGAATTAAGCAGGTAGCAAGCAGGGGAGGTTATTTTAGGTAGAGCGGTCAGGAAAGGTGGCTCTGGAAAAATATTTGAGCAGAGACAAGACTAAAGTGAAGAAGACAGCTGCGAGAGGATCCACGTAAGAACCTTCCAGGTGGAGAGAACTGGAAGCACAGTGGACTGAGGCCTTGGTTGTGCTAAGAAACAGCAAAACAGCAAGAATATAAGTTCCTTTAATACAGCAGAGTAAAGCATTTTCCAAAAATTAAGGTTAGAGTATTGCATGAATAATTTCAAGGAGTCTATATAAAAGTGTAAAAGGAACACATCGGTATCCAATGCTGTGTGGATTTTCAAATAGCTTTAAATATATTCTAATAGCTGAAAACCAATAAATAAGCAAATAAACCAAGTGATTCCAATAAAATAAAAGCACAGTGCTTCATTTAACATGCCTTTTTGTTTTCCCTATCTGCAGAATGGCATTTCTTGTCACCAGGAAGAGATGATGTTAAAGGATGAGAATGGATGATTTCTTTGAGTGATCAATACTATACAAACGCACAGAATACCTCGAGATTGCTCCTGACTCCTTGAGTCTTGTTTCTATAACCAGCCACTAAAGTTGCCTTGATCAGGAAACAATGACTCCTCATACTTGGAATATGATTATGGAACAGACATAATTCTTATCCTTTGTGGATTAATAACTTTTTTCTTTCTTCCAAGTATTCAAACAGAAGCATAAACTGCTATAGCCAATCTGTTAATTTAGAATTAGAAAAGAAAGCAATTTAAAATGCTTGAATAGTAATATTTCCTTAAAAAATTATGAGAAATTAAAATAAACGATGCATAAAATTACAAATCAAGCTTTAAAATAGTCTTCACTATAATAATATGCCAAAAGCATTTATATTTCAAGGGTCTTATTATTTTCTACAGTATCTCACATCTAGTACTGAGGGGACGATTCATTTTGAAATTGCTGTACTTTCATATACAGACATAAGCTACTTATCTTTAGCAACTCAAAATAAACTTCCCAGTAGTGTGTGTGTGTGTCATTGTCACCAACCTCCTCAAAAGGTCACTTATACAGATACAGTGTGTGGTACTAAAAAAAAAAGCTCTAGAGTCAGTATCACTTTCTACCACTAAATAGCTATCTCTGTCTCACACACACACATAAACATATATGTATACATTTCAGAATAAAATACAAGCCTATATACACAAGTATATAACACATATATGTATGTATACCTAAAATGCATACATGTACATATACACATGTATGTTATATACGTATGTGTGTATATACATATATATTTATGACTAAGAAATCAAGAAGTTAAATCACATTTTAATTCTACAATGTAAAATAATAGCCAGACATCTGACACAAAGTGTACTTCTGATTTGTCTCTCTAGATATGTGAGTCTAGAATGACATTCCCAAATCAAGCTATTAAGCTTAGTTTCTAATAAATTTAAAAATGGCTATTGGAAACTCCAAGGTTCAATATAACTTAAGCATCATTTCCAGGCTTCCCAATGCTTCTGTGAAGCTTAACAAGCAAATATCATTATATTTTGGCTTTAAGTTGAGGAGTTTTTAAAGTCAGCTTAGAGGAAACAGAATCATGCTGATGAGGCTCATGATTCACATTGAAGTAAAAGTAATGACGGCTCAGATAATTTTTTTTTTTGCCTCCAAGGGAAAATTACTCTGAATTCAGGCTTGAATGTTTAATACACGTATCATGACAAAACACTTCTAGACAAATCAGAGTTGCCTAAATGGTAAAACCATGAATAGAACTTTGGATAGAAAAACCAACAGGCATGATTGGTATTCACAATAATTAATTAATTAGTGTACACACATGTAGGCTTTAGCTTCTGAGTGCATGAATTCCATCTTCCTAAAGAAACATTTTATAAGCATGTTTTAAATAAGCATGTTCTGCCTTGCAAGTCACTGTCAAAAGGTCACAATAATTGCAAGATAAAGTATCTCCTATCCTGGAGCTACTAAAAAGTAAAATATGTCGCTAACAAGCGGGACTTCAAGAGGACAATACGTCATTACAGGGAACAAAGCTGGACTAAATTCTCCATTAGCTTTATTCTCTGATCCAAATCCTTTTTTAATCACTACGGCATAAAAACAATAGCATGTGACATGACAAAACCTCATTGCACCATCCCCCTTGCAGAGATAATAGTCCAGCTCAACAAGGACAATGGAATGTACCCTAGAAAGTAACTTTCAGGCGAGAAGGGACCTTGCCCATTTTAGTCAAATACTGTTTTCCTAGCACTTAGAAAGTTTGGTACATTATACTTCTCAGTAAATATTTGTCGAATGAATAAATGAATGAATGAACGAATGAATAGAATGTTGAAGAGGCTACTCAGGAATTTATTCCTAGCCCAGGACTTTACAATGTAGGCATTCAGTTAATATTTGATCACTAAATGAATAAATGCCTCTATAGCTCTAGAATGGTAGAGATATGTTACAGATTACATGAACATACTGTCAAGCAAAATTCTGGCTTTGGATAATAATACAGCAGCTAATCTTGGCCACTAAGTATAAAGGATCTTTACTTCTTGAAGAAGAACACTCTGAGTCCTGCGCTCCTCTCTGACCTCAGGCAGAAGGCACAAGCAGGAGGCTGCAGGAGGTGCTCTCCAATCCATCCTTGAATTTGCCTGGCTGCTTGCTGGCCAGCTACCTCGTTCAATCCCATTTCCCAGAAAATAAGCCCTTGACTTGTTCTTCAGTGAATGAGTCCTTTCTATTCCCAGCCCCAATTTGCTAAATGCCTTGCTAGTCACTCACAGCTGGCTTAGAGACCTGTGCATTTTCATCTGTTTGCCCTCATACTTCCTCTCTCAACCTTTGGGAAATCAGCAGTTCTCCCCCTATGTGGGGTCAGGATGCCCTTCCAGGCAGTCTTCTTGAGAAGAATTTGAAACAATTCTAGCTACAGAGTAGGTAATACTATAATATCAATGAGAAATTTCCTGATATTGATAACTGTATTGTGGTTATATAAGAAATTGTGCTTATTCTTAGGAAATGCACAGTGAAGTATTTGGGAGTAAAGAGGCATGATGTCTCCAACCTATAGGCAAATGGATCAGGAAAAAAAACAATGTGTGTGTCTGCATGTATGCATGTGCGTGGAGAGAGCGAGACTGATAGAGATAGAGAAGGAGATAGAGAAAGCAAATGGCACAACATATAAACAATTGCTGAATCTTGTCAAACAGTATATAGGAATTCTTTGTGCTATTCTTGTAACTTTTCTGTAGGAATGAGATAACTTAATTATATAATAATAAATGTATTATTATGAATTCTAAAATATATAATAATACAAAACTTAAAGTTACTAAAAACAACAACTCCAGGCTGTTTCTTCAACATCTGGACCCAGAGGAAATGCCCACCGTTCTTGGCCCTGTCAACCTCTGTGAGCCCGGACGGCTCTCAATGAAGCCTCCTCTTCAGGCTCCTCCATTGAGGGCTGAGCCAGTCACAATCTCCTGCTTCTCGTCATTTCCTCCTGCGGGTCAGGCGTCAGCTGCGGGACCCCGAGACTCCACATGTCACAGATGAGGATCTATAGATTGTCGCTAGCTCTTTCGCAAGAGGGAAGCTTTCTTCATCCCTCCCCCACAAAGACCCAGGGCATACTGACAACTATATTTAAAGAAGTTATTAAATTTCCAACAAGCTGTCTTCTTCTATTTCTAGCCTTTTATATCATCCAGGTAGGAGAAGTGTTGGCAAACCAATTTAAAAACTGCCTTTGAAAATTCTGCGTAGACTCCAGCCCCTCATTTTGGAACGTGCGGGTTTTATCACTTTATCGTTTCTCTCTTGGCCTCTGAGAACTTTGCTGAAACTAAGTCAAAAGAGTTAGATTTAAATACCTGGTAATAGTGACAATTCATAACTCATGACCTCCAAGAAAAGAAAAATGATTACTGATTTCTTTCCAGGATAGGTTAAAAGAAATGACATGGCAGGAAGGTTTTATCTAAAGGTCATTTCTAGCACTAAGACTGATGTACACATAGATTTTCTTGTCTTTTGAAAGATAGGACCTGGGCTGTTTTGCAGTATATTGTAGCTTCCAATTTTAGTCAGTGAGGAAGCTTCATCTAGCATAGTGGTTCTCAACCGTTTTTAGTCTGAGACCTCCTTTACACTCTTAAAAATTACTGAGGATGCCAAGAGAGCTTTTGTGTATGTGAGTTATATCTACAGATATATAACCTATTATAAATTAAAAGTAAGCAATGTAAAATATTAATTTATTACAATAACAACAATAAACAATATATCTATAACATGTTAATGTAAGTAACATGTTTAAAAATATTATTGTATCCCAAAACAAAAGAAATGAGAAGAATGTCATTATTTTACACATTTGCAAATCTTTTTAAATGTCTGATTTAATAGAAGGTAGCCAAACTCTCGTGTCTGCTTCTTTGGTCAATTTGTCGTGTGATCATACATCATGTAACCTCTGGAAAACTCCCTTGTAAAATCATTAGAAAATGCGATTAAAAAAGGTATTATTATGAAAATAGTTTTGATCTCATAGACTTCCTGAAAAGGCCTTTGGGTCTGCAGAGGTCCCCAGACCAGACTCTGAGAACCACTAACCTAGAAGACCCAGCATTGTTGGGAGTGACAACCCTGAGTTTGAATCCCAGCTTTGCCTCTAAATGGTTTTAAGGCCTCAGTGGAATGATTTACCCTGTCTGAGACTCAGTATAGCATTTAGGAAATTAAGACAATGCTTCTTCACAGAGAATTAAATGAAATGACATAAATAAAGCTTCTCTCAATAGTTTAGCACAAATCAGTCAGCACTTGGGAAAAGTAAGTTTCCTCTCTTTCCCTTCCTTCTGCATTTGTTGGCACTCCTAGTTATGTTATCAGTGTCTATATGGATCAGCTTGTGAACTTGGTAAGGCTATATTTTACCTCCCTTTTTTTCAGTGTCCTCAGTGAGGGGAAAAAAAAAAAACAAAAATCAAAACAGAAATATGAATATCTACCTTACTGTACAGCTATGGTGAGGAAACCAAATGACAGATTTCAAGATATTTTGAAAAAGTAAAAGAGACATTAAAATATAAGAAGTGTACTTATTTTGGCAACAGAATAAAAATGTTAATGAACAAGTTTGCTACTTAGACCAAATTCAACTCTTTGACAGATAAAATAAAAACGTGAGTTATGGTAAATCATTTTCTTAAAAAGCCTGGTGCGGGCACTATAAATTTTCTAAATCCCTGATTCTATTGTCAAGTTCCATAGCATGCTGAAGGGTAAAATGCTTTCCTAGGGGGCAGAGGATGGCACACTGTCCATTTTTCCATCACTAGCTAACTTTCTGATTTGAAGCAAATAACTTTAAACAGCAGTTTTCATCTTTAAAATGATTTTTTGGAAGGTTACTCATCCTTTCGGATCCAAAACTGTATAATGCTATTATTCTTTTCTGTGATCACTGAATTTTTTAAAGAAAGGAGGTATTGGCAATATTTTAGGCTCATCTCATCACTACGTATATATGCATAGTTTTGATTGAGGGCCACTGTGCATGGAGGAAAAGTGCAAGGTATCTTGATAAAACCATTCTCCATACAAAGGAAAATAAACCAGTAGTAGAGAGAGAAATTTGCCAGAAGAAGAAAAAGTTCCTATTTTACAGGATCATGATAGAATCTCTATCCTTTAGCTCCATTTCTTTTCTCAATAGTCCAAAACCAATTTTATAACTCAGTTGTCTCCCAGCTAAATGTGCAGCCTGCTGCAAAGATGAGTTTGTGAAGCTTAACCATACAAAATGGTGTATCTTAACAGTGCCTGCATATATTTGCAGGGATGTTTTTATAGCTGAAAGGAACTTTGCTTTAGCTTGTTTTCCTTTCTGGTGTAGGCTTACAAAAACTAAACTAAATTACTAAAACTATTAATAAAAAGAGATACATCAAGAATAGAACATAGAGAAATGAATTGGACTAGAAAAGCTATGGTTTACATGTGCAATTATAATAAACGTCCTGCATGCACCAATGTTGATTAAGCATGAGACAATGTCAGAATTTCTAATCTCATTAAAGTATTATTGAAAAGCTGCATCAATTCCTCCTGAAGCCATTTGGAGTCCTCATCATACTATGTTTTTACTTTACCACCCATTAAGTAGCCTGGTTTAGCACTGGCTTAGGAATTAAACGCTGCAGGTTTCTTCAAAGGGTTCATAGAGGAAACAATACTTAAACATTAGAATAATGCATTTTCTTCAAAGTGTTTCCTTTCTGGAGCACCGGAAACTCATATCTATTGCTATGGACAGGTAACAGCAGGTTATATCAGCAATATAAATTCATGGAAGTGTCCATCTATTTTTCTACAGGAGTGACAGAATTAGGAAAAGAATGTCTAGCACATACACTACCATGTGGAGAAAAAAGAAATCACATTTCTCTAAAGTCCAGCAAATATATATTATTTTCCATTATTTGTATTCATTTCCTGCTAAGACTTTGTGTTATAGGGAAAAAAAGGGACATTGACTTCATATTAACAGTATACAATATTTTCTTCTTTTTCAGAGAGGAGGCAAATCAGCACACACTTTTATTATCCTAACAGGGAAATGTCCTGGGTGTCCTGTTAATTGAAATGGACAACTTCCTAGGCTCAAAAATCTGTCAGGTGGTGCTGTTGCAGCAACATAATGCTAACCACAGGCACAGATGAAATGAGTCACATTCGCAACATGCTGCTGGTTAAATTGATTTAGGGAGTTAGAAATTACACGTTGGAAAATAAACTGATGATCACAGAAACATACATTAAAAAACGGCTATTTCATACTGATGAACTTCCTTAGTATCGTGTTTCATTTGCATTCGAGGTCACAAATGCTGTTAATACCAAGGTCAGGGAAAAAAGACAGTGGGCCTTCCACATAATTTATTTTAGATTTGAAGTGTCAGATCCTATATCAACTTGGAATGTAGTATTCATTCTCTTGCCATATAAATTGACATTGCTTTTGTTTCTCAAAATGAGGTTTTGCATCACCTCTCTGGGTAAGTATCCTATGGTGCAGTATATTACATAAAAGCAATTTGTAGAGGTGTTGAAAAAAAAATAATGTATTTTTGCATCACGGGAAACACCTACTTGTTAAATGGGTTATGAAAATGAAAGCATTTTAATACATATTATAAGAATTGATTAGCATTTTGTTTGACTTCACTTGCAAATTTTGCATCCGGTTTCTCTAGCCAACAATTTTCTCTTTCTCTGACGTGAAAGTTTAGTAGGAAAAAAATCGTATAGGTTATTTCCTCACTTCTAGAAAAAATACCCAAAAAGGCATTTTGCCTAGCAAAGTTAAAAGAAACTAACATAGTACCAATCAGGCAGATGAGTCATAGAAAAAAAGTCTCTCATGTTGGCTACTCTTGATCATTACATCTATTCAGATACCAACTGTGTTAGGTAGACACTCTGAGTTACAACATTTGCATTTAGTATAATTATGATATTAATCATCACTGTATAAATTGATTTATGTAGCTATATGCTCTGTAGGTTTTGTGATATAACTCCGGGACTGCTGATGGTAATTCAAACTAGTTACCTTTTGGGTAACTCAATTGATTTTAGCTAGTTTATGGTGAAATTTGGATCTCTGGTGGCCTTTATCCATCTTACTACCCTATCCCTCTAATAAAAACGAATAATTTTCTCAAATTATGCCTAGTTGGGAGTTATTCATTAAGCTGTTGCTAACTAAATAGGAAACCAAATGCAGATATTTAAATCCTAAGCATACACAAAGCTTTACATAATCACTACCTCCTCCATGACATCATTAGAAACAACTTTTGCTCGGTTTAAAAATCCATTTCAAATTAAGCCACAGAAAGCATTGCTACCTATTTATTGCCCATGGATTTTGTAATTGAGTTTTTCCCGTTTAAATTTATAAATATACCACAGGATAATATTTCTGACACCAGTGCACTTAGTAAATAACTTAATTGATCCCAGTTCTGAAAAACTGACCTCTGTGGGTTTAAGTTACTCTCATTTGCCAAGTTATAAATAAAAATGCAACAATGGAGTTCAGTTGAAATATAATTACAACCAGTATGATAGCAGTAGAACTGAGGACAGCTGTTTAAATAGGAACAATGTGCCTCCAAAGGACAACATAATGCTTACGGAAACACACTCGATGCAGCCTTAACTCTAGAAACAAGTATGAGATTAGAGCATTGAAGAGCCATGGACCCATTCTTTTCAGCTTTTATCTGGACACGATGTGTGAGAAAATTCAGTATAAATGCCCTACCTCACACAGATGAGACAGTGGAAGGATATGAAATCTTTGATGTAATCAAAGGAAATCAATTTCTGTTTTTAAGTTTGTGGGTTTTTTCCCCATTACATACTCTATTTAGAATGGTAACACACAAATAACAGATCTCAACTCTATTAGTTGAATGTGCTTGGGTGATAGAAGAGCTCTCATCTGACCCAATTAATCTTGATTTGGGTTAAGTGCTTGGTAAACGATTCCCCAGGAAGGGAGCCACCACAGCTCAGTGCACCTTGTTTTCCTCTCAGATCTGCTCTGCACTCCCTGTGTGACCTTGGCAAAGTCATTTAACCTCTCCTTACCTCTTTTTACTTGTCAAGTGTAGCTAATCCTGGTCTACCTCGCTTGGCAAAAATAAACACTAGCACTTTATATTCAATAGATATGAACATGGAAAATTATTAATATACAGGATAAACATGGTGAAATAAGAATATTACTCTGTCACTGACATAAGACTCTGAACAAATTGCCTTCATGTAGAACTGAGTGTTTCCGACAACTGTGTACTTTGAATTCATTTAAACAAACAGGTGCTATGATATTTACTTTAGTCCATTAGACACAGATCTGCTGGCTGCACAAAACTGGAATAACATAAATATAATCTTCATTGGCTAAATCTATGTAATGCATACACTTTTGTTCTTTTGAATAATTAGGCTTTGACTCTTCTAGTCCAAACCACTATCAAGGTAGTAAGTGATAGAGGCAGCAAAAATATTAATCAGATAAAGAAATTGCTAAAGAGTATGAATTAATGTGCACAGTTATTGTTATTCAAAATGAAGGGACAATATTACAAACATTTAAAATGGAGTCAAGTCCATGTAGTATAAGCTTATATTAGAGTCAAGTTTAGCTTTGAATCTTTTAACTGAAATTTGATATGAAGATTTTGGAATATGTTTTCAAAGAGAAAAAATATTTGCACCAAATATAGGCACAACATATAATAATTAAAAAGAAGAAAAATTCTAAACACTATTCTAAATGGTAGCAAGTATTTGAATTTTTTAAATTTTTTAAATAATTTTTTTTTTTTTCCGAGCAAGATCAGCCCTGAGCTAACATCTATTGCCAATCCTCCTCCTTTTTTTCCCCAAAGCCCCAGCAGATAGTTGTATGTCACAGTTGCACATCCTTCTAGTTGCTGTATGTGGGACGCCGCCTCAGCATGGCTGGAGAAGCGGTGCGTCGGTGCGTGCCCAGGATCTGAACGCCGGCCGCCAGTAGCGGAGCGCACGCACTTAACCGCTAAGCCACGGGGCCAGCCTCTATTTGAAAAGAGTTGTAATAACCACATTTGAATGTACATTTTAGGTTAGATTTAAGAAAAAATAAGTTGTCCTTACTATGAGAGTTGTTACATAGCATCTGCATTGTTTTTTCACTGGAAGTTGTCAAAAATACCCTAAATTTTATTTAACAAAATTGATATAATGAGGGAATATTCTTATATGAAGAAAAAAGAGGTAGACTATTTAATCTCTCAACATTTTTTTTCTGGCCTTACTAGTTCTAGATAGTTCTCTATAACTATCTAAAAGAAAAGTGCTTTTTATATAGTAAGTCAAGAATTGATCTGAGGTTTTAGTTTGTTTTCTGTGAGTGGGCTTGATTGGATGTTTATTCAGACCTCCTGGAACTGGGCTAGGTGTCATGTGGGAAACAGAAGGAATATAATGGAATATGCCCAAGTTGCTTGCAGATAAGCTGGGGAGAAGAGTTAGTGAGAAAGGGCTACCACTTACACAAAAGCTGACCACATCTACTTGCAAGAAATACTGGCTAGTACCGAAGGTGAATGCTGTGGTTACAGCTCACAGCCAACTCATCTCTGCATTCCTGGTGCCTATTACTGGGTCCAGCACATAGCAAACATTGAATAAATATTTGATGAACTCACTGAATGGACTGAAATCATAGACTGGACTCTCTTAGAGTCTTTCAAACTTTTCATTCACTTCTTAATGGATATTTGTTAAGCACCTACTACGTGTAGGCAACGTGGTGAATAGAAAGACACACGCACACAAAGTCCCTGCTTTCAGTCTAGTGAAGGAGATATTAGGCAAACAAACTTATGAAAGAGTATACAATAACACGCTGAAAAAGCACTCTACAAGACAGAAACAGTGTCAGATAAAAACTGACCTTGACCAGAAATCAAGGTAGAATTCTTGATGTGACTCCTAACTTGACATGTGAAAGATGAGCGTTAGCTGGGCTGATGTGGAAGCAAGCAGAGATGGCAGAGATCTCCAGGTGGAGGTGGCGGCCCTGGAGCGGAAAGGGAATGGGGCATATTTAATGAAGCAAAGAAAGAGGGGAGATGAGGCTGGAGGTGGGTTGGGGCATGTCCTATGGAGCACAGTAGGCCTCTTTAAGGACATGACCTCGTCATAAAGAGTGATGAGAAACCACAGAAGGAACATTACCGTTCTGGCTTCAGGGCACTGACAGTCTGGGAAGAGGCATGGGAAGCAGCTACAAGGTGCACTGTGCTTTTCTCAGAAGGATTGAACACTTGTCTACAGAAATCTGTCAGGTTTTGCCTACATACTTCACAAAGAACCAGGAGATATTATCATAAATTTCTTCTCTCAGCTCTTTTTGAAAGCAAGAGCTATAAAATGGTGACTTGACCACATAGATCTCAGAAGCGTCACACTAACAAATAAGAAAACTGGAAAAGCCTAAGTGCTTTCCTTACATGTTGAAAGCTCTGCACACACGTCTATTTTTATGAACAAAGAAATGTGCTTTGCCATTTGTATATCAGAGTGGTACCTGCTCAGTTGTGCTTGAGTGGGAGATGGCTTGAGCTAGATATGGCCAGAAAGTAAGACACCATCCAGGTAATTGGATCCAATCTTCTAAAACTTAAATCAACATCTAATTCATAGTCTCCTTCCATAACAGATAACATTGTTGTAAAACTTTAGAGCACAGCTTATCCATGTGTGTCCAACTACCCTTGAACCAGAATTAACTGGACTGATTCCCAAAAATGAAAAGTCTGGGCTTCTTGGTTCTATACCTTCTGGGTTCTCAGCTGTGCCCAAGAATCTGCAGATGTAAAACATGCATGGGTGAGTCTCAGGAAAACCTATGTTTAAATCTTAGGCAATGATTCCCAAGAATTACTATATAAAGGAGTCACTGGAGAAGTTATAAAAATGCAGATTCCCGGGATCCACACCCAGAAATTTTAATTCAGGAGATTTGGGATAATGACTAGGCGTAGATATTTTTTTACAAAGCTCAGATGAATTTTAAGTGCGAAGTTAAGAACGATCAGTCTAAA
Source organism: Ceratotherium simum simum (assembly GCF_057802395.1). NCBI lineage: Eukaryota > Metazoa > Chordata > Mammalia > Perissodactyla > Rhinocerotidae > Ceratotherium > Ceratotherium simum. Next base: position 40,993,765 of record NC_141924.1, read on the forward strand.
AGCTTTTCCTAGTTTATTTGAACCATTTCTAGTAAGAGCTCTCAGAAAGCATATCCACCCCAGTATGGTAAATTCTTTGAGGTCAGGGGCACTGTCCTTTTCAACTTTCTCTCCTCAGCACTGGGATAGGGTTAACTCTTACCATCATTGGATCTCAGATGAAATGTCATTGTCTTCTTCACTAATGGAATGCTCCTGCTATAGATTCACATCTCTCTCTGAAATTTCCCAAATCACTCATCACACTTCTTTGTAATAAACTGATTAATTATCTTTCTTCTAAGCTAGCTGTAAACTCTTGGAGATGTCTATTTTATGCTCAATAGAATCATTAATATCTAGCAGAGTACTTGCCACTTAATAGGCACTTAATAAATATTTATTGAATAAAAAATATGCAGTAAACATTAAACAAATGTTTTCATTACTTGAAGACTATGATCTCTTTTAACTGCTTCTTCACCAGTGAAAAGATATTATTTCATTTAAGGTTCCATATTAGATCCTAAAGCAACATTTTAGGCTACTATTAAGAAATAGACATCAAATTCTGGTAGAACTTTTCAACAATGATTGGCATAATGGCCCAAATCTGGCCACCTCTCCCCATCGCTGCAGCCATGATCCTAGTCCAAAATGCTTTCATCCTTCTCTTGAAGGGGAAATTAAATAGATTTAGAAAATGAAGGCATCCTCATGGGACCAAGAATGCTCAGGAATTAGATGGGTATTAAATAAAAAGTATATTTAGAGGATCTAGCTTTAGAAGAAAATTGTCTTCAGTGGTTGAAATAAATGATGAAAATATAGATAAAAAGATGGTTAGGATGGGGTCCACAAAAAAATCTGAGCAACCATAGAGATGGCTTAAAACTGACAGCAGAACAGGACTCTATGCATCTATAGTGCAGGAATAGAGGAAGCATGGGTGAGAGTGAAAATGATCAGGATCGGAATCTGCCTCCAAGATTGGAGGAAGCATAGGAGATACTGAAGTTGTTAATCAAGAATCCAGATTTAATAAAGAATATAGCGCAGTAAAGAATAGTTTAGTGGGCTTTGATAAGTGAGGGGTTCAAATATGGGTGCCTCTCCTCCTCACTTTCATACCAAAAGGAGAAGCAAAAGGAATGATCTTCATGAAAGAAGGCAGTGGGAATATGTTATTACAGACAACTTGGTCCCTGTTATGAACACATAAAGAGACATCATTCTGAGAGGAGAGTTTGTTCAGAATGAAATGGAGGATTCCACGGAAGGCAACCAAAGTAAGGAAGGGACATGAGATGAGTGAGGATATATGCGAGATATTCCTCACTTGGTATTTTCCAAGAGAAGCAAGAGACATCTGGTCTAATCTTGAACTTAGACTGGAAAAAAAAATCATTCAATTTGTTTCTGTCCAATTTTCATCTTGTCATGGTCTCTTTTCAATTCTAATTCTATTGATTTTTTTCAACCTCTTTCTCCATTGTACTAGAAAAATATTGAAAGAACATGATAAAGAAACATTAACCTACAGTAATGGGAATGTCATAGTATGCATCTAGCAACAAGAAGAAATCCATAAAACCTCTGGTACAGACTTCACACAGCAGTATTCCCTTCACAGACAGTGAAAAGCAAGTTAAGAAATTTGTAAATGTTATCGGAACTCAGTATCAAGAATCCGGGAGACAGCACAGTGACAGCAGTGAGAGCAAAGTGTCCTGAAGTATACAGAGTGCCCTCTAGGTGCTGAGCTTTAAGGTATCTATGGAGTAAAACACCAAATCTGCATCAGGGAGAAATGATGATAATGAAAGAAAGATAGAATAAGAGGATAATGAAACAAGTAAAATTGATATTGATGGGAAACAAAGACGACATACAGGTTAAAGGACATAAAGGAATTTCAAAATGTTGGAAAATATAAACATTTAAAGTTAACCAAATTATAAAATAACCAAAATATCAACTGGATTGACTTTCTTATGCCAATATGCACTATACCTTACAGTTAAAGAGTTTGAGTTGTGGATTTATATTTATTTCAGTTTTTCTGATTGACAGCTAGGTGATCTTAGGCACAGCCTTCACCCTTTCTCAGTCTCAGTCTTTACCAGTAAAATGGGGATAATTATGCTACTTACTTCATAGGGTATTTATACTGATTAAGTGAAATAAAACATAACAAGTATTTATCATGGTGCCAGGAAGCAAGTAAGAACTTAACATATGTAATTTAGTATTAATAGCTATGATTTGCTTTGATGCCTTTTTCTAATACTTATCAATAACGAAGCAAGCAGACAACCAAAGATTATTCTGGGTGTCAGGGGAAAACTGAAAGTGGGGTTGCCTACTGCTTTAGACAATCTACAGAGTGGATGGCCTTGCATAAATCATTAGAAGTCCAAACCAAAACAAAACAAAACAAATTAGAGAGATCTTTATCTAAATGGTAAAGATAAAGCCACTAAGATTTAAAGTATTGATACAGGAATACACAAAACACAAGAGTTGATAGAGATTGGTTTTCTCATGGAAAGTACTAAAAACTTATAAAGCTTTTAAAGTACCATCTTGTATTTCACAACAGCTGCAACAGAAGTGTTCACATGGTAACAAAAAGAGGTATCTAATGCAAGTTAGACATTTAATGAAAGTGAACAACTCAGATTTTAAATTCGATTCAAGGCTTCAAAATGGAGTAATAATGTTCTAAGTAATCTTGGAAGCATAAATATATTTAGAGCAAAGCTAAAGTTTCTAAAAATTTCACCACAATGTTTTTCCTATGGAAGAAAATTGTTCTTGAATAATATTTTCTTGTTTGAGTAGAAGAGAAAATACATTAATGGAGTTTTTATTGAACCCCTGCTGTGTACTCAGAGCTATGATAGACACTACAGGCACAGAAGACACTGGGGCACCTGTCCACAAGGACATTAGCTGGGGAAATAAGGCTGACAAAAAGCGGGAGTGAGCAGGAGATGACAGAGGAATCCTTTGGAGCACGTTATGCATCCAAACTGCTGCTGGGGCCAGAATCCTTTAATCTTTCCCTTACTCTCAATATTATCAAAATCTACCTATTCTACTTCCACAAAATAGTCCAAATCTGACCACCTCTCACCATTCCTATGGCCACTATCATAGTCCAAAACACCCGCATCTTCCCCCTGGATAAATGCTTTACTCTCTTCACTCTTTTCTACCTACGGTCAATATTCTACCCAATAGCCTGAATGTACTTCTCAAACATAAACTTAATCATAGCATTTCTCTGCTTAAAACATTTCAGTGGCTCCCCATCACAATTAGAATCAAATCTAATCACTTCTCATGGCTTATAGGATCCTACATGTTCTGCTCCTCCCTATTTCATTTAACACTCTCCTTCTCCTTGCACTAAACTTCTCATACTCTCTTTCTCTCTGCTTCTAGAACAAACCAACATCATTCCTGCCTCAGGACTCTTGCATATGCTGAGCCCTTTGCTTGGAACCCTTTTCCTCCAGATAGTCCAGGTTGGTTTTTACTCTTCAGGTTTCAACTCAGAGGTCACCATCTCAGAAAGGCCCTCTTTGACCATCCTATAGAAATGGCACTTCTATCCTCAACTCATTATTTCAGTTATGTCTTTATGTGTTTTTTTTTTCCCCACCACAGTAATAACTATTTATATGTATGTGGGTTTATTTTCTTTTCTACTCCACTTCAGTGTAAATTCCTCGAGGGCAGGGATCCTGGTTAACATATTTATTGCTGTATCCCCAAGTACCTCCTAAAACCAATGCCTGACACCTAGTGAGCACTTGTTAGCTGACTGCTGAATGAATGAAGGGGGTTGTTACTCATACCTCTCATCCAGATACACTCTCTCTGAAGCCATCTACTCCCAGAATTCTCTTCTGTCTCTGATGAGCTTTTGCACTGGAAATCTTTCATTACCTTTCTAATTAGAATTAAGCTCCTACCTCTTCTATTCACCTTCTGCTCCTAAAGCCTTTTCTTGACACCTCCCAGGAGATGAAGGTTGACATATGGTAACAAAAAGAGGTGTTAAGTATTATCTAGTGTCTCCCCTCCACTTCCAACTTGACCTTCTACTACCTTCTGAGTTCAGATGCTCTGTTAACTTAAGAGAAAGAAATCTCTAGATATTGGGACATAGAGATCCTTAGGACATCAGGTTCCTGCAGTACTGTCACTGCTACCTGATGGTTAGTGGTTCTGGGGACCGATCCAGACAGTATTTTCCTAATGACGGTAATAAAGCTGACTAAAAAAAATTACAACAGCCACATGAAACATGTCCCCCCCACCCCCACCCCCGGGAAAATAGTTTTATGTGCCAAATGACTAGCTTATACTCAAACTTAGAAAATACATCTTAATTTTAATTTCAAAACTACCAGAATAAACTGTGAGCTGCAGAAGTGCAGAGGACAGGGAGGCCGTGGTGGCCTGGAGTAATTAAAGAAGCGTCATGTAGGAGGAGGAGGGGCTTGAGATGGGCCCTGAACCACGGCTGGATTTAAAAAGCTGCTATACTTAGTTGTGTAATTTACCCTGACCTAATGTTGAGGGGAAACATGCACCTCCTCTATGCCAGTTGCTCCTGGCTGGCTGCCACACCTGTCAACAGCTGCAGCCCTTTTTGCTGAAAAATGGCCAACAAAGTAACTGTGAATAATTTCGGCTGAAAACATTTAAAACTTCTACAAACTGAAATGTTAATGGGTAGAGCACCTTAGGGGTATATTTGTATGGAGACAAATCTACTTCTCTTTTTTAGATTTCTTTTGGTGGCTTTAAAAATGTACAAAGCAACAAAATAGCAGGAGCTATATATTAATTAAAGTCAATAATCAATGCAAAACATCTTAATCACTTGTGACTAAACTGTGCTTCAAAGGAATTAATCATGATAATGTGTTTCACCATATGCTTTGACATGGCTCCTCATGGAGAGAGTGGGAACTGTGTTGTTGCAGGATCCCCCCTTACCCTCCACCAGAATCAAGCTTTACTCAGTAAAGCTCTGAAGTTTTCTGAGATTATCTTTCTGTGAATATCTAATATACTACATCATACATTTTAGATACCCCAAACAAAACAATACACACAAACAAATAAAACTGGCGGAACAGATGTCATTTCAGGGACTCTCAGAAGATGGCACCAAATAGTCATCCCTACTGACTACCAAAAGACAAGAAAAGTCAAACATCCAAGGCTGCAATGTCATCTTTCTTAGTAACATGACTAGTTTTCCAGAAAGAGCATCTGTTGCCTGCAGCTCATTCATGGTCACTGCCACTTCTGCCCTCCCTTTTTCCCTCACAGTACACTCCAATTACAACTTATTATGGAAACCATTCCTTGCATAATAGCCACACTTTGGCCTTGGCAACTTCAGTAATACAGGTTCCATCTGTTGGCAAAATGCTGCATTGGCTAGTCCTAACCAAATATTCCCTTGAGGACACAGAATCTAATACTTTAATTCCAATGCCTTATATAAGTGATCATCATACATGGCCACAAGTAGATCTGCCTGAGAGAGAAAATCCTGAAAGTAATGAATGCCATCACTTCCTCTCCAAGCTAAAACGGAAATCAGTATTTCCAGTCTATTTCAAGATTTTGGTCTTCCCTAGAAGAGGACCTTGACTAGAAAACCCTTCTAGGTTTTTTACACACAGTCATATCTGTTGGTTAGGAACTCAGACACATGGTCTTTTGTCATCTCCAAAGCCATACCATCACCCTTCAATGCAAACCAATTAGAGAAAAGAAGGAAGGCAAACTGAGTACCAGTCCAAACAGTGGTATTCCCCTAGGAATCCGATACTAATCCATGAGTGCTCAGGTGTTGCTATAGTGGTACTGACAATTTGAATTGGGATCCTCACAAAATATATACCTTCAATGTGACCAGTTCTCAATTTGGAGTGACTCTTTAAACTAAGTTGAAGTTTGTGGAATTATTGATGATTTTAATCCTCTTCCAGCATAGTAATTAGTAAACTGCATGGCCAATGCTTGTTTAACTGCCTGTCTTTCTAGTCCATAACCTCCTATGTCTATGTAGGGGCCATGTTTATTTGTTCTGAAGGATCTTGTATCTGACATATATTAATAATAATGCTAGTACTGAACAAAAATGATCATTTCTGAAGTGCTTCCTATGGGTCAGATGCTCTGTGTTTTACACATATTATCTCATTTAACACATGACTAATGTATAATAGCCCTATGAGAGAGACACTTTATTAGCTCTATTTTTTCTATAAAAAAACTGCAGATTAGTGAGGTGAAATGAGTTGCCTTAGATCCAGCAGCTAATAAAAGGAAAATTGGGATTGCAATCTAGGTTTGTGTGACCTCAAAGTCCATGTGTTTGATCTCTGTGGGGTATTTTTTCTATTAATAAACATCTGTTTAATTGATTTCATATGAATAAAATATTGTCATGTTAAAACATTACTATTAAATGGGTTCAGATATATTGTGAGTTCATTCACACTCCCATCCAAAAGTCTACAGTTGGCCTCTAACACATGATGTTGGCAGTGACGCTTGAAAAAGGTGTTCTGCTGACCTCATCCTGTCGAGCTGGGGCTAGCAAAGTTAGCATAGTCACATAGCAGGCTTGCTATCTGTAGAATACAGAAGCCTGCCAAGATGGTTTGTTGTGCCCACACAGTAAGGATTCCAGACTCTCTGAGATGCCATCTGTCAGAGTTTTCAAGTTATGTTCTAGAGAACCCTTCTTTTCATGGAGGTATAAGTATTACACACGTAGAGTCAAGCTTCATGTTTTTGTGTAAGTTCTCCTTTGAAGGTTTGAAGTTATATGAGCATATTATTCACTCAACCAGTGTTATTGTTGAGTGGAAAGGTTTTCAAGTCAGCTTCATTGATCTATCACTTATAACCATGTGGTCTAAGAATAAGTTACTGAACTTTCTGCTCCATTTTGTTTAGCTATATATGGAAATTATAATATTATCCTCATAACGTTGTTGAGAAATGAAATGAGATAAGGTACTTAAAGGAAACCAGGACATTTCCAGATACTTGAAAAATTCCCATACCTATATCCAAGTTGCATTCTCATTTTCACCCTGTACGTAGTAACAATTGCTACTATATTACTGAAATACCCAAAACCAATAGCAACATCAAATATCTTTAGCCCCAAACCAACAGAACAAAATAGCTTAAATATATTATTGAAATTTAAGTGAAATACATTTACTTATGCTAATTGAAGAAAACAATAATGTAATAATAATGACAAAATTTGCATAGAGCTTAGTATTTCCCAGCATTGTTCTAAGTGCTTTATATTCAAATCATGGAATGGATTAGGCACATAAGAGAAGTCAGTAAGAATTAGCTAAATTAGTTACATGCTATAATTATTTCAGAGAAATTGCAATTGTCATCACTTTTATATTTATGATGATCTAATTTATTTTCAATAAAAATTTAACTTACTTCTTTTTCATTTTTTTGCTGAGGAAGATTAGCCTGGAGCTAATGTCTGTGCCAATCTTCCTCTACTTTGTATGTGGGTCGCTGACACAGCATGGCCGATGAGTGGTATAGGTCCATGCCCAGGATCTGAACCCGTGAACCCAGGCTGCTGAGGCAGAGCGCGCCGAACTTAACCACCAGGCCATGGGACTGGCCACTTTAACTTACTTTTAAATGTCCAAATATATTACTTCAAGAAATTTAGACAACTGGTAACTTGTACCACTAATAACTGTTTGTTTTCTTCAGTATCATTTTGCATATGTATATATAAACTACATGTGATTGTCTTTTCTTGATTAGAATATTAGCTTAAAAAAGGGTTATTAGATATTTGAAAGCATAGAAAATTGAATTCTTGGTGACATCACAGTTACTCTAAAGATGAAAGTTAACTATTTTATTATGGTTTCTGTTCCTGGCACTTTTTCCACATAATTGTTGCTTTTCAAGATGCTGGCAATTGTTACTTTAAAATTGGAACAAAAGAAATTAATCCTTTTAGAGGGAGTGATGATTCAAACCTGCCAGTTGAACAAAAAAATAGCTCTAATCTGACTTCAAAGCCTACATTCTTCTTTGTAGAAGAAGTTTCTATAGAATTATGAAAAATGAAAAGGGACTGTCCAACATACTTATGAATTGAGAAGATAGGCTACATTACCAAAGGATAAAATATGAGTAGGTCATAAAAATTATAAAAAGTCTAATGTTTCCTCACAAGGGAAAATGAAATACACACACATATTTTTAAAATAAATTCACCTATAGAATGATCACTAGCATTCAGGACTTTGGAAAGATCTACAGTATAATGTAAATTAAAGTAGACCTTTCTGTCATCAGAAACCAGGAAGCAACAATCCCTCAATGACACATATTAGATCTATTTTACTAGCACATTATTCACTTGACTCCACTGCATCTCTCAAAATCTTTCTAATTTTACAGTTATGTCTTAAGCATGTGTCTTTTCATATTTACAAGAAATTAGAAAATTTATCTTACAGCCTACAATTTTGCCATCTTGGGTTTTAAAACCATTTGCACTGCAATATTACGAACATTGACCAGGACTGGTGGCATTTGGAAAGGAGACATGAAGGTGGGAGCCCAGGTGCATTAGAAGAGTGAAAATTGGAAAGTCATTAAATGCAATTTTTATTTTTGGGTCATTTCTGGACCAGTAATTATTAAAGGACTATATTAATGAGATGTCACGTGATAGAAACACTAAAATTTCAGGACACCAATCATTGGGTCAAAGGCACTATAATGTTTAGGGGAAACACTGAAATAGAGTGGAGTGTTGGGCCTGAATATCCTAGTCAAATTCTAAGTTGAAAGATTGTAGTCTGCTTTTCCTAAATCCCCCCTGTAGTTCCACTCTCATTCAATTCCTTTCTTAAATGATTTTGCGGTGTTGTTGTGTTCTGTGAAACAACTGCTGTGTTCCACTCTAGTGGAGGACAAAGTGATTCCTGTGCTCCGTATACAGTTATGTAGCACACTCCTTAGGGGGTGAAAGGTGCGGCATAAATGTAAGATCCTGCTACTTTACTCATTTTAAAAGAAAGCTACATACTGATCCTCATATAATAGATGTGTATTTTTCAAAGCCCAATACTGTAGGTTTCATGAAATCATTTTCCAGACAAAGTGAATAAGAGTTCAAGGGTTTTTTTTGGTGCCCATTTTTCTCGTTTTGGCTCATTTTACCCTCTTGCCTAGTTTAAAAACAAAAGAAGGATCCCAAAGGAGTGACTCAGTGAATTTGAGATTCAAGGAATATACAGCCATTAAGCAAAAGTAATGTGTTTAGTGATGCTAAACTAAATTCACAGTTTTGAAGAGACATAGAATATAAATGAAATAAGCTCGGGGCAAGAGTTCAGGGCAGCTCAGTAAACACAGCAGGGGAACATTCTATGTGTAGCTCGCTTGCTACCTGGATACCGAACTTGAAGTTCAAAAGCCAAATTTCATTCAGTTGAAAAAACTTTTAAAACTGTGAAATCATGAGACATTATTCTAAACAAAATTTCCCCTCATAATAAAAAACATGACAATGAGAGAAAAAAACAAAAAAGGAATATTTAACCTTGCAGTCACAAGTGCATTGTTATTCCTCCTGCCAAAGAAATTTTAGCTAAAAGCAAATGAGTTGTTCATAAATGAAAATTGCAGTAAATGAGCGGTAAGCACAGGCCTCGACGACTTTAATTCATCGTCTTCCTGACCAGGAGGGAGCACACTGCACTGGTGCACTTCACCCTCCCTTACATTCACCTTATCCATGCAGTTCTGCCCTTCTTTTTATCCAGTGAAAGATTATAGTAAAATTGTTTAAATTTTTTAAAAAAGTATAAGGAAAAACAAAAGGTATATTTCTATCCTTTTTTTAAAAAAAGGATCTACAAACCTTTCTATGCACCCACATCAGCAGTTTTTTCCTTATGTATTTTAGTTATTTTACCATGCAGATGATAGAGCAGAGAACACTCTTAAAATAGAATTATAAAACCTTGAAATTACCAAAAGCAAAACCTCTCAGTTAATCCAACCACTGTACTCTGTTCATCTTCTTGTAAATTTGAAGCAGGTGCCAAAAAAATTGAAAGTTTATTTGGATAAAGAAAATCAAAGCGAAAGTGAACACTCCAGTGATAGACTTCACATCACGGAGAGCAGATGATCACTTTGCACCGTTCGGTAAGGAGTATTTTAAAATCTGCATCACTTTGACAAAAATACTCTCATCTGAAAAACAGACTTTACAATGTATTGGTCTCTCGGGCATCACTGACACTAAGAATAGACCATAAATTGGTAGTATAGAGTGCCTTTCAGTCCCAGTTTTTCTAAAAGCATTTCACAAAGCAATTAGTCAGATAATGGCGGTGTGCTCACTACTTGCCGCCTTTCTGTAGTTACTAATAGCTCACAAGATTTCCAACCAATGGACTGGATTGTAGGCAGAGCAGTGTAAAATCTTAGTCTTCTCAACCCTAGTCACATTCCTTAAGTAACGTGTTTGAACTGTCTTCTTGTTTATAAAATAGCTTAGAGTTAAAATTTGTACTAATATAAAAAAAACCCTAAGCATTGATTTTTTTAATTCAATTTATCATAGGATCTACAGTTGATGGCCTCTAAATTATCTGTGAATGATGTAACTCCAGAATGTTCTACTGTCACTCTAGCGAGATATTTTTTTAAATCTTTTTATAAAAAAGGGGACCTTTTATTTTACCTGAAGTGAACTTTATAAAGTACAAAGGATTTGTAAAATATCACCATTTTAGTCTATCAAATATAACACGTAAAATAGAGGAACTGATTATCATACTTTTAGCAGCTTTTAGCTATTGCAAAGGTTAAATAGGAATTGTCCTATAGCCTCTTAAACTTACCGTCATTCACACTAGAATAGTATAGAATTAAGCTGTAGACAATAGTGGAACTCTGCTATAGAATAAGGATCCCATGGGCAATACACTGGAGTCTGAACTTTCAGAATTCTTTACAAGGTCATGTTCAGTTATTTAATTTATTTGAAATGATTTCTGTTGATAATTTGGCTAAGATGATTTTCTGTTTATTGTTCACTTATTATTTTCAAGTAAAGACATATTCGGGAGTTTAAGTTGGCATTTCTTGGAGTGTTTCAGTACAAAGATATTGGACCAATAAACATTGATATAAAGGGTAAACCACTTGGTTGAACAAAAATATTCAATTCACAAAAAGATGTGACAAAAAAATTTCTATGGAAAACAAAATACCGATTGGAGTCTTTGGCCCAGGATAACGTGTGTAACCAAGGCGTTGTTAGACGATCCAGCCTCAGCGTTACAGCTTCATTGTAGAGACAAAGCACAGCTTTCCTTTAAAGAGAGAGAGCTCTATATATTCAAAATTAAAAAGTGGTTAAGGCAGTTCTAAAAAGTGGTTTTTTAAATACCATTTATGTTCAAAACCAGGAGAGGTATTTTGTTTCCAAGGAGCAAATTTATAATTTTTAATCTTTCCACTGCTTACCTGAAAAAGAAAAACAGCACTCTACTTTCCATTTTGCTTGCTTCTGAATCACAGCTTAGTAATGGTGAATTAGTTTTGAATTACTTTTGAAATATACCGTCCTATATTTTAACATACCCTAATCCAATTTAATATAATCTAATCTAACATCAGCAATGTTTGCATTTATTTCATATTCCAAACATTTTGTGTATTTCCACTAACCTCACTGATACGTTGAAAATAGTCAGCACTTCTCAGCATGCAATATCCAGTTTTATAATCAAAACCCTGACACCTATTAAGTGCAAGTGCTTATTTGAAATGTGTGGTGATTAGAACCTTTTCTCTCAAATCACATCTTGTTGAAGTTAATAAATTCTCTGTAGGAATATTAACTAGCTTCTGCATTTCAGTGACGATGCTCCCCCACCATTAACATATTGAACACTTAACTACTGATTCCTGAAAAATCTCTGATACAGTGGACACAAGTACTGCACTGGACCCTGCAGTCCATGTACCTTTCCTCTCTATAACACACGGGCTCAAATTTTGAGTATGGGATTATTTTAATTCTAGTTGCTATTAAGCACATATGTTTGCAGACATAAATTTAATCCAAGACAAATTATTTCAGCCAGGCTGGAGGGATTAGAAAAAGAAGGGTGACTACAAATCAGAATTGAACTTGTCATTGGAAGGGCTGTCAGAAGCAGTTTACACCATGGTTATCCTGGTTTTGACCATCACCATTAGTGTCCCACTTTTAGACAAAAAATATAAAAATGCGAAAAATCTAGACTCTTTAAAAATAGCCCCCAGAAAATGAAAGTATAGGTACACAAAAGAATCTCCCTCTAGCAATCGCACCATCACGTTGCCTCCAAATGACTCGCTGCCCTTCTAGGGAGGGTGTTACAAATGAAGGTTCCAGAACATACGATCACAGCCAAGAGCATGCTAATGCTTTTGAATCATGCCAATGCTGGAAGAAAAACAGCAGATATGAATTTCTAAAAGTAACTTGGTGGATCAGAGCTCACTATTTGCATATTTTATAATTTATTTATTGGTCAGTTGACACAACGGAGAACTATAATAAGCCACGTTCTGTCACATGGTCATAGAACGTTGCTGTTCTAGAATTTCAATGTTATTAGCCAAGAACAGAACCCTTTTACCACCTCTCTTCACTCTATCCATCCCTTCATAAGTAAGGAGAGTAACATAGTGAAAATTTCTACCAATACTAAAACTCAAGGTATATACAAAATTTGCTTGGATTTTGCATATAACTCCACATGACAACTTGTTATACTTGATATTTCTGAGCACTCGTGTGGCAGGAGATGTGCTAAATGCCTTATCCAAGAGCTGATTTATTTTTAAGAACTATCTTAGGAGGAAGCTCCTATTATTACCCCAGTTTTGCAGAGAGGGAAACCGAGTTCGGAGAGGTCAAACAAATCAGCAGAGATCACAAAGCTAGAAAATGGCAGTCATGATTTGAATCAATTCTGTCTACTCGAGGGTCTCCTCTCTTAAAAACTGTGCTGATTCTATACTGCCTCCCACATTTCCCAAAGGTCACATTGTTGTTGAGACAGTGCTTCATGATTTATTATCCTTTCAGCAAATGTTACTCTGTGCCTCCGTGTGCAGGTCCTGTGCTAGGTGCTGGGTATTTAGTTGTTACCCCCAAGACATGGCGGTTCTCCTTATGGAGCCTGCTGGCGAGGACAAAGCAAGCAGTACTTGTCCCTGGCAAAGATTTCCCTGGTGTGATTTCAGATAAGGGATACGGGTTGCACTGAATTCACACATTTAGGGGTACCTTCTAAGAAGGGAGAATGAAATGTGTTTCTTACTGAAATCCTGATCCCTGTGCCCTTGCCCTCCTAACTCTCTCTTCAGCTAATTTAAAGGTGGGTATCTGTAAAATATCTTCATGCTAGGTCTTAATTTCAGTATTTTTACGTGTTATAGGCAAAAGACATAAAATGACTTCTAATCAAGGAAAGAACCAGGCCAACTATGAAGAAAGCAAGGGTTTTTTGGGGGGGGCTCTCAGATTCGGTTCTTTTTCCCTTTCTCCTTTTGAGGAATTATAATAAAATTCTTCTGTTCTCTTCCTAAATCTTTCAAAACTTGGTCTTGGGCAAAGACTTGATTGAGTCCATTTCTAACTTGTTTTGAATTTAAATCAACATGGTTCTTCCTCATTAAATGTGGACTGAAGGCTCTGAGCTCTTGCCAAGTCATTTTAGGCATAAGTGGCACTGAAGAGAGGGACTGGGGTGACTGTAAGGGCCAGCCTCAACTGTCTAAAATTATTTCTTGAGGCAGTTGCTCCCTCTAACTCTCCATGGGTTATCTGCTGAGGAAATACGTTGATGGAACGTAGGGTCCTCTGACAGATACACTTGCTTCTTCCCCATTTGTTTCTTCTTCCTCATTCTTTGCTCTGTCCTCATTGCCTTTCTCTTTCTCTTCCTTCCCACCCATCTTCTCATCCTAACTTCACTCTTTTCTTCTCCATTTTTCTTTCAAAATAGGGAAAGAGAAAGAGGGAAAGGATGTATAAAGAGACAGATTTAGGGTACAAGTTAGCTTCTGGGAAGGAAGATCACCTGAGTGCACACCCCTCCTCTAGCGCTCACTCAGAAACTCAAGAGAAAAGGAACAACTGCCCATTCTCCAGACTGTTCGTGCTCCTATTTTTTAAAAAGCAAAATATCACCACCTTCTCTCAATGCACAATTACTTAATATCCAGCAGTCAAGAAAACAAGACAATTTAGGCAAAATAAAAAGGCCTGAGACTTTGGGAATAACATGATCCATAAATGTCCCCATATTTTGATTCTCTCTCCTTTTGTTTTTCAGGACTCTGAGAATACTCATAATAGAATCTTATTGGGTTATCTGTCTGGACCTTCCTAATTGAGAACTGCCACAGTTTCCATAGGAATGACTCCCAAGGGCCATGTTTTTGTTCCAGGAACAGCTTTCCTGGTTATTGCTAATTAATATAGGATGGGTCTTTCACCCTAAATGGGAAAATCAAATTACTTTCCTGCTAATTTGGAATTTGAACTGAGAGATATGGGAAGTTAAGCTGTTGGGCCTTTAGAAGACTTCTAGAAGCCTGAAGAACATATTCCTGCAATTGAGATCTCTGCTGATGCATTGGATCCCACTCCCCCTGAGGTGTGAAAGCTTAATGCTTCCTTTGATTCTGTGGATTCCCCAGTGTCTTTCTGATAATATCACTGAGATTCATGCAAGCAAATGGTTTCCATGACTTGTTATTCAAGGATTCTTACTTAATACTTTGACCAGGCCTATATTTATCTGGTGAACAATCCAATCCCTGTTTCTCTGAGTTTCTTTTAAGCATTGTATTTCCAAGGCCACTCGTGTGAGTTTATCTTTGTTCTTTATCTTTCTAATTTATTTGGTCCGTTTTCTGTATTTTGCCAAACTGGACTTGGGTGGGTACAGTAAAGTAGATAGACGGGATTGTAGGGTATAAGACTCTATAGCGTCCTCAAATCTGACTGTGCTTTGGGTTATTCTTACATATGCTATTTTATGTAGTATTTAGAAACTGATCTGTTGACCATCTAAGAGTGTCAATGTGGTCTTTCTGAATTTTGAGGACCTTCAAGAATACCCTTTACTATTAGCATCAAAAATAACCACTAAGGGAAGTTTAAAGCTCTTCCCTAGGGCTTTAACAAAAGCTCTAGTAAAACAGAACTTTCAGAAACTTAGCAGAGATCCCATTTCATGCTTTCTTCTTAATTGGTATCAATATAGTGTAGGTTTTAGTCCAAAGGAAAGGTGTTTTTGCAAGATTCTCCTATAAAATCCTGGAACCAACCTATCCCTTAGGTGCAAATCAGTGCTTAGTAACATTTCCCTAAGCCAAAATCATGGCTACAGAGGTGATCAAGGGATTCTCTTGAGAGCACTGGACTTTGATATGAAACAGAAATGTTATATTCATTGAAAATTACTATTAATGCCTATTTTTTATAGTTTACCAAATGCACTCTGAGGCATTAAAACATACAAGTTACAGCAAAAGCTGCAAAGATCTTTTAATTCTCTTAAAATAAATTACATGAAGGTGGAAAGAAAGAGGTAAAATTATCCCCATAATTATATCAGTAGACCTTTCTGTAACAATAATGGATGGAGGTAGACCTGGATTATTAGTGAAACTGACATATGGGAAACAAGTTCAGTTCAGGAACTTTAGGTAAGTTTTTGACTCTAAAAGTGTATAATGTATAGTAAAAGAAATCTTTCTAATCGAAAAGATGTCATTGTCAATGTAAATTAAGACTGAACCCAAATAACAACACAATTCATTCAAATAGCAATTACTTTGGGGATTGCTTACATGTTTCGGGCTACTTTTTACTCTCTTTTTTTTTCCTTCTGGTAAATCTCAGCAGCAACTGCAGGAATTGTGCAGAGTCAAAGGAGATTGGGTCAAATCCTCCATTAGTCTTTCCCAGCCTAATCTACTTTGGAGAACCAACAGATGTAGACATTTAATAGAAATTAATCTCTTCTGCTATTCAGCCTCACAATACTTCATTCTAATACTGATTACACTGATTTTCTAAGATACGCTGGCAAAATGCTGCTGTAATATAATTTCTTCGCCGCTAGAAACGAAAGCTCTTGAGATTGCTCTTGCTTACATAGCTGCTTCAGGTGATTACATCTTTACACAGATGTTAATTACTCTCAGGAGAAAGCTGCCCAAATCATCAGGTGAGTAGAATAATCTTGCAGTGGATACCAAAGAGCGACTTAAGGGCTATTATGGCTATTGTTTCTCTTCACATCTGAACTCCACTCTGATGAATTTAGGGCAGATGGCAAAAACTTTATTAATGGTAGCCAGCTAATCACCAAAATGGGTTACTAAAAGTGGATATAGACATTAGCTTTTAGCCTATTCTAAAGTTCGGGCTTGGCTTCAATGAGATCAAAGATACACAGCTAAACCTGGGAATTCTTGTAAAAACTTCAATCAGTGCTTCTCAGACTTCACTGTGCATTAGACTCCCTCTGGGAGATTTAAAAAATCTTAATGCCTGGGCCTCAGTTCAGACCAATTTAATCAGAATCTCAGGAGCAGAACCCAGGCGTCAGTGTTTTTCAAACTTCGCAGGTGATTCCAACCTGCAGCCAAGGCTGAGAATTCCTGGCGTAGTGTCATTGCCCTGCTGTAGTCAGCCTATAGTCTGGTGAACACCAGCACAGTGATCGCAGGTGGGATGTTCAATCTGAAGAAGCAAAATGAGGGCTCTCGGAAGAAGACAAAAGCCCTGCGGCATTGGATATTGATGGTTGGAAGCAATAGTTTCAAAAATATCAACCTCAGAGCAAAGGACTCCCTCCAAATGAAACACAAAGACAGTGCAACTTCTAAAGTAAATGTGAAAGAGCTAGAAATAGCAACAGACAGGGCCATTCAGTGGATATCTACAAAGGGGCAGACTACACAGACATCCATTTATTCTCTCCTCAAAAATGAAGGAACAATAACATATGATCAACCGTAACATTTTTCTGATCGTAGTTGGTGCAGTAAAGATGTTAGACTTACCTTGGTGCTTCGTTATTGCTTCAAGACACAGGGAGACTTTAGATGGTTAAATTCTTACACTAGATCGTCAATATTAAAGACTGGGGAACAATACCTGGGAAAGACTAGATTATACTGGCAGGTTGATTGTAAGTGTCTACTCAGGAGGAAATAAATATAGGGACAATGTAGGAAGGAATTTGATGATGGTAATACCAACTGAGGCAATATTTAAGAAAAAACACACATTTTAATGGGTTATCAAGTTTCGTGTCACTTTATGAGTGAAAAGAAGCATTTAACTTTCTTTGTTTTGCCACCAGCCTACTATCAATCTGAAAAAATATTGCATGATTCTTAAGAGTCTGTTATCTTTGTCTTTACCACGTGCCTCATGCTCTGAACATAGTAGGAACTTACGAAAATATTTGTTACATGTAAGAATGAAGAAAAATATCAGACCACATCTAATCCTGGCTGAACTCAGAGAGTCTGGATATTTAAAAGGAAATTAATATTGGATATAGGATATTGTCTTCTTAAAAAGTAACATTAGATTGAACTATATGAAATCACCATCTTTATAGGTCAAAATGAGTCAAACAGCAATTTCATATGCTCAACATATATGCTTTTTCTTTAAAAAATTTAGTTTAGCATAAATGAGCACAGTCTGTTTAGTTTGAAAGCTTGTCTTTCCAGAAGCTGGACGTTATCAATGTGCAACTACTCCCAGAAAAACAGAAGTGGGGTCCCAGTGAAACAGCTGTATTTCTGACTGGGCATCCACATCAGTAAGCAAAATGTAAAAGAGCACTGCAGGACCTAAGGTCAAAGGCTTCAAATATTCAAGGAAGGCTGATCTGATGCAGCAACCTGATTTCATCAAGAATGTGGAAAATGATTATTCTGAAGGGAAAATACCAAACTCACAGAAAATAAAAATACAGCCATTGAACATTAACGTCCTTCCTTACAAGATGTACTATGCCCAAAAGATTATGCAGCTCAGTCAATATTTGAGCACACTTGCTTGTTTTGATAAGGAATATATTTTTCCTATGATTATGTGTTCTTTCACAGATGGGGTCCAGGATAATTTAGGCTCAATAGTTTTATATTCTGCTTTAGGAAATAGAGAAATATAATAGAAAATTTAAGTAATTAGATAGAGAGCTATCAGAATGGTTGAGTTGTGGGTTGATGCACAAGGATTTTATTAGCATAAAGTAGCCATCTTGTTACTCACAAAAAAATGTCACAGAACAAACATCAAAGTGTATAGAGGAAACGAATAGAGAATTCTCTCTGCAGTAGTCTTAGCTCATGAATTTTGAGGAAAGATGCCTAAAAGCAGTTCTTAAATAAACCAAATAAGGATGCACTAATCTACATGCCTTCTTCCCACAAGCATCCAACTGAATAGGCACTGTGAGTTTCTATATTTCACTTGCACGTGGACATCTACAGCTCAGCTACTTAATGCAACAACTTTGGTAAGAAATACACCTTATAGCACAACTCAGTACACACAGTGCAAATATATAACTGAAACAAACGTTTCACAAAGCAATACTAATCCTCACTGCATGCGATGTAAACTTATATTTTTTATTTTATCCAATTCTACTTCATTTAAAAATGCTTGTCACAAACCACTAATCTGATTCCAGGATGGACTAATACATCACCATCCACTGTTTAACAAGCACTATTTTAAGTTATATCTTAATAGAACCTCATGCCACTGATAAACTGAAGTCAAAATAGTTTGGAAAATCATATTGATCTTCACTTCTTGTCTTTGAGATGGTGTTGGGAGGACTCTTTTACATTATTGCATATGAAGGACAATATCTGAGAGGTTAGTCACCTGGCCCAGAGTCACACACAGGTAGCCGGCAGAGATAGGATCCAGGTCTAGGCATAACCACTTCTAAAACTCTCGAAGATTCCCACCCTCCTCAATGACTTCGAGGTGATATTTGTCGTTTGTGGCTCTCAGGGCATAGATAAAGAAGGAGCTATTCTTTTCTTTTCCCTATAAATGAATCTTCCTGACTTCAAGGGTGACTTTAAGTTAGAGAAAGGACAATGGTACCAGCAGGACAGTGACCTTGGTGAAAAGCCTGGTCCTCAACTTACTCAGAGCCCCCAGTCTACATTCTGAGGCCCCAAAATAGAGGTTCCAAGAAATAATGGCTCTTCATGTAATGACCCTCACTACAAAATGAGCAGCCTTTTTCTCAAACAGTAATCCACACAGAACCAAATCAACTTGGCACAAACATGCTTATCCACAAAATAATTCAGCATGATTTAAAAAATTCACATATAGATTTAGTGCTTATGTACAACTATTAATTTTATAAACAGCACCAAAAATGAAAAGATCAAGAAAACTTGTGAATATAAGAAAGAGTTCATAGAAAGGGCAAAGCTGAATGTCTGAGTTTTTCTAATCACATTTGAAAATCAAAATTATTTCTCTAGAGTTTTCTTGAATAAAAATGTCTGATTTATGATTTTAAATAAATGATGAAAAATGTTCTTTTACATAAAATGATTCCAAATGACTAAGTCTTCCCTTCTTTTAATTACAAATCAAATTTTACTTTCATCTGGGAAGTGCAAAGGGAACAAAATTAATTATCTAGGGGTCCACAATTTTTAAATGTCTGTATTAATTAACTGTAACGTTTTTGGCATTGTCTATTGGCCAAAGAGACGTGATACTCTACTACAAATTTTCTAAGAGAAAAGGAAACACTAGGTTAATATAGAATATAAAGGATCTGAGATATAAGGAAGAGTTTCTGTAAGACGTTGTAAGATTCCCTTTTTAGAAGGTTTTTACAAATTACAAAACTGCCCAGAGTCAGGCAAGAACTACATGCATTATTTCTTAGGGTTTCCTTTAACATTATGTTTTCTCTCAAATATTCCTTTAATTTTGATAATTTGAGATATATTCAATGGAGTAAATAGAGTAAAAATCAAAATGAAGTAAAGAGTAAAGTCTTTCCTAATGTTCATGTCATTTCTATTCATAAATTGTTAGATAAGAATAAAAACGCTGTTGTTCTGAAGTGAAAAAGAGTAATATAATTCAAAAGGCCACATTCATGAAATTATTATACCTTAAAAGTAAAACAAAGACTCTCTTAAGACCACTGGAGCTTGTTTTGTTTCAATAATTTATTCCTTCACGTATTTGTCAAAGAGGTGCCGTCCCTTGCTGGTGGTGCTTGTCTTTGATACCAGCGAGCCTGCGCTGCAGCGTGCATACCATACTTCCCCAATATTAGTTTGATAGAGAAGTTGGACGGATGCTTGAATAACCAGTACATGTGGCTGTTACTTTGTGTTTTCCTTATTACATTTTCAGAATCAAAAGCAGATAAGCTCTTACACCAGCCACTGTTCTCAATATCAAGGAGACACACACAAAAGATATGTGAACAAAATGAAATTTGACACGTCAATAGGAGACAGATTGTTGTAGGAAAGTACCAGATAATTAAATTTAAGAAAGAACCCAAATTTCAGACTTCTCACAATATAGTGTGATATGGCAGAGAGAGATAAGAATTTTTACTCAAAAACACATGCAGATATCAACTCACATTGTTTTTTTTTATAATAGAACAAATAGAACAAAGTAACTGTGTGGAAGGACTGTGTAAACCAGATAGTCATGATTTAAATGCCAATGGGTTGCTTGGATTATTTTTCAAAATCAGAAAAAATTGCAATAATCGAGTTGTTGCAAATATATTTTGTCACATTTCTTCTTTGCTTATCTCCATCAGAGACTAAGACCTTTTTGAGGACAGAGGCCTCTGTCTTTTATTTGCTTCTGCCACAGTGCTTGGCATATGGGAGGTTCTCAGTAATCAAATGAACAGTAAATACCTATTAACCTGCTCACAGAGGCTGCAGGTGAATGGCAACATTCACAGGCCGCCTAACACTTTCACCTACACAAGCTCACGTTCAAAGACTATCCAGTGACCACTCGACTAAAGGTCGAGGAACTTATTTTCTGGAATTCAGTTTCTTCCATTGTCCCGTGAATTTTCTAAGCTCTCCTTCTAATATTTCTGATTGTCCCATTTCTAATTCTTTAACTAGTCTGTCTATGCCCCCCCCCCCCTTAGGCTGATCTAATCTCTCTGTTTCTTACTGATTTCATTAACTTTCCAGCACAGTCCCTGGATCAGATATGTTTATATCTGAACTCTCTCTGTTTTCTTTCTCAGACATCTTTCTCTCTCTCTAGGTCTCGTTTATCCTAGACTCTTCCTGTCCCCTCTCTGTTTATTTCACCTCGCATACCATCTGTAGTCTCCAGCTAGGCTGTGGGACACTCAAGTACATTGATCACATTTTATTCATCTGAAAAATTCTAGTATCTAATTCAGTTCCTGCCACTTAGCAAACGCATCTCGAATAACTTAATCAAGCATTCTTCCCGGGATGGGTCAACAGGCCAAATGATGTATATATCCTAAGGTTATGGTTTTTTGAAAAAGGGGATTGGAGGTAGTAAACAAGAAAACAGTGTTGTGTAGACAGACAAACTGAGGAGCAGATGGAGAGAATCCTTGTAATATTAGCTACCTTTCCTGTCCATAGTCCAATTCATGTCTTTTAGACCCATAAGCCCAGAAATATAGGTACATTTTTTACAAGAAATATTTTTATTCATATCTTGGCTCATAGACAAATGATTAATTTCAAAGTCATAAAAACATAGTATAAAATTGTGGGCCATAAATTAAATTAAATTCCTAAATTAAAAGGCAGTGGAAGACATAGGTTAAGATCCTCCAAGTATAAGAATATGTGCACATAAAATCGTTACAACCGTATGAAAAAGTTTCATGATTGGCTCATCTTGCATTTAGTGCCCATCCTTAGACCAATTACTATGGCCAGGAAAGCACAGTCATGTACTATTGTTCATTCTATAATTTGAAGCAGAAAATGTAGATTAAAAAGAAAAAAATTGCCTAGAAGAAAGAAGGAGAATACCTAAGTCATAAGTATTAATGGAATAGTAGGATAGGAAGGATTTCTACATGCAAGTTACTTTCCCAATCAGAAAAAAAATTCCAACAAATGTCATTAAAAAAAGATGCTTTCCAGGAATCACATAATTTAAGTGCTATACATATTCTTAAAGAGGATGTAGACCAGTTATTTTCAAAGTATCCTCACTTAAGGAGGAGGAAATGAATATTGACTATCTACTATTTTGCACATACTGTCATAGGTGCTGGGAGCCCATGGAGAAGAAAACAGAAGACCCTGACCTATTTGAGGATGGGGAGGAAACAATGTACAGGTTCAAGCAAAAATAAATACAATTTTCAGCTAGTGATAACTTTTTTGCATTACCTATTAAATATGGAATGACTTGGTGGAGGTGTCCACCTTAACCTTAGGTGTAAGGTGCTCCACCTTACTTTGGTGGAGGTCAAGGTAAGTAGCTCTAAGAAAACAACATTTTAGGGGAGACCTGAATAATGAGAACTGGTTGGCCCTGTAAAGATCTAAGGGAAGGAAACTCCAGGCAGAATGGAGAGGGCAAGAGCAAAAGCCCTGAGTCATTTCAAAGATGAGAAAATTATGGCTTATAAAGGTAAAATGGATACTATACAGAGCTGCCGAATTTAGTCTGCAATAAATATACATAAGATTATGAGATTCTAGGCTGTGTTTTTCACTAAGCTAACATGAAAACATGAAGTTACTGGAAATCATGTAGCGTGTGTGTGTAATTCTCATCTGTGATGAGAGATAATTCTCATTATTGCCAACTTAAGTTTGCTGGGTTATGGTTTTCTTTCACTTCTAGAAACAACTAATTTGTAGGTGACACTCTAGAGTAGGTGGATATATGATTTTGTTCTTCCAGTGGCCACATAAAATGGGTATTGTAGAGAGAGGGTGAAGATATCATGAGTGTACAGTGGATATATTTTTGGTGACATTGTCTTGTCCTGATTTTAAATACCATCTCTAAGCCAATGCCTCCTGTAGCAGACATGGATGGTTACCTTCCCAATACATCCTAGCTTTTTCATTAATGATGGAAATTCACCCATAGAAATGACTCACACTTGTCTTATCAAATTTAGATAATACCCTTTCTTTTTGCAAGGGATGGTTTGGAGATGGGCATTTGATATTGCTCTGGACAAGAATATACTGGCGAAGTCTGTTGGTAATTTTCTGAAAAAGATTTTGCTCCCCAATCAGAAGAGAGAGCTAAATTAAAACAAAGAAAAGCCTTTTTCTGCTACACTCTCCTTTCAGCTACCCTGCCTTTTCTGTTGGCATGTGAGGACATGATGCTTGGATTGCTGCACCAATACTGCCAACCTGGGGGACAGGCCAAGAGACTCTCACAGAAGCTGACTCAGGTTTTTGATATCAATTATCTGCTGAATCAATCCTGGTACTCTCTAAAGTTAGGTTTAATAAATAGACATAATAAAGTGACATAAAAAGTTGTTCAGTTCTTGATTATTTTTTCTGTCTTATTCCCCATAACGAATCCATCAACAGATCATATGGGTTCTACTTTCAAAATATGTCTGAGGTCTCTTTACTTCTCACCATTATACTGCCATGAGCCTAATCAAAGCTACTAACCTCTGATAGCTGCCTCACCTGCATGACTGCTTGTCTCTCTGCTTGTGCTTTTGACACCTAAGTATGTCTTCTTCACAGAAACTATAATGAATTTTTAAAATAGTCAATCAGTTTATGGCATTCTCCTATTAAAACCCTCCAATGACTTCCCATTACACTAGGTAGAAGAATCCAGACCTCCTACCATTTCCCACAAGGTCCTGCATGAGGCGGTTTCCACGTAACTCTTCAACTTTATCTCCAAGCACATCCCTTTTCTGCCCCTTCACTGGCCTCCTAGCTATTGTGTTGTCTTGTTCCTTCTGCATTCTCTTTTCAAGGAGACATTGTTAAGATTTTCTCCTTCACAACCTTTAAGGTTCTACATAGTTACCTTCTCAATGTGGCCATCTCTGAACAACCTATGTAAATTTCACGCCATGCACATGTTAAGTTCTCATGTCCTTAGCACGTATCACTAACACGTTTTACATTTCACATATTTATCTTGCTTATTGTCTGTTTCCCCAACAGAACGTAAGCTCTACAAGGGCTGAGATTTGGCCTATTTTTCTTACTGCTGTATTTCCCAGCACCAGGTATAATGCCTAGCACATTGGACATGTTCAAGAAATATTTGTTGGATGAGTGATTTTATAAGTGACTGACCCAATGAAGAGTGGCAACAGTCTGATCTCTTGACCACACAGAATAGTGCTCAGAACAGTAAATGTTGGTTGAATAAATGAACAGTTTGTAGTAGAAGGCAGAACATCCCTCCACAGATCCATAACCTTTCTCACCCGGCATGACAGCTTATGGGCTGGCTCTGTTGAGGATGTTTGCATTGATATTCATGAGAGCTACTGGTCTGCAATATAATGTCTTTGTATAGTTTTGGCTTTAGGATAATGCTGGTCTCACAGAATGAGTCAGGAAGTATTCCCTCTGCTTCTATATTCTAGAAGAGATTGTAGAGGATGTGTATAATTTCTTCCATGTATGTTGGTAAAATTCACTAGTGAACCCATTTGGGCCTGGTATAGGCTGGCTTTTTAGGGTGCAGTTTATACATCCCTAATGCAAAGTGAATATCAAATGGTAACTAGGCACGCAGAGTACTGTGGGCTCCAGTAAAGAGTTATATCTCAATAAAGAGAGGTAACAGGGGCAGGTCATGTATAGCCCTATGGGTTCTAGTAAGGACTTGTCTGGGATAAGGATATAACTAGATGATATAATAAGAGGTAAGTAAAACGACGAGTCCACACTCATTGATCCAGCCTAGAAGTTCGACTTCCCTATTTTTCATTTTGTTTTGTTTTTTTAATATCTTGAAAGAGTCTAATATTTTGGGCAGAGCCTATGAAGTCCTTTACCCAACACGTGACCTCATGAGCCCATTAGTCTCCGAGCCCTCCTTCTATGTTTTAGATATATCTTTTTGTCTAGGGGGAAAAAGCACTATTTAGAACAAAAATATACTTGCTGAATGCCTATTTTATTTGAAGAGGTCACAAACTTATTAAAAGAAACGTCTCAGAAAGGCTGCCTCCACATTTGCACTGATCATAATAACACAATGTCTTCCCGGTGTTTGTTGAGAAATGCTTCCTGGTGCATAAATGGGCTCTAAAGACAGTTCCAAAAATGTCTTAGCAAAGTATTTTGAACAACGGCAGCATTTCTGAAATCCAAGGTGAACACAGTGAAGGACAACACTCATTTGGATATGAATTTCAGTACATGAGATTTAAAAAAAAAAAAAGTTTTGTTATTTCATGGTCATGCTTCATAAAATTTTAGTATTTCTCCATTCTGCACTGTGACTATTTTTTAATAAGAAATATCAGAAACATGGAGGCAGTTTTCCACCTGTAGTCAGAGACTGACAATGCTGATGGCATTTTTGGAAAGAAGAAAGATATGTATCTAATCCTTCCTGTGTATGTGGAAAACCACTCATCACAGTCCAGAATCCTATTACAGAGAGACAATATAAACTGATATATATTCTGTTTCACGAACTAAATTTCAGCATCCATACTGAATAAATAGATGATTTATATTCCACGAGCTAAGAAATGTCCATTCAGTACATGAACGGAAAGGCTTTCTTAATGTGGAAGAGTAATTTTTCCCCTGCTAGGAGAAATCTAAATTCCATTATATATAAACAAGAATTATTAGTACAAGAAACCAAACAACCTTTACTCTACCTTACAGATATAATCGTTAATTACTAAATATATTTAACTATTACTTCCCGAATAATAAATAATAAGCGAAGGCAACTTTCAGTCACTACAATGTGTTAGCTAAAACTTTGCAAAAATTGTTGTAAACATGAAAGAAATTCTCTGTTTCATTAAAAAAAGAAGAAAAATTACCAACTAAAAACATTTTTGAGAAAACACAATAGATTTATTTAAACTGTCATATGTTCGAAAGTATCAGAGTCCTACAAACCAATGGTATATTAGACATATATAAAAAGAACCAGAATAAATGTTTGAAAGCAATATAAATTCAACTTTATGATGAACACAAAGATTATTTTTTATAAGGTCGAGTATATGCACATAAATCATCTTCCCTATTCGCCAGAGACAATACTTTCAGAAGAAAAACAAACTGTTAGATTTTTGGTTTGAATGCTCTTGCCTTCAAGAGTTGAGGGGGGAGCTCTGGCCTGCCTGGCCACAGCATAATGGAATCGGAGAAGACCAGGTAAGCATTGGACACTAGGCTACATGAAAAGAAGCCACAATTGCATATAATTTTTAAAGTTGTATATAATTTTCCTCCCTTTTCTTTTAATTTTTCTCCCTCCTCCAATGTGCTTTTATAAAGAAAAGGACAAGGATATTGGTAAATAAAAATAGATTAATGGAAATTTTCTAACTACAGAGAATTTTTATTGGATGAATGCTTTTTGAAATTATTTCCTTTGTTGATTTCAATAGATTCCATAAGGATAACACTTTGCATCCAAAATAAACTTGAACCACGCTGACCATTAATCAGTTTATAAAGACTTATTCAAGAGTCTAAATTATAAAACTGAATTATAAAAAAGGAATTTCCTTATATTTATATTCAGAAGTTAAACAGCAGTAGATAGAAGCCTCCAATATTTTTAGAATGAAAAGTCCTAAAACAACATAAAGAATTCATTATCATGTCTTCTACCTGGAATGTGCCCATTAATTTGAAGGGGGTTTGTGAAGAACTCTATCCCTGGAGGAGTGCTTTCTTGATGCCATCAGAGCGTGATCATTTCTCTTTCTATATAACAGCAAAACAACCACCGAATCCAAAGGATTAATCTGGTCATTCTCTGTACTCAGCTGCCATCTTGACAGAAGCCATTTTGGAAACATTTTTTTTTTCTAAGAGATTTCTTTTTGGACTCTCCCTTGCTTATTCACAGTGTAATAACAAAATCATAAAATAATATCACCTAGAAAATTGTAATGTTGTGCTTATGTTTCAGAAAACCTCTAGATTGATTACCCTAAGCCTTCCAAGTATGGTTTCAATACTTATCTATAAATATGTGAGATTTAGGAAGTATTACAAAAATATGTTTCTCAACTGTCAGGCAGAATTGTATTAAAAATTTTCACAAAAGATAAATATCGGTCCTTAAAAAATTTTCAAGAACAGATTTCAACATTCTCCTCTGCAGAATATTACATCATTTCATCCATCACTCTTTTCTACAATTTAAGCAAATTTCTCTCTTTGTAGTCCTCTGTGTGCAATGTTTCTTGTAATGGCATATATTTACTTTAAATCCACATTTGATGCTTCTTTTTTTCTCCTTTTAACATCTTGAAATATCTTTATTCTTTTCTTGCAAAGTTATGCTACAAACTTTAAATAATTTTGGTTTTGTTGCTCTTTCTACCTTTAATTCTTGATATTCTTTTTCAGTTATGGACCTAAATTTGAATTCAGGCCTCTAATGAAGAAATCATACCTAGGATTATTTTTGTTGTGCTTCTGTCTGAATACCTTAGAATAAGGCTTGTTTTCAACAGTAGCATGTTGCCAACTCATCAGCTATTGTAAACTAAAAACTCCATCTAATTTGATAGCAAATTTTAATTCTTTATACAGTGTTTCTTTCATGACTATAATGTTTCAATACTGTTTCTATTAAATTCTATCCTTTATTGTTTGCTAATTAATGATCATCTTAGTAAATAAACACATTAGCTTCAAGAATTAAATAGAATGGGAATAATATAATGGTTGTATGCCATTGTATTACTAGGATGCTCTGAATTTTTAATTATCTTGGTAAATTCTGCCCAGGGCATAAGCAAACATCACAGGTATGTGAAGGGCTGTAATTGATTTGTTAAGGTTCTATCTTGTTTAAGAGGTAGAGAAGGTATTTATGCAAATTTCTTTGTCTTAGTAGTTGGTCTATCTCTAGGAACTCTTACGTTTTTGTCCTGGGGAAAGGCACACTCTTGCTAAGCCGCTCAGTCATTGGTAGGTCTTTCCCTATGCTAGGATTCTCTAGTGACCTCTTCACAGAGTCACTTTTCAACACGGAGAAGTTGTTAACTGTCATAAGCTGTCTGGCAAGAATTTACTTCAATTACCTCAACAACCTTTTCTTGTTTCTCTGGCTCAACTAGCCTATATTTACTAAGTGTGCTTGGCAAAAAGAAGGTATAAAGGTTTAGCTGCTAAAGTACTTATAAATTTTTCACACTATTCCAGAATATTTGAGCAAGACAGGCATTTACATGTGTACACATCTAAATGTCTGGATATGCGTTTTGAAATGTAATAGGCTACATCTAACGACGGTTCAAGAATTAGAAGAATGATTTTAGGAGCATATAAAGATTTCAAATTTGAAGTTGCTAATAAGAAAGGCAATGTTACAGACTAGATAACTGAAGGAGTAAACGATCAGGACAGTGCAGTTCCTATTATTTCAGGCCAGGTGTCTAGCTATCAAAAGGGCACCTCCTTGACACCATTAAAATTTTGAATATTTGGTGTATATCAGCAATGAATTTGGTCTTTAACAATACTTCATTGATGATAACGTCTTTTTAGTTTAGTGAATCTTAGAATAACCAAGTTTTCAACGCTGAAACATTTAAAGCCAGGGTTTCACCAAAATGCAGAGACCATATATTTTGAGTGGTGAATTTCTTTGGTCATTTTCTGAAAAATTGCATTTATTTTGTTCCCATTCTTGAAAAAATAGTTTATGTAAATATGGAACTTCAGTTTGCTAGTTATTTTCCTTCAACACTTGAAATTATTTTTTTCGTTGTCATTTTGTCTATTTTAGTTGATGAGATATTTATCTTTTTCCTTGCTTCTTTATATGCTGTTCATTCCCTCTGATTGATTTTTTAAGATCTTTGCATTATCTTTGGAGTTCTGTGGCTTTGTTATAATGTCTGTTTCTGAATTTATTTTCATTTTTCTGGTTTGTGGCTGGGAATGATTCCCTATATGGTACTCACATCTTTCTTCAAATATGGAAAATTCTCAGCTATTGCCTTGCAATTCTATCCATTTGTAATTCCTTGTAGAGATTTGGTGTGCTTTCTTATTCTATTCCTCCATGGCTCTCAATTTTTCCATCTTTTAACACTCTGTGCTCAATCTAAAAAATACGTTCAGATATAATTCACAGTCCATTAATATTCTTTTAGGTCATTTCTCTTTTCCTCCTAAAAGTTTTCATTAAATTTTTAACTTTGAAAACTGTATTTTTCTGTATTATTCGGTTCTTTTTCAAATCTGCTAATTTGTTTTCATAGAGTCCTACTGTTGGTTTCTTTCTTCCTTTTTTTCTCTGTAGTTATTTTTAAAACAGTTTATAATTTTTTCCATATTGTTAAGCTCTCTCAAATTTTTAGGATTCTAATCCTCCTGCTTGTGATTCCTATTTTTAGTTATGTTGGAAAATTCTCATATGGGGTGTGGGAGATCAAAATTGGCCACCCTGCAATATATCTCTTTACCTTGATTATTTTCTCTGATGGACATTTGGCCTCCCACTGACTGCCTAAATAATTTAACATACAAAGCCTGTTTCAGGAAGAAGTTACTATCCTATGATGGCTGTAATATAATGCAAAATAGATGTTACAATAGGAAAGGTACCAACAAGCCCATCGTATCAAAAATTTTCTCTCTCCCAGGCCACATTCTCTAGGTGGCCCTGCAAAGAGTTGCCAGACAAACATTTACATTTATAAGGGAAATCTCCATTTGTAAAGGTATCTCCCTCTCTGTGCTGGGGGAAGGGGGTATGGCCTCTCTAGAAACTTATCAGTGTGGAGGATGAGGCCTTAAATCTGTATACTCTTGATTACTGTGATTTCTGTCTCCCTCCACACCCCCAACATCCTCCTTTGTCTTTAGCTGAAGATGGTATTTAAGATGAGAATCGCTGCTACTCTGTTAAGAAACTCAGTTTCCCTGGTTTCTCCCATGTATACATGTCATTAAACTTGGTATTATTTTCTCCTGCTAACTTGTCTTTTAATTATTTGGCCAGCCATAAGAACCTTAAGGGAAAGGGTGGAGGGGGATTCTCCCTCTTCCCCATCAGGGGCTTTATCATTATTTGTTTAATTTTAAACTCATTTTCAGTTTTTCTTTTTTTTTTCTTAAGAGGTCCTGTGTGTTCTGGTTCAGATATGTTTCTATACAGAATTGTAGGTTTCCATTAGTTTATATAAATCACATTTTGGGGTATTCAGGCACTGTGAATAATATTAATTTAAGCCCCATACTGGTACGTGCCAAGGTCTGGTGTTTTGATTTGTCACAGTAGAGCTATTTTTTTCTCCATTTCATCTAGATTCCTAGGCAGACAAGCTCTAGTCACTTCCCTGGATCAGTGGGTGCAGTTTTCTTCATCAAGGAGGAAGCAGCTGCTCTAGGGTCTTGAATTTATGTGAGATTTTCAGTTCCGGATCTGCTTCTACGCAGGTCCTTTAGCATTAGAGACTTGATAAGGGACCAACCTCTCCCTGTTGAGTCATGACATCAGCTCTTAGTCTTTAACCTTCGCCTTTGAGTTCTTCTTTTCTGACCCTTGGGGATTTTCAGTTTTTTATTTGTTGCTGATACATATATTTAGAAATATTTATAATGGTATTATTGTTAAGATACATAGATATGAATGGGAAGTGGTGAGTGCCTCATCTCAGTCCTATGAAACAAATTGGTAATCAGCGATTAATCAAGATGCATAGAGTGAAATGAGACAATGTTTCAAGTAGTTCAATGTGAATTTTACAATGTTAAGAAAAGGACAGCTTCCACAGCTCATGACTATAGCATCTGAAATGGTTTCTGTGCTTCAACACGTCCTTTTGTTGCCTCACACTCTTAGTGGGTTTTTGAAAATACTCTTCCATCGGTTTTATCCATTTCCTACTGTGGTTCTGTTTCTCTATAGGATTACATTCATGTGAACCTTATTATCCTCCTGGGTATAGGTTCAATATATGTTTAACTGCACATTACTTAAGGGGTTAAATATATGGCAAAATGAAGATTATTTCAAATGCCTAACAATTGGTAAAAAAATATATTCAAATAAAAAATGAATCAACACTAAAGAAACTAATAAAAGCAACACTTTTGCTTTTATTAAATCACAGTAAAAAATATTTACCTTCTCTATAAAATATTTCATTAGACTTAAATAAGTATCAGTATAAGCAAATGTAAAAATCATTTTTATTATTAGAGTGGTTTGACTCTAAATAAATCTTGGATTTCAATACTATTAGTTTATTTTCTGATAATTAATTTAAGGGGAATTATCAAGAATTAATGTCCAATTTCTATAACTCTTTCAGGTTATGGTTTATCTCTTCTTAAATTAAAGAATATATACATTCTTAAAAGTTGCTATATATTCTTTTCTTATCTATTTTCTGCTTTATATCCAGTATCCTCAATTAAATCATTTTCCTTCCTATTACCATAATGAATTCTCTGAAGTCTATTGTTCTTCTTATACTGACTAGATACATACAACCCTTATTGAATTTAAGAGTGTATAGTCCAACTTAATCCACACCAAAGTTACTTTGCCAGACAGGCAGAGCAACAGAGCAGAAGATTTATTCTGATGCGTCCCAGAATAGGACAGTTAGTCACTGGAAAATATAATTAAGAAAAATCTCAGGATCAGAAAAGATGCCTTTTGAGGCCTGGGCTACAGGAAATTTGACTCCATAATGACCACAGTGTAGCCACCCTGGCATTACGTAGGCCTAGCTATATGGATTACATTTCTCAGGCAATTCATCTTTATCTAATACGTAAATTTATGCATCTCCTTGTTCTTTCCCTTTAAGAAGATGGAAAGCCTAAAACAAGAGTTAAAATAGGTGGATCAGATTGATTTTAGTGCATGGTTGACAATAGCGAGAATCAATGAGATTAAAATGAAGAGCAGAATCATTGACTGGAAAAAAACTTGAAGGAAAAAAAGGTAGAGAAGAATACGATTAGAATTATTGGATGACCAGTGTTTTAGTGGGTGTGCATACTTATGTATTTGTTCCTTGTAATAGTCTGCCACTCCCATAAAATGAAGTCTCCATGAGAACAGGGGCCTGGACACAGGGCTTGGAAAAGTGACTGGCATAGGAGGTGCTCAACAAAATTATTGTTGAATAAATAAATGTGTGAACTCAGGTTTCATGATGGACAAGGTTTGTTCGGCCAAGGGAGAGTAGGAGACAAAGACATATTGATTGTAAATCTAAGTGTAGGTAACATCGAACAAGTTTATATGTGAAGGTAACTGATGATATAGCATTGGTCAGGCAATTTTGAAGTGTCACTTCAAAGGGAAGGGGGACAAAAGCATTTGGGAAATTCACACATGAGTGGTGATACCACTGTTGTCTTATTACGCCCAGGTTTTCATAGTAGTTTTTGAAAGCTGCAAAATAGAGACTGAGCTAACTCAGCACAGGCATTGGCCATTCCTGTCCTAAGACTCTCCCCTGAATGTCATCAAAACTTCACCTTATCCTTTGCTCTCGTTCCTTGAGAATGAAATGGAAGAGGGGTGCTTTACATTTAGAAATCTCTTTTAACAACTTTCTTTGATGGAAAGTGAACCATTTTTTTCCCCAGTTGAATTTCTAGAGTGGAGAGGGATTTTAAAAACTTACATGATGATTTCTGTGGTAGCTCAACCTAAATACTAATTGAGATTCTGGAAACTTTTCTTTTAGACATTTTATTTTACTGACAATTAGAACTGATAAAGAATTATGGCCCTTTTTCCAGGATGGCTTTCTAACTTCTCGCTTCTTATACTGCAGGGTAGCCTAGTAGTGAGGCTTAGGTCAAATCAAGAGATGCTATCTATCACAGGCCTTTTATTTTGAAATTATTTATTTTTCTTTGGAGAATTTTAGTCACGACGAAATAGTTCTGTCTGCTTTTCCAGGTCTAACACTCGTTCTTTAGGTTAAATGAAAGTAAAGGGGGTTCTACTTACAGCTGCTAAGACCTCCTTGAAGACCAAAGAAGAGAGGAGGAATAAGATAATACACCTTTCTTTGGGCCTTATTCCCCTTATTCATTATTCACACTCCTGGTCCTCCATCCCCAAGCAGAGATGCTGCTCACTCTCTCAAACCATCCAAATTTCATGAACAGAAAATAAAGAGAAATAGTAAAACACAAAATACTAAAATTCAAATAGTACAAAATATTCTTTGTGGTCTAATGTCTGGCCTGAAAGTAGCAAATTTAGCATAGTGCCTAATACACAGTATTCAATAAACAGTAGGTATTCGATAAATATTTGGTAAATTAAAGGTGCAACTGTATGGGTAAATGCAGCAAATTGGTAAATTTGGTCTCCTTGAACTCTTGATGCTGAACTTTTTGAAAGACATAGAGGGTAGAATTCCTCCGAAAGTGGAGTTCAGTAAAGCCTTGAGTGGTGGGTTGAGTAATTCAGAGAAAAAGTCGTTGATAGAAGGTTGGGAGACTCACCAGTTCTCTCTTCACACCCTTCATTTGATGCTCATTGAATTAGCATTCGTGCTCATTGTCTCTCCTTAAACGTTTCCTCTATTCATCTGCTTTCCAAATGGATGTGTAACGACTATACATATGTAGTCATTTTAAAATAATTGAGTACACCTGTTCCCGTAAATTGTAAACATAACCATTAATGCGCATCCTCTCTATTTGAGAGCTAGTTGAATACTGCTTGGCTTCTCGTATTTGAGACCATTTTGCCCCTCATGCTCTAGCACTACCCAGCATCTCCTCCCTCCATCTCCTCTTACTCTACTCAGAATACTGCTCATGTTATATCCGCTTTGTCTGTATGTTAGAAAAACCTCCTACCATCTCTTTCAATTTTTCATTTACTTATAATCAAATTTGCTTTCCTCCAGCGTTGATATTCAAAGTAAACAAGAACTTAAAAAAATATTTTGTCTAATTGGTTTCCTTTTTAGAATCATATACTACTGTTTTCTACTATTTTTCACTTCAAAGCTCTAGTTTTACAAATCATATGATTTGACTATAATTTTGTGGATTTTAGAAAATTGAATCTGAGCATCTAACATCATTTGTAGTATTGTTTTTGTGTGAAAAAGTGTTTTGATTCCTAAATATTTAACTTATAATTTTTTTTTTTTTTTTTTTTGTGAGGAGATCAGCCCTGAGCTAACATCCGCCAATCCTCCTCTTTTTTTGCCGAGGAAGACGGCCCTGGGCTAACATCCGTGCCCATCCTCCTCCACTTTATATGGGACGCTGCCACAGCATGGCTGCCAAAGCAGTGCGTCGGTGCGTGCCTGGGATCCGAACCAGCGAACCCCGGGCCACCGCAGCGGAGCGCGCGCACCCAACAGCTTGCGCCACCGGGCCACCCCTTAACTTATAATTTAAACTTTTGAAACACAACCCAACTGAAATTAGTGCCTGCCTGTATTGTAAATGTAATCTTTGAAACTTGCTGAAAAGAAAGGATTTTTTAATTTATAAAAGGATTCTTATGGATTTGGAAAACAATTATTCCAATCATTTTAAGACACATTTATTTCATAAAGTAAGTTCACCTGAAAACCTAAAGATTTTGACCATTTTCCCTTTTTAGACCCTTGTCTCAGTGGAGTCTACCACGTAGGAAGCAAGAATTAATTTTTTGGGTCAAACATTCTCTGTAGTTTTCCTACTAGAATGTTGCCGTTTGCTCTCGCCCAGTGCCAGAGGTAATCACAACATTCTGTCTTTTCATGGTTCAGAAGACAGTTCATTGTCCCCTAACTCTCACTTAAGTGTATACTTGCTTCACAGTTTGGCATAATAAGTTGGCAATGTATAACTTGTTTGCACTAAAAATAAAGCTATGAGAAAATTCTCTTACTAAAATTAGATAACACAGACATGTTCACTTATGAATAAATGGGGAAGCCTCAGTCCAAAAGGTTTAACTTATTTGTACCAAAAAATTATCTTTTGAAAGTTCAACACCCATAGGAGCTATCTCAATGGAAACCTTAACAAAAGTACAGGTAGAATTCTTAAAGAAGTAGTGCTTATTAGATATATCTAATGTTGAAAGAGTGACTTGTTATTTAGAGAGCTTTGCAAAACTAAAGATTCAAATGTGAAAATAACAATTGTACAAATTATGAATTTAATACCTTTTACTATTATAGAGATCATTTATTATTTGGCAACTTTGGGAAGCTTGTAAATTAATAGACATTCATTTCCTTGACATCCTTAACTTGAATTTTTAATTTCAAAACATTTAAGACTCACAAGATAGGGGAAAAAAACAGTCTAAAATCCTTTGAACAGTCCCAGGAAATATAAATATGTAGGAAAAAATCCAAATCTAAATTTAATTTCAATATTTTTATTTTTGACATCAATTATATGTATAGTTTTACACTGGTTTCCTCTCAGCTGTTTCCTTGCTCTCATAGTGTAGAGTAGTGGTTCTTAACTTTGGAGGGCACTGGAATCATCTGATACACATACTTAAAATGCTGGTTCTAGAGCCCACTCGCAAAGATTCTGATTTAAGTCAGCATGGGATAGAACCCAGGAATAGATTCTGTAGATTGACTTCAGGTTATATTTTGAGATATTTCTCAAAATATCTGCAGAATAGAAGATAAAATTGTTCCTAAAAGGCATCAAGTAGAAGAGAACAAAATGGAAATATTTTAAGAACTGTATGGTAAGAACCGCACTGCCAGAACATCAGCACATGCCCTTCATTATAAGATGATGAAATGACCATTATACGTGAGCACTGTGACAAGTATTTCCTAGGAAACTAAAGTACTTTTGATTCTGAGTCTATGCATTTTCAGAACCACTTTGTTTTTGTTTTAATAATCCATGTAAAGAAATTATGAAAATTAGAAGAAAATATGTTTCAACAATAACAACTGTGATCCTATACTGTAGTATCATACCGCAAAACTTCTAGTATTGAAATAGTTCATACCCAAAAGGTGAAGGACTTGTGATATAACACAAGCCTACTGGACAGATTTATTTAATAAGTCTGTGAATTTGTAGGAGGGTATAGTTGATTTATTTCTATATGACTTTCGTAATGGAGACCCATTGTAGTCAACTTCCTCAGGAAAAAACTAAGATGCAAATAGTGGAATGAAGTCTTCAAGACACAGTCTCACAGTGAACATTATTTCTTTGTATACAATGAGAATAGCGTGAAAGGAGATTCTTTAGAAATCCAAAACTTCACTAACACGGGGCTCTAAATAATGATGAGTGAGATAATTAATCACCTCCAATTAACTTCATAGAATTGTGTTTATGCCGATTCAAAGTGTGTTAGAAACGTCTTAGACCAAAGAAGCAATTTGATTGGTTAATGAAGAGTCTAAGAATGATAATTGAATTTAATGGAATTCATTAGTTAAGACATTCAAGCGGATACTTTACACCCCCAATTATGTACTCTAACATATGTACTAGTCACAATGTGATATATGTACCTCATTGTTGAATTAGGCATATATGAAGGAATGAGACATAGTAGGGCACAAAGAAAGACTGAGACAAATTCCACCTTCACTCCCACCCTCTTACTCAATACTCTTGCTAAAAATCATCTGTACAGCAGGGCTCAAAAGCACAGAGGCAGATGCCATGGCATATTCTTTTAGAATGCAAGGCTGCTCAAGATCATCTACAGATAATGAACCATGACAACTTTGGATTTGATGAAGTACAAAATGAGAGTGGGAGAAAGCAAAAACGTTATATAAGTCATCAGTGCCCCATAAACTAAACTAGCACTTCAAAGGCATTAATACTAGTAATAATTTCAAAAGATGTGACAAATACTAATATTTCCTTTAATATCATAAAAACAGTTTTTTAGAGTAAGAGGTACTGTTCTCCAATCTTCTGCACAAATGCTTTTTTTCCCCACATATCACAAGATGTGTATAGGGATGGGGGATGATCATCAACAAAACCTATCAATGTTTCTGTTTTTCCCAAATACCTTAATCAGGCAGTTGTAGTGCAATTTCCAGGAACGAAGCAATAGGCAAATGAACAGTCTTCCAATCTGAATCCAGGCGTTTGTCACTCAAGCTCTAGCTAGTTCTCGTTTTCCTTTGGGACAGAGAGAATAACAGAAATAATGCATGAAAATGCAGGCTTGCAACTCTGCACTTGCCTTTACTACTGACTGGGTACACAGACTTCTGCTTAAGCAGCCTATTCATTATTCACATCCTGCTTCCTCAATTCCTGGTTGTGCTAGGTGCTCCAGGCTAAGAACCAATAGGTATGAATCATGCTGACAAAAAGAAAACTCTAGAAGAATAAACGTTTCAAAAAAGCAACTTTTTCATATTTCTTCTGACATATCCTGTTCAATGGCATTGGTCCACAGAGGAGAAATAGCCTGTGCTGCCACAGAAGGCCCCCGGTGGAATTAACAACCGTGGGGAATTATCTCTAAGCAATTCATACTTTGTTTTGCTAACAAGACTCCTTGTTAGGATACTGGAGTGCCATCCTTCTCTGGCAGTGTTCCCCCACCTTTCAGAAATATTGAAAAGCTAACTGAGTCTATTTTGATTTGTGAATCTCTTTGTAAGCAACAGCAGCTGCAGCAGTGCTAATAAAAAGAAAGGCATTGTTATTTACCCAGGAAGGACATTGAAATACTGCACATACAAAAGCATCCGAGTTGTGGAGGAGCTCTATCAAATATCTTAACAGTCCCCTTTCTTCCTTGCTTCCTTTGTTCTTTCCTCCTCCTCTCTCTCTCTCCTTTGTTTCCCCTATTCTTTTATTTTTTTCTTTTCTTTCCCCCTTCCTTTTATTTTTTCTGTTTTCTTTAATACACTCTTCATTGCATTTATCTATTCGTTGATATAGAGCAACCTACCACCTTATATTTAAGATTTTTAAGTAATGATTTTGGAATATGAAATCTCAAAGAACTAGGTAAGAAATGTAGAAACACAGGTGGGGAGACTTTAAGTTATCAGCTGAATCTTGTAGTCCCAATTAAGAATGAAGGCTTTGCAGATTCCAGTGGCTCTGATACTAATCAGACCATTCTGCTCTCTTTACAGTTTGGGTTTCAGTTCTCCTGAGGAAGCTAACATGGCAACACTCTGTGATTTGAGGATTCAAGTTTTCCTACTACAAGATAAATGAATACACAATCCTCCGCAGCTTTCACTATATTCTGAATAGAATTTTATAGTTCCTTTGCAGTTATTAAGGAATCCTATTTGCCAACTAATGGACCAGAAATATTCTGGCATAAATCCACTCAGGAAAATCTTCTGAGGGTATATTGGGGTTGGGAAAACCTTAGTCCTTGGTTTAAAGGAACAGATGCTACATAAGAGAGACTTATTCCCTGGGTGGTTTCTGAGTTCCATTGTGCCTGGCTGACATAGACAAGGGATGGTTGACTCCAGTTCAGGCTGTTTCCATTGTAAGTACTTATTGTTATCTGCGATTCATTCAATGAATATTGAGTGTCTATTATGGACCCTTTTTTTTTTTTTAGCCAGGTCTTGGGGATAAAAAAGAGAAAAGATATTTTCTTGCCTCTGAAAGAGTTGGAGAGACAGGTATGAAAATAAAATGAAATATTACTACGAATTGATAAGTGCCACAATGGAGATTTAGGATATGCTAGGCACTGAAGGAGGATTCTTCCCATCCTCAAGGAGAATTCTAATCTCCCATGTTGAAAGAAGTAGAAAACATCACCAACACCGTGCGTGTTTATGCGCATACTTGCGTGTGCCCTTCAGAGTACTGGGTGAGGTGATCAAACAATCAAGTCCTGAGCTACTGCTACCTGGAATTATTTAACGGTTTACACAAGTGTGGCTTTTCATAATTGGATCTCTTCTCAATGATTCCAAGCATAAGTGGCTTTTCCCCCCAGAAAGCATTTAAAACCTTTCTCTATATAGGTCCCAGAAAGTATCTGATTCCTCAGAGAGCATGGCCACCCGAGTCATTTTCTGCATGTTGGAGAGAATACGAGTGAGTAATAAACACCCATTCTGGAAGCCAAATAGCGAAGATTAAAAACCATCTGTCATTGGGACTATGAGCCTACGAGCAAGCAATAGACTTCCAGCAGAGTCTGGGACAGAAACAGTGTGTAACATAGATTTAAAAACACAAGATCCAACTAGAATCATTTGCTCAGTCACATGGTTTAAAGGATATTACCAGCTCCCACCGAAACCCACTTTGCCACGTGTTGCATAAAACCATGTGTTGTAAACTGAACACATTTTTGAGGGAAATTCATTCTTTCTCTCAGAAACAATTTTCTAAATGCTTATTTCATGTCAGGCAGGGTGCAAGACACTGAAAGTTCATTGGCAAAGGAGAGAAACAGCTGCCTCAGCAACTCTCTCACTTCACCCCCGGGAGCTTGCAGGCTAAGGAAAGGGACAGACGATAAATGCATCCACACAGAGAGTATGTGTCATTACATAATTTAAATTGTAATAAGTTTCTAAAAGGACAGGTAAAGATGCTAGGCAAGTGAGGGCAAGGGAGCCCCATCCAGAATTGGCTTCTGTGCAGAAATCACTTTTAGGAATTAGTTGGATGGGGGGGTGGGGCGGTAAAGGATTAGATTCAAGGTGGAACGATATGTGCGTGAAGTCCTGAGAAGAAAGGAGCTTTATATGTTCGAGGAACAACAACAAAAGGTCAATGTGGTTGGAACATAGTGAATGTGGAGAAATGTGGAGGGTGTCAAGGCAGTCGGGGGTCAGCCCCTGCTGAGGATCCCAGGGGAGGGAACCTTGGGAAGCCACCGAAGGATCTAATCCCTTTAGTTACTCTTTGAATAGTAGATTGGGGTGGGGGTGGGTGAGGACAATTATCATGATTCAAAAAAATTCTTTTACCTGTTCTCAGGAGTAAAATTTATCATATTGCTTTAAAAATTAATTTTCTTGCTCCCTGATGATTAGTAGGTTGATTTATTTTCTTAACTTATAAGCAATGCTGTATTTTTCTTGATAGTACTTATCATTACTCTACATATATGCTTGTTTGTTTCCTTCTCTTGCCAATACCACCTCTTCAGAAATCTATAAGAGCTAGAGTTTTTTTAGGTTTGGTTCACTGATGCATACCTAGGGCCTGGAACATCATTCTGTGTAGAAGTAGCTCCATAAATACATCTGGAATGTATAAATGAAGGGAAAATTTAGAAAATTGTCTCCCAGAGGCTACCAATCATTTATTCCTCTTCCAAAGTTACTTTCAAGCAAGGCCAACTTTGCATGGTAAAGGGGAGCATATTAGACTAATAAATGTGCTCCTGGTGATTCATCATTAAAAACAGTATTTAGAGTTGTTGTAGCTTATGGAAAAGGTATAAATAAAACCAGTTTGGGAAAAGCAAATATATGAAAAATAAAAGGTGAGAAAGTTAACTTGAAAGCAAAATACATTTTGTCCTAACATACTTCCCTTAGACTCTATGTTCAATGATTATGGAGTAAGATCCAATCATTTTTCAGAAAATTCTCTTGATAACTCTAGATCCTTTAGTTATTATCAATTTAGAGATGGAGACAGATACAGGAGTCTCTAACATCCTTTATTAGACAAGCGAACTTACAAGAATATACCATAAACCAAATGTATATACTTCAAATTTTGTAATATTAAAAGATTATATTTTTATGGCATAGATGTGAATTCATAAAAGCTCATAGACAAAAGAAAATGTCTAATAAGTTAAGAATTTTAATAGACATAGACTGCTTCCACAGGGTGAGAAGTTTCTTAATTTATCAATGATTTTCTTCCATTAAATATATGTATTACAAATTTTATTGGATTAGATACAAATTGTTTCAATATACCAAACAGCTTAAATAATCTAGACGACTGTGTTTAAGATATGGTTTTCCAAGGAAAACTACCAAAGGTTATTTGCTTATGATGGCCTTCATTTTGACATATGTTCATTTTTTTATAGTGTAATTTTTAAAAGACTAATCTGAGTATTGCTCTAATATGGAAAATTAACTTTATAGTAGTCAATGTAGGTTAAAAGATGCAGTGAACCTTGATAAAGAAAATATAAATGATTAGTTTTTGATGCATTACTTCAGATTTTTGACCTTATGTATAAACAAATCACAGATCATACACTAGCAAATTACCTGAGACATGGAAATTTAAAGAATAATTACATTTGAATATTCCTTGTGCCAAGTTGCTCAATAGGATATTTGTGTAAGAAGAATCTTGTTTGCAAAGGGCAAAGGCAAAAAGTCAGGGAAAAAGTGGTAGAGCTAGCCTTCTACTTGTGCGATTCAAATTTTTTTCCCAGTTAAAAAATAATTTAGGACACAATGTTTGCAAATTGTATTAGAAACATAGAATGTAAAAGTACTTTAGGGATGATCTAGTTCTTGGTTTCATTACCTATTGGTGGGGACTATAGCTCCAAGAAGTCCACAAACTCCCTGAAATATTATGTAAAGTTGTAGGCATTTATGTATTTGTGCATTTTCATCAGATTCTCAAAAGGGGCTAATGATTCTCCTCCTTGAAAAATATTCAGAAATGGAAATTCACTTGCCCAACTTCTCATAGCTTATTAGTAGCATAGCGGAAGCTATCATTTGTAGTGCCTTTCTCATCATAGACTTCACATTTCCTTGCTACAACACATGGTCCAGGTCAAACCAACATAGCACTTGACTTCTCTCTAAGAATGCAATGTTAAAATAGCATAAAATACTTAGAAAGACAAGTTTTTGCTTTATTATTAGAATTAGGATTTGTTTGGATTTTTTTTTAAGCAAAAATGTCAGGGAGAAATCCTTTACTACATTAGTCAATGTGAGATGAAAGCCACAAGGAATTTTATATAATTTTTCATTGTGAATTGATCACAAAAAGTGAGTCTGAAAAGCTTGGCTCTCTTGTCTGATTTAATCCACAAAACAATGCATCTACTTTCATCTTTTTTTATTTCTAAAATCTCAACACAGAATACACTGAATTTTAACAACCTGTTTTTGCTCAACTAATTGCCTTCAGTTTCTTTATTCTTTTGTTAGTGAGGACAAATGAATATATTTCTTTTTTCTTTTGTAAATTTATTTTCAAGTTTGATTTTAAATTATTCAAAGAGGTGTAAACTAAATTTACAAGATAAATTTAGTTAGGAAAGGAATCTAGTCTAGAGGTTTGCTAAAACTAGCCATCATGCACGTGTTCTGTTGACCATTGTTAGTGTTATATTAATTACTAGATAACTAGATTAATAACTAGATTACCAGCAACAGTTGACCACTGTGGGAATTTAGGTGAACTCTGGTCTGAAGTGAAGGTAAAAATCATTGGGAGAATAGATTTAGGAAAAGCACACAAGCGTGGAAGGCACATATATAATACATTATAGGAGACTAAAGCCGAAGTAATTAATTTTATGGCACTGAGTCAGTCACAGCCTCAATTTAACAATAATTCTTGGATTGAATAAGCTAAGACTTTAAAAATTTACTCTGCACAGCAATCAGTTGCTCAAGTTCCAGCAGACTTTCTCACATGTATGAGTGGAGTAGGAAATGAGAACGAGCAATAATGTGTAGGTGAAGTTAGAAATCTAGATACAAAAATGTTAAAACCAGCAGAACATTGACATTTTCTTAGATTTTTAGTTGCTTGTTTCAAAAGGTACTCTTTTAATAAATTTTTCAATAAAGCATAATTTATTAACATTTATTCTATTTAATACATTTAAACTTTAAATAGTTTGAAATAATATTTCTATTGTTATGATTATATATAAGTATTACTATTTTACTATAAATCCAATTTAAGAAAAAGAGAATGGAATCTTGTATGAAAAAAATACGTGA
Source organism: Ceratotherium simum simum (assembly GCF_057802395.1). NCBI lineage: Eukaryota > Metazoa > Chordata > Mammalia > Perissodactyla > Rhinocerotidae > Ceratotherium > Ceratotherium simum. Next base: position 41,037,009 of record NC_141924.1, read on the forward strand.
TATTTACATTAGAGGACTGAATTTATCTTTTAAAGACTTATTTTTTGGTTGTCATTGGGTTCTGTCTTCAGACAGCTTGAATTCAAATCCAGCCTGCAGCACTTCCTAGCTATAATCCTCAATTTCCTCATCTAAAGAAGGTGGATATAATAATAATTCTTCAATAGTGCTGTTACAAAGATTGGATACATTAATTCAATTAAAATGTTAGCACATAATAAGCCCTATTGGGTTGGCTATTGCTAGTGTTACTATTATTGATATAATTATTCTTTTTAATATAAAGTTGATACAAATTCAAATTTGAAAACACTACATCCTACAGGTTCCCAGTCTTAAATGCTGAAAGCACATATAATTACAGTATATTGGGGTATACATTATTGTACTGATTGTTATTCACAGTTTTTTATGCACATGTCATATTTTCTTATCTTGCCTCTAAGTCTCTTGAGGGCAAGAACTCTTTTTTTTTTAATTGAAATATAGTTGACATACAATATCCTATTAGTTTCAGGTGTATATCACAGTGATTTGATACTTATATACATTATGAAATGATCACCACAATAAGTCTAGTTACCATCTGTCACCATAAAAAGATATTACCACATTATTGACTATATTCCCTATGCTGTACATTACATCACCATGACTTACTTATTTTATAACTGAAAGTTTGTACCTCTAAATCCCCTTCAATTGTTTTGCCTGCCCTCTCATCTCATCTACTCCCCCCTCTGGTAATCACCAATTTGTTTCCTATATCTGAGTCTGTTTCTGTTTTGTTTGGTTTGTTCATTTGTTTTGTTTTTTAGATTCCACATCAAGTGAAATTATACGGTATCTGTTTTTCTCTTTTTGACGTATTTCACCTAGCATAATACTTTTAGGTCCATCCATGTTGTTGCACATGGCAAGATTTCATTCTTTTTTTATCACTGAGTAATATTCCATCATATATATATACCATATCTTCTTTATCCATTCATCTATTGATGGACACTTAGGTTGTTTCCATATCTTGGCTATTGTAAATAATACTGCAATGGACATAGGAGTGCATATACCTCTTTGAATTAGTGTTTTCATTTTCTTCAGACAAATACCCAGAAGTAGGATTGCTGGATCATATGACAGTTCTATTTTAATTTTCTGAGAAACTTCCATACTGTTTTCCATAGTGGCTGCACAAATTTACATTCCCACTACACTGTACAAGGTTCCCTTTTCTCCACATTCTTGCCAACACTTGTTATTTTTTGTCTTTTTATAATAGCCATTCTAACAGGTGTGAAGTAATATCTCATTGTGGTTTTGATTTGCATTTCCTTGATGGTTAGTGATGTCGAGCACCTTTTCATGTGCCTGTTGGCCATCTGTATGTCTTCTTTGGAAAAACGTCTATTCAAGTCCTCTGCTTATTTTTTAATTGGGTTGTTTGTTTTTTGATATTAAGTTATATAAGTTCTTTATATATTTTGGATATTAACCCCTTATTGGATGCATGATTTGCAAATATCTTCTCCCATTCAATAGGTTGCCTTTTTGTTTTGTTGATGGTTTCCTTCACTGAGCAAAAGCTTTTTAGTTTGATAAAACTGTCTTATTAATTCATCTTTCTCTTTATCTTGTCTTTCTATCTCTCCTTTATATCAACACATATTTATTGAGCACCAACTTTGTGGCAGGCACTTTTGCAGGTCTGAAGTCACAGGGGCAAACAAGACAGATAAAGTCTCTGCCTCCATGATGCTTAAGTTCCTGTTAAATTCAATTAATACTCTGTTACTATTTGCTAAATTCAATACCATTGCCAATGTTGGAGTGTCAAATACAAAAATAAAGACCTGAAGGGCCGGCCCTGTGGCTTAGCGGTTGAGTGCGCGCGCTCCGCTGCTGGCGGCCCGGGTTCGGATCCCGGGCACACACCGCTTCTCTGGCCATGCTGAGGCCGCGTCCCACGTGCAGCAGCTAGAAGGATGTGCAGCTATGACATACAACTATCTACTGGGGCTTTGGGGGGAAAAATAAATAAATAAAATCTTAAAAAAAAAAAAAAAAAAGAACATTCAGTTTGTAAAGGACAAAGCTGGAACTCAGAGCCAGCTTGTCACAGTGCCCAATGAGTAAAAAAAAAAAAAAAAAAAAAAAAAAAAAAAGACCTGAAGAAATATATACATAGTAAATATTTTAGAAAATGTATTTAAAATGCAAGAAATTGTAAAAGATATAAGCTTTCATAAAAAGGCAACAAAATCATCAAAAATTAACTACAATAATGAAGGCAGAGTATACTGCCATTGGTTGAATTGCTATGTATTGTTACTAAGGAAATAAATCTAAGCTTTGTTCATGTAAATAAGCACTAAATAAACCAGGTTATAGTTAAGCCACAATAAAAATTTTTATAATTTACGGAAGAGGCGCTATATTTTAATGAGAAAAGAGCATATCAATAAACAAATAAATGAAGTAAATTATACAAATTTTTAAAGTTTATTTTACGGTATAACAGTTTAATTTGATCAAAATATTTAGAATCTTCTACATTTTTGTATCACATTGTCAGTGTCAGAAGAACCTAGATATGAGAAAACCCAGACACAGCAAGTACAATGCAACGGAACAAGGAAGGCCCTATTGAAATAGCTTGTTCACGTATCAAATCACAAACTTTTGATTCTAAACTTCATAAATTAACTATTTTTTAAAAATGACATATCTTCTATGTATTATTTGGGAAATATGAAGATAATATAAATAGACGACAACTGTATCAACAATCAAGCAATTAAATTAAACAATTATCTGTTTCTTAAATCAGATGTAAAAGCCTATAATTTACAACAGTTAAAGCTACCCAAGAATCACTAACATTTTGAGTCCATCAATTATATTGGGGAAAGGGAGACTAGGATATTTATTTTTAATTCCTAGAATTATTTTATATTTCTAAAAGCACTGTGAACTAAAGAGAGCCATTCAGAAAATTGAAGTTAGAAATTTTCTAAAGTTTAAAACCAAGCCAAATTAATGACTGAACCATTTATTCATGATACACAGATGAAATTTTAGAATAATATGTAAAACTAAAAAAAATTATGCTACTTTAATTTCATTTTCTTTAAAATATGTACATATAAATCTGTAAAATATGTTTATTTCAAAAACTCTTAGAACTTTAGGCACTGTAGAGTAAGAAAATGTATACAATTATCTAGACCTACTATATTAGAAAATTCCTATTTCAATGTGAAGCATTGTACTCAACACAATGTCTTGTAAAAAGAGATAAATAATCAGTATCTCTTGGAAGAGATTCTTGGACAATTAAGTTATCTAGTGATGTCTTTGATCTGCAAACCTCAGATTTCTAGTGTATTGTTGAAGGCTAGTAGGTAGTGGATCATTCATCAAGTCCTTACTATCCTATGACAAAGATAATACTACTATCCCCATTTTACAGAATAGGAAACTCAGGAGTAGAGTGATTATATAACTTGTTTAAGGTCACAACAATAGTGAGGGGTTGAGCTGAGATCTGAACCCCAGCTATTAGGCTTCCAGGCTCATGCTCATTGACATAACACTCTGCATATTTCTTAGTGTATGGCTAAAAGATAGGTGAACCTAGCTAAATTGGCTAATTTTTATAATACTGCTGAGATAGTATAGGATGTGAAATAAACATAGTGATGCTGATGACTTGTTTTAATTTAGGCAAAGATCTTTGCACTTTCTTTTCAGACTCAAAATACCTAAAACTAAAACCCCAAGCCCCTTCAGCCCCCTCCAACCTTGTTTCCTCTCTTTCTCATTTGGTCACGTGTTCATTCATTGATTCATTTAAGTAGGGTTTATTGAGGTTTATAATGGACTAAACACAAATACAAATGACAGTTACTTTAGTCATGAACAGCACATGGAGTCATCTTTACTTCCTTCCCTGTTTCTGTAATCTGGCACAATTCTATCCATTCTTTCTTAATGTCTCTAGCAGCAACTTGCCTTTTTCTCTCTATTTCTACCATTAATACATGGAGACCACTGACTCAGGTCTTTATCACTTTATACCTGGATTACTGCAACAAACTCTGGAGTAATCTTCTACCTCCAAACCATCCTACACACAAATATCAGATTAACTTTCCTAAAATACTTGAGTATTTAACAAGTTCCATTATTAGAAGAGAAAGTCCTAGTGGAAAGGGCAGCAGACATTGAGTCTGAGGCCATCTTTTGAAAGTTTTCTCCCTGAAGATAATCTTGATCCCCTGCCAAGGGATTCTTCATAAAATACCCAGTGAAAATACAAAAATGATGAATTATGTCCCTCCTCCATTTAAAATCTTCAATGGCTCACTTTTGCTCTGAGGGTAAGTCTGAACTCCTTATGCTTACAAGGCCCTTTATTTCCTGGACCTGTTGACTTCTCCAACCTCATTTCCCCACACTTCCCTTAGTTTTTAAATCACAGTCAAATCAAACTTCTGGAATGAGTCAAGCTACTCCTTCCAGTCCTCACTTGACTTATTCCTATTCCAATTCCTCACCACAGCCCATAAGGCCTTTCCTGGACTCATCCACCATTCTCTGTCTTCCTCAGTCTGCTCTAGACACACCGGCCATTCTTCCAGCCCAGAAGCCATGTTCCTACCCAGGGCCTTGCACTTGTTCTTCACTCTACCTCTCATGATCTTTCCCTGGATATTTGCACGGCTCATTCTCTCAGTTTATTCCAGTCTTTTATCAAGTGTCACCTTTGTAGGGATGACTTCCATTGCCACTATACAATTTCCCCATATATATTTTCTTTATAATACTTATCAAGACCTGACATTATAGACTTTGTTTATTTTTCCATTTGTTTATTTGTCTCCCCCATGCTACAATGCATGAAGGCAGGAATTTTTGTCTTATCATGACCATGATACCAGCACCTTGGATAGTGTCTGGCCCATATGGGCACTCTATAAACATTTTTTTAATGAACATATTCTTCATGTCTCAGCTTAGATATTATGTCTGCTAAAAATATTACTAAATTCCACATTGGCATGGTTCCCTTAAAAGCTAGGTTAGGTGTCCTGCCTAATTGTCTGAGTCTACCCTGCAGTATGCCTGGCACAGATTAGGCAAGTGCTCAGTAATCATTTATTGAAGTAATGTACACAGTGAAGATCATTTTAGGTCTATTTGCTTTTCAAAATTGAGAGTAAATTAAGAGATGATATGGGTTATTCTCTTCAAATTTGTTATAAACATACACGGAAAACTTTGAAATTCGCAGATGAACTTTTCAACGAAATGATGTAGAATACACATCCTCTCGAATTAATTTCATTCTGTTTCCTTAGGCATTGCCCATAAAATCTTCCCTCTGTATATTTCAGAGATTCCAAAGTTTCTTCTTTGGGGGTTGCAGTGGGGAGTATAGATCCTTACGAGAATTCATGACTCTTCCAATAAAAATTCACATACACTTAATATATTGTTTATGCTTTTAAAAGAGAAAAAACAATCAAAAAATAGACTCCTACTCTATGGACCTTGAGTTAGGAATCCTTATTCTTTTTCTTCTCTATTTCTTTTTTCTACCAGTTTACAAACAAGTTCAATTTTATCCATACTAAGCCAAAATATTAACACCACATCACCTACCATTTTAACCATATACTCACCTTTCTCCTCTTTACTATGAAACTTTCATAGTAAACTTTTCTGCATTTACTTCCATATATCTATTAAATCTTTAGCAATCTGGCTTCCCTGTGCATTCTACTAACATGATCATGAACCTCAAATTGTCATTGTCAAATCCAACACCTAATTTTCAACTTCTCTACATCATTGAGATTGTTAAGCACCATTCCACTGTCTGAAAACTTTGGTTCTGTCTCAATGCACACTTTCTGATTTTTGTAGTTCTGTGTTTTATTTTAGTCTCTTTTTCTGCTTACTCTTCCTTTTTCACATCCATTTTAAACCCCCCAAGGTTTTATCCTCAGCTCTCTACTGTTTCTGTATTCTCCCATGTACTCCAATAGTTTCAAATATCACTGCTTTGATGATGACTCCTAACACTACATCTTTAGCACTGGCCTCTTTCCTATGCTCTAGACTCAAATTTCCTCCCGATGGCTATCTACTTATAGATGTCCTGCTGGTATATTAAACCCACAAACCTCAAATGAAATTTTGCACACTTCCCTCACAGCTTTTTCTTATTTTGTGTTCCCTAGCTCAGTATCTGATAAGAAAACTTAATTCATCTTTGACTCCACCTTATTTCCCCTCCCACATCTGATTAAGTGTCACATATTATTGATTCTTCCCCTGAAATGTCCCTGATATTCTTTCCCTTCTATTCTATCCGTCCACTGACGAATCCAGGCTCTTATCATGTTATTGCCTATATGTGCTTTAGCTTCATAACGGATGTCTTCCCTTTAATATCCTGCCACTTCAATCCAAGCTCCACACTGCTCTGCCCTCTTGCCTTGCTCTCTTTATACTACCAGAGCGCTCTGTTTGCTCTTAAAAGACTCACTTTATTCTTCCAAACACTGCAGTTGATTGCATACATGTCTGCCTTCGCTATCAGATGATTAATTCCTCAAGGGCAGAAATGATATCTTAGCTTCTTTTATATCCTCCATAGTGTCACCTTGCCCACAGTATACATTTAATAAATATTTGTTAAATTGTACATAAGATGTGTGAGAAAAAACAATTCACAAAATATGTCATTGTTGTACTAGGCTGGCTAGGATGCCATTCTCTACTGTGACACAAGAACATAAAACTACATCATTGTCCCTAATAGTGTATGCTGAAATGTTAGCTAATATTTCATTTACTATCCTTGATATTGAGGGGTTTTTTTGAGGGGGGTGGTGAGGAAGATTGGCCCTGAGCTAACATCTGTGCCAATCTTCCTCTATTTCATATGTGGGACGCCACCACAGCATGGCTTGATGAGTGTTGTGTAGGCCCATGCCCAGGATCCAAACTCACAAACCCTGGGCCACTGAAGCGGAGCACGCGAACTTAACCACTATGCCACCAGGCTGGCCCCTGGTATTTAGTTTTTGAACAAGGAATTGTTCAGTAGTATACTGGAAAAATTAAAGTGAGTAGAAGCATATACTTACTTAATAGTCATATGTAATTCAGAAATCAATGATTATTTCACTTGTTTGTCTCAATACTTATTTGCAAGACAATGCTTTTATGAATATTAACTTTTTTGAGTATTTTATATGTATAAAAAAACAAAGAAGGAATAAGTACTTTCTCCAACATCATATCAAAAAGATATAATAGGGGATTAATTCACATGCTTGAGTTTTTGAATCACGCAGCTGGGTTCTGTCTAAGGCTCTATAAATAGATACATAGGTGACTTGCCTTGTCAATGCTTTTATTCTGACTTATCTGAAACAAGTGATTTGACAGAAACGTTTGACATATATGTTGTGAAAAGCTAAAACTGTGGTGTAAGAGGAAACTGCTCTCTCTAGATTGCCAGGCAAAGTAAATGAACATCTCGTGTGGTAGAAAGATTGCGTGTCCTTAGAACTAGACAGATTTGGAACTGAATTGCGACTTTTAACACGTACCAGCTCAGGAATCTCATCATGAAAAAAATTAAAATTATCCTTTATGACAGAGCTTCTGCGAAAATACACATTCAGTTACCTGTTCATTCATACTACATATATATATTCCTGGGCACTTACTATATGCCAGCCACTGTGCTGAGATCTAAATTATAACTAAAAATTAGTTGAGTGAGGCCTGGAGGGAAAAGTGTTCCAGGGAGATGGTTCAGCACACGCAAAGCTTCTGCAGTAACTGAGCATTGACCAGGGAACTGAACCACAGAATGCAAAGTGGGAGTGAGGAGCCACAGGCTGGGAACATAAGGAGGATTCAGATCCCAGAGGCCTTTGTATATCACAGCAAGGATTTTGGACTTTTTTCTTATACTTTGTAAAATCATTAAAGAGCTTTAAGCGGGATAGGAGGGGGCAGTAACTCGATCAGAGTTGAATTTTCAAAACACTACTTTGGCTGCAGTATGGTGAAGAGATTTCAGCAAAACAATAATGGAGGAGTTAAGTTACGCAGTTATTTATTCCCAATCCTGATTAACCAAATTCATTGTTCCATAAGCCAATTATTTTTAACAAGTTTGAATGACAGCTTGCTTTTAGAATATCCTATATAGATTAGGACTGAGAACACACACAGGCCAACTCCCCACCTCCCTGTCTCAAACACACTCACATAGATACACTCAACACATTTTCCAGTCTCTTTGCAAAGTTGACATATTTGGTTGATGTAGTATTTAGGTTATAAACTTGGAGTTAGTTTTCTAGTAGTGACGTTCAGTTTTTATTGATCATTTATAGGTTACAAAAAGTAGGTTTACATGGAGAAAAGTAAAGGTAATTGATCTGCGGAGTGAAAATAATATTAGTTATAATTCCTAAAGAGAATGCTATTGGGCGATTATTGTAGACCAGGCAGTGTCCTAAACACTTTACCTTGTATTAAGTTATTTAAACTTTGTAACAATCCTATAAGTTAATTCCCTAAATTAGCTAAGTGGCCCAAGCTTCTGCATAAACTTTCCAAACCACACAGTCAAAAAGTTTGAAATAAGCAAAAGAAAACCAAAATAATGTACCTTAAAACTAAAAAAAGGAGAAAACCCTATAAAATAATAAAAAATACAATCCAGTACTTTCATCTCAATACACTTTTGTTATAGGAAATAATGTGACATTAAAAAAGACAATAGGAATGTACCAACATTACATTTAGTCTCTGATAAGTTCTGAATAACATGAGTCAGAAGGTTTTACTATGAAGTTGCCAAAGTACAGCATCAAGTACTTAGTAAATGATCATGTCCACTTACCAAAATATGACACGTGAAATAGAAAAGAAAGAGATGCAGCATTTAACAATTATTCCAGTTCAATTACACAGCTTACATCTTCTGGAAGGATGATCATTTTATCTGGTGCTAAGTGTCCTTCTGTCTAAATAATTTTCAAATTACCATTAGTAATGCATAAGTACTGCTCATGATTTAAGCAAAGTAGCCCACAACTGCCTTCTCATTTCTCTTATATGACAAACTGCTTGTGATCCAGAGACAAAGAAGTCTGCTACAGGAGATATGGTTGTAAAGATAACATCTCCATTTAGAAACAAAAAGAGGATATAATTGACTTCTACAAAGACATGACGGCAATTGATTGGGTCAACATGAACTTGCTCACAGAAATCTTGAATCACTAGATTTAACGGACTAACAATTGCTTAAAGATTGAAATAGCAAACTTAAGACAAAACAACAAAACAAATACTAAATATTCCACAAACTGGGCAATTCAAGTATAGAAATGTGGTACTTCAGAGAGGTAGAAAGAAAATATAAGTATTGTTAAAGAAAACTTTAGATAATTAATGGATGACAGATCCATATTGGGCTATTAAAAATAGAATTCCAATGGTTTCATACTGTTTTCTGCCTCCACTCTATGTTTCTTAGCCAGTATGTGGACACAGACCATGAACTAATAGAAAGTTTTATATAGTTCAAGTATAAACTAATACTTTTTAGTTCTATAGGGAAAAACATGGCAGGTCCTTCTGTAGATATTTTAGCTAGCCTACTTTTTCTCAATTGAAATTCTTCAGAAGTGTTCCTCATTCCAATTCACATCTCCCAGAAGCCATCCTTAATCCCATTGATCTAAGTGAGAATCATTCCTGTGTACCCAGAGCATCCCAGGACCCTCTCTTCATGTGACATTAATGCTACTGCTCTGTACTGGCATCTTTACTTGCTGGTCATTTCCAACAGACTGTGGTGTCCCAGAGACAGGAATCGTGTTAATCTATCTGTCCATTATACCTACCTCACCAAATGATTTCATTAGTTGCTAAAGGAACTTGCTTCTTTTTTTAGATGAAGAACTAAGTGAGAAAAATTGATTCAGAAATGTGTTTCTATTTTCAAAATTATTAAACATATTTACTTAGTCATTCAAAAAATGAGCATTGACTTTCCAGATCACCGTATTGCCAGATTCTGTATATATTTAAATTATAGTAGAAAATATTTTTAAAATTCCTAAAATTCATGCCATTACTTAAAATGCTTGTTAAGAGAAAATCTGGAAAGGCTAAAGGTAGAAAGAAATCTAAAAGAATGGATTTGAACAGGGTTAAAACACAAACTTAAGATTTCCTCTTTTACCTTCTTCCATGACAAGCAAAACTCCCAACGAAGCATGCAAGTGGTAAAGCTGCCATTTTTATTTTTTCTTTACTAACATATTGACTATTAGACTATAAAGTATATATAAGAGTTTAAAAATTATTTAAATTAAATTACTTTGAAATCATATGACATTTTTAAACTACTCTGGAATGCAGTTCTTCCCAGCTCGGGCTTTATATGGTTTTTCAAAATCACCAATAGTGTTTCTTTGTTTCGTGATCCTATAGTTCAAACTCTTTAGAAATACATTCCTCAGAAACAGAATGACTTCATGCAGCCTCCTGATCACAGTCTAACATTCAAATGAACTTAGTTCCACAGGACATGAAAGCATTTCCAACTGTTATCTCCCTTTTCCACTGAGTTCCTCCCTAGCTTATATAGGTGGCTTTGCAACCGCATTTTTCGTAGTTTGAAACAGGGCAGAACTCAGCAGCATTCCGTGATGGGCTCACATTTTCTTAAGAAGCTCTGACATCTGTTGTTCTCTAGTAAGAATTAGAACCTATATGTTTGATTGATTGTTTCTTTTTAGGTGCCTCTTGTAAGAATCATCCATCAGAATTATTGCATCTATTAACCTCTCTCTTTTGTGTTCATATGGAAAGGTCTCTCCAGTGGAATACACCCTCATTTACGTTTTAAAGTAGCAGCATCGATTCATAAACAACACGTTTGTAATAACAGATGGGTACAGAAGGACTAAAGGCCATCTGAAGCACAATAAAACCAATATTTTTATGTAAGGAAGCTTTTTGATTACAATTTCTCTTAAACAAGATTATAATTTTAATAATTCTGAGCAAACATCTTAAAATACTGCATTTGCAGTTACGTATAAATTTTATTCTAAATAAATTTATAACATATATTTAATGAGAAAATCTCTTCTAGCTGATTCAATACTTTGTAATACTGCCTAAGTTCCACAAAACAGATCTTATACTAGTTAATATATACAGCTTTCTATCATTATGTAAAAAAGTAAGAAAACAAATTGAACAATTTGCTGAAAAAATTGAGAATAAAGTTTAAAATTAACCCATTACAAGAATAAATATTTACATATAAGATAATTTCACATATATTATATATAATAGACTTAGGCCCTATAAATATTCTTCTCAATTGATATCAAATGGATCTCGAATGTTTTTCACACTTGTACCAATGATACAAAATGAGATTAAAGCATAGTGCACTTGCCTTTATTTAAATTATAGCTGCAAGTAAAAACTCCATCACTAGAAAGAATAATATGTCCTATTTTGAAAGATCTTTGGTATGTGCCTGAGCCTGCCTGATAGGGACTAGGTAAGAATTATAACACTGGAATATATAAATGGAAAGAAAAGAAAACATGGCCAGGAAGTGATCAACAAGCTTCTGCTGTGTTTGGATTTGTGAAATAAATTAAGCAGGAATTGGAAGCATCTATTGATTCCTTGGTTTCTAAGTGACAGCTCTTCTGGCGGTGTTTTTGTTGTGGTTTGGAACTACCTGGGCCTTGGAAGCATAATCCATTTATTGAAGGGTGCTTGGAGAAGAGAGAGAAAGCTTTAGCTCTAACTATAACTTTCTTCACAAGGAAAGATGAAAAGGACACTCAGAAATGGCTTTTCTTTTTCTTAAAAATTGCAGTTTGAACAGAATTAGAAGAGGCTATGATCTCAAATGAAGCTATATAAGGACTTAGGGGATAAGAGAGGAAATTGAGGGAAATGAAATTTCTAAGTCATTTCTAAAGATGTTTGAAAATTATCTGAATGCTAGAATGTAAATAAAAATGCAGGCTGATTAAAGTGATTTTAATATCTTAAATGATTTCTTTACCATATAATATGGTATAAAGTTACTGCTTTTCTACATTTTGCAGGGTTTGCTTATTTATTTATATTGGGAGTATTATTTGAAAATACCTTATAAGATTAAGATCTTCCATGTTTTGTTATTTTTTTTAATGTACACATGACCTTCCAAGTTCATTTGAGTCAAGGAAAAAGTATAGTGCATTAGGGCCAACTTAAAGTATTCTGACTCCGAAAGCAAAGAACAGAGGCTTTTCATTTAGAAAGACACAAAATCCAAATCTGGCTCTACCCACCTACTGACTGTATGATGGTGATCATGAGCAAATTATTTAATCTGAGTCATTTAGTTGCAAAATACAATTAATAAAATCAATCCCATAGTTTTTCTATTAGTTGAAATAAGTATTAATCTCAATGCTTGAATATAGTAAGTGCTTCAGCAAATGGTAGAATGAGAAAGTAGGAGAGTTTTTGCTCTAGGATATTTAGAAAGCATTTTCATTTAAATAGAAAAGAAAAACCCACAAATACTTATTAGATATTCTTCCCGATAATCAAGGTACACAGCCACATTCTCCGTTAAGTTGACAGTGATGGATATACTAAGTAGACGTTTGTCCATTGGTTTCCCTCAGTCAGTGGGTACCTGGTGAATCGAGTGTATGCAACCTTCAGCAGCAAGTTTTTTTCTGGCGTTATCTCCCTCGTCCTCTGATACAGTGGCCTGAGGATAGAGTCCATGTTCACTCTGATGGACATTTTGATCGAAAAATCACTGATCTGGGTCTCCTCTTTAATTTTTCTCTTTCTAGTCAGGAAAGGCTTTGGAACCCAGAGGGGTTTTCAGATGTGTTTTAAAAACGGGCTAAATGTGTTCCAGAGAAAGGAGGCCTGGGCTAACATGCTTGAGCAGAAAATCTTCAAACATACTGAGGATAGAGGCAGGCCATACAGATAGGAGAAGGGACACAGTTATGACATATAAGATTTGATATGTGGAATGGATTTCAGAATAACTCCATAATTCCAGGATTCTTATATCTAAATACCAAAAAGTCATCAACAGCAGACTCTTGTTTATCAGTGAAATATGGTATCATCTTAAGTAGAAATTCCATGTACCTTCAAACGTATAGTTATACAGAGCTTGCTGCAAAATGTAAAGTGTTTTCTTTTTCCTCACTTTTCACTTATTTTATTTCACTTATACTTTTGGTTTTCTAACTTAACTATTTTAGCTAAGTTTTTTCACATACTCTTTTGGTTTTCTAATTTAACTATTAATGAAGTTAATCAGCAGTGCTGTCAGTAAGGTAAAATCTGATCGGCCATAAATTTGAAATTGTAGTTATCATGTGTCAGCAAATGTGAGTAATGCATAATTCTCTACAATAGCTGCCAATTTCCATCGATCTGAGCCATGTCTAAGTGATGATCATCCTCTGTCACCACATAAATCTTCAACCATACCTCAACTTCTAGATTTCCTACCACTGTATTTTTAGTGAGAGTCTTAATGTCAATTTTATTACTCCTTAAAATTAACTAAGCACAATAAAGTAAAAATAAATTAAAATGGACTGATACATTTTCATTCATTACCATTTGTTCATCCAACCACCATTTATTGAGAACCAACTGTGTGCTAGGTACTGTGCTAGTTAGGAAGGTGCAGCTATGGAGAGAGATCTCTTGCTGGTCTACAAGTGGATGACATTAATAGAGCCAAGACAGTTTGATTAAGGAACTATAGGAGATTACAAAGTACAAAATAGATTTACTATTGGCACTAGAGCAATGACTTCAAATGTTATGCAATCAATGGTGAATAAGGTTGGCTATCAAGCTTACTTAAACTGATATTAGTATTTAGCAAAACAATTACTCAAGAAATGATTAACTTTTAGTAAAATAGACTTCATGGTTCTGAACAACAACAAAACCTTTTAAAGTGTCTGTCATTAAAAAAATAAATAAATAAATAAATAAATAAATAAAACAAAAAATTCTCCAACTTTCTTAGTCAGTAAACTGTGATGCTAAGATAATGTTCCATTGCCATTTTCTAAAATGACTTTCTGCAGGTAAATCAAAAGGAAACTCACCATAATACCCAAACTTTGATAAGGATGATAATTTATATTTTTTTCAGAGTTCTGTAACTATTCTTTACTGATTAATTTACCAACTATATGAGAGGTTAAATCTCAATAAATAACAGAGTAATCTTGGAATCAAGTGCTACTAAAAATGGAACCTATGCATAAATGTCCTTGCCAGTAGTTAATTTTCATAAGAAACACTTTTTTCATTTTTGATGGGTATCTTAAATTTAAATTTAAATTTAGGATACATCCTTTAAAAACACAAAAAACCTCCTGAAGTATTCTTTCTAACAAAGGGAGGGAGAGGAATATTAACTACTTAATCCTCAAGACAACTTAATGATGTAAATGCTGTTATTATCCCAGTTTTACAGACAAGGAAACTGAGGCACAAGGAGGTTAAATAAATTGCCCGTCACAGAAATAACAGATGGAGAAGTCAGGGTTCAAACTCAAGCAGTGTGCCTCCAGTTTCTCTCACTGTGTGCTTGATATTAATATATTACCTTAAATTGTACCTTAAATTGCTCAGAATGTTATTTCACTTATGGGAAATATTTATTAAACACACACAAACATACACACAAAACCAGTCATTCTAGCAATGCTAGTACTCCATTATTAGTAAGGCACTCTTTCCCAAATCACTACACAGCACATTTCATTCAGAAAAATAGTCTTATTTTTCTGTTCAATACAGAGTAAAGTAACTTCATTTTATCATAATTTCTCATATTATGGAAGTTTCCATCCTTACCCACAGACCCTGACCTTACACCACCCCATTCTACACTGATCTACTCTTTGACTTTCAGCCAAAGAAAAATATTAATCTTAAAATATGAATTTGACCTTGAAATTTTGAAAGACACAAGAAAATACAATTGATCTGCTAGATGGCTATACAGCAAAGAGACACTATATTTGAGTCTTTCTCTCTCTCTCTCGATCTACATACATACATATATATATACACACACACACACACCCATATTTACATACATACACACACAATATCTTGGCAGAAAATAAAAGCATGGTCTCATAAAACTCTTATGCAAAGGGCAAGGAAAGATTATTTTCCTCCTAGTCATTATAAAGGTGTAGTTCAATGACACTAAGGCTACCAATAACACCAACTAAACACGTATATGACAAATAAGCATTATTTCTCCCTGAGGCCCAACTAGTATTACCCCACTCAAGATATAATGACAAAACCTGAATGGTATGTTTGAAAATTAATCTAGCACACTTTTCTCATCTTCTGAATTCTGATCCCGCTGATCATCCAGAAAGCATCTTAATGTGACATGTTGTATAGTAGCTGGGCAAGACTAAATGGAACTCTTAAATTATTGTTAAATACTTGAAAAATTATGTTTTTCCCTCTTAAGGTATTCCAAAATATCTTAGAAATTCTGTTTAACTGTCACTTTAAGTTGAGGATGCATTTAAAAATATCAAGAAATACTGCCTTTATAGGATAAAGGATAAAAAACTAGAAATGTGAAATTACAAAATTGAAAAGAAAAATCTCAAAAGGCATAGGAACTCAGCACACGCATTCACACAGGTTTTGCATCTTCAAGGTTCAGATAAAGATTTTAATTAGCTCCCTTGAAAACTGTTGTTAACACTAAAATAAAAATTCCATCACTACTTCCTTTTCACATAGTACTCAGGATACCATGCCCCAAAATAGAATTTAAATTCCTGATTAACATTGCAATAAAAGAGTAGAGAAATATAATGCAGGCAATATTGTATTAGTGTAAGTGCATTTTAGCAAATAGGTTTTTAACATTTAGCATTCATTATTATACACATATAGATGAGTTATATATTTTATTTTTCCCTCACATGCTTTTAACATCTCAAATGAAAAATATACATTTAAAATTATTTATAATAACAAACATGCCATTATTGAAAAAAATGCTCTAGGGTAATTATCAAATGTACAACAAATTGATGAAACTGAATTGGGTTCAATATTAAGAAGATATTTACATACAGTCTCTCTTTCTCTCTCCGAGTTTTCATTAGGTCTAGCCTGCTTTATACATGTATATCTTCCCATGTATATTCCTATCATAAGGAAAGGTGGATACGGTACATATAAGAGCATTTTTAATCTGCCATTCATTATCTGTTAATTATATATTATATCTTTAAATATAAATTTTATGTTAAAAAAATAAGTAAAAACAAACATCAAATGCATGCTCATTCAAGTTGGAGTACACAAATAATGGAAGATAATGTTTGATTTAATTCTAAAGCTATAATTTGCAGCCTTATTTTCATGGTCAAGGCGACTTCTGGATGCACTGAATGAATCCTTACACAGAACTGTACCAAAGAGAAAACAACATGTGTCAACCCTGTAGGTGGAGGTGACACACAATTGAAAATGTCTAATTACGCGTTTCACCTTAGCTAACCATCCTGAGAGATGACATGATCTAATTGCAGATTAATGCATTATTTCTCTAAGACTACAAATGAAGCAGGGAGAAGCAATATCTCTCTGATTCTAAGTAGTCCAAGAATTCTATTAAATGCCTTTGTTTGCTGTGTAAATCTGAATAATTCTCCTGAATATCACTGACCCTAAATATACTAATTAAAATATTAGTGGACATTAAAATACCATTAAGGATTCTTTTTTAAATTTGAATAGGTAAAAATCACCCCTCGATAGGGGCCCAAAGCAAAAAAGGCTAGACCTAATGAAAAATCAGATATACTGTCTTTGCCCTTTCTGGTTCCTCCCACATGGTCCCTACTTCTTACTCTTGCTTTCCATGCCCTATATTCTTTTCTTCTTGAATTTTCCATGAAAAATTTCAAAAACATTTTCCCTCTGGCAAAGTATATTTGTGTTTTTGAATTTTCAAATTTCATTAAAATTTGTGTTTGCTGGATGCCTACTTCTTTCAGACACTGCTTCTGGTGGATTATACAATTTGCATAACTTCTCAACACAATACCTCAACTCTCTTTAGACCAGGCAGGACTTTAGGATTTGATGGTAATGATACTGTGCATGCATTGGTTTAGTCCATCCATAAATGCTGAGTACTTGTTAAAGTGCCACACTCAGTGCTAGAAATGAAAAGATGAAAATACTCCATCCAAGTACCCCTGGGAACTACAACAAATAAATAAATGTACTGGGTGCAATAGGAGCACATGAACAGTATGTTCTCTGAAGAGGGAATGTTCATTTTGAGGTTGCTATAGATTGAATGTTTGTGTCTCCACAAAATTCATATTTCGAATTTGAATACCACCACCAATGTGATGGTATTAGGAGGTGGGGCCTTTGGGTAGGTGATTAGGTCATGAGGGTGGAACCCACGTGAATGGGATTAGTGCCCTTATAAAAGAGACCACAGAGAGCTCCCTGGCCCCATCCATCATATGAAGACACAGCGAGAAGAAGGCTGTCCATCTGGTAATTTGTTATAGCAGCCCAGATGGACTAAGATAGAGGTGGAATCTTAGGTTGGATACATGGATATCCTTTTCAGTTCTTCTCTATATCCTCCAGTCCTATTCTCATACTTTACTATTTTTTCTAACTTTTTCCAGCTTCCCAATGACTTAATCTGTCTTCCAGAGTCTTACATTCATGCATCAATTCCCACCACCAATCTCAAGACTGCTCTCCCTACTCTGCAGTTAAATGCTGAGGGTACAGTGATGAAGACAGACTGTTCTGCTTTCAGGGGGCCTCTGGGGTGAAGTAAATTAAATATCTATTTAATTGCAATTATCAAGTGCTAAGCACGACAAGTAAAGCAATTCTGTCTTCATGGTTTTGTCATTTAAGGTTAACATTTCCTTTCTTTAATCCAATTCTGATTCGCTTTGTTTTTAATAGTCAGTCAGCTCAAGAAAAAAAATACCTTAGGATATAGAATGTGACTCAAGAAATCTATGTAGTCTTGACTTAGGCAATACCACAAATGTTGGTCTCTTTTGATGATGGAAAAAGAGTTGTGTCATCCTGAGCAATCTCGTACAGCAATGGCCATTTTAGGAGACCAGAATCTACACAGTGTTCATTAAGCCATTGATTGAATTTTGCCCTGTTAAAAAAAAAAGATCATAAGAAAATATAGGAGTAGAATGATTTTATGGGGCTAAAAGATGACACGACTGTAGTCTGGGAATATTCCAGAATTACCAATAAATTAATAGTGACAACAGTGCTTTTTGGTATAACTACTATACAGTATTCGTCTGAACAGAGCATGAGTCACAGCACCTTGACAGTCTATGCCAAATTTGAAACAAATTGGAGCTATAATTTATAGTACAATAGAACCCAAGACAGAAGCACATATAGTCCAGGCTCTTTAAATATTCTATAAATAATAGCTCAGAGAGACACAATTGACAATGAGCAGAGGCTGGATGATGAATCATCAAGCAGTTTAAGTAAAACCCTGCCTGATTAAATGCTTTGTTTTTAAACCACCTGCCTCAGTGTCTGCTGTAGCAGGACAGATCAAATTGTTCTAAAACGCAGACGGGCTTACAAATTATAAGTTTTATTATATTATGAAACTGATGCCCAACCAAAGTGCTGAGCATTGTGTAATTCCAATGATCTGTATTTTGGCCCAGGATTTAGTGCCAGGCAATGTTAAAGACACAGCTAATGTAAATGATCAAGCTTCTCATGGCTTTGGGTTGTATGCTTGTAATTTCATTTTGGTCTTCATGGCCTGGAGAATTCATTTTTCCATCCTTCACTTCAGGAGTCTCTTTTGTTTATCCCACCAACCAGTTACCAGATGCTACATCAACTAAGCTAATTAGTGGAGTCTCCTTCGAAAGCTGGTGCTTGCTGAGTGCGGTCATTAGAACAGACCGCAGAGCAGAGGCTAGAGACATCCTGAATGACACATAAGCTCCAGCGGGGCTCTTGTAGCTGAATCACCGGGAGCTGCATGGCGGCTGTGGCTAGACTATGGCAAAACACCCACTCAGGTGAACAAAGAAGCTGGTCGCTCACCTGGCTTTTGACATGACGCCACACAGTGGGATGACTACCTTGTTCACGGCGCTGACTCGTAACACAGACCAAGAGAATCTTATTTTAATGTTAACCAGACATTTTATTTGTTTATCTAGTTACAAACTGACATCACATATTAAATGATACATTTTAAACTAACGGTTCCCCTCTTGGAGTATCCTAATTACTTTAAAAGTTTTATATTATTAAATCCCATATTTTTGTTGTCCTGAAAATCTAAAAACACCATTTCTCATATGTCTTCTGAAGACCCAGAATTATCACTGGGCTGTCCATTCACCTGACATCATATTTTGTATCAATTATTTGGTCATGTACCTTTCCTACCTATGACTTTGGTAGCTCCTTGAGGACACGGACTCTACGTCTAATTCATTTTGATATCCTTAAAGTTCAGCATAAATTTAGTAAATAACAACTGCGCAATAAATTTTTGCTTAAAAAACTCCTGGTCTCACAATAGACTGACAGATAGATAATTATGAAATAATTGGAACTTTTTATCCAAAGGAAAATTCCTTGTTTTGTATAAAGTTAGATGTGAGGCTTTATTATGAAAACAATGGGCTTATACTGAACTGTGGGCAAAGAGTTAATCAATATATCGAGAGTCTAGACTTAACTATTATTTTGGAGGAAATACATGCCTATTTACACAGATGATTACCCATTTCCCATTCAAACCAACCACCTCCAAGATAACATAAAGATGTATTAGATGTAAAAACTTTATCTTTTGATGTCCATGGGTAATGTTGCTTTGTATTTAAAATTTAAAGATATAGAAACACATCATTCCCCATGAAACTATTTGTAAGTTGGTATTTTGGTGATACTTCAATGGCTACTCCATTTTGGTTTGAGCAACCAGGTTTCCTATTATGGATGTTAGGGGAAAAATAGAATGGCACAATTTTTGTGCAATAATTCTCTTAAAAATAAAATCAGGGGTTTTTAGTTAAGGAAAAAAATTTGAGAGTCAAACTGTCTGACTAAAAAGACATGATTAAATATTGTATATACTTGAAGTGACTTTCTCACAGTTTTGTTGGCATGGCAAGAACAAGGAATCCTTCAAACATAACTGGTTTTGAATATTAGCTGTCATTTACCAGCTATACGTCTTTTAATGAACTTTTTAACCTCTCTGAAACACATTATTCTGTGCTGTAAAATGATTTCTACATCCAAAGGTGGTTGTGATTGCATGAAATACTATATGAAAAAATGCCTGGCAATTTGTATATACTCCACTGAAATTGGTCCCTTCTCATCACTGGGGCTTATCAGAAACTGTGTCCAAATGTAAATTTCACTAGAAATACGTGTATTGCATGATTGTTTATATTATCATATTAAGAATATACTTCATGGGCCGGCCCGGTGGCCCAGCAGTTAAGTGCACACACTCCGCTGCAGCAGCCTGGGGTTCGGATCCTGGGCGCCCACCTACGCACTGCTTGTCAAGCCATGCTGTGGCAGCATCCCATATAAAGTAGAGGAAGATGGGCATGGATGTTAGCCCAGGGCCAATCTACCTCAGCAAAAAGAGGAGGATTGGCGACAGATGTTAGCTCAGGGCTGATCTTCCTCACAAAAAAAATAAAAATAAAAAAATAAAAAAAGAATATACTTCAGAAAAGGATTGCTTAAATGAATTATAGTGCATCCACTCACTGAAACACTGTAGTGACAAAAAATTAAAAATAGGTTCACATGCACTACATTATTTTATATCTTATATGATTAAGTGAAAAGATAATCCATAGAAGAGTTTTATAGAAAAACTCATTAATTTAAAAGTATATATTTATATATAATCAAAAGTCTGAAATGATTCACACCAAACTGACAATTGTAGTTACTTTCAGGGGGCATAATTCCAGGGAGGCTTTTACTTTCTTTGTGTTTTTGAAAAATTTTTTGAGAGTTATGATATAACAGAAAAATGCAAAACATCTGTAACTTTTGAAAATAAATCTTATTCTGCTGCTATGTACAAACATTAATTACAATATTCATTTACATCTACTCTGTTCCTATTAAATTAGAGGCAAATTCATATCCCAAAGGTTTTCATAGTTCAGATAATTCAATGTAATTTAGGTTGCCCAGTTTCACCTTTGTCCCCTGTTTGTCCATTTGGGCTAATGAGAGGGAACTACCTTACTCTTCTCTCTAGCATCTCCATTTTTCTCATATGCTTCCTTCTCAATGTGAGGCATATGCCAAAAAGAGAGATTCGAAAGTCTTTTGTATTTGCTCACTCCGAAATGAATTTCCCTACCTGGTTCCTTTTAATTTTCTTTTTTTAGAAGAACTGCTCTATCCCATCTTGGCTATTTTTCTCTAGCAATGACTCAAAAATACCTGCTATTGTCAGCCAATTTCTAGAATACAGACACTTAAAAGTGAATTATAAATGAATTGGTGGTGTGATTGAGGTCTTTCAAACTGTGTATTATTTAAGGTTTTTAAAACTCAGCTATATTATTTAGTGACAACTCACACCTTCTAAACTCACTAGGAACTCTCATGAAACTGGTGTACACATTTTACTCATTATCATAGTCTGTAGATATGGGTTGGCATTATTTTATGAAAATAATAAGCTATTTCACAATCATTATTAATGTAGATGTCTTGACTATTCATACATGTTTATCAATATTCCTGCAAGTATTCTATAGCAATTCCATATTTCCAAAAGTATCTTCTACAATAAAATTATTAAGACATTATTTCTAGTATTTTTATGTCTATGGTTCCAAAAATAACTGTGCCCATATTAGCCCAGGGACGTACTATGTCTTTCCTATTATTGTAGTCCTCGGTTTGGAGAAGCCCTTAGCCAATCACTAGCCACTGGTATAAAAGACAACCACTGAATTCCGTGGGACTAAAGAAAGAAAGAGATGACTCTATTTGAGGATCTGGAATTTTACAATTGAGGTACTACAACGTGAGAGACTGGGCTTTTTATACAAGAAAAATGGATTTTAACTTAAGCCATGTAAGGAAATTACATCTGAGACATCAGAACTGGAGTTGTCATGCATTTACTATCAGTCCATGCTAT
Organism: Ceratotherium simum simum; assembly: GCF_057802395.1. Taxonomy (NCBI): domain Eukaryota; kingdom Metazoa; phylum Chordata; class Mammalia; order Perissodactyla; family Rhinocerotidae; genus Ceratotherium; species Ceratotherium simum. The sequence goes on from NC_141924.1 coordinate 41,059,369, forward strand.
GGAAGCATCTTTCTGTGGACACTATGCAAGTACTTAGCTCGCTTTTGGCATAGTGAGCGGGAAGGGAATGGATACTACTTAAGATGCTAACATGTTCAGCCTAATTTAAGATGCTCATATATCTGTGATAAGACGAAAGGAAAATGAATTCTTGACCAGATTAGGATCTTGAGGAAACTGTCAGTCAAACACCACTTGTTATGCCTTGGGTTGATTAAATTCATATAATCCTATATATATATGAATATAATGAATGCAAATTTTACTCCATGTAGCATAAATTAATAAACAGAATGAATATGGCTTCATTTTATAGAATTACATAGAAGAGACATAAAATGACCAGAAATTGGTATATATTATATCTGTAGAATGTGTATCATTAATAATAGTATATTTTCATTAAAATGTGGGTTATGAACTATGCTAAATACTGCGAGCATCATTAATTTTCTGTCACAGTATATTATAAAATTTTAAAAGGCAGTAATTAACCTGACATAAGTGTTTCTTATAAGCCAGCTGCTACTTTCTAGATGAAATAACACATTCTCTAAATTATATTTTGATTAGGAGTAAAGATAGCAATATGACTAAATAAGAAAATTAAATGTCATTAATTGTAGAAAATGTTATTCCATGACTAATTCTCTCATTTTGAGAGCCTTTAATATAGTGAGTTATAGTAATATTGACTTTAAAACAATATCTGAGAATTGGTGTTCTCTCTTTTCCTAATTAAATGGTTAAAATAATCTGCGGACCTTTCATGTATTGTATTTGCATCTTTATCACTACTGTTAAATTTATCCATTTTTTACTTACAGTGTCTCTATGGTTCTTTAAAAGCTCTGAAAAAAATGAACTTGACAATTTATAGCTGATATTTTAAAGTACTACTCGACTATGTGGCTATTTTATTAGATTAAAATAAAATATCTATGAAGATTTTTTAGAGATTGGTTTATATAAAACACCTGCCCTAACTTAGCTATTTTTCTCTCATCCATACAGAGACTCAACTTCTTTAAATTCTATCATTTTTTTAGACAGAATCTCTTGCGACAGGCCAAGCTTTTCTAAACCAATGAAAATAATCCAAGCGGTTCTATAAAGAACAACAATAATTTGAATAAAACATAGAAACAAGAAACAAACAAAATCCCTGTTATCCTCCAGAGCCACACCAGCTATTTCCAGCCTTTCTGGGGTCTGTTGGCACTGAGGATATCATCAACATGAGCAACAGCAATGTTAGTACAGGTTTAAAAATTTTAATCTATTAGCCATTTTCTCTTAAGTGAATCTGTTTTTCTTCTCTAGGTTCAGTCCAACTTTTGTCAGGCACCGTTTCATCCGGTTGAATTTGATAGCCTGTGTGAACAGTCCATGACTCTAACTTAAATTGTTTGGCTTGTCTCACAGAAAAGTCCCAATTCGCCAGCCACTGAGTTTTCAATTCCAGGTCATGATGTATAATCTACCTTAAATGTGAGTGATGTTTCTTTCAAGAAAAGGGCTTCAGCAGTGAAAAATTTCCAATGCAAAAACACCCTCCTCTTTCCTCTCCATCTTTTGGTATATTTTCACTTTGCCAAGTTGTGCCTATGAAAGAGGCTCAAAAATTGGGTAGTACATAAGGACACCACCCTCTAAAGTGCCTTCTTGAAGGTTAATTCCTAAATCCACAAGCTTCCTCCCATTTGACAGGAAGCTAGGGCTCCAGGGGAGAATAGAAAGAAGCCAAGCTGGTGGGGGAAAGGAACTGCAAATCTTTAAGGAATAATTAAAAAAAAATCCAAAAACACTTAGGTGGTACTCCATCAGAATATATTAACAAACCATTTATCGTTAATAAATAAATGCCATTAAACATTTTGGAAAACAAAACTTGTAAAGGTGTGTTTGTGGAAAATAGATGTAAAATAATTCTTACGTTCTTTATACTAAGAGGCAGATTCATAACGAATTAATATTTCTATCCTGCATTCTGATCAAATACAGCGCTTTTTTTATTCACTCTAAAGCTGAGAGATTTTAGCTAAAAATATATTTTCACTGGCCTTCCAATTTGATGAGTAAATATATCATTAAACAAGTATTTATTATGGATTTTAGTGTAAGATGTTATGGGCACTACAGAATTACAGAGTCTAGTGGTTTTAAGAGTAGCTCTGGTTTTATAAATACATGCTTTTATCCATTCAATATTCCTGGAATGGAAGCTCTCTGAAGGCAGGAACTTTGTCTTTTGTGTTTTCTGCTGTATCTCTGACTGGGAGATGCCTGGCACATACCAGATGCCCAGCAAATTCTTGTGGAATGAATAAATTTGTTCCCCCCTCATAAGAGAAATGACCTCTTAGAAAAATATTTTTTCAGATTTTAAATAGTTTTAAAAGAATGTTTTACTGAAATAAAACTAAAAGGATGTTTATGTTAGAATCCTCCAACCTCTAAACACAGAGTTCTCTCATATATAAACATAAATCCGCGGTAACATTATGTACCTGAGTTATAGCCTAAAACTTCTGCATGGATATTACTCCTTTAAAAAAAAGGGTCTGAGTTTTTCTTTGAACAATGTCAAGCAGAGTGGTGACCTTAAAGAGGAAACCACATATTTTGAACTAGACTTCTTCTATTCCTCCTCAGATCTCCCCTACAAGGCTAAAGAACATTAGAAACAGTAGTAAAGCCAAGAACGGCCACCTTCAGCGTTAGGTAGCATACGGGAGGCGTGCTGGCTGTGGGCGAGTGGGCAGAGGACTGAATAAGGACAGACTGAGCACAATTATCCATGCTTTACTCTCTACACAAACAGAAGCGATTTCCCATTAATATCCTTAGATTTGCATCTTTGACTTACACTGCCAAAACCCACATTATTAGTGAAGCACAACGCTAATGTGACTAGATTAGCACCAAAGACTGATGATTCCATGAGTGTTTCTCATACGCACTGCTGCTCTCTTTTCCTGAACAGAGGAGAGAGGGTTGGCTTGGTAACATTTGCCTAAGCACATCACTGAATAACCAGAAATTGTGCAATCCTACACAGAAAAAAATATATACACCTAATATGTATGTTAGCTATGTGTGAATGTATATGTATATACACGTATGGATGCTATACACATACTATATGAAATAGTCACTTATGTATTCTGAAACAAATCCAACAGCTGAGTTGTTGTATTATTTCCAAATTCCTTTCTGTTCCACACATATCTGTGGCTATGCATTCTTTTCAACTGGCTTTAAAAGAAACTGTCAAGGAAGAAGAACTAATGTGTGAGGAGGTGACTAAAGTTGTCGTTTTTCATGCGTATGTCTCCAGACTTTGGCAGATAAAAACAGAAATTGCTCTGAAAATTTTATTTTGAATTTCAATACAATTTGTCTCTGCAACATCTTTTGCAAATTTTAAGTTTCAAATGATGAATCATGTCCCATATCTAAGGAAAAAACCACTTTTGCTTCAAATTATTCTATTTTAATCTCACGTACTTTTGCCCACTGGACGTTAATCTCAGTTATTATGATGAGGGCTACACTGTCAACATGTATATGTATATATGTGTGTGTATATATTTATTAAAATAAAATTTTAGCCAAAACATGATTTCTCCAAAATCACATTTAAAGGAAAAATCAAATACTGAGATAAATAATGTAAGCTAATTATAAATAAGGTATATTTGTTTTGAATTTATTAAAGATAATTTTATTTCGTTTCTATATTTAATACAAATGAACTTTATTTCTCTCACATTTTGATCACAATAATCTCTTGTTTTATTTATTGTAGTCAAGAAAACAACCTAACTTTTAAATAATTCTTTAAGGGAGTTTTGATCAGCTGAAATTTTTTCAGAAATTTTGTTGTTTTATTTGTTTCTAAACTCCCAGGATAAACAAGCCTAAGGTGAAGTCCACTTACAAATACTTATTAGCTGGTACACAAATAAAATTAAAGTCCTGAGGCTGTTAGTAGCTTATTTTCACTTTTTAAATAGAAACTGCTGTTTGTAGTAAATTACTTATTAAAAATATTTCTTTTACTTAGTCTTTATCTCTAGGGCAAAGACAGATGAAATTAATCTCCTTAACAGCTTACAAAATCATTCCTTTACTACACATTGGGGATGGGGGGACGGATGGCATTTGCCAAGATTACTGATTTAAATATTTTTTAAAAATCTGTCCTCTGGGCATTGGATATATTTGGGATACACTGAAAATTAAGCATCTCTTGGCATATATCCCTTTTCAGAGATTCTTAAAATTCTGAAGTCTTTGTAAAAATAAACTAATTTTTTCAATGTTGTTTATTAATGTATAAATCCAAAAAGATATGGATTTTTGAAAGATATAACTTGCCATGTTTACAATATATCATCATTTGAAGAAAAATCTATATAATTATGCAAAATTTACAACTATAGGCAACCAATTCAACAGGAAAAAGTTATAACTTCTGATTTACTATGAGGTTCAAACCAGATGAACCATGTGACAGGTCTTTGTTAATGGTGAATAACAAGGTCAATTTTACATAATTTTATTGGATAAATATTCAGGAAGGCACAAGAACCATAAGGTGAGGTTTAATCGAGAGGTTTCGCAAAGTCTTTTCAAAGAAATCGTGGCATTGTAACATTGTACAACTTGTCACTAAAACTTAAAAGTGTGTTTTTCCAAACCTGGCAATCTATGCCTTTTATACCAGTTTTAATCTTTGCCATTGGCTAAAGATGTGACCAGGACGATGGAGCTTAGCGGGGAAGTCCAGTCACAGATGCGATGAAAAGAAGTGGATTATTAACTCCTTAAAAATTATTATGCTCTATACAGGAGAATTTAGTAAATACTCACCTCCTTCTTATTCAATGAATGTCCACTATTTTTAGGCTACTACACAGAAAGTGATGTGGAAAAAAGTAAACATAGAATGTCCTGGTCAGTTTTTCCCATGATTTCATAGAACACATACGAAATTCAAGACACCATTTTATCCGAAACCCTCGTATTACATATTCTACCACTGCAGTTCAGAGGAGTGAAGTGAGAAGTCATAAAGAACTCATTAGAGGCAGACGCTGAACCAATGCCCTATTTGACTGACACTGTAAGCTGGTTCTACCTTCTAAGTAGTTAAGGAGACAGATAAATATACAGTGAATCAGAAAACAAAGAAAGAAATGCTTTCAAATAGTGGGGCACAATTCTGCAGAACTTCTAAGATGGACATGGACACTTTCATATGGACAGGTCATAGAATGCCTGGTAATCTGGATCCTAAAGGAGAGTGTTTTTGGGGGGAGAGGGTAGGACAAGGTGGAGAGAGGTCATGAGAATGACTTGGAGTCTGGGAAGTTAGTCATATTTGGAGAACTGTTGGATTGATTAAAATCTTGTGCAAGTAATAAAAAATGTTTAGAGACAAAGGTTGAGGACTAATTTTGATGGTCTTTGAATACCAGAATAAGAAGACTGAACATGTGGTAATGGGAATCAGTGATTGCACGGATTAATGTGGTGCTTTGGGAAGATTAAATTGGTAATTATAGGGTTGAAGGGCATGGGGGCTGAATGGACAGAGAGAGATTCTAATAAGGAGTCAAATGAAAATTAATTCTTTTCTTTGGACCTGAGCTTTGATGAGGTTTGTTGAATAGAGTGTCAGTGAAGAGTGTTGAGATAAATTGTTAGGGCCTCTATAAAGACATTGAGGTTGTACATAATTTGAGGTCAAAAGGAAGATAGTAAACCAGATTCCAGTGTCCCCAGTGATTAGTAGACAGTGCTGGGATGTATGTGCAGAGGAGGAGTTTCGCATAAGAGGAAAGTGATGGTCTTTGAGGGCAACAGCAACTTAGAATGTCATCCCTGCTTTCAGCCCTCCCCTCCCCACTTCCTCACTGCCCTCCAGGTGTAATGGAATGAACAGCCTCCACTTGAGTTGCCTCTGTTTCTTGGCAGGTAAAGTAACTGGGTGTTTATTAGCTCAAGGAGGAAGAAAGAACATTTTGTGAAGAAATGTAGGATGTGTGTCACAGAAAACAGCAAAGAGATTGTGAGGGCAATTGGTTATAGAAATAACAATCAAAGGGAAATATTTCCTCTAATAGAAATCTTGTATTTTGACTAGTAGTCAAAGATGGCAGAATTAAAGGAAATATTATGGGTCTGAATAGGATGCAGTTCCATATGGTGGCCCAATGTTGAATATCAACTAAAAGTTCTCTTCTTTTTTATTAAAGCATGTAGTAAATGTAATATATTAAGTTTCCTTAAAACTTTCAAGTATCCTTGGACTAATCCACTAATCTAACTCGACACATTACTTTAGAGTTTTTGAATTCTACTAATTTCCAAAAATTTCGAGAACCATTGGCCTTTTCTTTAGAAGAAGAATATCTAAAAAATAAAATTAAACTCCAAGGGACCATCCAAAATCTTTTGTTGTAGAATAATTTTGTCACATTAAATTTTATCTGAAGAAAGTGGAACATTAATGGAACTTGGAAATATTTGTTTTACTTTGTTCTTATGATGTTTGACCTTTGTAAAATAAAGAGCCTTACAATGGAATAAATAAAGAGAAACATAATATTAGTATAGAGAATTGAAATCAGCCAGGAGACTTAACACTTCTAGTGATTGTCCTCACTTTCCCTGAGGACAGAACAATAAAGAGAATTAGTTTCAACCAGATTTAAAGATTTTTTTATTTATTTTTTATTTTTTTCCCCCCAAAGCCCCAGTGGATAGTTGTATGTCGTAGCTGCACATCCTTCTAGTTGCTGTATGCGGGACTCGGCCTCAGGATGAACGGAGAAGTGGTGCCTCGATGCGCACCCGGGATCCGAACCCGGGCCACCAGCATCGCAGCGCGCGCACTTAACCACCAAGCCACAGGGCCGGCCCTCAACCAGATTTAGTAACAAATATTAGTCATTACTCAGCAAATGCTGGTTCATAAGTAGAGAACATTGTGGTAGGCTCCGGGGACTAGCATTCAAGGACTTCACATTAAGGTGGAGAGATAGCAAATGCTACTTTATATGGTTATCTATATCTCTATTATGAAGTTATGTATATACCCTAAAGCCTTACTAAATAAAGGAACCAAAAATAAAATAACCAATGGGTATTGAGATTAATAAGGTTTCATGGAGGAAGTTGCAGTTGTTCTGAACTTTTAAGATATGACATGAGACACTAAAAATGGCAAAACATCTTAGTAGATGGGACAGTGTCAGAAATCCTAAAATTTCTGTCAATGTGATATGAAAAACAAGCCATCACTGCCTTTCATTGCTAATCTTGGGACTGTCGAAGACTGCCATATGACGCTTACATCATGCTTATAAAACACTAAGCCACATTTGCAGTGTTATTAGTAAGTGCAGAAAGTGAATCTGGGGTCCCCATTTCTCTCATATAATCTGAATGCCTGTGTGGAGCTTAGTTTAGACCAGAGCTGGTTTCTCCTGGAGGCAAGGGACTGGATTAAGTATCTGCAGATCCTTCTAGCTCTGTAATTATTTTGTATCGATTTTAATTATCCACAAAGCATGAAACTGCTGAGAGCTCTGATTCCAAAGCCATGACCTAAATGTTCCAGAGTCCTACTCTTTCCCCTGTTAATTCAGTTCCCTTGTCTTTACGGGAAAATTAATGCTGCAGACAAAGCTTTAGGTAGCATTTGTCTTTTAACAGTTAAAATAAGGAACTTAAATCCTAACAGTAAGATTTAAGTTTAGAAGCTTACTTTGCAAGTTCAAAAGGTGACTTTGATCCCAGGTGTCTAGAAAAACAAGAATATGAAAAGCCACATTCTCTTTAATAACTCATAGTCCACATTTACATTTAAATGAAATGTCCTTTGAAATGCTTTCTTTTACATTAAACTATTCAACAATTCATTTTATGCACTAGGTTTATTTTATTTAAAAAAACTGATTAAAAGTTTTAATCTGTGGTAGGAAATTCAGCAGTGCCACAGATCTTAAGGTCTTTCCAGACGCACAACGTGCCCTTCCGTCTGTCATTTGGCAGCTGCATGATAGATGCTCTCCTGCAGCAACAGATGTTACACACAAAACACTTTTGTCCTGTAAATTCTCGGATGAAAGAAGAAAAGCATTAGCCAAAATACTATTCATCTTTAGTGATACTTAGGCAAGGTATCCCTGATTTCTGGCAATTTCTAATCTGCTAATTGGTTTTGTCATCATTAGGGTCTACAAAAGCAAACTATGTGTGAGCTACACAAAGATAGCAGCTGTTCCCATAATGTTACTGTGCAGAGTTACACTTCCTGGATAGCTCAGATTTATGCCTCTGGTCCAATCTGTCAAACTGTTTCAAAATTATTTTTTAATTTGTATTATGAAGTAAATCATGAATGATGAGTCACAGGACTTCATAACATTTACTTTGTTGATGAATTACTCTTTTCTATAATTTAGTATGCTTGGCACGCATATGTGTGTGTGCGAGTCTGTGTGTACATTTTAGGGCTTTTTTTTTCTTGCACCTGCGCAAATAGAAGGAGGGTCATTATCCTAGGTGACATGTCCATAGAAGCAAAAGGATAAAATCAGCACTATAATAGCAATGAAACACTCCAGAAGTAAATCTGGCGAACTGCTGCTAATTTATACTTTATGGCGAGGTTTCATTATCAGTAGAGCCACATTTCTCAATTCCTATTCCACTCCTCGCTTTATCCCATTAAACCTGGAGGAAAGGCTGAGTCTTCAGACATGGCTTACTGAGTACTGGCATGATTAGGACTTACTCCCTGATGGCTGTTTGAAGTTATACATTTTTTCAGTGTCCTATTTTCCTAGAGAAGAGCAGTGTTAAAGGAGAAAGAAATAGAAGGAAAAGCTTGGAAAGGAAGAGAGAGGAGAAACCCCAAGAATTCAGCTGCTATACGAATGGAGGGAGGAAACAAAGAATAAAAAAGAGGAATGCAAAAACAAAATGATTTTTAGCCTCTGCTATAATTCTTTCAAATATAGTTCAAAGACTCCCAGTTCCAAATCTTTGCATCTACTGTTAACTGCCTCACCTTCACATTCCCTCGTATGGTCAGCATCACATAAGCAGCAGAAAATTATGATCTCAGGAATACCGGTCACATCTGCTCTTCCCCAAGTAACTGGAAAATCATACCTAATTACCCTAAACTGCACTCAAAAAATAGGTATTAGAGAGCTCTAGCTTTCAGAGAATTAAGAATTATCTATGTAGCTCTCTTATCAATATTTTTATGAGCTATTATATTCTGAATAATGTTTCAGCACCATAACACTGCAGAATTTTCCAGAAAGTAAGGCTTTTTGTTTAAAAGATTCTGAAGGAGAAAGAAAATTTATAATTATTGCTGTCTCCTTAACAAGATGACATATAAACACTCTTTCTCTCTTAATTCCAAGACAGAAAGAAGTTTGAAGGTAAGCTACCAGTAAAAGAATGTGGCTATTCTATTTAAGTAAGTAAATTATAGTAAGTCATGCTGAATAATTATCTTTATCATATAACCCACATCCCTTTTCTACGCATCATGATGGTTATGTTCAATAAAGTACTAAAAATACTACCAGTAATTGTGTTGCTATGATAATCTCTGTGCAATTCCAACAATTTAAGATATTTCATTATAGTCTGTTACTAGGATAAATATCTAATTTCTTTTCAACTTATAGAATTTAAAGGCCACAAAGGCAGCTTATCAAGAAATAAATAATGGGTAACAGAGAGTAAAGAAGAATACTAAAAGCATCATCATTATTGTTCTTTCCTTGCCCAAAAGTCCAAATGAGTCACACCCAGAGGTCCACAGTCAAAGAACTTGGGAAAGAAGTCCAAATTATAACATAATTACAATATATTGATCAAGACGGTCCCCCTCAGCTTGACCAAACTTGAGACAGTCTTCTTCCTGACTCTATGCCCTCAGATCTCTCTTTTCTTAGAGCATTTACTTTAGAAAACTTCTAATTGTAAAATTTTTCTACTTTCCTTGGAAATCTAAATTTTTTTAAAAGCTTCTTGCCAGTTTTACAACCCAGAAATGTCTGTCTCAAGGACCTGGGAGCCATCCTTTTGAAATGTAATCATCAAGGAAGATACTGCCATCTCCCAATGTCTGTGGGAGGGTAGGAGCCTAACTTTGATGGGTGCCTTGCTCCAAGTTGTAAAACTTTCTCCTGTCTTGAAGATATGAGAAAGTTGTCTTTTTTTTTTTTTTTTTAAGGTAAAGCCAATTAGCAAACAGAGACGGCCTAAGAGCTCTCCTCCCCACCTCTTAAAAGTCTCCTGTCCTTCGTTACAGTCTGGTCTCTCTACTGTTGCAACAGCCTTGAATCAAGGCTTCCTTGCTTGTTTATGCAAAGTTGTCAGACTGGGTTACATTCAGAGAAAATTACTGTCCACATGTACTGATAAATAAAAAATTTACACTTTTGTTATTTAGTGAACATGGAAGTTTGGCTTCTTTATAAGGAAAAATTCTAGTTAAACCTATCTCCTAATGCTACCTATAAATACTCTATTTAAAGATAGAAAAAAATAAACAAGCATATTGGCAAAATCAATTCACAAGAATTATACTGAAACCTGTTTAAAGGATGTAGCATATATGTAATGTCTAAGAAACCTTAAATAGCCAAGGTCTAATTTTCCAATTATATAATAGCAAGCGTACAAGTCATCATTTGAACTTGACTCCTTAGGGTTCAAGTTCAAAATCATAGTTTTCAAGTTACTAGCAAACGTAGAGATAATGCTAATTCAATTACCATTATAGATAAAGAAACATGAATACTATGTCCTTACCTAAGTAAACATTTCCAAATAGAAGATATTCTATTCATCAGTTAACCTTTTCTATATTGAAATTTTCCTTTTAAACTATACATTCTGTGAAGACAAAGCTTAAATTGTCTCCTAACTATACCATTCTAAGAGAAGTGACATAAATACGGTAGAACTAATAATTGATTTTGACGATAATGGAAGAATTTTCTTCCAACTTTTTCCTATTTTATATCCAAAGCCTTGCCTAGTTACTATATCTCTATTTACTTCAAAGGCAATTTGATACTTTATTCTTTGAAATATTTTATGAGGCTACCAAAATACTGGTTTCTAGACGACATGATCAAGATGGGCTTACTCTGCTCTGAAATATATGTAGCTCAGGCAGCTACAGATAAGTACACCCCTTTCAAAAGATCTTACCGCAAATTTCTTTTTTTATATATGTTCTTAGCTCTAACAGTTTGGTATACTAAAAAGGATTGCCTGTTTTTTTGTTTTGACTTACACAAATTTCTCTTAACTGCTATCTAAAAACCCTCATTGGCAAATGACAAATTGAAATCAGTATATAAAAGCATGTTAATCTTAGAAAGGATTAACATGGGAGGTACTCTGTTAATTCCCAACATAAAAGCAATTAATCTCATATTTTTATTTACCCAACCTGAACTCACACTTCAATGTCCATTCTTGTGTATTTGCTTCCTTTTATGGAGAGGTCTTCTGTTCTGTTCCATAATTTAATATTTAGCCTCTCTTCTGATGAGTAACACTATCTCTAGCAAAGCAGTGAAGTTCAGGTTGCACAAAACACGAGCCACGCCTATGCTGTAGCTGCACAGCCTCGCATGCTGCCCGGCTCACGGCAGGGCTCATAAATTTACTAACTGAATGAACGATTCAGTAAATAATGAGACCCAAAACTGGCCTCTCAGAACCTTAGCAGCAGAGAGTCTGCTTCCGACTTTAGAGCAAGCTTCATGAGAAATGCAACCAGAGCCACCCAGGGGATGAGACGTCTCTGACATCATCACAAGAAGCCTAATTGCTCCCCAGTGTTGCCCTTGTGTTCAAAGACAGAATCCAAATTATCTAGGCCCAGAAGCTACCATCTTTAGAACCAAAATTTTTAAAATTATCTAAGGTTCAAACTTAGGGATTTTTTTTTTTTTTTTTTGGTGAGGAAGATTAGCCCTGGGCTAAAATCTATTGCCAATCCTCCTCTTTTTGCTGAGGAAGATCCGCCCTGAGCTAACATCTGTGCCCATCCTCCTCTATTTTATACGTGGGATGCCTGACACAGCATGGCTTGATCCAAACCTGCGAACCCCAGGCCGCCAAAGCAGAACACGTGAACTTAACCAATATGCCACCAGGTTGGCCCCTCAATTTTAGTTTTTTTAGGCTTCTGCCCTTCATTTACTGGAAATGGATCCAACCAAATCTAGGCTTACCAGGCAAGGCATTATTTCTGTGAAGTACTAGCCAGAGCATGGTCTTTTCGTTTTTCACACTTTGGTTACCATCATGCAATATGCTGGTATGACACAGTAGAATCCATAAATTCAAAATACTATTTACCTCTAGAGAATTTGGGGGTCCTGTGGCTGCTCCCTGCGCTTGTACTGTTCTCTAAAGACAGGGGTTGTATACCAACTAATGAGAGATAATCTTGGCTGCTTTCTGTTTTTCAAAAACAGCTCATACAAAGTTTTAATTTTAATCTACATATTTAACTCTAGATTTTTCACTTCAACATCTAGTTTATTACCACATAGGCAATTAGTCCATGTTTTGACTGGTTGACAGTTCTTCTCAATTCCAGAAGTGAGATAAAACAGTGGTTTTAACATTTCAATTCCTGCTGGTTCAGATGACTCTTAGGTCTTTCACAAGTGGAATGGATTGGTACTGACTCTGGGTCAGGAAGCCAAGTTAGCAACATTACCAAAAAGAGCATAATAATATTGCTCTCACTCATCCCAAAAGATTAATGCGAGGATCAAACAAAATATTCTATAAATTATAACTGTTATTCAAATCCATTTATTCAACAAAGATATATTAAATATTCTTTTATTGGAGAGACCATGACCAATAATAAGACATACAAACTGCATCCCTTAAATATAGCTGATCCTCAATTTCTAACGAATTTCCTATGTTTCTGCAAAAAAAAAAAAAAAACAGACAAACACACAAAGCAGGCATATTTCTTTAACTCTAAATCTGATGGAATTCTACTGCATCTCTCTTCTATCTCTCTCTTTCTTTTCTTTCTTAAGGAGGCAAAACAAGGATATATAAAGAAAATTTGCCCTGTAGATTTTTTTGCTAATATCTGTGATGGAAGTTCATGAAACATATTCAGAAAGTATTAAGCTATTCCTAAAATGATTAGTCTCCAAGGGCATCCAAAACATGAAGCTGCAGACATTTCACCCATATCTCTACCCTTTTAAATGGGACGGATTTAATAAACTGTATTAGAAAAATACTAATGACAAGTAGTTTAGGATAGAAAGAAATGGTACCTCAAGAAGCAGGACATTTAGCAACTAGAAGGATGTGCCACTATGACATACAACTATCTACTGGGGCTTTGGGGGAAAAAAATGAGGAGGATTGGCAATAGATGTTAGCTCAGAGCCGGTCTTCCTCAGCAAAAAGAGGAGGATTAGCATGGATGTTAGCTCAGGGCTGATCTTCCTCACAAAAAAAGAAAGAAAGAAAGAAAGAAACAGGATGTTTAAATTTAAATCAAAATTAAAAATTTTATATTGCTGGATTCAAGGACTTAGAAGCTACAAGAATGGTTTTCATGGGCTGCTCTTGATAATACATGACACAATTTTTATTTAGCAAGTTATAGGTATTTTTTTGACCTTTTCACTTTCCCTCCCCAAACTTTAGTCTTCCTTCTCCAAGTTAGGGTTTCTTAGAGGCTCTATTCCTCAGCCAACAAATTCTTTTGAGAACAGCAAGGCCCATAGAAGTTGATACACTGGGCTGAAGATTGCTCTAATATTAGTCACACAGATTCATCTAACCATGTTCATCCCACCCCACAGAGTATAAAACAAGATGGTAGAAGAGAGATGAGTATATTATCTATGACCTTGATACTTCTTCACAGGTGCACCCTTTTAAAGCAGAGAAAAGCAAATTAAAAATATTACTCAACTTGACTGATTACAGGCTTTCCTCAAAATCAAAAAAATAATTTCCAAAGATACCAAGAGTGATGGCTGATCACTTTATAATTTTGGACATCTTGATGTAACAGAGATTTGTTTTATGTAGAACTTTTAAAATGTTTTTTACATGAGTAATACTTTCTGAGTTTTTGTGTTTCAGAAGGCTATGACAGATTATTAGCCTATAATTGAAGTGATGAAATAAAATGAATAATTGTTTTAATATAAGAACCGATTTAGCAGAATTGAATGGACTGCTTCTTATCCAAGTGAATAAAGTGTTAGTATAATCTTTGATTTTTATTGGTAAAAATTGATAGGAGTTAAATTAGCTCTAGAAGATTTCTCATGTTGTTCCCTAAAGGCAACTGAAAAGAAAATTACAAGGACAGTCAGATAAAAAATAAATGATGGCTATAAAATTGAACAAAATGTGATTTCCATGTGCTGTTAACATTCACACAAATTTCTAAAATTTCACATAGCAAACAATTTGCAGTGGATTTTGCTTTTTAAATAAAATTGAAATAAAAATATTTTAAACTGACAGCTGAACTATAAATCTCATTACCACAGGGATCCTTTTAAAACTAGTATTTTTGCAAGATTAGATAATTTTGGAGGCACAAATAGCTTTGTAGATGTTTTAAAACAAACATAATTGACAGTCAACATAAGCCTAGGAGACAAGTAAAAAATACTGACATTCTCCTACCAATATATCTGAGGAAACTGAGGTACAGAAAGTATAAAGGCAGCAGGCATATTTTCCCCTGGTTGCCAGTATCAGGCGAGTATACAAGCTACAATTACTTTCTCATTAGGGAAGCCATTATGGTAATAAATAAATAAATATAAGATGAAACCAAACCAAACCAAAACCTAAATTTGGACAGTCAAATTATATTCTGAAGATGTTTTGGATGTAGAGGAAGAACCAAATTTAATTTCTTACAGTTTCACAAACAAAGGCAGATTTCACAAACAAAACTACCACTAAGGATAAAAGGAAACACACTTGCAATAAGGGAAAGTGGCTGTCCAAACACACTGACAAGACTCAGCCACGCATAGACTCAGACAGGATGATATCTGTGAGAGTCATCCTTGTCAAGTCATGTTGAATTTTGGGACTTCTTGTAGAAAGTGGCTCTTGTGCTAGCTCTTCCTACATGGATGGGAGAGGTGGGTACAGAAAACAGACTCTGCTTTTACCAACACTTCTTCTCCTGATTGCTCGGTTCTCTACCGCATCAGATTAGGGAAGTCATCTGCATGACAGGCACACTTGGCACCCAAAGTACCTCTCTCTCCCACAGAGGCAACATCAAATAAATTGGCCCATCTCTATTGACAGAAAGTAGTCACCAGCAAGAGGCACAGACTTCCTGTAGCAAAGCTACAGAAAGTTTATTAGAATTCTCAAAAGAAAATTGTTAAAATAACTTCTAGAAGAAGAATAAATAAATCTACATCATGCCCACACATTTGTTCACTCATTTCTAAGTAACCAATTTGAATTCTCAGGATGTGGATTAAAGTTCTCAGTTCCATGGGCAGAAGCAAGCTCTCTGAATACTTAACTTCTTGACCATTTAGTGAGCATTTTTTCAGTCGCAAGTATTGCAACACATTTTTTCTCCTGACAGCCTACGAGATATTATTTTTACTCTCATTTAACAGATGAGAGAAATGAGGCTCAAAGAAGATAAGTAATGTGTACAAGATTAGATAGCTATGAAAGTGGTAGAACTGGGATCTGAGCAACAATCTCTCACGCTAAGACTTATGCCTTGGCTTTACCTGTTGCTCATTTTAACCGGGAGCCATTGAGGAAATGAATTGTGTTCAGTAGATCACATTTTGGTTATATCATTTAAATATGTGTAAGCTTCGACCACTCTCTAACCTCCAGCTATATAGCATAACTAAACGAAGAGTCTTAGAAAATATTTTCATCCTGTCTTACAGTCATTGTCAGCACGTAAGTGTTATAGAGGCCTCAACCATCCTTCTCAAATCTAATGACCATTTTTATTTTTAGGCTTCAGGGCTTAGTGCTATTTCTAACAGTCTCTTAGTCATTAGCTCTATCTATTTTTTCCCCAACTTCTGATTTTTTGTTATGTTAATTTTTCTTTAATTGTCTCCTCCTTATTCCCAGCACTGCATAGTTCTTCCATCTTGTTTGAAAATGTGTTCTGATATGTTTCCATTGTAGTTTTCCTCCCACCTCTGCCTTCGGTTTTTCAATATCAGCTTTCTTTATACAATTTTGCTATTTTTTACAAATAGGTCTACCCCATATGTTTCTCTGTCTCTCTCTCTGAGTTAGTTCCTACAAGTCAGATAAAATTATACATATATAACTACCAACTGTATCTTGCTATTTGCAGCTTATAAAGTGCTTTCTCATAATTGCATCTTAATCTTCTCAACAACGTTCTAGCTTGGTAATTTTATTATCAATCATATTTTACGGAGAATACTGAAGATCAGAAGAAATACATGACATCTAATAAGTCACATGGCTAGACAGTTGCCATGTTTTCTGACTATAAATTCTATAACTTTCCATTACATTATTTGACTTTTCTATAAAATTTA
Source organism: Ceratotherium simum simum (assembly GCF_057802395.1). Taxonomy (NCBI): domain Eukaryota; kingdom Metazoa; phylum Chordata; class Mammalia; order Perissodactyla; family Rhinocerotidae; genus Ceratotherium; species Ceratotherium simum. The sequence goes on from NC_141924.1 coordinate 41,076,015, forward strand.
TCTTTTGAAAACTGTTTTCCTAATCAGATAGGTAACAACTGTTAATTGATAATCATTCAAATACTACAAAGTTGCTAAATTACAAACTAAAATTACAAAATTCTTCCTACCTTCTGCAAAATAATTGCTGCTAATTAATTTTTTAAAACCAGCTTTCCTCTGATTTATTATTATTGTTAATTATTTCAGACATAGGATAAAACTATATATAATTTTCTGCAACCTGTTAACAATCTTAAGTTCCACCTTCTATAACTAACAGATACTCACTTGAATCATGTTCAGAATAGAACTGAATTAGAGGTAGGTTGGGATATGGTACCAAATGGTCGTTTTGTGTTGGCCCTTTATGTGGACATAGAAGGCAGTGTCATATTCAAGCTACAATGTTCAGATTATGGAAAGATCAATTGAAACTATTATGGTAAAATAACACCAGATCATTTAACAGAATCCAACTGATAACAGTTTTGTACTATTTTTCCTCAAGTGCAGGACTTAGTAGCATCTTTGAGCTCTGGGATTCTGAAGGAGAGCTGTAGATTTATGTTACATTCCTGGTTCATGCTGGTAGTATTTGACCTTCAGCTTCCTCAGCATTATTTCCATTTTATTCCTTTCTTAGACAGGAAATTTTGGATTAAAACTATTTGCCATATTTCCAGATGATCATAAGAGAAATTAAACACTAGCTTTCATATTCTTTGTTCTCAAAATGTAAGTGTGTGCTAGATTAGGATAATTCCTGTTAGATAACCCCACGTGGTTGGATTCATGATTCAGAATGTGTTAGAATTCACTATATACTTTAGCACGACTAGCAATAATAACAGGACATGTCTCAGGACATTCTCAGCTTCCCTGAGATTGCCCTATTTGTTATATCACTTCTATCTCCCAAATTCTGAATTTTGTAAACTTATGTTTCCTGTTTTTGTTTTTTAATGAAGTCACAAACTTTTCTAAGGTCATAGTTTTTCTCTATGACCTTTATTTTACTTTTTTAAAGCTTCATTGAGTGGTGGACATATTAAATTATTTAATTGACCGAAGAGTAAAACAAGCCTAGAAATAAATATAAAATCATCTACATTCTTAAATTGTATCATCTTCTAGAAATGATTAAATGCAGGGGTAATGATAGATGCCCAGAGGTAAAACATTGTATGATATATCTTATGTAAATTATTCCTAGTTGAATATGAGTCAAATATTTATACTTTAAAATGGAGTGTCAAATGATTCTTACAGTAGTTACTAATGAGATCAGCCAAGAAGAGAAAATGTCCAAAACTCTTTTATTGCTGTTATAAATTATATCTTTCTAAGCTATTACTTTACCCCCATCTTATACCAGCAGAATATTTTTTGATTTTGTGTCAATTAGTATTATTTACTTCGAGTTCAAATGCATATTTTCAAATCCCAGCAGGGGAAAATGGGGAGAAATACAGAAAAATAAGTTATCAAGGAATCCATAGATTCTTTGAGTGGAAACATACAGAATAGCATTAGAATAAATGAATAGAAATGCAGACAGAAGCATCTTGTTAAAGGTGTACACTGTGCTGTAGGAGCCTGGTTGACTGGAGGCTATGGATGCTTTATTCCTAATAATAATTACAAAATTAGGTGAGAGAAAGGCAAGCTTTTATAGCAATAGGGGCCTTAAATTTTCCTGATATCTACTGGAAATCTTATTGTAATAAAAGTGGAAAAGCTAAAATGTTTTTCCTTACCATACTAACTATTTCATCTGGAGAAGGATAATAAAGTTATTAGGATAATTTCTCTTCAACGCTTAAGTCAGACCAACAAGTGGGGGAAAAATAATAACTAGCTAGAAACATACTCCAGATATTTGGGAAGGTCATTCCACAAGGGCCAAGAAAATTTAGGCATGATCCATGGTCAGAATTACAGAATGGGACATATCTCACAATGGATGGGAGATACGAAATTAAAAAAAATAAATGACCCACAGTAGTCTTATAGTAAAATTTATAGTTGAGTTGTTCAGAACACTAAACTCAATTTCTCATAGAAATAACCTTACATAAAGATTAGGTTTCCAAAGCATCCCAAGGAGGTCCTGGGGTTCAATACGCAGCTAGAACCCAAATGCATCCTGGTGATGATAAGCTGGAAGTTCCAATTACCTCACCAGCAGCAAGGACAGAGGTGGACATATAAAGGATGCAGGAGTGGTCGGGAAAGAAAGAAATCTTCAGGAGGGGAGGTGGTGCAGGGAAATGAGGGGCTTTGGAGGCCCCAGCCATGGCCCAGAGAAGACTTCGGTTCTGAGGAGCTGCTGCTGGGGGAGGGCTGTTGTATTTACCTCATTTGGAAGAGGAGACCCAGAAATATGAAAATTGGATACTAAAGAAGCAGTAAGCAACTATGAATCGCTTAAAAAAATTTCCTGGTGAAACTGAAGATATATTCAAGTTTCTCCATATATGAATAAGCACTTTCTAACATATCTGTGTTACAGGATCATATGTTAAATTTTCTCTTCAAATTGAGATATAACATTTACTAAAAAATACATTATAAATGGATAATAAACTAACATTATAAATGGATCCAACTTGCAATTTAATTTAACAACTCTAAGTTCACACTGCTATTAAGATAGGGACAAGAAAATAAATTTCTATAGACTATCAAGAATACAGAAAGTATATTTATTTTTTTTTATTGAGGTAACATTGGTTTTTACAAATGGTTATTACATTTTTTATCTTGATATATCATCTCTATTTGCTTCCCACCAATATTTAAGAGTCATAGTTATTTTTGTCATTTATGTGATCTCTATAAATATACTTTTCCTTTGTGTTTCTTCCTTGGCTTAGTTATGGTATTGTAGTAAAATTAAATGTATTTTTAAATTTTTTATGAAATTCAATAACTTTTATACATGACGATCAAAAGAAATGAAAGGGTATTTTATTAAGAATATATATATTTCTTCCAATGAAAGAAATTCCTCAAACTTGATCCAGAAATTTTATTGCAAACATTTAACCTTGAGAAGAAATCTGTTCTCTGACACATTTACTGAATATCATTAGTATACACATTAGAATCACTAGTTAAGTATGCATAGAAGAATTCATGAGGAAAATGCAGCAATATTAGACGACGTTTCCAGAAACAAAGCTTTTTCTTAAAAAAAGAAAATTAAAATAAAAGTGATTCTAATGAAGTAATGCTTCCTCCCTGCTCCCTTTGTGGAGCGTGACTTAATCTAGAAACCTTATCTCTCAGAATTAGTTAAGCATGTAATCCGCTCATTTATTCAGACATGCCTCAGGACTCTGTATTTGTTTTCACTTCAATCTAACAATTATAACCTTCATACAGAATTATAGCTATTTTCCTCACATTTAAGGCACCATTGAAAGGAGGTCTGACTCGGATATGTTTTCTGCATTACTCCTGCAATAACATCATGCTTATCCTGCATGCAGTAACCATTTTAACTTTTTAAAGAATAAAATAGGCCAGTGATTCTTAACTGAGAAACTAAACACAATGTGCTTTGTAATCAACTGTGACAAGGAGGCAAATAATCTGTTCCTAATGAGACTTCAAATATCAACGTTTGAGAAGAATTTCATTCACACATTTGCATATTCCAATTTGGTTTCACAGATAGGAGGAAAAGGTACGAAGTATTTAGGGCGAGTAACTGAACATAGGTAAAGCAATATTATTAAATGAATAGCTAGACGAAACTTTTTGGAACCTAAATAGGTCCCAGGTAGTGTGTAAAATCTAAACATTTATAATCTTATTTACTCCTCAAAACAGTTCCCATGAAGAAAGGGAAGGTGGAATAACACTTCTCTGAGTATAATTTCTGGTACAGTTATGGTTTGTGGAAATTCTTAAGTTTCACATACTTAAAAAAGAAACAAAAATAGACAAGATTGGGGGGGGACCCAAATCTAAAAATCTAAAAGAGAAACATGAACAGACTCACATTTCAAATGAATAACATAGCCACATTGGGCATGGAGGCAATGGGGAGAATTCAGGTAACTTTTAAACTATTTGGACTTTGAATATTTGGATTATATATCCTCAGTCTGAAAACACAAAGAACTCTAAACATATATTGAATTCTACATAGTGGGCATCTTTTTTCAGATTCATGGGTTAATAATTGTGAAGCTATTTTCTAGGCATCCTAGGCTAGAATAAATAAATTAAATCAATAAACAAATAAAATGGAATGAATATTGTGGATAAAGGGAGCTAGGTTTTGTACTATCAGAGAAGGGAGTTACAAATATGGGAAGGAGGAAGACAGAATGAACTCCATGGTGTTGGTTGGAATTGGAGGTATCAGTTCGAACTTACGGCTTTTAAGATATAGATAGATAGCTAGATAGATATAAAGAAAGAAAGAAATATACATAGATGTGTGGTGGTACATAAACCCATATCTCTGTACGAGTGTGTGTGTGTTCCATCTGTCTGTGTCCTAGTTCTGTCTGCTGAGAAGGTCCAGAAGTAATGACATCCGGTAGTAACAACAAGTACACCCGGCTCCAAGATCTTGCTTTCAAAATACCTTTCTTTCACTAAAAGAAATCTACACATATTGATAAAATTACTGATTCCAGGGCTAGTCAGGGAAAGTAAAAAATGAGTCTGAAACCACTTCTTGTGCCAGAAATTAGGAACGTACTCAAATAACAATGGAGTCATGTCAAAAGGATGCAGGGGCCAGCTTGAGGGGGCTCTCTCTGCCCAAATCTGGGACAACTGAAGCATCAAAATAAAGGATTATAAGCTTAACTAGCAAACCCCTTCCTGGTAGACAGCACCTTAACAAAGTGATAAAGTGATCAAAGTTAACATCACCACAATGGGGCAAATAGACATCATGTGCCTCCTGATATGACGCACTGCAAAGGACACATCGTCATTTTGTTATTCCTACCAAAAGTGCAGAAAACAAATCTAATCATGAGGAAACACTGGACAAACCTAAACTGAGAGACCGTTTGCACACTAACTGGCCTACATCATTTAAAAACGTCTATGTCATGAAAAAAATCACGATTCAGGAATTGTTTCAGAATAAAGGAGACAAAAACACATGAAAATTGAATGCAAAGCATAAGATGGTATTTTCTTTGGATATAAAAGACATTATTGGGACAACTGCCGAAATCTGAATGAGGTCTGTAGATTAGATAACAGTATTATGACTAGTAAATGTTAATTTCCTGATTTATGTAAGACAATGTCTTTAATTTTAGGAAATATACACTTAAGTATTTAGTAAAGGAAAGGTGAATCATGCCTGCAACTTACTCTTAAACGTTTCAGGGAAATAATCATATACACACAGACAGAGACAGAGCAGAGATACAGAGACAGAAATAGAGAGAGAGAGAATTAACCTTTGGGATTCTGAGTGAAGTATATACAGGAATTCTTTATACTATTTTTGCATGTTTTCTGTAACTCTGAAATTATGTCAAATAAAAAGGATTTAAACAAAGCTCTATGATGTAATTCAATTACAGTCATGCACCTAATGACGACATTTTGGTCAATGATGGGTTGCATATACGGCAGTGGTCCCATAAGATTAGTTTCATATAGCCTGGGTGTGTAGTAGGCTATACCATCTAGGTTTGTGTAAGTACACTCTATTGTGTTAGCATGACGAGATCGCCTAATGACACATATCTCAGAACATATCCCATTGTTAAGCAAAGCATGACCGTATTATCCCAATTTATGGGTAAGTCAACTCCAGACTCAGAATCACACACTAAGCACTACAGCCAAGACTTGAGCTTAAGTCCGCTTAACTTCAGTCTCTAAACTCTTAGCCACTACTTTGTCTGTCTTGGCTCCATCTATGGGAGAGTATCTCACACATAACTGCCAGCTGTCATACATACCAAGGAGGAAAAAAATGAAAAACATTGATCTAGAACCTAAAACTGCATTGTTCAATAAGTGGTCACAGTGTGGCCACTAGCCACATGTACCTATTTAAATTTAAATTATTAAAATTTAAAAGTTGGTTTCTCAATCACACTAGCCACACATCAAGTGCTCAAAAGCCAAATGTGGCCACTAGCTACCATATTGGACAGTATAGATAAAAAACATTTCCTTCATCTCAGAAAGTTCTATTGACTGTGATGGTCTAGACTCTACACTGTTATGAAATTTAAAAGGATGCTGCTTACACCCATCCACAATTGCAGGCGGGGAAAAGAGGAGATTCGCACATCCCACTTCACCTGGGAAGGGTACACTGTGCTGGTTATGAGTATGGACTGTGGAGACTTTCTACATCCTGACTATCTGGGTTCAAGTCCAGGCTCTACAACTTACTGCTGTGAGTCCTTAGGCAAGTAACTTCACGATTCTTTCTTTAAGTCTCCTCATCTATAAAATGGGGATAGTAGTAGTGTCTACCTCATGGAGTTCTGTAAGTTTTAAAAGAGTGGAGTAAATTATGAAAATAACACTTCTTTATAACTTAAGGGAATGTTCTTAGGCATGTGGGGGCAGAGTTAACAATCCCTTACATGTAAGATAAAACATGCATTTCATATCTATCACATCCCTATTTAGGAAGATAATCAAGTACCAATGGTGTGGCTGAACTTGATGACTTTTAAGGTCTCTCTCAATAAGGAGATTCTATGATTCCAAGATATTAAGACCATTGTCATTCTGCCTTAGAAATGGCTTTATAATGATTAGCACTTATTATTTTCAAAGATAATTTACATATGTCTCCTTAATAAAGTCTAAAAAATTATTTTTTAAATTTTACAAATAAATAAATTTACATTCTAAGAAGTTAAATCACTTACCCAAAGCTAAATAATCAGTAAATGGCAAAGCCTAGGATTGAAGATAGGTCTTGCAATTCCAAGTCCTTTATGCCATTTAACTTCATTAGTTATGCATTCATTATACATTTGTTGAGCACACAGTATGTATTGGACATACTGGTACATACTGGGAAAATGGTATTGAATATGGAGAACTGTCTCCTATGTTCAGTATAAGGGACAGTCCAGTTCAAGATCTCCAAATGGATCACAGAATCTCATAGTTCAGAGAACTTTATTTGATTTGGGATTGCATAGAGAAAAGTCAAGAAATTCTGTACCTCTCCGGGTTTGTGTAGCCCTAAGGAAACTTTTATAAAGAAATATTTAGATGCAACTTTTTGATGCAAGATAAAATATATTGAAATTTCTGTAGTGTTGGTAAAAGATGTGTTGGTGTTAAAATATTATCTCTTATCTTCTCTTAGACCTAAATTTGCTAGTATACTGTTTTCATCTAGTACAGAGACATGCAAAAAAAGATGCTCTTTTGCTTATTTACAAAATCTAGGCATTATTTATTTCAAGTTTTCATCTCATTCTTACCACCGTTCATCTTTTCCTGACCCATGTCTCTGCAATATTTTGTGATTCAAGCCATAATACAAATGCCAAATAAAATTAGTAAAAAACATTGTAATAATTTCAGTAATGCCATGAAAACACATTGTGTATGCATATAAATTGGCTCCAAACACAGTTCACCATTAAATATGACTGTATCATGGTAGCATACTCAAAAGGAAGAAGTCTGGTCAGGTACATCTTTGTCAATAGCACTTTTTACTTATTCTGTCCATCCTGAGCATTAGAATCATGACCTGAGCTGCATAAAGCATATTATTGAGATGTTCCAGAGTTTTAGGAATTGCAGCACACACACTGGAATTTCTTGCATAGATAAAAATCTATTTTAAGAATTCAAAGAATCCTATTTAAGAATCTTAATGAACATGAATTTCAGTATTCTTTTACTAATGATATACTATTAGTATTCTCTCTTTAAATATTTTGGATTAAAAATAATAGCCAGCATCTACTGATTGCTTTCTACCAGATACTGTAATAAGCATATCTTTAGTTGTTATAACAATCCTAAATATAGCTTCCATTATAATATTTCCATTTTATGTATTAGATAATTGAAACCATAGATAACTTGTTAAAGTCATAAAGTGGGGGAGAAATAATTTGAAAACAGGTATGTTTGACCAGAATTCCTACTCTTAACTATCGCCTATCCTGACTTCTAATCATTATAGAATATTAGGAAAACATATTAAAATAGTAAAAGGATGAAACTAATTACTTAAAATCACACTATGTAACAACTGCTCTGAACATTTTGATTTATTTACATTTAATCTTACTTATTTTGCAGTCATCATGGTCTTAAGTATTACGGAAGTTATAGTACTAAATAAGATGGATGCCTTTACTTCCAAAAATTAATGATCCAGAGAAGAAAATATGTGACCTATTAGTGTAGGGATTGAAAGTATGAGTTCTTGAGTTCTAAAGTCAGACTGCTGAAGATTGAATCTTAGTACTTTATTTATAAACTGCTCGACCTTGAACAAATTAGCTAACTTGTCTAAACTTTGATTACCTAATCACTAAGTGTTCATTATTATCATCACCATATGATGCAAACTTGAATGAGATAGTACAAGTAACAGCCAAGTTCAGGGGAAACAGAAAGGGAGAGGAAGGGAATTAATTGCAACTGAGCAAATCATAGAAGGCTTTGAATTGCCAACTGAGACTTAATTTACACACAACAAAATAATAACAATATTTAAAGGGCTCTTCCTCAATAAAAAATGCTTATTCAGAGACCTTTGGGTACAAAAGTTTATCAGAATGCATCTGGCTAGATAAAATGAAGAAATGAAAAAATATGTGAATTGAAAACTCAATTGCTTCTTGAATTTGTATTAGAGTAACCTCACTGTGTTAAAGCCATCCCAATATCCCTTAGCACACACCCATAAATATATGAGGTGTATTCCGTCTTTTCATTTTCATTTGTTTGAATGTCATCTATTAGCTCATAAAACAACTCAGTGGCAGGTACTACATCTATAACTTTCTTTGTGACCTTGTAAACCATCTTATAAATGTTCAGAGAATATCCTTATTAAATGTTATTGTTTCACTAGTAAGAGGTTGTCACTACACTATTAATCTAATCATGGATTTCCATGAATTTTAGTTTATATTTTTCTTTCAAGTCTATTAATAAAAGACAGGTTCCTACGTATCACTCAAAAAATAAAAATATTTATATACTTTTTAAATTTGTATTTTGGCAGTTAGTTTAGTAATTCATTCTGCCTTAATATTTCAAAAAGACTAAATGTCATAGTTTTCTTGAGCAAAAGACACCCTCATGATGCTCTACAATATACTGACACTAATATGTGGTGTCTGAGGCTGGCAATGCATGCATAAATTAGTTCTTGTGTTGATCTCCAGGAGAATGCATTTCCATTATGCCTAAGCCACATAATACACATTACTGAAATGTTCCAGAGTCTTAGGAATTGTGGCATACACGATTAGACTACCTTGTACCGATAAAAATCTATTTTAAAGATCCTATTTAAGGACTTTAAGGCTCTCCAGAGGAGTATTCACACAATAGTTTACTATCCCATTCCAACTGCTGATGTACAGAATATTTGCCACTACTTAGCATCCAACACCCTTTCTATTGGAGGGAGGTGATAGAAATCCCAAATAGAAGGTGTGCTTCCATCTGAAGCCAAGGGAAGGAGAGAAAAGCCATGTAGGGCCCTGGAAGCTTGAGCATGGACATATGCGATGAGTTACGGGCCAATAATATATACTACCCCACAATGAACTTTTGTATCTTCAAGTGAGGCAGAGATATAAGGAGAGTTAGTGATTGTTCTGGGCATGGGAGCAGAAGTGTCAAGTGACTACGGCACAGATCAACTGTCCAGTGACAAAGGTACCAGTGGAAGAGTTCTAAGCAGACTATTCCCTTGTTCTGTCTGATCTAGCTCTGTATTGAGCTGTCCTGGCCTCCCTTGATACCCAGCTTTTCTGGACGTCTTTCTCAAGCTTGGATCCAGCAGATTTGGGGAGTTCTTTGATAGGCTTCCAACACATCTATTTTTTTTGCTCAAATTCCCTAGACCTAGTTTCTGTTGTTTGTAATCTGGAAACATTACTTTTATACCTGTCATAATTGTTTTTTAATTTTTTAAATTATATATGCTTTTATTACAAAAGTAGTAACATTGCCTGTACAATGTTTGCATAACACATAAGCAAAAATACAGAAATTAAAATAATCAATAAGACATCATTAACTCTATCATCTGGCAATAACTCCTTTAAAATTTTGGTTTATAATCTTTCATTTCTCCTTCTGTCTCCATATCTCAGTCTCGATTACTCTGTCTCTCTCCAAGTATATCACTTATGTATTCTAAGAATGAGAGGGTCGGCCCTGTGGCTTAGCGGTTAAGTGCGTGTGCTCCGCTGCTGGCGGCCCGGGTTCGGATCCTGGGTGCGCACCGATGCACGGCTTCTCCGGCCATGCTGAGGCCGCGTCCCACATACAGCAACTAGAAGGATGTGCGGCTATGACATACAACTATCTACTGGGGCTTTGGGGGGAAAAATAAATAAATAAATAAAATTATAAAGAATGAGATACCATTATACATACTACACTGAAATTTGATTTTTGACTTAGTATCTCATCAATATTTTATGGAAATACTGAAGGTTTTCCTTTAGCTTCACCATACATGGATGCATAATATTTCCTTGTATGGATATACTGTAATTAATACTATCATTGTTGGCCATTCAGAATGTATCCTTTTTTCTTCCCATTATGAATAATTCTATGAGGAATATCTTTTATATAAAATTTGGCTGCAACTTGTCTCTCTATACATTGTTTTGTTTGTTTTTGTCCAGAGGATGCTCCGGTGAATAATGCTCTGGTGAATAATGCACCTGTGATGAGGGTCATTTGCAATGTTAGGAGAGCACTGTCAGTTTAGCCAGTACAGCCTTGCTGTACTTACCAAGAGCTTTATCTCCCTAGCTTGAAAAAGGACCAAAATGTAACCAGCTCATATGCCCACAGGGCAGCCTTCTTGTCCCAGATTCTGTAGCTTTCGGTTCTCTCAGTCAGTCAACCCTGCCCTGATACAGCTCCCCAGAAGAGCAAAGTACACATGCACGCTTCACGGACTGATGCTGGCAGTTTCACAGTTAGGGATGAGGCTTTGGCAGGAATCAAGCCCACTCAGAGCATGCAAGGTGCACCGTCTTATTTAAGCAAACAAACAAAAAATCTATGTTATTTTTACTTGTACATTCTGAGCTAAATTATTTTACATAGTATTTGATATGAGAGTACTTAAAAACCTTACAGAGGACTTAAAAATCTCTTCTTTGGCTTTTAAAATTCCTAAAAGATTTGTTCAATATAAACATGAGTTCTTAAGATTTAACTAATTTTTTTTTTGGTCTATCCAAAAACTGATGCTTAAGTTTCACCTCAGGCCCAAATTCTAGTTAACTTTAATATGAACCAACATTATGAAACAATCATCTTAAAAGCTAATCTGATCAGGTGGGTATGTGTATATGCGGCTGAGTGGCGAGGGGTGTTAATGGAAATATATTCTCAAGAACAAGGTGAGTGTGGGTCCTACTTTATTCTGGATGTTCAGACTAACGCCAGAATCCTGTAGTCAAGTCTGGGTACACAGAGTAATTGAGATTATATTCACAAGACAGAATGGTAAAGAAATCAAAGCCATGACTCATGAAAAACTGCCTAGAGCAGAAATGAGGTAAGAGTATGAGGATAACCATCTTCAAATACTTGAAAGGCTGTTCTGTGGAATAAGACTTGTGTGTATAGCCACAAGGGATTGAGCTATAGGTAAAAATATCAGAAAACATTTCAATTCAGGACAGGAAAGAACTTTCTAATAAAGCACAGGGTCAGTTGTACTGCTTTCAGAATTTATATTGAGACTGTGAAAAGAAAGGTCTTCATGTTTATATTTCTTGAAAAGAAGTGAGGTAGAAAACAGTAATTAAACACTATGATTTCATAAATATTAAGCCCAGAGACTTCGACAGCGAATAGATTTCTACACATAATTAAAAAGGGGTTTTCATGGGCCGGCCCAGGGGCTTAGCGGTTAAGTGCACGCGCTCCGCTGCTGGCTGCTGGCGGCCCGGGTTCGGATCCCGGGCGTGCACTGTCGCACCGCTTCTCTGGCCATGCTGAGGCCGTGTCCCACATACAGCAACTAGAAGGATGTGCAACTATGACATACAACTATCTACTGGGGCTTTGGGGGAAAAAAAACGGAGGAGGATTGGCAATAGATGTTAGCTCAGAGCAGGTCTTCCTCAGCAAAAAGAGGAGGATTAGCACGGATGTTAGCTCAGGGCTGATCTCCCTCACGAAAAAAAAAAAAGGGGGGTGTTTTCATAGTTTCAGTGGGTACAACTCACTAAGGTACTTATAAAAAGAATACTATGCTCATTTTCTGTGTACATCAATAGAAAAAGAAAACTGCATAGCTCAAGAGAACAGAACAATAGTGAGCAATAAACTAAATATATTTAGTTGCCAGTACACAAAAAGGAAGATAGAAGAGAAATAAATGGATTTAGCAAGGCTGAACTTTGGAATAAAAAAGTGGAAATGTCATCAAAAGAACGTTGGTTTCAATAACCAAATTTGAGCCCTCCTCAAATATTCTTTATTAAAAAAAGTTTTGAATGAACTCATTTGCAATTACCTTTATCATCATTCACTTCATAGAAGAATTTTGGTTTTGCCATGATTCCAACGTTATTTAATAGAAAACCATACATTTGACTAAGTAATTTATTCAGACATTTCAATGAAATTTTAAGAGAAAATCCTGGCTCAACAGATGGGTCCTATACATGATTTCAAATCGTGTCTGGCTGGCTCAGCTAGAGAGTTGAGCTACTTTACATTTACAAAATCAACAACTGAAACCTGAGTCTTCCATTGGGGTTCTTTTCTTTTAGCTTTTCTCATCACTTTTAGCATAGTCTACCATTTAATTAAAATAACACTGGATTTCATTTAGACCCAGAAACATCTGATTAAACTCGAGAATAAAACATCCCTATAAACATAGCATAATTAAATACCATGATGTTAAATGTACTTTTAAAAATAAATCACAGTCTCTATCTTTATGCAGTGGGGAATCTTAATAAAAATATATAGAATTTGGAATGCAAAGTGGATAACAAAGCCCTGAAAACTGTTTCAAACATAATGGTTTTCTTTCTTAACCAGCTAATATTATTCTTTCCAAAAATATCTATGGTAGCAAGTAATTTTAAATATTCAGTGTAATTGTAAAAGATCCTAACTTCAGAATTACTGTCAGCATATGTAGAAGGAAGAAACACTTTTGAAACTTATTTTGACAAAATACGATGTCAAATGAGAAAAAAATGGCAGGAAAATAGATATTAAATGCACTATAAATGCAGTAATAACACAAGGCAGAAAACTTTTCACAAGTGCATTTTACAAAATGAAAATAGTAAAAACTGTCATTTTTAATGTTGGGCAATTAAAAGCAACTAAAATACCTTCTATATGATTCTTACACTTTTTTCTTTCTTGCCCCCATTATCTTATCCTAATTCCAGTTTCTACTAATAAGACCCGAAGCTTTATCATTGTGACCTGTGGTTCCTAACCTTGCCTATGCATCAAATTCACTTGACGGGTTTTCAACATTGTTTCTGGGGCCCTACCTAAGACCCACTGAGTGAGAGTCTCAGGAGGGACCTGGAAACTTGCTGTTTAAAAAATCTCTGCAGATGCTTCTGTAGCAGGGGGCTCAGTGCTTGGGAACCATTTACCTATTATGAAAATAGTGCCTTAACCTCATTTTTATATGCAGATTCATCCTCTGCTTTCTAATCATTCTGGTTCAAGCTACCACTTCAATTTTCCTAAAGCATCTCTCTAATGATATCATCTTCCTATTCTAAAACTTTCAGTAGCTCATAATTAATCTCCAGTCTATGTTTTTCAAGAGATTATCAGTCATCTTTCAAGGTACAGCTCAAAAGGCACCTCCTCCAAGATGCCACTTTCACTACCTGTGATAAAAGTCATCACTCCTTATTCGGAACCCCCGAGATTTTCTGTATTACCCATGTGGTATTTATAATGTTCACTTTTGTATTATAAATATCTGTACCTGTTTTATTTTTTGCATTAGATTGCATGTAAATTGGGAATAGGTACAATGGATTATCAAACTCTGTATACTGCATACCTATCTCACAAAGTAGATATTCATTTGTATGAATTAATGCATGAAAAGACATAAAAACAAAATAGCATTCAGAGTTAAATTCAGAGGTTTTATAAGGAGAGAAATAAGAAATGTTTCTAATACAGCATTCCATCTGTATGCGTCTTTAAGCAGACATCACAAGGTGTAGGGACCCATACACTATTGCACATCAGCCTTGGAGCTGTAATTCACATGCCTATTTAAACTTATGCAAATGAGGACATTAAAGTGGAAACATATATATAACATGTGCATCAATAAAAGAAAACAAATTACTCTGTAATTTGTTGCTGTTAAAGTAGGCTTAACTCATTAAACTGCTCGGTGGCTAAGATATATGAAAACATCTACTACAGAAGGTCATAGGCTATTATCAGAATAGTCTCCAGGGACAAAACCAGGAAATAGAAGTCTCTTTTCATTGTGTTTCTAGTCCCCAGTTATGCACCTCACTCTTCAATATTAGCACAGCTTCCTTCTTTTTCCCACCCAAAGAAATACTTTCCAGGGTATCTTTACTACAGTCCCCATTTCTCCAGGGTCAAACTCCCACAATCACTTTCCCAAAAGCCCTTTGAATACTTACTTATGTATATCTATTTCCTCAGAATTTTACTAAGGCATAGATTTGATAGGTGATCAAAAGAATAATTAATTGAAGATTAACATCATTTTTCTAGTTCAAAAAAGCCACATACGATATCTTACTTAAGAGTCCGAACAAACTGTATGATAAGTAAAAATTATCATCTGTATTTTGCAAATGAAAAAACTAAAACTAAATAAGATTAACAGATTTTCCCAAGGTGAGTCCAATTCAGTGCCTTTTCGAACAAACCTGATTTTCCCAAAGAATTTAAATTTTAGAGGACTCCTGGAGAGACATTCGATATTTTATAAAGGAAGATATCATACCTTTTCAATCTCGCCACCTATATAACTAGTGATATATCTATATCACTGGTGAATAATTAGACTTCAATTGCTTTAAGTTTAAGCATTTCCTGTATACATCATTATGAGTCATTGTGAATCACATATTTTACTAGATCAAGTAAATATTGCAAAAGATTTGATTATTAGTCAAGCAAAGCAAAAACCAAAACCAAAACAAACAAAACAAAAACCTAACAACTCACATATTGGGAAAATCTACTTAAAGATTTATTCAGAGCGAGGAATGAAGGAAAAAATTTGCATTTTTATAAAATTCATAACTTCCATCATCTGAGGAAATTTTTCAGATAAAGAATTTGGAAAATGAGCATAATAAAGCATTTCTCAAGGATGTATGAATTTTAAATCATTATGAGATCTAGAGAAAAAATATATAAAGTTTCATAAATATCAATAAAGTTTTACACTACATTAAGTAGAAATTAAATATTTTTTTGAAGAAATATTGTTCTCTAAACTTTAAGTCTCTACTGAAATGTTTACTCAACTAATATGGAAAAAAGTGTATTTGGCTTAGTTTAAAATTGCCTAACAATTCTTGGTCACTGTTAGATCTTACAGTACGTATAGATTGATCCAAAATGAATATGCTTAAAAATTATTTTTCAAAAAAACCCAAAAGGAAATACAATAAACAAATCAAACATATCTTTAAAGGATCAAGAAATAAAATTTAGAATTTGCTTCCTTAAAAATAAGCCTCTTTATAAGAACTTTATATGGGAAATCAAAAGTATTGTGTCCATTTTCTTATAACAAACTTGAGATGTTTGACTTATGTCATCTAAGAACAGACTCAACACATACTAGAAATGAACAAACTTAAAATGATTCTACTTACAATTAAAAGTAAAATTCAACTCTCCAATCTGATTAAGTAAATATAACTAAATAGATTGGTAACATATTTTTGATCAGGGAACTAACTTTCTCACTTGTCTTTATCAATCTAAGGCATATGTTAAAAAATGCTGGTTACTTAGTGAGCCGTCCCAGGAAGCATTTGAGGAAATGTTTAGATAGCCCCACGTAACTCTCAGTCTGTTTGTATTTTCTTCTGCCTTGGTATACGTACGCTTGGATGTCCTACCAACACGATGCCTAATGAGCCAACACTTATACTTTTTCTTATTAAAAATATCTCCCTTTTAAAGTATCTTGCATGTAAAGCTCCTTTTGACTCCAAATTGACCGCCTTTCACTTGGACATGTTCCCAATGATTACTGAGTCTTGAGAATACTTTCAATGCGTAATGCCTTTTGTTTATATTCTCTCCCCAAAACTGATATCTAGATTATTACAATAACAAATGTCTCTTTATTTTTAGTCCCGTGCAGAGCTTCTAGGATAATCTCTGTTAAGTTTTATATTTTTAATAGTGCTCTACTCATTACATCACAGCCTTGCATTCAAAAGTTATCTATCACACCTATTCTCTCAACCCCATTGTCTTCAATCTTGCCTTTGTTTATTCTGACATTGCCTTCCTATTTCAGCAATTTCAGTGTATTTATCATTATCTATTCATTTACCTTTTCTGTTTATCAGCTAGTGTCTTGTATAGTATAGAAAAATCTTAAGTGGAAAAGGAAGGAAATAGAGTGAAGGTATAATAATAAATCCGTTTTCATTTTCTAAGATATCACAATTGACTCATACCTAATATTCCATCCCTGATACTACCTTTCTTATGTATCCCAATTCTAAATTCCATTTAATAAATGCTACAGAGGAAACTTATAGAAATATCACAGAAACTCACCCAGGAAGTCATGGAAATAGGAAGTCAGACATAGATGTCATCAATTATGTTGTACTTTGAGCCTTGTAGAAGACTTTATGATTCTATTAAGGCAATTAGGTAGCATCATGAACAAATATTCACGTTTAGTAATTTAACAAAGTGACCAGTCCAGGGGAAAGGCACTCTAGGACTCCATCACTAGCTTGTTTAGAATAAAGAGAGAACCAGAAATAAGGCAATGGCAAAGAGTTTCTCAGGAATTAAGTCATCTAACTTCCCCAGGGCGTCAGCAACATCATAATTACAAAGCCTTAGAGAGGCTGGAGTTGTCTGTACCTCTCTCCATTTTAACTTCCACTCACTCCTCACCCATCATTCTTGCTTCTGGTCTCATGAGTCCATAGAAACAGCTCTTGCTGAGATTCCCAATGATTTACATGTCACTAAATCTCATGAACATTTTTCAGATTTTAGGTGATGTCACAGTAGTTTCTGACACAATGTCTTCTCTCCCTCTCAGAACATATTCTTTCCTGGTCTTCTGTCAGACATTTGCCATATTTCAGTCCTTTCTCTGTGCCAGCTCTTTGTCAATTGCAGGCTCATTCTTGTGTACATTGACCTTAAATGGTGGAGTACCTGAAAGTTCAGACTTAGGCTTTCCCTCCTTTTATTCTATACTCTCTTCCACATCCACAGCTTGAATTACTAACTGAACACAAATGATTCTTCTGAGCTCTAAGCCAATATATTCAATTTCCTATAAGACATCTCTTCTAGGATTTATTTCCAAACACACATTCATGTCTAAAATCAAATTCACGATCTTCCCACACACACAGTGCATTTTCTATCTCGATGAATAACACCCACATCCATCTAGTTGTACAAGCCAGAAAACTCATCTTGATGACAAACTAATCTATCCACCTCCACGTTAGTGCCCTTTAGTTCCCTCACAACACTGAAGCTTGGGTGATCATTTCAAAATGAAAATTTGATCACTTCTCTCCCTTATTCAACACTGTTCAGTGGCCTCCCATCACTCTTAGACAAATCTCGACATGACCTAAAAGGTCATGTCTCTCCGACTATCTCTACTTCTTCACTCTTTTCTTATAGCATACTTTTCTGCATTCCCTGCACTTCAGTACCTTGTCTGCTCTCTCGCAAGAATTATCCTGGATTCTCTCCTCCATACTCATCACCTAGTTAATTTCCAGTTTGTCCTTCAGATATCAGCCCATGTGTACCTTATACAGGAAAGCCTAGCTTCCCAAATAAGGTAAAATTTCCTTACTATGAGCTCTCAGAACACTACATACCTTACCCTCTTTGGTAGCATTTTTCTTTTTTTTTAAAGATTTTATTTATTTATTTATTTTCCCCCAAAGCCCCAGTAGATAGTTCTATGTCATAGCTGCACATCCTTCTAGTTGCTGTATGTGGGACGCGGCCTCAGCATGGCCGGAGAAGCGGTGCGTAGGTGCGCGCCTGGGATCTGAACCTGGGCCGCCAGCAGCGGAGCGCGCGCACCCAACCGCTAAGCCACGGGGCCGGCCCTTGGTAGCATTTTTCAATTGTAGCTTGACATTTTTGGCAGTCATGATCTAACTATTCTCTATTTCCTTTTGTAGACTGTAATTTTCATGAAAGCAAAAGCTGCACTTCTTTTTGCTCCTCTTTGTCTCCAAAATGCCCAGCACACAGTAGGAAATCAATAAACACCAACCAAACAGATGAACAAATGAATGTTTGTGATCTGAACTGGACAGGTGTAAATATCCAGGGATTTAAGCGGGGGTGAGAATTAATAAGAGGGGCAGAAAAAATCCCCAATAAGTTTTACTATTTGACACCTAGAGAATAAGAAAGTTTACCCAGGTTTAATGTAAGGTTTCAGGCTTTGAATGTTTGCGAATTGTGACCCTAAATATGTGGTAAAGGAACCAGCAAGCACTAGGAAGGGAGGTCAAGGTTTGGGGTTCATACTTTTATTTATTCAATTACTCATCCATTTACTTAAAAAAAATTTATTCAACACCTAT
Organism: Ceratotherium simum simum; assembly: GCF_057802395.1. Taxonomy (NCBI): domain Eukaryota; kingdom Metazoa; phylum Chordata; class Mammalia; order Perissodactyla; family Rhinocerotidae; genus Ceratotherium; species Ceratotherium simum. The sequence goes on from NC_141924.1 coordinate 41,095,019, forward strand.
GATGCACTGTGGACTATGCCAAGCATTATGGCTACAAAGATAAGATGATGCTTGCCCTCAGGAAGCTTTCAATCTAGTAGATAAATGGCTCTGAGGCCCACCTAATGGCAAGGAATGAGCTTCTAATCTATTTCTGGGTCTGAACTGCAATGATTCTGGTATGCACATGACAAAAGCAGAAAATGGCAGGATTAAGGACTGATTAATGCCTAGCTGGATACATGTGAACAGAGGAGGAAGAAGGGGTTCAACCAAGCAACACTGGAGATGGTCCTAGGGCATCAGTAGTACTTAACAACTTTATGAATGATTGTTTGAAGAGAGAACATATTTATTAAACATTAAAATAACCTGCTGTATGTAGTATTTGACACTTTGAAGACTAAGCTAGAATGACATACTATTAGATTGTAGAAGAATCAAAAGTAAAATGGATTATACTGAGGTAGGTGTTAGTTATTGAAGTGCCAATTTGGTAATGACAATATTCAAGAAAACAAAGAGAATTACAATGATTATAGTCATCTGTATTTTTTCTTCATGGAGGACAATGAAAACCAAATCTATATCTATATCTATATCAGCTCAAATTACAAAAGAACTAAGGTTTAAGTATAAGGAAAATATGGCAGCAAATAAATCTGGTTAGAATGATTTTTGTAGTATTTCTCTGGCGATACAAGGATGAAATATATATGTCCCTGGATTTTTTTTTTCCTATGTCTAAAGCCTAAGCCTGTATTCGAGATTTTTGTGGCAGTCAGAGTTTAATTAGAATCTTAACAGTAGAAAGCAATTATATATCCTGAAAAAATTTGAAGACAAGATCAGAAAAAAAATCAACTTTCTACTTGAAAAATAAGAAAACAAACAGATGAAGCTAAACAACTGAGAAGTAATTCATGCTGAGAGATATTTCATAAATGAGTGGCTGATAAGAATTAATGGCATACCCTAATTCCAGAAAGTCACTAAACCAATCATACACTTATACAAAATAACCACTCACTTTTGAAATATTCACAATGAGTTAACGAAAATGTCAATGAGAGCATGGAATCTGCATGGAGGCTAAAAAAAGGGGAAATATATTTATTGAGTGCTGTGCCAGTTATGCAGACACTTCTGGATGGAAACAATCATTCCATACCCACATGGAGGAGTGGGTGTGCCACAAAAGGCAGCTCCAGGGTCTCTGTGTCCTGCACAGACTATGAATCTTTTGGTTGATCAAAATGGCCTTAATTATACATTAATGAATTATGTTCTGATTTTTAAATCAATTATTTGTGAAAATGTATAATACAGATCAGCGTTCCAGAACCTGACCAACCCTAAGTGAAGTAATGAAATTGATTTCCTGGAAATGCCAGGAAGGAGGTGCAACCTGGACACGTAGAGATTCTCCTGAGGGCCAAAATAGTGGACGCTGCCTTCAACCTGCCCATGAGTCCTTCTTTCCCCATTTTAATTGCAGAATTTTCTTGAAAATGTTTATTTACAGAAATAAGGAGTGTTATCACACAGGATAAGCTGGAAACATTATCAAAGAACTGAAACATGGCACAACTGTGTTTTAGTGATTAGGGGGAAAAACGGTAGCTTTAAGTTCTGATCAGTAGATCAGAATGATTGATACAGATTCTGGTATAAGAGTGAAGGTTGAGTTCTGTTCAGTTTTATATTGCTGAGATATGTGATTATTAAAACTGGCAGAGACTGTGGCCCGAGCTTCTGGTATCTCTGAAGTTGCACCAATTGCCTTTAAGATAACAACATAGTTAGAAGTAATATAACCAGTACTCAAAAAAAGAAAAAAACCAAACTCTTCAATCTTCAGATTCTGCAGGTTTAAATATAGTATTTGAACGAGTATAATGGAATAAGAAAGATCCCCTGTGTCTGGAAATTATAACTTCCATGAATATTAGTTGATGAGTAAATAAAATTTTTATAGAATTATAGAGATTGTGAATATGAGAAAATTGAGGCTGAGGGAAGTGAAGTGATTTGTCCCAGGCTGAACTGCCAGCTAGTGAAGGTTAGTTGAGAAGTCCAGAGAATCTTTGATAGATTCTATTCCCCAAATTTCTGAAAGCTCTGGCTTTCTATCATTTGCCAGGGGAACAATGACTTCATATATATATACACACACATATACACATATATATATGAGAGTGATTTATACAAAAGGTATGTGTGTCTTTGTGTAAACAAGCAGATAAGAAAAACAGAAAAAAATAAGACTATAGTGTGGTCTGAAATTTTCTATTTCTAATAAACCCAATTATTTTCACCTTTTGGGCATAAAATTAAATTTGCATAATTTTCCATACATGGAAACAACATGGCTGCTGGCTGAGCAATTCCAGACATTGCAGACTATAGAAAATGGCTGAAGAAAAGTCTTTCTCCCCTCTATACCTGAGAAGTAAATAAAATTACTCATTCCCTTCAAAGCATAAGGCAGAGAATTGGACCAATGTTTTGTATCAACAGCCATCTTGATCATTTTGCTTCTGGTAAGTCCCAAGAACTTGTGGTTTTGATGGTGTTTTTCTGGTTGTAAGGCATAGGCAACTCACATTTTTATTTCATTTGACAAAATAAAAAGTAGCTTTGTGACAGTAATAACTGGGAGGCAGATCAAAGTGTTTGACCTAACTGCATATGGCATTTCATATTTTGGCTTCAGACAGCTTGCCTTTTGAGACTTCCATCAGTACATAAAAGGAGAATTTAGTAGGTAATGCTCTAATAAGTAGCAACTTCTGCTTGAAGGACTGCTTGAGGATGTAAATCTCTAAGCATCATCACCTAAACTGAACACTTTGCTTGGAGGGGTTTGATCTCTTGGTCCTTCATTAGAGAAGCATTGTTCCAAATATATCTATATTTTATTTATATATATATATACATATATAATATATATTATATAGCAATATATCTATAGCATTATCTTTTGATGTAACAGATTTTCACATAATTTAATTGATTTTCCATATTATACATGTGATAATATGGTATCCTCAAGCTACAAAATGAATCTCTTTCATGGGGTGCTTTTTGTACACACCGTATTTTGACACAAAGAATAAATGAAGACTTTGGACTCAATTTAATTATCTACTCTGCTAATAGCTTACTCCACAGACTTGGATACCTTTTTTTCTTATCTTAAAATGAGAATAATAATACCCAACTCCTGGAAATATTTTATTAATTTTATTAAGTAAGGTACATGAAGCACCTACCTCAGAACCTAAACACGAGAAGGTCCTCAGTAAATGTTCAATTCCTTTTCTGACAACAATTTACCATAAATGTATGCTTTAATGAATCAAAACACGAAAATCTAATCTTTAAATAATTTACCTCAAAGAGTTATTCCAGTAGACATTACTAAGGTGCCAGAATATAAGCTTTTCATGTGCAGTTATGAAGTCTGAATCATCACTCACAAGATACAGCACAATGCCTGGCACAGTAGGCTTTAAAATGGATGTTTTAGTGACGAGATGAAGTGAAATGACAGAATGATCAACATGACCTAGGGACACCATGTGCTCTGGCACAGTGAAGAGGAGCCCAGAACACTGCTTTCTCCTGGCAGGACTCGCATCACTTCCTCTGCCAGGACACTCCCAGTTTGATCAGGACATGCATCAAGACGGCAGAACTAATTCTCTGCTCTAATGTCACTTCTAGGTCATTCTTCTAATCACCTAAGTCACTCAGATGCTAATCACCATGTAACTGGTGGCCCCTGACAACTCGCACTCCTGCTGCTGGTATGCCTTTTTCCTTTATTCTTTTTCCACAGCACTTTTACCATCTCACAGGCTAAATATTTTACTTTTTGGTATGTCTGTCTGCCTCCCTCCATTAGAATGTAAATAAATTCCATGAGGGCAGACATTTTTATCTGTTTTGTTCACTGTTATATCTTCAGCATTTATAACAGAGCCTGGCACTTGGCAACTACTCATAGTTATTTACTAAATGTTTGAAAGAACTTCCACTTATGAGGAAATGCAGTTCTACAGTATAACTTCTTCCTATTCTTTGGATATATACACAAATGCCTAGAATAAAATCAGTCATCAGCCCTGAATAGGACTAATATTTTATTTTTTGTGTTTTTTTTCTAGATTTTAAAAGACCTTCTCAATATCATAAAAATAATTGAATCCATCCCCCCCCCCCTTTTTTTTGGTGAGGAAGATTGGCCCTGAGCTAACATCTGTGGCAATCTTCTGCTATTTTGTATGTGGGATGCTGCCACAGCATGGCTTGGTGAGCAGTGCACAGGTCTGCACCTGGGATCCAAACCCACAAACCCTGGGCCACCAAAGCGGAGCATGCAAACGCAACTACCATGCCACTGGGACGGACCCCATCCCCTTCTTTTATTAAAAGAAACATCCTAGGGGGCTGGTCTGGTGGCGTAGTGGTTAAGTTTACATGTTCCGCTTCGGTGGCCCAGGGTTCAGATCATGGGCACAGATCTATGCACTGCCCAACAAGCCATGCTGTAGCAGCATCCCATATACAAAGTAGAGGAAGATTGGCATGGAGGTTAGCTCAGGGCTAATCTTCCTCAGCAAAAAGAGGAGGATTGGCAAGGGATGTTAGCTCAGGGCCAATCTTCCTCACCAAAATAAATAAAGAAATAAAGAAATAAATAAAAGAACCATCTTCTATAATTTTATTTGCTAAACATACAAATTTCTTTATTTAATTCATATGTTTATTCACTGGCTTGATTAAGAGTATGCTAAAAATAGTGCTTTATCTGGATTCCTTGAAATACCCAGCAAGGAGGAGTACTCCTAAATTACAAATATTTTTATCTTACATCAGGGAAGGAAAAATTCATGTGTTTAAAAAATATGAGAACCACCCCCCCCAAAAGCTTCCTTAATGCTACATCACATTTAATTAGACTATTTTTCTCCATATTAGAGATTTAAGTAGGTTTAACATTATTTACAACATTTTTAATAGCACTGTAATGTGCTGTAATTTTTTAATTGTTTATAAAGATCAAGGAATCTATCTTTCCTTTTCCAAGGTCATTTCTCTGAAAAAGAACAGTATTCCTCACCTCACACCTGTTAGATGGCTATTATCAAAAAGACAAGAAATAACCACTGTTGGTGAGGATGAGAGAAAAAGGAACTCATGGGCACTGTTAGTGGGAATGTAAATTGGTGCAGCCACTATGGAAAACAGTATGGAAGTTCCTCAAAAAACTAAAAATAGAGCTACCATATGATCCAGCAATTCCACTTCTGGGTATTTATCCAAAAAAAATGAAAACACTAACTCGAAAAGGTATCTGCACCTCCATGTTCATTGCACCATTTTTCACAATAGCCAAGATATGGAAGCAACCTAATTGTCCATTAATGGATGAATGAGTAAAGAAAATGTGGTATATAAATACAATGAATATTATTCAGCCTTAAAAAGAATGAAATCTTGCCATTTGTGACAACATGGATGGACCTTGAGGGCATTATGCTAAGTGAAATAAGTCAGACAGTTAAAGACAAATACTGTATGACCTCACTTATATGTGGAATCGGAAAAAATATATTTATGTATTTTTCTCCTTGTATCTTCTTGTTCTTTCTTTTCAAGACTTTACTGTAGCAATTGTACTTCTGGTGTTTTACTGGACAGTATGTACATTATGCCAAGGGATGAGCAAAGGCTACCTAGTAGCCATTTAACAAACTCCATCTTGCCTGCTTCACAGGACTCCTACTCAAAACACTTGCCCTCCCTGCCAAAAGGAATCGTTTAAAACAAAACACAACAAAAATATCCATGTTTCCTTACATTAAAAAAAAAAAAGAGATAACGACACATTTCTGAAAAGATTCTTAGGATTACATATAATGTTTGCGAACCTCCTCCAGCAGTATTTAGCACAATTTGGCACTCAACAAGCCACGCCTATAGGCTCTTAAGTGGAAGGCCATTGATTAGACGTCTTCCTTCCTAGAGTGGAAGCCCCTTGAGGCCTCTGAGTCTATTTCTTTACTACTGTGTCCCCAGAAGCTAACTCATTGCCAAACTCATCATAGACTCTGACTGATTCCAGGAAAAAAAACATGGGAAGTGTTACCAAGTCAATGAAAGCAAAAACGTTTTGACTTGCATGTCTTTTAAAGAAAGTGTGACAATGTAAGAACAGTAATAGGAGAGGGTTCAAGTACAAAAAAGCACAAAAAAAACTACAGAAAATATTATGCAGGGACTGACTTCTAATATATTGGGCCCCAAATTCTACTTTGGACAATGTATTATGTAGAAGAGCATCATAATCTTCTAATACGGATAAAGGTGCGGGCAAGAACACTCTTAGTTTTCTTTAATGGCCCATTTTATTTTTTAATTTCTTAAATTTTTGTCCAGTTTTATTGATATATAACTGACATGTAACATTGTATTAAGATGTACAACATAATGATCTGATATATGTATATGTTGCAAAATGATTACCACAATAAGTGTAGTTAACATTCATCACCTTATATAAATTGTTTCTCATGTGATAAAACCTTTTAAGATCTACTTTCCTGGCAACTTTCAAATATACAATACAGTATTGTTAACTATAGTCACCATAGTATACATTCCTGGAGAAAGATATAGAGGATAAGCTCCTTGACATTCATCTTGGCAATAATTTTTTGGATTTTACACCAAAAATAAAGGCAATAAAAACAAAAATAAACAAGTAGAACTACGTCAAGCTAAAAAGCTTCCGTGCAGCAAAGGAACCAACAACAAAACGAAAAGGTAACCTACAGAGTGGGAGAAGATATTTTCAAATCACGTATCTGATAAGGGGTTAATATCCAAAATAGATAAAGAACTCATACAACCCAATAGCAAAAAACCCCCAAACAATCCAATTAAAAAATGGACAGAGGAACTGAATAGTCATTTTTCCCAGGAAGACTTACAAATGACCAACAGTCGATGAAAATGTGCTCAACATCACTAATCATCAGGGAAATACAAATCAAAACCTCAATGAGATATCACTTCACACCTGTTAGAACATCAGAAGTCAAAGAGACAAGAAATAAGTATTGGCAAGGATGTGGAGAAAAGGGAAACCGTGTGCACCATTAGTAGGAATGTAAATTGGTATAGCCACTATGGAAAACAGTATGGAGGTTCCCCCAAAAATTAAAAATAGAACTACCATATGATCCAGCAATCTCACTTCTTGCTATATATCCAAAGGAAATGCAAATACTAACTAGTATTATAGTTAGTATATCTGCAACCTCATGTTCACTGCAGCATTATTTACAATAGCCAAGATATGTAAACAACTTGTGTCCATTGATGGATGAATGGACAAAGAAAATATAAAATATATATATGTATACATATATATAGGTATATATATGTATGTACATGGGTATATACATATGGGTGTATATATAGATATATACATATATATACACACACATACAATGGAATATCATTCAGTCATAAAAAAGAATGAAATCTTGCCATTTGTGACAACACGCATGAAACCTGAACACATTATGCTAAGTGAAATAAGTCAGACAGAGAAAGACAAACACTGTATGATCTCATATATGTGTGGAATCTGAAAAAACTGAGCTCTTAGAAACAGAGAACAGATTGGTGGCCGCCAGAGGTGGGGTGGGGGTAAGGGGGATTTGGGCAAAGGGGGTCAAAAGGTACAAATTTCTAGGTATAAGATAAATAAGTTCTGGGGATGTAATGTACAGCATGGTGACATAGAGTTTATTAGCTCATTTTAAATACACAACTTTGGAGTACAATGCACACTTTCAGCCTTTTTGTCTATAGGCACAGTTCTATAACTTAATATAATTTCATTTAATGTCTTCATTTGTCCAAAAATTATTTTCTTTCAGCCTCTTCTCAATATTGGAATGGAAGTGAATAATGTCTCTATCCACTCTTCATAACTTTAATCATTTTCTAAATAGTCATTATATCTTTTCAGCCTGTATGTTTCCAGGATGGATCCCTAATTTTTGGAGCTTCTCAATTGATAATATTTTACATATGCCATCAATAAACTCTCTGCATTGGAGAAAATGGCTTTTGTCTTTCAAAAAATAGTTTAGGTTAACTTAGAAACACAAATTTTTCTGTAAGCACAATCATTTCACTTAGGGACCCCACTGTTAACAATTTTTCATCCAGAGAAGTTCCCCTTCCTAATCCTACTCTACATTTTTAAGCTAGTTCTTCTACAGCAAAGCATCTACTCTAATACAATGCCAACTCAGGTTTTGCTTTTTGAATTAAACAACTTTTGTGTGAAACCATATTGTAGGCTTTATAAAAGTTAACTTAACAGGTAGGTTAACTTTAGATTTCATTCAGGTCCTGCCAGATAAAAATGCCACTTGTGGAAGTAAGCATGCATAGACAATAAAAACTAATCACACAGGCTTTATCCTGTAAATCTCCAAAAGCATATTTTTAAGTAAATATAACGGATCTTGCGTTTTCTTTATTAATACAAATTAATAACATGGATATAATTTATTTTCATGACAACTGTAATTTCAAGTAAGCAGACTTTCAAAGAAGCTGATGCTAAAAGCTGATAAGCTGAGCAACTTTCAGAGGCCATATAAATGGTTACAGAATTTATCACCTCATATGAACAAGTAGCCTGTGCAATATTTCGTATTAAGAAACTATCAAAGTATCTAACACTCTTATCTTCATCAGCTAAAATTTGATTTTTTTTTTTAATTAAGAAGAGTCAGAAGCGGGGACCCTGAATGATGACTCTTGCTCCCTAGGAGAAGCTAAACGATTTGGGATACTTCAAGAGGGGCTGCCTTTGAGAAAACTACTGTTTGTGTTTTACGTGCACTAAGGCTTAAAGTTGTCATGGAATCCATAAGACAGAAAGAGAAATTTAATGCCTAGCTAATAGATTCATCACATTGAACCAAAACCACTACAAGTGAGTGATATCAAATTTCCTTAAAAATTCCCATTTCATTATATTTTACCTTTAAGTATTGAAAGTGGTTTTCCTTATTTTATTATTCTTATAATTAACAGTGTTTATTTAGTCTGATTTTACCTTAAAAATACAGAGCAATTGCTTCTTTTATGATAGTTCTTATTTACTTTTTACAGAAATAAGACAATCACCACTGTTTTTCTATGATTTTTAACCTTATTTTGCTATATTACTTACTATATTACATTATGCAATATATCATTAGGATCCAAGGGGTTTGTAAAAAGAAAGGAAGAAAGTTGATCCATTGATTCTTCCATTTTAATGATGCAAAAAAACTGAAAAACCTGTAATCTCCTCTTAATATACTATACTTTGCAAAATTTTATTAGTATTCAAGGAGCTTTACAGAAAGATGAGAAAATGATTTATTAATTCTTCCAAGTTTAAGAATATAAATAATATTCAAATGTCTAATAAGAAATTATTTATAAAACATTTAGCCAACTTTTGGGAAATAAAAGATCTTTCCTTAGATTAACATATACAAATTGAATTAATTGCAATGTATGAATGTCATCCTAATTTTGAAAACTGCTTCAACTTCACTTAACCTCTGCGTGCTTTATTTGCCTCATGTGCGTGTGTGTATGTTACATATATATATATGATGTGTTCTGAGCAATAATGAGTTTAGAGCAGCACCTGCCTCATATAAAGTGCTCAGTCAGCCAGCAATACATATTAATATCTTTATTATTTTAAATTAAAACATAAAAAATAAATAGTTAAAATGCAGCTTCACTTAAGTTAGAACTTTCTTTTTCTTCTTCTAACATCCCCAAAATATTTGTGGAATTCTGTATACTTTTAATATGAGAATTAAAATTGGGTAGTTTTAGTTGCTTATCATCATATTGCATACATCTACTACCTTCTTTTCATCACTTCTTTTAGGATAATGCACACCATTAAATAAATGCATCATGCCAACATTTTGATTCACTGATTCTCTTTACCATAAATTCAATATATTGATTTGCCCAGAACAGATGTGCATCAAATACTTACTGAACAATAAAATTTTATGTTTTTATGAGGTAATGGTGGCTCTCTACAATGCATCTCAACTTTGCATTAGCTTCCTAATGGATAAATCACATATGCAAATTAATATACAATTACCTAAAGGGCTCAATCACATGCAGATAATGACTGATTTGAAATCTTACAATATTTATAGGCAAACTTCTCTAAGAAAAGATTAATTAAAATTTAATACACACTAGTATTTCTAGTTTGCTTTTCAAACCATAACACTTTAGTATAAAAATTAGAAGTTGATAAATATGATTTATCACTGAATTTTAATTAGGATTCTGATAATCATATGCATAACTACTTAAATTATTGTTTTCCTGAATACACTAGTTACTTTGTTCCATTAATCAGGTCAAGTTTTGTATTAAATAGATTCAGGTGATATAACACATTTTGTGATTTTTTAACAGGAAAAAAGATGAATAGGGTATCATTATTGCCTCCTAGTTTAAAGGACACAAAGAATTGTTTTTATAAAATATGGTTAGGAGACTCTAAAAGTTCTTGACACATTTATATATAAATTTATGTATTACTATTTATGTTATCTACTTTTCGATTAAATTAACAACATATGAAATAAAAAAGACTATCATTCAAGATTATGAGAATTTTTTGTTTGTTTTTTTGTGAGGAAGATCAGCCCTGAGCTAACATCTATGCCCATCCTCCTCTTTTTGCTGAGGAAGACTGGCCCCGAGCTAACATCCATACCCATCTTCCTCCACTTTATGTGGGACGCCGCCACACCGTGGCCTGACAAGGGGTGCCTTGGTGTGCGCCCGGAACCTGAACTCGGGCCTCCAGCAGTGGAGCATGCGCACTTAACTGCTACGCCACGGGGCCGGCCCCAAGATTATGAGAATTTTAAATACATATGTGTATATATAAATATATACCTGTAAACTAAGTATTCAGAATATCCCAAAATATCATTTTCACTCAGCAATTTTTGAAGTTGTTATATTTGTATATCACTTTAACCAATAAACAAAAAATTTAACAAATGCAGAAAGAATAAACTAGCCACAATATTCTATATATAATTATAATACAAGTGTTACATATAAAATATTAAATTTTGAGATTTTTTCCCTACTTTTTTGATATAAAATGCAAAAGATGTACCCATGTTTACCTTGAAAGATTGATTTGGGATTTAACGATTTTTTTTTTGGTGAGGAAGATTTGTCCTGAGCTAACCTTCATTGCCAATCTTCCTCTTTTTTTTTTTGCTGAGGAAGATTAGCCCTGAGCTAACATCTGTGTCCATCTTCCTCTATTTTGTATGTAGGACGCCGCCACAGCATGGCTTGATGACCAGTGCATAGGTCCGCACCTGGGATCTGAACCCACGAACCCCAGGCTGCCAAAGTGGAGTGTGCGAACTTAACCACTACGCCACTGGGCCAGCCCCTGGGATTTAACAATTTTATATTTTACTTTCAGCTTTGAACTACCATACTACTTTAATACTATATATAATATAAATTACTATTTTCAGTTCTCTGAGTTTAGAATTGATTCTACAATTGTGGCCAAATCCAGTTGATTGAATATTTTAACCCCAATTGAGCTCCCAGAAACTATGTTACTAGGGTTTAAATACTAATATCTGAATTTCAAGGTCCCTGTTTTATGGTACAATCCCACAAATTACCTTCGGGAAAATGGATACACTGAATATTGTACACTAGATACATCCAATGTTTATTTGAGACTTCAAATTGTCAATAATATCTTATGATAAGAGTCTTTCAAAACAGGCTACAAATTCGATGATCATCAGAGAAAAGAATATTATTTCCCTGAAGGGTCAAGATCAAACAAAACAAATAATTACCAGTGAAATAATCAACTATCATCTTACTTACTGCTTTATGGTTAATATATAGGTGCCTATATAGATAGAAAATAAATTTAAATTTCTTATCTATCTTTACTTGATATCTATTCAGTGATGTTTATTTGGTTGTTAATTAGCTCATGGTCTTCAACCTTCTAGAAAAACAGAAAATTCCTGGGGGAAAAAATCAACAATATCAATATTCATTAATAATATTGCTAAATTTCAATAAGTAACAGGGATTATAACTGAAAAACATTTTTTTACTGTTCCATAATTTCAGTTTGTCTGCCAGCTTATATTACCTAGGCCAGTTTGCTTCATAGTTTATAAATAAATAACACTCTGGGAGATGGCTGTATATAAAGCCTTATGAACCATTTGCCTGATGTAGAGGGTACAGAGATGTCCCTAAAGTAGCTTGCCTTCAACTGGGTCCTTAAAAATCTATGTGAGAAAATATATTTTCATTTTCCAAGAATCAATGGGCTTAGTTACACACCTAATGTTAAGAGTAAGCTTCTTTATATGATCAGAGTTAAAAAAGATTGGTTAAAGCCCATAGCTAGAATAATTTTTAAGACATAGAAGTAAAGAAGCAGCACTCACATTTCTTTCATTCAGAGTATTCTCCATTTCAAAGATGCTGTTTCAAGCATGTATAATGAGATGTGATCATATGAGCATGAAGGCCAAACATTCAACAAGAACCAGTTGGTGGCTGAGAAGGAGAATTGGTTTGGCCTGATGATCACCATTTTGTTGACAACCATGCGAAAAAATATTTGGACATGTTTTCATAACAGCAAATTATCTCTTCCAATTACCCTCCAATTTACATTTCTGTTACTTTTAACAGCTAGATTGTCCTTTTCCACAAATAATAATGGCCTCAACCACTAAAATGGAAATCAAAAGCATGCAAAAGCTTAGTTTTATTAATGCTGAGACAGAAATGTTAATTACAGAGGATACTGAAATATAAAAGAACTCCGTTTGCTGTCTCCAATCCCTTTTGAACTTCTCAGGGGTTTAAATACAGCGTTTGCTTGGCTGACATTCATGTCTGGAAAATAAAGAAAAACAAAAAGACTACAACAAAATAAAATCTCAAAAACTCAGTAACCAACTCGCATCTTCATCAATCAAGGAAGAAGACTCTCTTTTTAAGAAAAATTCTTTTAAGAGGTCCAAATTCAATTCAAAATTACTGTTTCTGGAAGATACATAATTTTATCATCATGAAAAAATATTGATATTCAATGGTCGAACTGAAAAACATTGTTCATGACTCTTCTTTCTAGGTAGAGAAGCAATGGATTCGTATCAAGTCAGCCAGATGGACATACATATACACACACCTTTAAACACATGTGTGAAGTTTTTATGCAGAAAGGATAGTTAAATAAATGGATTGGATGTTGTTTAATTGAAGCACTTTATTACAAAAGAACTTAAAAATGCATTTATGAAAATAGATGAAAAGGAAAATATTATGTCAAATGATTTTAACTGCCTTCTAGTGTTCTGACAAACCACAGTAAAAATTATGTACATTATGAAAGTGCTGAGTATTTAAATTAAGAAACATGAATGTACTGCCAACAGAGATCCAAATGCTCATAATTTTGAAGAGTATAGAACAAATATTCTTTCACATAAAAGAGTTTTCTTCTAAAATCATAAATGAGACCCTGACACTGCTTTTTACAATTCTTCATGGTACTTGGAGCACAGTCCAATCCTTTCCACAGTCTACAAGATCCTACAGGGTGTTTCTTACCATTATCTCTAAACTCCTCTCCTGTCTCTAGTTCTACATGCTCCAAACATGCCTTCTTTCCAGCCCTCAAACACACCAAGCTCAAGTCTCTCCCTTGGAGTCTTTAGCTGTTTCTTCTGCCCAGAGCACCTGACACAGATCTTCCAATGGTTGGTGTCTTGTAGTCATTTAGGTCTCAGTTCAAATAAGATTTCTTTGACTATTCAATCAAAATTGGCTCTAACTCTCCACAGTCATTCTCCAGCCTGTTTTATTTTCTTCTCACTCTTAAATCCACCTGAGTTCACCATGTTTATTTACTTATATGCTTATTAATATCTGTCTTCTCCTCCTGAATGTAAGTTCCATGAGAGAAATATGCTGTCTAGCTTGCTCACACATCTAGCCCTAGCAATAGAAGGGTGCCTGGCAAAATGTCCAAATTAATATTTCTTGAATGAAATAACGAAACAGGAAGTAAATACACATCTTTTCAGTAATTTTTTTCCCATCAAAATATTTATTTTACCAGAAAACTATGGAAATATAACTATCCTTATCCACTGCCTCTCTCAATCACCACCAATGGATCCATTAGCAACTTTCAGCGACCGTTTATTTAACTTGTTTTGTCACATTTGTGTTTGGTCTCACTGTACTACAATTACAAGATAATGACATTTTTAATTTAGTAAGGAGTCTATCTATTCATACAATTTCCTTAATTTGTGTTTCTAAAGGTAGCTTAGATTAAAAAACTAGGAGCTAAATTTAATTATCTAACAAAATTAATGACTTTTTTCAAAAGGTCTTTTGAAAAAAGAATATTCTGTTTTACCTATAAAATAATCTAGCTATAAAATTATTTTAGAGTTTCATTTAAAAGCATTGATAAAAAATATAAAGCTTCTTGAACTAAGTATATGAGAGGGAAAGTTTTCACATAGTGTTTTAAGAACCAGGTTCAAAAAGTCCAATTATATTAAGTTTGCCGATTAAACAGAGAACAGAGCATTTTTAAGAGCTACATTAAATTTCGAAGAAAAAAATCTCCTTGGATAAGAAAGCAGCAAAAAAGAAAAATCTCTTATAGGGGAAAAATGTTAATATTTCATAAGTGTATTTGAAAAACTTTTAAATGATATAGGTAGTATCCATCCCCACCCACACATATAGACACACATCTTTTACCATATACTACATTAACATATAAAATACATTTTTAAATATGAAGAAAAATTATATATGGAGAATATCACATAGATTTTGCAATGAAAACATTTTTTCCAGGGTTTGTAATTCTTCATTATTAGTTTAATTCCTCTAATTGACATTCTGTATTACTTAGATTTTCACATTTATTCATTCAATTATTTATCGAGTTGCACTTTTCACTTGTGCCGGGCACTGCTCTAGGTCCAGGAATACACTGGAAGACAAGGTAAAGTCCTACACTAGACACGCACGAGGAATTCACCAGTAACCTCACATATTAAGAGAATTAAATGAGAACTTGTAATCTCAAATTTTATTTAAAAATGGTGATATTTAGTGAGCAACATTTTCTATTATTAGTCTAATATAAACAACAATATCACCACAGAATTTGCCAACTCAAAGCCACCAATAATGAGTAAATGCAGTCTCATGCTGAGTACTGGGCACATAGTAGGCACTTGCTAAATCTGTATTGAAGAGGTGAATGAAAAGAAGGAATGAATGAAACATTTCGGCATTGATAACTACATCATTTTGTATCATTACTGGATCTGCTGTTAAGTGTTGGAAGACACACTCTTTTAGAAACGTCTGGTTTTAGCTGATAATTTGCCAGTATCCATTTTGAAAGAATGTATGTAAAGAAATTGTATTTTTTTTATATTAAAGGCATAACTTCACTACATGTGAAAATGCTGATAAAGGGTTTTTTCCTCATTGTCAGTTGTGCTTGAATTGGCCTGTAGAATCAAAAATATCTGTGCTCCTGTTCTCCAAAACCCAGAGTGCAGTGGAAAGCCAGCTGGCAGGGCCCTCTGGCAGTCTGCCATTCTCATCTGTGGTTGCAATGCAGTCCTAGGGGAAAAAACAATCATGAATTCTGTTTAACTAGGGCTATAGAATGGCATTTGTTTCTTGATGGACTGTGAGTCTATTACTAAGACAAACTAGATGAAAGCTATTCAAATTCTACTTTCTGTGACTCTGGGAAGATCAGAGGGCTGAGGAAATTTTGAGAATAGAGATTATGCTGTTTGTTATTCTTTGACACAATGATAAAACAACCAAATGGAAAGTAAACGTTCCAGCACTAACTCATCATTTTGACTGATATTGTCCCTCTCAAGTTGACTGAATTGTCTTGGCGTGGTATAAGGACAGCCTATATATAAGAAAAGAACAACAAAAACAATAATAATAATTACCATTTATTGTTATCTTTTCCCAGGCATTGTTCCAAGAATATTGGCATTTAAGTCACTTCGATCCTCTAAACAAGTCTATGAGGTAGTACTATTCTTATTCCAATTTTGCAGGTAAGAAATATGAGACAGCAAGGTTAAGTAATTTGCTCAAGGTTGTACAGTTGTGAAGCACAGCGTTAGCATAAGAGTCACTCCAGACAACAACATTTTTACTACCATATAGACAGGGTAAAAGATTTATAAACTAGCGTTGCTGACATTCAAGCATTCATGAATGCCTTAAGAAAATTTTGGTTGGTTGGTAAGGTTAGGCGTCTTGGTTAGCAGGATTTTTCAGTCTGAGATGTTCCACCCCTTTGGGAGCTGAAGATGAGGAAGGCTGCCTGAGCACAAGCTCCGAATGGACTCTTGTATTTGCTTCATTTCCTAACTTGGGAATTTCAGCTCTGCCCAGGCAGAAGTATTGTGCGGACTAACTCCATAAAATAAAAACCAAGGAGAATGCCGGAGCCTCAGTACTGTATTCCCTAAGCAACGTAACATTCCAAAACCACTGCGAAGGGAAACCTCCCCTCTACCAAATTTTCAATTTGTAGTACCTGCTTATCAGTAGGTCAGTTATGATCTTTGTGAGATGACAGATATAAAGCCCTAGCAGAGGGTGGCACTCAGTAAATTATATAGATCATTATTAGTTGTATAGAGCAAATTAGTGGATGGGATCTCATCTGAATCAGTGTCAAAGCATCATCTGTCCGCTCCTTTTAAAGGATCAGGACAACCTACTACATATGCCTCTACACAACAGTTTTGGACTGCCATTTATCAGGCTTACAGAGTCTTATGCAACAATGAAGATTCACCTCCAGAATCTGGACAGCGTCCAAGACCTGGTCTAATAAAAAGCAGTTTAACTTCTGGTCACCAAGCATTTAATACTCCCCAAAGTACTCTAAGGATACTTTATTAAGTAATATTTCTATGTTGATACCAACGGACTACAAAGAAAGGAAAGTAGCTTTTCTCTTAAGCTCAGAAATCATTAATAATATCCTGATATTTGGCATTCAATAAAAATAAATTAGCCTGAATATTTTTAAAATATTTCACAGAAAGTACAAAAGCTACTCTACGGTACGTTTTAGTTATATCAATGTGAAGGTATTACATATTTAAATGCATGGCCTGCTACTTCTGTAGTCTATATGTAAAAAATATTTAAAAGATTTAAAATAAAATTTTAAACAGTTTTTAGTTGACTGCTAACACTGTCATAAATCTATTTAGATATTGTATATAGGTCAAAAGGATTTAAGCGCATTATTGTAAGGTTCTGAGGTTTAAGGAAGTTAAATTTTCTAATTATAGGTTTCTAATCTAATTTTTCTAAAGAAAATGATTTTTTAACATGTTGAACTTTAAAATTCCTAGTATCCTTTGTAAAATACATAAAATTACTTATTTATTTTTGTATCCCTCAAGGAGAAATGGATCTAATTTAAAGATATCTTCTTTTCATGTAATTTTTAGTATCTTAACATATATTATATTTCATACTTTAAATAAAAACAGAATTAAATGGCTTTGGTACCTACATTATAAATAATTAATAGAAATAGAAGAAATAGAAATATCACTGATACTGCAAAGTACTCCTAATATTGCAAAGTTCCATTTACATGAGGATATACAGTTTGGGGATATCTCCCCCTTGGGAAGGGTGGTTGCTGTTCATTCCAAATTAAGCTCACCTTGTCTATGTTCCAGAATATGTTTGTTCTCTCCTTTATTAAGTTTCAGATAAAATTTTGGGTGATCTCAGACAAATTTCTTTTCCCAAGAGATTTATACTTGTTCCATTGACCACATTTTCTTGTTTATTCAACAGAAAACAGTACCTAAAGTGTTCTCCTTCATAATTTACCCCAAGGCATTTTCCTAGTTTGTTTGTTTGTTTTTTTTTTTTTGTGAGGAAGATCAGCCCTGAGCTAACATCCATGCTAATCCTCCTCTTTTTGCTGAGGAAGACCGGCTCTGAGCGAACATCTATTGCCAATCCTCCTCTTTTTTTTCCCCAAAGCCCCAGTAGATAGTTGTATGTCATAGTTGCACATCCTTCTAGTTGCTGTATGTGGGACGCAGCCTCAGCATGGCCGGAGAAGTGGTGCGTCGGTGCGTGCCTGGGATCTGAACCCGGGCCGCCAGTAGCGGAGCGCACGCGCTTAACTGCAAAGCCATGGGGCCAGCCCTCCTAGTTATTTTTTTATCATATATTTCCAAATATCCCTTCTTTCAAGTACATTTCCAACGCATTTTTCTTATAATTCCTGTGAAGACACTATTCATTCACTATTTAACACAACTGTAGAAACAGCCAATTCTTTATTTGAACAGGGCAAATAGCAATTTAAGTTAGTAGGAAAGAATAAATGCAGTTCTAACTTTACACCAAATGTTTAGGAAAAATAGACTAGTAAAGGGATTTTGTGATACATAGAGTTGGATTTCTAGAAACAAATGCTTTCATTCATTTATTCACATATCAAAGTCACAGACTATGTGCCAGAAATTGAGCTTGGTGCTTTATGCGCCACTACTTTGAAGTCAGTAGAATCTTTCCCAGTTTACATTTGAGGAAAGGCTCAAGGGTAAAGGAACTGCCCACTGCATGACAACTAAATAGCTGAGCTTGGCTCCTGTAGGTTTCTTTCTCCTACGTCATTACGTTTTCATAAGGTCCCCAGTATAGTGGGAGACCTGATTTCCCTAGGCTGGAACTCCAAATAGCCAGGCTATAAACTGCAATGCAGTCCATAGATCCAGATATGGAATAAACTTAAGAAAGCGTTTGACACAGTTACTGTTACTCTTGTATTTTATTGTCCTTTATAGACTAGAATTAGCTTTCATTATTCAAATACTTTGCACAGATCATAGTCATTCATTATTGTGTCCTATGACTTCAAATAGATGCTCTTATTTAAAATATTTTGGATTTAACAAAAGACATGGATCAACAACAACAAAAAGAGTGTTTTTATAGAATTCCTTCAAAGATATTTTAAAAATAAGTCTTAATCACAAAGAAATGAAAATGTTTCTATGATAACATTTTATTTCTCAAACAAAAATGTCATAGTTCAAGCCACCAAATGCGTTTTTTTAGAATCTATTTATGTGGGAAGCACAGCAATGCCTACTCTTTAGTAATTGCTAAAACACATATTATTTTACATTAAGCATTTAACAGAAACATACCAAAGAATTTTTGACTGTTTTAATATGTTGATAACTTAATCCTATAATTCTAAATGTCATAAATTAGCTTTATGAGGAAGCATTTTGCATCTTATTTTGTATTTCAAAATGATCCTTACGTTTTGAAATAATCATTCCCTTATGAATAATTCATTTCAGTACTTATTTATTTTCAAGGTATTTTACTGGATGCTGTGGAAACCAAAAAGGAAGGTATATCATAAATTTTGATGTAAATAGTCATAATTTTAAGAGCTAACTAGGAGTTTTTACTATTGTTCAAGCTTTCCAGTAAGCACTTAATATGCATCATCTAATTTACTCCCCACAACAAGTCTATGAAGAGAGTACTATCATTTTGTTGCTCATTTGATAGTGAGGGACTGAGGCTCAGAGGGAGTAAGAGAGTAGGTGACTTGTCTGGTGTCACACAATGAAGAAGTCATGAGGCTTGGGAGCGAGCCTTCATCAGTCTAACTGCTAGGCTGGAGCCAATGGTCACCAGAACACGCCGGTGGCGAAAAGCGAGAAAAACCATAGACCATAAATTAAGACTAAGATTAACAGTGAAAATAGATCTGACCAAAGTGCTGCAAACAAGTCAGAACAGCTGCACAGAAAAAGAGGTGTTTGGGATAGGCTGGAGTGTGAGGGAGGATTTTAACAGGCAGCGATGGAGGGGAGACAGATGGAGGCAGAGGGGAAGCACAGAGGAGCAGCTCCAGGTGTTGAGCCTCCTGACACTTGTGCAATTCTGAGGACACTTGTGAAGAAAAAAATAACAAAAGCAATATGAATACAAAGTTAGGTGGAAAGAACAGACTTATCTCACTAGTTTGGTTTAAATATCTTATCTTTGCAAATTTTACCAAAAAACATATTCACTGCTTGCCTCCCCACTCCCCGAAGACCTTGGAAGGGTCTGCGTGCATCAGGGGCCCTCAACCTGAGGTCTTGAGCAGAAATGCAGAGGACACCTTATGTTTTATATCATTGCTTTGGTTATGACAGGAACGTATGTCTAAACAGTATGCATTAAACTCATTTCTAATTTATTAAGTTAATGCAGCACGGGTTTTGTTTGTACATTTGTTTTGGTTATTATCTCTATAACATGACATAAACTGTAACCTACCTTTAGGCTTAGGTTTTAGTTTCACTTAAGTTTGTTTTCAGTAACATATCATCAGCTACTGGCCTAGTTTTAGCAGAAATCATAGTGTATTAAATTTTATTCAGGTAGAAGTCTTAACATCTTTGACTCAACTTTTCTATAATTTCCCCTTATAGCATGGATTTCACAAGTTATCTAAGTTTTCAAGCGTTTAATTTTTTTGGTATTCAGTGAATGCTGGTACTTAGACATTCCTCCTCTTCAGTACAGATGGGGAGGAAGGTATGTGCCTGGATGAGCTAAGCAAAAATTATGCTTAGTATTGAAATCAAATCTTACAAACTTTTAAAAACGTTTAATTTATAAATATGTATATTATTATATTCAGAAATAATAGATGCTCAATAATTTTACCATCAGTGTTAATCTATATATTCTGATAAATCAGCCAATGGAAAGACAAAAAAAAAAATTAAGGCAAGAATCATTATTAGTAGATTTGAAGAAGTAACCTGTCATTTACTATTAATCACTCTTGCTTTTGATGTTGCAACTGCCCACAAATAGTCTGGAATTGATTCTCATTTGTCTGCTCATGCTCAGTGCATTCACCCTCACTGCAGTAATGGCAGTCATCCATTTCTCTGCACAATCCTAGTAGAGCTTGGTAAAACACTTTTGATGGCAAAGTCTATCAGCAGATCAACTTAGATGGGCAATTTAGTTACTAATGAACACAAATCACAAGGAGAACATTGTAATAATACTTATACTTGCTATTTTTTCAGTTTTACAATTTGACTTAAGTTGGTCTCTATTTTCTCTGTTAAAGTAACTCTTCCCAAACTAGGATTCATATCGAGTTATCTCACATATATTGTAGAATTCTCAAAAATAACTCTTCCCCCTCATTGTTATTTGTCATCAAACTTTTGTTCCTTGGGATAATTTTGGGAGATAAAATTTGTTGCTAAATCAAATAGATATTTGTATCCTTCAAATACAAATCAATCCTGACTTTCTTTTGCCCAATTTCTTAGTATGCATTTTTTCTTTTACTAAATTCTAAATCAGACCTCCAGAAAAATGCAATAAATGTTATTTCCTATGGCAGACCTATGTCTTCTATCAAAATCTAAATTTTTTTGGCACTTATTTTAAAGTGTGTGTGCAGGCAGGTAGGGAGAGAGCATATAAACTAGTTATTTGGGGTGCACACTGGTAATTTTTTGTATTGCTAGAATATTTTCCCTATTTTTATATTATTGAAGAATAGTTTAAAATCTTTTAATAGCAGTTACTGATGCCCTGGTTGAGTATGACTAAGCTAATTTCTGAGGAATATGTGCAAAACTCAAAATGTACTATAATTTGAGAAATGATAAAGTTATTTTTAAAATTAGTGGTAGGCAGTAGGTAGATTGTTTTAACGTTAAAAACATGGAAAGATGATGTTTTTGATATTAGTGAATCCGAGAGGTTAAGGAGTCCATCTGGTTTTTATCAAACCATGTAAAATATTGTCTCGTTAAACCTCTTAACATAGGTCGAGCTTGGTGAGGATTCACCAGTTCTAGAACTCAAGTAGATCACACAAGGTATGGAAAGAAGGAAACGAAATAGATCTCAACCCTTGATTCATAAGCACTAAGACAAAAATAACATAGATTACAAGGAATAGGATGGAAAACTGCTAATATGTAAAATTATGATATAGCTATTAACTTATTCATAGTTTTCTTAGATCTATTATCTCTTAAGTATTTGTCATGCATAGGAGGATTTATTTGAATAATCCTCAGTACTTAAGCTTAATAGCACTGGCTTTGTGGATCTAAGAAGACACGCATGAGATGCGATGCATCTCATTTTGAGGTTTGTTTATTTTGGTACCCACTATTTAGCTTTAAAAGAGAGGAAAGATTGCCTAATGGATATCACTGAAGCAGTGATTTGTGACCTTCCTGAACATAATTCAAATTGTCACAGGTTTCTGGGCATTTCTGACCAAGCTTCCTTTCATCCTACATGTTCTGAGGTATCTTGAAGTTTTATACCTTACAAAGCAGCTGAAAATGCCGCCTTCCACACACAATACCAATTAGCTGTCATTTCATGGTGGATACTTTAAAATTCAGTAACATCTAGAACTTCTGTTAGCTATCTTGACAGGTCTGTTCCAGATCTATTTCCCTTTGGTCAAACAGATATTAGAAACTATTCAGTCTTTAACTTTCTTTTATAAAATGCAACCTTAGAAGGCAGCTATGGTAACATGGAAAGCTGGGTATAGAGCAAAGGTTTTGAGTTTAATGCTCAGCTCAGCCATTTACTAGTTTCCTATTCCTGACCAAGTCTGTTTCCTTATCTGCAAAACGAAGAGAATGATATATAATAGTGTTGTTATGATTAGTAAACAAGAAAAAGTATAGGAAAATGCTTTGTATACTGTAAATTACAATGTACACTGGGATAGATTATGTGTCATTTCTAAAATCTTGCCATTGTTTTAACAAATAACTATATATCAAGAGCCCATTTTGTGCTTAATCATCTGATGGATGAAAACAAAACAAAGCAAACACACAAAAAACCAACAATAACAGACTCGATCCTGCCAGCAAGAAGATTACAGTTCAGGTGGGAAGATAAGTAACATCTGTATCCACGAAAAATCAGTAAAATTAATTCTAAAAAAATCCATAAGAAAAAGATAGTATAAAATAGAATACTGTCTACATTCCTAAAATCTAGAAGTATTCATGTTAGGAGCACAATTACTATTGCATAGTTCTTATTTAGAAACTATCTAGCTGATAGTTTTTTAACTAGACCTTGAAGGTAGGACAAGATTTAAATTGATGGAAAGGAAAGAGAGTCTGACTCTGGATAGGAGATCAGAGGTAACGGAAATGCAAGTAGAGTGGGGAGCGAAGGTAAAAAAAATACGATATAAGGGGAAGATAAAGAAAGAGTTCCGGGAAGAAGGGGTCAATTTTGGGAAAGATGAATGAGTTAGAGAATGAAAGTCTCACTGCAATTGATAGAAACTGTGAAGCTTGGAAAAGAAAGGAAAGAAAAGGAAGATGATGTGAGTAGAAGGAAGACGAGGGTCATGAACAGTCCAGTTTAAGGTATATTAATTTTGCGAGAACACTGTGATATTCAAATGAAGATGTCTACTCTAGGAAATTTAAGCTATGAAATTTGAACATTTTTTTTCCTTCTAATTGGATAAAACACAGAAGCCCCAAAACAAAATGCACTGGATACATTTAAGAAAACTGAAATTTAAATATTCAGTCTAGGTCAGCATAAACTGCTATAATATAATTTGCTATTGAGGATTTGTACTTAGTGTCTTTGTGAAATGGACCACAGTGTCTTTCTGAAACATATATCATGCTGATCATTATTAAGAGTTATTTTACAAAAAAATTCTTGAAGCATATTTAAGGTTTTCAGAATGTAAGTGTTTTTATGAAAACACTCAGATTTTTAGCTAATCTTAGCTAATCTAAGGAAGATTAGCAAAAGATAATATACCATGTATCTTTTTACTATTCATCATTTTAAACCATGGGAATTATTAATATCTCATGTATTCAATAACATTTTTCTTTATAAACCAATATCATTCAAGACAAAGGCTCTTTATTATCTTCCCAAACACTCTAATCAATACTAATTTCAAAGCCTTGCTCATGCTCTTTTCCCCACAGGATGGAAGTCCCATGAAACTTTAATAAATAACTTATTTCTAAACCCAGATCAAGTCCCAGTTCTTCCCTCCAATTTATTACTAAGTGATTTTTCTCTTCTTACCTATCGTATTATACACCACTTCACCTTTATTTTTATACTGCCATTTACTGTGTCAATTTCACTTATATTGCAAGCTCCTCAACCAGAGGAATATGTTTTATGCATTTTTCCCTCTCTTGTTGGTGAATCTTAATCTTTTTGGCATTTTCACTCTTTGACACTCTAGTGGAAGCTATGAGCATATTCCCCCCACCAAATGCATATGCAAACGTACACACCACATTTTGCATATAATTTCAGAAAAAATATTCTGAAACTCTTGAGGCAGCATGGGTGTCAGGATAAGATATCCTGACTTAGTGTTTAACAAACATCCCTGGACAAAGTAGGAATTTAATACACGCTTGTCAACAGATTAACTATAGGTACTCAAATAATTTTTGATTGGTTTAACAAAAGTAACTAGACCAGGCACTCGGGAAGAACTGGGGCAGAAAATTGATAATAGTCAGTCCAAGGAGGGGAAAGAGTCAGAGATTTAGGGACAATTAAAGCTTTGGCCTTAGGTATTAATCCAGCTACAGCTGTCTTTTTCTAATAAAAACTTGTTACCAAGTACACATTTCTTATAGAAAAGCAGGTAGTATATCTGTGGATGCAGGAAGCCTCAGAGTGCAAGATGCCTTAAAGAACCTTGTGCTCCAAAGTAAAAATACACATGACAGTGAACAGGAGGAAGGAGGAGGATATGCTGGAATGCAAATCACACCCTTGGTTTCCTGATGAAGCATGACTCAGAAGCTACCAAAGATATTAACCAATCACCAGGCAGAGGTATGCCGAACCGTGTAAAGTAGAGAAGAGTTCAGAAGGTAACTGGAAAAGTGATATCTGAAGCATTTCAAAAAGTGAACAACTCCAACAAGATTAGTAAGAATAACAGCCATGATAGATATAATTATCATCTATTGAACATTTCTCTGTGTCAAGCACCATACTAATCACTTTACATGCATTATCTCTCAGTAAATTGAATATATTTTATTATCTCAGCAGCTTGAATATGTTTCATTAAAGCTTAGAAAATGGAGATGGGTCCATCCATCTACCCAGGACATTGTACACCAGGATATCCAGGAAAGGGAAGTAAGATGTAAAATATGAGTTGAAATATAAGCAATCTACTTAACATCTACTTTCCAGTAGATACGTAGTCAGATATGCAGTCTTCTACATACAAAGGCAATACTTAATCTTCCCAAATCACAAAAATTTTTTTAAAAGATTTTAAAAATACTTTTCTATCTGAGGTTCTACTAATTTATACTTTTTATTACGACTACTAATGATACTAATTAACATCTCACTTTTATCACAAAATAAGTTTGATTACTAACTATAATCTCAACACAACTTAGTTTAAATGCTCTACTAATAGTTTTCAGGTACAAAACTTGAGCAGTCCTCTTTGGAAATAAAATTTAGTTAGTTTTAAATATTTCTATTTCAAAAGGCAAGCTTCCTTTTAATAAGCCAAAAATATCACTTTTGAGAAACATAATCAGTGCTCTCAAACAAGCAATAGTAATCTGCTTCTCCTAATAAAAGGTCGAGATATTGAAATTACGTTTTAACATCTTAGAAGAAAGCACATACTACATTCAATCAGTAAATACTTATTGAATATTGACTATGTGTAAGATATTGTTTGGGATATAAAGACAATTAAGACATTCTCCTTGCTCTCAAGGAGCTCATGTTGTAACAGGGAAGGTAAACAGTATACACAGACAACTCTATCATAAGGCAGAAGGTGCCAGTGTCTTAGGAGATCATTATCTCAGTTCCACCAGCTGGCACTGTGGATCACAGATGACGTGACTCAACAGCACTTACAGATCATGAAGTCTTGTTGAATGACTTAACCTTAAATAGTTTTTATCTGTTTATCCATCATGTATTTTATTTAAATATTCACTTTCTTTACTTTAGAAACAATAATACATGGTCTTATAATTTTTACCAAAAGTATTTTGTGGATCTTTCTTAGTTCTTTATATTATATTCTCCTTGAAAAAACAAAGCCTTTAAAAAAATCTAGACTATCTGGCTAAATGCTCATCTCATAGTAAGCAAAAGAAAAATATTTGCTCACTGGATACCTAAAACTACAGGAATATGTACTGACTAAAATATAGATCATCACAGCTATAACGGTTATAAATATCTTTTAATTTTTAATTTGTTGCTATGCATTTGACTATGATAAGCAACATTTAGGCAATGGTTAATTTTAGAGAATTACATCAAATGTCTTATAACTTTCAAAATCAGCCTTCAGCAGAGTGGGTATTATTTGGAATGTTGACATTCACATATTTTTGTTTAAAGTGAAATTAAATGTAAAATAGTGAAAAGCAAAAGCATTTTGTCTAAAAACAATTTTCTTGAAAAGCAATGCCAATCTAGGTATTTTATGGAATATGGCTTTTAGAACCGATTGCACTCATTCTATATTCATGAGCCTTTAATGCTTCTCTTCCTCTCTCATTTGAGAGTGCATTAGTAAGTCTTTCAAGCATAGGAAAATAAAGAGATTCTTCTCTGCCACTTTCCCAGATGCCTTGAAGTTACCGCAACTTTTATCTACTTGCCCCAAGACAATGAATTAGATGGCAAGGCGGCAGGGAAATGCATGTATAAAATGCTAAAAAAATAAAATAAAATCAATGTTATGATAAACTCTAGCTTGTATGATGGAAGTAAAACCCATTTTTTATAAACATTCTGTGGTAACATATTCTTGAGCTCTCACTGCTCTCTTAATGTACTTAGAGGCCACAAAATCAGGAAACACAGAGAGAGAAGGTATGGGGCAATTTTGTTTCAAACATAAACCTACAAAGAGCAAATGTTCTCCTTGTTTCCACCCCTGCCCCACTCAGTCTATTCTAGCAAGAAGGGTTTATTCAAAATGACCCTTTAAAACATCTAAGTTGGAACACGTCACTCTTCTGCTCAAAACTCCCCAATGGTTTCCCATCTCATTCAGAATAAAAGCCAAACTCAACCCAGTGCCCTACACCATCTGTCCCCATGCTACCTCTCTGAAATAAGCTTTTGGTCCTTTCTCAGCCCACTCCACCCAGTCCATAATAGCCTCTTTGCTTTCCTCAAGTCAACAGGCGTGGTCCCACACCTCTTATTGAAGCTCAATTCATCACCTCCTTCAGATCTATGCTCCAATGTGACCTTCACTGACACCCTATTTAAAAATGCATTCTGCCTTTATCCCCCCCAACCTGGCACTCCCTACTTTCTTTCCTTGTTTTTTTTTATTTTGACCTTTTTTTTTTTTTTGGTGAGGACGATTGACCCTGAGCCAACATCCATTGCCAGTCTTCCTCTTTTTGCTGAGGAAGATTGGTCCTGAGCTAATGTCCATGCCCATCTTCCTCTACTTTATATGGGATGCCATCACAGCATGGCCTGATGAGCACTGCAAAGGTCCATGCTCGGGATCCAAACATGCCAACACAGGGGGGCTGCCGAAGTGGAATACATGAGCTTAACCACTATGCCACTGGGCCAGCCCCTATTTTGACTTTTTTGATAGCACTTACCAACTTAAAACATACTACCAGCAAAGTCCTTCCCTTCCTTCCTTCCTTCCTTCCTCCCTCTCTCTTTTCTCCTTTCCTTCTTTTCTCCACTTCTTTGCTACCCCCACTAAATGGTAAGCTCTTTGAGGGCTAGAAGTTATTGATACTGAGTAATTTTGAGTTAATGCTCAGAGTTTTTTGAATTAATGAAAGAATAAATAATTCTTTAGATCCTATTGGCTCTAACTCTGAACCCGACCTCTCCTGCACTGAGTCACAGCCATACGAGTGTATGTAAGTAGCATCATTCCTCTGACACTTAATTTTCTTGTTTCCAAAATGGGCATAATAATAGTGCAAACTTCACAGAGGGTTTAAAGTAGGATTAAATGAATAATGCACAAAAATACTTAGAATAGCACCAGGCATGTAATTAAAACTCTCTTACATGTAAACTCTTATTATTAAATTTAACAAATTTTTTAAAGACCCCCTAAAAACTTCATATTTCTTCAAACATCTTCCATATTTTCTTTTTGTTTTAAAATATTTGTCATGTAGCTAAAATGTGCAGATAATTCTTAAGAATTTTACATTTTGAAATATTTTTAAATCCTTAAGATTAATATATTGCAGCCCCAAACCAAAGACATATTAAATGCAATTATAAAATTTTATTTATAATAGTGTCTGAACATATATAGGAACTCAAATATTAAAAATACTACAGAAGATTATAATCTCTAATGATAATTATTGATGAAAACAATATCTGTTAACACAAGAATACTTTGCAATATGAGAAAAGTGGAACTTTATAAAAATCCTTAAATATAATCAAATCTATAAAATAATTTAATATATCATGTGTATTGTTGCAATCATTACAAATTATACTAGAAAATACTTAAAATTCTAAAACTAAATTAAAGTTAAAGTAAACCAAATCACTTGCAATTAACATATTTTATAGGATTATCTCATGTTACATTAACCAAAAGTAATAGATATAACTCTTAATATATAAAATATATCATGTACAAAATAAATGTAGTTTGGATGAAACAAAATATTATCCAACATAAATAAAATCATCTAATAACTTAAAATGTGCAGAATATTGCGTATATAATAAGACATTGATTTTAAATGTGATGTATGTTTCCATACGCACATAATGTTTCTATTAGGGGATTTAAGAGGCTGTTAACAGTAGTTGCCTCTGGGAAGATAATAAGGTATCTGAAAGAAGACATTTTTCAATTCATATATTTTTGGATTATTTGAGTATTTTAAATATTTTTAGGGAATACTTTATCATTTAAAAATCAAGTTAAAATATTTCCTAAAAATCATTGTTCTTTACTAGCAATAAATCATACTTTTCTAAAAACTACCAGTTTCCAATGTAGGGTATTAAGCATATATTGAAAATCTATACAGAAAGAATATCTATGTTTTTCAGCAATAGAACTTTTCTGTGCTTTGAATTCAATTTATGATATAATTGAGGAAATGGTTAAAAACAGAGAAGGAAGAAAAGGTAGAGAAGAGGTGAAAGGGCAAAGGTAAAGCAAAAGAATGATTCTCTATTTCAAAGATAGTTAGCATTGACCCAAATCATCCAAAACAGTGGTCCCATTACAGTGGAATTGGTATATATTATTATATAACATGTTTTCACTCTTAATTATCTATCACAAAATGAACATTTAAATTAGCACACATTCATTTGGAACTTAACAGTGAGCTACCTGGCTGATTTATTCTAGGGAAGTAAAGACTGATAAAAGAAAGAAGTCATATTTTACCTTGTATAGAAATGAGAGTTGACTATAACTAATTCCAGTTCATGAAGACTTTTATTACCAAGGCCACACATTAAGTTACCATATTAGTTTGAGGACAAACAGAAATGAGTAAGAAACAAATGAAAAAAACCTCAACAAGGATGATTCATTCAGCAATATCCACCAAAGATTTTTAAGTGCTTACGTAGTAACAGCTAAGCACTGCTGGGTCAGTCAACACAGAGGATATAACTGGAAACAACATAGAAATGGTTCCTGCACTCAAAGAGCACTTAAGTTCAATGTGACTTTTTGCATTGTGACGATAAACATTAATTTTTCATTGCTATAATTTTATAATTTAATGCATTATTGTTTGAAGAAAAGTATAGAAATATACCCATAAATCTCAGATTTTCTGATACAGTTATTCTCAAACGAGTAATCAGTAATCAGAGATTTTTAAAGATCATATCAGCTTGTATTTCTGTTACAGTCTCACTATTTTATCTTTAGCCAGAAGATTTATTTTTCACTGCATTTTTTTTCAGATATTTTCTGAAAATGTGTTTTCACACCCAGAGGATGTAAGATCACAGAGTGTTCCCATTACAAAGAAAAGAAATAAACAAGAAAAAAAAAATCTGTGATGCCATATTTTGAGAAAATATGTTATCAAAACAATTGGAAAAAATTCTAAGGTTAAAATTTTAGCAATATATATTTAAAGTACCTCTCTACATCCCACTTAAGATTTCCTTCAATTAAGTTTAGTCCCATTAGTATTCTCACCTGTAAGATATGAATTTATAAATACATTTCTTTTTTAAGAGCAAATAAGTATTAAACATCTTCAAACTTAAACTCTACTTAGAGTTTCCCAAAATATAAAAAAAATTTCAATTTTCAAATCCCTCTCTACCACACAAAGTTTGCCAATTTTTGACAGTTCTTCAGTAATTTTGAAAAGTGACAAATTTATACTTTTATAATATGGAAAAACTGAACATTTACTCAGATATAAATAATAAAAATTTATTTTTAAGCAGCCAGCCACATTACATTGCTAAATTTACAATGTTAGTGTCTGCCAATAGTAGATACATTCCACAGTACTCTAAGCATAGGGAGCAGCATGTGCTAGGGTCCTGAGGCAGGAAAAAGTTTGGAATATTAAAAACTTGAAAGAAGGCCAATGTGGCAAGAGCATGAGAATGAGAGGAATAGTATGAGAAATTAGGCTGGTGAGTAGCAGTAGCCAGATAATGCATGGACTGCAAAGTCAAGTTAAGAAGAGTAGACTTGAGAAGGCAAGTTGGTTTGATCATGGTTTGCCAATAGAGGTAGAGGAAAGTACACAGATTTAAAAGATATTTATGAGCTAAAAATGATCAAGACATCATATATTTTGGCTTAAGGATGAGAGACAAGTGAAAACAAGGATGACTCCCAGGTGTCTAGATAACACAACTAGATGGATGGTGGAATCATTCCTTAAGATCAAAGACTTTGGGGAAGGACTAGATGCATTGGTGAAGAGGAGGAGTTTTGGATGTGGTGAACGTGAGGTGTCTTTAAGACACCAAAATAGATGTGTTAAATTGGCAGTTGTAATACACCTCAGGACTCCTAGCAAGACACAAATCGTTTAGTTCACCCTCCAAATTTGGCAGGAGTGCTGGCATTCTCAAACAAATACATATCCATTGTTTGAGATTGAGGTAAAGAAAAGAGAAGCTTTCATTAAAGAATGAACTAAGCGTCTCTCATGATACAGGGGCCGCTCAGAGTACAGCTCATGCATCACCTCCTCTGTGAAGCCATTGCTGTCTTTGACTAATTGATCATTCACTCTCATGTGCTTTCAAAAAGCTTTGCACTTTCCTGTTGCAACTTACAGAAGAGGCTTCAAGAACTGGGCAATATCTTCTCTTTCCAACCCGGGGAAAGAGAAGGTGCGGAGCGTTATACTTGCTATGCCCTTGTAACTGCAGGCCATGTAGACTGGATCTGGCTAATGGTCTGTCACCAGAGATTTTGCCTCTTATAGGGTCAAAGGTAGTTAATTGCTGGCGAGAAACCTTCCAGTACTTTCCTCTCTACTGCAGTGAATCTTTAAACATTATGTTGAGACGACCATGTTATAAGTCATTGAAACCCTCATCAAAGTCCCTGAATGACTGTAAATCAGAGGACCTCCCCCTGCCCCTCACCACGCACACACACACTGATCCACAATAGTTATGTAGTATGAGCAAGAAATAGGCTTCAGTGTTTAAGCCACTGAGATTTTCATTTGTTATCACAACACATCCTCCCCTGTCCTGAATATTTCATGCTCACATCTGAGTCTATTATCATCACTTATATATGGTGTCTCTCCCAGCTAGACTGTACTTTATTCTTCTGTGGGTGGTTGATAGTGTCTGGGAGTTTGCGCTCTGTAAATATTGTTGAGCAGACTGATGAATGACTAAAAGATCGAGGACAAAATCCCCAACCTTATCCACCCTTATAAGAAAACTCACGTGGATAATATGGAAGCCAAAGGAGCGTTTACGTGCTGGGCCACTTACATGTCTACTTACCTTGCAGAAAAATACCGTGGTCAATTACAGATCCTCACGTTAGCACTGAAAGGTGTCAGCGATGTCATCTGGTAAAATCCCCACGTCATGAAGTTAGTGACAGGTTGAGGGGTTTTATATTATTTGCTTGTTTTTAAATTTGAAGAAAGATCTCTAAATACTTATGCTCAGTCTTCATTGTCTGTTGGTTCCATAGACTAGTTCCCTACTCACTACATTAAAGGAAGAGAAGCAATCTCCTTTCACATCTGTGTATCTTCCTCTACTCTACAAGAAAGTTTATCCACAACCAAGAAAGGGAGTGCAATGTATTGATGCTGGTTCAACAAAAGAAAGCTTAACAGCTTTGACCTGATAGCCATTATAACTAATAGCTATTAACTCAATTCCTCAGAAGGCAGCAGATCAACATGGATCTGCTTGACTGAGAATGACCAATTGCCAGATTCATTGTAGGCTTTAAAAAAAAATCTAGTGTAAATTCACACAAAATCA
The DNA here is from genome assembly GCF_057802395.1 of Ceratotherium simum simum. Classification (NCBI taxonomy): domain Eukaryota; kingdom Metazoa; phylum Chordata; class Mammalia; order Perissodactyla; family Rhinocerotidae; genus Ceratotherium; species Ceratotherium simum. The sequence goes on from NC_141924.1 coordinate 41,127,776, forward strand.
CCTATATGTGAATATAGCATGAGCATTATAATTTTGGTATTGGAATTCTAATAAATTTCATGCATTTAGAGTATGAGGATATCATATATTCAAAATAAGCCACTGTATGGGCCGGCCCTGTGGCTTGGGAGTTAAGTGCGCGCGCTGCGATGCTGGCGGCCCGGGTTCGGATCCCGGGTGCGCATCGAGGTACCACTTCTCCGTTCATCCTGAGGCCGAGTCCCACATACAGCAACTAGAAGGATGTGCAGCTACGACACACAACTATCCACTGGGGCTTTGGGGGGAAAAAATAAAATAAATAAAATCTTTAAAAAAAAAAAAAAAATAAGCCACTGTAAATCCTGTATATCCATCATACTATACTTACATATGCTTAATGGGATCTTAAATGTACTATAATTCCTTGAAAATTGGTAATAATTTTTAGAGAACTTTTAAAAACTATAAATTATTACCCATTGGTAGGTTGCAACATTAACTTAGTTGGTCATGACTAGTATTTTTTAATGAAATAGCAAAAAAGAGAATTGAAAAGAAAGCATCAGAATGCATCACCAGTAAGAAATAGTTCACAGAACTTTTGTTCATATTGTGTTTACGTGTTTGACTGTGTACCGAGTTTGGATGTCAAATGTTAGAGAATATAGATTTAACGGATTCATTCACTCATTCAGCAAACATCCTATAGAATGCTCTCTTCCTACTGTCTGTCAGGCACTGGAGAGTCAGAGATGATAAAAAATACCATTGCAAAATCCTGAAAAACTCGCATTTAGTGGAGCGATCAGACAAATTAAAAAATCAAAATACACTATATATGCAAGTATATGTGTATATATGTACTAAAACATAAAATATTTAGGATACAAGACAGCCTTGGTTCCACAGATAAGGAAAAAACAGAGCATATCGCTTAGTGACCGTATAGTCCATTATAACACCTTGCTATATTCATATGTAGATGGTTTTGTGTGAATTCAGCAAAATCTCCATTTTCAAAATATGTTATTATCAGAATATAATGTCTATAGGAGTCTTAGGGGAGAAAGAGGGCCATTTAAGATTGATGCTTAATTATTACTTCATTACTGCTGCAGCATATTGAGTGGTACTGCAGTCTCACAAAAGTTAATATGCCTCTGTAAGCACCTAGTTTACTATCACAGAGTGACCGAGGTAGACTCGGGTTATTGAGTTCTTGAAATCAGGATATGAAGCTAGATAGAGGAAAAATAATTTCCGGTTAATGCTCTGAGACCTCTGTTGTCTAATGATAATCGACACAAAATGATTTGTTTCATTATGTTTTCAGTGTTTATTTACTTTTGTTTCAAAATCTAAATTAGAGTTTTGTAGGATATAATCAAATATATACTCAAAAGGAAATTACATTGAAAAAATTCATTACTGTGATAAAAAGCCAAGGTGTTCATTTAAATTTAAAGAAATAATAAAACTGGGAGTAGGCCCTGTGTTCAATTCCCTTAGAAATGAGGGCAAAAGGAGAAAGGTTATTAAGATTTAGTAAAAGATATATAGAAAGTGTCAAGGAATATATGCCATAAAAGAAAAGGAGTTACTCTTCTAAAGATCAAAATGAAGGATGAAAATATACACCTATAAGACACCTGAGAACGCATTTTGAAAGTCAGGGTAGAGATAGTATTATTCCATGATCGCAACCATAAAAAAATGTAAGCATATGAACACAGACTGGAAACGTATTACGCAGAAACGAGATACCACATGTATTTAAGTAATGTTGAGGTTATGTGTGATCGTATTGTTTTGAAAATTTCCTTAATAATGTTTGTAGAATGTTTTTAATTAAAATATTAAAGCAAGGTAAAACCCACGAAACCAGTATCTTTACACTTCAGCCACATATGCCTTTTGTCTCTTCCATAAGTGGACCAAGCTCGTTCCCACGCAGAGCTTCTGCAGTGGGCGCTTCCTCTGTCTACAACGCTCCTCCCCTGATATTTACAGACCTGGCTCCTTCTCCTTTTATGTCTCAACTTACATATTTTTGATTGACCAGAGTCCCTAATATTACTTTTTTAAATTTATTAGCCTGTTTTATTGTTTTATAACATTTCTTACTATTTGAAGCTACCTTAGTTATGTTTTATTGTTGTTAATTTTCTGTCTCCTTCTCTAGAATGCAAGCTCCCTAGAAGCAGGGAACTTGTCTGCTATGTTTGCTTCTGTCTTCCCAGCATCCAAAACAGCACCTGGTATGTAAGAGGTACATCCTGGCACTTACTGAAAAAATACACTATTCCTAAATAATTCCCTTTCAGTTTGGGGAATAGCAAGGGGAAAATGTATAGTGTTTTTGCGCAAATTTATTCTGTTGCATCTGTAGCAATACCTAGGTAGTTAGGGCAATTATAAAATAAAACTTTATAAACTCCTTGAAATAACCCCCCTTCCATAAAACTAACAAAAATTTGAAGTATTGACATATATATGGGTGGCCCTATACATGGCTTCAGTTGGCTGCTCTCAGCTCTACTGAGCTGAGAATCTAAGAATCCTCAAGTCCTATAAGCGTCTTCCCACTGCATTAAAAAAGAGGCAGCCAAGGCCAATAAGGCAAGGACCCAACTAGAGTTAAATGACACTCAACTCAGCCCTCAGCCTCTCATAGTCAGCCTTTTGACACTGGTATAGTCACACCAGTTGTTAAATTATTGACTACTTCCACACCCGTTTGTAAACAATCATTGCTTCAAGCCTTCTGGGTGCCACTTCTCTCCACATCCTCAACTACTATAAACATTTCCCTAGAATTCCCTGGATCTTCCCCTGACCCATCAACTAAGGGGTCAGTGCCTGGAACAGTAAGGGCCCTCCAGGAGCCTGCCCCAGCATTAAGGCCAGCCGGCATCCTTTCTGATGGGTCAGTGCCCGTACCTTATGAGCCAGGCATTTGTTGCCTTTGCCTGTCTTAAATCTAATCACTTCCTTCTTGCAACAGCAGAACTCTCTTTCCCTGTAGTTAAGTGATGCTATGTCCAACTCTCAAATCCAGGGACGACACAAGGCCTGACTTAGAAAAATATCATATTCCATAGCCCTAACCACAGTGATGGGTTCAGGGCAAGTGATTCAAGTTGTTCCAGTCAACAACAATTATCCTGGAAATTTTTAGGAAAAAAAGACGCTCTTTTTACATGGAGATTTCTTACATAAGCCTATAGTCAGTGAGAGCATTCTTACCACTGTAAAGGAGAAGCCTGACTCCAAATAAACGAATGGCAGAGAAAAGTAGAACTAAGACAGGAGGTGGGGAAAGGTTAGGGGTGGGTTTATATAGGCCTGGTCCTGATCATATGGTTTGATTTCCCATTGTCAGCTATGCCTGAATCTAGAATATTCCTGGACTTTATGGTAACATGAGCTCTAAAATTCTTTTTCTTTCTTAAACCATTTTGAGTTAGGTGACATTTTTACAAGTGAAAGAGTTCCTGACTAATAAAAATAGGGGGCAAGGATGGTCAGATCTATCACTGATTAACAGAGTACCAGACAATTTGCAAACATTATTACATTTCCCTTCCTAGAGAAACAAAACTTTTAGTGGTGAAATATCTTATTGAAGCTCACCATGCTAGGAATTTGTGCCCAGGACTCTAAGACTCCAAGTTTCATGCTGTCATCACATTGCCATGATGGTCATATTGACTCAAACTATAAAGTGGATAAAGTTTGCCTATGACTCGTCAGTCTCTTTTGGTCACATCTTTGCCACCATCTGTTCCTCCTCTCCTGCTACTGAGGACCTTAATGATTATATGATTACTTATGCTTGAGGACTGGCTCTGGAAATAGACTGCTTGGGTTTGAATCCACATCCTACTCCATAATAGTTGTGTGACCCTGGCAAGTTACTTCTTTTCCACAATTTTCTCATTTAAAAATCATAGCTAAATTAGTACCACTCTCATAAGGTTATTGGGAATATTAAATGGAATGAAGCATGGAAAGTACCCAGAAAAACGCCTGATGTAGGAAGAACACAAGAACACGATCACCTTGTATTTGTCCAAAAATCCCCAAAAATACCTATTCTATGTTCTAATCTTGCATTCTTTCTATAGGCCTTTCCCAATTAAATCTCCTGTTTCTTTATACCAGATCAGCTAGAAAGTCAATTACCTTAATCCACATTACAACGTGTATGGCTATTGGCAATCACTTCCAAATGTGTTTGACTCTTAACACAAAGAATTGCCAGTTGACAGACTTCACATCAGGGTTGAATAATAATTGGGGCTTGGATATGTTTCCTGCTTAGCCTTCTCTATCTTGGAATAGAAGAGAAAAAGCATCAATAGATTCAACAACTTCATTAACGTTAGGTTCAGGAAACAGTGAGAAGTTGTGCGTGTGAGCACCAATGAGGAAGAAGATGCGAGGTGAGGCTGGAGAGGTGATGAGGTTGTGGATGAGGTTGTGGTGAAGCTGCAACACTCATTATTCCAATCACATCTCTGTGTACTCCAGGAGGTGGCTTAGGACTATGCAGTTTACAAATAAGAAAACAAATGAGATGACATCTCATATCACAGTGATAAAGCAATGACTAAAGGCCAGCTGAGCCTAGTGACTCAGGCTTAGTGACTTCTCTTATAGATTAGAGAACTGTTCCTTAAATAATTTTAAAATACAAATATAATTTATTTCAAAGTTAGAGTCACAGAACTAATGACAGCATATTAAAATTTCCTTTTCAATGAGAAGAATAAAGACTATATATATCCAATATTCAGTGATATGTTAGATTTTTGTTTTCATTTTTGATAAGAAATAGCAAACTTTTTCATATATTGAGAGAATTACAAAACATACTTTCTTTCTGTATCAAATGTTGGGCAGTATGATTCAGTGGGTGAAAATTATAAAAGGCTTCCTAAGTGTATAATTGCAGGCAGGTAACAACTTCTGAGTCTCCTTTTTGCATCTGTAAAATGGAGAATCTCTTCATTATCAAAATCAAATAGGCAATATAAATTTTTAAAAAATATACTGCTTTACAACTGTCATGAAAACAATGCTTTAATTGTTTATCGCACCTAATAGTAATGCCATTTGTTTGGACTTCTAAACATTATTGTTCTATCTTTCTGCAATCAATCCTGTTCAAGAAATTACCAGTAGGCCAGTCTTTACAAGTAAGATCTTAAAAACATTCAAATCATGTCCCATTCCATTTAAGTATGCCAATTCCATAAACAAATTCAGAGGCTGCTCCCTTATTTATCTACATGTATGTTTTGTGAAGCTAACCTAAAATGTATACAAACTAAGAATTAAATTTCTTGGTTGGCAAAAAAAATAAATCCAGCTGGTAGAGATTAGTATGGGGCCTAGAGTACCAAGCTCCTTGTTCGTGATTCTATAGGAAGCTAAGTCATTAAGATACGAAAAATAAAGAAAGAAGGAAGGAAGAAAGAATAAGGAGAGGGTGGGAAGGGAAGAGACGAGAAAGGAAGAAAATGCAAGGGAAGCAAGGGAATTCAAGAGAATTACTATATTACTCTTTTAGCTGGAGAGCTGAACAAATTTCTGCTCTGGCAGTGAGTAGTAATATGCTTCAATGCATACAGGTCTAAAAGTCCAGAAGTCAAGAGAAATAAACTGTTGCTACGTGTTCAATATATAAATGATGAAACAGATTCTCAAAGGCATAACAGAACTTGTCTACTCCAATTTTTCCTGAAAGAGTCAGCTCTCTCCTATCATCAATATTCATTTCATGGTGTCTAGGAGTGGTTCAGAAAGTATCTGATTCCCCTGGGGAAAAACATTGGAAACTTACATATCAAGTACTTTCTGTTTTTTGGTTGTTTTTTTTTCACAGTTTAAAAGCAGGGCAGTTTTGGTCAATTTAGGAGTATGTTGACTTTTTGTTGAAATGTCACTTTCTTCAATTATTAAACGCAGATGTATCTCAAGGTGACTGTTTGGCTTTTTAAATTTAACATTATAGTTTAACAATAACACTAAAAATGGATACATTACTTGTAATGTCATATTGTTAACTAAGCTTTTTAATATAAGAATTTCCTGTACACAGACAGATAAAACTCAAGCACTTTTAGGCATATAATGGTCTAGTTTATACATATTTAAATATAAAAACTGTGGCTTTGGATTCTGGACATTGGTTACAACAGTATGGTGATGTTATTCTATTTATAGAAGAGATTCTGGTGCTCTAGAAATATGCTCTAATGCCCAATGGTTCACTTTATTCATTCCTCAAATCTGATGAAAATGCTAGGGATTAGGCGGAAAGCCAGCCTTGTAAACCCGGATCTGGCAGACACTCCAAGTCAGAAACAGATTCGATGCTTTGCTACCTTGTCTTTCTCCTGAGAAACTGTGTCAACTTTTCTTCTTAATAATCTTGCTAATTCAAAGCCTGATTGCTAGAGTTCAGCTAGGCCTTAGGAACCTGCCTACCACACGCCCTTGTTTCAAAGGCCATTAAGTCATTTGTCTAAAAAACACTTGTTGATTTTTTTGTTTCAAAAATAAGCAGTTTACATATTTTATAGGTGGTGAACAAAGGCCTATCCACCATTTATATTGCATAGAATACTGGGGTGCAGGACATCACGAGGAAAAAAAGACCCTCAAATAGGCTCTTTGTCCTTCTCAAGGAGAGAGTAACTGATTCCAAATTGACACTTTAGTGAGTGCAGTCTGCTGCTGTGATGCTACGTTGTTGTTTACACTTACAGTCCCTCACATAAAATTATATCTGAAAATACATTATTAATAATCCATCCTAAAAGCAACCTATATGATGTTTCACAATAAAATCCAGAGAGTCCATAGGAAAACGAACCGGTTCCCGATTATCTGTGATGATGAGGATAACCTATGTGATTGTTTAAGGGCCTCCATAACAGACACAGGTGGATTTTGGAAGTACTAAAGCCAATAGAAGGATCTGAACTTCTCTTTAACAATTATTTCAGTTTTATCCACCGGTGTTAATAAGTAAAAAAAGTTATACTGATTCACAGTTTCATAACCTCAGCATTTGCTTGGATCACTTGTGAGTAATCAAAAGAAATTTTGTGAAAGAAAATCTATTTTATCAATTATCCTAAGACTTATACGAGATTCAACATCACATTTTAAAAGTGCTAATACTAAGTTTAGTATAGCTGTGTATGTTTTGTCTGCGTATTTCCATGTGCTTTTGCCTTCATGCTGATGAAAACATGCCAATGAATCTCAAAGTAGCAATTAGGAAATCCAATTATCTGCTTCCAAGCTAGAGTGAGGCCTAGGGTGACAGGCAAGGAGGCTGGCCCAGAAAGGAAATGGTCCTTAGGGAAAAACAGAAGGCTGTTTCCAGAATGCCACACCCAGGGAACTCTCACCAGAGGCATGAGGTGGGTTTGCCTACTTTCCTCTCTGTTCCCATGTGACTGACAAGATGGCTGTAGTCAGGGAGGGTGTGGGAGGCCCACAAGAGGTAGTGCATCTCATTTAAGCACTTGCAGTATAAGAATGTTTCACGTTTAAATAACTCTCTGATTCTATTTGTGTTCAAGTGACTGTGCATTTTATCCTTGATTAACCAGTTGAATTATTTAGAAAGAAAAAGAAAACATTTATCTATCGCAGGAAACAACACACAATTCCTTTTACTATGTAACATCCTTTTGCAAAAATAATTATTTAACTCTAAGCACTTTAGAATTACAAGCAAAGCTTTATTTCACAAATAAACAGGTTCACTAGGATAAGGTAAGACCAAGTTTCAGTACATACCTGGATTTCATTAATTGGATATTTCAACCAAAAATTAATTCCTGCCTGAGGCACTTAGCTAAATATCTTAGGCACAGTATTTGGGGGTGCTGTAGCAGAGTTGAAATCTGGTATGTGCGAAGAAATGTTGTCTGAGGGGCTGTTAGGAAATTTAGGAAATTATATCTTAACCAATTAGTTTCATGAGATTCTTATACTAGCTGAAAAAGGCCATCCTCTTTCTACACCGAAATTTTCCAGCTCCCATTTTGTACGAACAGCTAAGAAATAGAAGGCATTTATTATCTTCATCTGCTTTATAATTTTCCATAGCTCCTCTTTAACAAAATGACTCCCCATGTATATAATTAATATGTTCATCACACAACATGTGAAACTGATATAGGAATGACCAGCATTGTTTCTTTGTATCTCCACAATAGCAGTAACCAAAAAGATGAACTTTGGCCTCCCTCGTTTAGGTTACTGGTAAATTACAGAAACCAGTGGGCCGCGGCCTTCCAAGTATTGAGTGTATTTGAAGAGACAAAACAAAGAGAAGCAGAATGAGTTCTAAACAATTAGAACTTGTGAGTTAACTAAATATAAAAATTATAGAAATTACAGAAATAATTTTTTTAAAAATCTGGTTTGCATCTTTCAAAGACATGGCGGAAAATTCATTTCTAACACAATCATAAATGTGCTATTTTTATTCTAAATTAGGTTTTAATTTGTTTTAGAACTCTCTTAAATATTGTTTTTAAATTAAGGAAACAGGTATTTTTAAAAAGAGGCTTCCTTGCAATAGGACTAAAATTATGTTTAAAACTACAGAAATAGCTTCTGTGTTTACCCTTTCTACAAATTAGCAAGATTTCTCCTTGTACACTTTAAAAGAGAAGTTTTCCCTTTTTTTATTAAAACAGCAAAGGTTCAAGTTTTATTCATATATACGAGAAAGGATGGCATATTCTCTTACTTGCAATAGATAGCATGAATATATGCAATATAATTTAAAATAAATTTATTTTCCTATTACTAACACATACGAGTAGAATGACGTTCATATGCCCTGCTTGCAGTTGATGTTATAGTCAATATAAAAGTAGCTCTTCAAGAACTTTCTTAAAATGACAGAGAAGCTGAAGGAAAAATGCTGTTTCCTTCAGATTAGAAAAATTAAAATTCCTGCTTTAAAAAAAATGGCCACACTTAACGGAGAGGTTTTATCAAGTTTAAAAAATATTTTGAAAAAATATTGATCATTCCTAGAGGGATTATTAAAGACACCAATCCATACCGCCTTACCTGAAAAAGCAATGATAATCATGTCAATTATCTAAAAGATTAAGAACAAGTTTACCTTTATGCAAATATTGAAAGAAATCTGTCAAAGCCTTAGAAAGACAGAAACTTTATCACCCTGTTATGTCCAAATCATGTGAAAATATGATTTCAGCTTGTTACCTGTATATAGAAATGCATCTTGTTGTACTGAGTTTTTTTAAAATCCACGATTCATATGAAAATTACTTCTTTCCAAAGCCATAGAAGGGCTACATAAAGGGAAATATCTAGACCCCATTAATTTTGCCTCTGGGTGTTCTCAGCCTTTCAACTAGAGAACTATTAAAAGCATCCCCCAGACATTGTCATCTTTCTTTGAATGGTACTTTTTACAGGAGTATTCCCCAGTTTCAGCAGATTATATGCTACTATCCATTAGTCTCTAGTCCTTTTAGAAATAGTTACATAATTTAAAATATATATATACATATATATGTATATGCATATATGTGCAAATGTATCCTTCAATGCTAGTTGAAATTATTTATTTAGACTGCCATATACTTTTATCCCTATTTAAATAGCATTGGTTAATTTCAATGAAAAACAAATTCAGCTAGAAGCGTCTCATATATTAAATTTCTGATACAGATATATTTATGATAACTCATTTAAAAATTTTTTTAAAATCACAAGCGGATCAGATATTTAATTTTAGAAAGCATTATTTTTTAGAAAACACTTGCAAGACCTGCACCTACATTATTCTGTGGCAGAAAGTCTAACTTTGGTCTTGGTTTTCTGTAATATTAGACCAAATTTGCTCCATTATGTAATCAAGCTGTTTTATTGTTGCTTTCTCTTCCCAAAATCATTTAATCACTACCATTAGGAAAAGAAATATTATGTTCCAATTTGGAATTAATGATATCTCTTCCCGGCTGCTGCACAAACTGGAAATCATAAGAGCTATAGGTATTTCAGGCTCATATAATTGTCTGTGTTAAGTGTAAGTTGTTTAAGATCAGATGGCTCTAAAAACCTGTTTTGGGAATTCACTCTAAATTGATTTAATATACTGACCTCAAAAGAGATAAATTGATATTATGTCTATGGTGTCATTAGGCTAACGAGAAGTTCAAATTAACTTTCAGATTTCTAACACATTCTGCATTTTATTTATTAATCTTCCACTTCATTTTGAAAATATAATTAGGACAAGCTACTATATTCTAGTTTTATTTACAGTTAGCACCAAGTCTAATATGCAAATCTTATGATGTAAATACCATGTTATCCATTTTCATAATTTCTTGATTAGAACTATCTGATAATTTGACCAGATAGAATAACTAATATTCTCCATTATGAAATGAAGTTCAAAACTATTCTGCAACAACAGTCTATTGTGTGGTATTTTACGGAATTAGTATTTTAGGATTTCCCCTGTATAGTAGTAGCAACCCTAAGTTCTGATAAAAATACATTAAAGTCTAATTACTATATTTGCTCTGAAACATTAACAGGATTTACTAAGATTTTCTTTTAAAAGGAGAAAAGATGAAGATTGTATGAAATTGTTATATTAGAACATTTTGTGGAATGACTAGGGTAATAATTTCCTATATCATTTGATGTCTCTCCTCCATCCACTCACTGTATATTGGAATTAGTTCTGACTTTCAGTACATAAAGCCTTAATTTTTTGGAAGTATGTGAAAAACTAAATACTCATATGCATCTCTTGTAAATGTCACTGCTATAATTCACATTTATAAAGAGTAATGAAAATAAATGTCACAAACCAAGCCCAAACTTTTACCTTTCCTAAGACAGTGGAGAAATAAGCAAACAAAATCTTATTTTGCTCACATGTGAAGCAGTGGGTTTCTTTTTTGTACATCTTTTCACGTCTAAACTTGTTAATTCAGTTGTACACACATAAGGCAATTAAGCGATCGTCCTTTTGTCCTTGTAACCAAAAGGCGGCACCTCTAAAAATTAGAGTTAGCTTTCAACAGAGATACTACATTAAAAAGAAAAAAGGCATTTAAATGTCAAAGCCCTAGAAAGAAGATCTTGTTTTCGTGACTCTAGGTAATTCTACTCAGATAGGAGAGAGAAGTGCCTCAAATGGAAAACGGTTTAGAAAATAACATACATTACATTGACGGGAAATGAAACCAGCTCTTCCCTAAGTTGGTGTAGAAACTTATACACTAAAGATATGTGGTGAAAAAATACTCTCTGGGGTGCATAGATTAGTGTGGAAGATCAGGCAGAGTTGAGCAAGAAGATTCCCTTTTCTTATTCCAAGTGAACATGCAGAAAAAAATGTAAGACTTGGCATTTCACTTGATAAATCAAAGGAAAGGATTTATCTGGACACTAACATCTGCTGGCTTCTCTGTGCTCATGTAGGACCCACTTGGAATGCTTTCCCATTACATTCAGCTGGGCACTTCTCTCCACCTCCTCCCATCTGACAGTAATCACTTAGCTGTGTCTGATGAGTAATAGGAAAGGAAAGCTTCTATCATTGATGATGGAATTAGAAATTGCTGAAGCTGTCCAACAAGTACCTTTTACGTGACCTATTATACAGGCAGCCAAGGCACATAGTTGCTTTGATATCTTTCTCTTTCTTATAATAAGACATGAGAACAAAACATTTTCCCCTTTAAGATTTTTAAAATTTGAGACTATCTTCCTACCATTACTTTTTAAACTTTGTTCCAGTATGAAAGGATTCTTGGCCAACAGAGCTTCCATGTGCCTTCTAAATGGAGTACTGAAATTGTATAAACATCATGTTTACATCTTATTAAAAGAAACTAAGGCAAGGTATGAATTTGATATCCAGGCAATAAAATGCAAACAGATAGGAGAAAGGTAGAATGAAATGACAATTCATACACATACATAACTTTAACACAAAAGTTAAACGGTTGCTTTATTTCACCAAAGGGTTAATATTCAGGAAAGTGAAAATCAACATGTACACAAAGCTAACTAGAAAATTAGCTTTCTCAAAGCAGAAATCCAAGCCTCCTGATAATACTGGTGTCACTTACAAATGTTTTGAAACTTTACATTTTTTTGCCTCCTCCCTCCTTATGGCCAAATAAAGGCCATACCAGAGAACCTCAAGAAAGTAATAATCTGTTTTTAATTTTTTGCTTTTACTCGAGAAACCCCTCAAAGTTCAGACATTTGCACTGATGGGCAATACCAAATAGTCAGCCCCACAGGACAGATGGAAACAAGCAAAGTCAGATGGTTGGCGCTTAAAAGCAACAGCAGTTAAGCAGTTGAAAGTGAGTTGGATCAGGGGTTTATCTTTGTTCCATTTGAAGGAATCAAGTGCGAGATACAGCCTCTTGCAAGAAGATCCAGTCAAACTTGATGCTTCCCCTCTCTGACAGCCCGGGCTGGACGGCTTGTCTACTCCCTTTATTCAGGGAGTTAATTAATTATTCAGTTTAATTGCTTTCTATACTCTAATTTCACAGAGCTTGTACTCTATCTTCTTTTTTTTTTCCTCTGAGCAGAAAGAAATCTTTCTCCTTTCTTCACCACTCCCCTTATCTATGAATAGGAAATCCTCTCCAAGAGGAGAAAGAAACCCTGTGTGTGCTTAAGATGGGAGGAGGGTGAAGATGAGAGAGAGATTGAGAAAGGGGTGGCGGGAGGTGAGAGATTGGGAATGAGGGTGAGGGACGGAGGAGAGAGAATGAGAGAAGGGGAAAGAGAGAGCAAGAAGATGGGGGATGCCCAACATCAACTCCAGGCTCTAAATCACTGGCGGACGCTGTGCAAAGTGCTTTTCCAGGATATGCACATGTGGTCTCATTATTATTTCTCACAATAGGCCACGCGGGGCTCCCTCCCCAGGTTTCAGTCTCCCACCACCAAAACCCAAGTGTACCGAGAACAAAATCTTGCGGAGGGATTCAAGCAAACAAGCACCACCGAGGTGGCCGTGCAGCCAGTCCCGCTGCCTTACCTGGAGGGCGGACCAGGAGGTGGTGCAGGTCTCCGTCCCCACTGCTCTCCCCGCGCGGACCGGCGCGAGGCACACGCGTCCTCTCGCTGCCTCTGCTCTTGGAGGGGCAGCCTGCAACACAAAAGGGGTGTGTGGGTGTGGGTGTGTGGGAGGCTTTCCAGGGCCACCAGCTGGTCCCAGCTGGCCGCCCCCACCCTACACACACCCCTTCGGGGCACTGAGCCCCAGTCTCAGCTGAGCAGTACCCTGGGGGGCTTGCCCAGGGTGCAGCCTCAAGTTGCCCCTGCTAAGTGCTGCTGCCGCCACCGCTGCAGAAGAAGAAGGTGGAAAGACAGTGGGGGCAGTACTCGGTCTAGAGCATCCCCACACTGCAGCTTCTCCAGGAATCCCTCCAGTGAGGAGGCGGCCGCCCATCATCCCCCAGCCCCGGCTGCCTGATTGGTTCCACCTCGGGTACGCTGCGCCAAGGAGCCAATCCGGGCTCACTAATAATAGGTGGATCCGCTCAGCCAACATCGCCCATCCCAGTTCTGTTAGTGTCTCTCCATCCCCACAGCGGACAGGGACCTGAGGAGGGGGGTTGAGGAGGGTTGGGGGAGGGGGGTGAACTAAGAGGGGGACAGATCCCAAGGAGACACAATCAAGGGCATCCGGTAAACCCTCTGGGTAGGCGCAGGGATGCCCCGAAACCTGTTCTGCAAGCCATATGCACAGGAGGAGACAGCATAATACAAAGCTTTTTTTTTTTTTTTAATTTCAATCAAAACCTGTCCTGATACTGAGCATGCCCAGACTGCAACAGCGCCTTAGGAGTTCCGATGTGTGTGGGTTCGCAGGCTGTGGGTTTTCGAAAAGATGGAAACGGGGAAGGAGAGGCAGAAGTTTGTCTTTGGCCATTTGACCCGGCGGAGTTGTGAAGGCAGAGCAGGGCGGGGATGTGAAAGGATTCCGCGGGAGTGTCCTCACACTGAGCCACAGGGAGCTGGCCCTCTGGACTACCGGAGACTAACAGTATTATTCTGTCGAGCTCGGGGGAGTGGAAGCGGGGGTAGAATAACCTGAGCCTGGCTGGATGCCTGGAGACTTTTCGTGAAGGGTGCGGTGAAGCGGGGATGCAGGGGAAGCTCCGTCCCATAGGTGGGGCCGGGGAGCGCGACTCCACCCAGCAGCCGGCTGCCAGGCAGTGGCGAGTGCGCTGGGAGTTTCCACTGCAGCGACCAATAAGTTTGTAGACTTGGGTCAAGTGCGACAGTGTTGGGGATGCAGTTTCTGCCAGCCCCCTCCCCCATCTCTCTCCACCCCTTGCCAGCGCAGCGACGGCTAAAGCGTGGGCTCCCCCCACCCCCTCTTTCCCTTGAACGATTCTGCTCGGAAGTAAGAAGCTTTTCCCTTGTGAGAGCGGTGCTGACCTGATTGTCTCTAAGCCTTGGAGCAATTTATAGCTGGGTAATAACGAGAGATACCAAACGGGGAGGTGCAGCGGGTGGGGGAAGGGACTGCGAGCGAGGCGAGGGGCGGAGCGGAACCGAGCCCCGGGCGGGAGCAAGTCCATTCTCTGCTCCACAGGTGAAAAGCTTTCAAAGTGAAAAGAAGTATTTTCGTTTCTCACTTACTGACCTTGTTTAATGGCCTTTGAACTTCTGCTTTGTTTTGCTTAGAAATCCTAGCAGTTTGTGTAAACTTGATCAAATGAGAACTACAAATGAGAACTCTCCTAATTGGGCTCTTTATTTTACCGTGAAGATTATCATGGCATCTCAAGGAAGGAAATAAATACCTCAATTCCCCAAACCCATCTACTTTGAACTGGAGTTTCATTAACATTGGTTTGCAAAGGTAACTGTAGCAAGAATTCAATTAACAGTAACACATTTCTTCAAGCTTTAATTAAATCTCTCCTATTTATGTAATGTTTAAGATTAAGATCCTTATTTAAGTAGTATAGGGGAAAAGAAGACAACCTTGATATAAACTAATCCTTTTAATGACAAATACTTGTATAGTCTCAAAAATTGTAATTTCACGTAAATATGTATCTTCCATTTTCTAAAATATTCCTCAAATCTTATTTTGGAATAGTTTTGTAGTTGGAGAAATGTTAATTTAAAATCAATTTTAAATATTTGATGAAGGAAAAGAGGAGGAGGAAAGAGGAAGGAGGAGGAGAAAAAGAAGGATCAATTATCTAATATTGTTTTCCAATAAATGTCTTAGTATGAGAGGATTATTATAATATCTACCTAATGGAGATCTTTATTCTAAAAATACTCCTAGCATTTCAATAATTAAAGCTGCATGTTTTTAATAGCTGCATCCAGTAGCTACATGTAGAAACAAGTAAACTTATTTTAGAAGAAATAAGTAGAATATGAATCCAGATTAGTTATCTCTGTTCCAGACTTTGATTCTATCATCAATATTTTAGCCAATTTCTCTTCCTGTCTACCTCACATTCTACCCAACAATCACTCTTTCTCAGTGGTCAGAATCCGAGACAACGTTAATGGTGTTAGATGTTTGTATCCCAAAGTTCCTTGAGGGAGACTGCTGGCTACCCTCAGAAATGAGTTTTATGTGTATATTGTAATTAACTCCAGAATTAATAGCATTTCTGTTCATGAATATTAAGACACTACTTATATAGTGGGTGTAGATATACTCTAGTTTTTGCAAGACTAAGATTTTTATTTTCTCCTCCATTTTTATGTTGTCCCCAAGCTTTGGGAATGGGCTGAAGACCTCTCCCTGGTCCTACTGGGTTGCCATATCATAGTCTTCTGTTGCAGAGAGTGTGTATCTTCTCTTTGCCCTTTATAGCACACTTATCTCTGTGAAAAGAAAGATTAGGTCAATTGTCCTTTCTTGCTCTTTATCGCATTTCTCAAATACTTTTCAATGTAGAGTCTCATGTCTTATGCTACTGAGATGTAACTCATCTCCTGGTTGCATGGTATTTTAAAAAAATTATTTTCTATTTTCAGAACTGTGTTTATTTATTTTGCTTAATGTTTTGATTCTTCATTCTTAAAAAAAACCAACTTTTGTTCATTTTTTCTTCACATTTTTGCTCTGATGGAGATCTCATTGTTATCATTTTCTTTATTCCTTTTTCAATGGATTTCTCTTTTTACGACTTTGATGTTCCCTTTGCCATCTATTTTGGACTACAGGATTAGAATAGAAACTAAATTAGATTGGGGCACTGAGGAGAAAAGTGTCTCTTATGGCAAGAGTGGGAATTAGAGACTTTAGAAACTAGAAATTCATTAAGTGCAAACTTAGTGAAGGTTTTCTGTAGACCACAGAAAGAATGCAGGAGAGCAGTACGAAGAAAATTCTCTGTGTTGGTGGAAAGGCTTGTATATCCTCGTTGATCAATGGTTCTGGAATTTCATTTAATCAAGACTCTCATATATCTTTAAACTTTATATCTTTAAGGACCACACTAGTTGCCTGGTAAAATCTATTCATAAGTATCATTACCCAGAGTTGTGAAAAAATAACCAGCTTTACTAAGTTTTGCCTATTGTTTGTATAGATTCATCTTATTTGTTTTATTTTGTATCTATACATTTTCTGCCATTGCCTTTCAAGATACAACTTTTTTTTTATTTTTGTCTTTCCAGGACAGAGGATTAATTAAATGTTTGTTTTGTGGACTAAGAACTTGAATAGAATTCCGTCTTCACCACTAATTGTCTATGTGATCTTGAAAAATGTACAAAACCCCTCCAAGCCTCTATTTTCTCAGCTATAATATGTACATAAGGACAGAACATATATCCTTAGGTTTTCTGTAAAGATTAGGTCAAGCAGTGCGTATAAAGTACTAGTTCCAAGTACATAGCAAGGACTTAATGATATTAACCATTATTATTATTTTATTGTTATCATTCCTGCTGCTATTGCTACTATTTTTTTTCTTAAGATTTCTAGGACATTGGATTTCCTTCCATCATCCAATCCATTTAAGCTAATAGTGGGGCCTATACTTTTCACCTATGAGCACTGAAGTTAGAAGAGAGTTAATCCATGTTGTAAGGACTTGTTTATACATAAAATGTCAATAGTCATCCATCTTGCATGTGTTGGTCTTGACTGCAATCTTCTAGGAGATGAATAATTTGATTTTTAGAGAATGTGCACTTAAGTATTGTTGTTTTCATTAAAATTTAGTTTATATTACTCTTTTTTTTTTTTTGGTGAGGAAGAGTGGCCCTGCGTTAACATCTGTTGCCAATCTCCCTCTTTTTGCTGAGGAAGTTTAACCCTGAGCTAACATCTGTGCCCATCTTCCTCCATTTTATATGTGGGACACCACCACAGTATGGCTTGATGAGCAGTGCATTGGTCCACACCTGGGATCCAAACCCGCGAACCCTGGGCTGTGGAAGTGGACCGTGTGAACTTAACAGCTATGCCACTGGGCTGGCCCCAATATTACTCTTTAAAATTAAGAAAAATGTAATTCCGGTGATGAAAAAATCATGAACGTGATGTTTTTTTCCCTAGCAAACAGGTGGAGCCATCTGCTTATTTTAAAGACAGTGGAGGGCCGGCTCCGTGGCTTAGTGGTTAAGTGCGTGCGCTCTGATGCTGGCGGCCCGGGTTCGGATCCCGGGCGCGCCCCGAGGCACCACTTCTCCGTCCAACGCGAGGCCGAGTCCCACGTACAGCAACTAGAAGGATGTGAACCTATGACATACAACTATCTACTGGGGCTTTGGGGGGGAAAAATGAATAAATAAAATCTTTAAAGACAGTGGAGCCATTCATTTTGGTTTCCCTTCCACTCCTTTCTCTCGAGACCATTTGGCCTGGCAGTACTGCTAATGATTTTATAGCCAACTGTTAAGGAAAAACATTAGGACTCTCTGTATCAGAATTAGATAAAGAGAAATTAACCACAGGGACTTTTAAACTGGACACCCCACAGTGTTAAATAAAGAGAATCTAGAATTGAGAGAGGGGAAAAAAGAAAGTGAATACAGATGGGAGTCTAGTCTCTGGGGCAGAGAGTAAAAGCCCCATAATTGAACTATAGTACTTTACGATTTCCAAAGAAAAGAAAATAAAGACCTAGCAGTAGTCATCGTGGCTTTACAAAAGCCTTTTCTTAACGTTATGGCTACGAAAATGTTGGAAATGAAAAGGAGGACAGTGGCTCCAAAAGTAATACACTGTGTCAGCCTTTTGAGATTAGTCAGGAAAATATTATTTAGGTGACTCTATCTCGAGGGCAAAATAAAAGTAGTTTGAGCTAATGTTAGCCAAAGGTCTTAGAAAGAAAACAAATGATATATTTTTCAAATATTCTATCATACAAGGAATATACTGTGGTGAAAACAAGTTTGCTAATAAAGCAAACGCAACATTGAATTTTATATTAATTCCCTTTAAAATCAGAGGGAGGATTTCTATTTAACTGAACAAAAAGAGAATCATAGTTCAAGTGCTTCATTCAATTTATGTGAAGAAAGTGTGTCCAGAGAGATTAATTCACTTACCAAAGCCGTGGAGGAAGTTAAGGTAGGGTGGGGCAGGAGAGAAGGAATATTCTGTGTTTTCAACAAGCTAAAATGGTTTAATAATATCATTTGGGAGAGAGGCATGGCAGACACTCAAGACCTCTACTTTAAAATTTGATTCGGAAATGGTCCTTAGTGTTGTGATAGAGGACAAGAAAAACACAGATAGGTCTGATTCATCCTAGGACACTCCTGGAAGGCCTTTTGCAGAGTGGATTATATGAGTTTGCTTCAATAATTTATATGTACCCTGGTCCACTTGTCTCTAATTCACCTAATGCTAAATTAAGCATCAGAAATTGGTACGCTCTTGAAGGAAAGTTCATTTATTGGATATTGAACCAAAAGGAAAGATAAGAAGGATACCAGGTTCTTTACTCTGGCCCTCAGCATAAAAGTCTCTCATGGATCTGGGCATGCTTCCCTTTTGGATATTCCAGACTTCTGACAGAGGTGATAGGGGCCTGAGTGATTGGCCTGTTGGTCTGTGAGCATGCTTCCATTCCAGGTAGTTGTAGCCTATTGTGGATGCAATGATAATGACACCTCCTGGACCATGGTTGTCCTTTATCTGTGCCCCCATGTTTGCTATCTTAAGCAGGGGTGGAGGAATAGATTTGGGTATCAGGAAATCAATGGGATATAAATAATAACAAACATTTTTGAGAAAACTGAGACACAAAAATGTAAAGTAACTTCTCCAATATCACACAGCAGGTAAATGTTTCACCTTTCAAATCTCAACCCCCAAGACTTGACAATATTAATAGAAATTTCAGATGCATGCAAAATAACTGTGACTGTTTCAAGGACTCCAGTCTTACTGTAGTAGGCTCCAGAAATACAGAGTAACTTGAAGGATTTATGTAGGAATAGCTTAAATAACATTTGTTAATATAATTGTCTCATCATCACCAAGGGAAATGCATGAAGCCGGAACAGAGATATTGTGCCAGCCACTCTCCTTAATGAATGAGGTTACTGAGTTTTAACTGTCGGTTTTAAAACCCTTAGAAATTTTCATTATGAAATGGTATGAATGTTTTAAAGGTTCTTAATAAAGCCACCAGTATACTTACCATCCAGCTTCAGAAATCATTAAAAATTACCTTTGCCATCACCCATTTGCTGTCCCCCCACCTCCCCCCCATCTGATCCTCCTTCCTACTGTATCACCACGATAACCCCTGCCCTGTATTTTGTGTTTACCATTATCTTGCTATTCTTTATAGGTTTACCATATATATATGTATCTCTAAAAAATATCATTTTCAGTTTTTCCTGTTATTGAAGTTTTTATAAATAGAATTATGCTGTAATGTATATTTCTCCAACTCACTTTCTTAAGTTTAAGAGTAGGTTTTGAGATTTATCCATGTAGCTGAAGTTTATTCATTATATGTTATATTCAGTTGTAGGTCTATATCATTGTTTTTCTTCTGTCTGTAAATATTTGCATTGTTTTTGTTCATCTGCTATTACATACAGTACTGCTATAATCATTCTCATACTTGTCTTCTGTTCTGCATGTGCCTGAGTTTCTCTTGAGTATACACCTAGGGTAAGAAATGGATCCAGGCTTTGTAGATCTGAAGTTTTTATAATTAGGGGCCTTATTTTAAAAAATAGCCCCAAATTGGGAAGAGAAGTGTGTATTTCTTTGGAATGAGAAATCACAACAAATTTTAACAATAAAATTTTAATAATTTTTCTTAATTTGGTGGATATGAATGATATATCTTTGAGTTTTTAATTTGTATTTTCCAGATTACTGTGAAATTTGAGAATAATATATGTTTATTGGCCATTCATGTTTTGTTTTCTGTAAAATGCCTTTTCAGAAATTTTTTGCCCATATTTTATTTATTTTTGGTCTTTTGATTCATTGGAGTTCTTTGTATATTCTTTATATTAATACTTTGTTGGCTATATGTATTAAAATATCTTCTCTCAGCTTGTGGCTTGTATTTTTATATTTTTCTGTTTTCTTTTCATGAAGAGAAATGCTTAATTTTACTGCAGTCTAATCATATCATTCTTTTATATTCTCTATATTTATAAAATTAATAAAATTTTACGTTTTAAGTTTGAGTACTTAATCTATCTAAAATTAATTTTTGTGTATGCTTTGAGATAGAATTCCCTTCCATTTTTTTCTACACTGATGACCAGTTGTCCCAGCACAGCTGTTGAGAGCCTGGCCTTTCCCCCACCACCCTGCAGTGCTGGCTCTGTCTAGATCACTTTTTCGTATATGCATGTCTCTGTTTCTGAAGTTTCCCTCCTGTTCCGCTGGCCTCTGTCTCTCCCTGCATCAGCAGTACACTGTCATAATTGTGTAACTGGATGACAGACCTTGAGACCCGAAAGAGCACTCCCAGCTCCTCCTGCTCCTCTACTTCCTTCTTCTGCTTCCAGAGTGCCGTGACTGTTCTTCGTCTTGAGCATGCTCACACATAATTTAGAATCCCCTGTACATTTCCAGCATAAAAGTCTTTTAATAAAATTGATGACATTTTTACATTTTTTATTAATTTGGGGGGAAATTGGCATCATTATGACTTTGACTCTATCAAAGGCATTGCATGTTATTTTCCTGGATCAAAGTACCAGTTTTTATTGTTGAGGTAAATTCTACCATTTTAAAACTTATGTTTCCTCATAAAAATGCAATTGACTGTTGTAGCAATCCTGACAAACTATCTAATTAATAATGATAATTTGCAGGTTATTTACTTTTTCTCTGGAGACAAACATATAATCTATAAATTATATAAACATATAATCTATAAATGTATAGATGATTTTTAATTTTTCCAACAGCTATCATTTTCATTTCTTTTGCTTGATTATGGTATTGGGTAGATCATCCATTTAAAGATCCTATTATTTTCACTTTATGGAAAACACTTTTAATATGTCACCAATAAGCATATTGTTTACTGTAGAGTTTTTGACAAAATCCTTTATTAGGGCAAGAAAGTTCTCTTCTATTTCTGGTTTACATTTTAATTTTTTTAATTGTGGATGGATATTGAATTTTGTCTAGGTTTTTTGCATCTACTGAGAGGGCAATATTCTCTTAATTTGTTAATGTGATTTATATTAATAAGTATTTTAATATTGAATTAACCTTGCACTTTTGGTATAAATTAACTCAAATATAATGTACTATTTTTTTAATAAGTTACTGGATTTGGTTTGATGATATTCTGTTGAAGATGTTTGCATTGTTGACTAAGATTTGACTATAATTTTCTTGAGCTTTTACCTGCTGGTTTTGATATCAAGGTTCCCATGGCATCAAATAAAATGTATTGGGCCTGCATTCTTTTTTCTGTGTGGCACAACTTTTCACATCATTCCATTATAACTTGTTTTATGTCCTGTATAAGAAATCTTTGCTTTTTCCGAAGTTATGAAGACAGTTTCCTATGTTTTCATCTAAAAGCCTTGCTTTTTACTTTTAACATTTAAATAGGTAATCCATTGGAATTGATTTTTATGTATGGTATTGGGTTGGGGGTTAAGATTCATTTTTTCCCTCATGTGGCTATCTAGTTGATTCAACGCATATTTTTACTATTCTTTCAGTGATTAATATATAGAATGATAACCTTTACTTACTCCAATCTAATACACATTATTATATTTACCGCTCTCTCAATAATGCTATAAGCTAGGAACACTTAACTCCATTTGTTTCCATGTCACCATCAGCATAATTTTGGCAGTTCATTTTAATTATACAAATATTTTAAATCTACATTATTATCATTAGTTTTGTACAATATTCACTTACTTTTACCCACAAGCTTTTGTTCTTCTTCTTCTTCTTCATTTTTTCTTACATTTGTATGTTTTTATCTGGGTTTGTTTTCATTCATCTTGAAAAACATCTTGTAACATTTGTCGTGGTACAGGTCAGCTAGTCACAAATTATCTGAGCTTTAGTTTGTTTGAAAATGTCTTTAATTTCATCTTAATTTTTGAAAGATATTTTCACTGAACATAGAAGTCTAGGCTGATAATATGTGTGTTTTTCCCCAGGGCTTTAGAAACTTCATTCCATTATCTTCTAGTTTGCATTGGTTTTGAGAAGTGAGTGATATTTCTTTTCTTTCTCAGCCTGCATAAAATGTGTTCATTTTCTCTGACTGCTTTGAGGACTTCCATTTATCATTTGTTTTTACCAATGTCAATATGATTTGTTTGGGTGCAGTTTTCTTTGTGTTTATCTCGCTTGGGATCACTGAGCCTCTTCAAACTGTGGATTCAGAGTTTTGATTAAATTAGGAAATATTCTGGTAATTAATTTTTTAAATATTTCTTCTGCTCATTATAACCACCTTTCCTTTTCTCTAGGATTCCACTTGTATATATGTTAGACTGCATAATACTGTGCCACGGAATCCAAAACTTAGGATTTTTCCCTGCCTTTTATTCTGTTTGCTTCTATATCCATAGTTTTGTTGCCATGTCTTTCTATGCACAGTTCTTTTTCCTTCAGTATCTCATCTGTTATTTAGCCTATCAATTTTCATTTCAAATATTGTGCTTTTATAATTTACCTTTGAACACTTGAATTTCTAATAGCTCTTTTGAAATCCTTGTTTGTTAATTCTATCATCTATTATTTCTGAATTTTTTTGTATCCATTGATTTTCTTCCTGATCACGTGTCAAATTTTCCTACTGCTTCTCCTATCTAGTCTTTTTTTTATTGGACACAGGACATTGTGAATATTACATTGTCAGATGTCTGAATATTGTTGTCTTCCTTTAAAATGTGTTGCATTTTATTGTGGCATGCAGATTAACTTTTCTCAGTGCAGTTTGTTCATTTGAAGGTTTATCTTTATCCACAAGCCAAGGTCTGATTGCCTGTTTTTGTAAATAAAATTTTATTGGAACCCAGCCACACTCACGTGTTTATGTGCTGTCCATGGCTGCTTTCACACTCACGGAGCGGAGAGAAGGAGTTGGTACTCATCGAGTTTATATGACCTGCAAAGCCTAAAATATTTGCTGTCTTGTCCCTTTACAAAGAAAAGTTTGCTGACTCTTGGCTTAGGCAAGTATGTTGGCCTGAATGAAGTCAGTAATAATGAAATGCTTAAGATGGGACACATTTGGGAGATGTTTAAAACATATATTTATTTTTTTCCAGGTTTGAGGTCAGAGGTGGTGGAGAGGGAGAAATCTAGGCAGGATAGCAGATTTCTGAGTTGGTTAATTGAATAATTATTAGAGTCATTGACTAAGAGAGCAAATACAGAAAAAGTATGTTTTAAAAAGAATGTGAGTTCACTGTGGGATTTTAGAGCTTAAGTTTCCTATGGAAAGGAGGTAGGGGATGCCACTTACGTCAGTAATACTCAGGTCTGGGAATTGGGTCAAGGTTGGAGACAACAATTTTAGGACAGTTATTGTTTATTTGTGACTGAATTCCTAGAGAGAAACAAGAAAGAAAAGCTCTTGCCATTTATCCTATTGTTCCAGCATAAAATTTTCAACAAGGGAATGAGCAAGAATACTGCTATCTAAACAACTTTAACCCTGCTTTAAAAGTTCCTTAGTGGGGCCGGCCCCATGGCTTAGCGGTTAAGTGCACGCGCTCCGCTGCTGGCGGCCCGGGTTCGGATCCCAGGCGCGCACCGAGGCACAGCTTGTCCGGCCTGCCTTGTCCGGCCATGCTGAGGCCGCGTCCCACATACAGCAACTAGAAGGATGTGCAACTATGACATACAACTATCTACTGGGGCTTTGGGGAGGAAAAAAAAGAAAAAAAGTTCCTTAGATTTTAATTTCATATAAAGAATACCATAAAGAGATACTTATACTAAATAAATAAAATTAATTAATATAGTATAATATAAAGTTTATTTGTAAGGCAGTTGTTTGGAACTTATATATATTTGAATAGAAAATTGTCAAACTACTCCTTTAGACAATTGACAAAAACCTATATAATCTATTATACACCCAAAATAATCTCATATTGAGTATTCCAAACTACCACTTTTAATACTACAGATGGTCCCTGACTTCCAATTGTTTGACTTATGATTTTTTGACTTTATGATGATGCAAAAGTGATGTGCATTGAGTAGAAACTGTACTTCGAATTCTGATTTTTTTCCTGGGCTAGTGATATGCAGTATGATACTCTCTTGTGATGCTGATCAGTGACAGCAAGCCGCAGCTCCCAGTCAGCCACACGATCACGAGGGTAAACAACTGATACATTTACAAATTCTGTACCCAGACTACCATTCTGTTTTTCCCTTTCAGTACAGTATTCAATAAATTACATGAGATATTCAACACTCTATTATAAAATAGGCTTTGTGTTAGATGATTTTGTCCAACTGTAGGCTAATGTAAGTGTTTTGGGCACGTTTAACACAGGCTAGGCTAAGCTATCATGTTTGGTAGGGTAGGTGTATTAAATGCATTTTCGACCTATGATATTTTCAATTTACGATGGGTTTATCAAGACATAACCCCACTGTAAGACGAGGAAGATCTATATTTCTAAAGGAGAAAAACATCAGTGCTATATCGCAGAATATTACAAAGATATTTTCAAAATCAGTATATTTTATAGTGGCAATACTTTGTGTTTTATAGAGTATTTTTACCCATATCATCTTAACCTCATAGCCCTCTGATGTCACTTCCATTGTTCCCACTTAACAGAGGATGAAATTGAGAGTCAGATTGTTTAAAAGGCTTGCTAAACATTACAGAGCAATTAAGGGTAACAGGGAGTAGAACTGGTTCTACTGATGCTGTGTCTGTTGCTTGCCCATTCTCCCTCTATCCTGCATTGGTAGTGTCAGAGCACACAGTGATGCCAGGCAGTCTAGACCGAGTATCTAGAACTAGGTTCAGAGTAGGCCAATAAGCATGAACAAAACTTGGAACAACTAGGCAAAGGTAGTTCTTTTAATTCAATGATCAGAAAAGCTTTTCCCAAAAGGTGAAAGAACTGTGGTGGTATGTTAAAGAGTAAGAATTTAACATTTCTGGTGTTGGGATGAGCAGATGGAGAGCAGATTCTGTGCATGTCTAACAGATCAGAGGACTTTGGAGTTGATTAGGAGATCAGTGAGAAAGAATATGGGCTACTTTGAAAGGAAAATCAGAAAACAAGTAGCAAAGAACCAGCAAGCTTGAATTGACCTAAAGTTTGGGAAATTATCTTTGCTGTGCTACCTATTCCTGAGGCAGTAGGTTAGATATTTGTTTGTAAGAGAGTGACTGTAGCAAAAATTAAAGTGTATGCAATTGAGATTTCTATGATTTGACTTTAATGTTAACACTGCTGCAAGATGTAGCTTTCTTAGGTCTTTTATCAAAATGAGGCTGAATGTTTTGGCATGTCTAATGTAAACATTCATGCTGAAAGAATTAAGAACGTCATACAATCTCTTCAATGATTATTGCTTATTATTGTTTCATTCTTTTAAAAATATCTCTATTTCCCTGCTTAAGTATGGGTTTCTCAGCTGAACAATCTATGTGTTTATACTTTCCTTTAAACTAAAGAGTTTTCAAAACATTAAAAAATTGAACTGGGGGCCGGCCCCGTGGCTTAGCGGTTAGGTGTGCACGCTCCGCTACTGGCGGCCCGGGTTCAGATCCCGGGCGCGCACCGACACACTGCTTCTCTGGCCATGCTGAGGCCGAGTCCCACATACAGCAACTAGGAGGATGTGCAGCTATGACCTACAACTGTCTACTGGGGCTTTGGGGGAACAATAAATAAACTAAATAAAAATTTAAAAAAAAAAAAAATTGAACTGGAATTTTTATTTAACCTTAGTTAGAATAGATGTATTTAATCTCAAACAAAGCATAGGATTTTAAGTTTTATATATAGTACTTTAAATTTTTTGTAGCATTTTATCTGTTTGCAAACCACATATTAAATAGTGCTAATATAAAAATGATTAAGCAATCTACATTGTTAATATCCCCAGAAGTTGACCAACATTTAACTTTTAAATATAAAATAAATTGTTTATGGTTTTAATTATAGTGATTTTTTTCTTTAATTATCTTAAATAAGTATTTCTTTATATACTGCCTCAAGCCTCAATTCTGGTATTTTCCAGGCAACCTATCGTAAGGTAGAAACTCATTTCATATCCTTCCTTCATTAAAAATATCTTCCTTCTGAATGCCTCACAATATTTTTGTTTTTTTTGTGTGTGTGTTTTGCAAAGTTGTTAGAGGTTTAAGTTATTTATTCTTTATAAGTATAAGTTTAAGTCTTAATAGGTATTTAACGCATGAAGCTTATGGAGAGATTTATGGAAATTGTTGCCTGTCTACTTATTATTTCTGTAGGTCTGCAGCCAAGGGTCTGGTTATAGGTCTGTGAGTATTATTGAGAAGAAGAACCTGCATGGAATAGAGAGATGCAAGGACGAGCTAGAAACTGTCAGGTTCTTTCTGTTACACATCTGCCAAGTTCTTTCTGATAGCATATGTGGGCATGAGGACCTTCAGTGAATAACAGCTACAGCTTCACTTCTGTCTTCCATATGTCACACAAGTACCTCTGGACCCACTCTATTTTGGTATCATACATAGAAGAAGATTCTGTGAAACAGAGTTCTCATCTAATCACATTGACACAGGAATATGTGAGAGAGATATGTGAAATAAAGAGATCAATATATCATTATTTGCAAATTATATGTTTCCGTATGCAGAAAATCTAAAAGACTCTACAAAAGTCTTAGAATAAATGAATTTACCAAGTTTTCTAGATAAATGATCAATATAAAAAGTAATTTCTATATATTAGAAACAAATAATTAGAAATGATATTTAATATGATACCATTTACAATAACATCAAGCGATATTAAATACCTAGAAATAAATCCAACAAAATTATGGTTATGATATCTACATTAAATATTATAAACATTGCTGAGGAAAACTTAAGGAAACAAATAAATGGAAAAAATATACCATATTCTTGTATTGGAGGAGTAAATATTAAGACATCAATTTCTCCCATATTGATTTATTGATTTAATTCAATACCAACTTTAATGTAAATTGACAACTGATTAAAAATTCACATGGAGCTATAAAGATTTTATAGTTTCCTTGAAATTCTCAAAAAAATTTGAGTTGAAAGTCTTACACTATTAGATATGAAAATTATTGTAAAGCTTCATTTTTATAACTTAATGGTACAACAATAGACAAATAGTTCAAAGGAACTGAAAGTAGAGTCGAGAAACACTCCCCCATATATAGAGTCACCTGATTTGTAACAAAGACACATCTTCGATTCAATGGGGGAGAGAATTATTTTCAAAAAATGATGCTAAATGAATTGGATATATTTATCTAATTGGATAATTGGAAATAGATCATAACCTAAATGTGAAAGGGAAAACAGTAAAGCTTCTGGAATGAAATAGAGGAGAATATCTTCATCAGCGTGAGGTAGGCAAAGAATTCTTACATGAAACACAGAAATAGCTAATCATTAATGGAAAGATTGACATAATAGATTTCACTAAAATAAGAACTTCTAATCATCAAAAGATACCATTAAAAGAATGAAAGGCAGATCAAAAACTGAAAGAAGTCGTTTGTAATGCATATATCTTACAAAGAACTTAACTCCAGAACACAGAGTGTGCCTCGCTTCTTAGAACACACTAACTAATAACTATTAAAGGAAAATACTGACAAATTAAACTTCATCAATAATAAAAATCTCTTCAAAGAAACTTAAGAAATTGAATAAGCAAGCCCATATTGAGAAAAGTTAGTCACAATTCCATTTATAATAGCATCAAAAAGAATAAAATACATAGGAATAATTTTGACAAAGAAAGTATAAAACTTGTACACTGAAAACTACAAAACTTTGCTGAAAGAAATTAAGAAAGACAGGTAACTGGAAGGACATCTCATGTTCATGGATTGTAAGAAAGACAATTTTGTAAAATGGCAATACTCTCCAAAGCGATCTATAGAATCAGTGAAATCTCTATCAAAGTCCAATGACCATTTTGTAGAAATGGAAACCTGATCCTAAAATTAATGTGGAATTACAAGGGACGCTGAATAGCCAAAACAATATTGAAAAAGGAAAACAAAATTAAATTGGAGGACTCACACTTCCTGCTTGCAAAAGTAAGTATAAAGCTACAGTAATCAAAACAGTGTGGCACTGGCATATGGATAGAAAACATATGGATAGGTTTTTTTTTTTTTTTTTTTTTTTTTTTGTGAGGAGATCAGCCCTGTGCTAACATCCGCCAATCCTCCTCTTTTTTTGCTGAGGAAGACGGCCCTGGGCTAACATCTGTGCCCATCTTCCTCCCCTTTATATGGGACGCTGCCACAGCATGGCTTGCCAAGCAGTGCGTTGGTGCGCGCCCGGGATCCGAACCAGCGAACCCCGGGCCGCCGCAGCGGAGCGCGCGCACTTAACCGCTTGCGCCACCGGGCCGGCCCCTGGATAGGTTTTATATGGATATAAAACAATGAAATAGACTTGAGAGTACAGAAATCAGTCATTCATCTATGACCAACTGATTTTTGACAAGGGTGTCGAGACCACTCATTGGGGAAAAGGACAGATGCTGGGACAACTGTATAGCCATGTGCAAAAAAATGAAGTTGTATCCTTACCTCATACCATATATAAAAGGTGACTCAAAATGGCCTAAGGATAAGAGATAAACTATAAAACACTTAGAAGAAAACGGGTAAATCTTCATAGCCTTGGATTCTTAGATATGACACCAAAAGCACAAGCAACAAAAGATAATAGATAAATCAGACTTCATCAAAATTTAAAGCTTTTGTGCAAAGAACACTATCAAGAGAGTTAAAGACAACCCACATATTGGTAGAAAATATTTGCAAATCATATATCTGATCAGGGTGTTTAGCATCCAAAATATGTAAAGAACATTTATAACTCACCAACCAAAAGACAAACAACCCAATTAAAATATAGGCAAAAGAATTCAATGGACATTTTTCCAAAGAAAATATACAAATTGCCAAAAAGTGCATGAAAAGTGCTCAATATCCTTAGTCACTAGGGATTTTAATTAATCTCACCACAATGACATACCACTTCACACTCTCTAGGATGGCTATAGTAATTTTAAAAATGAAAATAAGTGTTGGCAAGGATGTGGAGAAACTTTCACCTTCATACATTGCTGGTGGGAATGTCAAATGTTGCAGCTGCTATGGAAAACAGTTCGGCAGTTCCTCAATAAGTAAAACAGAATTACTGTATGATGAAGCAATTCCACACCTAGATATATACACAAAAGAATTAAACACAGATATTCAAACAAAAACTTGTACAATAAATATTCATAGCAGCAATATTCACAATAGCCAAAACATGGATACTACCCAAATGTCCATTAATTGATGAGTGGGTAAACAAAATATGGTATCGAAATACTGTTCATCCATAAGAAGTTTTGAGGTACTGATACCTGCTGCAACATGGATAAACCTTGAAAATGTTATGCTAAGTGAAAGAAGCCAGACACAGAAGGCCACATGTATGATTTCAGTTATCTGAAATATCCAGAATAGTTAAATCCATAGAGACACAAAGCACATTAGTGGTTGCCAGGGGCTGAGGATAGGGATGAATGGAGAACTACTGTTTAATGGGTTTAGAGATTCTTTTTGGGGTGATGAAAATGTTCTGGAACTAGATAGTGGGGATGATTGGACAACATTGTGAAGGTACTAAATGCCACTGAATTGTACACTTTAAAATGGTTAAGATGATGAATCTTATGTTATATATATTTTACTACAAGAAAAAGTCAGTAACAAAAAGAGATGATCCCATGTGCCCAGAAGGTGAGAGTGAGAAAAGAGAATGGTATTATATGTTTTATGTGTTAAGAATGTTAATTTTGATAGCCATATGTAGTATGGTTAAAATGAATCAAGGGAATACTTATGAGACTCTTGGAATATGTATTCTAATTGAACGTTGATGGGGTGCTGGAATGAAGTTTCTTCTTTATGGAAGCTATTTGCAGTCTAGTATTTGTATATAAAATTTACTGAAACATTTTAGACTGAATCTCACTTCTCTGAAATGTGAGATGGTTTCAGAACATCACAGTACAGATGCCCCTCCTCATTGAAATATTTATGTATTCCCTCAGTCTCCACAACATTAGACAAATTAAGTCCGAGGAAGAACTACAAGATCTTTTTAAATTCTATTTTTTTAACATTATAACCCTGTTCCTTTAGCCTCCTCTTACAATCCCTAATCATCCTGAGTCCCCTAAATTTTCTATGTGTTTTCGAAATTGTACTGTCCAGCACTTGCACAAGCTCTGACTACAGCTAAGTAGTGCTCAAATCCAAGTCAGAGTTTAGAATATTTGCTTCTGGGCTATTTTAAAGTTATTTTAACTCAAACAATTGCAAACTCTCTGGATTTACAAGTTCCAGCTTTACAGGACTATACAGATGGGGTATTTTGTATTTCGTGAGATTCAAGAAAAGATGAAAAAACACACATATGCCAATTTCTCTGTGTAACCACAAGTTCATTTTTAAAGCATGCCAATACTGTGCTTTTCTATAGTCTTTCAAAATGTATATTAATGCTTGTGCTGAAGAGATGTCATTGCTCCCAAACGTATAACATTTAGGATTTCTCTTCTTTTGCTCTCATTCCAATGGATTTTGGGAAGTTTTCTGATTAAAAATGATTATGACAGCATTTTCTACTGTAAGATCTTCAGGCATGTTCTTTAACAAGTTCTTTATTTTGTACATTAGAAAGGCTTCAGTTGCTAAAAACATTTATAAGATTTCATTTCATTTCTTCACTGTACATTTTACATAAATGCCTTTCCTAATGTTTTAGAGTTTAAAATTGATATAAATGATATGATTAACTTGTATTTCCCCCTCATTCCATAGAATATGAAATTCTGCATTATTATGATTCTTGAAACTGTATACTTTTTATTTAGGCTCCCAAATAAACAAACCTCCACTATTTAATCATCTAGAAGCAATAGTAAAATTACAACTTATTGAGTATTATTAAGTGATGATATTATACACATTTAATACTTTATTTCACCTAATAAAATATCAGTATAACCTAAAGTGGAAGATACTGGTACTTATAAATTATTTAAGAATTATAAGAACAGAATAATAAAGCCATGGTCTTTGAATAGGTCCTTTTACTTGAACTTGGAAAACTATTCCCTTATAATCGAAAAGTATAACGAATTTGTATCAATTGGCAGAATTGAAAGTATGACAATTAAAAACCCCATTATATACATGTTATTCTATTTAGAATAAGAGAAGAGATACTGGTTAATTTTCATGCAAGATGGGGAAATAATCTAGGTTAGGAAATAAAAAAACATTTTCAGAAAGGATAAAAACAGAGGAAACATTTCAGTCAAATATAAATAATACAATTTTACATTTTTAAGGTATATAGCACTCTAGACATTTCAGTAAAAGATTAAATGGGTACTGGGTGGGGAAAATAAAAAATAATTCCATATAGCAACTGGAATAACTAATTTTTCTTATATATCATTTTGTTTTTTTCTATCTTAATCAAAGCTATTTAGACCATATGAATCATTTAGATATTGTATAAATCATCAAACAAAATGATTCCTCATGAAATTAAGACATTTTTCTCTGTGTGTAAGATGCAGAATCCATTTGTAGATAATGAAAACTGTTCCTCTGGTCGTGAAGACAAACTTACAAGGAACTAAAATTAAGGTTCTTGAATGTCAACAAAATTTGTAGGCCATATCAACAAGATAAGACAATAAATTCCAGGAATGGAATTCTAGACTCCATTACTGTGACTTTTATTATTAAATTTAATAATTCTTTTAAGAGGTAATTCAGAAAAAAAGGTCACAATGTAGAAATAGTAATTGTCTAAAATTATCTGGAATTAAACATAAACAAGAAGTTAAATGAAGTGTTAGTTCATAATATATAAGAAGACTAAAATCATATCAAGCATCTTTTCCAGCCACAATGGTATAAAACTAGAAATCAATTACAAGAAGAAAACTGAAAAATTCACGAATATGTGGAGATCAAACAACATGCTACTGAACAACAAATGGGTCAATGAAGAAATCAAAATAATAATCAAAAAATAACTTGAGACTAATAAAAA
The DNA here is from genome assembly GCF_057802395.1 of Ceratotherium simum simum. Taxonomy (NCBI): domain Eukaryota; kingdom Metazoa; phylum Chordata; class Mammalia; order Perissodactyla; family Rhinocerotidae; genus Ceratotherium; species Ceratotherium simum. The sequence goes on from NC_141924.1 coordinate 41,160,601, forward strand.
TGAAAATGCAACATACCAAAACTTATAGGATGCAGCAAACATAGTTCTAAGAGGAACATTCATAGCAACAAACACCTACATTAAGAAACAAGAAAGTTCTCAAATAAACAACCTAACTTTACACCTCAAGAAACTAGAAAAAGAGACATAAAATAAGTCCAAAGTTAGTAGAAGGAAGGACATGAAGATCAGAGCAGAAATAAATGAAATATAGACAAAAAAAGATAATAGAAATAGAGACTAAAAAGACAATAGAAAAAATTATTTTTTCTGAAAAGATAAAATAGACACACCTCTAGCTAGACTCACAAGAATAAATGAGAAAAGACTCAAATAAATAAAATCAGTAATGAAAGAGGAAATGTTACAACTGATACCACAGAAATACAAAGAATTATGAGATTACTATGAACAATAAAACGCCAACAAATGGAAAAAGTCCTTTTGTTCTTCTGTGCAAGTATAAGTAGTGGCATCTGTTGATATCAAGAAGAGTCTTGATACTTTTTGTGCTTGTTCATAGTTTTCTTTATACTCATAATAGATTTAATTAAAAAGGTTTTAAGTAGAAAAATGTCTGTATGTCCTAAAATTCTTGCAAATGAATAATCTTTGACTTAACTTCCCATTTCATGCAACATATTCTAAAAAAAATAATTTGATAGATGTATGAGGATGCATGTATAAGGATTTTTATGGCAGGCATTCTTTGTAATAGTGATAAATTGGAAACACTATCAAAGTCCATCAAAAGAGAGTTAGTTAAATAGTCTCCGGTATATGTACTCAGTTGGCAAATAATACAGTAATAGTATAAAATACAGTTATAAGATTTTATATTATATTACATTATATAAAATACTATGTATTAGTTGCTTTACAACAGCCATATGAGGTAGGTAGTGCTATTATTCCCCAATATAGAGATGAGGTTCAATAGAGTTATGCAGTTTGTCTTGTGTTGCACAGCTAAGTGGCAGCCCTAGATCAGAAAGCCAGGCAATCTGACTCTAGAGACAATGCTTTCGATTACTATGCTACTGATTGGTGTCTCTCTACATTTATTGACATAGAATATGTTCTTAATATATTATTTAATTATCCCAATTATTCAGGATACAAATTGGGAAAATAAAATATATAGCTATATCTTAATGTATTACCAGCTATATCTTAAAATAGTACCAGTGTCTGAGAGCAAGAATTTATAGTAATTCCAATTTATTACATTTTTCTTCCATTTCTTATAATTTTCTGTATTTGTATTCAATCAGAAAACATAAGATTAAGGCATATAAAATATCCTTAACATATTGGTGAATGAATACACAAATGTTTGGGGGAAAATAAGGCAAAGAAATTACATATTAGTCATATAAATATATCTGAATGGTGAATGATTATTAACTAAAATATTAACAGTATTTTAATATTTAAGTGCTAGATTACAGAAAAAATCTTCCTAAATTCCTTCTTGTCTTAAATGTACATTCTATTTTTTCTTTAGTGACAATATGCTATATAAGCAGTAAAAATGTAATGAAAATTTAAAACAAAAAATATGGTACATTTGCTTGCATTGAATAGTCAGTGTTTATAGGCAATGATGATGGCAGGATGCAAACCTAACTGTGAGCCTTCCACCCCCCTCAGCAACATAAACTATTTAAGTAGTGCACAGATAATTTAAGGATGGTATAGTCAGTGTTCCCAGAGTAAGCAATTTTCATTCAATTACCACAGCTGCATAAAGGACAACTTTCAACCACCTGCAGAAATTTCTTTAAAATATGTCCTAGGAGAATCTCAGCATGTAGCTTAGCAGCTTTCTCTCAATACATAAACCAGGTTAAATTATTGAGGTTCTCCTGCTTTCACTAAATCAAGGAGTCTAGATGTGTATTTCCACAGAGCAAAGAGAAATATCCACCCACTGAACATGAAGATCTTAAAAATCTATATCGCAGAGGAAATGCCATTCTGAAATTAGGTTAAGTTAAACTCAAGATTTGCCTTTGTGAGTGATCTGAACACATGACTCTAAGACATGAAATTCATAAATATAAATAAATACACCATCTATTACTCTTTCAATTCCTAATCAAATCCACCTCTTCAAGCTATATTTTATTGGAAAAGATCATAGAGCTGGAGAATCACAATGAAAACTAGATTAACTAAATAGCTTATTTTTTTTAAATTCTTGTTCAATCTAGCATAGTCTGTGTTCACTTTGTCACTTTCTTGCTAACTGTAGGGAAATATATTAATAATGCATTTTGAGTTATTTCTCAGAGGAGCAGGAAAAATGACTGAGAACTGTTACTACACAAAGTCAAAAATGTCATTGAGAGTGATTTTGATTTCACAATATTCTCGATCATCATAATGTTTATTAAAAGATTCATTAAAAGTCCATCATGCTAATTAACTGGGAAAATCTAATAGATTGCCATTGGGTAGCTTCCACTAAATTAATGTAGGAGAATTATAACCAAAGTCTTAGCTATTGTCATTAAGAAATAAATAAAAACTGTAATGGTGAATTAATTACAAGGAGAAATTGATGACATCATTAATGAGTGAAATAGATCTTTATTTGAGACAAAATTTAGTAAAATTTTTGATTCTCATTTATTTTTTCTTATAATTCATTGATATTTTGGTCTCCGTATTAGTTAATGCATCTCACTCATCATAATTTAAATGACTTGCATACACTAATTTGGAGTGTTGTGGGGGTAAACCACTTCTGTTTTCTTCTTTCTGAGAGTAGAAGTAAGAGAAGTGTAGGGGTAAACCACTTCTTTCTTTCACAGATATCCCATTTTCTCCATATTGGTCTGGTGGCAGGCTCTTTTGTAAGGGGGCTGGCCCAATACGAAGCTGCCCAGGTGCTAAGTCAGTCTATTTCTGTGGGTCCACTGAGCAAAGCAATTTTGATTCTTCCATTATGTTCTTCCTCTTAACCTTTATTAACAATAAAGGAGATATTTTGGTTCTCCATCTGCTGGAGAATCTTGCCTCTCAATTTGTCCAGGAGCCAGGCAGGAAAGAAGCATACTATTTATTAGACTTCATCAAGGAATCACACCTAGAGCATTTTGTGCATTGGATATGTTGTACTGGCCATTCTATCTTCATCTTTCCTACAGGGAATCTTTCATATTTAGGAAAAAGGTGCTTAGTAAACAGAAAAGGACTGTTGTTTTTTTGAATGACTATGTGATTCATTAAATCAATTAATAGCACAAAAATCTCAATATTGTATGATTTCCTATCATCAATCCATAAGCAGTAATTAAGTGCCTAGCATTCTGTGAAGTGCTGGCAGAAAAACAAATAAGACTCTGGTGGCATCAGCAAGGTGACAGAATAGGAAGCCCTGCACTTTCCTTCCCCCATGGACAAGCAAATTCAACAATAATACATAGATCAATTTCTTTTGTGAGAAATTCAGACACTAGTTGAGAGGTTCCTGCAGCCTGGCTGAATGTGAAACCAGCCACATCAAAACTGGTAGAAAAACTGGAGACATACTTTTGCCATAATCTCCACCCCGACACAGTGCCATACAATCAGGAGGAAACCCCCAGCATCCACCTTAGCCCAGAGGAGAGAAAGAGTTAGACCACACATACTACATTCCAACTGTTTTGGGGGTTGCCTGAGGGACTGTCTTCTATCTTACCTGTCTCAGAGTGTTGACAGAAACAACGTATGCCAGACTCCTGGGGTTTAAGAGAACAAAGACAGAAATATGAAATGGAATGCAGGCACTCACCACAGCTCTTCCTCCAGCTTAACACAGGGCAAGTGGGTGGAGAAAAACCAAATAACCCAGCTCCCGGCTTCTCCCAGGGGAAGAAAAGAGTTGGACTGCATATCCAAAGTTCCAACTTTTTGGGTGCCATCCAAGGGATTGGGTGCTATCTCAGCTGTCTCGAAGCACTGACAGGACCTGACATACACTAGACCCCTGGTGCTATAGAGAACAAAAGTGGTGGTTTAAACTTGTGTGTGGGCATTCACCACAGCTCCTACAGGCTCAGCACAGAGCAAGCAGGCAGAAAACAAAAATGAAAACAAACCCAGCTCCTAGCTTTTCCCTGGGGAGAGAAAGAGTTGGACCACACATTTGACATTCCAACTCCTCTGACGGATTGGTTTTTGTCTTACCTGTCCCCGAGTGATGATGGGGCCTAGCATCTGCTAGACCCTTTGGGACTACAGAGAACAAAGGCAATGGATTGAACTAGTGTGTAGGCACTTGCACAGCTCCTCCCCCTGGCTTAACATAGAACAAGCAGGGGAAAAAACCCAGCTCAATGCTTTTCTCTGGGGAGGGAAATAATTGAACTGTGCATCAAAAGTTCTGACTTTTCCGGGAGTTGCCCAAGGGACTAGCCTGTCCTGCCTTAATCAGAGCACTGTTGGGACCTGACATATTTTAGATGTTGGGGCCACTAAGAATGAATTTGGTAGTTTGAACTATCACATAAACAATCACCATATCTCCTCCTCTTAGTCCATCACAGAGTGAGCCATTGAAAAACTCCAGCTCTCAATTTCTCACTGGAGAGGGAAAGAGTTGGGCTGCACATTAATGTTCCCATTGCAGTTGCTACCCAAGGGATTGGCTTCCATCTCTCCTGTCTAGGGGCCACCAGGAATAAAAGTGGTGATTTGGACTAACAAAAATGTTTGAGACATCTACACAAGCTCTGGCTGGCTTGATTAGTGAATCTCATCTCCTGTATGAGGCCATTCTGTGAGGACAGAGAGGTGGAATTTCTTTCTAATGTATAGATACTAACACAAAGAGTCAAGGAAAATGAAGAAACATGGAAACACAACCCAAACAAAGGAACAAGATAAGACTTCAGAAACTAACACTAATGAAATGAAGATTATGAATTACCTGACAGAGAATTAAAAATAACTGTTTTAAAAGTGCTCAGTATGCTCTGAAGAATAATGCATGACTAATGTAAGAATTTCAACAGAGATAGAAATTTTTAAAAAGAACCAAACATTAACACTGGAGCTGAAAGTTACAATAACTGAACTGACAAATTCAATAGAGGAGTACAACAGCAGAGTAGAGCAAGCAGAAGAAAGAATTAGCAAACTTGAAGACAGGTCATTTGAAATTATACAGTCAGAGGAGCAAAAAGAGAAAAGAATGAAAAAGTGAAGAAAGTTTAAGAGATTTATGAGAGGTCATCAAAAATACCAATATGTGCATTATAGGAGACCCAGAAGTAGAATAGAGAGGGAAAGGACCAAAAGCTTATTCAAAGAAACAATGACTGAAAAGTTCCTACATCTGGAAAAGGAAATAGATATCTAGATTCAGAAAACCCAAAAGTTTCCAAATAAGATAAACCCAGAGAAATCCATACTGAGACACATTATAATCAAATTGTCAAAAATCAAAGACAGAGAATTTTCAAGGCAGCAAGAGAAAGGTGACTTGTCATATACAAGGGCTTCCCCATAAGATCATCAATGCATTTTTTAGCAGAAATCTTGCAGGCCAGAAGGGATTAGGATGATTTATTCAAAGTGCTGACAGAAAAAATATTGCAAACCCAAAACACTACAGTCATGCATCACTTAACGATAGGGATATGTTCTGAGAAATGTGTTAGGCAATTTTGTCACTGTGCAAACATCATAGAGTTACTTACACAAACCTAGATGGTGTAGCCTACTACACACCTAGGCTATATGGTACTAATCTTATGGGACCACCATTGTATATGTGATCCATCATTGACCAAAATCATTATGCAGTGCGTGACTGTATACTGGCAAAACTGTCCATCAAAAATGAAGGAGAGAGAAAGTCTTTATCAGATAAACAAAAGCTGAAGGGGTTCATCTTCACTTGATCTGCCTTACATGAAATGCTACAGGGAGTTCTTCAGCTTGAAACAAATAAAAAAAGCTAAGCAGCAACAAGACAACATAAAGTATAAAACTCATTGGTAAAGGTAAATATATTGACAAATCCAGAATACAATACTATCGTAATGGAAATGGGTACATTTTAAATTCTATTATAAAAATTAAAAGACAAAAGTATTAAAAATAACCATAACTAAAAATATGTTAATGGACACATAATATAAATATATGTAAATTGTGGCATCAATAATATAAAGTATATATGGGGGAAAATAAAATTGTAGAGTTTTTGTATGAGATTGAAGTTGTTCTCAACTTACAATAGACTGTTATAATAATAAGATATTTTATATGTTTCAAGTTACCACAAATAAAACACCTATAGAAGCTACACAAGAGAAAAATAGAACAAAAAACATAATACAAAAAAATCAATGAAACACAAAGGAAGACAGCAAGAAAGGAAAAGAGAGACAAAAGAACTACAAGACAAACAGAAAATAATAAACAAAATGGCAATATTAAATTGATTTACTTCCCTATCAATAATTACTTTAAATGTAAGTGGATTAAACTCTCCCATCAAAAGACATAAAGTGGCTGAATAGATTAAAAAAATAAGACCCAATGATATGCTGGCCACAAGAGACTCACTTTAGATTTATGGACAGATATGCACTAAAAGTGACAAAATGGAAAAAAACATTTGATGCAAATGGTAACCAAAAGAAAGCAGGAGTCGCTATACTTATATCACATAAAATAGACTTTAAGTCAAAAATGGTCGCAAGAGACAAAGATGTATATTAAATAATGATAAAAGGGTCAATTCAACAGGAAGATATAACAATTATAAATATATATGCACCCAACATCAGAGCACCTAAATATATAAAGCAAACATTGACAGAATTGAAGGGAGAAATACACAGCAATACAGTAATAATAGAATTCAATGCCACACTTTCAATAATGGATAGAACAACCAGACAGAGAATCAATAGAGAAACAGCAGAGTTGAACAACACTATAGACCAAATGGATTTAATAGACATAGACAAAACATTCTACTCAAAAGCAGCAGAATGACAATCTTCTCAAGCACACACGGAACATTCTCCAGGATAGATCACACATTATGTCACAAAACAACTCTTATTAAATTTAAGAAGATTGAAATCATACCAAGTACCTTTTCCAAACACCACGGAATGAAACTAGAAATCAATACCAAAAGAAAAAATGGAAAGTTCAAATATATGTGGAAATTAAACAACATACTTTTGAGCAACCAATGGGTCAAAGAAAAAAATCAAAAGAGAAATTAGAAAATATTTGGGGAAAAATGAAAATAAAATCACAACTTACCAAAACTTATGGAATGCAGCAAAAGCAGTATTAAGGGAGAAGTTTTAGTGATAAACATTTTTAAAAAAGGAGAATAATGAAAAAAGAAGAAAGATTTTAAGTAAACATCCTAACTTTACACCTTAAGGAAATAGAAAGAGAAAAACAAATTAAGCCCAAAATTACCAAAATGAAGAAAATAATAAAGATTAGAGCAGGAATAAGCAAAACGGAGGCTAGGAAAAAAACAGAAAAAAATCAGTGAAAAGAGTTGATTTTCTGAAAAGGTAAACAAAATTGACAAACTTTAGCTAGACTACTGAATAAAAAAAGAGAGAAGACTCAAAAAAATAAAATCAGAAATGAAAGAGGAGACATTACAACAGATGTCACTGAAGTAAAAAGGGTCATAACAGATTGCTATAAATAATAAAATGGCAACAAATTGGACAACGTAGAAGAAATGGATAAATTTCTAGAAAAATACAATGTACTAAGACTTAATCATGAAATAGAAAGTCTGAACAGAGGTATAAACAGTAAGGAAATTGAATCTGTTGTCAGAAACCTCCCAACAGAACCCAGAACCAGATGACTTCACTGGGGAATCCTACCATTTAAAGAAGAATTAATGCTAATCCTTCTCAAACTCTTCCAAAAAACTGAAGAGGGGGGAACATTTCCAAACCTACATTATGAGGCCAGCATTACCTTGATATCAAAGACAGATAAAGACATCAAAAGAAAAATAAAAATCACAGGCTAATATCCCTGCTGAATATAGATGCAAAAATCCTCAACAAAACTATAGCATACCAAATTCAACAGCACATTAAAAATTTCATACACTATGACCAAGTGGGATTTATCCCTGGGATGCAAGGGATACCATCACCATACACAAATGCAAGGATGGTTCAACATATGAATATTAATTAATGTGATATACCACATTAATAGAAAGATAAAAATCACATGGTCATATCAATAGGTGAGAAAAAGCATTTGATAAAATTCAACACTCTTTCATCATAAAAGTTCTCAAAGAAATAGGAATAGAAGGAAATTATCTCAACAAAATAAAGGCCATATATAAACAGCCCACTTTGAACATTATACTTAATGGTGAAAACTTAAAGTTTTTCCTCTGAGATCAGGCACAAGGCAAGGGTGAGCACTCTAGCCCCTTCTATTCAACATAGTACTAGAAGTCCTATCCAGAACAATTGGGCAAGAAGAAGAAATAAAAGGGATCCAAATCAGAAAAGAAGAATTAAAATTTTCCCTGTTTTCAGATAACATGATCTTATATAAGAAAATCCTAAAGACTTCACAAGAAACTGTTAGAACTAATAAATGTATTCAGTAAAGTTGCAGGATACAAAATCAACATATAAAAACATTGTGTTCCCTCATGCTAACAAGGAACTATCTGGAAAGGAAATCAGGAAAATAATACCATTTACAATACCATCAAAATAATAAAATTTTTAGGAATAAACTTAAGTAAGGAGGTAAAAGACATATACTGAAAACAACAAAACATTGATGAAAGAAATCAAAGAAGATACAAACAAATAGAAAGGTATTTCATTTTCATGGATTAGAAGATTTAATATTGTTAAAATGTCCATACTACTCAAAGTGATCTAGAGATTCAGTGCAATCCCTATCAAAATCCCAAAGGCATTTTTTACAGAAATAGAAAAAAACAATTCTTAAATTTACGTGGAACCACAAAAGAACCCAAATGGCTAAAACAATCCTATGAAGGCATAATAAAGCTGGAGGCATCTCACTTACTGATTTCAAAGTATATTACAAAGCTCAAGTAACTAAACAGTGTGGTACTGGCATAAAGACAGACACACATAGATCAATGGAACAGAATATAGATCCCAGAGATAAATCCAAAAAACTATGGTCAACTGATCTTCAACAAGGGAGCCAAGAAGACAAAATGGGGAAAGGACAGTCTGTTCGATAAACGGTGTTGGAAAAACTGGACAGCCACATGCAAAAGAATGAAATTGGACCCATGTTTTGCACCACATATGAAAATCAACTCAAAATAGATTACAGACTTAAATGTAAGACCCGAAACTGTAAAACTCCTAGAAGAAAACATAGAAAAAAAGCTTCATGAGTTGGTCTCGGCAATGATTTCCTTAATATGACACCAAAAGTACAGGCAACAACAGCAAAAATAAAGTGGGGACTAGACCAAATTAAAAACCTTCTGCAGAGCAAAGGAAACAATCAACCAAACAAAAAAGGCAACCTATGGAATAGGAGAAAATACTTAATTTCCAAAAATATAATGACCTCTTACAACTCAATAGCAAAAAATTCCTAATAACCTGACTTTAAAAATAAGCTAAGAATTTTAATAGACACTTCTCCTAAGAAGACATACAAGTGGCCAACAGTATATGAAAAGATGCTCAACATTATTCATTATCAGGAAAATGCCAATCAAAACCACAATGAGATATTACCTCATACCTATTAGAATGGCTAGTGGTTAAATTCAGCACACTGTGCTTCATCGGCCAGGGTTCGATTCTCGGGCGCAGACCTACACCACTCGCCTGTCAGTGACCAAGCTGTGGTGGCAGCTCACATACAAAACAAGGAAGATTGGCAGAGGATGTTAGTTCAGGGTGACTCTTCCTCAGCAAAAAAAAAAAAAAAAGACAACAAATATTGGTGAGGATGTGGAGAAATGTGAACCCTTCTACACTGTTGATGGAAATTCAAAATGGTGCTGCCTCTCTGGAAAACAATATGGAAGTTCTTTAAAAAAATTAAAAATAGAACTACCATATAGATCCAGCAATTCCACTTCTAAAACGATTGAAATCAGGATCTTAAACAGATATTAGCATGTTCATTGCAGCACTATTTATAATGGCCAATGTGAGGATACAACCTAAATGTCCATCAATGGATCAACTGATAAAGAAAATGTGATATATACATATAACGTAGTATTATTCAGCTTTAAAATTGAAGGAAATCTGCAATCTGTGACAACACTGATGAACCTTGAGGACATTATGCTAAGTGAAATAAGCCAGTCACAGAAGGACAAATACTGCGCGATTCCACTTATAGGAGGTATTGAAAATAGTCAAACTCATAGAAGCAGAGAGTAGAATGGAGGTTGCCAGGGGATGAGGGAGAGAGGAATCAGGGGGGTGCTAATCACAGGGTATATAGTTTCCATTATTCAAGATAAGTTTTAGAGATGTGCTGTAAAACATTGTGCCTATAGTTAATAGCACTGTATTGCACATGTAAAAATCTGTTACAAGGGTAGATCACATGTTAATTGTTCTTGCCACAATAAAATAAAATAAAAGATTTAGTCATTGCCCTCAAAATATGTCAGTTGTAGAGAATTAAGTTTATGTGAATACATGAGCAGACATTCTGTTCTCTCTAGAAAGCAATTTTTGTGGTGTTATATAGTTTTACAAGCACAGATGTCATAAAAAGCACTGTGGTTGTAACTGGGTAGATTCCTCTTTGACATCTTCTTCTTCTCTCCCATTCTATCCTCCTCTGTTTGTTTCTTCTTCAACACTCCTTTTCCTTTACTGACCTATAGGCATTCTTCTGCCATTACTCCTTTAATTAATCTTCTTTACTTCTAAAAAGTTGATATCTTTGGGCTTTTCTACCTGCTCCATGACTTCCTTCCCTGAGAACTGCACCGCAATTCATAGGTGGAAGACTAAGTAATCTTAATTTAACCATCACTCCCTGGCGAAGGCTGATCAAACCTATTACCAGGTGTGGATCCTTGATCCAACTGAATTAAACAAACTTCTTTGATAATTTGAGATTGAAATTCAGAAATCCTAGCCAGTCTCTCATGTTGGTTGTACTGAGCAGATGAAAAACTAGCTACGGTAAGAAAACCAAACTTCCAACCAGAAGCCAATCTGCAAAAAGGAAAGAATGGAGCAAATATATAAAATCAAAACTAGAAAAAGAGTCCTTGACGCTGTCAGCTTTCCATTTCCTGGGGCTAGTGCTTGGAAAGACCTAGTTGAACTTCCACGTCTTGTGTTCTCTGAGATAATTGTGTATTCTTAAGAGATATTTTCTTCTAAGTTAATTGCAACCTAATTGCAGTGGGAGTGTGTAACTTTCAGTCGAAAGATCTTGACTTGGAATTTCTCTTTCTTTTGCCTCTTTCTCTAGATTTTCTTTTACTTCCCCTCTTTGCCCTTTCTGATACCTCATTTTTTAGAAAAGAAATTTTTGAGGCCTGACGTAATTCTCTCTACTGACATTTATTTTCTCTTCCTTTACCTCTTGCCTCTTTATTTCTGTCCACTCTGTATGTCTCCTTTTCTACTTCTCTCTCTGCCTTCTCTTTCTCATGGTACTTCTAACCCTTATCTGCCCGTTCTTAACATCATTTTCCCCTATAGTTTCTAGGTCTGTCCTCACTTTGTTGTTTTTCTCCTCTTTCTTACGCACCATCTCCCGCTCTTGAATTTAATGTGTCTCCCATTTGAGGCATATACATGTACCTAAGTGTTTGTTTAGGTTTTTTGAGCTCTGCATCTTCCCACCTATGTGAGACAGAAACCTACAGTGCTATATTATAAAAAAAAGAAAACTAAAGGAAAAATGCTGTTTTATCTCTAAATATATAAACATAATACACAAGAATAGATACATAAATATTGTATGAATTTTTCTCATCAAGACGACTCACCAAAATCCATTTCATTTTTTCTTTGAGTCAAAGAAAATTAAACAACCGTCAAATGCTTTGAGGCCAACATGTCATGTTTTTACTGTAGCACACAGACCAAAATTACCAGCTTGCACTATGTGAGAATCTGAGAAGTAAAGTTTAATCTTGTCCTCCATTAAAAACACCACTAGCTAATTGTCATTCAGTGTTCTCCTTACAGAAGCTGAAAATATGCATATGAGTGAAATTTCCATGAAGGTAATGTTTATAGTCATTTCTGGGTTAAAGAACAAGATTTATTTCACTTTATGGGAATGTATTTCCTGACATTTGTCCTATTGCATTATGATCAAGGGCTGTAGTGCTGAACGTGGGAGCTTCTCCAGGGAGTCTGACTGCAAGTGATTATGTAAACTTCTAAGCAAAGGCAGCCTCCGTTATGCACCCTAACTGTCAGAAATCCTTTGCAGGTTACGTATTGCTAAATATAACAGGTTTCCGTCTATTGGGATTCGACAGGATATTTTGGATTTTTTCATAAGTATAAAAATATGTAGGCATGCTTTTGCCAATAATTTGAACCCAAAGAGATGAGCCTGTTCGAATCGTACCCATGGATGTTGATCATATTTTCTTTTATAAACAGATGATGAGAACTTTGCTGGTAAATATAAAACCAAGGTTGGTTTTCAAATTCATGACCTCTAACCTACCAGGCAAGAAAATTGGCCTAAGTAATCACATAACTCTCTGAGCCATATTTTGAATCTCTGATATATCAACCGGTGGGCCAAATATGATTATTTTGCTATTTTTAATAAGGTATAATGTTATTGATTTGTTATACTAAATGCTTGCTGGGAGTGACTTTAGAATATGACATAAAATTATTTAGATTTCTTGTATTTATTGATTTTCATCCATGTAGAGTAATACAAATATTCAAAAAGATTTGCGATAAGAAGTTTTATGCACTAAAATTTTATGACTTCATCATCATTTCATCTAGAAATCTATTCAAATATCTCGTCATCAGAGAGGCTTTCCAAATTCAGCTTATCTAAAAGAGAGCCTCCCTATCACCTTTTATACCCATATCTTGCCTTAGTGTTCTTTATAGCACGTCATTCCTTTATAAGTATGTAGAAGTTACTATTTATTGCTCCATCCCCAGTTAGAATATTAGCTCCACAAAGATAGGGATTCTGCCTCTTTTATTCCCTACTGTATCCTCTGGCCAGAGAAGACTCTTACTTGGTGAAAGAATGAATCATAGCATTACTTTTAATGATAAAAAAAAAGAGATGAAAGTAAACTAAATGATCCACAATCGCAAGATTGTTACATAACCTAGTATATATTTATAACTGAAACCATTAAAATGTTTACTTTGTAGTAAAGAAATTTTGTTTGTTGTAACATTATGTGAATAAGGCAAGACCTAGAACTATACATACAACATGATCATAACAGTATATATATATGTATACCTAGTGGGAAAAAAGGGACTGAGAAAAAACACCCGAAAATATTTATAGTGCATGTGCTTGGATGGATATATTATGGATTTTCTTTATTTCTAAATATTTTGAAATTAGTATTTATCACCTGTGGTCAGAAAAAATGAGGGAAAAAGAAAAGAAATACAGTAGTGATTAATTGAATATTATAGGTAGATCAACTATCATGCTAAGGCACTGAGAATATGAAGACTTTAACAAGTAATAACAGTATATGATGGTTTTTTGAGTACTCACAGATATTTGCAGGTATTGTTTGAAGGGCTTTACATAAACGAAATTGCATAATTCTCATAGTTACCAAATGAGGTCAGTACTGTTATTGTTATTGTCCCCATCGTATAGCTATAACCCAAAGAGGTCACACTGCTTCTCAGTTACCCAGCTAAGAGGTGGTGGACCTGGAATCTGAAGCCTTGTCTGATTCAGGATGTGTAGTCTTAACTTCTGAATAAGAATAAGAAAGAGGAGGAAGATGGGCACAGATGTTAGCCCAGGGCCAGTCTTCCTCTGCAAAAACAGGAGGATAGGCATTGGATGTTAGCTCAGGGCTGATCTTCCTTACAACAACAACAACAAAAAAGAATAAGAAAGGGAATAACTCGGAGGGTTTCTGACATAAGGATAAAGAAGAAAACATCATTTCATTCATAAATTCATATCTTAGTTTTTTAAAAGACAAAGCAGTGTAAAATGTGTTGTTTATTATTTAAAGTGACTCATTTTGTGGTTAGTCAAACATGTAGAGCAATCTTGACTATTTGGACATAAATGAGTAAGTTGCTGCTAGAGTGTAAATTGGTGAGTTACAGGACACATACCACGTTATAATTATAGAGTTTTGGTGACATGCCAGGCTACTCTGGACAGCAAATGGCCTTAATAACTCAGAATTCTGTATATATAGAAACCTTATTAAGTCTCACTTTTTTTCTTTTACATGTATATATAATATTATTAGGGCTTTGTGTCCAGATGCCATTTTGAAGCGGTCTGAAAACTCTTGTTTCTGTATTTAACTTTATAATGTTCACGCTTTCCATAAAAATTAACAAAACACCTGTGACTCTACCATTACGTAGTGGAAAGAACATGAGCTTCGGAATTAAATTGGTTTAGGTCTGAATCTCAAACGAACATTTCACTCTATGATAGTATTAATGAGGCACAATATCTAGCATATGATTTATAATAGGAGTTCAGGTGAGAGGTTTTAATATTTCTCCACTGTTCGGAGTACAGGCCGTCGCAGTTCTATACAACTGAATGATCCAATTGTCATTTTCGAAATTAAGAATCCTGGGTATTTATTATTCATTAATTATAACAAATGAGTTAATTATATAACTATAAAAGTGATTGAAGTCACAGCTGACAGTTGAAAATGCCTTTACAAAACAATATACTTGATTCTGTTCTCAGTGAAAACAGTTCAGGAAATTTAATTGAGGATGCCAGGTAATACAATAGGTTGTACATTAACTTGTCCCCTCTGGAAAATTAAATTTGAATTTGGCTCTGGTCACAAATGAAATGAGTCATTTGGTTCACGCCACTAAGGATACTCACAAAGCCAAAATGACATTTCATTGAAAAATCACCTGTTAAGAAAAATGTCTGCAGTCACTGGGGAGTTTTCAAGAAAAATAAACAAGTGCACGGGGCAAAAAGAAAGGGACCTACGGGCTCCTGTAGATTACAGGCTTGCTGAAAATCTGGAGGAAGAAGAGTGCTGTAACACTTACAAGCTTATATTCAGCCAGAAAGTCTTAAATTTTAGCCTGTACTTCCTATTTTTTCTAGGAGATTATTCACTTATTTTCTAAAGAAAATTTGCTTGTTTCCTTGTCACAGGTTTAGCCAAATGTCAGTTTGTATTAGATTATCATGGATTACTGAGTTCACTGCAAGGAACCATCTAACTGTGATTTTGAACCATGTGTTTAGATCTACCTGTGCTTTCAGGTAAATAAATAATATAATTATAAGTCATAGTCTCTCCTCATTTAGGGGACTAACAAAATGTTCAATTGACAGACTTCAAAGATAACTTTAGTTCAGAATTAATGCTTATTCTTTTCATTGTTACATTTTTGCCCATAAAATAATCACCTAGCAAGCATTTAGACAGATGATGATATTAATAAGAGAACAGTCAAATTCCCAGAACAAACAATAAAAGCCTAGTTCTCTCATACTCACTATTGGAGAAATATAGTATACAAATATTAAAGTCATCTTAATTCCTCATATTTCAGGTGCTTTTTACTGGATTCTAAGTAGACACTTTCAATTCATTGTTTTGGGGCCTCCGAATTTGAGGAGACTCTGCTCTCGGAGTCAGACCACGCCCATTTTACTTTCTTCCAAAAGTAACCTCCAGACCATACTTGGCTGTCCCATGACTGCTCTCACGCCTCTGCCTGACAGTTGACACCTTCAAGGTCTGAATGGTTCTGGGCACCTAAGCTGTCAAGCCTGTTCATGCTGGGCAAACCGAGGTAGTCTCTAGCCTACAGTTCTACCTCAGCAGGCAAATTCCAGACCATTCCACTCCATCATTGGAAAGAGATTATGATAAAAATTTATAGCATGACTAGGCAATGTTAATGACAAAAATTTATTCACAGGCTTCCTGGATTTTATTCCCAGCAGTACTTGCTAGGCAAAGATCCTTGCTTAGCAATTTTATTAGACCTTAAACAAAGGGACAAACCTCACTTTTAGTAGATTAAGACAATAGGGGCACACAGCAAGATCTACAATAAAAAAAGTCATAGGATTTGCATGTATTAATTCATCCTTCCTTAGTGCAAACATGCAAATGTATTTTTACAGAAAACAATGCATTGACCTTCTGGAAAACCTTACTTAGGAACAATGGCCCTAAATTTATTAATACTCTCTATTCACATAGAAAGGAGAAGTCATTGTAATTAAGATGGTTGAAGAAAACTCCATAATAGCAAATCACAATAAACAGGCACACATGAAAATGAATATACCCAACTCTTCTATAAAAAAGGGGGAAAAGAAAAAGAAAATATAATATAATATAAAGATTATAAAATATATAAAAAATAAAATATAACATAAGCATAGCTTCTGTGTTTTATATGGCCTAAAAGAAAATTACTTTCCTTATATTTGACTAATCTTTTATTATCTTAAGAACCCTAAAAATTAAAAATTATAGTTGGTTTTATGTGATAACATCTAGTCCTATATTCTCTAGGAAGGGCTCAATACATGCAAAAAATAAAGAACTCTCTGCAATTTTCGAGTGTAATGGGTGAAATTGTTATTTTGCTTTGCTTATTTTCAGATGTTTAAAATCCAACTTGAAGAGTCTGGCAATTATGGAAACAATGAAAGACAAAGTTGGCAATATGTATTGTCTTACTTCTAGGAGATAGGTATTGAGTTTGAGCCACTGTAAATAAAAATTTTCTTAGGCCTCTGCATGATTGAATATTTCTATCTTAGATATTCTGGAGACAAATACTACTTTTCAATGACAGGTATAAAAACTTTCAATTTATTGTCTAAATATCTTTTCAGCTACAAATTGGAAAGCAATTGGCAGTTTTATTAAATGTTAAATCCAGTTTTAGTTTTTCAGAGCCTCTTTTGTTACCTTTAAAATAGACTTCTACACATTTGAGCAGAATTTTTGAAAACACTTTAAAATCAATAGTGAATAAAAAAGTAGCTCTGTGGGACTTTCTGAATACATTTCCCAAGTCATATGATTATGGAAACCATTCCTAAGTATTGGAAAGAGTGTACTGTATCTGAGTTGGGATTTATTTGAGGTTAGCATCATAATGAGAATACAATATCACTATATTGTATTTTTTTAATATTTAAAATTATCGGAGATTTATGACTCAGTTCTTTGGAAATTTTAAGACATTTACCAATTACCAATATCTTTATTTTTAATCAATTAATACAGTCACAGCTAACTTTAATCAACACCAACCTTCTTATTGCCTTTACATCATTCATTTCAGATACAACACTCATGGCTGACCTTCAGATATTTGCATATACCTTTACTGCAGTTAGATACCATTTTCCTCAGTTTCCATCATGCGAAATGGGATAAATATTGTACATGTTGATTGCTGGATTCTAGGCTCACTCTAAAAGGTCCAGGAACATCCCTCTTCCCCTAAACCTCTCTTAAAAATAATCTTGCTCCTACAAATCAACATACAAAAATCAGTTGCATTTGTATACACTAACAACGAAGTAGCAGAAAGAGAAATTAAGAATACAATCCCATTTACAATTGCAACAAAAAGAATAAAATACCTAGGAATAAACTTAACCAAAGAGGTGAAAGAGCTGTACACCGAACACTATAAAACATTGCTGAAAGAAATTGAAGAAGACACAAAGAAATGGAAAGATATTCCGTGCTCTTGGATTGGAAGAATTAACATAGTTAAGATGTCCATACTTCTTAAAGCCATCTATAGATTCAATGCAATCCCTATCAAAGTTCCAACAACACTTTTCACAGAAATAGAACAAAGAATCCTAAAATTTATATGGAACAACAAAAGACCCCGAATAGCTAAAGGAATCCTGAGAAAAAAGAACAAAGCTGGAGGTATCACACTCCCTGATTTCAAAATATACTACCAAAAAAAAGCTATAGTAACCAAAGCAGCATGGTACTGGCACCAAAACGGACACACAGATCAATGTAATAGAATCGAAAGCCCAGAAATAAACCCACACATCTATGGACAGCTAATCTTTGACAAAGGAGCCAAGAACATACAATGGAGAAAAGAAAGTCTCTTCAACAAATGGTGTTGGGAAAACTGGATAGCCACATGCAAAAAAATGAAAGTAGACCCTTACCTTACACCATACACAAAAATTAACGCAAAATGGATTAAAGACTTGAATGTAAGACCTGAAACTATGAAACTTCTACAAGAAAACATAGGCAGTATGCTCTTCGACATCGGTCCTAGCAACATATTTTCAAGCACCATGTCTAACCGGGCAAGAGAAACAATAGAAAAAATAAACAAATGGGTCTACATAAAACTACAAAGCTTCTGCACCGCAAAGGAAACCATCAACAAAACGAAAAGACAACCTAACAATCGGGAGAACATATTTGCAAACCACACATCTGATAAGGAGTTAATCTCCAAAATATATAAAGAACTCATGCATCTCAACAACAAAAAAACTAACAACCCAATTAAAAAATGGGCTAAAGACCTGAACAGACATTTCTCCAAAGAAGATATACAGATGGCCAACAGGCACATGAAAAGATGTTCAAAATCATTAACTATCAGGGAAATGCAAATCAAAACTACAATGAGATATCACCTCACGCCCGTCAGAATGGCTATAATTAACAAGACAGGAAACAACATGTGTTGGAGAGGATGTGGAGAGAAGGGAACCCTCATACACTGCTGGTGGGAGTGCAAACTGGTGCAGCCACTATGCAAAACAGTATGGAGATTCCTCAAAAAATCAAGGATAGAACTACCATATGATCCAGCTATTCCACTGCTGGTATTTATCCAAAGAACTTGAAAACACCAATGCGTAAAGATACATGCACCCCTGTGTTCATTGCAGCGTTATTCACAATAGCCAAGACTTGGAAGCAACCTAAGTGCCCATCAAGGGACGAATGGATAAAGAAGCTGTGGTATATATACACAATGGAATACTACTCAGCCATAAGAAACGATGAAATCCAGCCATTTGTGACAACATGGATGGACATTGAGGGTATTATGCAAAGTGAAATAAGTCAGAGGGAGAAGGTCAAATACCCTATGATTTCCTTCATTAAGTAGTAGATAATAACAACAATAAA
The DNA here is from genome assembly GCF_057802395.1 of Ceratotherium simum simum. Taxonomy (NCBI): domain Eukaryota; kingdom Metazoa; phylum Chordata; class Mammalia; order Perissodactyla; family Rhinocerotidae; genus Ceratotherium; species Ceratotherium simum. Next base: position 41,179,964 of record NC_141924.1, read on the forward strand.
CAAACACATAGAGACAGAGATTGGATTGGTGATTACCAGAGGGGAAGAGGGGTGGGAGGAGGGTGAAAGGGATAATTGGGCACATGTGTGTGGTGATGGGTCGTAATTAGTATTTGAGTGGTGAACATGATGTAATCTATGCAGAAATAGAAGTATAATGATGTACACCTGAAATTTATACAATGTTATAAACCAATGTTACTGCAATAAACAAAAAATTTTTAAAAAATAAAATAAAATAAAATGCTATAAGTGTACTTCTGACAGTTTCTGAGGAGTTGAGTGAGACTTAAATGTACAAAATTCTGGCAAACCAAAAAAGTTCAAGAATAGTTTCTGAAAGGAATATTAAGGTTCATATGGATGATTTTTATTACATGTCAGAGTTAAGCTATTCTTTTTCTAAAAATTAAAATGAAAGACACTAACTATATTACATACCAGTTGATTTTACCACAATTTTTTAAAAATTAAATATTTTTTCCCTATTGTGTGCTGACACCATTCTTTCTAGCACATTGTAGATAATAAATATGTGCTGAATGAATACATGGATGAATAAATGGATGAAATAAATTAAAATGAAATTTAACTCTTATAGCATGAATTCATGTCAAAAATATCTCTTACTCTATAGATCATCTCCATGGTTAAATGAAAAAAAAATACTTAAATAAAATATACATAAGAAAAGAAAAGGCTCCTATAAAACTTAATACTTAAATGCAATGCTCTCTGTCTTTTTCTTTAGAACGTGTTGTAAAAGAACTTCAGATTGGTCTAATAATTAAATTAACTCTAGCAAAAATCTAAAAAGTGTAGTACCACAACTGGGATAGGTAAGTGCATAAATATTATGTAGTTTAAATGAAATAGACTGCATTTCCATAACATATTATATACCAGAATTTATATCTTTGGAGGAATTTCCTAAGGGAAATAACTAGAGAAGAAATGTAATATGTAAATGTGAGAGGATTTAGATTCCGAAGCTGGCAGAAAGCTTCAAAACACTCTGGGATAACTGACTCATTTGGTCCTTTCATATTCTCGAATACAACTATCATCCCACTTCCCCTCCAACTGAGGAGACTCGTCCTTTCTCCAGTGCTTACAGGAGAGAAAATTTTACCTATATTCAGGTAAATGCAGGCAAATTTCCTCCACATATTTATATAATTAACTCTTGCATTTGTTCATTTCTTCAACAAAGTTTTTGGTTGCATATATTTTATTTTTCATAGTTTTATTTTTTTTAGATATTATTGACATATAACATTATATTGGTTTCAGATATACAACATAATGATTCAGTATTTGTATATACTTCGAAGTGATTACCACAGTCTAGTTAACATCCATCACCTTATATAGTTACAAAATTTTTTTCTTGTGATGAAAGCTTTTAAGATCTACTCTCTTAGCAACTTTCAAACATGCAATACAGCATTATTAACTCGTCTCCATGCTGTACATTATATCCCCATGACTTTATAACTGGAAGTTTGTACTTTTTGACCCTCTTCACCCATCCCCCACCCCTCGTCTCTGGCAATCACTAATCTGTTCTCTTGTTTCCACGAGCTCAGATTGTTTTGTTTGTTTGTTTTTTAGATTCCATGTATAAGTAAGATCACATGGTATTTGTCTTTCTCTGACTTATTTCACTTAGCATAGTGCTCTTAAGTTTCATCCACGTTGTTGCAAATGGCAAGATTTCTTTCTTTTTTATGACTGAATAATATTCTGTCTTGTGTATATTTATGTGTGTGTGTGTGTATACCACATTTTCTTCCATTGCTCCATTGATGGACACTTAGGTTATTTCCATATCTTGCCTATTGTAAATAATGCTGCAATGAATATGGGGGTGCAGATATCTTTTCAAGTTAGTGTTTTTATTTTCTTTGGATAAATATGCAGAATTGGAATTCCTGGATCACATGGTAGTTCTATTTTTAATTTTTTGAGGAATCTCCATACCATTCTCCATAGTGGCTGCACCAATTTACATCTTCATCAACAGTGCACATGGGTTCTCTTTTCTCCACATTCTTGCCAGCACTTGTTATTTTCTGTCTTTTTGATAATAGCCATTCTGACAGGCATGAGGTGATATCTCATTGTGGTTTTGTTTTGCATTATCCTAATAATTAGTGGTTATGAGCACCTTCCCATGTACCTGTTGGCCATCTCTATGTTGGCTCTGGAAAAATGTCTATTCAGATCCTCTGCCCATTTTTTAATTAGATTGTTTGGGTTTTATTTGCTATTGAGTTGTTTGAGTTCTTAATATATTTTGTATATTAGCCTCTTCTCAGATATATGATTTGCAAATATTTCTCCTATTCTGTAGGTTGCCTTTTCATTTTATTGATGGTTTGCTTTGCAGTGCAAAAGCTTTTTAGTTTGGTGTACTCCCACTTGTTTATGTTTGCTTTGTTGCTTTTGCTTTTGGTGTCAGATTAAAAAAATCATCGCCAAGATCTATGTCAAGGAGCTTACCACCTGTATTTTCTTCTAGGAGTTTTATGGTTTCAAGTCTTACATTCAAGTCTTTAAATCATTTTGAGTTAATTTTTGTGTATGGTGTAAGATAGTGGTCCAGTTTCATTCTTTTTATGTGGCTGTTCAGTCTTCCCAGCACCATTTATTGAAGAGACTGTCCTTTCCCCATTTTGTACTCTTGGCTCCCTTGCCAAAGATCAGTTGACAATATATGTGTGGATTTATATTTCTGGGCTTTATATTCTGTTCCATTGGTCTATATGTCTGTCTTTATGCCAATAACATACTGCTTTGACTACTGTAGCTTTATAATATAGTTTGAAATCAAGGAGTGGGGTTCCTCTGGCTTTGTTCTTCTTTCTTAAGATTGCTTTGGCTATTGGGATCTTTTATGGTTCCATATTCAACAAATATTTATCAAGCATTTTCTGTGGGTGAAGCACAGTTCTAGATCTGTGTACATACTAGTGAGATAAAGACACATAGTTCCTGCCCTCATGAAATGTATAATCCCCAATAATAAAGCCCACATTACAGTGTTGGATAGAGTAAAAGGAGTGAATAATTTGGCATTGATCAATTAGAAAAGCTAAACATTAGATAATTAAAATTAATATAAAGAAGAGATGAGTTTCATGTAATGAAATGAGGTAATAGATGTTTAAATCCTATTTTCTCTGCTTTTTAGTATCCAGAGGGGTGTGGAAATGCTAGAAAAATATTACAGATCTAAAAATAGAAGCTAATTTGGAAGGTAGATATTGTGAACTCCATTAATTCATTTATTCAATCTGCAAATATTTATTGAATTCTTACTATGGGCCAAACATAGAAAGATTAATAAGATATTCTCGATATTCTCTAGATAAGAAATAAAATAATTATAATACAATGTAATCGAATTGTAAAAAGAAACACAATGCTAAAAAGAGCTACTTAATACAGGTGAGCCTACATCCTAATTTAAGAAAACTTGGACATGTAAGAGAAAATTTTCAGAAGAATCGTTGTCTGAAACAGATATCATACAGAAAAGGGGCCATATTTGGACTAGAAATTCAAAGCTGGCAGCTCATTGTGTGAACTTGGGCACATGACATCTATTCTCTGGGCCTCAGTTTCCTCATACGTTTCAAGGAATTACACCTACTGCAGAGGGTTGTTGCAAGCATTTAAAATATAGGCCAAGGATCTGGTGAATAGTAGATCTTCTGTAAATGGAAACTAGTGTTAGGATTATTTATGGAGTTTTAAATTCAAGTAAGAGTGATTAAGAATCTTCCAGAAGAAGAAAAGCACAAATGGCATAGGCTAGGATAATAGGATGACTTTATATGAGGTCCCCAGGTAACAGTTGAGAAGGTGCTAGGAGGTGAGTTGAACAGTGAAAAGATTAGTAGAGAATGACTCCAGAGAGGTAAAGTGGTAAAAGTTAGATAATGAAGGACTTGTATGATACATAATCAGCTTTTTGTTACAGAAAAATTATTCTGGTGGCAACTGGAAAATGAATTGGAGATGGTGCAATATTGCAGTTAGAGAGATCATATACAAAGCATCTGGAGGCATACATCCATTCCTCCTATGTACCAGACACAATGATAGGTGATATTGGTACATAAATGAAGAGATATCTACTTTTAAATCCAGGAGAGAAATTATGAGGCTAGAAACAGCGGAAGCAGAGGGAATGAAGAGTGAACAATAGATTTGGGAGAACTTTGAAGAGATAATTGACAAAAATATATGACCAAGTGGTTGTAGGATATGAGAGAGAGAGAGAGGTCGGGATGACTGTCAAGTTTCTATCTGAAGCACCTGGGTGGGCTAGAGGCAGGACAGCCCTGGGTGAAGAGCATGGTCTCTAGAGAAAAGGCTGCTTGGGTTCAAATCCTGGTTTCATCATTTTGTGGCTGACACACCTTGAGTAACTAGCTGGTCCACTTAACAGCAGATATGCCTGGGGTGGAACAGGGGAGACTTAAAGCTCAGTAAAATGGAGAAATGTTCCTAGAGTAAAACTTTTTATATTATATTAAAAAGGTTGAGGTAGAAATATAAACAAGGGATGAGATTAATGGTTTGGCTGCTGTACTGGCTAATGCAGTAGCCTCAAACTACATGTGGCTATTTAAGCTTAAATTAAATTGTAAAGTTGAGCTCTTGAGTCACACTAATCATACTTCAAGTGCTCAGTAGTTACGTGTGTCTAGTGTCCACCATCCTAGACAATGGTCCTATAAAATATTTCCATTATCACAGAAGGCTCAATTGGACAGTGCTGACCCCTTCAAGGACTTACAAGGAGCAAGATTTTTTTTTTTAATTTTTTGGTTATTGCAGTAACAATGGTTTATAACATTGTATAAATTTCAGGTGTACATCATTATACTTCTATTTCTGCATAGATTACATCATGTTCACCACCCAATTACTAATTACAACCCATCACCACACACATGTGCCCAATTATCCCTTTCGTCCTCCTCCCACCCCTCTTCCCCTCTGGTAACCACCAATCCAATCTCTGTCTCTATGTGTTTGTTTATTGTTGTTATTATCTACTACTTAATGAAGGAAATCATAGGGTATTTGACCTTCTCCCTCTGACTTATTTCACTTTGCATAATACCCTCAATGTCCATCCATGTTGTCACAAATGGCTGGATTTCATCGTTTCTTATGGCTGAGTAGTATTCCATTGTGTATATATACCACAGCTTCTTTATCCATTCGTCCCTTGATGGGCACTTAGGTTGCTTCCAAGTCTTGGCTATTGTGAATAACGCTGCAATGAACACAGGGGTGCATGTATCTTTACGCATTGGTGTTTTCAAGTTCTTTGGATAAATACCAGCAGTGGAATAGCTGGATCATATGGTAGTTCTATCCTTGATTTTTGAGGAAACTCCATACTGTTTTGCATAGTGGCTGCACCAGTTTGCACTCCCACCAGCAGTGTATGAGGGTTCCCTTCTCTCCACATCCTCTCCAACACATGTTGTTTCCTGTCTTGTTAATTATAGCCATTCTGACGGGCGTGAGGTGATATCTCATTGTAGTTTTGATTTGCATTTCCCTGATAGTTAATGATTTTGAACATCTTTTCATGTGCCTGTTGGCCATCTGTATATCTTCTTTGGAGAAATGTCTGTTCAGGTCTTTAGCCCATTTTTTAATTGGGTTGTTAGTTTTTTTGTTGTTGAGATGCATGAGTTCTTTATATATTTTGGAGATTAACTCCTTATCAGATGTGTGGTTTGCAAATATGTTCTCCCGATTTTTAGGTTGTCTTTTCGTTTTGTTGATGGTTTCCTTTGCGGTGCAGAAGCTTTGTAGTTTTATGTAGACCCATTTGTTTATTTTTTCTATTGTTTCTCTTGCCCGGTTAGACATGGTGCTTGAAAATATGTTGCTAGGACTGATGTCGAAGAGCATACTGCCTATGTTTTCTTGTAGAAGTTTCATAGTTTCAGGTCTTACATTCAAGTCTTTAATCCATTTTGCGTTAATTTTTGTGTATGGTGTAAGGTAAGGGTCTACTTTCATTTTTTCGCATGTGGCTATCCAGTTTTCCCAACACCATTTGTTGAAGAGACTTTCTTTTCTCCATTGTATGTTCTTGGCTCCTTTGTCAAAGATTAGCTGTCCATAGATGTGTGGGTTTATTTCTGGGCTTTCGATTCTATTACATTGATCTGTGTGTCTGTTTTGGTGCCAGTACCATGCTGCTTTGGTTACTATAGCTTTTTTTTTGTAGTATATTTTGAAATCAGGGAGTGTGATACCTCCAGCTTTGTTCTTTTTTCTCAGGATTCCTTTAGCTATTCGGGGTCTTTTGTTGTTCCATATAAATTTTAGGATTCTTTGTTCTATTTCTGTGAAAAGTGTTGTTGGAACTTTGATAGGGATTGCATTGAATCTATAGATGGCTTTAGGAAGTATGGACATCTTAACTATGTTAACTCTTCCAATCCAAGAGCACGGAATATCTTTCCATTTCTTTGTGTCTTCTTCAATTTCTTTCAGCAATGTTTTATAGTGTTCGGTGTACAGCTCTTTCACCTCTTTGGTTAAGTTTATTCCTAGGTATTTTATTCTTTTTGTTGCAATTGTAAATGGGATTGTATTCTTAATTTCTCTTTCTGCTACTTCGTTGTTAGTGTATACAAATGCAACTGATTTTTGTATGTTGATTTTGTATCCTGCAACTTTACCATATTCATTTATTACTTCTAAAAGTTTTCTGGTGGATTCTTTTGGGTTTTCTGTATATAAAATCATGTCATCTGCAAATAGTGATGGTTTCACTTCTTCCTTTCCAATTTGGATCCCTTTTATTTCTTTCTCTTTCCTGATTGCTCTGGCTAGGACTTCCAGTACTATGTTAAATAGGAGTGGTGACAGTGGGCATCCTTGTCTGGTTCCTGTTCTTAGAGGGATAGCTTTCAGTTTTTCACCATTGAGGATGATATTAGCTGTGGGTTTCTCGTATATGGTCTTTATTATGTTGAGGTACTTTCCTTCTATCCCATTTTATTCAGCGTTTTTATCATAAATGGATGCTGGATCTTGTCAAATGCTTTCTCTGCATCTATTGAGATGATCATGTGATTTTTATTCTTCATTTTATTAACGTGGTGTATTACATTGATTGATTAGCGAATGTTAAACCATCCCTGCATACCTGGAATAAATCCCACTTGATGATGGTGTATAATCTTTTTAACGTATTGTTGTATGCGATTTGCTAGTATTTTGTTGAGGATTTTTGCATCGATGTTCATCAGTGATATTGGCCTGAAATTTTCTTTTTTTTGTGTTTTCCTTGTCTGGTTTTGGTATCAGGGTAATGTCGGCTTCGTAGAATGAGTTAGGGAGCTTCCCCGTCTCCTCAATTTTTTGGAAGAGTTTGAGAAGCATAGGTATTAAGTCTTCTTTGAATGTTTGGTAGAATTCACCAGAGAAGCCGTCTGGTCCTGGACTTTTATTTTTGGGGAAGTTTTTGATTACTGTTTTGATCTCCTTACTGGTGATTGGTCTATTCAACTTCTCTACTTCTCCTTGATCCAGTTTTGGAAGGTTGTATGATTCTAAGAATTTATCCATTTCTTCCAGATTGTGGAATTGGTTGGCATATAGCTTTTCATAGTATTCTCTTATAATCTTTTGTATTTCTGAGGTGTCTGTTGTTTTTTCTCCTCTTTCATTTCTGATTTTACTTATTTGTGCCTTCTCTCTTTTCTTGTTGAGTGTAGCTAAAAGTTTGTCAGTTTTGTTTATCTTTTCAAAGAACCAGCTCTTGGTTTTATTAATTTTTCCTATTTTTTTTAGTCTCTCTTTCATTTATTTCTGCTCTGATTTTTATTATTTCCCTTCTTCTACTGATTTTGGGCTTTGTTTGTTCTTCTTTTTCCAGTTCCTCTGGGTGCATTGTTAGATTGTTTATTTGAGATTTTTCTTGTTTGTTGAGATAGGCCTGTATTGCTATAAACTTCCCTCTTAGAACTGCTTTTGCTGTATCCCATAAATTCTGGCATGTCATATTTTCATTTTCATTTGTCTCCAGGTATTTTTTGATTTCTTCTTTGATTTCTTCATTGACCCAGTCGTTGTTCAGTAGCATTTTGTTTAATCTCCACGTATTTGTGGCTTTTCTGATTTTCTTCCTATAGTTGATTTCTAGTTTCATACCGTTGTGGTCAGAAAAGATGCTTGGTATTATTTCAATCTTCTTAAATTTATGGAGACTTGTTTTTTGGCCTAATATGTGATCAATCCTGGAGAATGTTCCACGTGCATTTGAAAAGAACGTGTATTCTTCAGTTTTTGGATGGAGTGCTCTGTATGTATCTACTAGGGCCATCTGTTCTAGTGTATCATTTAAGGCCAATGTTTCCTTACTGATCATCTGTTTGGATGATCTATCTGTTGGTGTAAGTGGAGTGTTAAAGTCCCCTACTATTATTGTGTTATTGTCTATTTCTCTTTTTATGTCTGTTAATTGCTTTATATATTTAGGTGCACCTACAGTGGGTGCGTAGATATTTACAAGTGTTATATCCTCTTGTTGGGTTGTTCCCTTGATCATTATGTAATGCCCTTCTTTTTCTCTTTTTACAGTTTTTGTTTTAAATTCTATTTTGTCTGATATGAGTACTGCTATCCCAGCTTTCTTTTCATTGCCATTTGCGTGGAGTATCTTTTTCCATCCCTTCACTTTCAGTTTGTGAGTGTCTTTAGGTCTGAAGTGTGTCTCTTGTATGTAGCATATATATGGGTCTTGTTGTTTTATCCAATCAGCCACCCTATGCCTTTTAATGGGAGCATTTAGTCCATTGACATTTATAGTAGCTATTGATAAGTATGTACTTACTGCCATATTTTAACTTTTTTTTTCCTCAGTGTTTTAGTAGTCCTTCTCTGTTCCTTTCTTCTTCTATACAGAATTGATGGTCTCTTTAGTTTGATCTCTGTCTGAAAGCTCTACTCTTTAACTCCCCTCCTCCCTCATTTTATGGTTTTGATATCATATCTAACCTCTCTTTTGTGCATTTGTATCCATTACCCACTTATCATGGAAATAGATAATTTTTCCTATTTGTGGTCTTCTCTTTTCCCCTTAAATGAGTCCCTTTAACATTTCTTGTAGCACTGGTTTCTTGGTGACAAACTCCTTTAATTTTTGCTTGTCTGGGAAAATTTTGATCTCTCCTTCCATTTTGAATGATAACCTTGCTGGTAGAGTATTCTTGGCTGTAAGTTTTTTCCTTTTAGCACTTTAAATATTACGTGCCACTCTCTTCTAGCCTGTCAGGTTTCTGCTGAGAAGTCAGCTGATAGCCTTATGGGGTTTCCTTTGTATGTAACTTGATATTCTCTTGCGACTTTTAGGATTCTCTCTTTATCTTTAATTCTGGACATTTTGATTATGATGTGTCTTGATGTGGGCCTCCTTGGGTTTATCTTGTTTGAGGTTCTCTGTAATTCCTGTACCTGGATGTCTGTTTCCTTCCTTAGGTTAGGGAAGTTTTCATCTATTATTTCTTGAAATAGATTCTCTGCCCCCTTGTCTCGCTCTTCTCCTTCCGGGACACCTATAACACGGATGTTAGTGCGCTTGATGTTGTCCCAGAGGTCCCTTAGCCTGTCCTCACTCTTTTTAATTCTTTTCTTTTTTACCTGTTCAGCTTGGGTAATTTCTTCTAGTCTTTCGTCCAGCTCACAGATCCGTTCTTCTGTATCCTCTTCTCTGCTTTTGAGTCCCTCTAGTGAATTTTTCTTTTCCAGTATTGTATTCTTCATTTCTGATTGGTTCTTTTTTATATCTTCCATTTCTTTGTTGACATTCTCACTGAGTTCATCTATTCTTCTCCCCAGATCAGTGAGCATCCTTAACACTCTTAGTTTGAACTCTCTGTGGGGTAGGTTGCTCATTTCTGTTTCACTTAGTTCTTTTTCTGGGGTTTTGTCCTGTTCCCTTACTTGGAATGTATTCCTTTGCCTCCTCATTTTGCCTCTTTCCCTGTGCTTGTGTCTATGTATTAGATAGGTCAGCTACGTCTCCTGTTCTTGGATAGGTGACCTTATGTAAGTGATGCCTTAGGAGGCCTGCAGTGTGCTTCCCTCAGTTCTCAATGTTCCAGGGGTGACCCCTATGTGGGCTACGTGTGTCCTTCTGTTGTGGCCTGTTTGCTCTCCCTGTAGGCACCCAGGGAGGCCGAGTTATGCTCCTGGCCAGCTGCTGTAATGCTCAGCTGCTTGTAGTTGTTGTGGGCCCTTCAGTCTCTTTATCAGGTGTGGGGAGCCCCAGCACAGTTGGCTGCAAGTTCTAATACCACATTTGTGTTGCAGTATTTCTTTTAAGTGAGTAGGCCCCCAGTGTGTCAGGTTGTTATGCTCAGGGCCTGACAAATGCTATAAGCCTCCAACCTTTAGGTCTCTTGTCAGCTCTCTGAGGATTGCAGCTGGGTGGGGCTGGCCTCAGGCACAGGAGCACCCAATTGTTTCAGGCTTTGGAAGGTGGGGCAAACCCCCTATGTGGGTCTTTGAGAAGCACAAGTCTTCTGCAGCTGACAAGCCCTGCTGCCCACAGGTCCACACACACAGTCAACACAGTCCTTCCCCATGTGCACGCCCCAACCTCCCGAAGCGGACCCAGTCTCTCCATGGTGGGAGCCCCACACACTCCACCACCGCCCCACATTCTCCACCCACTCCTTGTGCACGCCGTGCCCCCTTGAAGCAGGCTGAGTTGCCAGGCTGCAGAGAATCCCGTCACCAATCTATGCAGGCCCACCAGTTGCCTGAGGGCTTGTTGTTGGGTGGGGCCAGCTCTGGCTGAGCTGGATTAAATCGGTGCTCTAGTGGGTGGGGCAGACCCTGGGCTAGCAGGCCCCAGGGAGAACTCCAACGGCGGTCTGTGTATCTTTCATTTCTAGGAATATCATAATCAGCTTAATTGACATATACATTACATATAGTAAAATTCAAATTTAACTGAATTGCATGGTAAGTTTGAGACAAATGTATATGCTCAGGTAACTATCACCACAATCAAGATATAGCATATTTCCATCACCCCAAAAAGTTACACCGTGCAGTAATCCCCTCCACACTCCTATCTCAACCCTGACATTGATTATTAAAATTGCCCTTTGTGACATTTTATTTAAGTGGAATTACATAGTGTATGATTTTCTTGTTTCAGTCCTCTTTTACTGAGAATGCTTTTAACATTCATCCTTATTGTTGCGAACAAGCAGTCTGTTCTTTCCGTACAGATTTGCCACAGTGTGTTTATCCATTCACCAGTTGAGGGACATTTGAGTAGTTTACAGTTTGGGGACATTATAAATAAAACTTTATGAACATTCATTTACAAGTCTTTGAGTGGACATATATTTTCATTTCTCTTGGGTAAATAGGAGTGGGATTGCTGGGTCATATGGTAAGTGTGCCTTTACCTTTATAAGAAACTGCCAAAGTATGTTCTAATGTGGAATTCAAACCAGCAATACATGAGAGTTTAGTTGTTCTACATTCTCACAGACACTTGATATTGGCAGTTCCTTTCATTTTAGCTGTACTAGTGTGTTTATAGTGATATCTCATTGTAGCTTAATTTGCATTTCCCAAGCGATTAATGGTGAAGAACATATTTTTATGTGCTGATTGGGCATTCATATGTCTCCTTTTGTCTATCTGTATTTAAATTTAAATTAACTAAACTTAAATAAAATTTTAAAATTCAATTCCCTAGTCACACTTGCCACATTTCAAGTGGTTAATAGCCACATGTGAAAATGCAAGCTATAAACTGGGAGAAAATATTTGAAAACATATGTCTGATAAAATATTTTAATATAGAATATACAAATAACTCTTATAACTCAATAACAGGAAGAAACCTACTTTAAAAAATAAGAAAATTTTGAACACACACTTCACAAAAGAAGTTTTATTCATACCAATATCTTCCTTTCATAAGTGACTTAGTTTTTTTTTTTTTTTGTCTGGAAGCACAGATTTTCTAATAATTTCACTTTGATATATTTTGGAGTTGACCTCTGGTTAGAAATAAAGATGGACCCTTTGAATAGAAAATCAGATGTGCTTTTATTTCAAGAAAATTTAAAATATTTAGTTCTGCTGAATTGTTTTGTTTTCAGGCCTTCCAACTCCAATTGTGTGTATGTTGGATCTCCTGTGCTTGTCTTCTATATCTTTTTTTATATTTTAATCTATTTTTTCAAATTTTGTTTTTGTTCCCTTTACTTTTTTATATTCATATTCTCTGTATCTATCACCGTACATTCAATCATATTTATTCTCCCTTGGGCACTTTTTATCTTAATATTTATTTGAGTTGGTTTTCTCTTTTCTTCAATAATTTTCCTGAATAATGAAGTTTTCCATTTCTATTTTCAGTTTTCGAATTTCTGATTCATTGTAGTATATTTTATCTGCAACATTTAATTAAGTTTAATTTATATTGATCTTATGTACCAGTTTTCCTCTGCTTCATGATTTGGAGTATTTCTTCAGCTGAAAAGTTTTGATTTGTACTTTATCTTTTCTTCTCATACTAGGTTTTTATGAACGATGGGCTCCTATTACTGTTGACAAACTTTGTAATATTTTTCTAGACCAGCAATAATGGATTATTCTGTGGATGGAGGATATAATAGTTTGGGTGATTTTGTCTATTAGTTCAAGATTACCTGCTTCAGAGTGAAGGACAGTTCATTTAATAAGTGGTGTGTTGGGAGAGGTTGTTTTTTTATATTACCCAGTGAGCTCATTTGCTCTTAATATATCAGCTATTTATCAGACAATATGGGAAGGCCATGACAGCTCTAAAGAGCTAAAAGAATAGAGAACAAATGAGCCCTAGGATGAAAATCCAGTCACCAGAAAACCACGGAGAGATCACTCTTTACCACCTAAATGCAGACAAGGCTTTACCCTCACCTTCTCTCCCACAAAACATTAGAAGGATACCCTGCTTAGATTATAATTTATCCGTCCAGTAAATTTAGAAAGGGAGGAGTGGAGAAGCACTGCCTAAATTTAGTCATTTTCACCTGTTTTAATCTGATTCTTAAATGCATGGGGCTTCAGATTTACTCCTGACAAATTCATGACCAGTGACCAGTGCTTTAAATCATTGCCAGTGTCAGGCAGGCAGTTTGCCCCAAGGCAATGGCAGGGAGAAGCAAGAGTTGTATTTCTATTTCATCTTTCTATAGCATTGCCTCCTTACCCCCAAGCCAAAAATTCTATTCCCTGCCCTCTCCCCTGCTCCCTCGAACAAGACACAAACACTAGTTCAAAACAGAACTCTGGAAGCTTTGTGTGGTTTTCTCCATTTATGAGCATTTTCTATTTATCACCCCACATTGATCTGGCAGGAGGAAACCAGCAAAATGTGAGCACTAAAACGGTGCTTTACAGAGTGAAAACATTAAGTCCTTGTAACATTCATGAGGGATTCCTGCAACTGACATAATTCTGAAACTTTTATGAGAACAACTTATTAAAATTTATTTTAATAAGAGAAATTCATGATAGAAATGATCCCTATAAATTCTGGAATTTTCATCTTTCAGATGATTTTAGATTAAAAAAAGGATGTTTATTTTGCCAACATATTTGCTTTAGTAGGTAATCTTGGAAAATAAGTTTTAAATTATATTTTCCTTCAAAAGAGTAAATTATGGACTGAATTTTTAAAAGTATAATTAGAGGAAGGAAAAAACAATGCTTTTGGATGACTGTGAAGTTAATAAATTTTGTTTTACTGAGGCACTAAACAAACTGCAAAACAACTTCACTTAACCTTTATATAAAATTTTGTGCAACAAGTGATTTTAAATTTGGATCAAAATTTCAAATAAGAGTATATCAGGCATAAAGACATATAACCAGATAGTTATTCAATTTCAGATTTGTTCATATCCTGTTAAGAAAAAATTAGAGTTTTGTGATCCTTAGTTTGTTTTGGATGCTATTTAAAGGTCCTAAATCCTTTATTTTGAAAATCAAACACTGAGATGTAAATATAATAAAGGATGGCAGTAATTTAATTTATGTGCACATACGTCATTTTCCTCTTACATCCATGCATGCTGAATGAGAAAACAATGTTAGAGTGGTAAATTGGGAGACAGAAATCTGACACTGATCCATACAATGGACTAGAAAATTTACCTAACCGTTCAGAATCTCCATGTACACAATGAAGATAAAACCATCCCTAAACCTCCTGGGTAGAATTCTTGAATGGCAGGTTTCATTAAAAGAAAAAAAGTTAGCATTCTCTTAGAAAGCTCCTCAAGATCAGTTTAAAAGAAATTTTGTGTGAGTAAAATAGAATGGGTTGAAGCTTTTCAATAAAGTGGAGATTATTTTTTTATACCTTCCATTCCGAAACAGAGAACCTTGATGAGTTAGAAGACTGGCGCAAGGATAGAGCTTTTATAGACAATGGTGCAATGCCGAGTACCTAGCAGAGAGCCATACATCTCTGTTTAACAATCCAGTCTCTAAGGGCCTTGGGATTTCAGGTAAATTTAAATAAATCAGCCTTGATTTTTCAGGCAGAATTAGAGAACCTCTGATTTATGGGCCACTCAAACTTGTACCTGTAATAGTGTAATGACAAAGTAAGAGACAATTTTAGATAACTGTCAGCTAAAATTACAGTTAAAACTCATGTTCAATTGGGTCTTGTCTGTGCGATATACTCTTTGTAGCTTTGTTTTATCAACGTATCAAGCGGCACTTGGATTTTACAGAACATTTCAACATTTATTACTTTCACAAAGGAAAAAATATATAAAAATTGAAAAAGTTCTGTGCACTGGTTTAAAGCCCATACTAAAGTTTAAAAGATAAAATCAAAATATTATTCTATCTCGTACTCTGTCAACCCTGTTAAAAAAAAGGAAACTTTTTTTTTCTTTTTTTGCTACAGAGCTAGAAACCAGTAACTCTTTCTAAGATAAAATTTTATCAACTTTGTCTTCATATTGAAATACTCTAAAGTTGACTGGCTAGGGTTTTTTCACTATAGTTTTTTAAATTGGAGATATAATTAAGAGAAAATGGAGTAATTAACTTTTCCTTAATTTGTGATAGTAAACAAGAAATTTACCTGTACTTTCCATCCTTGATAGAGGAATGAAAGGTGCATTCTTGTCTCTGGGCATAAGATTTGATCGAATATGAAGGAATGCAGTGATCTTCAAAAATTTCACACTAAATTCTGTTAGTTTTTAAAATAAATGTATTGTTCAAAATACATTTTTAAACATGATTAAATGCATATTAATTGTAAAATTAATACATATTCACTGTATGTATTTTGGAAAATAAATATGTAAGGAAAAAAACAGTATTATCTTTAATCTAATCTTCCAGCTCCCAACATTCTCAGCATACAGAAAATTATTTTGGTGTATTAACCTCCAGCATTTTTCTATGTATATGTATATATTTCTATACGATATTGAAATTATATTTGTGATTACATAAATTTTGTATCCTGTTTTTGGTCTTTTTAGATTATTTTTAAAATGTTTTCCCATGTTATTAAGTATTCTTCCACAGATTTTTAATATTCACATAAGAGTCTATGATATATCTGTAGCATTATTTATTCAACTCTTTGCTTATTTTAATAAAAATTATCTTCCTCCACTGTGTAAAGCACAATAGAGTGGGCTAAATGAGAAGACCAGTTGAGGAAGACATGGCTTTTGCTGGAGAGTGGATAAATTATATAAGACAATAAATAAAGAATAAAAATGATACGAAACCAAGAACTAGAAATCAATGGTGGCTACAAAGAAATAAACTTAGAAGTCACAAATTAAAGAAATTGTTGTACCCATATTGCATTATTTTACTGAATTGAGTTAAAGTTGATTTTTTGTATTCTTTTTATTTCCTAAACTAAATAAGTTACTAAGTTTAAGCCATACATACAAAGTTTCAGTATATTAATTTATTAGTGTATTTTAATTCAAATAATAAATCTTCCATATGGTTGTGCAATTTGTATTGCATTCCGATGTGACATGCAAATTAACATTACTTCCACATTATTCTATTTAACTAGACATAAACAGAAAAAAATCTCTTTCCCATTTTGTGGCTCTCATAGAAGGATGAAAATATTAGGGAAAGATTTTAATAAATCCTTTTAATAAACAAATTTCTGCCAATTAAGATTGCCCTTTCAGTTTAATAACATAAGGCGACAGAAATAATCATTGATCTAAAGCATGCAAATTCACTCATAATAGTGATTTGCAATACAGCTGTATGTGATGGAAAAGAAATTAATCTGGTACTGAATGACATAAGGAAGAGAGAAGAAAATCTGTTCGTGAATTTTATTGGAAATTTAATTGGATATTGTTTTTTATTTTTTAGGTTTTTGGGGTTGTAAATACATTGGATCACAAAAGTAAAATAGTAGTTATAAAGTTGTAAAAGCTTTAAATGACTACAGCAGATGAAGAAAATAAATCCATAATTTTCATTAACCATTGAAGTACTTTTTCCTTTAAGTTTTCTTACCAATATTATTATATCTTATACTCTTCACATTAGCCAGTTGTATAACATCTTCTTTTCATTTTTTAAAGGTAATCACAAGTATAAGAGCTAATTTTTACACTTAAATATGTAGTTTAAAAGGATAAATAACCCCACTTACATCAGTGGATAGATCTTCCAGACAGAAAATCAATAAGGAAACTTTGGCCTTAAACAATACATTAGACCAGATGGACATAACAGAGCTACACAGAACATTCTATCTAAAAGCAGAAGAACATACATTCTTCTCAAGTGCACAGGGAACATTCTCCAGGATAGATCATATGTTAGACCACAAAATAAATTTTAATAAATGTAAAAAGACTGAAATCATATCACGTATCTTTTCCAACCACTGTGGTATGAAACTAGAAATCAATTACAAGAAGAAAACGGGAAAATTCACAAACATGTGGAGATTAAAGAACATGCTACTGAACAACAAATGGGTCAAAGAAGAAATAAAAAAATACCATGAGACAAATGAAAATGGAAACACAACATATAAAAACTTATGGGATACAGCAAAAGAAGCTCTAAGAGGGACGTTTATAGTGATAAATGCCCACCTCAAGAAACAAGAAAAATCTCAAAAAAACCTAACTTTACACCCCAAGGAACTAGAGAAAGAAGAACAAACAAAGCCCAACGTTAGTAGAAGGAAGAAAATAACAAAGATCAGAGCAGAAATAAATGAAATAGAGACTAAAATAACAATAGAAAAGATTAATGAAACTAAAAGCTGATTCTTTGAAAAGAAACAAAATTGACAGACCTTTAGCTAGACTCACCAAGAAACAAAGAAAGAGGACTCAAATAAATGAAATCAGACATGAAATAGGAGATGTTACAACTGATACCACAGAAATACAAAGGATCATAAGAGACTACTATGAAAAATTATATGCCCACAAATTTGGATGACCTAGAAGAAATGGATAAATTCCTAGAAATATACAACCTACCAAGACCGAATCATGAAGAAATAGAAAATCTGAACAGATGGATTACCAGTAAGGAGATTGAATCAGTAATCACAAACCTTCCAATAAACAAAAGTCCAGGAACAGACAGCTTCACTGGTGAATTCTATCAAACATTCAAAGAAGAATTAATACCAATCCTTCTCAAACTCTTTCAAAAAATAGAAGAAAAGGGAACACTTCTAAACTCATATTATGAGGCCAGCATTACCCTGATACCAAAATCAGACAAGAACACACAAGAAAATAAAATAGCAGGCCAATATCCCTAATGAACCTAGATGCAAAAACTCTCAACAAAATATGAGCAAACCAAATTCAGCAATACATTAAAAGGATCATACATCACGATCAAGTGAGATTTATTCCAGGGATGCAAGGATGGTTAAACATCTGCAAATCAATCAGTGTGATACACCACATTAACAAAATGAAGGATAAAAATCTCAATAGATGCAGAAAAAGCATTTGACAAAATTCAACATCCATTTATGATAAAAACTCTCAATAAAGTGGGTATAGAGGGAACATACCTCAACACAATAAAGGCCATATATGAAAAGCCCACAGCTAGCATCATACCCAATGGGTAAAAGCCAAAAGCTTTTCCTCTAAGATTAGAAACAGGACAAGGACGCCCACTCTGCCACTTTTATTCAACATAGTATCGGAAGTCCTAGCCAGAGAAATTAGGCAAGAAAAAGAAAGAAAAGGCATCCAAATTGGACAGGAAGAAGTAAAACTGTCACTATTTGCAGATGACATGATATTATATATAGAAAACCCTGTAGACTCCACCAAAAAACTTTTAGAACTAATCAACAAATTCAGTAAAGTTGCAAAATACAAAATCAATATACAAAAATCTGTTGAGTTTCCATACACTAATAATGAACTATCAGAAAGAGAAATTAAGAGAACAATCTCATGTACAATTGCATCAAAAAGAATAAAATACCTAAGCATAAATTTAACCAAGGAGGTGAAAGACCTGTACACTGAACACAGTGAGACATTGATGAAAGAAATTAGAGATACAAATAAATGGAAAGATATTGCATGTTAATATATCAGAGATTTAATATTGTTAAAATGTCCATACTACCCAAAGCAATGTACAGATTCAATGCAATCCCTACCAAAATTCCAATGGCATTTTTCACAGAAATAGAGCAAACCATACTAAAATTTGTATGGGACCACAAAAGACCCTGAATAGCCAAAGTAATCTTGAGAAAGAATAAAATTGGAGGTATTATACTCCCTGATCTCAAACTATTTTACAAAGCTATAGTAATCAAAACAGTATGGTATTGGCATAAAAACAGACACATAGGTCAATAGAACAGAATAGATAACTCAGAAATAAACTTATACATATATGGTCAATTAATTTTTGACAAAGGAGCCAAGAATATACAATGGGGAAAGGACAGTCTCTTCAATAAATGGTGTTGGAAAACTGGACAGCCCACATGCAAAAGAATGAAACTGAACCACTATCTTACACCATACACAAAAACTAACTCGAAATGGATTAAAGCTTGAACATAAGACCTGAAACCATAAAACTCCTGGAAGAAAACATAGATGGACTTCAGTCTTGGAGATAATTTTTTGAATCTGACACCAAAGCAAAAGCAACAAAAGTAAAAATAAACAAGTGGGACTACATCAAACTAAAAAGCTCCTGCACTGGAAAGGAAACCATCAACAAACTGAAAAGGCAATCTACAGAATGAGAGAAAATATTTGCAAATCATATATCTGATAAGGGGCTAATACCCAAAGTATATAAAGAACTCATACAACTCAATAGCAAAAAAAAATCCAATTAAAAAATGGGCAGAGGACCTGAATAGACATTTTTCCAAAGACAATATACAGAGGGCCAACAGACACACAAGAAGGTGCTCAACATCACTAATCATCAGACAAACGCAAGTCAAAACCACAGCGAGACATCACCTCACGCCTGTTAGAATGGCCATATCAAAGAGACAAGAGATAACATGTGTTGGTGAAGATGTGGAGAAAAAGGAACCTCGTGCGCTGTTGATGGAAACATAAACTGGCACAGCCAGTATGGAGAACAGTATGGAGGTTCCCCAAAAAATAGAACTACCATATGACCCAGCAATTCAAATTCTGAGTATATATCCAAAGAAAATGAAAACATTAACTCGAAAAGATGTATGCTCCTCCATATTAATTGCAGAATTATTTACAATAGCCAAGATATGGAACCAACCTAAGTGTCCATGGATGGATGAATGGAAAAATAAAATGTGGTGTATTTTATTTACACCATGGAATATTATTCAGCCATACAAAAGAATGAAATCTTGCCATTTGTGGGAACATGGATGGACCTTGAGGGCATTATGCTACGTGAAATGTCATACAGAGAAAGACAAATACCATGTGATCTCACTTATATGTGGAATCTAAAAAAACCCTGAGCTCATAGATATAGAAAACAGATTAGTGGCTGCCAGAGACAGTGGGTAGGAAAGCCAATGGATGAAAGGGGTCAAAAGGTACAATCTTCCAGCTATAAAATAAATAAATCATGGGGATGTAATGTACAGCATGGTGACTATAGTTAGTAATACTGTATTGCACAGTGGAAAGTTGCTAAGAGAGTAAATCTTAAAGTCTTCATCACATGCACAAAAAAATTTTTGTAACTCTGTATGGTGATGGATATTAGTTAACTAGACTTATTGTGGTGATCGTTTCACAATATAAACAAATATCAAATCATTATGTTGTATGCCTGAAACTAATATAATGTTATATTTCAATTATAACTCAATAAGAAAAATAGATAAACAATGTGGTTTTACAGACAGTACTCACCTACTGGGTGTCTGGAACTGTGCTAGGCATGGTGAGAGAATTCGGAAATACTTCTAATTTTCTTTTTTTTTTCTTATTATTTCTTTTTAAAAGTTCCTCATAAACTTCAGCTTACAAACTGATTTACTAAATGAAAAACCCAAGGCTCAGAGAAGTTAAACATTTACCCCAAATGAGACAGCTGGAGTGTGAATTCCAGAGCATGAACCATGATCTGAATTCAACTCCACAGCTATGAGTAGTGAGTTCACTGTTTAAGGCCCCTTGAATCAAATTGGAGACAGAGAAACTATGAATGCATGAGAGGAGTACAGCCTCAGAGTGGGAGATTTTAAGCATGATGAACTGTTTCTTTTATTAACTCCCCTTTCTACTAGAAGAAGAACATTTCTAGTTACCTTATAACTGAAAATGAATTCCAAGTTATTCAAATGTATTTTTAATGAGCTTATTTACCATGATAATAGTATATACTCTGCACGTAGTCTATTGGTTCAATCTATCTTTGATTATAAGCATGTGGAGGTCCAGAATCAAATCTATGTATGATTCACTTTGTACATAAATGCATTTTGTCCTCATAACTCCCCCAAGTATGTTCATTTTGAGCAATGGACTGTGGTGATGGGTTGAATAAAATTCTTCTCACATATTTAATATAGTAGATGCTTTAAAATTAATATCAGTTGTGAAACTGAGCACAAATGTGAGTGTGGAACTGAATTTTCCTTAATGCACAGCTGCATGGGCAATGCATGGATATCTATGGATAACCTGCATACACAATGCATGGATAATCTATGGATAACCTGGATTCGCGAAACTTAAGCTAGTGACCTTGGCAGCATCATCACGGTCAACCACTGAAACTAACTAGCATCTTCTATACCTTCTAGGCCAATTAACTTAAAATACATTATTTTGAGCAGTGTAGAAAAGATCTTTTTGGATCGTTATAATAAAGTCTTACCATGTGACAAAATAAGAGTTAGGTATAATATGGAGTCCAGAGGGAAAAAAGTAATCTTTTATTCAAAGTAATAACTTAATAATAATTGAGTAAAGAAATATTGAGTAATAATTGAGTAAAGAAATGTTTTTTATCTTTAGTTGTTTATTTGTTGCAGACCATTTGCAATGTAGGTTAACTGAAAATTTATTTTATACAGTCAACTTTTAAAGTGCAGTTAATAATTTATATTTGAAAACATTCATCATATATGAAAAACAAATTATCCCAAGAGTTCCCGAGCCTTCACTTCATTTGCTCAGTGGAGAGCCTGTTGGCATCAGTTCCCCGTGGATGGTTTGCAGAAGACCATCCTCCTAAATCCCTAGCAATCACTGGATATCCTCCAGAATCAGCCTTAATTTAAGCATGAAGGAGAATTAATGCCGAGGTTACCTCCAGCTCCAAAGCTGTGAGTTATTTAATCACTGCTTTGGCCCAGGGCAATCAGCGCATCAGAGCAGTGAGTCACTCCAGGGTGAGCCGAGTCTGAGTCTGGTGTGGACCTGGGTGGGATGAGAGCTTAATTATACTCTGTTTTTTTCACAGCAGGAACAACCAGTATATTTAGAGTCTTCTGTATTGCCTGAGATCATATTTGATCTACTGACCTGAAGATGAAAAACTTCCAATATGAATTGCCGAATCATGTAATACCCAGTCTCTCCTTTTCTCTCCTCACCTCTTTATATACTTTATAAAGAGATGGTGGAGGGTAACACCTCATTTCAAATACCTGTCACATTTTTATTCTCATTTCGTAGAAATAAAATTATTTTTCTCTTTGGTTTGATTGTCCTTATATCTTAGATTGTCTTAATTTATTTTTGAATATGAACTGATTAAACTTCCTGATTTTAGGTCAATACCACTGTTGATATTAGAGAAAACAGCTAGGGCGAGTCATGTAATTATCAGGTAAATCTGTTTCTTCAAGGTTTAATAATATTGGTACCTGGCCATCCTGAAAATTTGGGCACAGGTTGTTAAGAGGCATATGTTAATTTCCCGACATAGTACAATGATATTCTGTATTAAGTTTGCAATTGATCTGATGTTCTCTACTTAGATTGCAATTTAATCCATTGTAATCTAAATTTTACTTTTGATTTGTAATAATAACAGCAGCATCTCATATGTACCAGGCACTGTCCTAAACAACTTACTTATACTATTTAAACCCTCATAAAAATTCCTATGAGATACATTTTTATCTTCATTTAATAAATCTGAAAACCAAGACTTTATGACTTTATGAGATTTGTTCAGGCCCAAAAAGCAAGTAAGTGGTACATCATAGAATGAAAGTCAGGTCAGCCTGAATCCATATCCCATCATCTTAACCAATAGTATTTGCTACTTACTTCACAAAAATTCCTACTGACTAAAAACTGTGAAAGTATTTAGACAGATTGTCTTCAAAATAGCTAACTTCTCGGAAAACTGAAACATATTTTCTGTGAATCTCAGGTAATCCATCAAGAGTTTGAGAGTTTTGGTCAACTACAATCTTTTATATGAAGAGCCAGATCTTTGAGTCAACTTTTATCAGAATCTATGATGATTTGATATTGTTCAATACAGATAAAATAATAAGGTATACCAAAGATCTTTAGTCTGTATTCACAAAATTCTTTGTCAAATGTGAGACTACAATTTTATAACATAAATATGGTACAGGGATCCATTATTTCACACATTGGAAATCCTGGTGAATATTTTATTCATGAGATTTCTCAACATAAGTTTTCAAGATATTAAGCAATTATTTTCAAAAGTAGATACATGCAGTAACAGCAACAGGGCTATAATTTTAGAATTAGGCTATTTTCACAATAACGTTGTAGCACAGACTTTAGAACACACTTGAAATGTGAAACTTGTGAAAACACGTATGGAAAAGGAAATAAAGTGGTGCATACACCCACACTTGTAATGGAGAATTGCCAGCAGCATTCTGAAATATCCACATAGCTGGACCTTTCCCCCTAGGCATAATTATTGTTTAATTCCATCAATTTCACATTCTGATTGTTTTTTCCATGACAAAGTATCCTGAAAGAATTAGGTGTATATTCAACTTGACTACTTTTGTGTATTTATATTTACTTGTCCTCTTTCCTGTATAACTACTGGCCCACTTGTATGTAAGCTTTCACATACCCCAAAGGGGAAGTGGGTGTGTGGAAACTGGTGGCTCTAATTCACAGTGTGGGCCACAGACACAGACCTGGCTAAGCTACCACTTCTGTGGCTACCTTCAGGACCCCCCAAAACTGGAGGCTTTAAAGCTTTCACACCTTCCCATCTTGCTTCCTGTATAGACTCAACTAAAATAATGACAATAATAGTGGACTATCCTATGAAGAATGCAGCTAGAGTCAGAAATTAGCACTGGTTTAGCGTTCATGTAGGAGGGCTCACAAGCCTTGATATAAGCGATAACCTATCTGATTGTGTCTAAGAAATACTAGGGACAGCCTTTCTACCCAGCCTTGAACAGTCTACCTTGGGAATTGTGTGTTTATAGCTAATTGCAACCAGGTACAGAACTGGTGGTTGGGCTGAATTCACATGAGCAGCCAAAGGGGATTTAAACATTTGTATTGTTGAAGAAAAGGGCATGCTGATATATTGATATAACAAAATTTTCAATATTTATCCAGACCAACTGAAAATAGATTTGTATAATTGGACTATTCATGTCATCCCAAACAAAACACATTATATCCTGCAATTTTTCCCCCTTTGGAGGAAGAGAGAGAAAAACTGAAAGCCTAGCATTTAGTTATCATAATCAATTATTTCATTTTAATTATGTAACATTTAGTCATGACTCGTGCTAGCAATAATATTCTTAAAACTGTTACTTTTGGAAAGTAGATTATGATTTTCCCTTAAGCCATTTGCTTATTCTTGTCATCACTTCTTTACTATTCCAATGCTTGAAATTCAGATACAAAGATGTATTTTTAAGTGTTCTTGTCCTTGGAAAAATATGAGTAGGCTCCCGGTGAATCTCTTAAAGCAGTGAAACTGCATTCATATTTTGCATTAAAATGACAGATGAAAGGAGACAGACACCGATGCGGTCTAGGAGCAAGGCAGCCAGGTGCTTAGTAAGGATTATGTTTGCTAATTTAAAAAGGAGGGGAGAAAGCTGTGCACATTACAGTCTAAAAACAGGAACAGAAGCACACTGAATTCAAGCTGTGTCATTTATTCCATCGCTGCAGTGCGTGCTACCTCCCCCTCCTCCTCTACTTGATTCTTCCATTTCTTCAGTGTCCGCCCACATGGATTGTTGCTACCACCTATTCTCCTCCAAGGGAGATAGGAGGGTGGACTGGCGGCTTCAGCTCCCTGGAGAGCTGGTGCAGCTCCAGTTCTGGAAATCAGCTCACTGTGAGTGCTGGATCCCTTCTGAGCACTGAGATTACACACTGTGCTAAGATACTTGCAGTTCTATATTTTAAGCTCCGTGTGATTACAAATGTTTAATGGGCTGGTGAGATCACCCATAGAAAAATGTTTGTAGAAACTATATTTCAGAACGATTTCTAAATGCATTTTTTTTTCCTTTCTGAAAATTAGGGCAGGATTGAAAGGCTATTCACTTATACTAGGATAATGGTAGAGAGCTGTTTACTTCTAAGGCTTTTGGATCAAGCTTTTAAGCAGAGCAATTAAAAATGTATCCATGGCAGGATAAGGATGTACACTGATAATACAAGGACGTGATTTTATTTTCTTTCCCTACACTCCAGATACGAACGAGGCTCCTTGCACAATTCTCTCCAAGGGCCTTTGAAAGGCATTCTTTCAGTTGCAAAGTGCCTTACACCAACTTAAAAGGTGTGACAATAAAATAACAAGGACAATTACGAACAAATACCACAATGAGGTTGACCTAAGAGATCACCCTGGGAGACTGTGTGTTAATTACAATGATGCAACCACAACTTGAAACATTTTTGGAACTCCTCCTCTGGAATTGTGTTCAGAGAGCCCGTTTTACAAACCACCTGAGAAAATGAATTTCATTACCTTGTGGTCACACCTCGTCTATTCTCACTGCTGTGAGTGTGTTCAGGATGAGTTTAAAAACTGAGATGTTTCATAACAGGTTTGAATTTGGTGGGACAGCGTTTGTCACCAATGGCACTTACCAATTTCTGATTTTTTTAAACAGAATCTCTCAATTTAAGGATTCACAAACTGCTTATTGAATTTCAACAAGCAGTTCATGAATTGTTCAGCATCTAGCAAGACTGATTAAATAATATCTAGACCATTTCCATAGAAATGGGCTTATTATTATTACTAACTTCCAATATTTTCACATGACAGGTCAAAAGAAAATAATGTTTTAAAAACTCATAAAGTATGGTTCATGAGTTTTCAGAAGTTCAGAAAATGAGACTGTCAACTTGGAGTGAAAACTGACATAGTGAACAGTATAAACTTTAAAAGAAATGGAATGCAAAAAACTGAAAAGACTATAATTAAAAATAAAACAATGGCTTTGTGCTTTTGACTATTATAACCAGTGAAGGAAAATGAAATTTGATTTTTCAGTTGCATACGGATAACTCAATCATAGCAGTGATAAATAAGGTTCTTAATTTAAAAACAATCCAAACACCATGTGTTTAGTTTCATTTTTTTCAAAAATTTTATATGCTTCTTAAAAACTTTGATTATGTTTATTGTTAAGTAACCATTGAAAGCAACTGAACACAATTTTTAAAAGCCAGGTTCACTGAAGTACCAATATAATGCAAAATCTTTCATAAAATTAGCAGTGAGTTATTCTAAATAATACTCTAAAATACTGTGTCATTAGCTATTATCAAATGGATAACCTTATAATTAAGCCAAACAATTTAACAAAATCTTTAAAGCACAGGTAGTAAGTCACAAATGGGTTATATTTCAAACATTTATATGCTAAAGTTGCAAAATTTAACTCACAGTATATCTCAGATATGCAGGGGAAAAATAAATTATTTATCTAGTTTTTCTCATGAGCACGTACTTGATACTTACTAGGCAGTTATCAGGCAGGTATGTGTCTGTCTGTGTAGCAGGGGGAATGATATCTAGGCAAATATATGAAAACTTTCAAAATTAGTTCAACACAATGATTTAGGCAATCCCACCCTATCAAGCTCAATTTCTGCAGGAAATAAGAAAATTTATATTCTTTTGCATTTTATCTTCCTCCTCAGTAACCAACATGGCATCTTGGTCTTTGTGAAGAGAAGTCATGGCCAAACCCTGCTAGAACTGATATAGAAACCAGATACCACAGTCTGCTGAAACTTAAAGGCTTTCTAACCACACTCCCTACTGCCCTAGGGGAGTGTGATATGGTATAGTTGATTGTTGTCATTATCAATCATGATATAAATGATTATTATAATTTCCTTATTTTTGTTCACCTTGTGATTGTTTCTATTAGTAGAAGAGTAATAGAAAGGTACCTGCTGCATACTAAGATTTGCCATCGTATAGTAGGAAAAAAAGGTGAGATCTCAATTACTCCTTTTGTAATGATTCCAAGCATTCAAACGGCCTAATCTTGCATATCATCTTTTCAATATCTCAGCATTCAACTCTCTTTAAGATCTTGCTACTCAAAGTGTGGAACATAACCACCATCACCTGCATCACCTGTCAGATTGTTAGAAACAAAGAATCCCAGACACCCTTTAGACCTACAGAATCAAAACCTGCCTTTTAACAATACAACCAAGTGAATCTTATGCACCTTAATGTTTGAGATACACTGCACTAGGAGACAGAAAAGTCTGGGTATAAATTTTGGCTCTACCTTTGTGACCTTGGCCAACTAAGGATCATATTCCTCGTTCACAGAATGGGAATAATAATATGTCTGTAAGTTTTTTTATGCATACATTTTGGCATTTAATAAGGTGTCTTCCACCCCTCTCCCTAGGTAACCAAAAGAGCCCTTCATGTCCTCTTGGGGTATCCACCTGTGCTATCCCTCAAAACATTGTATCTGACAAAACTCTGTGCTCCATAGTCAAGCAGAGCTGAAATTCAACCCTGGTGCCATCTCTTAGAAGATTTTTATGAAGATTAAATTACATAATTAAAGTGAAATTTTTTATCAATTTTTCTGGAATATAATAAGAATTTACGATGTTTCCCTAATGAATTTGAA
Organism: Ceratotherium simum simum; assembly: GCF_057802395.1. Taxonomy (NCBI): domain Eukaryota; kingdom Metazoa; phylum Chordata; class Mammalia; order Perissodactyla; family Rhinocerotidae; genus Ceratotherium; species Ceratotherium simum. Next base: position 41,207,628 of record NC_141924.1, read on the forward strand.
TTTTCTCTACTAAAACAGATGAATGAAATAAATGCTAGATTGTTTTGTTTGTCTAAAATCAATAGAATCTTAGTTCTAAGGTCCAACTCACTGACCAGAGTTTGATGAGATTCTCAGAGGCATATTTGTTTTCTACAAAGCAGGTGTAGCAGCTAGTCTTGAGCATACATTGGTCATGAAGGCCTGCAGGACTCACATATTTGATTCCTTGGTTATCTGCCCACACTAGTTTTCATTCTCCTTTCTTCTCCTCTTCCAGCTATTCTCATTCTCATCCATTAATTGAATCTTTTACTCCTTCAAAGTTGCTGGTTTCAGTTCTTAGATAAAAAACAAACGTAAGAAATAAATTTCTGGTACTAAACAACCTTCCTATAAATAATCATATATGAAAAGAGAATATTTCTTAATCTAAATTAATTTTTATTTTGTTTTATATTATTGTGACACAAATACATACACTAAAATGTATATTCTTTCATTTAAAAATATTTATTGAAAGCCTACTATGTGCCAGGCACTTTTATAGGCAATGCAGATTTAACAGTTTAAAAATAGACAAAAAACCCTGCCATAACAACTGAACATCCATATGAAAAAACATGAATCTAGACAGAGACCTTAAACCCTTCACAAAAATTAAATCAAAATGGATCGTAGATGTAAATGTGGAATGCAAAACTATAAAACTCCTAGAAGATGACATAGGAGAAAACCCAGATGACGTTGGGTGTGGCAATGACTTTTTAAACACAACACCAAAGATATGATCTATGAAAAAACGATTAATAAATCAGACTGCATTAAAATTAAAAATTTCTGCTCTTTTAAAGATACTGTCAAAATAATGAAAAGACAAGCCATGGACTGAGAGAAAATATTTGAAAAAGGAGCATCTGATAAAAGACTGTTATCCAAAATATACAAAGAATTCTTAAAACTCAACAATAAGAAAACAACCCAAATAAAAAATGTCACCAAAGACCTTAACAGACACCTGACCAAAAAAGATATACAGATGGCCAATAAGCATATATTCCACATCATATGTCACATTAAAACAAAAATGACGTACCACCAGAAACTTATTAGAATGGCCAAAATCCAGAACACTGACGATATCAAATATTGGTGAGAATGTGGAGCAACGGAAACTCACATTCATTGCTGGTGGGGATGCAAAATGGTACAGCCACTTTGGAAGGCAGTTTGGTAGTTTCTTAATAAACTAAACATATTCTTACCATACGATTCAGCAATAACATCCCTTAATATTTAACTGAAAGAGTTGAAAACATGTTCACACAAAAACTTGCGCTCAGATGTTTATAGCAGCTTTATTCATAATTGGCAAAACATGGGAGCAACCAAAATATCCTTCTGTAGGTAAATGGATAAATAAATTGTGGTACCTTCAGACAATGGAATATTGTTCAGTGCTAAAAAGAAATGAGCTACCAAGCCATGAAAAGACAGAGAGGAAACTTAAGTGCATATTACTAAGTGTAAGAAGTTAATCAGAAAAGACTATGTATTGTATGATTCCAACTGTATGACGTTCTGGAAAAGGCAAACTATGAAGACTGTAAAAAAATCAGTGGTTGCCAGGGGTTGTGGTGGGGAGAGGCGAACAGGCAGAGCACAGAGGATTTTTAGGGGAGTAAAAATACTCTGTATGATACCATAATGATGGATACATGTTATTATACATTTGTCCAAATCCACAGACTATACAACACTAAGAGTGAACTATAATGTAAACTATGGACTTTTGGTCATTATGATGTGCCAACGTAGTGTCATCAATTGTAACAAATGTACCACTCTGGTGACGGATGTTGATAATGTGGGAGGCTGTGTATGTATGTGTGGGGAGAGGGTGTATACGGGCCATCTCTTACATTTCTCTTAGGGTTTTTTTTTTTTTCCTGAGGAAGATTCACCCTGAGCTGTCATCTCTTGCCAATCTTCCTCTTTCTGTTTGTGAGGCACCGCCACTGCATGGCCACTGACAGACGAGTGGTGTAGGTCCATGCCTGGGAACCAAACTCGGGCCACCAAAACAGAGCATGCCAAACTTAACTACTAGGCCAGCTAAGCTGGCCTTCTTCTTAGTTTTAATGTGAACCTGCAACTTCTCTAAAAAAGAGTCTATTTTTTAAAAAAAGTCTTACCCTCATATTCTAGTGGAGGAGAGACAAAATAAAAAAGCAAATGAGCAAAATATATTGCATATTAGATGGTGATAAATTATACATAATTAATTAAGTGAGGTGGAGGAAAAGGGGGGCTGTGTGAGGAATTTGAAATGTTAAATGGGGCAGTAAGGGGAGGCTTCATTGAGAAGGCAACTTTTGACAAGGCATGGAAGATGTGAGGCCTTGATCCATGGAATCAGATGGAAGTGCATTTCAACTTTGGGGTTTTAAGTTCAAATGTCTTGAGGCAGGAATGGATCTGGCTTGTTTCAGGAACATCAAGAAGGCTAGTATGTCTCAAGCGGTATACATGGGGAAGAGTGGACATATGGTGAGATCATTTTGGGAAATTTATCAGACAAGATAAAATCAGGTCACATATCAGTAACACAGTAATATAATATCAGAAGCATGGGACAAACAAACATTTATTTTTCATTCATTCTGCACGCACATTTTAGGTCAACTGAGAGCTCTATTTTACCTTCAAAGACACACATATACATAACTACCATAATTTTTAGTTTGTGTCAACATAAGCTATTTCATAAATTAGAGTGCACAAAACAAAAGAAGAAAAGAAACTCTGTTAAGAGTGATCAAAAGAACATAAAACATAGTGGGGAAGGTGAGTAAAAATGTAGAGCTTTAGAATGTGTTCAAACTTAAGTTGTTATCAACGTAAAATAGACTGTTACAAATATAAGTTGTTATATGTAAGCCTCTTGATAACCACAAAGCAAAAACCTATAGTAGATACACAAAGATAAAAAGAAAGGAATCTAAGCATATGGCTAAAGAAAGTCATCAAACCACAAAGTAAGAAAGCAAGAGAAGAATAAAAGACACAGAGGAAATACAAAACAGCCAGAAAGCAATGTAAAAAATGAAATAAGTACATACCTATCAGAATTACTTTAAATATAAATAGACTAAATTTTCCAATCAAAAGACATAGAGTAGCAGAATCGATAAAAAAAACAAGACTCATATATAGGCTGCTTACAAGAGACTCACTTCAGATGTAAGGACACATACAGACTGAAAGTGAAGGGATGGAAAAAGATATTCCATGCAAACGGAAACCAAAAGAAAGCTAGGGTAGTTACATTGGAAAAAATAGACTTTAAAAGAAAGACTATAATAAGAGACAAAGAAGGTCATTACATAATGATAAAGGGGTCAATACAACAAGAGAATATAACATTTGTAAATATTTATGTACCAACATAGGAGCACCTAAATATATAAAGCAAACCTTAACAGACCTAAAGAAATAGACAACAGTACAATAATAGTAAGGGACTTTAGCACCTCACTTACATCAATAGATAGATCATCCAGACAGAAAATCAATAAGGAAACATCGGCCTTAAACAATATGTTAGACCAGATTGACTTAACAGATATATACAGAACATTCCATCCAAAAGCAACAGAATACACAATCTTCTCAAGTGCACATGGAACGTTCTCTAGGACAGATCATATGTTAGGCCACAAAACACATCCTAATAAATTTAAGAAGATTGAAATCATATCAAATATCTTTTCCAACCATAATGCTGTGAAACTAGAAATCAGTTACAAGAAGAAAATTGGAAAATTTATATATATATATGTGAAAAGTAAACAACATGCTACTGAACAACTAATGTGTCAATGGAGAAATCAAAGAGAAGTCAAAAAATACCTTGAGACAAGTGAAAATGGAAATATATCAAAATTTATGAGATGCAGCAAAAGCAGTTTTGAGGGAAGTTCATAGCAATAAGTCCTACCTCAAGAAACAGAAAAATCTTAAAATAACAATCTAACTTTACACCTTGAGGAACTAGAGAAAGAAGAACAAAGCCCAAAGTTAGTATAAGGAAGGAAATAATAAAGATCAGAACATAAATAAATGAAATAGAGACTAAAATGACAATAGAAAAGATCAATGAAACTAAATGCTGATTTTTTGAAAGATAAACCAAATTGACAAAACTTTAGCTGGACTACCCAACAAAAAAAGAGAGAGCACAAAAAAATAAAATCACAAATAAAAGAGGAGACATTCAATTGATACCACAGAAACACAAAGGATCATGAGACTACTATGAACAATTATGTGCCCACAAATTGGACAACCTAGAAGAAATGGATAAATTCCTAGAAACATACAACCTACCAAGACCGAATCATGAAGAAATAGAAAAATCTGAACAGATAAATGACCACTAAGGAGAATGAATCAGTTACCAAAATCTCCCAATAAACAAAAGTCCAGGACGAGACAGCTTCACTGGCGAATTCTCCCACACATTCAAAGAATACCAATCCTTCTCAAACTCTTCCAAAAAATACAAGACAAGGGAACACTTCTATATTCATATTATGAAGCCAACATTACCCTGACACCAAAATCAGACAAGAACACCATAAGAAAAGAAAATAACAGGCCAATATCCCTGATGAACACAGATACAAAAACCCTTAACAAAATATGAGCAAACCAACTTCAACAATACATTAAAAGGATCATACATCATGATCAAGTGAGATTTATTCCAAGGATGCAAGGATGGTTCAACAGCTGCAAATCAATCAGTGTGATACACCACATTAACAAAACGAAGGGTAAAAATCTCAATAGATTCAGAGAAAGCATTTGACAAAATTCAACATCTATCTTTGATAAAACTCTCAATAAAGTGGGTATAGAGGGAACATACCTCAACACAATAAAGGCCATATATGAAAAGCCCACAGCTAGCATCATATCCAACAGGAAAAAGCCAACAGCTTTTCCTCTAAGATCAAGAACAGGACAAGGATGCCCACTCTTGCCACTTTTATTCAACATAGTATTGGAAGTCCTAGCCAGAGCAATTAGGAAGGAAAAGAAAAAAGGCATCCAAATTGGATAGGAAGAAGTAAAACAGTCACTATTTACAGATGATATGATATTATATGTAGAAAACCCTGTAGACTCCACCAAAAAACTTTTAGAACTAGTCAATAAATTCAGTAAAATTACAAGATACAAAATCATGTACAAAAATTGGTTGCATTTCTATACACTAATAATGACCTATCAGAAAGAGAAATTAAGAAAGCAATTGCATCAAAAAGAATAAAATGCCTAAGAATAAATTTAACCAAGAAGGTGAAAGACCTGTACACTGAAAGCTATAAGACATTGATGAAAGAAACTGAAGAAGACACAAATAAGTGGAATGATATTCTGTGCTCATGGATTGGAAAAATTAATATTGTCAAAATGTCCGTACTACTGAAAACAGTCTACAGATTCAATGCAATCTCTATCAAAATTCCAATGGCATTTTTCACCATCGTGAATAGAAATAGAACAAACCATCCTGAAATTTGTATGGAACCACAAAAGAAACAGAACAAACCATCCTAAAATTTGTATGGAACCACAAAATACCCCGAATAGCCAAAGCAATCTTGAGAAAGAAGAACAAGGCTAAAGGCATCAAGCTCCCTGATTTCAAACTATATTACAAAGCTATGGTAATAAAAAAAGTATGGTATTGGGATAAAAACTGATACATAGATCAATGGAACAGAATAGAGAGCCCAGAAATAAGCCCACACATATATAGTCAATTAATTTATGACAAAGGAGCCAAGAATATACAATGGGGGAAAGGACAGTCTCTTCAATAAATGGTGTTGGGAAAACTGGACAGTCACATGCAAAAGAATGAACCTGGATCACTATCCTATACCATACACAAAAATTAACTCAAAATAGATTAAAGATTTGAATGTGAGACCTGAAACCATAAAAATCCTAGAACAAAACATGTGTGGTAAGCTCTTTGATATGTAGCCCTCCAGCTACAGCTGGGGTGTTCACTGGTTAGTTCTAAACCCTAATCCTGGTTTCCTTAATGTGTGAAGACTTCTAGAAATTTTTCTTTGATTTTTCAGAGCTTGTGCTTGGTTTCTTAATCTTGGGCCCCATGCAGCTTTAAAATTTGGCAAATATCTTGAGTGAAAACTGACATAGTATTGATATCAGTGATGCACCACCCATCACTCTGGACCCTGCCCCTTACGTTGTTATTTTTCTTTCTTTCTATTCCCACAGAGCTGCCAAGAGCTGTGCTGCTTCTATACCTATGAGCAGAGGTCTTCTGCCTGGGTCCGTGCTGTGTCCATCAGTCTCCTGCTCTGTGTTTAGACTTCTGAGGGAAAGAAGCAGCTGTAAATGTTGGTTGATGAACCTTACGACTGTTCGTTTCTCAGGGACTCTGTTCCCCAAGTCCTCAGCAGCTCTCCAGTGCCTCAGTAGTTCCCCAGTGCCTATAACGCATTAAACATTTTTTTGAAAATCAGGCTTTTCTTTTTCTTCTCTGGTGGAATGCTTTATCTGTTATAAACTACTCCATCTTAGCCAAAATCATGAGTCTATTTACATAGCACTTTTTCTAATTTATAAGTTTATTAATTTTCTGTCTATCCTTCTAGATTATAAACTCCGTGGGAGCAAGGAGTTTATCTGTGTTGTTTATCACTGTATCTCAAGTGCCTATCAACAGGAACTGTCACGTAATAGGAACATAATAAAAATGTTTTGAACAAATGAATATACAATACCCACAAAAAATACACAGGTCCCAGATAAAAGCCACCTACTCCTTTCTTACTTTCTGTTGTCAGAAGCAGGTAAGGATTGGAAAACAAAGCTCTTTGTTTTGGGAACCAGAAGAGTCATGTTAAATTTATCTTCTCTGACTATCAGATTTCATTACCCATAAATGTCCTTATTTTCTCACTTGCTTTTTCCAAAAATGAAATGGCACAATATTTATGAAGAAGCTCTTAAACCTCACAGCAGAGTCAACCACTGGCAATATTGCATTTCCCCATATCACTGAATAGTAAACACACTAACAACTGCTCCTCAATCCATTGTCATTGAAAAGTCAAAGTTAATTAGAAGAATAAAAATCAAAAGTAATGAGTAAAATATCTCTTTCTAGTTTCTACTATTTCCATTTTTTCCTCTATATTTCAACTCAGTTTGGCTTAAGCCATAGGAACACAGGAAGAATGGTTTTATAATGACTGAATTAGACCACTGGTGCAGTGGTAAGGGAAAAAAATTGACTCAACCTTTCTGAATGGTCCATTGGATTTTACAAAACAACAAAAGCTCTATTTAAATTAGTGACACTTGAAAGATTTCTGATTTTAATCATGATGGGTGATCACAGTAAACTCAGTGTTTAGAAGTTCAAAACCTAATTCTTCTACTTGACTGCTAGAAGTTCCTCTTTTTTTTTTTTCTCTTTAGATCATTTATGATACTTGAGGAAGGAATAGCTGTTCTTCACAGACTTAGACCCAGGGAGAGCTGTATCAGTACGAGATAAGAGTTTATATTCAGTTTATATTTCCACTGATAAAGACTGTCCTTGAAGCAAAATAGATATATCTGGAGGACTATCAAGAGAAAAAGTCATTTTTATTTCCATTGAATTGAACTGAAACTTATAGTCAGATTGTATGATCCAGGCATTCATAATTTCTAGTTTTTCAAAGGAACAAATTAATCAATTTTGAAATAAACAAAAGATTAATATGAAACTAAGTCTTTCATTAATGGTTTGTTTCAGAATCTTCTCATCAAAAAATATACTCAGCTCATTTTAATAAATGTATACATTCATTCTTTAATTCAACAAACTTTTATTTAAAATCTATTATACCACAGTAAAACTGGCAATCAATTAAAACAAACAAAAGTACATATCTGTCTCAAGTCTTGAGAACTGTTTCTGAAAGCAATGTTTCAAGTATGTATATATGATATTATCAATGTAGTCCTCATTTTTAATGTCTCTTGGGCTACTCAATCTTTGTCTAGAAAAATAATGCTTTTTTAAAATTAAAAAAAAAAAACTTTTCGTCTTATTATCTAAAGTCAAAATTTCAAACGATATAGTCTTGGATGTAAGTTGAAAAATCTTTCACATTATCAGTATTTTTCTTGCCTTGCTATACGTTTAACTACTGATAGTATGTATTCAACAAAAGCCTTTCTAATTCATATATACTTTCCAGTATACAAATTTACCTTTGACTAATCTCCTAACGTTATTTAGTTATCTAAACTCCATAAAAACTGTTGTTTGGAAAATATAACCGACAAGGAAGGATACTTTAGAAAACTAGTTTAGCTATATAAAATTATTTTTTAATTATATTTACTTTCTCAGAAATCTCATTTCCTAAGAATGTCCTTTTACCTAATGATTGTTTAGAGTAAAATTAGAATAATCTCTTTGGATTAGCACTTTTTCTGTGTGATAAAGTAAAAAATTACTACTAAATAATTTAAAGCTTCAGGCCAAGGGCCACTGGAAAGCTTTACAGGAATGATAAATACGGTTATATAAGGTAATTAGAAGTAGCAACAGTAACTGACGTTTACCCCATGATGTATTTGTTCAGAAGAGCATACTCTTCACTGAATATTTCTGAAACATATAGGAGAATAATTGAAAAAGGAGCAAGAATTTTCATATGGAGAAAACTGAACAGAGAGACATAACAAAATGCTGATAATGAAGTACCTTAATTCATAAGGGCTAGTGTAAGTAGTGGATTTGAACTGAAGCACTGGGGATTTCAGTGAGGTATAAAGCTATTTCCTGATAAGGAGGGTTATTAATTATTGGAATGTGTTCCAAAAGATCTGCTGGAATTCCCACTTTTTAAAATGGGCACTAGTAATAGGATAGCATAGAAAATCTCCAATAGTAAACTAAGAGTAGATAGGTCTTCTCTTACTATGAAGAACAGCCAGCATCATATTTAAATGCAAATCTGAAAGCATTCTCACTATAATTTGGTTCAAGAAAAGGAGAATTACCAGTCTGATGTTTTATTAAGTCAGTAAGGCACAAATCAGATATATTAGTTGTAACTTTTGGAAACCTGACATCTTAGTCATAAATACTTGCAGACAACATGCTTTTCTGTCTATTAGAACTAATGAGAATGCAAAGTGCCTGGGTAGAAAGTAAACAAACCAAAATAAACGGCTGTCCTATATAACAACCAGTACAAAAATAGAAAATATTCAGAAAAGTTTTAACAATAAATGTGATGAAACTATATTATGAAAATTATGGAAAAATATTGAACTATATGAGAGAAATCTTACAAATAAAGAGGCATACCATGAGCTTCTGCAGTTAGAACAAATAATATATATCTCTAAAGTCTTCTCTAATATTTATTGCTTTAAGCAATTTTAAGCAAAACCTCAAATGGAAAAAGGGTTCTTTTTTTGAAGGAATGACTTGGAATATTAAGTAAATAAACAACATTAGCCAATAGTACAGTATTCATCTTGTCAGATCTTAAAAATACATTACAGATAAAATTATTAAAATTTCATAATTTAGTGTGTAAATTTTTGTTAGTATAGTGCAAAGCTTCTCCATTTTTTTTTCTTTAAGATGCCCATGAAGAGATAGAAAAAAAACAAAAAGAAAATTACCACATTGAAAAAGTAAGACTCATAGTCAACCTACTGTCAGAGTATGTGAACAATTTCCAATGACCACAAAGTCAATAAAATTTCAATTAAAAACAAATTGGTAGTGTGACCTAAAAAGGATGTGAACATTTTCACTTTAAAAAAAGTAGAGATGCTTTTCCCTTATTTTCTCCAGTGATCCTATGCTTAGTCCAGAAATGTAAGATTTGTAACAAAAGTAATTTTGGAATACTAAATGTATTTTGTGACTCTTTTCACTAAATTTTCTATCTTATTGGTATCTATATTTGTTATTTTTGTAAATTTACCCATTTAATGATTATTTTTATAAATGTAAGAAAATATGTAAACATATATTCATATATTTCTTACACAAAAGATGGCATACTTTGTATATTGTTTGGCATCTTGCTTTTCTTTCCTGTGAATTGCTCCAAAGCAATTTATAAAGATATTCCTCATTCCAGTTTGCAGCTGCATTGTACTTGATTGTGTAGGTAGACCATAATTTATCCAATCAATCCCAAACTGATGGATATTTGTTTTTTTCCCCAATAATTTGCTGCTACAAATAAAACTACAAAGAATAAATTTGTGCATAAATAATTTCATATTTTTGCTAGTATATCTCTGGGATAGACTCCTAGAAGGGAGAATAAGTAAATACCTAGCAATTTTTCTAGATCTTGCCACATTCTTCACCATAAGTGTTGAACCATTTTGCATTCTCATAAGCAATGTATAAGTATTCCTGTTTCCATACAACAGAGTTTGTTGTCAAATTTGTAATTTTTGTCAATCAAATAGCTTAGAAATATAATTTTAGTGTTCATGGTTATGAATAAGGTTGACCATCTCTTCATATGTTTAAGGGTCATTTTCATTTCTCCCTCTGTTCAGACATTAGAGCAATTAGCCTTTTGTGTGTATTATATACCTCAAATATTATTTCTCAGTCAGTACGTAGTTTAAATTTTTACTTTATTTATTTATTATATTTATTTATTTATTTATTTATTCCCCCAAAACCCCAGTAGACAGCCGTATGTCATAGCTGCACATCCTTCTAGTTGCTGTATGTGGGACACTGCCTCAGCATGGCCAGAGAAGCGGTGTGTCGGTGTGCGCCCGGGATCCGAACACGGGCCGCCAGCAGCGGAGCACGCACACTTAACCGCTAAGCCACAGGGCCGGCCCTAAATTTTTATTTTTTATGGTGTTTCCTGGAATGCAAATTTTAGTGTACTCAAATCTAGTAATGTTTTGAGGCATAGTTAAAAGTTTTCCCCTTTTTCTGGAGATAAAACAATTTATCCATGCTCTCTTTAAGTACGTGCTGGTTTAAGATTCTACATGTTCATCTCTGATCCATTTGGAACTTATTGTGCGGTATGGCATGAGATAGGGATCCAATTTTTATCTCTTTTCAAATGACTAACTAGTCAAAACAATCTTCAGGAAAAGTCCGTTTTTCTTCCCATATTTGAGATGTCCCATTCTTCATATACTACATTTCCACATGCATTTGTATCTATTTGTGGACTTGGGAATCTGTTCCATTGGTAGGTCTGTACCAATAATACACTATAATAATTTTAGAACTTTTATATTTTAATATCTGATAAGGCTATATCCCTGAATAGTCCTCTTTTTTTTGGTGAGGTTTCCTGGTAATTCTTATTTGTTTATTTTTCTATATGGATTTCACAATTAATGTAGAAAATAAACCTGTAGATATTTTTATAGAAATCATGCAATTTTGCAACTTAGGAAGAAATGGCATTTTTATGATGTTGAGTTTTCATATCCAAGAACAATATATGCTTTTGTTTTTCATTAGTTTAAATCTATTATGTGTCTGTTTTGGGTTTTAAACTTTTCCTCATATAGTTTTTACACAACTTTATAAAGTTTGTGCCTAGGTGTTTTTTTGCTTGGTTTGTTATTGTTATTATTGTCACTATGGAAAATTGGATTTTTCTATGACATATCTTTTAACTGGTTACTCATTGTATTGATTCTGTATGTTTATTTCCTGTTATTTTACATATTCTCTTATTGTTTGCAGTTTTTCCACTAATTCTCTTGGGTTTTCTAGATACATAATCACATTATCTATAAAACTTCTTTCAATTTTTATTCTTATTCCTCCAACTGCATTCTTTTATCTAAACTCATTGGCTAGCAGCTCAGTACCATGTTAAATAATAATAGTAATAGTGGCATACTTGTTTCAAACTTTGAAGAAATGCCTCTAATATGTTCTTGATGTATGAGTTTTTCAATATATTAGTCAACTTTTTCTACAAACAACCCTAAAATTAAATGGCCTTCACAATAAACATTTATTTCTCCTTCTCAGATTGGTGAGTTGACTGTGGCTTTGTCTCAATCCTTTGGTCTCAGCTTGGCTTGCTCCAGGCTGTAGGTTGAGTTCAGGTCTGCTTCAAGTGTCTTCTACACTAGGATCCAGGTTAAAGCAATGGAAATTAAAGGATTAAATATTTTACTATTTGGAATACTGTTTTCATATGTAGGTCAAGAGCTCAAGAAAAGAGAGTGTAAACATGTAATGTCTTTTTTGAAGCATCTGCCTGGGACTGAAATGTGTTACATCTATCCTTATTCTATTGGTCAAAAGAAGTCTATGGTCAAGTCTAAAATCAAAGGAACAGGGAAGCATTCTCATCTCACAGGTAAATCTTGCTCTTGGAAGAAAAGATTTTATGTAAAAAAATATATACAGCATACCATAACTATGCTAAAAACATATCCATCAATTCTTATTTTATTGAATAAAATTTTAAATCAAGAATAAAGGCTAAATTTTGCCCAAGGACTTTTTTTGGGCATATATAAAGAAAAAAAATGATTTTTTCTTTAGAACTAGTAAAATAATATAATTAATTATATTAATGATTTTCTACTGTAAAACAATTCATGCATTCTTGCAATGGACCACATTGTGTCATGACATATTATTTTGTTAATGTGCTATTGGATTGTATTTATTAATATTTTAAAATTTTCCCCACCCGTATTCATAAATGAGATTAGTTATTTTAATTTGTGCAATCAATATCAGGTTTAGACTGTGATAATATTCCTTTTCCTATTCTTTTTAACATTTAAGAAACATTTAGGTAAATAGATATTTTAAAGTTCTCACAAATGTACAGTGTGTAACCATATATACCAAGCTTATTTTGTTGTTGTTTGCTATTGTTGTTTTGTGTTTTGCAGAGAAGATCTTTGACAACTTTCTCAATTTTTCCTATGATATTGTTCTGTTGCAATTTTTGTCTTTCTACTGGTGTTATTTTTGATAATTATAGCTTTTAAGAAAGTTATACATTTCATCCATGTTTTCACTTACTTACAAATAACTATACAAAGTTAGCTGACATGATTTTCACTAAATTTCATGTTTCAGCAATATTTTTCTTTTTCCCTTATTCTTACTTTTTATATTTGTACTTTTTCTCTCCATCTTCCATCCTTTTCTTTAAAAAAAAAAATACTGTGTTAGATAATTGTGTATCTATTTCACTGGTTTAAAAAATATGTATTTCTACTGTTTTTCTGTTTCTGTTTTTCTTCATTTATCTACTTTACTAATTCTTTCATTTTACTTTTCTCAATTAGTCTATTTTCTAAATTTTTGAATTAAAATTTAATTCATCTATTTTCATCTTTATTAATATAGGCATTTAAGGCTATGAATTTTACTCTGAGTACTGCTTTAACAGCACCCCACAGATAGTGATAAATAATAATAATTTCTACTATTATTATTGAGAAGTTTTGTAATTTAATTTTGTATTTCCCTTGGTGTTAGAGGTGATTTTTAAAGAGGTTTTAATTTATTTTTCCAGTGGAAGAACTTTGCTGCGGCTGCTTCTCCTCCTCCTTCTTTTTCTTCTTCTTCTAATTATCATTAAAAAGAAAATTCTAACAAATGGAAATGAGGGATGTGAAAGAAGGAAAATGGAGAGTAAATCAAGAATTATAAATGTGGATGAAGAATTAATAAGAACAGAAACAATATTAAAAAACAGAAATGAGGAAAATTATTTTGATTGGAACTAAGTATGTAGATAAAAGGGAACCACTGTGCTCCCCCCAAAATCACTCAAATAAGATCCATATCAGGCATGTCCTGGTAAAAGTTTTTGAATTTCAAAAAGAGATGAGGACCAAAGACTATAAACTTTGAATGAAAAGGAAATAGTTTTGAATTTTATACTCATATATAATAAAATGCCAAAGGCAGTGGAATAACAGTTAAAGGTGTTGAACAAACAAGTTTAAAACTCAAGAATTTTATAGAAAACCAAGTTTCTTCCATGTTAGAAGATAATGGAATTTCCAGATAGAGAAGGGCTCAGAAAACATACCATACACTATTAATACACATATACTACACAGACATAAGAAGTTAAGGTTTTCTTGTTATATTTAACAAATATTTTAATATGACAATGCCAAATATTGGGATAAGTTGGTGATCAAAACAGAATTGGACTCTGTCTTCATGGAGATTTACAGAGAAGAATACAAGAAAAATCATAACCCAAAAAAAGGAACTCATAGTATAAAAGAACTTTTTAAGATTTAATACAGTTTGGTTCTTGACTTTGGTAATTCATTTGATTTTTTCAGGTTTTTTTCATGTTGATTGGATAAATTTTGTTCCTGAATTTTTATTCTCCCTAAGGGAAAATGTGACTTTTGTATGACATCCTTAATCTTACAATTCACATGAAATTTCTTTTCATTTTTTAAAAAACCACTTAAAATTATTGTGCTATGAGAAAAGCTAAACAAAAAATATTTATTTTCCCTCTCCAAAAAGGGAATCTTTGACAAAGATAAAACCTATAAATGTTCCTGTGTTGGTCATTGTTAAAATCATATGTAAAATAAACTCAACTAAGTAAAGTAAAAATCTGCAGAGGAATAAAAGATTACTCTTTTAACGGTCTATTTGTTGCAGTGGCGAGTCTACTGTAACTAATATAATGTGACATTAGTATACTTAATATACAGAGAATTCTTTCACATTTATAAGCGACATAATGGAACCTATTTTATGAAAGATCAAAGACCTGAAAAGACGATTTACAAAACACCAAGTTATTTTATGAAATTATGTTCAACCTCACTGGAAGAAAATTCAAATTTACTTAAATATTGAGATGTAATTTTTAGGCTATCAAAATTTAAAAAAAGACAGATACAGTCTATTTATAGAGGACTTATTTGACATTACATTTCTGGAAAGTATTTTGATAATACGCATCAAAAGATTTCAGCGTTCATAATTTTGAGCCAATAATTCCACTTATATAAATTTATCTTAGGTATTACAATCAGTAACATGAGTATAGACATTTCTATAAGGATGCAATATATAACACTGCTTAAAATAAGTGCTTTTAGATGTCTGGATAAGCTTGTTGTTAGAATATAGATGGATACAACTCCCTCCCGATTTCCACAGACATGGCCACAAAAAAAAAAGACAAGAAAAAATGAAGGAAAAACCTGTATCAGTGCTGACAACTGGAACAAGAGCCGTCAGCCTTCTGAGGCTTTGAGGACTCTATGTTAGCATGTAGGCAGAATGAGCTTCTTCTGGGAAGGCACAAATGCTGGAGAAGCGACAGAGAAGACACTCATATATCACTACCACTACAGAGGCAAAGCAGGGGACCAGCTCATACAAGATATAAGGAATTTCAACTTGCGTGTAATACAGCTCTCAAAATGAGAAACAAAATAGATGAATTAGAAGCAGTGATCAAATAAATGTAAGAAGAAAACATTTTTGACATGAGAAAAGTTCTTGAACTTATTTCTAAAGCAATTTTAACTAAGAAAAAGAGACCTAATCCTAGACAAAACCTGGTAGTAAAAGGGATGAAAGAAAAACAAAACAAAAAAACTCTGCAAATACCCTTAGAACCATAATCATATTTTTGGCAGACATCTGTACAATATTGAGTATGAGAAAAAAGTTTTAAAGGTAAAAAGATTATGTAATCAGAAAATATCCAACCAAGTTGTCATTCCTATACAAATGCAATGCAAAGTCATTCTCAGACATTGAGACCAATATACTTTCTTTAAAAAATTAATCAAAGAGAAACTCTAATCAAAGATGACTGAGAGATACATGAAATGAAGAATGGAGGAACAAAAAGATTGTGATTTTAAAAGGATTTAAGTTGAGACATAGAAGCAAAGAATTCAGTTTAAAAATTAACTCCTATGGTTAAAAATAATGTAAAGATTAAACATTATTCTTAATAGGGAATCAAATAATTTAAAAAGTATTATTAATATTATGTACATCTCAGATGAATTCGAATATATGCAGAAAGTAAAAATAAACCTGTCACTTATGAAAATAAATGGATCTAGATTTAAAGATATAGGTATGTATATTGAAGTTCTGGCAGTCAATATATTGAACAAAATAAACTTGTAGGAATGCAATTATTAAAATATACTTTTTCATGTGCCTGCTCCTGAATACCATCTAGATTTCACAGATTTTGAGTCACTCTCAAATATCGAGGAAAAGCCTCATTTTCTAATTTATAAAGTTCACGTTGATCTAAAGCTAACGTTGACTTCCTCTTTCCTTTCAAAGCTTCTTTCCGTCCTCCCTCGTTGCTTGACGCAACCTACCGAGTGGAAAGGGGATGGATTCCAAGTTTGGTGTCCGCCCCTTCGAGCCAGGCCAGCCTCAGCAAGAGTCAGAAATTACGAGTGTACAACTCTTATGGGGCAGGTGATATTGTAGTCCAGCAACCTGGAACCATCTTTGTGTCTGATATTTAGATATCACTGTATTTGTTTTTTCTGCCTGTGAGGTGCTTTTGTAGGCTCCTTGGAGATCCCTGCCACTGGAGTCTCTCACCTGCAGCACACTGACGTGGTCAGTGTTTCCTCTGGTGACCAGTTTTGGCCTCCTGCTCTCCTGCCTTCAGGAGGACCTCCCTACACAGACCAAATTAACTGAGACTGTTGTTTCCCATCAGGCTGGATCTCAACTAGCTATCTTCCTCAGAGGTGTTCCGCAGGAAAACCCACAGAGTTGTTACCTGCCAAACTGAACCTCAGTCCACTTCTAGCACATCTCACCTCTGTCACGCCAGGCCCCTCAAGCCAGCCTCTGGCCTTCAGGCATTTTTCAGGCTTTACCAGGCACCAGTTGCATGCCTTTCCAATCCCAGGACACTTGTCGATCTTTCCGAACATGCTCTTGTAAGCTTTCTTTCTTGGCTAGAGGGAGGGACAGGTCTGTGCCTATGGGGAGGGAGGAGGAAACCAGTGCTCTCTTCATAGAATTCCTTATTCTCTTCACAGAAATTGCTCTCCCTAAGGAACTCTTAGCTTTTGCTCATATAGCATTGTGGTGGGAGATGGATTAACAGTGGTAGAACAAGTTTTGGACACCTCTTTTGCATGTTCTGCATAAAAGTTCTATACCTAGAATGATAGGTTGCTTTGCACTGATTCTTCTCAGATTTGAGGCCAGGCTTTATGACAGAGCAGCCTTATTTTAATATTCTGTTACATACTTAACTCACTTAACAAAACCCAAAGGCCTTTGTTGTCTGGCTCCTGCATATCCTTCAACCTCCTTCCCACTTGCTCCATGCAATCCATCTATAGTGGCTTTGTCTCAATTCCTAAAGCTTATGCATTTGCTCTTTCCTCTCCCTAGAACACTATTCTCTTAAATCTTTGCATGACTGGATCTTCATTCAGGAATTAGCAAATGCCACTTACTCAGAAAAACCTTCCCTGCTCACTTATCTAGAATATCTCATGTCCCTTTTACCTCATTCAACTGCGTTATTGTCTTCATATCACTTACTACTATCTAAAATACGATCTGTCTCTCCCCACATGAAGGTCAAGTCCGGGGAAGTGGGAACATTGGACATGTTTTACAACCTTTGTCCCCAGAGATTAGAAAGCTGCCTGCTCCAGGCTGTGTACCAATAAATAGTGACTGCACAGAATGAACAGATAAAAATAGAACAAACAATAATATCTAGGGTATAAAAGAATGGTATATTCTCTATAAAAGAGACAATCAACAAAGAAATGGGGGCAAGAAGTAAAAAAAAAAAAATCAAAGTATAGATAAAATTCTACCAGGCAGTACAAACTTAAGGAAGTAGCAGTGCAAATATTAAAGCTGACAACTTACCCAGATAGACTGTCCTTCTACTAATAAGAGGACAAGCCAGAATTAATACATACCTTTCATTATCTTTTGTATCAAATATCAGAGCATCAAAGATGGTACCATGATATTAGAAAATGAGCTCAGTGAGAGAAGGAACTTTTGAATTTTTGTCTTTTTTATTAACTAATATCCACAGTATCTAGAAAAATGCCTAGAATGTGGCAGATAGTAAATATTTGTTGAATGAATGAATGACTCAATCAGTCTAAAGCAAAAATTCATTATAAATTCAACAAAAATTGAAGAAAAAGTCACTGTAGTTGAATTGTTCAAAATACCATTCAAAATTTAGGCAGACCAATTAGGCAAAATAGGTAAATCAATGGAAGTTTAAAAAATAATGTAATTATTATCAATGATAATATTCCCTTGCAATTACCTTTAATTCTTTCATCCTCTCTTTTCTAATGTATTTACCTGGAACAACCGCAACCTTGGCATTGTCACGTGCTTTTTTGAATGAACGTTATATGAATAATGTGTAATGAATAAATTATTAATATAATAAACTGATTCATATAAAATATTTTACTTTGCAAGGAAAGACTATACATTTTTACAAACATTTATGAACCGTATTATATACCAGGCAACACAGAATACTTCAATAAGCTCCTGAAAGTCAGATTTATTCAGGTAATCCTCCAATTACAATGCAAGAAATTGGTTATTAATGAAGAAAATTAAATAAGAAATCTTCATCCACTATTAAATTAAGAAAAGAAACAGTTTCAAATAATCATTGTTTCAAATGAGAAACCAAAACAAAGAATTTGGAAAAATTGTTAATTAAAAATTACAAATTATGTAGTAAAATCTACAGTTGGGAACTAAAGCATATGTTTAAATTAATATATTACTTAATAACTAAAAAGAAAAAATAAGTGAATAATCATTCCATTCAGAATTCTATAAAAGGAAGCAAAAATGGTGAAAGAGAAATGAGAACTTTCACTACCTTGATTCACATTTATGTTTGTATATATTTTGCAGTGTCTATTATTTTGTATTATAAGCAATATATAATAAACAGATAAATCAATATGGGAGGCCACTTTTCATATCTGAATGCTACTGTTTCTAAACCACTGTCTAAAGCACTGCTTTATAGTACATTTATAGGCATGTTTTTGTGTGGTGGGAGAAGTGTCAATGTTTGAGTATGTTTGGGAAATACCAGGTTAAACAAAAATAAGAAGATATTTTGACTCTAGGATTTTTCAGAAGAAAAGATAGGTATATTGCTAATTTCTAACTTGCCTATTATAATATGAAATTTATTTTATTAAGGAATACTTATTTCTTGGCACATCTGTTAATTTCTGAATCCAATATCTCCAAAAACCCATTTTTAGGAATACTATTCTATGCTGATATACATTTAAAAATTTATTAAATTGCCAATTTTCTAGGAAAACATAAATGACCAAAATTGAATAAGAAACAAAACAAAGTTTACCAATAATAATAGAATAAATAAAAAGTTTATTGAATTACAATCAAAGCAGTTATCACAGATCATTCAATGAATAACTTTTTCAATCATTTTAAATGAAAAGTCCATACGGTAGTATAGGAAATAAAAAAGATAGGTTGTTTCCCAGTTAAATTTATGAATCTTGCTTACCACTGATACAAAAATCTACTGAGACAAAAATCTATTTATTTATCTCTTTAGAGATATCCAATATCAAATAAAATATCCAGCAGTATAGTAAAAGAAAAAAAATCCTGGACCAAGTAGGGTTATTTATCATACATTCAAATATTGCTTATGTTTTTTGAACTGTATTCATATAAATCATCCAATCAGTCAGTCAGAGAAAAAGTGGTTTAACAATCACATTTATTTAATCAAACCAGGAACAATATCAACTATAAGGTCGGATTCTAACTCTTGTCTCTCTCCCATATTTCTTGTCTATTCGCTTTATCATGGCACAATCTCCTCTGTAGTTTGCTTTGATCAAGGTTACATGTAGTCTCTATACTTATGAGCATGACATCATTTGAAGCACATTTCTTTAATAGGAAGTTGCACATGAAGAGGTTGATGAAAACCTTTCCTCAGTTACTTAAATCCTTCATCACCTTCTATACCTGATCTCTTTAAGGTGTTTCTAACTTGGGTTGTCATTTAATTTTTTCCCATAAACTGCACCAACTCATACTCATGTGTGATGGGTAGTAAAATAAAGGACATACGTCAACAAATAAAATAATTAAAATCATTAAAATCAACATTCATTACTATTTCCCAATGTAAGATTATCCACTTAAGGGTCATGACCAAGAAATATGAGAGTCAGAAGTTTTAAAACTTTTCTTTCTCTACCAAGATGGTGTCTTTTAAGTTTAGAATTCATGAAAATCCAAATGTCCTTAATTTTCCATCGTGGTTTTGTGAGATAGATTTTATTCATTTTTAAATATATCAAAGACATTTATCTGAGGAATCATAAGAGTCAATATAAAGTTCATGTTATGCAAATATGCTGTTACATCTGGGAAGGCTAAAGCTAAAATATAAAGTTCCTGTTGAGATTAGCATAGTCCCAACATTTCATAGTTTAAAGAAAGCTAGGAAGCGAGAAGACTGAACTACAATAAATATCAAAAAGGTCAATTATAAGCCTTGATTCAGTATTTTTCTGGAAGATTATTGCTCCTAAATCTCCCATTTGGCCGACTGGCATCCTGGTAAGTGAATGCTTGTCATTGCAAGGAATAGACTTTGTTTCCAACATGGGAAGCTATTTTTTTTAGGATTTGGGTGTTTTTCTTCCTCCTAATCCATCAGTCCATCCATCTATCCATCCATCCAGCCAGCCAGCCAGCCAGCCAGCCAGCCACCCACCCACCCACCCATCCATCTATCCATCCATCCAGTTAGTCATATATCTGCATGATATACAGATTTACACATAGAAGAAAGAATGAACATGGCTGAATGTGAAAAAAAAACAAAAAACAAAAAAACGCTGAAGCATATTTATGAGTAACATTAAGGACAAAATATTGCAGATGAAGGACACCATACCACTCAATCTTTTTATAATAAGACATATTTGTCAACATATTCCTGTTGGAATGGGTGAGCAGTGTAAAGGAATGAACACTACCCCTGAGCATCAGAAGATGTAATTATGGTACCTGAACAAACTGTATCCTTGTCTTTAATATAAAGGTGCTATCAGAGAATATGCCGAAATGTGGTACATCTGTGAGAACTCAGAGAAATCTCTCTTTTCTTTTGGGACCAAAAAATTAACTAACTAACTAATTAATTAACAATGTTCTCCTAAACATCTAGATTTTGTTTTAGCGTTATGGATACTGTGTCCACTTTTCTTCTTTCCTTTGTTAACCAGAATCTCATAGGCAAATGTGTGGCTCCGTTAACATGGCCTTGGATTTTAATATTTTGACTTAAATTTTATTTTTCCTTATCCTTGATTTAGTAATTTATTTTTATTCTATGCCAGTGTTTACATTTCTATAACCTTTAGGTAAAAGAGGTTTTTGAAATGAAGTGTGGTAAACAAATAAATACATACAGCAAGCCAGCAAAGCCTTCCTACCTCTTACCCTCTAATTCTGTTTATTCTCACATCATGATGTTATTTAGACTCTCCAGTAACCTCCACACTGTAATGTCCCCTTCAATGGGTTATCTTGATGTCATTCCCTGTAACACTATTCCCCTGTTATCATCATAATTTCTTAACTCATCTCTCCAATATTTAACATCACTTTTTGCCATTTTATTGCTACAGAATATAATTACTGCTCTTCAAGGAGTTTCTAAATTGTCTTTCTAAATTGATTTTTAACCAACAATATGCTTCCTAGAAAAATATACAACAAAGCTAAAAAATTGGGATACATATGTATCACCCTGCAACAAAAATATTGCAAGGAGAGAGAAAACAATATTTCTATGAATATCAATTATTATCACTGTACAAAACGGTGTGATTGTTAAATGATAAAAGGTCCCTAATCAAAACTTCTCTTACCTGTTATGTAGTAACAAATACTAGACTTGCCCTTGCTCTGCAGACAACTGTAATACTGACAGAATATTTGAGAAAACTTTACAGACATCAGACACAGGCAGCACGTGTGATTCTCTTGAGAATCAGTGAGGGAGACACACTAGGTGAACTACACATTTACCCTGATTTCTGCCTGTGGTCTCTCTCTGGACTATGCTATAAGGAGATGGAGTCCAAGCAGAGCAGGCAAATATCAGAGATGCTGCTGAGATAGCCGGGATTTACAGGGCAGGGCACCAAAGCGGAGAAAGCTGCAGAGAGAGGTGGGTCCAGAACACTGTATAGAAGTTCCCCAGGTGTCCTTGGGTGAGAGCTGTAAAGTCTATGTACAAACAAGTAAAAATAAAACAACACACAGACACACACACACACACACACACACACACACACACAGTCTGTCAAGTGAAATTAATTATCTGCTAGTAATTGATCTGCCTGACTAAACAAAATCTGATACCCTTTATGGAAGGCACATTCAGATCCCCAAAGCATCAACCACACTGTCCAGAATATAATTTTAAAATATTATTAGAAGTGTAAAAAAGCAAGAAAATATGGCACAAAATAAAGATAAAAGCAGTCAATAGAAATAGATATCTAAGATTATATAGATGTTGGAATTAGCAGGCAAAGACTTTAATATAACTATTATAAATATGTTCAAGGACTTAAATAAAAGATGGATATAACGATTAAATAGAAAGGAAATCTCAGCAGAGGAAGGAAAAATGTAAATGAGAATCAAATGAAAATTCCAGCAGTGAAAATTATTATATCTAAAAAATTTTAAGTGCTAAATGGGCTTAACAGCAGATTGGGGACTAAAGGATCTTAAAAGACAAATTAATAAAAATAATTCCATCCAAAGCTGAAGGAAAGAAAGATGGAAAAACAGAGGAATACAGCCCTGGTGGCATATAAGGCAATGTCAGGCAGTCTGTCATTACATACTTGGAGCCCAAGAAAGAGACTAGAGAGAGATTGGGATGGAAAAATAAAGTATTTGGGGTGGGAGGTGAAGAATGGGAAGTGACTTCTTAATGGGATTGGGGTTTCCTTTTGGAGAGATGAAAATATTCTGGAATTGCAGTGGTGATGGCTGCAAAACATTGTGAATGTACTAAATGTCACTTATGGTAAATTTTATGTTATATGTATTTTATCACAATAAAAATAAAAAGACTGCCAATATCAAAAGTTGCCATGGGATGTGGAACAAGAGAATATATATATTGCAGGTGAAAGGGTAAAGCACTTTGGCAGCAATTTTTTGCTAATATTTGTAATAGCCAAAACTTGGAAACGGATATAACAAATATCCTTTGTTAGGGTGAGGGTTAAAAATTATTTTATATTCATACAATAGAATACTTCTCAACAATAAGAAAAAATGAGTTACTGACACATGCAACAACATATATGCATCTTAAAAACAATATTTGAGGGGCCAGCCCAGTGGGGCAGTGCTTAAGTGTACACACTCTGCTTCGGCGGCCCAGGGTACACAGGTTCAGATCCCGGGTGCCCACCGATGCACTGCTTGTCAAGCCATGCTGTGGCGACATCCCATATAAGGTAGAGGAAGATGGGCATGGATGTTAGCCCAGGGCCAATCTTCCTCAGTGAAAAAGAGGAGGATTGGCATTGGATGTTAGCTCAGGGCTGATTTTCCTCACAAAAAAAAAAAAAAGAAAGAAAAAAACAATATTTGAGTAAAAGAAACCAGATAAAAGCATATGTACAAAAAGGTATATATACAAAAGTATACATACTGTATGATATAATTTATATGAAATTTAAATATAAGCAATATTATCTATGATGGTAAAAACCAGAATATGGGGAGAGATATACTTGGAAGGTAGCACAAGTGAACCTATTGGGATGATGGAAATATTCTACTTCCTGACTGGGATATTTGTTATGTGGTTCTCTGTACATTAGTCAAAATGTATAGGATTGTAATTTTAAGACTTCTATTTTGCACATATATAAATTTTACCACAATGAAAAGAAATGAATATGTAAAGTATGACCCCAGTTTTTGTTTGGAAAAAGTATGTATCTTTATAAACATCACTGTGTGCATTAAAAAAGATGGAGGAATATACATCAATCAGCTAACATTGGTTTCCTCTAGTGGCAGATATACGTAGGATTTTCATTTTCTATGTTCCAAATTTTGTGATGTATCTATTTTAAAAAATACTGTTTTAAGTAGAAAATAAGTCACCAATTAAAACATAGCAACGTTAAATCTAGTTGTGCTAAGCAATGCTAGGTGGTCGTAAAAGGGGAATAAATGGATTATATGAAAAAATTAAGAAAAAATATGTACAAAAATACAATGGAAGTGAGAAATTTTAGTTATTTTAGATATCCATTATCAGTCTGACAGATCAAGCTGACAAAATCAAATATATAAATTAAATTAACAATGTTCTGCTTCATAATGTGGTAGAATTAATAGACATTACCTTTAATATTTATCAAAATTTATCATATAGTAAAACCGCAAACGACTTAAATTAATACAGAATTTTTATTATGTATTAATTTAAGCAGAAATAGCACTGACTTTTTTTCCTGACTACTACATATCTTTGAAATAATAAAAGAATGTATCTATAAACAAAAAACTCAAGACTACTAGAAATAAAGTCATAGTCTCCCAGTATCAGATTTCTTAGGAAGTAAGGAAGGAACATACCAAGTCGCTATTCAGAAAATAACGATTAAGAGAATACAATGTAACAATCCTAGGGGCACATAATGAAAACATCATTTACAGGATATCAAATGGTAAAAAGTGTAATCAAGCACATAAGGATTAATACGTATAGTATATAAAGAACTCATTCAAATTCATATGAACGTCAAGGCAGCAATAAAGAAATGAAATAGTGATTTGAGAAAACACAAATGAGAAATAAATTCAGTATAAAGAAAGTATTATACATTACCAATCAAATAAACATAAGATGAAGAAAAGATCAGGTATAATTTTACTTTATTAAATAAATTAGTTATGCATATATATTAACTTTGTTTCTATATAAACAAATTAAATACATAGACATACAAATATATAATAGAGAGAGAGAGAAAGGCAATGCTGCTGGCATTAGTCGCCACCCTCCTGTAACTCAC
This sequence comes from Ceratotherium simum simum, assembly GCF_057802395.1. NCBI lineage: Eukaryota > Metazoa > Chordata > Mammalia > Perissodactyla > Rhinocerotidae > Ceratotherium > Ceratotherium simum. Next base: position 41,232,828 of record NC_141924.1, read on the forward strand.
ATACCTGGTGACGATGTAAGTTGTGATACAGATTATCATTCACTAATCTTACTCTTGGGAATGTATTTTAAAATACTAATTCAATTTATTTACAACTAACCTTAAAGACTCTCTCTGAAGCTTTATTAATAAGAGAAAAAATTAGAAGGAACCTAAATGACCTATAATAGAAGAATCATTAAGTTAATTAGGGCTTATTGGTTCAATGCACTATAATGAAGACATGACAAAAAATAATTGCACTCACTGTTTGATAATGTGAACTATGCTTACTATGTTACATTGAGTTTAAACACAAAAAATATATTATGTGTAAAATTTGATTTCAGCATATTTTTTATTTATTTATTTTTCATGTGTGTGAAGAAGATTAGCCCTGAGCTAACATCTGTTGCCAATCCTCCTCTTTTTGCTGAGGAAGATCAGCCCTGGGCTAACATCCATGCCGATCTTCCTCTACTTTACATGGGACACCGCCACAGCATGGCTTGACAAGCGGTGTGTAGGTTGGCGCCCAGGATCTGAACCTGTGAACCCTGGGCCACGGAAGTGGAGCGCGCGAACTTAACCAGGCTGGCCCCAATTTCAGCATAATTTAAAATGTTATATGAATGTGAAGTCAGTGAGGATGAGCAGAGAATAGTGTTTGAAAGGATATACAGTAAATTCTTTATAAGGCTATCTTTGTGGCGTGAGATTACAGGGAACTTTTACTTTTGATTATGTATATTTCTTCATTGCTAATTTTCTTTTTTTACCATAAGTAGATCTCTCTCCTGTAAATAAATATACACGTAGGTATATATAATACACACATTAAATATATATTTAACACACATATATATAACACATACTAAATATATATATATACACATATATATATATATTTTTTAAGTCACAGTTGCTGTGCTCAGCAATGGGATATAAAAACAGTCAAGTTCTTTGTCTTCCAGAAGCTCTCAGTCTACATGCAGAGGACCAGGTGGCCTGTGGACACATCGCTATAAGGGACCCTGAGAAGGTCAGAGAGCTATGGAAACACAGAAGGAACATGTAGAAAGGCAAGGAGCCACTGTATTGAAGGAATGATATTATGGTCAGTTTTTAAAATGGTCTTTACCTTGTTATAACATTATTTAACAATAAGTAATGAATATTTCTGAATATTATAACTTTGCTTCCACAATAAATTCTAAACTCTCAACTCTGACATTCAAGGATCTCACAGCTTTCTCTCCAACCTTACTCCACATTTTCCCTATCCCAAACCATCACTCTAGACAATATGCCCTATTTATTTCTAAAAAAATAAATCACTGTGAATTCCTACCCCCTGCAGCTTTGCTCATGTTATTGTCCTAGACCACAGGCCAGCAAACTAGATCCACAGGCCAAATTGAACCCATCACCTGTTTTGGTAAGTAAACTTTATAATTGTATCAGAACTCATCCATTTCTGTATTGTCTGTGGCTGTTGTGAGCAACAGCAGAGAGTGGTAAGTGTCACAGAGATTACCCGGCCAGCAAAGCCTGAAGTATTTACTCTCTGCCCATTACAGAAGACGTTTGCCATCCCTGCCCTAGACTACTGTCTGAGACTATAATATTCTCTCTACTTGTAGAGATACTACACTCCTTCCTTCTCCAATTTAAAGGTAAAGGTACAAAATTGGGAGAAGGGAACTAGCATTAATTGAACACTTACAGTGTGTTTCAGGCACCATACTAGGCTCTTCAGATACAGTATTTCACACAATCATCACAACACTATGATTTAATTTTTATCACTAGCCCATTCAATAGTTTAAAAAGAGGTGGTCCAGAGAGGTTAATTTACTCAAGTTTAGCACATTGTGCAAAATAATTTACAACCTAATCTGTCTTGCCTACTGTCTATATATTTTACGTAAAGCCTTCCTATATTATTCCCTCCTGAAAATTCCCATACAATTTATTATCTTTTCACACATTGTACACTTTAACTATGCTTCCTCAGCCATCTTTTTATGTATATTCTGCCACTGCAATTCGTTGTAAGTCATTGAGGATAGTCTATTACATCTTTCCTTTCCCTCTCATAGAACTCTATGGGAGAATGGCTGTATTGATGACAATAATTTAATTGATTAAGACTATACTGCCTATCTTTCTTCCCTGGCAGAGTTCTTGTATGAAAATTCTCTCTTTTACTATAATCTCATTTCAAGGATTGTTCTGGAGCAAAGGTAGCTAAAGGATTTCTCTCAACCTTGTCTAACAGTCACATAGATGAGAGACTAATTCACTTGCAAGTAAAGGAATTACTATGCCTCATAGGTTAGTTTTCTCTTTAGGTGAAGGGATCTAGAATGCATAGATGACGTCAGATTTCAAAACTCTCAAGGAACCTTCCTTGATTTTTGACCTTTTCTCCCATTATCTCTCTTTGTCCTGGATTCCTCTCCAGCATCATCACTTCCAAGGGCTACGCCCTATTCGTTGCCCCGAGCTCAACTGATTTGAAGCATGTGGGCAGAGCCTAACCCAGATAACTGCACTAAGAGGCCTCGGAAGCACAAGGAAAATTAGACCACTGGTCTATTCTAGAGCAGCCAGTATTTTCATTCCACAGAAAGTACTGAGGCTAATGTTTCCACCTCTGAGGTGTGAGCCATTGTGGAGGTTTTAAAAACATTTCCACAAATTCTTTGATACACTTCCATCAACAGATAGAGTATAATCCCTCTTTCCATGGCTATGGACTGACTTTAGTGACTTGCTTCTAATAAATAGAACTGAGTGGAAGTGACCTTGCCTGCTTTCTAAGTCTAGGCCATGTAAGCTGAGACAGCTTCCACCAGGCTCTTTCGCTTGGAGTGCTCATCCTTAGAAACCACCTGCCACAACGTGAGGAAACAAGCCCAAGCCACATGGAAAGATCACGTGTACGTGCTCCTGTGACAGCCTTTGGCTGAGGTACCAATCAACAAGTGTCAACCAGCAGACATGTTAATAAAAAAGCCTTTGACAAACTATGAGTAAAAAGAAACTACCTCACGGGGCTGGCCCGGTGGTGTAGCAGTTAAGTTCACGCGCTCTGCTTTGGCGGCCTGGGGTTCGCAGGTTTGGATCTGGGTGCAGACCTACTTACAGCTCATCAAGCCATGCTGAGGTGGCATCCCACATAGAACAACTAGAAGGATGTACAACTATAACATACAACTAACTATTTACTGGGGCTTCGGGAAGGAAAAAGAAGGAAAAAAGGAGGAAGATTGGCAACAGATGTTAGCTCAGGGGTAATCTTCCTCAAAAAAAAGAGAAGAAGAAGAAACTATCTTATACAAAGAATTTATACAAAAACCCTACAACTAACAACATACTTAATGGTGAGAAACTAGGCATTTCCCCCCTAAAATCAAACACAATGCAAGGATGTCCTCTCTTACCTCTGGATTACTAGAATTTCTAGGTTATACAGATTGTTAAAACATCACTTATTCACAACTTGATCTGTAGATTCAAGGCAATCCCAGTTAGATTCCCAGCAAGCTATTTTTTAGATAGCAGCAAACTTATTCTAAAGTTTAAGTGGAAAGGAAAAGGACCTAGAATAGCTCACACAGTACCGAAGAAGAACAAAGTTAGAGGACTCATACTACTGAATTTCAAGAGCTATGGTAATCAAGATGGCATGGTGCTGGAAAATAAAATGACACAGAGATCAATGAACAGATAGAGAACTCAGAAACAGGCACACAAATACAGTCAACTGGTCTTTGGTAAAGGTGCAAGTGCAATTCAATGGAGTAACGATCTTTTCAACAAATGGTGCTAGAACAATTTGAAGTCCATATGCAAAAAAATTTACCCAAACACAGACCTCATACTTTATACAAAATTAGCTCAAAGTGAATCATAGACCTAAACGTGAAATTCAAAACAATGAAATTTCTGATGGAAACATAAAACAAAATCTACATGATCTTGGCTTGGCAATGTTAAATATAATACCAATAGCACCATCCATGAAATTAAAAAAATGAAAAATTATACTTCATTAAAATAAAAAACCAAAAATCTTCTCTGCAAATGACACTGTTAGGAGAATGAAAAGACAAGCCACAGACTAGGAGAACATATTTGAAAAGCACATATCTGATAAAGTAGTTGTATCCAAACTATACAAAGAACTATTAACACTCAGCAACAAGACCACAGACAGCCCAATTTAAAAAAATGAGCAAAAGGTCTGAACAGACACTTCACCAAAGAAGATATAAAAATGGCAATTTAAGCATGTGAAAAAAGGCTCAACACCGTTTTCTATTAGGGAACTGCAAATTAGAGCAGCTGTGAGAGAACACTACATATCTGTTAGAATGGCTAAAATCTAAAAACATTGAGAATACCAATATTTGTAAAGATGCAGAACAACAGGAACTCTCATTTTTTACTGGTGGGGATACAAAATGGTATAAAGAATTTTAGAAGATGATTTGACAGTTTCTTCCAAAAGGTGAACATATTCTTACTATACAATCCTGCAGTTCTGCTCCTATGTATTTACCCAATTGATTTGGAAACCTATGCCTACACAAAAACCTGCAGATGAATGTTTATAGTATAATAGTATACATATGGTATAATTATGAATAATTTATTCATAATTGCCAAAAACTGGAAGCAACAAGTTGTCTACAATAGCAAATGGGTAAACAAACTGTAGTACATCTCTACAATAAAATATCTTTCAGCCATAAAAAGAAATGAGCTATCAAGCCATACAAAGACACAGATGAATCTTAAATGCATATTGCTAGTAAATAAACCAGTCTGATAAAAGTTACATTCTGTATGACTCCAATTGTATAACATTCTGGAAAGCCAAAATTTCAGAGAGTCAATGCGTCATTGGTTGCCAGAAGTTCAAAGGGCCGGGGCTAGGGTAGGTGGAATACAGGAGCTTTCTTAGGATGATCAAGCGGCTCTGTCTGACAGTCTAATGGTGCTAACAAGACATTAAGCTTTTGTCAAAACTCACAGAACCTTTTAGCACAGTGAACCTCAATGTATGCAAATGTTTGTGAAACGATTTGGGGGTTCAGAGGAATCCTAGGATGGAATGCTGAATGTGACTCTACTATAAATATATGAAACAACCTCACTGAATAGGATGGGAAAACAAGTTGCTGACCTAAGTAAGTTTGGAAATGAGTGGAGTATATTAGACTAAAGACAAAAGGAACTATACATAACACTGTACTTGAGTTGATAAAGTAATTTCCCATGGCATATGGGTTAACGATTCTGAACCCACTATATATATATACTAGAATTGAACAATTAGGGACATGGAAGAGGGTGGTGGCAATAAGGTATCTCAATGTGGGAATGGGAGGGTACAGATAAGGAAGGAGAAAGCTAGAATGATCCATGTAGTGATTGATTAGATTGGGAGACAGTATTAACTCATAGTTAGCTTACTATAGATACAGGTGGTTACAGATAAAAATATTTGTAAATATGTGCATTTGCATAGGTTAGTATACACACATGTGTCTTCTTGCTCTGTCAGCTGAGAGGACCTGGGCGCAATGCCACTCTAGTAGCAACAAGCACACCTAGCACCCAGACCTTGCGCTTTAGTAAGAGGAACAAGGGCTCCTTACAGAAATGGCTGATTCTTGGAATGAAAATGAAAGTATATAAGCTAAGCTCAGAGCATCTTATAATTGCAGAAAGTAAGACAGTGCTCCACCCCAAAAACCACAATTATGAGGGTATGTCAAAGGGATACAGGAGTCACCTGAGAGAGCTCCCAAGCTGGAGAGACTTGAGGAACAAAGTAAACTCAGTGGCATTGGATTATAACCCAAAGTATAAAGCAAATATCCCTGAGTCCATAATGATAAATAATGATTGAATAATAAATAAATGGGGAAAAATAGACAAAAACTTCCTTTATTATTCAGGTGGACAAAATGTAATCAACAAAGGTCCTTAAAAATCAAGGAGGGAAACAGAAGAGGAAAGTTAGAAGGCGACGTGAATACGGAAGGAAGGCACAGAGAGATGCAACATTGCTGACTCGAAGGCGGAGGAAATGAGCTGGGAGCCAAGGAATGTGGGCAGCCTCTAGAAACTGAAAAGGCAAGAAAACAGATGCCACTCTAGAGCCTCTGGAAAAGAACACAGCTCCTCTGATGTCTTAATTTTAGTCTGTTGACACCCACATTGCACTTGCAACCTATGGAAATGTAAGATAATTTTTTGTTGTTTAAGCTTCTAAGTTTGTGGTCAGTTTTTTGTTTGTTTTGTTTTTTATTTCTACACAGCTTTTATTTTTTATTTTTTATTTTTTGCCACCTGGTTCAGAGCTATCATGTAAAAGGAAACTCTAGCCATCCATTTGTATGTGAGACATTAGTCGGGGAAATGGGATCCTCTTCCTGTCACAGTAATAATGGAAAATAAATACAGGTAATATCAACAGGGAGAAGCCATTTTGATAATACGTGCCCTTGACAATTTGTGATGAGAATGGCACCTCATTTCTGTGGCCTTCCCCCAAAACATGATCTCAGTCTAATCGGGAAAAAGACATCAAACAAGTCCCAGTTGAGGTACATTATACAAAATACCTGACCAGCACTCCTTAAAACCAACAAGGTCGTCAAAAGCAAAGAAAGTCGGAGAAACTGTTGTAGCCAAGAGGAGTTTAAGAAGAAATGACTATCCAAAATATATTAAAAACTCATACAACTCAATAGCAAAAAACCAATCTGATTAAAAATTGAGCAGAGGACCTGAAGAGACATTTTTCCAAAGATGACATACAGATGGCCAACAGGCATATGAAAAGATGCAAAATATCACTAATCTCAGGGAAACGCAAATAAAAACCACAATGAGATATCACCTCATAGCCGTCATAATGGCTATTATCAAAAAGACGAGAAATAACAAGTGGTAGCAATGATGTGGAGAAAAGGGAACCCTCATGCACTGTTGGTGGGAATGTAAATTGGAACAGCCACTATGGAAAACAGTATGAAGTGTCCTTAAAAAAATTAAAAATAATACTACCATTTGATCTAGCTTTCAACTTCTGGGTATTTATCCAAAGAAAATGAAAACACTAATTCAAAAAGATATATGCACCCTAATATTTACTGCAGCATCATTTACAATAGCCAAGATATGGAAGAAACCTAAGTGTTCATCAATAGATGAATGGATAAAGAAGGTGTGGGGTATGTGTGTCTGTATAAACACACATGCATATATGTATATATACACAATGGAATACTACTCAGTCATAAAAAAGAATGAAATCTTGCCATTTGCAACAACACAGATGGACCTATAAGGGCATTATGCTAAGTGAAATAAGTCAGACAGGGAAAGACAAATACCATATGATCTCACTTATATGTGGGATTTAAAAAACAAAACAAACAAACAAACACAAAACAGAAACAGGCTCATAGATACAGGGAACAAACTAGTGGTTGCCAGAGGGGAGAGGAGTGAGGGGAAGGGGGAAATAGGTGAAGGGGATCAAGAGGTATAAACTTCCAGTTATAAAATAAATAAATCATGGGGATATAATGTGCAGCATAGGGGATATAATCAATAATGTTGTATAACATTGTATGGTGACAGACGGTAACTAGAATTAATGTGGTGATCATCTCTTAATGTGCAAAAATATCAAATCACTATGTTTTACACCTGAAATTAATATAATATTGTATGTCAATTATACTTCAATAAAAATAAATAAATAAAATGATCCTGGCACAGCCAAATCCCCCCCAAAAAAGACATGACTATGTATGTAATGTAATGTGTTTCCAGGATGAACTCCTGGTACAGAAAAAAAGGACATTAGGGTAAAACTGAGGACATTTGTATACATTATGCACTTTAGTTAATAGTAATGTATCAGTATTGGTTTATTAATTGTAACAAAAGTACCAAACTAATGTAAGATGTTATTAATAGTGGAAACTGGGTGTAGGGTATATGGGAACTATCTAGTATCTTTGTAATAATTTTGTTAATATAAAACTGTTATTAATCAAAAAATGATTTTTAAAAAAGAAGCCTTTGGGGCTGGCCTGGTGGCATGGGGGTTAAGTTCATGCCCTCTGCTTTGGTGGCCCAGTGTTTGCAGGTTCAGATCCCGGGTGCAGATCTACACACTGCTCATCAAGCCATGCTGTGGTGGTGTCCCACATACAATAGAGGAAGGTGGGCACAGATATTAGCTAATGACCAATCTTTATCAGCAAAAAGAAAAAAAAAAAAGAAGCCTTTGTGATGACTCTAGTTCCAGTCACTGTCTGACTTCAATCATGTGAGGGACCCTAAGGGAGAGAAGCCAGACTGAGCCCAGTCAACCTAACTATGAGAGTTATTTTTAAAAATTTAAAAATTTTTATTGTTATTGTTGAGGAAGATTCATCCTAAGCTAACACCTGTTGCCAATCTTTCTCTTTCTTTTCTTTTTTGCTTGAGGAAGATTAGCCCTGAGCTAACATCTGTGCCCATCTTCCTCTATCTTGTATGTGGGTCACTGCCACAGCATGGCCGCCAACGAGTGGTGTAGGCCTAGGAACTGAACCCAGGCCACTGAAGCGGAGCACACCAAACTTAACCACTAGGCCACGGGGCTGGCGCCATGAGAGATATTTTTTTAAATGTTTTTAACGCCACTAAATTCAGAGTGGTTTGTTTTGCAGCAATAGCTAAACTAGAACAGTCTTGGGAACTACCACATCTCCTTCACACCCCCTTCCCTCTCCCTCACTAAGCTGCTTTCCTTTGCAAACATGGCCAGTCTGCACCAATATGAGCTCTTTACAAGAGGCCTGAACCCTCTCACTCTGCACTTTCTTCTGGTTTTTCTGTTCTGAGGAGAGATTTCTATAAGCTAATTAAAACCAATTATGCTATTTATGAGTGAGTTACAACAACTTTTTACTAAATATTCTGTTTTGAACCTTAAATAAAAGTGATCATCTTCTTATACATACAAAAATAGTAACAGTTAAAGCAATACACAACACTTAGCAAGTGCTTACTTTGTGCCATGTCCAAATCTCAATACCTTACATATTATCTCAATTAATCCTACAGCTCTATGATGGGCATGCTACATTGATCACCTTATAGATGACGAAACCAAGACTTAGGGAGACTAAGTAACTTCCTAAAGTTGCACAGTTAGTAGGCACTTCACTATCCATGCATTTAATACAATATACTTCCTTCCAACAAGCAAGCCACCTGAACCACCTGGACTTCAGAAACACTGAAAAAAAATTAAACCAGAATTCTTTGGGGATCTTGAAGATCAAGCTATCCTATAATAGCCACATACCTCATCCTTGGATGCTTCCTCAAATGCCTTCTTTCCAGACACATATCTTCTCTTGTGACCTCATTCATGTACATTTACGTGCATTCTCTCCCTAGTTCATTTTTTCACTGTTCCCTTTCCTTCTAAGTCTTCCCTCTGGCTTTTGGAATGACCCTTTAATGGTAAATAAACTTTCCTCCATACTCAGCTATTTCACAGTTTGCTCACTCCAGTTTCTTTCCTGTTAATTACCTCGCATATTCTTGGCTCCATTCAGCTCAGTTTCTCCCGTCAGTGATCAGCATTGTGTTGGTGGTGATGGTGATAGTGGTAATGTCAGCATTCACTTAGCTCCTGTCCCCCTGTCAACTTTCACTTTGATGTTAAGAACTTTTTATTTGAGATTTGTGATACGCATTGATATAACCTTGTTATCTCTCTTTGATACTGGTATTTGCCAACCTGGTTAAGTCTATAGTCATTGAAGCCTGTGGCGGGCTGACCCAGAGTGTCTTTCCATCTCTGCCCCCAACACAATCCTGAGTGACTCTGACATCTATGTAAATATCTAGTCTTCTTACTTTCCCTTAGAATTCTTTGGTCTCCTTAACTCAAGAGCCATCAACACTTCTTTAATAAAATCATCCACACCCATGGTGAAATATTGGAAACTGCTGATTTTCCTCACAGTTCTACCTCCAAATTTTAAACTCTAGTAGTCCATTCTGTGAATACATTTTTTAATAAATTCAACCACACTCTTGTAACATAATCAATGACCTTTCTTCTTTTTGATCTTTCATACCTGCCTGAAAAAACAAAACAAACAATAATAATACTCTAATCCTGAGTAATTCTAACATTCTATCTTCTCTGGGATTCTCAGTACAGTTGAGAAAGTCATTTAATTGTGTCATCTTTTTTCACTGTAGATTTATAGTCCCTCAAAACTACATGGAAATCTTTGCATATGACACAGTTTGGCTCCCTTCCCCATTCCTCAATGCTTAACTACACCTAAATACACACTGCAGGTTCTCTAGGGCCCTCTAAAGTGCTCCTCAAAATGGTACAGCTGCTCACAATTTTGATATAACCTGCCACCCCTATTACACAAAGGAGGTGATTAAAAAATATATTTGGAATAAATGATTGGCTACATATTTTCTACTCCTAGATACTATTTCCAGACAGTTTTTCAAGTACTTTATATGAATTAAATTATTTAATCATCACAAGAATCCATCAAGATACATATTATTTTCACCATTTTCAGATGAGGAAAAAGGTTTAGAGACAATAATTATGGTCACATGAGAATGAGTATTAGAGTCAGGATTTGAACCCAGTTCTAACGTGAAACTGAAGCTTTGGTCCACTGTGCCCCTTGTCTTAGCAGCCTCAAACACACTGACCAGTGTATTTCCCTACTGGTCACTCCAACATAAACACGGCTGGCTGCATTTCACTGCAGCACGGAGTGATAGAATTTGCAGGCCCCGGGGGAAATCATTCTGACATTTTTGAATTTTAGCAAAGTTTCAGACTCCATATTTTGCTTCTGTAGGCTTAGAAAGTTGTTCACTATATTTGTTTGAGAGTTGCACAACGGAATCGGAAGAGCAGAGGCTAGAAGTTTGCAATTGCCCCGGGGAGGCCCATATCCACAAACACCTGACAGGAGACTGACTTCTGAGCAGGAGTTACCTGTAGAATACTTGCCTTCTACTCCCTGTCGTCCCTTCTATTTTGCAACGCCCTGACAGTTCAACTAGGATTATGTAAACCTCATCAGTTTAAAGTGATAGGTTCATGGCATTGACGGGGTCATTAAACAAACCAAATGTCACAGGTTAATGCATACTTTCCTTAAAATAAATTCTCTTGGTTGTTTAATGTTATAGACCATTTCCGAGGAGACAGGTGGAAATTTCACAGCATTACTTAGAAAAGTTTGAATATTGGGAAAGATCCCCTTCCATAAGGACTAGATTACATATATAATCAATGTTAAATGTCTGTGCTGCACATGGACACTGAGTTTTCTTTTCACCAATATCCAAAAACTTGAAGTGTGGGGTTTCTTGAGGTAGATTTGTTTCTTTCGTGTTATACAACTTTAAAGAAAAGGAAGAAAAAAACAAAACAAAAAAGTACCAGTGGTTTCAGAGAAGTGAAATCTTGTTTTAGAGGCAATTACTTTTCTGGAGTTTTTTTTCATTAACATAATTTTTGGCACCTTTCACTTTATATAATTGCTGAATATCCTTCTTCAATATATACATGCTTCATTTTTTTCATATAAACTTATTGTTTTCCAACCATTTGCACAGCCATAGTCTCATTTCCCTCACAACAAGCATACCACAATTTGCATTTGGCATTCTCGTATAAGACTACAATAATTTTTACTCCTTATTAAACTCTCTTTTACTGAGTCGTCTAAATATCTGAGTTAATATCTGTTCATCTTCGTAAATTCCAGTCTTCTAGATGACATGCATACTTTAATAGAGAATTTAACATTTTAAAAATTTATATGGTTCAGGGCCGGCCCTGTGGCTTGGTGGTTAAGTGCGCGCGCTGCGATGCTGGTGGCCCGGGTTCGGATCCCGGGTGCGCATCGAGGCACCACTTCTCCGTTCATCCTGAGGCCGAGTCCCACATGCAACAACTAGAAGGATGTGCAGCTGCGACACACAACTATCCACTGGGGCTTTGGGAAAAATAAAATAAACAAACAAACAAAAAAAATCTTTAAAAAAAAAAAAAAAAAAAAAAATTTATATGGTTCAGTATGCTTCAAAGAGGCATTCTTATTCTTACTATAAAATTTTAAAATCAGTTTTCCAAATTGATACAGCAAGGTTTTTGTTATTTGATCACCCTAATTCTCAAACTTTGGGGTGCACCGGAAATGTCTGTGAAAGTTGTTGAAAAGGTAGATGCTACTTTCCCTCTTGAGACCAACAGAGACAGAGACTGGAGCATTTATATGTTAAACAATCTTCATAGGTGATTTTGTGGCACATGAAATCTGAGATCCAGTACACTGTGTTTCTTTCAAATTGTCTCTCTTCTCAACAACTTTGAGTTTATTACGTGTCACTTTCATTATACTTTTTTTGGCAGAATGAGAACATTAAATTCTGTGATAGCTCCTAGAAAACTTTTGCCTAAGAACTAAACTTTTAATGTGAGCCTGTCTAGGCCATTGGGGTGGTTAGTCATCCAACAGTAACACATAGAAGGAAAGTGACTGACAAAATTAATCGGGAAAGTTTTTATTAAAATTATTACTCTATTGCCTAAATTGATGACAACATGTAATTTTCTTCTTCATAGCCCTCACTATAATTTGCTTCATTTAATTCACCAAGAGGAAAGTTATATTTTTCTGTGATCACTGTAGCAACATCAAAAGAAGGTGCTTTCATGTGTTAAGCATTTTATAATGCCAACCAAAAGGCACATCCCTAGCAAGAAGAAGAAACCAAAAGGTTAATTTCAACTATAATCATCCTTTGCTTGTGACCACTGAGTGATCCTGCTCAGATCATGCAGGGTATACAAAATACACTCCTCCTACACATGCCAACCTGTTATGGTGATATCCTGCTCTTTAAATGTTCCAGTCCTTAAAATAGACATTTCTAAAGATCAGCCTCAGAACTCAGAATTCACAGCCCGAACTTTCTTGTTAAAAAAAAAAAAAAGAAAAAGAAAATTACTAAGATATTTCTCATTGTATTTATTTTTCCTTGAGCCCTTGGTATCTCTCCTTGGCATTTGTATGATGTCAAGAACTTGTTTTCTTAACCTTAAACTCTGGATTTCTTCATGGATTAAGAGCAATACATCTCCTATAAAGAGAAAGTTGATTTCTGAGGTTGTAAGATTCTCAAGGAGAGGAATACATCTTTTACCTCTAAATCTGACATATAATTCTCCATCTTAAAATCCATGTACTATCCCCATAGGATAAAATTAAAGTGCATAATATGTTTTAATCCTCTCCACAATCTTGCTTCCTCTTTTGCAGTCTCATCTCCTACCATTCCTGCCTTCCCCTGGGAGTAAGGGCCACACTAAACTACTTGTAGCTCCTTGCATATTCTATTTTGTTTCTTTTCTTAATGTTCATACTCTCACTGTGTTACATGTCCTCACTTCTTATATTCTTTCTCCCTGCTTCTGGAGCCAAATTACCTTCTTAAATTGTAGAGCTCAGAAAGGCATGTAACAAGAATCCTCCTTGGCCTTCAGGCTAGGTTAGGTGATATGCCCCAGAGTTCCATAATGCTTTGTGCACATCCACCAGAGTGCATTTAAATTTTTTTTTATTGTATTTCTCTCCCATTATACTGACCTATTTAAGGATAGGAAATATGTCTAATTCATCTTGAAAATTTCTAGAGATAGTCTCATAGTTGCCCCTCAATAAATGTTGAATAAGGGAATGAATGGATATTTCTAACTCCTAGATAGGATATATATAGCATTATAAGTGTTAACAAGTATTTGTTGACTTGAGTACATAATTGGATGAATGAAGACACTGTAGTTATCAGGCTGGATGGGAAAGAAAGGATGTATAGGCAGTTGTCAAATGCCAAGACAAAGAACTTAATACTTTTTCTTGTTCTGAAATTTTGTCCCAGAGTAATAACATTTTCCTTTTACTTGTTTTAGAAGTATTTTAATATATTAAAGAAATAGTTATATAGTATATATATAATTATTTGTTTATTGAATGTTTTCCCCATTAGTCTATAAGGTCAATGACATTATTGATTTTATATCCCCAAGGTGGAACATTCTTGGCTCACTATGGACATATAATAAATATTCGTTGAATGAGTGAATGAACAAATGAATGAATATACTCCATTGTTTAAGATTTGTTATTTTGTTAAGTAAAGTATGGATAACAGCCAATAATCAGGACCAGATCAAGATGGCAAACAATAAAAATGGCTTGGATTTTAAAAGAAAGTTCAAAAATCACAAAAAGTTCAAAAATCACAATCAGCAATTTTGACTATTTGTACAAAGGCCCTTTCAGCTGACAGAGCAAGGAAATACATGTGTGTATACTAATCTGAGTTTATACACATATCTATATTTATATATGCAAATATCTGTATTGACATTAAGCGGGATATGAGTTGACATGATGTCTCTGCTCTAATCCATTACCACATGGGTCATTCTAGTCTCTTCCCCTTGTTTCCATGTAACCTCCATCCCAACCCTGAGAAAACTGACACTCACCATCCCTTTCCATTTACTTAATTGTTCAATTTCAGTATATATAGTGGTTTCAGAATTGCTAACCCGTAACCTTGTGGTAACCAACTTTATCAATTAGAGTAGTATCAATCAATTTATGCTCAGTTCCTTTTGCTTTCAGTCTTACAGATACCACTCAGTTTGAAAAGTTACTTAGGTCAGCACCTTATTCCTCTACTCCAATCAGTGAAGCTGTTTCATACCTTTCTAGTACAGTTAGGTTCTTTTGTTACATTCCTCATTCCATCCTGAGATCCCTTGACCTCTCTTGCATGCATGCAAGTTCACCCTTTGTGCAGTAAAGTTCTGTGGGTTTTGACAAGTGCATAGTCTCATCTATTTGCCATTGGAGTATCATGCCCTAAAAAAATCTCCTGTACTTTACCTATGTACTCTTCCACCACCTCCTAAGCCTCTGACAACCATTGGTCTGTTTACTGTTTCTATAGTTTTGCCTTTGCAGAATTTCATTTAAATGCAAGAATACACAATGAGCTATCATCTCATGCCTGTCCGAATGGCTATGATTAAAAAGACAAGAAATAACAAGTGTTGGAGAGGATGTGGAGAAAAGGGAACCCTCATACCCTGCTGGTGGGAATGCAAACTGGTGCAGCCATTATGGAAAACAGTATGGAGATTCCTCAAAAACTTAAAAATAGGACTACCATACGACACAGCTATTCCACTTCTGGGTATTTATCCAAAGAACATAAAAACACTAATTCAAAAAGATATACGCACCCTTATGTTCATTGCAGCATTATTCACAATAGCCAAGACTTGGAAACAACCTAAGTGCCCATCAATGGATGAATGGGTAAAGAAGAGGGGTATATACATATGTATATATACAATGGAATATTACTCAGCTCCAAAAAAATGAAATCTTGCCATTTGAGACAACATGGATGGACCTTGAAGGTATTATGTTAAGCAAAATAAGTCAGATGAAGAAAGCCAAATATTGTATGATTTCGTTCATATGTGAAAGATAAAACAACAACAACAACAAGCACACACATAGATAAAGAGCATAGTTTGGTGGTTTCCAGAGGAGAAGGGGGTTGGGGGAGAGCAAAAGGGGTAAAAGGGCACGTGTATATGGTGACGGATGGCAACTAGACTTTTGGTGGTGAACATGATGTAGGCTATATAGAAGTTGAAATATAATGATGTACACCCGAAATTCATATAATGTTATAAACCAGTGTTATTTCAATTTAAAAAAAGCAATAATAAAATATGTTGCCTTTTCAGGCTGACTTCTTTCTCTTAGCAATATGCATTAAGATTAATCCATATCTTTGTGTGGCTTGATAGTTCATTCTTTTTTATTGCTGAATAATATTCCATTACATTAATGTACCACAGGTTGTTTTTCTATTATCTCTTGCAGGACATTTTGATTGCTAACAGCATTGGACACTCATAAACAAAGGTTCAGGTTTGTGTGTACTTGTGAGTTTTCAAATCAGTAGAGTGAATACCTAGAAGTGCAATACTGGAGCATATGTCAATGCTATGTTCTGCTTTGTAAGAAACTGCCAAAGTGTCTTCCACAGTGGGTGCACCATTTTGCCCTCCCATCAGCAAGGACTGAGGATTCTTGCTGCTCCACATCCTTACCAGCAATTAGAAATCTCAGTTTTTAAGCATTATTTTACCCATTCTAATACGTATATAATAGTGTTTTATCATTGTTATTTTAATTTGCATTTCACTAACAACTTGTGATTGAACAACTTTTCACATGTTTATTTGCCGTAGTCATATTTTCTTTGGTGAGGTATCTGTTCAAATCTTTTGCCCATTTTTAAAGTGGGTGGTTTGTTTTCTTATTGTTGAATTCCAAGTTTTTTTGTGTATTCTGGATACAAGTCCATCATTATGCATTTTGCAAATATTTTCTCCCAGTCTTTGGGCTTGTCTTTTCATTCTCTTAAGTGTTTATTAGTTTACTATTGCTGCTGTAACAAATTACCACAAATGCTTAAAATAGCAGAAATTTATTCTCTCATGGTTCAGGAGGTCAGAAGCCCAAAATCAGTTTCACTGGTTGAAATCAAGGTGTTAGCAGGGCAACTCTCCCTCCAGATGCTCTAAAGGAGAATCTGTTCCTGGCCTCTTGCAGTCTCTAGAGGATGCTAGAATTCCTTAGCTTGTAGCCACTCCAATCTCTCCATCTGGTTAGATTATGGTCTCCTCCTCTGTCTGTGTCAAATCTCTTTCTCTCTCTCTGTCTTTTTTTTTGTGAGGAAGATCAGCCCTGAGCTAACATCCATGCCAATCCTCCTCTTTTTGCTGAGGAAGACTGGCCCTGAGCTAACATCTATTGCCAATCCTCCTCCTTTTTTCCCCTTTTTCTCCCCAAAGCCCCAGTAGATAGTTGTATGTCATAGTTGCACATCCCTCTAGTTGCTGTATGTGGGACGCCGCCTCAGCATGGCCGGACAAGCGGTGCGGCGGTGTTTACCCAGGATCCGAGCCCCGGCCGCCAGTAGCGGAGCGTGTGCACCTAACCGCTAAGCTACGGGCCGGCCCCTCTGCATCTCTCTTAAAGAGACATTTGTGATTGCAGTTAGGGCATACCAAATAATCCATGATAGTCTCCCCATCTCAAAATCCTTAATCACGTCTACGAAGACCCTTCATCCATATTAGGTAACATTTACAGCTTGGGAGATCAGAACCCTATATCTTCGGGGCAAGATTACTTAGCCTACTATAACTGTCTTTTACAGAGCAGAAAATTTTAATTTAGTCTAATTTATCTGTTTTTTCTTTCCTTAATTGTGCTATTGGTGTTATATGTAAAAACAGTACTAAACACAAGATCACGTAGATTGTATCCTATGTTTTCTTCTAGAATTTTTATAGTTTGGCATGTTACAATCTAAGATCCATTTTGAGCTATGTTTGTAAAAGATGTAAGGTCTTTGTCTAAGTTCACCTTATTTTTTATTTATTTTTTTCATATGGATGTCCAATTATTCTAACATCATTCGTTGCAAATATTATTTCTCTATTATATTGCCTTTATACATTTGTTCAAAATTAGTTTACTATATTTGAGTATGTCTATTTCTGGGCTCTCTATTGTGTTCCAATGATCTTTGTGTTTATTATTTCTCCGTTACCACAGTATTTTGATTACTGTAGTTTTCTAGTGAGAAGACAAAAACAAGTAGTGTGAGTCCTTTCTTTTTTTTGCTGAGGAAGATTCTCCCTGAGCTAACATCTGTGCTAATCTTCCTCTATTTTGTACACGGGTCGCCGCCACAGCATAGCCACTGACGAGCGGCATAGGTCCGCACCCAGGAACCAAACCTGGGCCGCCGAAGCGGAGCATGCCAAACTTAACCACTAGGCCACGGGGCCGGCCCCATAAGTAGTGTGAGTCTTTTAAATTTGTTGTTCTTTAGTATTGTTTTGACTAGCCTAGGGTATTGCCTTTCCATATAAACTTTTGAATCAGTTTATAAACTGATTCAAACTACAAAATAGTTTGCTGGGATTTTGACTGGAATTGCATTGAAGGTACAGATCAAGTTGGAGAAAATTGCCATCTTAACAATATTGAGTCTTTCAACCTATGAACAAGGAATACCTCTCCATTTATTTAGCTCTTTGATTTCTTTCATCAGTGTTTTGTAGTTTTATACATACAGATCCTGTACATATTTTGTTAGATTTTTACCTAAGAAGTCCTTTATTTTTGGTGACATTGCCAATTATATGTATTATATATAATATATATAAATATGCATAATTATGTATATAATTTGCAATATAAACAACTCCCATTCTCATACTTTCCTTTCTTCTTTAGACGTGGTTTCTTTTAGCTCTTTGAACATATTTAAAATAGCTGATTTAAAGCTTTGTGTAGCAATTCCAATGTCTGGGCTTCCTTAGGAACAGTTCCTATTGATTGGTTATTTTTAGTGTTTATGAGCCATACTTTCTTGTTTCTTTGCATCTCATTATTTTATATTGAAAACTTGATATCTAAAATAATATAATATGGCAGTTCTGGAAATCATTTTCTCCCCTTTCCCCAGGGTTTGCTATTGTTACTGCTTGCTTTATGTGTTGTTTGTGTTAGTGACTTTTCTGAACTAATTCTGTAAAGTCTGTACTCTTTGTTGTCTGTGGTCACTGAAGTGTCTACTCAGTCATTGGTCAGTGAATATTGGACAGAGATTTTCTTAAATGCCTGGAACTGATACATCACCCAGTCTTTACAAGGGCTCTCTGTGCGTGCTGAGGCACGCCTTCTACACCCAGCCAGGCAGTTGACGTCTCTGTCATGGCTTTCACGTCCTGCTTTCACTGAGCCTTAAGGTCAGCTAGAGGTGAGAGCTTACAGCCTTCTCAAGTCTTTCCAGAGCATGTCCACAGCCCTTAGCATGTCCACAGCATGGATGTCACTTTCTAGATTCCTAGGACTATGCCAGGGCTTTACAAAGCCCCTGTGGATATATTATTCCCCAGAATTTCCTTTTACACGTTTCAGTTAGTCTATTGTTTGCCCCAGCTGTTAACTACCCCCTCACACAGCTATAAGGTTGAAGTGCTTGCTGTAATTGTGTTCACAAACTCCTCCAGAGAAAGACGCCTTTGGCCCTGGGCGTGCTTTGTCAGGTCAAATACAGATAGCCTCACAAGAGGGGTCTTCCAGGGAACCACCAGGCAGCTCAAATAACGCATTCTTGTGGAATAAGAGTTGGAAAGAGCACTAGCTAAATTCTGTTTCCCCAGGTGGCTGCCGGGCGGCACTGGGAATTTGGGCTGTTATTTTTTAAGACTGCTACATAGCTAGAGAGAAGAGATGGGACTGGGGCAAGTGAAAATGCCACAAA
The DNA here is from genome assembly GCF_057802395.1 of Ceratotherium simum simum. Lineage (NCBI taxonomy): Eukaryota > Metazoa > Chordata > Mammalia > Perissodactyla > Rhinocerotidae > Ceratotherium > Ceratotherium simum. The sequence continues at coordinate 41,252,334 of NC_141924.1, forward strand.
GCTCACTGTTATTACCAAGATTTAGCTGTTTTTCTAGACTAAATGCTTCCTGGGCTTCTTCAAGCCTTTGGTTAGTTTCCAAAGTCCTGGAAACATTGGTTCTGACAAACTTTTCAATTTTTGGAGGGCTGTACTTTCATGGAGGAGAGGATTTCCCGAGGTCCTTACTCCACTGTTTTCACCGACATCAACTTCTATCGGTTGTTGCCTAACAAACTTTGAGGCTCTGTTGTTGATAGACAGTTAGGATTGCTATGCCTTCTTGGAGAATTGATCTCTTCACCATTATGTAATGCTAATCTTTATCCGTGATGATTTTCTTTGTTCTGAAGTCTTCTTTGTGAAATAAAAATAGCTACTTCAGCTTTCTTTTGATTAGTGTTAATATGGTAAATCTTTCTTCTTCCCTTTACTTTTTACCTGAATCTTTATTCTTAATGAAGGTTTCTGTAGAAAATATATAGTTAGGTCTTGTATTTTTATCCATTTGGAAAATCTGTCTTTAATTAGTGCATTTAGATCATTCATAGTTTAACTGATTATTGCTTTAGATGGATTAATATCTTCCATGCTTGTAATTGTTTTCTTTTGCTCCCTCTTTTTCTGCCTTCTCTGGTTTTAATTGAGCATTTTTATATTTAATCAATTTCATCTCTTCTCTTAGCATATTAATTATACTTTTTAAAAAGTTTTTTTAGTGGTTGCCCTAGAATATACAATATATATTTTTAACTAAGCTAAGTCCACTTTCAAATAACACTATACCCTTCACATAGAGTGCAGTCAACTTAGAAGAATGTATTCCCAATTCTTCTTTCCTGTCCCTTGAGGTGTGGCTATCAGTCACTGTTTCATATGTTATAATTACTCAATACCCTGTCACTATTGTTAATTCAGTTAAACAGTTATATCTTAGATAAATTAAGAATAAAAAATAATATATTTCCCCAGTTCTCTTCCAGTTTTTATATAGATCCAAGTTCTGACTTGTATCATTTTCCTTTTGTCTGAAGAACTGCTTTTAACATTCTTTGCAGAGCTGGTCTGTTGGTGATTAATTCCCTCTGCTTTTGTTTGTATGAGAAAGTCTTCATTTCTCTTTCACTTTTTTTTTTTTTTTTTTGTGAGGAGATCAGCCCTGTGCTAACATCCGCCAATCCTCCTCTTTTTTTGCCGAGGAAGACGGCCCTGGGCTAACATCCGTGCCCATCCTCCTCCACTCTATATGGGTCGCCGCCACAGCATGGCTCGCCAAAGCAGTGCGTCGGTGCGCGCCTGGGATCCGAACCAGCGAATCCTGGGCCGCCGCAGCGGAGCGCGCGCACCCAACTGCTTGCGCCACCGGGCCGGCCCCTCTCTTTCACTTTTGAAGGATAGTTTTGCTGTGTATAAGATTCTAGATTGGTGGTTTTGTTATTTTATCACTTTACATATTTCACTCCACTCTCTTGTTTGCATGACTCTGACAAGAAGTCCACTGAGATTCTTATCTTTGTTCCTCTATAGGTAAAGTAGTTTTCTTCTGTGGCTTTACTGAAGACTTTCTCTTTGTCTAGTTTCCTTCAGTTTGAAAATTATATGCATAGGTGGTTTTTGTTTGTGAGTGTTTCTATTTTTATGCTAGTTATTTTTCTCTGAGCATCCTGGATCTGTGGTTTGGAGTTGCTCGTTAATTTTGGAAAGTTCTTGGCCATAGTGAGTCAAATATTTCTTCTGCTCCATTCTCTTTCTTCTCCTTGTATTACAATAACATTTATAGTATACTTTTTGAAATCGTCTCATAGTTCCTGAATGTTCTGTTCTATATTTTCATTCTCTTTGCATATTAGTTTGGTAAGTTTCTACTGACCTATTTTCAAGCTCACTGATTCTTTCCTTGGCCATTCTAGTATACTGATGTGTCCATCAAAGGTCGTTTTCATTTCTATTTCTGTGTTTTTGATGCATAGCATTTCCTTTTGATTCTTTTTGAGTTCTCATCTCTGTTTACATTACTCATCTGTTCTTACATGTTGCCTACTTTTTCCATTAGAAGTCTTAACATTTTAATCAAAGTTATTTTAAATTCTTAAATCTTAATTCCAATATCTGCATCATATGTGACTATGGTTCTGATGATTGCTTTGTTTTGTTTCTTCATATTGTGTTTTTTTCTTCCCTCTTGGGGTACCTTGTAATTTTTGTGTGTGTGTGTGAGGAAGATCAGCCCTGAGCTAACATCCGTGCCAATCCTCCTCTTTTTTTTGCTAAGGAAGACTGACCCTGAACTAAGATCTATTGCCAATCCTCCTCCTTTTTTTTTCCCCTTTTTCTCCCCAAAGCCCCAGTAGATAGTTGTATGTCATAGTTGCACATCCTTCTAGTTGCTGTATGTGGGACGCCGCCTTAGCATGGCCAGACAAGTGGTGCGTTGGTGCGCGCCCGGGATCTGAACCCGGGCCGCCAGTAGCAGAGTGTGCGCACTTAACTGCTAAACCACGGGGCCGGCCCCTGTAATATTTTATTAAAGGTGAGACATGTATTATCTACTAGTAATGGAGGTTAATAGGCCTTTAAAATGAGAATCTGTGGTAATCTGGTTAGGGGTCGGCTGTGTTAAAAGTTGCTGTAGCACAGGTCCCTGAGGCTTCACATTCTTCTAGTGCCCTTGTTTTTGTTTCCTCTCTTGACTGCGGACTTCCCTAAGTATCCTCTTCAGAGAGAGCCTGTCTTGACTTCTTTTAGCTATGATTCACTGTTATTACACTGGAGCCCTGTTGGAGAGGGATATTTCTATAACCTTATGATTAAATATCAGTCTTTTAGGGCTGGTCAGGTGGCATAGTGGTTAAGTTCGCACTCCACTTTAGCGGCCTGGGGTTCACAGGTTCAGATCCCAGGCACAGACTTATGCACCGCTCATCAAGCCATGTATGGCGGTGTCCCATACACAACATGGTGGAAGATGGGCACAGGTGTTAGCTCAGAGCCAATCTTCCCCAGCAAAAAGAGGAGGATTGGCAATAGATGTTAGCTCAGGGCCAGTCTTCCTCTCACACACACACAAAAAATTAGTCTTTTAGTGGCCTTCTGTGGGCTGTGACCTTCACAAGTGTTTTTCCAGAGGTAAAGCTCTCCCCCTAACACACACCTCTACTCCCATCCCTTAGGAAAGCATTTCCAATTTCTTGATCCAAAGGATCTTGCAACCGTGATCCTTTTTGACCGTTCCACCCCTTAGGTGAGACAGAAAGGGTACAGAGGCTGGAGTGGGAGAAATGCTCTTCTTCCAGATAAGACAGGCTCACAAATTATTGTCTCCTGGAGAGCAGGCCTTTGTTCTGGAGAAGTACTGAGTATCTTTCATAATGAGTATGTTTCCCCTCCTGCTGCCAGATCCAGGCGGGGCCCTTTCTCAGATCCTCCACAGGAGAAGCTGCTGGGAGTCCTGCGGGTGAACCCACAGTGGAGTGGAGAGCCCCCAGGATTGCAGCCCCAGCAGTTTCTCATTCTCACGCTAGTCCACACTCTGCCTCTATCAATTTGTCAAAATATGATATAAGTGTTCTACTAGTTCGTTTACGACTCTAGTCTTCTGCTCTGTGTAAGCCTATCTCAGATCTGACTTTCAGCACGCCTCTGTTTCTCCAGATTTCAGAGTGTCAGTTTGCCCTGCACTTTTATTTCTCTGATGGGTCCAAGAAAAGTTGCTGATTTTCTGTGTGTCTAGCTTTTCTTTTATAAGGACAAGAGAAAGGACTTCCAAGCTCTTTACGTGTTGGAACTGAAAGTGAAACAATCTCCTCCAGACTGTTGTTCTCTGATTTTCCTTGATATTTCTATGATTCTGATTCTGGCAAAGCAGCAGCTGGTAGCTTCTCTTATTTTCTCGTTTTAGCTCCTCATTTCTTGTTCACTGGATTTCTGATTAAGGCCTCAATTCTCATGGTTGTGTTGATGGAATAATTTTATGTATTTGATGGTCTCTGGGTCATCGGATTGTTCCTCAGTACTTAACAACAAACAAACAAGCAAAAACCCCCATTATTTCTGGGGTTGTTTACTATATCTCACTGTAGCTGCTTTTTTAAATCTAGGGGGATTTAAAAGTTGTCTCTGATGATGTGAAGACAAAGATTTATGCCAGTATAAGCAAATTAGAGATGCATACCTCTTCCTTGAATTCAGTCATAGGAAGGCTGTGTTCTACTCCAGGGTGTCTTGAAATGTGGTCTTAAGACCACCTGTAACAAAATAACCTGGAGGTTTAGTCAGAATGCAGATTCCTAGGCCCAAATCTTGCCTATTTTAACTGAACATCAGGGTGTAAGACCTGGGAATACAAATTTCATAAGATCTCCAGGTGATTTATGTATACACTAAATTTTGAGAACTACTGTTTTTTTAACATTCATCATTACCTTTTGCTATTAGCTAGGGTAAGTTAAGAAATATCTAAGTCTACCTTTCTCCAAAGAAATGATTGTTCAGGGCCGGCCCCAGGGCTTAGCGGTTAAGTGCGTGCACTCCGCTGCTGGCGACCCGGGTTCGGATCCCGGGCGCGCACTGACACACTGCTTCTCCGGCCATGCTGAGGCCACGTCCCACATACGGCAAGTAGAAGGAAGTGCAGCTATGACATACAACTATCTACTGGGGCTTTGGGGGAAAAAATAAATAAAATTAAAAAAAAATGATTGTTCACTCAAGTATCATTCTGCATAACTAAATGATAAATGTAACCCAAATTATTATGGGCTGCATGAATCACCAACACAACACTTACTTTTTAAATTCTTTAATGTTTTAAAGATTCATCCCATGGAGCTGTTTATTTCTTCAACCAGGGCAGAGGTGTGAAAGCTTTCTTCACAGTTCTTCTAATTACATAATCACACTATCAACCATGTAGAGTGAATCAATAATGCAATGTTGTTTCAGTACACTGCTTTTGGAAGAAATGTACTATGCAGCTAAGCTATATTGTCAACCACTTAAAACTAATTCTAGACTGAAATGAAACAGAGCATCTCAAAATCAAATATAGAAGATATCCTACTTTTTTGCCTCATGCCATCCTCAGAAGGGAGATAAAAGAGCTTATAAGGGACCACTCAGTATCACTTTTAATATTCAAGTTTACTCTCTTTATATCTTAATGTGAAGTTACCATGCAATACTCTCCTTATTCCATTAAAATCTATTAAAAAAATAAATCCTTGCAATTTTACATTTTTCAGTCCATTTTTGGAACATAAGTGTAAGTAAAAATTGGGTGAAAATGTTCTCTTAGTCCTACTTCATCTTTCATTTTTCCATCCCAACCTGCTTTTCCCTGTGATCAATCAAGGACTGTGTGGGAATAATGTAAGAGTTAGTCAAGGTCAAGATGGAAATTCTTCAAAAGGATTCAGTATAGATAGAACTTTGCCGAGAAATAACATTTATAAATTGATATAGTTCGCTCATTTCAGGGAAGGTCAAAGGACATGTGTAACATGGAAAGTCTTCCTCTGATTAGGCTGAAAAAGTTCTCTCAAACTAGATTTTACCTTGTTTGTAATTTATTCACAACTGGTCTTTGAAAGGCAAGAAAGATTCCCACTTTTATTGGGTAGAATTTCAGGAAAAGAAAGAACTTTCAACAACAAGAGATTCTATGGCACTCAAAAGACTAATGTGTTAGCAAATATGATGTTTCTATGATAATTAACACTGTTGTTTTCAATGTGCTGCTAGTGAAATTTGGGGTATATGTGGGGGAAAAAAAAACCTGTCCTGCTGCAGTAATGCAAAATGCTATCTGAACACAGGATAAACTGCTTTGCAAAAAGAGTAGAGAGATAGCAGGCAGGGAAAGATGGTATCCATGCTGGAATTTGCATTTATTAAGCGTTGACTATGTCAGACTCAATGCCAGTGCTTTATATCAATATTTTATTTAACAGCTATACCATCTGGTGAAGTATTATCATCATGGAAATGTACGCATGGTGAATTTAAGGGTCACAAAGTCAGTGCTTGGCACAGAAAGGATTGGAATCCAGATCAATCTAACTTTAAAGCACATCCTACTACGCCTAAAGGATCATGGATTTGTGCTCACTTTGACCTTCGTGGTGTCTAGACCTTTGTGTCTCCAAGGATCATCAACCCCCTCAACTGACTTCTTAATTTTGCTGCCCATTCTCTTTTTTCCCAATTCAGTATTTAGTAATTTTGTTGAATATAAAACTCTTTCAATTCTAACAACAATAACATTGAATAATTATAATTCCCTTTGATTTGCAAATCACTTTGGCTAGAATAACATAAAATTGGTAATTAATAGCAATAGGGAGTCTCGAAATATATTTGCTTTTGTAAAAATGTCAAAAGATTCTTGAACATCTCCAGCACGCCTTATTAACCGTTTGGAGCAATCTTGTGTGGGCCTAACCGATATAGCCTTATCCATAGCTCAGGGGTAAGGAAGTCTCATTATATCTGTTCTTACATTATTTATGTTATCACTGTAATCATATAATTTACTATCAAGGCCATAATCCAACATTGTAAGATTTATTAGAAAAATCATACTCATCCTCCCTTCCTTTTCTCTTTCTTTCCTTCTTTCTCTGTCTCTCATCAAAGATTTAATGAATGCCCACTGTGTGCCACACCCAGTTCTAAGCAAGGACATATAGAGTGAACAAAAGAAAGTTCCAGTCTTCAAAGAGCTTTCATTCTAGTGGAATTTTATTTATATAAAAGTAGAAGTGAATTTCTATTTAGATTTTTCCTTTTAAATTTTGCATATTTTTCAGAAGATCAACATGGCAAAATCAGATCTATGAGTATTCTTAATAATGTTGCTCAGATGGAGATAAATTGAATCTTAGTCTCATGATGGAAGGAGTGAGGTCTATTCAACCGCTCTTGTATCCTGAGAAAGTAGCATCGTTCATGGTACTTAGTTGGTACTCCATAAATATATTGATGAATTTAAGATATTTGTGTCTGGGATTGCATTTTCTAATATAGTAGCCACCAGCTACATACAGTATTTAAATGGGTTAAAATTAAAAATTCACTTCTGTAGTATCATTAGTAACATTTCAACAGATCAACAGCCACATTTGACTGGTGCCTACCATATTGAAGTGTGCAGAGAACAATTTTCGTAATTTATTTTCGTAATTTATACTTACTTAGAAAATAGCTACATTTATTGAGATTTTCCCAATGTATTAGAAGAGATTCTTTTTTCCTTTAAAAAAACCTCTTTGCATTTTGATTATACTATCTTTCTCATTCCTGATGTGTGACACTAGTAGCTTCCCTCTTTTACTTAAATATCCTGCCTGAATTTGGATTTATTTATAAATTCTAATGCATTTCTAATTTTAACAAATCAATTTTTAATTTTAATGTTGATGTCTTTTTTTTAATTTTTGGAGCTGAGTGCTTAGTTTATTTGTTTCCATTCCTTCATGTTTAATAATGTAAGCATTTTTCACTATGAATTTTCCTCTAAAATTTAGTTTTGGAGGACATTAGTGACATATCAAGTGCTAGTACCAACACGTGGCTAGAGGCTACCATATTGAACAGTGAAGAAAACATTTCCATCATTGCAGAAAGTTCAGTTGGACAGCATTGCTAAGAAATTTCACTATTAAACTTGATGTCTACTGTTGTCCAAATAGATAATCTTAACAGCATCTCATAATTTTCATATTCAGTGTTCTAAAACTAAGTTATAAATAGTTTTTCAGTGTAATTTGAATTTCTCTTTCTGCAACTGAGAATTAAGACTGTATTTTTAAGTTTTTGTAATTATTTATTTGTTAAATTTAAAACTTGTACTCTAGTGTTATGTTACTATGGCCAGAGAATGGGGCTAGTCAAATTTCTACTTTGGGGAATTTTCTAAACTGTTTTAGCTAGTTTAGTACGAGATCTTGTTTGTAATTGTTGCGTCAACATTAAAAAAAAAGTTCTATGAACATTTGAAAAGATTACATATAATCTCTGTAGGGTGCAATGTTAATATTTTACAGATACATTTTCAAATTGTAGTAGTATATCAAAATTCCTGATTATCTCATTTAAAGGCTCTATTATTCTTTCATATTTTTTCCTAGGGTGTCTACAATTGTCTGCAGCTACATGTAAAAACATACTTTCTCTTTAAAAATTGACTCGTTAGTACCCTGAGCTATCTTCCAAGGTGGTGGGGAGGAGTGTGTGTTTTGTTCCCTGGCACACTAAATGAGAAGTGGCCAAGAGTAAACTAAAGACGTTCAGAGAACTCACAACCCAGATATTTCTAATCCTCCATGTAATCCACAATGTGAGAAGGGTTTATCAACCTTCCACATTTTTCTTTTAGACTTCAAAGCTCCCTTCAAATTTCTAAGCCACTTTTAAGTCTTAGTCTAGGGAGGCTGTTTGATTTGAAAAGGAATAAGTTCCTAAAAGCTATTTTATATTTTTTGCTTAAAAATAGAACATACCTTCCTGGGCTGAAACTGTTTGACCATATCTCTGTGATGTTACTGCAGGTGGTCTTGCATTAGGAGAGGGAAGGGACTCTAAGATCCATTGTAATTATATTTACTCTGTTGGTAAATACAGGATAACCAGCTCATATAGCAGCACAGGAGTAGGGCAGGAGAAAGAGGCAATTCTTCGTGGGGAATTTGGCACATAGTAGGTACATATTGCTTTTTGCTAAGTGGATAGATGAATAAAATCAGGGAATTTTTGGACCAACAAAAGATATCCAACTGAATAAATTACGAGCATCTGAAGGTTAAGGAAAAGAAAATAGTAGTATAGAGATCAATGTCTGAAAAGAATGTTAGAGAATGAGAGAAGCATATTTTCCACATCCATCCAAGCGTGTGGTAGTAGCTAGCAATCTCACTTTTAGTTATAAATGCTTAAATTAAACAATTCAAAATACTGTAAAATTCAACTTTCTTTAATTGAGCCAAAAGGCTAATAGATTGTATTTGCATTGATTCCTATAGTGTAAAAAAGTACTATATATGTATCCCTAAGTCTAGGGTAGTCTTAGCATCTCTGCCCTTCTCTCATAGTAAAAATATAGAGAAAAAAAGACAAGAGGTAATATGGAGGAGTATCTATGGATAAATTTATTATCAGTATAGATCATTAATATGTAACACTAATAAAATTGAGGGCCCACATGGTCCAGAGTTTATGGAAAATTATCTTAAAATAAGTAACAGAATTCCATCAGAAAAAAATTAAATCTTTGCTCAGCCTTTAAACATACTCAAAAGTCAATTAATTGTGAAGGCAATTTTTCACATGTCATCCTTAGATATTCTCTCTCTCTCTGTCACCTACGCCATACAGTAACTCCAGGAAAATATATTCCTCTCCCCTCTCCTTCTGGTACCCCAACCTACCCTCCCCACAGTGTGTGGTGTCTCCCTGTCCCCAGCAGTGTGTGGTCTCTCTTTCTCTCCCAAGCTGTTCTCTTACACCCATACTGTTCTCCATATCACCTCTCCCTTCCACACACCTTCCCATAAAATGCTCCTGATTCCTTAAACAAAATTTTCTCCTTATGGATGGCCAGCCCTGTGGCCAAGTGGCTAAATTTCCACATGCTCCACTTCAGTGGCCCAGGTTCATGGGTTCAGATCCTGGGTGTGGACCTACTCCACTCATCAGCCATGCTGTGGAGGCAACCCACATACAAAATAGAGGAAGATGGGCACAGATGTTCGCTCAAGGCTAATCTTCCTCAGGCAAAAAAAAAAAAAAAAAAAAAGAAAAAACGAGAGAGAGGAAGATTGGCAATGGATGTTAGCTCAGGGGGAATCTCCCTCACCAAAAAAATAAAATAAAAAAATAAAAATTTTCCCCTTCTCTTTTCCTTGAAAATTTTAGAAGCTATCTATACACTTGTAGACTATTTTGCACAAAGAATTGGGGAAAGCTTCAGTTATTGTACAGGTATTCCTGAGTCTGGGTCCTGAATTTGCCTATAATTTGCTGTGTGTGGTGCACAATATTTTCCCTCTTTGTGCCTTAGATTCCTGATTTGTAAAATGAAGAAAATATATGCATATCTTAGAGCTGAGATAAAAATAAGTTATGTGAAAATACCTAGCACCGGGTTCAACAGTGTTTTTTCTTCTCTCTTCCCACACCCCTCCATATTCTAACAGACCTTCAGTGTCTACAGAGAATATCATGGGAGAAAATTTTGTAAAACATCAACTGTTTTGAACTCGGTTTATTCAGTATTCTTTTCTATACACATCTGCAGCAATAAAAATGATGCTTAAACGGAAGGCTTAAAAAAAGCAGGGTAGATAGAATGTGGTTCAAATAAGTCTATTATGATAAGCTTGTAATGAGTCCACTTTGGACTTTCTTTACTACTTTCCTACTTGTCCTCACTATGAAAAAGAAGGAAACTAACCAGACTGGAACTCTTATTGAATTCATTTCTTCTACTTCTGAAGGCTGTTAGGGAATTCTGTGCTGAATTTACACTTAGCTCAATAGTCATAGGAATGTGAATTCCTCTGAAGAATATAAAGAATGTTAGTCTATGAGAAGGTAAGTATGTTAAAAGTTTAGGAGACGTTATTGACTAAGGTTTCATGAGAATTTCTTACATTTTAACAATAAAAAACATCCCTGAAAATGTTTAAAATAAATTATTCATGTTAATGAAATAAAGTATACGTATTTAAATATTTTTATATAAAATTTAGTAAAAGAAAAAATTAGAAAAGGGGCAGCATTTTCAGGTTCAGCTTTTTTGAGAGCCTGTCTAAAAAGGCAGCGCTGTATTGGTTAACTGCACTATGCAGAAGTCAGACTTCACTGATTGGAATACAGTTTCAGCCTTTACTGGGGTAAAGTATTAATCTCTTTATGCCTTAGGTCCCTCATCTACAAAAGTGGGATGATAAGAGGTGACCAGACATTGGAGATCCTCTCAAAGAATTTATATAGCATCTAGCAAGTGTTAAATAAAATGGCTTCGGGTGCCAATGTCAGTGGAGAAGCACCATGTAGGTAGAGGCATCGGCCTGGCCCCACACAGCTGCAGTCCAAGCTCTGCTCTGCGTAGGAGCATCCCTTCGCAACTTTGCAAGGCTAGCTTCATCTCTCTGGGCCCGGATTTTCTCATCTGGAATTAGCTTTAATTTTTAAAATTCCATGAGCTATTATGTTTTTAACACTGTGGGGAATAAGATGATTGAATCATAATCTGACGTGTATTCAACATCTGTTCTTTGAACCCACACTTAAATAACTAAAATAAATTTGGAAAGTAATGGGGCTGTAATAGTTAGGATTATATTCAGAACAACATATTAATGAATACATTATCCTCTGACAGAAGCTGAAATCGACTGAATATTGAATAGAAATAAATAATTCTCATCTGTTCTATATATTGCTAATCATCAAAAAGGAAAAAAAATGAGAATTGCGTAAAAATGCAATTTGGGATATGCAAGGATATGTTTCTTATCTTGGTTCTCTTTAGAAATAAACAACTTTGTGGCCAACTATGAAAACTAACTAGATTTTTGTTTGGTTGTTAAATGGAAATGTCTTACTCTGGTTTAAATTATGTTGGGAGATGGGATCAATAAACCGATTATTGTGAACTGACTACATTTTCCAGGAAGGCTACATAGGAATAATGCAAAAAAACCCCAAAAAACCACATTTAGCATAGATTTTTAAAAGGCCAACTTTGTTCTTGCATATATGTTTACCTATTCTGTTTCCATTCTGCTACCAAATTAACAATTATATGAGCCAGACAAAACCATCTAATTAAAGAACAAAATGTAATCTGTGCTGTTACACTCCCCTTGGTCCTATTATAGAATTATCTGTGAAGATGATGAAATACTGCTCACTGCTAAGTGATTTATGCCTATATGGCCATTTATCATTAGAGGTAATTGTGGCTTAGTGTAGAGCCTTGAGTCCTAGAATAACGCTGTATTAGCAGTGGATCTTTGGAATGGTCCAGTGTAATCCCAATAAGATAACCTTCCTTATCTCCCCCATCCTTCCACCCCACTTTTCCGGTGTTTTCCATGTTAGTAAATGGGAACATTTATCCAGAAGCACAAACTGAAAATCTGAGAGTCATTCCTGACTCTACCCTGCCTTTCACCCCCCTTCCCATATCCAATTTATCACCAAATCTTTTGTGTTTTATCTCTTAAATATTTCTTGAATCTTTCAATTGCTCTCAATCTCCAACACTCCACCTAACCCGAGCTGCCACCGTTTGTCTCCTGTCCTACTTCACTTGTCACCTATAAATACTTTTTCTTCATTTGCACTGTTCCTCTTCAGTCCATTCTTCACCTTTAAACTACTGTCTTTGTTCTTAGGCTAAGGCACAGTGACCTTAACATGACTGATTCCCGCTACTAGAATATGCTCTCTCCATCACTTCCACTTTAGATAAATAGATACATCTTCAGGAATGTCTTCCAATTCAATTACTTTCCTTTATAGTATTTATTTCACGATGTATTGATATATTCATTTATGTAATTATTTGATTAACGTCTGTCTCTCTATTACTATGTAAATTCTCTAAAAGCAGCCTGGTTTTGCTAACCACTGTTTGTCCAGCACAAAGCACAGTACTTGGAACACAATTGGTATTGAATATATATATATTTTTTTTTGCCGAGGAAGATTCTCCCTGAACTAACATCTGTTGCCCATCTTCCTATTTTTGCTTGAGGGAGATTGTCCCTGAGCTAACATCTGTGACAATCTTCTCCATTTTGTAAAATGGGTCGCCATCATAGCATGGCCGTCGACAAGTGGTATAGGTCCGTGCCTGGGAACCATCCTGGGCCACCAAAGTGGAATGTGCCAAACTTAACCACTAGGCCACGGGGCTGGCCCCCTGGTATTGAATATTTTTTGAATGAATGAGTGAGTAAATGAAGGAACCATTGCCAACATTATAAACGGTTTTCTGGTTCATGGCTCAGCCTTTGACTTAGATAGATAGCTATCTTGTGTCAGCTGATTTAGGATAAAAAAAAAAAGAGAAACAGTCGAACACATAATTAAACAATCTAGATAAAATATTTCATGTCATCAGATTATGTTTGTGTTGGTGGTACCATGTGGCAATATAATTAAGTGATTAGGGTGCTTTTCATTATTTAAATCTATTTCTTATTATCTTAATGTAAACAAAGTTTCCTCAAAAGTTGTGAGCTTTAACTTAAAACTTCCATCAGGCTATAGTAAGGTTATTTTATTGTATATTACAAAGTGTTGAATAATGTATAATTTTTAGTCGGATCTGGAATAACTACTTTTCTTATTTCATCTCTCTTGTATTCAAGTTTCTTTCTTTATATTTCTTATGTTTTAACTGTAAGCTAACATTAAGGGTGCCAAGTAATAAATTTTCACTAGATACTTCACATATGTTCCTCACACAATATTACTCAAAAACAAACTTTCAAGTAGGCGTCTATTCTTTGGAGGCAGAACCCTAACAGATTGTTCAGTCAAACCAAAAGATTCTTTTCTCTCACTCCATCCTCGTCTTTCTCTTATTCTATCTTCTCCTCTCCACTTCCTGGCTTCACTTCCCCATATTCTCCCAAACTGTCCTCAGAGCATCCCTCACGCAATCTAAACTTCTGCCAGTCCCCTGTCTACCCCTCAACCTGCTGAGTACACAAAGACATGCCTCTCTGGGCTGCAAATACATATAATTTATTTTTTTCTTTTATTTTTCTCCATTACATTGGACATTTGATCTGTTTTCCCTGGATTCCTTATCCATAGTTGTAACCCTTGCATTTCTTATCACACTTACCACATCAGAGCAGGAATCCTGCTCTGTCACTAGCTGTGTGACTTTTGGCTCCGTGCCTCAGTTTCCTTTACTGTAAGTCAGATGTAACATCAGTATTCACAGAGAGAGGCCTTAACTAAGACAGTTTGAGGGGACTGTTTAAAAAATAATACAAAATTAAGAGTAAAAATTGGTACAATGTGGTTATATGAGAATAAGAAAAGAAATCAAAATAAAGTACAAATTATTAAAAGCTGATTAAGACTACAAATATTACAAAAAATGAGGAAATAAAGTAATATTGGTGTTCATTAACTGACACTAAATAATACTTCTTTATATATACTTTCTTTCTACAAGTTTTGGCCGCAAACTTCTTGATTGCCTCTTCTTATGATAACAATATTGTAAATCACTTTCTGTAGAGAAAATAAAAAAAAAACTTCAGTTCTTCTACCAAAGTAGATCAGATTTTTTTATTGATAGTTTAGAAACTATTGTTTTATATTTACAATCTATTATTGGCAGTATTACATAGATTTTTAGAATCACCATCTAATTTGGGAAAACATTTGTCAAGTCTCTTTCATGTATGAGCTGTAAGATTGGAAGAACTTTTTGCAGACTAGCTTCTGGCTCTGTACCTTCCAACCGTGTTTCCCCTCTACTCTCCACACACTTGCAGGGCTGGAAGTCCTAGGTGCCATTGACATCGTGACACCGTCTGTGGCCCTTCAAGCAGGATGTTATGGGTTGGGTACAACCATCTCAGACCACCTTAAATTAACCCATAAGTATATGGTTACAAATAAAACAACTTAAATATTCTATGGTGTAGGGCCGGCCCCTTGGCTTAGCAGTTAAGTGCACGTGCTCCGCTACTGGCGGCCTGGGTTCGGATCCCGGGCGCGCACCAACGCACCGCTTCTCCGGCCATGCTGGGGCCACGTCCCACATACAGCAACTAGAAGGATGTGCAACTACGACATACAACTATCTACTGGGGCTTTGAGGAAAAAAATAAGGAGGGGGATTGGCAATAGATATTAGCTCAGAGCCAGTCTTCCTCAGCAAAAAAAGAGGAGGATTAGCATGGATGTTAGCTCAGGGCTGATCTTTCTCACAAGAAAAATAAATAAATATTCTATGGTGTATAACTATTACTTCTACATTAAGATAATAAGAAATATAATAAAAGTTACATAACATAAAAAATTCAGTCTATTTTGTCTCATAGTCATTCAAAAAATATGAGTGTTTAGAATATCGTAATAATGATGATGATTATAACAAATAACATTTTCTAGAGTTTACTGTGTGACAAGCACTCTTTGAAGCACTTTACATAGATAGTAATCCTTTCTATAATTGTAAGTGGTAAGGAATTTTGCATTCCTATTTTACAGATGAGGAAACTGAGGTACAGATGATTTCTTTTCTATCACCTTTAGTCTCTACAGTGCATATATTTTTCTCCTTTAAATTGCAAATTGTGAGAATTTTACATGCCATTTTATGGTGGAGTAAAATGGTAAAAATCTATCTGAGATAACTTAAGAAAACTTTCCCAAAGACAAATGTGTAGGTAAAAGGACTACATATATTTTTCTCTTCTTTTTTAAACTTTTCTAAACTTCTAGTGATAGAATTAGCTAAACTTAAAAGCTCATGGCAGAGAAATGTTGTTACATAGAATTTATTGCTTAAAAATAACATTTATACTCTATATCAGGTTATTGAAGAGTTAGAGTCTTAGGTGGGCTGCTTTCTAGTTTGCAGTGAGATTCCAGTCAGCATCTTTCTCTTTTAAAGGACTTCTCTTTGTTTGAAGATGTAGGCCAAAAATTTCTTCTTTGCAAACTTTTTCCCCATTCACTTAAACGGGTTGATTACTACTCCTTTAAACCATACCTGTATCTTGTATAAACACTACTGTGTATCGTCATTTTCACTCAGTCATAGAATTATTTGTTTCCTGTCAAACAATAAAAGCTGCTATAGATTAGGGATCTTTTCTATTTGTCTTTATATCAGCACCAAGCACAGAGCTTGGTATGTAGTGGAAACTCAAAAATTAGATGTTAAATAAATGAATGAATTTTGGAGGATAGGTTTGGAATTTGACCTTCACAACACATAAAACATTCCAGATATTAGAAAATTATCTGGTAAAAAAGGACTAATAATTTCACAAGAGAATTTTTCTATTTTTTTTTTCTAGGATTGATTTATGAATTCTTAAATGACAAATGAGTCCAGCCTCACTCAAGCAAGTTTCGCTAGAATGGACATGTAAATTTACGCATTTGGAAGATAGATTGCTATTTTTATTATTTTCTACTACCTTTTAAAATCTTGTGCCTTTTGAACTCTTTTGTATGAGTGACAATACTCTCTATGAACATCAGAATAATACAGACCTATTTGGGAATCACTGTAATATACTTTACATAATTTTAAATCTAATATGTTATTTTAAAAACATCTTTGAAGATTTCTTTGGAGGTCTTTTTATGTGTCATAGACCTGTAATTAATAATTTGCCTCTCTTTAAAAGAGTCCTTCTGTCTTTTTTCATATCATTTACAACTTATTGTATTTTAATTCCTATTTTTATTTATTATTCATATTTATATACAGATGTTATTTACTTTAAAAGTTTAGAACTAGACATTCACATTGCCCACTTCAATTCAGCAAAGCCACAGTGTTATACTCAGCTAATAAAAGATATTAAGCAGCACATAATAGGATGAGGTTTATGTTTGAGAAGGTCATTATGAGGTCATTACATGGTGAGGTAAAACTGCAGGTGGAGAGACCAGTTAAAGCCTGTTCTAAAGTTGAGGCTAAAGATGATGAGTCTTCAGCCATAGCACTTGTGGCCAAGGTGAAAACTAAAGGGTGGATCCTAGAGATGTTAAAAAAAAAAAAGACAAAAGAAGAAAGAGAGATTTGGGAGCTAAGGAAAAATATGATCATGAGATGCAGTAACACGCAGCAAGGTTTACTGGATGGCACTTAGACAATCACATAAAAGGACAAGTCCCTCACAAAGGAGTCTATCCAGAAGCTCATGAGCTTCAGGGGTTCACCATCTAGAAGGGGGAGGGAGAGCAACATGGAAGAGGGGAATCAGAGAGGGGGTTTTTGTGTCTAGGATGTTGTTCAGCAACACGGTGGTGGAGTCTCTGATTCAGAGAACTCTGAAGGACCATAGCAGCCTGGGCTCTTTCAACCACAAGGCTCTATCATATGAATGGCCAGCAGAGGTGGGGTGAGGTTTCATGGGATATGTAAAGCAGATAGGCTCTAAATGGGCAAAAACTGCTTCTTTGGGCTATTTTTAAAATAATTGGATGTGTGAAAATTTGAGTTTGTTGCTGGTAGGCTTTTGAACCAATGGGTCTCAGCCTGCAGTGAAGAAATAAACAACCAAGGAGCCAATGCACAGAGGGCATCTTTGGGTCATTTGTGTCATGCTCAGTGACCAGTTAGATGTGCAAGGTGAGAGGGAGAAAGGCTGCCAGGGTTCTGGTTTAGATTTCTCTTGGATCATGACACAACTTTGTATGTTTACCAGCAAAATTAGTGGCACTTAGTGGGTGCTCAAAAATAACAAGTGTATATGGGTGTATGTGTATATATATATATATATATATATATATATATATATAGATAAATAAACAGAATTCAAGGACAGCATTGATAGCATTTTTCAAGAATTATAACATTTATTTTATATATCATCTTTACCTAAACTATAGCAAAATGGGAATTATAATTTTATGTAATTTTTCTTCTTGAATTTTGACAATATGTCCCATTCTCCAGGGTCTCATCTGAACCTGATATCGCTAAGGTTATGTTGTATCCCTTTACTACTTTTTGATAAAATAATTGTCATAAAAATGGGTATCAATTTTATTTTCTAATGACCAAAAGAGTGCTCTCAACAACTATTTATTTATGTCTCTAGAATATAGTTAGTTCAATAATTGGTTTATTTATAATTTATACTTCATCTATTTCAAAAATAAGATTTTAGCAGCTCTGAATGAATGCCTTTAGAACAATAGCTAGTATTATTGAGTTATTACCATATATTTGGCATTGCTCTAAAAGTTTTTGATGTAGTAACTTACTTAATCCTCAAAACGGCTCTATGAGATAGGTACTATTACAATCTCCGTTCACATATGAGAAAGCTGTGGCACAGAGAGTGGCACAGCTATGAATTTGTAGAAATAGATTTTGAACCCCAACAGCCTAATCTCTTAAATACAAATTTACCATTTGCATACACAGTGCAGCTAGAGTAAAAGGAGATGATTGCAACCATGAGCAAGACGAGGCACTTCCCATAGTTGAGCACTATTAGCAATATGCTTCACTCAACTATTCAAACTATCAGTGTCCCTGGGTGCTACACTACACATGGAGAATAGAGAGCTATGGAAAATGTAGTTCTTACCTACACACTTTCTATTGTTTGGGGAATCCTGGCTCTTACAAAAATAATAAGACAATATAGTCAAAATTTTTCCAATACATACCATGTTCTGGCCAGTTACAAAAATTCCTTTTTTTATTACATGCAGCCTTCACTCATCATTCATCCAACACAAATTTATTGAATATCAACCATGAGCCGGACAATCTGCTGAATGCTGGGGTGACTAAGGTATACAAGAAAAACTTAGTCCTTTAAGCCAGTTTTTTGCAAGTAACCAGGAATTACTAAAAACAATTTCTACTTTTCTGCTTTTTAGATTATGAAATTGAGGATCAGAAATGTGAGGAAATTTTCCCAGGATCAAAGAACCTTTAAGTGGTAAGACTAGGACTTGATCAAGATACCTGTCTTTAAGAGTCAGATTCACTCAGTCAAAATGTATTGAGGGCTTACTATGTTTCCAAGCACAAATGCAGAGTGAACCAGGTAAAGAAGATAGCCGTGGCTCCTGTCCTTTTGATACACATGGCTCTATCCATTGCACCACGTTCTAAGTACTGGTCTAGGTCCAGACAGAAAACTGGAAACCACAATGAAGAATTTTTTTTTTTTTTTTTTAAGATTTTATTTATTTATTTTTCCCCCAAAGCCCCAGTAGATAGTTGTATGGCGTAGTTGCACATCCATTCTAGTTGCTGTATATGGGACGCGGCCTCAGCATGGGCGGAGAAGCGGTGCGTCGGTGCTTGCCCGGGATCCGAACCCGGGCCGCCAGCAGCGGAGCGCGAGCACTTAACCGCTAAGCCACGGGGCCGGCCCCACAATGAAGAATTTAATATAGAGAAATTGCTAAACATAGAGTGCTGAAAGGGAAGTGGGAGTTTCGCAAGAAGCTGGAGACAGGAACCAATTGCTAGGGCAATGTATGATTGCTGGACATTACTCATGGAACAAAAAACGAACAGAAAGGAATGAGCACCATATAGTTCCCTCAGCCTTGCAGTCTCCCTCTAGTGCCTCCTATGGTCAGTATCTAACAGGAAAACAGGTGGCAAAAGAGAAATGTGGTTTGCGGAGTCCTAGACTTGAGCACCACAGAGCACAGGTATAGAGTGGGGAGTTTGGAGCTGAGAGACAATAGGTAGATGACAGACACATGCCATCATCCTATATCAGAGAGAATATATTCAGTAATTTATGAAAGTTTGGAGCTAGGAGAGGTGGCAGGATCTACCTGGTCTGACTTCTTTTTCAAATGAGAAAACTGAAGTCCAAAGGGATGAAGTGCCTTGTGAAAGGTTACAGCACTTGTAAGCATCAGAGCCAGGTCAGGAATCTAAATTTTCTTAATCTGCATTTCACTGAAATTTCTGCTATTCAATACTGTCTCTAAGGACATTCAACAAATTAATGGGCAATGTTTTCGAAAGATGATCTGTGAAGGATGCAAGAGATGAAAAACATACAATGGGCAATTCTTATATCCTCTCTAGATCAAAATAAAGAAATTATTGCCTGATGAGTTTATTTAATATGAGGGCAAACTTTGAGAACTTGTTTCTGTCAAATTCCATTTCTTTGGTGTGAATTTGAGTACCACTCAGTTTGAGATTAAACTCCTGTCAGGACTGATTAATGCTTCTAGTTTAATTGTAAATTTTTGATGCTATCCAGTTGATAACTTAGTTCTACCCATCGATTTTCAGATATGAGATTACAGAGAGTGACACTGCATGCAGTGCAAAGAATGTTGAAGCAACATAGCCTGCTTCTTCATTCCTTGATCTCAAAGACTCTGTGCTAATTGCATTGCCATGGACACATCGTTGTTAGTCAGGGCAAAGAGAACAGTTTGATGAGCAACCGTTTTACAGCAATGTCTCCTCCTTACTGCAGAGTCAAGCCAAATCAAGGGTCTCTGTGAATTACAATCTGTTGGAATGGCCAAGATTTGTAAAATCTTGAAGGTCTGTGAAAAGGTGAGTTTTATAAAGATGTGTAAGTCTTCCATTGGTTGTTTTCACAGATAAACTATTGAAGAAAGACACTTACACTTCAAATCCCTTTTAATCCATTTTATGTAAATCAAAAATATCCCACCGTATATTAAAACACTCCAATACATTTTGTCTTTGGTCAGGACTTTTCAAGGATTTACGGACTCACAGTGCACACGCCTTTGTTTGGGCATTTTCACAGTGATCCTCTGATGTCAAAGCCTTTTGTTTAATTTACTCAATAAGAGCTGGCTTTTCTTTTCAACTGTTTAAAATGAGAATGGCATTTAATTTTAGCACTTTACTGTCTTAGCATAAAGCTGAACTTTGGCAGTTGAGAGAATGTTTTATCTTCGAAAAGCAGAAGATTCCAGAAATGTAAGTGGTTGCACCAGCTAATTTCATTGGGAAAATTATACAGTTGCAGACTGATTAGCTTTTTTTGAGATGAGTTGCTCTGAAGTAACAATCAGTAGTGCCAACTTGGGAAGCTGCTCAGTGTCACGAGGTGGACTTCTTCCATGAATAATGTTTATTCACTCATCAATGAAGTACTAAATAGTCACATTAAGCTAGAGAAGAAATCATCTAATTTTACTCCCATGATAAGGATAGACACAAGATGCTGGTTGACTGTAGGGAATATGCAGTATTAGTGGAGCAACTCAAACTTTGCATTTAGGTTTAATTATTTGATTTAACCCCTTTTTGAGAAGCAAAATAAATATCAAATTCAAGGTAGAATTATTTACATAACACACTGGATCTCTCATTTTATTGTCTCGGGGATTTAGTTTTTAAATAAAACAAAAAAACTAAGACAGCCTCAGAATCATAAAAAAAATATCATTTTCACCTTGACATTCAAACCTTTTCCCTTTGGACCTACTCTCTTGCTTCTAATTAAATCTTATATTTATCACAGAGACATGAATTATTTTCAGCATCTTCAGAAATCCCTGGGTTGTCAAGATTATTCCGAAGATAATATATAACATTAGCTAGAAGAGAGAACAATTAGGTGCTTAGAAATGTGGGGTAAAGGAGAATTATGAAAACAAGGAAGGAAAGCAAAAGGATGGGAAATAAAGTAGATAACTACCCACAGATTTTAGAGAGTTACATGCCAGGTAAGAATCAGGTGGATCTTCACAATTTTATAATGAGTTGTTCAATATCAAATAAATATTTAACCTATTAGGTGATGTTAATCTAAAATGGTTTTTGCAATTTGTGGATATTTCTTCTCTTATTTTAAACCCATTAAAACAGGAATGTTATCTATGCTAGATGTAGTTAGTTTTTCACTTTGAAACTCAAATATTCTGTTCCTGATTCAAGCTTTTGGATCAGTTTAGTGAAAGAATATCCTGAGATTACAAAATCTACTTTAAAATTCTTTCCATAGGCAAAACTTACAAAGACGCAATAAGGACTTTTCTTGTGAATGTAAAACAAAATATGGAAGAAGCTTTTGATGTCAAGACTGATGAGTGCTTCTAGTACCATACCCCCTAAGTTGGAGACATGCTGAAACAGTCACCACAGATCTTTCTAGTTAAATCTCATAGTGGCCATTTGTTCGTTGAACACTCTTACAAATAGCTTGTCATCTGAGCATGAATTTTGGAATACAATTATATAATTATTAGTCCTATAATCCTAGACAAGTATTTAGTCTTTCTGATAATCTGTTTCCTTATTCGTAAAATGGCAATAGTGCTAGCTACTTTTTAGGAGTGCTGTGGGGAAATCATAATAATATATTAAATATAATGCGCTAAGTAAATAGTAGCTTTTCTGATAGTTTCTATGTCCTATCTAGGTGGAATGCAAAACATTAATCAAATATATTCTGTTTTTTCAAGGAGCAGGAGAGAAGGAGAGTAAGTATGGAGACTGGACTGTAATTAAATTATAACAATGCTATACTATTAGTACATTTTGTCAAATTAAAGATGATTTGATAATGAATATTTTGTTTTGCAGAAAGATTTTTTTAGTAGATTGAAGAATAACTTTTACTTTGGAAGTCTTTTTCTCAGACAAATTGTCTAATAATAATTACTTATACTTTCTGAAAGCTAAGTTTAACTTCATGAATCATGAGAAATTACTGGTCTGAGTGATGGCAATATGACCCAGCAACGACAACACTGACCACCAACACAACAGTGACAACTAATATTTATTGAATATGTGCCATGCACTTTTGTAAGTCTTTTACATTAATGATCTCATGTGATTTCTTAACAAGCCTATGAGGTGGGGTCTATCAGTAAGACCATTTTATAGACAGGGACTAGAGAAGTTAAATAAGTGATCTAAGGTCTCACAGCTAGTGGGGTGACAAAACCAAGGTTTGAATCCAAGTAGTTTTAACTCCAGTTGCTGCTTTTTTTTTACTATCAACTCAGTTGTGGTGTCCAAGGAATCAGTGGATGGACAGTGGGACCTCCACAACATCAGAAAACATCCTCAAACTAGACCAAACCAAAAAGGTCAAAGTGATAAGGACATAGCCCACCTTCTTGGGCTAAGATGCAAGTGTTTTCTTAAACTTTCTGTATACTTCTTTCTAAATATAAAAATCTAACAAAAATAATATGTAATGTATGTTTAACTTCCAACCAACATCCCTTGATACTCAAAATATTTAACAAAGATTATGACATCAATCAACAGGAGCTAAAGCAGAGTCCTAGAGGGCCCTACGGCTTCACATGTTACTCCATTAGCCCTCAATCTTGCTGAATGGACAGAGAAAATGCTGGGGGAGATGCTGAGGTGGCTCTTTTTCTTTCAGCTGAGAAATCTTCGAATATTCTAATATCTGGAACATCTGACATGATTGAAAATTGTGCATATGAACTGAACAGCAGTCTAGCTTTGAACATATATCATTTGTCATAAGATATGAGAATAAAAAGCTTATTGTTTATAAAATTACATAATAAAGAGTAACGATGGTATTGTTTTGTGAAATCAGGTGTTGCTGCTTTTGAAAGATTTGTAAAAGACAAAGAAGAAAATTCTGTAATCAAAAAAGAATATCATATGTAAGCCTGCTATAAAGAAAATCTATTTTTTAAAGGCTCCTTGGAGATCACAAACCTGCAATATGTTATGAGAGAGACACTGCGTCAGAAGTCTCGTTTACGATAGTAGCTACCTTACAATGCCTCTCTGGACTCACTGGAACTTGAAGTAGGCTTGTGTGGGATCAATTCTTTGCCTATGACCACATGCAACCTAAATAAAGAAAATCATTGCTGTCCAGAACTTGTTACTACTATGATACACTTCAGTATCCACAATAGACTATCATGTTTTCTTTCTTTTTTTTTTTTTTTTAAATAACAGTCTTCTTGGTGAGAGGTTTAAAATCAATATTTCAACTGAGACATAAAGAGGCATAATATAATAACTAAAATGAGAAAGTAACATGATTTTTGCCTCTTGATGTAAGAGACTGATAGATCGTGTAGAGGTATTAGGGGAGAGCAAAGAAGGAGATCACTGCATGAATTTAAAGACAGTTGGGATTATTAAGAAATTCAATGTTTTCAAAGTCAAAGAGTAAAAGACAAAAATTTTGTGTTAGCTTATGTATCATTTTAATAGTAAAGTATGATATACTATTATGTTAGTATGTCATGTTATAAAAATACATTAGTACAGAAATGTATACAGTTACAATGACCACATCCCTTCCCCTAGCTGCTATGCTCTTTCCAGAGAAAGCAACTTTCTTCATTTGCTGTGCCTTTATCCAGATATTTATTTCTGTGCATGCACACACACACATACACACACACACACAGATTCAACCAGAAAGGAAGAGCAAATTATTACAGAACCTTAAAGAAAGCATGGATAATATTAACATGTCAGAGAAAAAAAAAAGCCTGGGTGAAATAATGACATTATCCCTTTATTTATATTAAAGATAACTTGGGCTATTAAGAGACTGATTAGCAAGGGTAAAAAAAATGTACAATATACAAGAGATTGGCAAGAATTCCATTCGTATATCAAACAATATTTTAAAGTATTTATTGAGAGCAAACAATGCGTCTAGTATTTTTCATACATAATAGCATAAATCTCAAAAGACTCTGCAGACTAGGTCTTATTAGTCCTAACTGATTGATGTTGAAACTGAGGTTTGGAGGGCATGATGACTTTCTCAAGTTTATGTACACAATGAGTGGGAGAACCAAGTTTTGAGTTCATTTTGTCTAATTCCTAAGCCCATATTGTTTCCCCTAAAATATATTATTTCCCTTCTAATTTTAACAGAGATGATTAGAAAAATGTTAAAAATTACCAAATTAGGTCAAGGGTAAAAATATGTGAGGAATTTGCGTTAGCTGATCCTAGGTTGAGAAGTATCAAGTATAGAGTGCTAATGTTAAAATCACACCTTCCATTTCATCTTAAATAGCAAAGTAATTTGTATCACTGGTAGATTTATTCTTATTTTTCCCCTTTATCCCGACTTCTGCAGAGGAGTTTTAGAACTAAAATTTTACCTTAATGTAGTAACTTAAAAAAGTTATAGCCTATACATCAGAGATCTTGAAATAATTAAACAATAAAACCAGTGCTGTGAAGTGAGGAAACATTGCTAGAACCAGAAGAAATGTAAAATATAGTGATGCACAGGAAATCAGACTTTTGTGTGCATGGTGAGAATTTTCAAGTTGGGCCTCCATGAGATTATGTCTCCTTCTTAAAAATGTCCAGAGAAGAGAAGAAAAACTCACCCTCCACCCCACCCCCCATGGATTACAGCAGCTTAAGTAGATGACAGATTTACAGGGAAATAGATCCGCTGCAGTGATTTTGCAAATATAAGCAAAGCATTCACAGAGAAGGAACAGAAAGTTAGTGTCCCATGGAGTGTCCAACAAACCTTTTTGGTGGAGGGCAAATTGGCCCTGACATTTTGAAAACTATATTGAAAGGGGAAAAGCCAATCTTACCTTTGGGCAACTAAGAACACAATTAAAAACAGAGTTACCCAGTTATATTAATTCAATCTGTAAGAGTTCTTTAATTAAAATTAGATTTTTGAGTAGCTTCAGATCTAGAGACAGAATTCCCTCAAATTGATATTGAATGTTTTTCTAAAGAAATGATACAGATACAGAAGAGAACACGGGTGCTGAAAGCTTAACTATACTTGACCAACACGGACATAATTTACCTTAGCCACACGTAAGTAACAATTTCAATAATTCCTACAAAGGAGTGATTGGAAATTATAAGAGACTTACATTATATGGCATATGCAATTTTTTGTGTAATTGTCATTTAATTAACCGTATAGTAAACTATATACTTCAGTCATAATTAACCCTATGTTTGTGTATCAGGGGAACTCTTCTCTCTTGGAAGGGAGATCTGTACTCAGTTTGTTTTAGGCAATGAGGATTTATTCTATCAGTGGGGGGAGAAGTGAGCAAGTGTGGAGAGCCATCTCAGAGGATGTATAGCCCCTGGATCCCACTCGCAGTTTCTGTGACTCAAATGTGTACTAGCCTCAAAGAGAATAGAAATAAAATGTCTTAGTGTGATTCAGGCTAACAACTCAGATGACCATGTCATGTTCATTCTGCTCAGAATCAAGCATCCCCTATTTAAATCTTTGTGTGTGTCTCGTTTGAAAATCACAAGAGAGTATCCAACTGAGCCATTTTAAGTCCATTCAATGAAGACTGCACTTAGAGGCAAAGGCTTAGACCAAACATTCTATGGACAGTGGTTCTCTGATCTCCAGCATTTCCATCAGTGTTCTTGGCTTGAAGACCACTCCCTAATAATGTCTTTATGTCCCAGTGCTGATATACCCTGATGGTTCCTACCGATTGATCCCACATTTCACAGGCAAGACTAAGTCAACAGAATACTGAATGTTAGGGCGCAATACCTAGGACAAGAACCACATCTGTTCACAGTTTAGAAGCAGGACACCGTGCTTTCTAAACTATCTAAAACAAAGAGCTAACCGCCCATCCTTAGCACATGTTAAATCCTCTCTCTGAGTGCCCCCCAAAATATCAAATATTAGCCATTTTCAGGCTCTGTTATTTTCATTCCATTGTGTATTTTAGCTTTTATTCATACCTTCTTACTTGTATTTACATTAAAATATGCTTGGTTTTAGTATAATTCCTTTTCAGTTACGTATTTTCTTAAAGCATAGCTGCTGATCAGCATTATCTTAAAATTAAGAAAATATTCTTCTGAACATTCACATTTAAGATACCTTAATCAGCTTAAAGGATTTTTAGCAGACCCTTTAAGAAATTTAGTTCATTAACAGAGGGACAGATGGCTGTGGATTTTTGAATTGTTCCTTTTCTATCCATTGTTTTAACCATGGCTGACCACTTTTAATCTTAGAATCTCAGTATTCCCAATGCAAAAATTTGCATTAATAACAGCTTCAATAAGAAAGAAATTAACTGGATTTCTTAAGAAAGGAACTTTGTAACAGACACAAGACTTATTAAAACTAAAGAAAGATTACTGGTTTATGTACTGTTCAGAACAATAAACTTTCCCTTGATGTAGGAATGTGAGGATTTTTACACATAATGCCTAAATTATGGTAAGTGAATTGATGAATTAGCTTAATTTTGTAGGTCTCAATATCCTGAGCCTTCTAAAAAATTTTAGTGTCAGTCACATGATCAATACCCATTAGAGGAGTTGACTATTTAGAGTAAAGTTACATGCGTAAGAAAATACTACTGGGAGACAATTCTCCACGGGTCTTGCACATTTTTGCATGTCTTGAGATCAGAGGCGATGCCTTTTTTCCAGACTACATTTTCCAGAGTAGCAAACAAACTTCAAAGAAAAAGATAGTGTCTCCTTCCAGAATAAATGTCAGGCACACTTACTGCCCACTATAAAATATCTGGGTTCCCCAAGCTTAGGGTTCCTCTCCTGTAATGCAACCCACTGCATATGCAGGTGTTAACTGGTATTCTCTCTCACGTCCCCCTGTGAGAATTGAGGCTCAGGGAACCAAAGCATAAATGATATCCTATCTACTGCTATTGCTAAGAAATACACTGTCATTAGCCTCTAATCCAGAAGTCTTGTGCCTTGTACTAGCACTTATAAAACTGTGGTAGGCTAACTTGTTACTTTGGAAGAGGTTAAAATCTCAGTTCCTTCAAAATTTTTGATAAATCCACTATTTTTATTAAAAGTTTCCTAGTAAATACATTATTTCCCCCAATGGTCCCTGAGGTTTATTAATATATGTTGGTTGATCTATATTATCATAACTGGTTTAAAAGCAGAAAAACAATTCTGATATAACTGTTGATAATTTTCAAAAATATTAAGGTTTATAAAATGTTGACCAGTCATCAATATACTTAGAAATGGGGCTTTTAGAAGATTAATTTGAATGATCAAAAGTAGACGTTATAACAGTTGTTCTAATGCACTTTTCATGGGGAAATAATTATCTCTATTAAATGTGTCTATTTAAGTTAGACTTTTTGTTTTGTGGAAAATTTTCAAAACAGCTCCTCAGTATGATGTACATAGATGAATTGGAAAGACAGAATAATTTGTCTAATAAATTAAACTTCCTGAAGCTTTCCATAGAAACTTCCAAGAGCTATTAAGTGCTTTAAGACTTAACTACATTATGATAATAAACAAAAGTCCTCAGCTCCAGGACATCACAAATGACTGATAATTCACACTTTTACTGTAGCCTGCTGCTTGAAAAAAAATGGTTACTCTTCAGTCCGTTGATAATTAGCTCCTGTTGTCAAAGCTTGAGTTACAATTCTATTAAAAAAAAATCCTAAATGTCAAGAACTGTGTGGTCTGATAAATATGGATGACATTTAAAAAGCGAAGTAGGTAGTATCTACAAAAGAAGAGGATATGGGTCTTGTGCTGCATTTATTAGTAAAATACCTTATAGCTCATTCACATAATTATTTGCTCTTCTATATGGATGATACCTTCTAGTTATAGAAGAATGATGTAATGCCTTATTTCCCCTACTGGGTAGGCAGGTGACTTAAATACTAAAAAGTTTAGAAGTAATACCTTAGACTTAAAAATAGACTATTCAAAAGAAAAATTAGAGTATGTATAAGAAATCCTATTTATTGTTTGGAGTCAGATGCAGAGCGCTCCCCAAATTGTGAATATTTTTCTAAATTTATTTTATTTACTAATTAAATCCTTGAGACTACATCAGTGCATATTCAGTAATTATTACACTATGCAATTCAGACCTGCCATTTGGGTAAACAGCCACTTCATACCAAATCAGACGCTTGCTAACAGCTAGGGGGTATGTTGCTGAATCCAGCGCTAAACAGCAGGTGGAACGCCTATGTACAACATCTTGGGAGAAACAGCTAGTGGTGAATTTTTTAAATATCACAGAATTTAACAACTTAATTCTCAGAGATGTTCACCAACTCTGTGTTGCATTCCATTTTGCTCGTGGTCCTTGAGGCCAGCTTCCCTCTATACTGACCCTGCTACTTCTTGTTAGAAAGTTATTACGTAAAACCACCAGTTGTGCAAACTAAACTGAAATAATTCGGTTAGTCATAGACATAAAACACAATTTTTCAAGGTTTTGGGTTAACATAGTAAAGGAACACACAAATTTAATTAAAATAGATCCACAGCTATGAGCCAATTGTTTTTGTTTTTGTTTTTACTATTTCTTCATTTTGTTGGTTGGATTTCAGATGTTTCTTTTGATAACACATATCATTTAACAAAAAGTGAATACAAAGGTAGATGCAAACTTGCTGACTTTTACTGTAGCAGGCCTCTACTCATTAGGTGACCCTGCTCACTGGAGATATACTTCTTAAACGCTTGTTTCTGATTAATTTTGCTTGCAACAATGTTCTTTATTGATTTCCTAAAAAAAAAAATTCACCTGCGATAGGTCTTGATCAATAAATTATATGATTGTCATACATGCATATGAAAACCCGTCATCATTTTTTTCTCATTAACACTTTTAGCTTTATTGAGGTATATTTGATATACAATAAACTGCAAATATTTAAAGTATACCATTTAGTTATGACATTTGTATACACCCCTGAAACTATCACCACAATCAAGATAATGAAAATAATCTAACCTTGAGATGGTAATTTTATGTGTAAATTTGGAGGGTGTTTTTGGAAGAGATTAACATTTAAATTGGTGAATTTTGGGTAAAGCAGATTGCTTTCCATAATGTGGGCAGGCCTCATCCAAGCAATTGAACACCTTAACAGAACAAAAAGACCAGCCTGCCGGAGCAAAAGGGAATTCAGTGGACTGCCTTCAGACTCCATCTGCACCCTCAGCTCTCCTGGGTCTTGAGTCTGTTGGCCTAGGGTGCAGATTTTGGATTTGGCAGGCTCTGTGATTACATGAGCCAATTTCTTATAATAAATCCCTTTCTATATATGTACACACATCCTACTGGTCTGTTTCTCTGGAGAACCCTGACTAACAGATTTTGGTAACAAGAAGCGGGGGTACTGCTGTAACAAATACCTAAAAATATGAGAGTGACTTTAGAACTGGGTAATGGGTAGAGGTTGGAAGAGTTTTGAGATGCATGTTGAAAGAAGCCTAGATTGCCTTAAAGGGATTGTTGACAGGAATACGGACATTAAAGGAGATGCTGGTGAAGTCTCAGATGGAAAAGAGGAGGAAGTTATCAGCAACTGGGGAAAAGCCAATCCCTGTTATAAAGTGGCAAAGTACTTGGCTGAATTGTGTTTGAGTGTTTTGTGGAAAATAGAAGTTAAAGTGATATTCCTTCTACATCTTCAATATTGAGCTGAGGATATCTCCAAGCAAAGTGTTGAAAGTGCAGCCTGGTTTCTCCTTACTGCATATAGTAAAATGTGAGAGGAGAGAGATAAATTGAAGGAAATGTTAAGTAAAAAGAAACCAGAACTTGAAGATTGGAGAATTTTCCAGGAGAAAGTGTGTTCTGGAGAGAAAAGGATGTGGCTGGAAAATCATTTGATAAAGAGATCATGGATGTGACTTATGGATTTAATCAGCCATCTCAGCAGAAACCAGGAATAGAGATGGAATCATACCAGCAGAAACACTGCCAGCTGGGACTAAAGGGAACAGAGATGGGACAAAATGAGAGAAGGCTATCAGACTTTTTGGATTCTACAGGATGGGACAATTGAGCTACTAGGCTGTGAATGTACATTATCCTTCTAGAAAAGGGAAGAATGATCTTGAAGCTTATTCAGAGATCAGCAGGGCTGCCACTCCCACTGCAGGCGTAGAGTGCACCCACCTGATGTGGGGCAGGGGGTCAAGACTGATCTTGGTTTCAAAGGGCAAGGCTGCCACCTCCCAGTGCCTCAGGGATGAGGGAAGCTACCCAGAGTTGTGGGGGTGGGACCACTGCCCAGGGCCATGGGAGTGATGCTGCCTCCCCACTAGGCCCAGAGGGCAGAGCATTGACCAAAGAGGATTATTCTTGATCCTTAAGATCTAATGGAATTTGCTTTGCTGGGTTCTGAACTTGCTTGGGTTTTTGCAGCTCTTTTTTTCTTTCTTTCTTTCTTTTTTTTTTTTGATTACTCCCTTGTGGAATGGAATGTCTATCCTACCCCTCTCCTACCATTGTATTTTGGAAGCATGTAACTTCAGTTTTGGAGGCACAGAGCTAGTGAGAAATTGTGCCTCAGGATGAATAATATCCTAAGTCTTACTCAACTTGATTTAGATATTTATATGTGACTTTGGACATAGAGTTGATGCTGGAATGAGTTAATACTTTGAGGCTGTTGGGAGGGAGTAAACATTTTGTATGCGAGAAGGACACAAATTGCGGAGGTGGGAGGGCAGAGAGTGGAATGTTATATACGGAATCATGTCTCCCCCAAATCCATATGTGGAAGATCTAACCCCCAATGTGACTGTATTTGGAGATAGGGCCCTTAAGGAGGTGATTAAGGTTAAATGCGGGCTCTAATCTGATATGACTGGTGTCCTTATAAGGAGAGAGAGAGATATCAGGGATGCTCACAGGCACACAGAAAGGCCATTCAAGGACAGCAAGAAACAGCCATCTGTGATGCCAGGAGAGAGGCCTCAGGAGAAATCAAACCTTCTAACACTTTGATCTTGGACTTCTACCCTCCAGAACTGTGAGAAAATAAATTTCTGTGTTATAAGGCACCCAGCCTATGGTATTTTGTTAAGACAGGTCTAGCAAATCAATAAAAAAAACCCAAAGTTTCTTTTGCCTCTTTGTAATCCCTCCCCAACCCGTCAACCCCATTCCTAGTCAACAAATGATTTGCTTTATTCCACTGTAGATTGGTTTACATTTGATAGCATTTTATGTAAATGAAATCATATGAATTATTCTCTTTTTCTTTTTGACTCCTTTCACTCGATGTTATTATTTTTAGATCATTCATGCTCTAGCTGTGGCTCAATAGTTCATTCCTTTTTATTGTTAAGTATTATTTCATTGCACGTATGTACCACAGTTTGTTTATTCATTCACCTTTTGAAGAATGTTTGAGTTGTTTCCAGCTTTTGGCTATTACAAATAAAGCTGCTGTGAATATTTGTGTACAAGTCTTTTTATGGACATACACTTTCATTTCTCTTGGGTAAATGCCTAAAAGAGAAATGGCTGGATCATATGTCAGAAGTTTAATTTTTAAGAAACTGCCAAACTGGTTTCCAAAATGGTTAAAATTTTAAAATGCCATTTATAATAGTACCAAAAAATATGAATACCTAAAGATAAATCTGACAAAAGATATGAAAGATCTGAAAACTTCAAAAAATTGCTGAGAGAAATTAAAGACCTAGAGAGATATACCTTCTAAATGGGTTGGAAGATTCAAAATTTTTGAGATACCAGTTATCCCCAATTGATCTATAAACTTAATTCAACCCTAATCAAAATGGAAGCAATAGTTTTGTAGTGATTGGCAAATTAATGCTAAAAACTACATAGAAATGTAAAGAACCTAGAATAGCAAATACATTTGAAATAATCAGAGGACTAACACTACCTAACTTCTTATAAAGCTACAGAAATCAAGAAAGGGTGATATTGGTGTTAAGATAGACAAATAGGTCAATGGAACAAAACGGAAAGTCAGAAATAGTTCCACACATATATGGACCACTGGTTGTCAACAAAAGTGCAAAAGCAATTCGATGGAGAGAAGATAGTTATTTCAATAAATCATATTGGAACAACTGGATATCCATAAGCAAAAGAATAAACTTCAATCCACACCTTGCATGACAAAAAATTAACTCAAAATGGAGCATAGACCTAAATGTAAAACCTAAAACTACAAAATTTCTAGAAAAAACTTAGGAGAAAAACTTTGTGACTTTGGACTATGCAAACATTTTTTTTTCTGAAAATTCAATTAAAATCATTGTAGGGCCTATGATATTTCCTCTCAATATGGAGTAAACAATTCAGTGAAGTTGAATTTTTCTTTTCTTAAATATCTCTAAAACTAATTGTCCTAAAATAAATTTAGATATTTTATTTCTCTGTTTACCAAGAGTTATTTTGCTTAAATATCCCTCAATATCTTACAATGAATTACACGAAAACAAAAATAGAACCTATTTGCTTTACTATTTACAGCTACTTACAACTATGATCTCATGGGCGGCAGAGCAACCCTCTGGGGAAAATGCTGTTATTTTCAACATATGAAGATGTCAGTGGACATCATAGAGTGATTTGCTCAGGATCACTTAGCTGGCAAAACAAAAGCTGTGATTCAAACCAAATGTCATTGACTCCGCGGACGCCAGTGCTTATACATCATCACTGTACCACATGTGATGTTTTTATTTTAACCTCCTACTATTTGTAAGCAATGGTCTAATAAAATGCTATTAGTACCTTACTTTTTCTATATAATTGACTTTTTTAAAAGGGTAAGTAGGCAACTTAAATGTATGGTGTGAATTCACTTCTGCCTGCCTAGAAGAAAAGGAAGTATATGAACGTACAAGCTCTATTGCTGAATAGTTTTGGCTATGAATTCTCCATTATCTTGTTTAACATTGAGATATAATAAATTTAAAAGAAAGTTCACAGTGTAATTCCTACTAATGTGACTGTGTGTGCATGGTCCTTTTAAAGTTTACATTTTTAGAAGCTAAGCAGTTCCCTTTCCATGAGAAAGTACTCTATTCCATCCCATTTCTCTCCAAAGTACACAGAACATTTTATTAAAATTCATAGCCTCTTTATCGAATTTAAAAAAATCGAGGAAAGTAGAATATTTCAATCTAATCAATTATTACTCATCTTGTACCTAGTATAATAGGTCCATAGATGGTGCTGCTGGGAGGACAAGCAATTACCTAAGAGTCCTTCCATGGAATACAATTATAATATAGAGTAGGAAGAATAAATTCATAAAAGAAAAATTAAGGCAGGATATATTACAGTAATACAGTAAATAAATTCCAAAGTAATTCAGAGATGAGAGAATTATTACATGAGAACATGGTCTAGGAATTCTTTGTGAAGAAGTGGGATCTGATCCGGGTTATAAAGTAAATAGTAATATTTAGGAATGGCATATGGAGGTAGAGACTACAAACACTGATTTTTAATGTTACTAAATTATATCCATTTTAACTAGCTAATCTGTTGGCAATAAGATGCACATCAATTTAAATAAAGAAGGTGAAAAGATTGCAGCAACAAGGGGGAAAATAGCGATTATAATTTGTCAAGTAGTGAATACTACCACTATATTCTCCTTGTTGTTGTATTTATTCAAACCAAAACAATTCTTTAAAATCTGTGTTGGGAAGGAGAGAACAGGGCATTTCAGGCAAAGGGAAGTCAACAAGGCATTCCATCAATTCTTTCTTTATAACTCTCTAGTCTCTCATCTCCTCTGTCTGGCTTATTGCAATAGCCATCTCAGTGGCCTTCTAGTTGGTAAGCTCTCCCTGCTTCCAATACACTCTATTCACAACCACTGTGTTTATCTCCCCCAAACACCCATTTGCTGATGCCAATCTTTTGATCAAATGACCTAAGGCAGCAATTTTAGGGAATGTTGCTATAGTTTGGGCAATATTAAAAGTTGTTTCTCAAAAAAAGTTTTTGCAGTCAAATATATTTGGAAAATACTATAAGCTATACATGTTTGTGTGGAATTTCTTAAGACTATAATGTGCTAATATATGAAATGAATATTCAAAGTAGGGATGAGAGAGGGTATGGCAAGCATTGATTTTGGAACATCCAGTTGGGAAAAGTTGACATCAACTAAGGACAGATTGTAGTAAATATTTCACAAGGTCCTCATATATCAAATCATCAACTTGTATACCTTAAATATATACAATTTTAAACTGTCAACTCTACCTCAATAAAGCTGGGAAAAAAAGAAATGGATGGGAATCCGCAGAAAAAGCAAAGTTGCAGGGTATAAGTTCACTATAAAACAATGTATTTTATTTCTGTGTACTAGTAACAAATAATTGACAATTTAAATTTCAAATCTAATACAACTAAAATATAACCAATAGCATTAAAATATGAAATGCTAATGGATAAATTTGATTAAATATTTGCAATTCATTTACAATGAAAATAAAACATTGCTGAGAAAAACTTAAAAGGATATTTTTTTAAAAACACAGAGATATAGCATGATCATAGATGGAAAGACTCATTGTTGAGCTATAATCTGACCTATAATTCAACACAATCCTAATGAAAATCCCAGAGGGCTTTTTTGAGTAAAAATTGACAAGATGATTCTAAAATTTACATGAAAACACAAATGTCCTAGGGCAAACAATTTTGAAAAAGAAGAACAAAGTTGGAGGAGTTATACTACTAGATTTCAAGATTTACTATTAAACTACGGTAATCTAGACAGTGTAGTACTAGTGCAAAAATGGATGTATAGCACAATAGAACAGAACAGAGGGTCTAGAGTAAGATCTGTCTGTATATTGCCAATTTATTTTTGACAAAGGTGCAAAGGCAATTTTCAATGGGGAAAGATTAATATTTTCAAAAAATAGTGCCGGAGCAAGTGGTTTTGCATATACAAAGTAATGAACCTGGGCCCTTTCCTCATACCACATGCAATAATTTACTTGAAATGGATCATAGATCTAAATATAAGTGCTAACACTATAAAACTTATATTAGAAAATGCTGGAGAAAAAATTTGCGATTTTATATTAAGAAAAGGTTTCCTACAAAAAACTAAAACATGAGCATACAGCAATTGATAAATGAAACTTTATCAAAATTACAAACTTCTACTCTTCAACATCCCTTGTCAAAGCCATGAAAAGGCAAGTCACAGACTAGGAGACAATATTGGCAAACATATAACTTATGAAGAACTTGAATCCAGAATAAATAATTTTTACGACTCAATAATAAAAAGACACATCTCAATTTAAAAAGAATAAACAGACCAAAGATTTGAACAGGCACTTCACCAAGAAAGATTCACTAATGGCAAGTAAACACGAGAAAAAATGTTCACGATTGTTAGTCATCAGTGAAGGACAAATTGAAAGCACAGTGGAATACCATAAAATAAAGACTGGCCGTAACAAGTGTTGGTGAGTGTGTAGAGCAACCGGAACTCGCATAGACTGCAGGCGGAAACAGTCTTACAAAATTAAACATACAACTACTCTACGACACAGCTTTTCCACTTCTAAGTATTTAGTCTAAAGAAATTAAAGCCTATTTCCACACACAGGTACACAAATGTTCACGGGAGATTTATTTCTTTGGGATTCTTTATTAAAAGCTAGAAGCTTTTTAGCTAAAAGCTAGACACAACCCAAATGACAACTAACAGGTGAATCAAATTGTGGTATAATCACACAATACTATTCAGTGATAATTTCTAAAAAAGGACTATTGATTGACATAACATGAGAGAGTCTCAAAATAAATGTTAATTGAAAAAAAAACCACGTTCTCTTCCTCCATAAAAATGTATATAATTCTATTTATATAGAATTCTAGAAAGTGCAGATTAACATATAATGACAGAGGGCAGATCAGCGGTTGTTTGGGAGTGGAGGTGGCAGAAGAGTTGGATTACGGAAGAGCACCAGGAAACCTCAGGAGTTCATGGGGACATTTGTTATTTTAGTTGTGGTAATGGTGTCATGGTATATACGTATGTTGAAATTTATCACATTTCAATATGTGCAGTTTATTGGATATCAAATATACCTCAAAAACGCTATAAAGAAAAAGTACGTAAGGAAAAAAATAAATAAGGACAAAATTTCTTAGCTTGGCCATCTGTGTTTGCTAATTGACCTTACCCAAAGGAAAAATGAACTTTCTCATATCTTCATGACAAGAGATAGTTTTACAGCTTAGAGCAAGGAAGTTAGGCTTCTACCCTCCCACAGAAATTGGGAGATATGGACGCTCTCTCCCTTGATGACTACATTTCAAAGAGAGTATTTATTGCTCTCTGCAATCTGACCAGTCTCTGAGAATACTCAAATCACATTGGACCATACTTTCTGATGTCTGTGGTCTGAAGGTGGCCTGGCTAAATATTTCTCCCCCTTTGGAACTGTATTATGTTTTTCCCCTGGAATGTGCGGGATTCTTTTTTTTTATCCTTCAAGTTTAGTTATTTCATCAAGAGAAGTCTTGGTATTAAACTTCCCTAGAACATGATCTGAACGTATCCTGCTCCAGGTATTACTTGATTTCAGGAATTACTCTTCCATTATGTCTTTGAAAGGTTTTCTGTACTTATCTATGCATTGAATCTTCACTGGCCAGCCTTCCGTAACCACTAACTATATTATCACCTATATTGACCAAGACAACCTTAACGTTTCCTTCATCTTGACTAAACTTTGGACAGGCTTCTTCCTGCCTCTGACCTACCTCTCACCTGCCTTACAAAATCCAGATGGCCTAAGCTCAGAGGTCCCTCCACTCCCTTTTCTTGGAGCACTTACTTTAGAAAATTTGTCATTATTAATTCTTTTTCTGTTCCTTTGAGATTTAAATGTTTTTAGAAGCTTCTTGACAGTTTTACAAGCCAGGACTGTTTTTCTCAAGGACCTGGGAGCCTCTTTGAAATGTAGTCATCAAGGGAGAAAGCATCCATATCTCCCAATTTCTGTGGGAGGGTAGAAGCCTAACTTCCTTGCTCTAAGCTGTAAAACTATCTCTTGTCATGAAGATATGAGAAAGTTCACTTTTCCTTTGGGTAAGGTCAATTAGCAAACACAGATGGCCTATGGTCCCTCATACCTCAGCACTTAAAAACTCTCTTGCCCATTTTATCAGGAGAGTTGAGTTCAGACTGCATTCGTGTCTTTCTCCTCTATTGTGATAGCTTTCAGTAAGGGCCTCCTTACCCGTCTAACTTTGTCTAATATAATTTTTGCTAGAAATATTCTTCATTTCTTCTCCCTTTCCCTCACTGTTTACTTATACTCCTCAAGTCTGTCTGGCATGCCATAGAATGAACCCTAATATAATTTTGCTCTTTTTTAATATGCTTTTGAAATTGTCTATTTCAACTTACTTTATTAGTTCTGGTAGTTCGTTTTCCAACTGATAGTACATTTGACACTTTGCATCTTACCTTTGATGTCTTTAATTTACCCGAGAGGGTTAAGCAATTCTTTTCTAAAATTCCAAAAACTGTACAGTCGGCCATCTGTATCCGTGGGTTCTGCATCCATGGGTTCAATCAACTGTGGATCAAAAGGTCTACAATGGTTGTGTCTGTACTGAACATGTACAGACTTTTTTTCTTATCATTGTTCCCTAAACAATATAGTATAACAACTATTTACGTAGCATTTACATTGTATTGGGTATTATAAGAAATCTAGAGATGATTTCAAGTACGATGATTGCGTATTATAAGAAATCTAGAGATGATTTCAAGTACGATGATTGCGTAGGTTATATACAAATACTGTGCCATTTTATACAATGGATTTGAACATCCATGGATTTTGGTATCCAAGGAGGATCTTGAAACCAATTCCTCACAGATATGGAAGGACAACTGTATCTTCTTTCATTTTGATGGAGAGCTTCTGCATCAATTTAATGCTGCATTTATTTTTAATTTTGCCTTTAATATAAAAAGTCCCACTGAGGCCAATATTTGCCCCTAAATATTGTGCAGAGATTCTCTTTGACTTTCCTATCTCTTACGATGGCATCGCTTCGATATCTTAAATTGGAGGGCTCAATGTTACTGATGATTTTATCCTTCCTCCAATTGTTCAGCTTATTCAGCTCTTTGGAGGGGTGCGTACTAAGGGAGATAGGACAGTAGGCAGCGACTTGTTGCCAGTTTTTCCTATAGATTTATTGAATTCTATCTCCTATTGGCATGTCTGGTCAAATAGGTGTGAGGTCAGGATGAGATCTGATCTCACATCTATTTGAGATCTCCAGTTCTAGGCTTCCAGGAGTGAATACCACCTTGGAAAAAGTCCCATCCCACATGAATCTCTATGGCTCATAGGATTTTGCTATTAGATTTATACACAGAAGGCTTTGTTGACCCCAAATGTCCCCACACTATTGTTCCCTTGTTTTCTCTTTGACCTAGCTATAGCTACAATCTGCCCTTTTCTTTCTAAATTGGAAATCATGGTTATTTTGTGTAGTCAGAAGATCTCTTGCACAGTCTCACTCCCCTTCCTGTTCTGTGGAATGAGAATGAGTCCACAAATATCTCCCACTATTAACTCCCAAGCTTGAGAATTTAGTAGTATTCTTCAGAATGTTCCCATCCACCTTCTCAACTCTTTGTCATATTTAGGATTACAGGTAATATTGGTTGAATTGTGCAGTACTTCATCTAGGTATAAATTCTATATTATCTAGCAGATACCCTTTAGAATTTGAAGTATGGCACTGTTGCCACTGTTAAGTTCTAGTATATACATAGTTTACATCCAATTTGAAGTTGTTTTTCTTTGAAAGAGGTTGAAATAGATTAAAGTATTGTACACTTTGCCAACTTTCTCGGAAGTCTTCCCAAATTTGCATTAAAATCACATTCACATTTTCTCTGTGTAGCACAACAAAACATTTGATCAACTCAGATGGGACATGATTAGCAGCCATTTGCCTAATCTCTTTTAATAATTTGACAGGTAATAGCCTCCTAACTGGTCTCTCTGCTTCAGCTCTTGTTCCCCTCTTCAGTTTATTTTCAGCAGAGCAGCCAGAATTATTCTGTTAGAATGAAACTCAGATCATGTTACTCCTCCACTCAAAATCCTCCAATAGCTTCCATCTCATTCAGAATAAAATCTGACATTCATATTACAAGGACTTTCATGGTTTGGACTCCCTATAGATCACTAACCTAAGCTCTTACACTTTCTCCCTAATTCACACCAGTTGAGACACCTGCTCTGTTGCTGCCTTAAACAGAACAGCTATGCTCCCCTTAAGGTCTTTGCATTGGCTCTTCCCCCAGCTTGGCGCATTCAGATTACAAGTCAAATTCTCAGAAGATTTTCTCAATCACCCTACCCAAAATGTCATCATCCTATATATCCTAGTCTTCTTTCCTTCCTTTTATCGCTTAGGACTTACAGTCTATTTATTTTACTTATTTATCTTACGTATTATCTATCTTTCCCACAAAACAGTAAGTTCCATGTGTGCAAGGCTCTTTGTCTGCTTTGTTCATGCTGTATCCCATGCCTACAGCAGTGTCTGGCTATTATGGATGAAATGTTTGTGTCCCCACAAATTCATATATTGAAACCCTAACCCCCAGTGTGATGGTATTAGGTGGTGAGGCCTTTGGGAAGTAATTAGGTTTAGATGAGGTCATGAGGGTGGAGGCCCCCTGATGGGATTAGCACCCTTATAAGAAGGGAAGAAATGCCAGAGCTTCCTCTCTGTGCCATGTGAGGGCATGGTGAGAAGGCGGCCATCTGCAAATTAGAAAGAGGGCTCTCAGCTGACACAACCAAGTTGGTGCCCTTATCTTGGACTTGTAGCCCCCAGAACTGTGAGAAAATAAATGTCTGTAGTTTAAGCCACCAAGTCTGTGGTATTTTGTTATAGCAGCCCCAGCCGACTAAGTCACAGGCCTGTGACAGATAGGCAATAGTTAAGGAGTATATAAATAAATCAGGTCTGGACAGGAAAGACCCTGTTAGGTTGAGTCTGGGAAACTTCTCTCTAAGCAAGAGAACTCAGCTGCCAGGACCACTAAGATGATACATATTATACAATTTGGTGGTAAAAAATAAAAGCAATGACCTGGAACTATTGTTGACAGTGTTCAATTCAACATTTATTTATTCCATAGAAACACTACAGTGTATTGAACATAAGGGCAGACTCAGAGCCAAAATGCCTGGGCTGAATTCTCAATTTGACCACTTAGTGCAAGTTACTTAATCTCTTGTGAGTCATCTGTAAAATAGGTATTACGATAATAATACCTGCCTCAAAGAATTGCTGTGAAGATTACACTAGTTCATATATTGGAGCATTGGAATTCTTGGCACATATGCAGTGGTTGATAAATATTAGATGTTAATCAATTGTTGTGAAGTTGTTAGCTTTATTATAGGATTCACAAATAGTAAAGATGTATCTCTAAGCCAAATAGCTACCATTTTCAAACCACCTTGGTTTTTATACCCTTTTTAAATAAACAAACCTGTACAGAATGTCAAAATTCACTCTTTACAGGGAATGAGCAATGCATGCTAATCTTAAAAAATAAAAGACCATCAATTGTTCCTGATGCTCCTAAATCTCTCAAAGGTCACAACTGCCTAGAGACGAAACCAGCAATCTGAGAACTTTTAGAAAGGACTTCTTTAGGTAAAGATACTATGTCTACTTCTATCCTTTGTAATGAGCAATATCTACAATCATACAATCAAGGAATATTAAAACTATTAGAGGTGTAGGAGATCATATAGGTCACACTCTTCATTTTTCTGATTAGTAATTTGAACTCCTAGTAGACAGCTTTCATAATGGGTGTTCAATATGTAACACAGCTCTTAGGATTTAATCCAAATCCAATTATATTAAGAAGAAATAACTCATGGTGGTGCACTTTCTATTCGCTTACACCAAAACTAAAATTGTTCCAGCTACTAATAAGTAGACTGTTAAAAATTCAACATATATTACAATACTCAAATGCTAGAGAACACTCAAACATTTGTGAGTAGGATGTCAAGTGAATAAATATCTATTGAATGCATGTGTTTTACATAAAATCCCACATGCCTGTGCATAAACTTGGTTATGTTAACACGTGATGAGGACAGTGCATCACTTTTACGAATTAATTTTTTACCTTTAGATGCAGAACATCATCCCAAATTAAACTGAAAGTGGATATTGCTGTGGTTGAATGATAGAAAGGGTATCATATGATTTTTATATTAGGAGTATTTGGTAAATCAAAATCATTTTCAGACTTCTGTATCTTCATGCAATCGCAAGCAATTTAACATTATGGTTCTCTGTTGTAACTAACTAAAATGAACCATATAAAGAAATAGTATGTAATTAAGTGAAGAGAAGGTATTTTAGAAGACTTTTTTGGCACTGATCACTCATTACTCACACTGAGGGCATTCTTATCCCCAACTGACAGTGAATCTTGCAAAAACTGCTCTGCTCCTTACCTGTGCGAGAACTCTACCTCCAAATCTCATGCTGCTTATTTGTCTTGCTTGCTTTCTTTCTCTCCTCATCATTTTCTCTCTGCTCGCAGGACTTGAAATACACAGCATGGCAGTGCCTTTACCCAACACACTACTCATAAAAAAGAAATAGCTCTTGGGAATCTTTGGCAAAAATACCTTACGTGGGAAAGCTTATTTCCTTTTATTAGGATGTCTGAATGCTAAATAGTAAACAGCAGTCATTGAGTTATTTTTAAATGGCATCACTTAAATATTTCTAATTCTTTAAGGGACCTTGGGAATATAAGGCTGATTTCCAGGCCAGTGATTTATTTTCTCATTAGCACATATCATCATTTGCTATAATACCCAAGTTGATATTCAGTAGCACCTCATCCCAAAACTGTCATGTTTTCAAACGTCTATGTAACATTGATGAGGCTAAAGCCAGTGGTTAGATTTTTAAAAATGGTCATATTTTATATCAAGTAGGTATGAGTATATTTTTATATGCAGTAATAGCACTTATGCATGATCCTTGATTGAATCCCAGTTCTCAAGCACCAACTTTTTTCTAGATTAGCTGAGTGCAGTGGGCCTATTGAGCCATTAGCTTTTATTGAAGGATAGATGAATATCAGTCCCTACAGTATAGGAAATTAGCTCTTGCCTTGTAGCAAAGCCTTTTCCTGGTTTCTCTTCATAATGGGACTCCTTTAACCATGCCTTTTTCTAATGCAACCAGAGAGTAAAGTGGCAGTCAGAAGAAGAAAATGAAATCTATTGAAATAAAACCATCAAGTGAGCATGGCTTTAGCTTCTCACCCAGTAGGGTGATCTGACATGATTAATCTACAATGATAAAGGTGGCCCTTTGGGGGACCATGGCAATTTCTCTAAGTATTGAAGCATACATGTTCTAGAATTGAAGTAATAATAGCTGTCATTTATGAAAAGATTTTTAAAAAGTTACCTGAAAGGATGTAATATCTGATAAATGAATCTTATGATGGAATAAAATCTTCCTTCATTCTTCAATTTTTTAAAGATATTTTACACTTATCAATTTATAGCATGTTTTATTGTTTAAAACAAATTTTTTACAGCAGAAATAAAGATAGATGTGAAATAAATGCTCTGTATAATTAAAAAAATTAGAATTTAAAAAATTAGCAACTCATTTAGAGAAAGAATTAAAATGGTTAGCTCGTTGTTTTCTTGCCTGGAAAGTCTAAATCCCTTATATTTATCATTTTGTTTTTTAAAGTATTTTTTTCTGAGATCTTTCAAAAGTAGTTTTTGAGGTTTTACTTAGAGCTAATTTAGGAAAATGGGGAAAGATGCTAAGAATATTTGAATTTTTTTTAAAGTGGACATTAGCAGAACCTTAAGGCATCTACTCTAAAAAACCATTAAGCAGACTTCCACTACCAGGGAAGATGTAGAGGATAGGAAAGACCTTTTCTCCCATGGTAAAAATAAGAAATAGCAAGATAAAATGAAAATCATACTTCTTTGTGGGATTAGGAAAAAGCAGCATTTGCAAAGAAACCTTGATATACTGAATTCCTGGGAGAGATCAGCCTTCATAGTTGAGCAGAGTACAGTGACAGCTTCTACACAGTTCCTAAAGGAAATGTATAGACCTAGAAAAGAAGTTCTAAAATCTTTGATCCAAGTTTCCATCATAAGAAACTAAAAGAAAGATATCAAATTAAACCCCAAGTAAGCATAAGAGAGAAAATAAAAATAAAAGTAGAAAACAGAAGACAATAGAGAAAAAGCAATGAAACCAAAAACCAGTTTTTGGAAAAGGGAAACAAAACCGACAAAACTCTAGTACAGTGAACAAGAACAACAAAACAGAAAATGCCAATTGCAAATATCAGGAATAAAGAGGAAGAATTACTGTAGATTCTACAAGCACTCAAAGAATAATAAGGGAATATTAGGAACAATTTTATGCCAATAAATTTGACAACTCAGATGAAATGGACAAATTCCTTGAAGGACACAAGTTGCCAAAACTAACCCAATAACAAATAGAGAGTTTGCATAGCATTATACCTATTAAATAACTTGAATTCATAATTTAAAACTTTCCAGCAAATAAAATATTAGGCCCAAATGACTTCAAGGGTGAATTATATAAAACATTTAAGAAATTGTATAATCATTTCAATAGGTACAAAAACAGCATTTGATCAAATTCTATCCCCATTCATGATAAAAATTCTCAGCAAATAGAAATAAAAGGAAAAGTCTTCGATC
The DNA here is from genome assembly GCF_057802395.1 of Ceratotherium simum simum. NCBI lineage: Eukaryota > Metazoa > Chordata > Mammalia > Perissodactyla > Rhinocerotidae > Ceratotherium > Ceratotherium simum. The sequence goes on from NC_141924.1 coordinate 41,296,594, forward strand.
TGATAAAGGTCACCTATAAGAAAAAAATCTACATTTAGCATCATACTTAATAATTAAATACTTTCTTTTCTAAGGGAACCAGGCAAGCTTGTCTGTTCTCATTACTTCTAACAATACTATAATGGAGTTCCCATCCAATGTAATAAAACAAGTAAAATAAAAATAGTACAGATTCAAAAGGAAAGCTAAAATTTTTTCCATAGACAACATAACCTTGTTCATAGTATATTCACAAAAATCTCCCCCTACCAAAAAATGAAGAAGAAATGCTAGAACTACTAAACAAATTATCCAGGTTGTAGTTCATAAGGACAATATATAAAAATCAACTGCATTTTTATAAACCAGGAAAAACTGGATAATGAAATTTACAAACCAATATCATTGATAACATCATGAAAAAAAGGGAATATATTTAGTAAAAAATATTTAAGACCTCTACAATAAGAAACTACAAAACACTGCTGAGAGAAACTAAAGAAAAGTTAAATAAATTGAGAAATAAACAAGTTTATTAATTGCATAATTCAACCTTGCTGTCAATTCCACTGAAACTGATCAAATCCCAGATTGAAACTGATGGATCAAAGTCCCAGCAACCTTCTTCCTTCCTCCCTCTCTTCCTCCCTCCCTTTCTTTTCTCTGGTAGAAATAAAACAAGCTGATTCTAAAATATGTATGAAATTTTTAAATGCAAAGGACATCAAATAACCAAAATAGTCTTGGAAGAACAGACTTCTGCTACTTACTCTTACAAATTACTATTAAACTACAGCAACAAAATTGTATGGTATAGTGTAAGAATTGATAAGTAGACCAGTGGAACAGAGAGTCCAGAAACTGACAAATACATATGGTCAATGGATTTTTGACAAAGGGACAAAGCAATTCAATGGAGAAAGGAAAATTTTTAACAAATTATCTGGAACTGGATATCTACATGTAAAATAACGAACCCTAATTCATATCTTATACATACACAAAAACTAATTCAAAATTAATAGGACAACGCATTCATGATCTTGGGGTAGGCAAAGATCTCTTAAAACAAAAAAGGTAATAAATATAACAAACTGGACTTCATCAAAATTTGAAAACTTCTACTTTTCAAAAGACAGTATTAAGAAAATAAAAACACAAGCCATAGACGAAGGAAAAATTATATATATTTATTATATACAAATATATATAACTGTCTTCTCACTTATAACTCAAAGTCACAAATAAGTCAAAAAATGGGCAAAAGATTTGAACACAAGACACTTCACAGAAGAAGTTATATAATAGACAATAAGCACATAAAAAGATGCTTATCGTCACTAGTATTTAGGGAAAATCAAATTAAAACCACAAACTAAAACTCACTAGGATGGCTAAAATTATAAAAATCGCCAATTCCAAATGCTATGAAAATGTGGAGCAGCTGGAACTCTCATATCCAGCTGACAGAGGTGTAAAACCTTACGACTACTGGGAAAACAGTTTGGCAATTTCTTATAAATTTAAACATATACTTACTATATGAGCAAGCAATTCTACTCCTAAGTTTCTACCCAAGAGAAATGAAAGATACGTCCACAGAAAGATCTGTGTGAGTTTTCGCAACAGTTTTATTTATAACAGCCACAAATGTGGGAGTGGGGGTGAGGGTGGAAATATCCACCAACAGGTGAATGTATAAACAGATTTTGTTATGTTTACATTCATCTAATGGAATGCTATTCAGAAATAAAAGACTGCTTATTGTGTCCTCTCCCATTGCTTTCTCTTTTATTCTCTAAATGATAATTTAATTAGTGCTGAATATGTGCTGGGTATTATATCAGGCAGTAGATACAGGAAGTCCATTAATATATGGTTCCTATACCCAGAGTATTTAAGGTCTGCAAAAGCACCATTAATTAACTCAAGTACCCTCTACACCACACAGCTCACACCACTTTGTGGATTTCAACTAACGTTATTTAGGCAGTGTGTCACCAACCCTCCTGGATCCCCAGCAAACAACTCCCAAATGATGGGGAGCTAGTTCTGCTTCATTCCTTTGTTTCCGGAAATAATTTGGTGCAATAGGAGGTGTCTCAAGTATAATTCTTTGTACTGCCTGAATCCAACTGCTGTTCTTGATTTCTCTGTCAGAAACTATACTGTGACCTCAGGGTGATACTGCAGGTGGATACTGCATGTGCACTCCAGTGACGAGACAAAGAGGCAAGGGCAGAGTGTGAAACTCCCATTTTAAATTTTATCTTCAAAGCTGTGGGAGGCCATTACAATTGTGTATGTGTGTATGTGTGTGTGTGTGTTAAGGGGGAGGGAGACCACTACAATTTTTTTTTTTATTGTGGTAACACTGGTTTATAACATTGTATAAATTTCAGGTGTACATCATTATACTTCTATTTCTGCATAGATTACATCATGTTCACGACCCATATGCTAATTACAATCCATCACCACACACACATGTACCTAATCATCCCTTTCGCCCCCCTCCCTCCCCACTTCCCCTCTGGTAACCACCAATCCAATCTCTGTCTCTATGTGTTTGTTTGTTGTGTTTTTATCTTCTACTTATGAGTGAGATCATACTGTATTTGGCCTTCTCTCTCTGACTTATTTCACTTAGCATAATACCCTCAATGCCCATCCACCATTATCTTACACATACACAAAAATTAACTCAAAATGGATTCAAGACTTGAATGTAAGACCTGAAACCATGAAAGTTCTAGAAGAAAACATAGGCAGTACGTTCTTCGACATCAGTCTTAGCAACATATTTTCAATCACCACGTGTGACCGGGCATGAGAAACAATAGAAAAAATAAACAAAGGCGACTACATCAAACTAAAAACTTCTGCACAGCAAAGGAAACCATCAACATTACAATTTTTAAGCAGGAGAAAGACAAGTTCAGTTTTGCCTTAAGAGAGATCACTATGGTCACAACGTAAGGAAAGACTTGAGAACAAGATATTAAACACAGGGAGACCACTTGAAGGCTATTATACTCAGTCAAGAAGCCATGGGGGACTAAATTAAAACAGGGTAGTGGATTAGAAACATGAGAAACATTAAGGAAAAAGAATATATAAGAGGTGATAATGGAGGTACATACAAAGCAATTTTCTCAGATGTTTCTTAGGTTTCTGGCTTGAGTGACTAGGTGGATATAGTGCCATTTTCTAAGGTAGCATGTAAGGAAACATTCTTTACCTGGGGTGAGTGTTCAGTTCAGTCCTGGACTATTGAGTTTCAGATGATTGTGGGATATCCCATGTAGGTTTACAGCAAGTAGCTAGTTAGTTTTAAGTACAGCAGAGAAGGCCAAACTGGAGATCGTTGCGTGTTGGGAGGAAGGTGCTTATAAATGGTACTTGAAGCTATCATGATCATCCAAGAGGAAGATAGACTATGATTAGCAGGGACAAGGAAAGAACACTGAATAACTTGGACTTTTAAACAGAGGAGTTAAAAAGAGATAAGCCCACAACAACTATCCTAGAAAGAGTGGCCAATAAAGTAGAAGGATAATCAGAAATGTTGTTATAAAAGCCAAGGGAGAAACATGCAGAGAAACTTAGTCAAGGCTGCACATTGTCTAATTAGTCTTCCCAAGGGACATTCTGAAAGCAGTGCCCATTCAGCCCAGATCAACACTTAATGGATTGCTTGGCAGGAACTGATATTTAGTAGAAAGTAGAAATGGAGATATACATAATTCTTACCATGGCTGAACATACATCCTACCACGAACCTCCTTCTTTCTCCCTCATTGGTGGAATTGGTTGTGCTATTGCGATGAATTTTGGTGGGTCTTTTTTAGGATTATCAGTTTGTTTTTTTTTAAATACGCCATTTGGTTAAGTATGAATAAAAGTTATTTTCCATATACCACTGTGACCCAACAAAATGGGCAGCTGCTCCCTCCATTTCACAGAAGACTAAGTTAAACTCAGAGAAATTTAATAAACTGCCTAGATTTTAAGTGGCAGATCCAGAATTTGAAATGTCTTATAAAAAGTCCAAGCCTTCTTCTACTATATCACAATACAGCATCTCTCCTGCCTCTAGCACCATCTTGGTAAGAAGTGAAAACAGTAAGTTTGGTAGAGGGAATTGCAAATATATGAACCGACAAATCATAAATCAAAATTTTAACATATATCCTTACTTCATAATAATAATGATCTTGGGAACTGATACCAAAATTGATGCCAAGCATCTTTCTTTTTTCCTTTAGAAAAACTGAGAAAAAAGGTAGAAATACACAAAATAACAGCTAACAATTATTGAGTGCTTGCTGTGGCCAAAATGGTTTTAAGCACTTCACATGTAGTAACTCCTTTAATTCTTTAACAATCCTTTAATCTATTACTATCATTTCAGCTGTAGAGATGAGGAAACGCAAACCACAGAGATGAAGTACTGTGCCCAAGTATGTTTCCATAGCTGCATCTGACTGTATGCATGCAGTGAGCCCGGATTCAAGTCCAGGCAGTCTAGATCCAGTGGCTGTATTCTGAAGAATAAAGTCACGCCGTATAATTAGCATTCAGTGAGATCTAGAAGTGCCTAGACTCATCTGCCTCAAAACAGTATGCTGATCCAGAGTTTATACCGCCTGAACTTCATTATTAGAGACTTGTTCTTTTGGGACAAGCTTTGCTTGTTCCAGACTCATCCATCAATATTGACTCACTTTTACCTTTATGTGAATTAGATTAAAAAAGAGGCAGCTGGCGATGGAGCAAGTGATGTGTAGAACAAAGAGATGCGGAGAGGGACTAAATGAAGAGATAAACAAGGCGAGACGTTTGCCTGGGGCCTTTCTTGCTTAAACAGGGTGTCTCATAAACAGATAGGAAGGGAGTGGCAGGGCTCAGCCCTAGAAGTGAAGCCTCATTCTAGTTGTTAATCTACCCAACAGAGCAAAACTTCTTTCCCTTTTTATTTGTTCTGCTGCTTAAGTTAACTGTGGGGGCATATTTATTCACCTTAATTTAATATTCTGCTTGTGAGACTGGATTTTTGGCAAACCATGACTAATTACCTTTGGTCTCTAGGAAGCAGAATAGCCGAGTCCATAGCTCCACAAATTTCAGCTGCAGAATAAAAGGAAGCTCATAAAGTTTGGCTGATTGTTTATAGTTAACTAAGAAGGGAAATGGTCTAATTTGCCAAATAAGAAAACATGATCTGTCTCTTCAATGTGTATCTGCTAAAACTGAGCACGAGCAAAATCCTATTGCCAGTGTTCTGAAAATGATTCAGCTCTATCCTTTATGCCTCTTTTCACATCTTTTGGTCATTTTGGTGTTCTCCAGAACTCCTCCTTGGAGGGAGAAAGAAAAATCAAGGTCTGAAACTTCAACCAAGTCTGTTTTAACACTTAATAACTCTAGAAAAAGATTTTCTTGAAGAGAATTAGGTAGAAACTGCAAATTACAATTTAAAAAAAGACTGTTATATCTCCAAAACTTTTGTTCTATATGGTATATAATACCATGGAAAACCAAAAAACAGATTCCCAGGCGGACAAGCAATAATTTGCAGATCTGGAAACTGACACCTTAAATTATATCCTTGATTTTATGTTCTAGTATATTTTCTAGTAAAATCATTATGTATTCCTCAAGGAGGGAAGATGAAGTTAAAGAATACATTATATTTGTCATAATTCTAAAGCAGTAAAAAATGACTGTAGCCAAGTAACGAGAAAAGATATTCTCTAATAAGAGCTATTCCCTCCAATAGTAAATATGCGCTCCTTCACTTAATCAGCTGTACCCACTTAACCTTTAAAGATAATGTCTCATTAGCCTGCACCTTCTTCAGTTTCTACAGTATGGCCAAGACTACCTGGGCAACACAAGAGACAGGAGCAAGACGGCCCTCCCTTTTGCTGGTGGCAAAATCCCTGAAGCCATTGAGATCTAGACAAAGGTACATAGCACCTGTCCTAATATTTTCCCAACTTATCCTGGAGTGAGGCTCAGATTTTCCTGCTCCATCTAAGCTGTTACTACTGTTAATGTTCTTGTTGATGCCCTTGTCTCTCTAAAAACAAGTTAAAAATATGACGTGAAGAAAAAATTAACAAGAAATTTCTCACTTTAAAATTGGTGATGCCAATATTATGGATTGGAAGTCCACACAGAAACTACATCTTCCTACTGCTTAAAGTCCTTCTGTGGCCCCTGCTGCCCACAGGATAAAGTCCAAATTCCTTGACGAGGGATTAAATGCTTTTTATAATCTATCTGCAACTTACTCTCCCAGTCTCATCTCATCTTACACCAACCCTCTACTACTACTACAGAAAACATCTGGCTCTTTCTTGAGTAGATCATGGACTTTTATCCCTCCGCCTTTGTGCATACCTCCTGCTCAGTCAAGTCCTGCTGGGGAGAGGAATCAGCATCGTCTGGTGATTCCAAGATCATGAGCTCTGTCCTCAGACGACCAGGGTTTAAATCCTGGCCACATCACTTATTAGCTGTGTGACTTCAGACAAGTTATTAATCATCTGCATCTCAGGTTTCTTATCTATAAAATTAGGGAAATAATTAGGCTTCTTTCATAGGACTCTCAATTCGTATGAACATCTTAGAAGGGTACTTCCTCCTCTATGATGCTTTTTTTGAATTAATCATTTGTTTTTCTACTATTTTATTCATATGTCTATTATTATTTTTTTATTCATACCCTATCAGTTTGTACATTATTGGTATCTGTGTCTTGATAACCATGTAGCTATAATGCCTGAAACAGATTGTAAGATTTACGACTGACTTGATTTTATGCCAAATATAGCAGTAGTAATGTTATTTTTAAGAAAAAATAAAACGAATCATATTTCTACAAATGTGATCTTTAGAATAGATCAGGGATGTGCATGCCAAAAAGCACCAGTAGGCTTAAGTATGAAGTAATTTGGGATTATCTCAGAGTCATGGAATTATGAGTGATTTTTATTTTCTTTTTGGTTTTCTGTAGTTTGCAAATTATTTACAATATTGTTAACATGAAAACTGTATAAATATTTTTAAATTTTATTTTGTTGTTAGAATGTGTTCATGTTAATACTTTATGTGAGATCTACCCTCTTAATGAATTCTTAAATGTACATTATTGTTGACTATAGGTACAATATTGTACAGATCTCTAGAGCTTATTCATCTTGCTTTATTGAAATTTTATGCCCTTTGATTAGTAACTCCCCATTTCTCCCTAACCCTAGCTCCTGGCAACTACCCTTCCACTCTTTGGTTCTATGAATTTGACTATTTAAGATACCTCATATAAGTGGAGTCACACCATGTTTGTCTTTCTGTGACAACCTTATTTCACTTAGCATAATGTCCTCAAGGTTCATCAATGTTGTTGCATATTGCAAAATTTCATTGTTTTTAAAGGCTGAATAGTATTCCATTGTATGTATATACCACATTTTCTTTATCCATTCATCTGTCAATGGACATTTAGGTTGTTTCTATATCTTGGCTACTGTGAATAGTGCTGCAATGAACATAAGAGTGCTAATATGTACAGAATGAGAGAAAATATTTGCAAACCACAAATCTGATAAGGAGTTGATCTCCAAATATAGAAGAAAATGGTATAAACATTTTCAGTGTTTTAAAATTCTGACTCATTGGCACCTCAGCTAAAGCAGACTCAAGTAAAAGAGGCTAATGAGAAAAATGGAGGAATTGAGTCTATAATCTGCTTGGAACTGGTGGGCAGTCAAGATTTATTATGCCTATTTCATTTCAAAATATAAGCTTGTCCTGTTCCTTGAAGCAGGTATTTTTACTAGCATGACACTATAGTGCACAAACCATAACTAGAGTAAAATTTAGGTTCATGAATGGAACAAAGAAAGGAGAAAACATTTAGGCCAAAAAGAAAGAGCAAAGTGTTTTCTGGAGGTAACTGGAGAAGTTAGAAGAGATGGGATGGTGGGGAGTTATGAAAAACATACACTGGAATGAAATGGTCTGTCAATAGTGCAATGTGTGTAGAAATGGAGTAGAGTGACATGCACTTGTTTCTACCGACCTTATTTATTTATTTATTTATTTATTTATTTATTTATTTGTGAGGAAGATCGGCCCTGAGCTAACATCTGCCAATCCTCCTCTTTTTGCTGAGGAAGACTGGCCCTGGGCTAACATCCACACCCATCTTCCTCCACTGTATATGGGACGCCGCCACAGCATGGCTTGACAAGCGGTGCGTTGGTGCGTGCCCGGGATCCGAACTGGCGAACCCTGGCCCACCGCAGCAGAGCGCATGCACTTAACCACTTGCACCACCGGGCCGGCCCCCATATTTATTTTTTTTAATGACACTTTTTCTTTGCTTTCCACTCAATTTTTTTTTTTATTTCTGTTTTTACCTTGTTTTCTTCCTTGGATATCTCTGGTTTTTTCTTTTCTTCTTCTGCAGCATTCTTATTCTGTCCAATGATTACTCTATGCTTCTCTACTCTTCTCAAATCTCTGAATTTGCCTCCTTACCCTCACTCTCAGCTGATGCCATTGAATAAGAACTACCTCGACTTGTAGTTATTAAACCTTCCTTTTTCTACAGCTATAATTTCTCTCCTTCTTTGTAGTTACAATGGAAGAAATAAGAACAACTCCTCTACCTGTGTTTGGAATCCCATCTGTTCTCTCAAAGACTTTGTTGTTTCACTTACACCTTTATTCTCCTATTTTAAAACTGACTTTTCTTTTTAACCAGCTCCTTCCAATCTGAACATGATCACATTTCACCTATGTTTAAAAACAAATAGCAAGCAAGAAACATCCCTCATTTATCACCATAGTCTCTTCCACTCATTGCTCTATTTTCTTATTAAGAGTCAAACTTAGCAATAACCAAAAAAAGCTGTTTATGCTCAGCGTCTCAGCATCTTCACATCTCAATAAGTCCCAACTCAGCTTCTCCTCTTTGCATTCCACTGGAACTGCTCTTACTGACTTCACTAACCAGCTCCACATTACTAAACCAAATAGATGTCTCTAAGGACTCATCATTCTCACGACTCAGTTGCATTTGATACAGCTGATCACTCTCTTTTGCTAGAAATACCTTCTGCCCTTGGCTTTCACGATACCACCTCTCCAGATTTTGCTCCAGTATCTGTCATCTATTTGTTGGTCTCATTATTGGTTTTTCCTTCTGAACTATACCATTAAGCATTCAAAAATATCAGGATCCTTGTCTAGACTCTCTTCTCATTCTATACCCTTTCATCTAGGGAATGCCAAGCACTTCCATGACTTCACTTATTGTCTGAATGCTGTATTTCTAGAGCTCTCACATTGCTTCTAATTTCAAGATTCTCATATCCAACCATCTGTTTGACATTTGGATAGCTCACAGTCATCTCAGATTTAATATGTACAAAACCTCTACTCATTCTGTAAATGACACCATCTTCTACCAATTCAAGCTAAAAACCTGGCACGCTTCTCTCTCCCTTCCACTCACATCTACTTAATCACCTGGTATTGCTGATTCTACCTTGTAAATGTCTCTCAAGTGCATCGACATCATTCGATCTTCACTGCTAATAATATTTTCTGTTATCAACATTTCTATTGTATTACTATAATAGTCTTTTAACCGGTCTCCAGAATTTTCCTTAACCTATTCCTTCTTGGGTATCACCAAATTCCCATGACTTCCATCCAGCATGAAGCCCTACAATGTACTAAATACTATGCCCAACACTGTAGATACTACAGTAAATTCGGCTATGAGAATGGGCTGTGCTACAGATTAATTTACAGCCTTGCTAAGGATGTTGGAGAATACAAGGAAAAATGAAGATAGACAGACAAATAAATTATTTGACTAATAATTTTGCATCTAATTCAATATGTCTCATGGTTTTGGACCAGAATAGCCAGTGGCCTATGGACAATTCTAATTGTATCTAAATGTCAGTAATCAAGCTAATTCTCTTCTCCCTCAGATATACTAGCACCAGAATATGGATTAGTTTATTGAATCTTTAGAACAACTCTGTGAAAAAGGAACAACTTTTTAAAGGTGAGGAATTAATGTGCATAAAGCAGAAGATTGGAAAATTAACTAATGTCTCATTTGACATGAGCTACAATTGTCTCCATTCAAAGCAAGAGCCTACAACTTCTGTGTGGGTGGCATGTGAGAGGCGTAGTTCACAGGTTGAATTGGAGACTGCAGTATGTAATGGGTCATTTGTTTTGATAAATGGGTCATATGTGTTGAGGCTGGGTGCTCATAATTCAGGGGGTGGTTTAAAACATAATTTAGTAAAATTTTAAAGCTAATGAGAACAAGGAGATTACCTGATCCAACATTCCAGTTGGAAAGGACAAGAAATTAGAGTCAAGAGGTTAGATGATTTACTTGCCTGAGATTACACAATAAGTCTTTGTGAGAGCTAGGACCCAGATCTGACTCTTCAAACTCCCAGTCCAACGCTTATTCCAATTCACATCCTCCGTTTTCTTTCAGGTGTCTTTGCCATATAAAACAACTCTCCATACATTTCTTTTAAATTGCAAGCCTGTCATGTGAGCTTTAAATATATTTAAATATTATAAAATTCAACTTGAAGTGGCTTATTTAAATTTATCTTGGAATTTAAAATGTTTATATTAGAGAAAGATGGTAATTGACAATGTCTTCCCAGGGTGTCAGGAACAGACTAATGATATTAATAAAATAAAAAGAATCAGGAAGTGATTTTGAATGACAAGAATCTGGCTAGGGCTGCTTGTCTAACTAAATCAGGTCCAGGATTAAGGCAAACAAACAAAAGGCCAGGCCCAGAAACAGAGTGCTAAATGGGTTAGAGATACTAACAGAAAATTCCGTGCTCTGGCAGCTCCCTGAGAGACAAGCATGAGGGCACATTGAAAGGCTCCTCAGATCCCCTGGATGACTCAGTGGGCCCTGTCTTCTCTGATATACTTCATGTTAAAGGAACCTTACCCTTTTTGTGCCAGATGGAATATTTTCAAGGTTAGTTCATTAATAATTTTGGTAAACAAGCCCAGAGAATGCACCCTTTGATTGTGGTCATTACATTGTTAACATTTTTAGAGAATGCAGGAGTCTGATTAGATGATATTTATCTACCTCTTCTTATTGGCTATTGCATGCCCTGGAGGACCTCTCTTTCATGGAGCTGAAGCCAGAATTTAGCCTAATTTGAGGGCCCTTGCCCCTGCTCCTCTCCCAGATCTCCTCCCTTGAACAGGGAAAAGAGTGGACTAGAGACCTAAAGATAGGTGAAACTCAACAAAGAGCAAAAGGACCAATCAAGCTTATCTTTGAGTCTTAACCTCTTTCATTCCACCAGATATTGCACTTGTCTCAAGTTCCACTATTCTACAGTTTGTATATTTTATCTGTTTAATTTATATGTCCTGAGGTCAGGACTATGCAGTTTCCCTGTGTAGAGGTGATTAGTCATGTTTGACAAGCTTGATGAGGAAAATGGAAATATATTATTGGGTACCAGACATTTAAAGCTTAAAGGCCTTGGGATTGATTGCTTTCCCAATGAGGACAGGCATGACAAATTGGTTATGTGGTTTTAGTCACAGTAACACTTTTCAGAGTATCATATAGATAGACATGATCTTAGTTGCTGAAATTTCCATGAATTTAATGTGATGGCCCTTGTCCTTTGTATGTGACTTATGTCTGAGTTAATAATGGTTAAGGCAGAAGCCATATTAGGTAGCCTGCATTTTAGTCTTATGCTAATCTACTATTCAGGTGGAGCCTCTCCTCTACCAGAAGAAGCATGAGAGATCACCGAGAATCTAGGGGAGGGGCAGCTGACCCAGTCTGCAGGGTCAGGGAAGGTTGCCAGAAGGAAGTGGTACCTGAAATGTTTAGGTTTGGGAAAAAACTAATTAATTTAATTATTTAAAAATTATTTAATTAGATAAATTAAAATTAAACTAAATTAATTTTAATTTAAACTAGCTAAATAAATGAATTTTTAATGGAGGAGTGAATTGAACCATTGTACATTGACAGTAGAGAGAATCATAGTTCATTTTTTGGTATGTCGAATAATGATATAATCCCATTATTAAAGAGAATCTAGCTTATTGTTTTGTTGATGATATCAGAATTGAAAAAAGGGTTTGACCAAAACAAGATGTGAATTAGGAACCTGTTGTATAAATAATTTATTTAAAGAGATGGTGGAAATGGAAAATATTGTGGACAAATGGTCAGGATTCCATAGCATACTTTGAAATTAGCTTTTCTTACCAAGGCTTACTCCAGGATGGAGGTGGTAGTTCACAGTTATAAAGTAACAAAATCAGATGTAAATGCCTCCTGGTTCGTGGAATAAGGAGTGTTAAAATGAGTAATGGTGTTTCAATCCTTCAATTAGGCACATATTTCACTATAAAAAAAATGGAATTCTGCCCTCCTTTAAGAATAAATTGGCCAAAGAAGATTTGGATGAGACTACTAAGCAAAAATTATCTATAATAGTTCATCAAATATAAAAGCATATCAGAAGTCTTTGGATTTCTTAGGGGGCTAGTCTAGAACAATATAAATAGATTTTCTGAGTATCTATGTTAAATATCTAAGGTGAGATGATGACCCTGATAAGGATGATGATGATAATGATGATGCCCTAACATAATAATTTAAAAGCTCAGAACTGTAATTTTTCTTTACAGGAAAAAGTAACAAAACTAGATTAAAGTGAAATATAAAGACTACATATTTGATGGGGTTTAAGGAGCTACTTAGCATATCAAAGACATTTATGATTGTGCATTTATTGAGTAGGTCATGGAAGGTGTTATACCCAGAGAGCTGATTGCAGAGGATAATTGCATTAATCATTCTTACTTTTACAAATATAATTCTCTGCCACACTCATTGAAATAAAAGGTCAGATATTTTCCATTATAAAATTCACCCATGCAAGAGATTGTGAGGAAAAAATACCCAATTAAAGAAATAAGGCAAAAGCAACTATTTTCCCTTCACATAAAAATAGCCACAATTAATACTGGTTGTGTATCCTGGTTTTCTACACGTTATGTTTTGTTTTTGATTTATGTTATATAAAGAGTTATGTTCATATTGTATAAAGAATTTAGTATAGCATTTTTTTTAATTTGTCATAGCAACGTTTCCTACATTGTATTAAAGTATTTTGAATGAATATGAACATCAATTTTTACAGCTGTGTAAGAGTACATCAAGAGAATGTTTATCCATTTGGTATTGCTAAATATTTGTGTTGCCTCGCATCTTTCATTTGTATAAATAAGGCTAGAAAAACATCATATGCTTAATGCTTTTTCTATACTTAATTTTTTTGGCATGGAAGAAGTTCCTAAAAATAAATAGTCAAATCAAAAGAGTTACTTTACAAAATATTTCCATTTAAATTCAAATCAGTAAAATATGAGACAGTAAATTTTTCTAATAATATATAGGAAAGCTATTGAATTTTGTTTGTTTATGCCACTTTTCTATTGAATACTTTAGGTATATACACATTGCATGAAAAATAAAATAGTGCCTCAATTTCCAAGAGTTATATTTATTATTTCTATTTCCAGTCTTAACCATGCTATTGGCCAGAACTTCCAAATTATTGTTATATAAGGTATACACAGGTGTAGTGCACAAAGACCACGGATTTTGGCTTAAGAAAACCTGAGTTTAAAATGTGAGTGTGATATTTAGCAGCACGGTAGAAGCTTGGCCAAATTGCAAAACAGCCCAAGTTTCAGGTCCTTATTGACAAAATAGGGGTAATATCAGTTATGTTAAAGATTAATGTGAGGATTAAAACAGATCTTTCTAAGAGGTCGGCATGTGGTGGACGCTCGATAAGTGGTTACTTTTATTATTCTGAGTCTTGTATTTTTTGCTGTTGTCATTGATGTCTTTATTGGGATAGCCACAAAACATGGCAGGGATGACTAGGTATTGACTACTGTGGAGTTGATTTTGAGCTGTGGCCTCCCAGCCAGGAACTATGTTTCCCAGCCCTCCCTTCCACATGTCCCTTTCATCTAGGTGGGGCTGGTCATGTGATGCTTTCGGGCCTGGCCCATTGAAACATTCTGTACACCCTCCACATGCACTCTCTTACCATTCCTGATGTTTGTGTTTGAATGTTGATTCCCAGGTGACCTGGAAACCAAATGAGGATAGCAAACCCTTTGACAGCCTTGGTCCTTGAATGACTGTGTAAAATAGAACTCTCTCCATCTCTGCTACCACTTGGCTTTTATTTGGTTGAGACACCATGTTACTGTGTTAACCCTAAGCCTCGGGACTTCCTGTTACACTTCCAGTGTTTATTTATACTGATAGAGAATTGGTATCAGAAGTGGTGTCATGTCATTAAAAAATAAAACTAGGGGCCAGCCCAGTGGTGCAAGTGGTTAAGCGCGCACGCTCTGCTGCGGTGGCCCACGTTCGCCGGTTCAGATCCCGGGCGCGCACCGACGCACCGCTTGTTAAGCCATGCTGTGGCGGTGTCCCATATAAAGTAGAGGAAGATGGGCACAGATGTTAGCCCAGGGCCAGTCTTCCTCAGCAAAAAACAGGAGGATTGGCATCGGATGTTAGCTCAGGGCTGGTCTTCCTCACCAAAAAAAAAAATAAATAAAAAGAAATAAAAAAAATAAAAATAAAAGTAAAACACGTGGCATTGACTTAGTAGTTGGGTAGCGAGGGTAACAAGTAAACTGATATTTGTGTCTGGAAAGCTGTTGATCAATGTCATGCAGTGACAAAACTTTGGTTAAATTGTCACATACAATAATTTGGAAGGCAGACAACTCGTTGCCTGTAGCTCTTAGAAAAAAGGACAGAAATAGAGTCTTAGAAGTTGCTATAGGCTGAATTTAGCAAGCATTAGATGAAATTGGCCAGTTTGTAAAAGTCATAAATTTCAAATGTTGCAGGTGGCCGTGGTGGGGATTTCTACTCCACTTAATCAGAAATCCAGCTGAAAGAAGTTTGCCGTCTTCTATACACGGTTTCCATTTTTCCTGGATCTTGACAAGTTGGACCTGGACCTTGAGGAGGAAAGACAGAGAGTACATGAATATGTGAAGTAGGCTGTTTATTTTTTAAAGGATAGGCCCAGTAGTGGGATAAGTCATTTCCACCAACATTCCATTGGTCAGAACTCAGTCAGACGCCCCTTCCCTTCACTCCACGGGGCTGTAAAATAAAGGTCTTGCCTGGACAGTTTCTTTCCAGCAACAACTCTACTCCAAGGAAGTAAAATCAACATTTTTGCTTGACAGATAGCCAATTTCACTATAGCTATTAGATTAAGCCTCTAATATGTCAAGGTTTATCTGTTATGAAGATAGTGCTTACTTTAAGCAATACACAGAGTTTATTGGGATTTTTATCAGCAAGTCAGTAACAGAGGGGAATAATTGCAAAGGCAACTGATCTGTCCTGGCACACTATTACCAGTGTTGAAGGGTACGGGATTGTGTTCCAGTGTCGATGGCGGCTGGTTTCTATATTGTAAAGGCAGCTCAGGTACCTGGTTCCTAATGCTCAGTTCTTCCTCTGTGGCCATGACACATGGTTTCCTCATTAACTGTGGTTGTGATTCTCCCTCTGGCTATGCTGTCTCTCATCAGCCCTCAGTAATCTTATATAGCCTGTTCATGCTGGCATCTACCCCTTCTCTATTTGAGCAGTCTCTTATAAATGGTACTCTCAATGGGTTTGCCCTAGACACCCATACTCAGATTTGTTCAGGGTTTTGTAGTTGACTTCATGAAGGCAAGAAATGAAAGGTCTACGGTCAGGATATATAAAGGAAACGAGGTTTTTAAAGTCTGAGTTTTCCGTGAACTGAAGAACCCTCTTTCGACTTTGTCAAAGAAATGTCCTTCCACTGGAGAAAAAAATAAAGCTCCATTAGGTGCTGTTGCTTTGACAAATTTAATAGTAATAGGCCTACAGACAGGAGACAGATGCTCCTGTACTTGAAATACACAGCTGGTGTGCCAGAACTAACTTCTTCCTTTGCTACCCTTGGTTTCATTAACCCTCAGAACTCCTTTCATTCCTTTGTCTGAAACTAATCTCATTATTCCCTTAAGAGTCTGGCGTGAGCAACAGATCCTGTGCAATATCAATAATTGTGTTAACCAATTAGGTTATCACTTCATGGGTGCCTAAAGTTTAACCACAAATCTTAGATATGTGTGGACGTAAAACTACAGGATCTCATCTTAGCTAATGGGATACAATTTCCTAATATATCTTGTTCCCCATGTCAAGATAAATTTTGTTCAACCTGCATGAAGCACATTGTCATATTTCCTAATGATGTTGCATACTTGAGCTCTCTTAGAAGCACATTGGAAAAATGGAATGGGAGTCTCCATTATTTTAATCTCTCCTCCACAATATTATATTGTTATCGAGGCTAAAAAATATGACTTGTTCTAATAATATTTTCCATTTGTTAGGAATATGGTAGACAATTCGTTAGGAAGTAGGATATCAAAAAATATAAAGACCTCTGAGTATTCCAACTATTTATTTAGCCTTCTTATTATTCTATTCCTAATCCTTGTTTCAAGTGCTTGTCTAGCTATTCTGAATATTTCTCTTTTCCCTCAATTTTATTTGTATAGGTGGATATATCTCAATGGTGTTCAATATCAGATATATTATAAAATGGAATTAATAATCAAATCAACAGGCTTGATCCTTAGGCAGAAACTTTATGTGTGTATGAAGAAATTGCTTTGTGGATGTGTCTGTCTGTCTGTCTGTCTCTGGTGGCCCAAGCCTGTCTGTCTGTGTCCGGAGGTCCATCCCTGCCTGGTGGTCTATCCCATTATCTGGCAGCAGTTCACAAGGTGTTTTGATCAAGAATGTGAGTTTCATTTTGGAAATTTCATAATCTTCACAATTTAAAGCTACATACCATTGAGAGTAGGTCAGGAAATATCTTTAAATATTAAGATCAGAAGCAATTTTCTCCTGTTTTCTAACAGTAGAAACATATATTAGAATAGTTGAGGACATTTTTATTATTTCCTTTCACTTAATTTTCATTCTTTTCATTATTTTTTAATTTTATTCGTTCCTTTCATTTTAATCTTTTTCCTGTTCTCTGTACTTGCTTTTCCCTTCATTTCATGCTCATAGCACTTTCCAGTATAGCGATAGCTGCTATTCTCACTTTCCATTCAATAAAAATGTTCCTTTTGTGACCGACATGCGTGCCTGTGGAATACACTACCATAACCAAGGAGCGCTCAGCTTTTTCAGACCAGAAGTTCATTCTAACCCATCAGACTTGCCATTTATTAGAAAGTAATCTAGACCCCCCGAGTCTGCCTTTTCTGCTCTGAAAAAAAGGAGGAAAAATAAGTGCTTTGCATAACTCAAGGTTGTTGAGAAGATTAAGTAAAACAATGTATTAGCAAGTAATGTGCAGTGCTAATAATATTTTTGTTATTTTATTATTGGGATGAAGGAAGTTGTTGCTTTATAGGCAATCAGACCGATACAGTCCCAGTTTGGGGACCAAACTTACATACACCTGGAGTAAGTCATCTGTTCATGTCTGTATTTCTGGGATGCTGAACAGGAATCAGTGCCCTGAAATTTATTTCTCCCTCCTGCTCACTGGTGCCTGAAGGTAACTCCCTATAGTGTCATTATTTTGACTTAAGGTTTCTTGGTTTCCATTAACATGCAAACAGCCCTGGGAGCATAGACATATTTATGTTGTACAAGTATGCATGATATTTTCAGTACCTTTCTTATGCCTCGGTTTCATTATTAAGGAATTAAGACCTTGAAGGGACTGGGAAGGTTTAGAGTAGTGTTCAGTACCATAATACTGCTATATTTCAACAAGGTTATTTGCTTCTGAAGTTTAGAATCCTGTTTGCTAGTGACTTTTAATTTTTTATGTCTGTAACTAGTCATTGTAACCTCTGGCCACTAAATAACATAACAATTTAATTGAATGCAAGAAAGAATTCCAGTAGGAAGTCACAGCATTTTACCATGTCTTTAAGCTGGAAAGCAAGCATTAGGTTCAGATGCTAAATTGTGACAGACACATTTCTAGCGGCATATGGCTCTTTGGAAGGCTTCCCTGTTTGGGAAACTGGCAGTTCTGAAGTCACCTCTGGTTAGTCACATGGCTAGCTTGCTGATGGGCTGTCTGAAGCTTCCAGCAGACTTCCAAAATCATCAAAACTTACTTGATTAACAGTGAATCTTTGGTGTCACTATAAGCAATGGAGTTACTTTCTTCTTCTATCAGAAGTGTTTAAAATTTTAGTGTGAGGCCTAGTTGAATATTTTGCTTTTTAAATATCAGAGCCCTCCTCCCCAATTTCCATTAAGCATCAGATATCCAAATATTCTTCCGTTGGATGGAGGTATCAAGACAGATTTCCCAACTCAACTAGTGGTAATTGGGCTGAAAAGTACTTCCCTCCTGAATCATATCATATAAAGGCCTAACTAAACCTTTCTACTTCAGCCCAATTCACTTCAAGAGAAGAGCTTTTCACAGCTGTGTGGCTTGTGAGGCCCTGGGGACTCAACTGCACAATATGTTCAGTTTCTCTGTGCAAAGTCCATCTAAGAGACAGAAAATTCTGAAAGTATAATGTTGATAACAGTTGAAGTCTTAATGATGTGGGATGTTTCTCAGAGGGTAATTTGTAAGCAGTTCAATATCCTTACTTTTGGAAACAAAATGCATCTGTTCTCATTTGCACCAAATGTTTATTTTATAATTTGCTTTATGGCTAAATATTGGGCTAAAGGATTAAACCAATGAGAAGGGTAAAGGTTAGTAGCAGTACATATACAGCAGCACAGCAGATTTGTATAATTACCAACTGCAAACAGAGCTAGGGTCTTTTATTGTTTTTAAAAGAAAATCCACTTTCTCACATGCATATTTTCCTCCATAGAAGTTGAAATAGCTTTGTATTCTTAAAATGGGTATAAGTCCCTAAATCTGATTTTGTTGGTAAATTTTAGGCAAGATAACTATTTATAAATGAAGTGGTTCTAGTGAAAAGGGTCACTTTGGGGTATCAGAAGGACTGAATCTTCTTCTGGCTTTATCACATAGAAATTAGTAATTTTGGATGAGTTCTGTAACTTCACTAGACCTCTGTTTATTCATCTGTCAGTTGGGTGTTACAGTATTAACTCACAGATTTCTTGGAAGGCTAAAATGAGATTAAAGCAGTAAAAGTATTTTAAATTTGTAATGTGATATCCAAATGCAGTTATTTAGTATATTATACATCATTAGCAAATCACTTTTCTTGATTATTTAATCATAGATATGGGACTAGAACTAAACATAATTATGACTCTCAGACCAGATTTCGTCTGGATCTAGCCTATGGATAAAAAAAACATACCAGGACTTCCCATCAGAAAACTGGTTTCCAATAAACTGATTTCCATCTATATGAGCCTTTATTCTTCTGAGCCTCAGTTTCCCTCTCAATAAAAGTATCATAATGGTGGTACCATAGTAGCCTCACAGGGGTCTTGTAAGGATTGATTGAGTTTGTGAGTTGGTATATAAGCATATATACATTCACTGTATTTTGTAATTTATGAAGTGTTATGCTAATCATAATAATTACAATTGTAAAGGACCCATTCCTCAATATATTCCATGATATCACGGTTAGAGAATAATGGATATAAATCAACAGCAGCAGTTGAAAAAAATTAGCCTCTAGCCAACCATATAGTATAGTTTATTTCCTGGCAATATTTTTAGTTTATTATATTTTAAGCCTCTGGGTTTAAAAAATCAGAGCTAGTTTACACAAATGTTCCAAAGTACCCCGATCTTGTATATGTTTTTGTTTTTTTTAAATCTCATTGTAAACTACAAAAACAAAAAACCCACTTGAAATTAATTATTATATTTAAGGAGCTTACTTTCATTTGAAGCACATTGTTTAGATATTACCTCTCTGATTACTAGATAGAGTGCATATTAATTTATTATTTGCTTTTCATGTGGAGAATGACAGAACATTTCACTGGAGCAGAGGCAGGCTTGGAGGGTCTGGGAAGTCACATGAATTCGTGTTGTCTTTATCCCATAAGCATTGAGGAGACATTGAAGAGTTTAGACAAAGCATGGTCTATTTTGTGTTATGGTGAGATCACTCTGAAAGTAGTATTGACAGATTTAAGGGCAAACAAGGGGGCTCTTTTAATGGACAGAGAGGATGTGGGCTTGGCCTT
Source organism: Ceratotherium simum simum (assembly GCF_057802395.1). Classification (NCBI taxonomy): domain Eukaryota; kingdom Metazoa; phylum Chordata; class Mammalia; order Perissodactyla; family Rhinocerotidae; genus Ceratotherium; species Ceratotherium simum. Next base: position 41,316,905 of record NC_141924.1, read on the forward strand.
CAAAGAAGTAGCAAGCATATCATTATCAAATGAACCATTCTGCATCATTAATTTGAATCCCTGTTTCAAAACCATGAGTAGATGCTCATTTCCTTCAGAATAAATTTCAAAGACCTCAGATCAGTATTCAAGTTCTTCATGATCTGATCTCATTCCAAGTTCTGAGTTATAATTCCTACCATTGTATTACGTATTCCAAGACAAACCGGACTCTTCTCGAGTTTGAGTATACTATCATTTTTCAGTTTTTCCTGCCTTTCCTCTGTCACTCTCATCACAAGGAATAACCATGATTGTGAACTTCACTACTGGCATTCTACTAATTCATCAAGACCCTGCTCAAAGTTCACCTTTTCTATGAAAACTTCCTTAATAACCCTGGATGGAAAAAATTATCTCCTCCTCAGAGTGACTGTAAGATTTTTAGGTTTTCTTTTCCACTCTCATGCTACTTATTAATACTATTTTGTTTTATTTTATTTATTTATCTATATGTTTAATCTCCTCAACTAGGTTGTAATTTCATTATGGGTAGCATTCTTTTATATTTTCTGAGAACCCAATTCAGTCTTTTGCTCATATGAAAGAGTCAAATACTGTTGGTAGATTGGAATAATGTTTAAACACAATGGCAAATTAAAGATAGCTCAAAACAAAGGTCAGGTGCAAATATCATCATGTGGAAGCTAAAATTAAAATTAAGTTATACGATTTAGACTTGTTCCAGATCAACCATACTTCTAGGGGGTTCCTAAGACAAAAATAATCACTGGAAAAGTATGCACAGAATGATTTTTATTCCAAGCTGGGGCTCTATCTTCAAAACTCAAAGCAATTCCCTAGTGAAAGACTTGCCCAAGCCAACTTGCTTGCCTTCTCAAAAAAACAAAACAAACAAACAGGGGGAAGTCAAAACTAGACAGAACATTCCTCCCCAAGCCTAGAGAAAACCTCCAAGAGCCATTCTATGGATGCAATATGGGAGTCAAAGAGGAGTAAGGAGGAGTGGGGAGAGAAAAGATAGACAACGAAATAGCTAGACTTCTCAAAGGAAAAACAGCTCTCTCTAACCTCATTTTATCTCTCCACCATCCTTTTAGCCATTGTACCGGAGAAAAGAGAGAGAGAGAGGAGAGATCACCCTCATGTGCACTGGACTTTTTACCCCTTTGTCCACAAAGCTCAACCAATTAGCATAACCACCAATAAAATTGCCAGATCTTGGTTCACAGTAGTGAGAACGTTTCCTGAGGTTGTGTAAAGGGATAGGGTAGGAAGGGCTGCTCCTCTCAACTTGCCTTAACGAACTTAGATTCTCCACCTCCCCTTTACCTTCTGGGGAGACTCAAACCTGCTCTGATCCTTGAAGTTTTGGTTTTTCTAGGGTGAGACTTTGGATGGACAATGTAGGAAGGCTCAGGTTACGAAGTGACAAGGAGAATGTGAGGCTGAGCAGAGAGGGACTACAGGAGAGCAGGCATTCATTTGAGATTTGGGGTAGCTAATGAAAGGAGAAAGAAAAGTCAGGTCTTTACATTATTGCTAGCTCATCATTTCAGTCTTTTTGGTGATGAGACAATTTAAAATTTTCTGGGAAAAAAAGTCAATGTAGGCTTTTGGGATGTTATGACATATGATGAATATTCAGTAGTGGTATCTCAAGGATATGGATCAATTATGTCAGCCTCAACTCTGATCTTTGCTTTTAATCCTGCCTCACATAGTTATGAAATACTGGTTAGTTGCCTCTGATTCTACTGAAATATTTTTCCAATTCTGATCTCCCCTCCCCTCAAATTTTTCAAGTACAAATTCTACCAGCAAGTCTTTTACCATATAGGAAATTTTATAGAATTAATTGCAGAAAATTTACTATAGAATCTTTCTCCTAATGTTATTTGTTCTCTATTGGAAATTTAACACATTTGCTAATAAAATCAGTAATATAAAATACAGAAAGAAAAAGTATTCCCACATATTCTAATATTTAACTAGTTAAGCCCCTATTAGCTTTAGGTTTGCTCAGAAGTCAAGCGTCTTTAAGATGCAGAAGTAAAAGATTTAAGAAAAATTAGAAGAAATATATTAGCAATGACAAAAATACTAGATTGTTTTTCTTCTATCAAAAAGCAGCTGCCCAAGAACCCGAGAATATCTCCAACATAGCTGACCTTTAAAACCTCATTTCTTGCAAAAGAAAATGAAAGATGTCTGCTTTGCAAATTTAAGAAAACCATTTGGGGGTGTGTGGGAGGCAGGCGGAACATCAGGGCTCCTGTTACAGGCCTCAGTGCAGTGGGCTCCAAACCCCACTAGGGAGCCTGTGTGGCTTTCCTCCTCACTCCCTCCATCCTCCATCCAGATGGCTTCCTTGTTAAGTATGAGAAAATCACTTTTCCTTCACGCTTGACTAAAAGTAGAATTTGTTATAGAACATTACCTTCTCCAGGTAAGGTGAGAGGGAGATGGCTCCTTGGATCCCCTGTGACATCACTTTCAAAGTAGAGGCCCATTAACCACTGAGTAAATTGGACATTCTGAAAGGACCATCTGTGACGGGAAGTAGAAGGTGCCAACACAGAGCAGAGTTCACGGGAATCTTTCAGAAATCTTATAGCCACCGTACTAACAAGAACAGTTTCTGATATATAAAGAACTCATACAACTCAATAGAAAAAAAATCCAATTAAAAAATGGGCAAAATATCTGAATAGACATTTTTCCAAAGAAGACATACAGATGTCCAACAGGTACATGAAAAAGAACTCAACATCACTCATCATCAGGGAAATGCAAATGAAAACCACAATGAGATACCACTTCACACCTATTAGAATGGCTATTATCAAAAAGACAAGTGGTAACAAATGCTGGTGAGGATGTGAAGAAAAGGGAACCCTTGTGCATTGTTGGTGGAAATGTAAATTGTTACAACTACTATGGGAAACAGTACGGAGGTTCCTCAAAAAATTAAAAATAGAAATACCATATTATCCAGCAATCCCACTTCTGGGTATTTATCCAAAGAAAATGAAAACACTAATTCAAAAAGATATATGCACCCCCATGTTCGCTGCAGCATTATTTACAATATCCAAGATAGGGAAACAGCCTAAGTGTCCATCAATGGATGAGTGGATAAAGAAGATGAGGTTTATGTTACATATGTTACATACATATGGCAAGATTTCATTCTTTTTTATGGCTGAATAGTATTCCATTTATATACACTTACATTAAAAACATGTATAATGTATACATTTACATTATATACATTCCATTTATATACATTCCATTTATATACAATGGAGTTCTATTCAGCCATAAAAAAGAATGGAATCTTGTCATTTGCGACAACATGGATGGATTTTGAGAGCATTATGCTACGTGAAATGTCAGACAGAGAAAGACAAATACCATATGATCTCGCTTATATGTGGAATCAAAAAAAAAATGAGCTCACAGATACAGAGAACAGATTGGTGGTTGCCAGAGGAGGGAAGTAGGGAGAGGGGGGAAACGTGTGAAGGGGGTCAAAAGGTGCAAACTACCAGTTATAAAATAAGTCATGGGGATGTAACGTATAGCATTAGGGGGGAGGGAGGGCGGTGAAAGGGATGATTAGGCACGTGTGTGTGTTGATGGATTATAATTAGTCTTTTGGTGGTGAACATGATGTAATCTACACAGAAATCAAAATATAATGATGTACACCTGAAATTTATATAATGTTATAAACCAGCATTACCGCAATAAAAAAAAATACTGTATTGCATATTTGAAAGTTGATAAGAGAATAGATCTTTAAAAGAAAAGAAAAAAATTTTGTAACTATGTATGGTGATGGATGATAGACTTATTGTGGTGATCATTTTGCAATATATATAAATATCGAATCATATTGTATACCTAAAATGTTATATGTCAATGATATCTCAACAACAACAACAAAAAAAGAATAGTTTCTGCCTCCAGGCATCTATCTGTTCACTTAACAATGAAAATAAATAGATGGTTAGAGGTTTAATTAAAATCATTAATGAGGATTAGTTTTGCGTTAGTACTCAAACATTTTTCAAATGGGATCTTGCTACAGAAATCCTTAATTCATGTTTCTACTGTTTCTCTCAAAATACAGGAAATTATCTAATTACTGATTCACCAGTGACTTTCGTGTGTGGAAGCAAAAGTCCTATGGTTAAACTGTGTCTCTTATAGTTTGATAGCTGAAGGACAAATACTCTTAAGGAGCTGGTGGATTAGGACTGGCGGCGTTATCACATATGAATTGCAAAGAAGTCTCCCAGGGGTTTTTTGCCTTTTGTTTTAGGAAGAAAGATGTTTATGAAGCATATCAACAGGAAGTCACAGAGCAAGAGAGCTTTGTTGAACATCTGTCTGTCAGCTTACTGCACTACAGAGGGAGACTGGCGGTCTTTCAGCATTTAAGCAGGACTCTTTGTGTTTGTCAAAAGTACTTTCCAGTCTAAGACAATTTTTCATGCAACTGGGAATGCACACAATGCACAATTCAGAGAAAATTCTCTCTTCCTACCTTTATCTGTTTATTTATTATTTAAGAAACTTTGGGGCAAATTCTAAGTTGTTTATTGTATGTTTGTAGGCTCGAAACTTTCCATGCCCTTTTTTGTATTTGAGAAAACACTCCAATATTACCCAGTGTTTTTTAGTGTATTTCATTTTTGAAAGGATACAATCTTCTGGAAAAAAATAAAATGGACTAGAGTGTCTATTCCCCTAGGAAAGATCTAGGCATTTAGTTTTCAGGGCTAGCATGAAAATGTGCACAGAAAAGATATTTCTGTTTGAGTTACCTTAAAAGTAATATATCTGGTTGTTTTGGTTCTTTGAATTTATTTTTAAAAGCCCTATGTTTGAGTCAATGAAATTCTACCACATTCAAGTACTAAATGAAATTAGCGATTTCATGGTTCCTGAGTAAAATTATTAGTATCCACATTCTCAGGAGCAGCTTTTAATTGGAGATTAATCTGTAAAGGGTAGAATGCTCATCAGTTCATCCAGATCAAAGGCATAGATGGAAGAATGCAGAAAATGATACTTTTTGTATAATCAGAATTATTTCAAATTAAAATAATAACACTACTGCCATTTAATTTCATTTATACAAAAATAAAATTCCCCAAGTATTATCTGTGAATTATTTGGTAAAATTTATACGTAATTCTAACCATTTTACAAGAGACAAATTTAAAGAACATCATTATTAACTTTTAGCCATATGAAAACAAAAAATGAGTATGTGGTTTTGGGAATCAGATCATGGATAATCATGGCAGAGTCCATGCTCAAGCAGCAAACGTACATGATACAAAATCATTTCTCAAATTATCTTTCTAAAATGATTGCCTTAGGTTCTGGTTCAAGGTGAGCTCACCTCTTCCCATGGACACACTGAATCTACAGCTACATATAGAACAATTCCCCCTGGGAAAAACTAAAAACTAGTGGAGCGACTCCTTTATATCAGGCAAATGACAAAAAAAAACACATAGAAGTAGGCAGGAAAGGCTGAGACACAATCCCACCATAAACCCCATGCCCCCAGCATGGAGACCACAATCTAGAGGGAACCCAAACCCGGAGCTTCTCCCTGAGGAGTTAAGGGTTTGCACTCCACATTGGGCACCCCAACTTTTAAGACTTGCACCTGTTTTGGAGACTCATCTCCAAAACATCTAGCTTGAAAACCAATGGGGCTCAGCCCATGAAACCCACGGGGCTGTGGTGAACTGAGAAACAGCTCCTAAAGGACTCACTCGTCCCAGGGCCCGGCACAGAGGCAGCCATTTGAAAAGCACCCAGACTTTATGTGAAAGAGGTTCATTTGCTACGTATGGTGACAAATGTCATCTATACTTATTGTGGTGATCATTTTATAATATATACAAATATTGAATCTGTTGTACACCTGAAATTGGTGTCCAAATTGGTGTACAATAACAGCTATGCTGTTATATGTCAATTATACCATCATCTTATTGATAGCATTTTAGAGTCATGGAATTGAATGATATTACACAGGGAGTGAGCACGATAACGTGTACACAGGTATCTCTTTCAAGGAGTTTGCTGTAAGAGAAGCTCTCAGAAAAGGAGCTGTCTAAGCACCTGTGATATGTGATGATGTGGGTAAACCAAAATAGGCCTCAGGTGACGGGACAAGTCATTTTTTTTAAATGTGGTAAAAGGCTTTTTTTCTTAAGGAATATAATATCCAAAGCCAGTTCTAGTTTTCCCCCAATATCCCCAATTCTAGTTTTTTATCCAATCATGTCACACAATTTTCTAAACAAAATCAACAGTTTCTGATTCAAAATGGTCTCTGATTAGAAGATTGCAATACAGCCTCTCTCAGCCTATCACTGATACCCATAAAGACAATTTTCAAAAAGATTCACCACCACTTTGGAAACCAAGACAGTCAGAAAACATACTAATAGCATGTGAGAGGAACTGACACTAATTTTTAAGTAGATAGAAGTAGAGTAGGGAAAACTCACACAGCATAGTTCGACTTTGCTTCAAGTGTGAAAATTAAATACAAAATGGAGATCAGAGTTGGGAATTCCCAGAGCCCATGTAAGTATTTTGAGTCAAAATGTCTTCATCTACTCTAATCTTGTAACTTATCAACTCTGTGACAATTGTGTAATTACTGAGGCCATCCAGGCCCACCTCCCCAAATGCCTCCTGAGCTTCGAAGTATTTAGAGATACCACCACCACCTGTCTAATGCTAAATATATCTTCTCTCTGAATTCCTCTCAGTTCTCAAGTTTATTTTTCATTTTTCTTACGCTGCATGCTTTCTATGTCCTTCCCTATCTTATCCTATTAATCTATCACGTAATATTAATTGCACCCAATGCTTCAAGTATATTTCTTTTGATGTCACTCTACTTCAGGACTATATCACATCAATGATTAATAATAATAGTTCTCTTAAGTGCACTCAATGCTTAAAATCAACCTAGATGTCAAACAACTTCTGTCTCGCTCTGCCCAAATCTTAGGAACAATCTTGAATCTGGAGCTGAAGAGCATGTCACACTTCTGCTAAAATGCTTCTGTGGTTCCCCGTTATATAAAAGATAAAATCTCAAATTCTCACGTTTTCATAATTAAGACTTAACTTTCCTTTCTGAAAGCTCTTCCATTAAATCTCTTACTTGAGTCATCTGCTTCACTGAGTTGACTTCTCTTCCAGGGCCTCTGCCTTGATCATTTTACTTTCCACACTTTATGCTTCACATCTTTCATTCTGAGTATTACTTCCTCTCACCATCTTGCTACATCCTCATACATCCAAATGCAATACAACCTTCAAGCTTATGTAATTTCTCCTCTAATTAAAAGACTACTTATTGAGCATATGGTTTGTGCTAGGCACTGTTCTATGCTATGAAATAGCACCGATGAGTAGGACATCATCTCTCCTCCAAGGAGCAGACAGCTCGTTGAGAAAGTATTGATTACAACAGTGTAAACAATGAAGAATGAAGAAGCAATGAACAATGAAGAAATGATGCAGAAGAGGCACAGGAACCAACATTCATTGACCACTTGTATCTGCCAGGCATGTTACATGCTCTCCAGACAACCCTGTGAAATCGAGATGGTCATCCTTACACTTGGAAGAGTGGAGGCTTAGAAAGGTTAGGTAACTTGTTCATGGTCACTTATCTAGCAAGCGGCACTCTGGTCTGTGTGAACACAAAACTTCCATTGCACTGTGATGCAATGAAATCTTTGCCCAGCAATCTTGATCTCCTTTGAATTCCTACTGTATTTTGTTCTGTGTCATATATTTGGCATTTACTATACAGGGGATTAATGATTATTTCTTATATTTACTTGAAAAAACATTGCTTGAGTAGCTGCAAACTGCCTGACATTGGACTAAGTGCTAAGAAAAACAAAGATCAACATGATAAAATCCTTGCCTTCAAGGAGCTCCCAGTCTAGTGTGAAAGAAAGATAGCTAAAGGGACATTTACCCAACAGCCTACCAAGGGCTCTATAAGAGTGATGGTTCTACCTTTGAAATGTCAAACCCTTTGTCACCTCCTGTTTCTTTGTTCACCCTGCTGCAGGACCTGGTCCCTCCAGGCCTGGCTGTGTTTGGTCTCTTTGGAGCAGAGTGGGTAGGGGCACTCTGCCTTAGGGTATCAGAGAAGGTTTACTTAGCCAGGGACTGTTTGATAGAATTTTAAAGGGTGACTAGGAGCACTCCAGGTTACAAGAGAAGAAAGTGCCTTCTTTCAAGAGAGGAGAATCACAGGTAAATGCAGAGTTGTGAAATAGGATGGCATATTCAGAGATGGCCTAAAATCCAGAGTCTACTCAGAGGAAGTGGTAAGAGACGGGACTGGAGCGGTAACCACAATCATTATACGCGTTGTAAGGTACTTAATTCTGGAGAGCTTTAAAAAATTTTGATGCCTTGGCTCCACCCAAGAATAATTAAATCAGGAGTTCTGAGAGGCACTGGACATTTTTTAAGCTCACCATGGTGATTCAAATGTGCAGTCATGGTTGAGAATCAGTGCTGTGGGCAAAGGGGGACCAAGAAAGTTTAGGAAGCAAAGGGCATGATCCAATTCAGGCTGTAGACAGAGCATTCTCACAACAGCACAGAAAATAAACTGAAGGGTGGTACAGCAGGAGGTAAGGGATGTAGTAAGAGTCTGTTATAATAGTCCAGGCAAGAGACAATAAGCCCTTAAACTTACTTTTTCTGCCTTTTTGCCTTTATGTTAACTGGATTGCAAACATGTTGTCCAATGGGTTCCTGTCGTATTGGTTTCCCTAACAACCTTCTGCCCAGTGCAGTGTAGATAACTCATAATACGTGTTGAATCAAAGCATTTAATAACGGGACAAAGGTTAACTGCAATGAAAAATTAAAAGTTATCTTTTTAAAAGTAGGTTTCATAACTGTAACATAATGCATGATTTTTTTAAAAACTTGGAAAATACATACCAATATCAACAAGAGAATGAAAATGGATCATTAGCGCACCACTTTAAGATATGCACTCTTCCTATCTTGGCATGGTCCCTTTCTCTGATTATTGAGCACATAGCTGATGTTGTTCTCTATATATAATGAGGAAAATTGGGTCAAGCTGTATCATAAGCATTTTTTCTACATCATTAAAAGCTCTTGATCGAGTTTAAAAAATTGCATAATATGCTGTGCTATAATTTACATAGTAATTTTCCAGTTGTTGGACATTTACATGGTTTCTAGTTTTTACTGTTGTAGCCAATGGCCATATTTGACAAATACCTTTGTTTGAATTTCTAATTATTTCTTTAGACTGGATTTCAAGAAATAGATTAATTGCAGAAAATAGAAATGGAAGGTTTTTGATAAATATTGAAAAATTATTTTCCTCAGAGTTTTTTCCAATGTCTATTCTTCTCAACCATCTAATAGACTTACATTTTACCTACAACCTTGCCAGCATTATGCGTTTTCACATATACACGTGTTTTTTCAGAAGTACTGAGAAATATTAAAGTAAAAACCCCAAATCCTTGCTTTCAAGATGCTCTTAGTCTAGTGTGCAAGATAGGTAAAGGGACATATACAAAATGATGTACTGAGGACTTTTTCAGTGTGGTGTTTCTACTTTTGAAATGTCAAAATCCTCTGTCATCTCCCATTTCCTGGCAGTGGTCCATCCGACTGCAGCTCATAAACTTTCCATGCCTGGATGCTTGGATTTCTTTGAAGCAAAGAATAGTAGGTGACAATATATTTCATTATTCTAATTTGCATTTATGTGATCTATAACTTTCATCATTTTTTAAATTGCATATTTCCTCCTTTATAAATTATATGATATATACTTTCCACATTTATAGAGTAGGACTTTAGGATTTTTCTTCTAGATGCATATCAGGTGATTTATAGTTTTTAAAAAATCATTCTCTTCCTCAAGATATTTAAATATATTAGTATACAAGTTTGCTAATTGTATCATTATTCTTTTACAAATCATCTTTGTATATCTTGACATAATCCCTGTCTTCTTTATATATTTTCTGCTTATAAATCTTTTTTCTTAATGGGATTTTTCAGTTTTGTTTTTTTAAATTTCAAGAATAATTTTCTTAATCATACTGATTTTCAGTGTCCTAATTCAGTATTTACTACTGTTTAGGACTTTCCTCTTGCTGTCCATGAAGCTCCATTTTTTAATACTCACATTTTAGCTTCCTTAGTTGAATACCGTTTCCATTTTCTTAATTATGTCTTTGATGATTGCAATTTCCTTTTATTTTTTTTATTTTTATTTTTATTTTATTTATTTATTTTTTTGTGAGGAGGACCAGCCCTGAGCTAACATCCAATGCCAATCCTCCTCTTTTTTGCTGAGGAAGACTGGCCCTGGGCTAACATCCATGCCCATCTTCCTCTATTTTATATGGGACGCTGCCACTGCATGGCTTAACAAGCGGTGTGTCAGTGCGCACCCGGGATCCGAACCGGCGAACCCCGGGCCGCCGCAGCGGAACGTGCGCACCCAACCGCTTGCGCCACCGGGCCGGCCCCTCCTTTTATTTTTTTTAAATCATGACATTTTCAAGTTCAGAGAAAAGCGTAGAGAATGACATGACATGCCTACATGTAATTATCATTCAGTTTTATCAATTGTTAAATTTTTGCAATACTTGCTGTAGATAATTTTTGAGAAATAAAAAAATGACTGTGTATTCCTCAAAAAATCAACGATAGAACTACCATATGATCCAGCTATTCCACTGTTGGGTATTTATCCAAAGAACTTGAAAACACCAATTTGCAAAGGTACATGCACCCCTGTGTTCATTGCAGCCTTATTCACGATAGCCAAGACTTGGAAGCAACCTAAGTGCCCATCAAGGGACGAATGGATAAAGAAGCTGTGGTATATTTACACAATGGAATACTACTCAGCCATAAGAAACGACGAAATCCAGCCATTTGTGACAACATGGATGGACATTGAGGGTATAATGCAAAGTGAAATAAGTCAGAGGGAGAAGGTCAAATACCGTATGATTTCCTTCATTAAGTAGTAGATAATAACAACAATAAACAAACACATAGGGACAGAGATTGGATTGGTGGTTACCAGAGGGGAAGGGGGGAGGGAGGAGGGTGAAAGGGATAATTCGGTACATGTGTGTGGTGATGGGTTGTAATTAGTATTTTGGTGGTGAACATGATGTAGTCCATGCAGAAATAGAAGTACAATGATGTACACCTGAAATTTTTACAATGTTATAAACCAATGTTACTGCAATAAACAGAAAATTAAAAAAAAAAAAAATTCTCTAAGTACCCATTTTACCATTAAGAAAAAGATAATCTTTATGACTTATAAAATGTAACAGGAGTAATAGTGATACATCAGTAACAAATTGCAGAAACATATTTTCGATGTTGTAATTTTATTTAACAAATAACTAATACACTTGATTAATGTGGAATCTTGGTTGAGCATCAGATTTTTCTAGCTCGTTTTTCTTCAAATTCATTTATTAATTCATCAAAATTTATACTTTTAGCAACTTCATTTTCGATATAATTCAAAGTGACATCAGTAGCTTTTGGCAAATGCAAGATGGCAAATAATTTTTGATAATTTTTAATTTTGAGAAAGATCTTTCTGTTGACGATTCTTGCGGAACATTTTTCTAAAAATATTTAACTCTTCATACAAATCAGTTTCATCTACGTCTGAATTTAATTTTAAATGTAAATTTATACAATGGCATTTTAATGTTTCCTCTGACATTTTCTGTAACTTGTGGAGATCGAAAATGACTTCATGATTTGTTTATAATTCAAAATGCTTGTTTATTCATTCTCTTGCTGTACATTCATTTACAAAGAAAAAGTAATTTAAAAAAAAAAAAAAAAAAGACTGTATTAGTTTGCTAGGGCTGCCTAACAAGGTACCACAAACTGAGTGACTTAAGCAACAGAAATTTGTCATTTCACAGTTCTGGAGGCCAGAAATCTGAAATTAACCAGGCCATGATCTCTCTGAAGACACTAGAGAAGGACCTGTTCCAGGCCTCTTTCCTCGCTTATGGTAGTTCCTTGGCTAATGGCAGCATAACTCCAGTCTTCATACGACATTCTCCCTTTGTGTGTGTGTCTCTGTGTCCAAATGTTCCCTTTTTATAAGGACACTAGTTACACCACCCTATTCAGTATAATCTCATCTTAAGTAATTACATTTACAAGGACTATATTTCCAAATAAGGTCACATTCTAACTAGAGGTTAGGACTTCAACATACGAATTTTGGGAGAACAAAGTACAACCCGTAACAATGACAAATATCTTTGAAGCCTTTTGTATAATTCTTCTTGAATGGTGTTATCCCTCTTAACCTGAATTTCTAAAATCTTTTCCAGTATTTTTTATTATTTTTCATATGAATGGATTCATAAGCAAGATATGAATCTGCTTGGCATATTCACAATCTCTGTATAAATACATTATATTTACCACTTTGTAACTTGTTTCTTTTGTTCAATATCATGTTTTTGAAATGTACTCACATTGACAGATTTAACTCTAATTTAACTTTAATTTATTCACATATAATGTTGCTTGATATCCTTATACATAAACATACTAAAACTGACTTATTCAATCTTCTGATAATGGATATTTTGGATGTTTCTGATTTTTATTACTGTAAACAGTGCTGTAGTAAGCATTGCTACATGTCTTTCTATGTGCATACATTGGAGAATTTCTCAAAGGAACATACCTATAAATGGAATCACCGGGTAGAATATGTATTTCTTCAATTTACCAATTTATCAATTTGCTCTTCAAAATTGTTTTACCAATGGACACCCCCATCAACAATAAGGGCATTTCTTCATTTTCTCACAGCACTTATTTTTTATAGCATTTTGAACAATGTTAATTTGATGGGTGAAATGATTTTCCTTTTTTGTTTAGCTTCTTTTTATATATTTGTTGGCCAACTGAGTTTTTGTTATATGTATTGCCACTTTTATTGTTGTTCATTTTCCCAGTGTTATTATTTGGGGGGCGGGGAGGGTTGTTTATAATTTGAGAGTGTTCTATATTCATTTTGGATTCTATTGTTTCATTGGTTTTGTGCATTTCAAATATCTTCTCCCCATTTATGGCTTCTCTTAACTCTTCATTCATGGGTTTTTTGTTGTACAAAAGTCTTTCATTTTATTTTATTTTATTTTATTATTTTTTTGTGTGTGTGAGGAGGACTAGCCCTGAGCTAACATCCGGTGCCAATCCTCCCCTTTTTTCTTGAGGAAGAGTGGCCCTGATCTAACATCCGTGCCCATCTTTCTCTACTTTATATGGGACGCTGCCACACCACGGTCGGTGCACGCCCGAGATCCGAACCTACAAACCCAGGCTGCCGAAGCAGAGCGCGCTCACTTAATCGCTTGCGCCACTGGGCTGGCCCCAAAAGTCTTTCATTTTAATTAAGTAAAAGACATAGTTTTGAAAATGATATGTACTATTGGGGCACTTTCTAAAAGAAGAAACCTTGTCTAGAAATTATAAACATGTTTTCCTTATTTCTAAAATTTTCAAAGTTTTAAAATTTTTAATCCAATTAGAAATTGTGTATGTGTGTGTGTGTGCACGCATATGTATACTACAAGATCAGAATCTATTTTAATGTTTTTTCCATTTGGATAACCAGTTACCTTGGCACTATTTTCTGAGTGATCCCTTCTTTCCACACTGATTGGTAATTCTATCCTATTCATCCTTCAGCTTTCTGTATATATGAGGACATGTTTCTGGGCTCACTATTCTGTGCCTTTGCTATTTTGGCTATACCAAATTGTCTTAATTACTATGACATTGTAATAGTATATTTTGATATTTTGCAGGAAAAAAAATCATCATATTCTCTTGTTTTCCAAAATTACCGTAGCTGTTCTTGGTCTTTGGTACATGTCTATGCTTTTTTGGGTCAGCTTGTTCTGTTCCTTGAACACTCTTGTTGGAATTGCATTGAATTTATAGATTAATGAGGATGATTTCACATGTTCAATGTATTGAGTCTTTCTATGCATAAAAATTTTACAATTTCCATTTATTGAGGCGTTCTTTTATGCTTCTCAGTGTTTTAAAACTTTTCCATACAATCTTGTATATATTGCTAGATTTATTTCTATGTAACTTAAGATTCTGTGAACAGTATTTTTTCAATTATATTTTCCAGTTTGATCATTATTAGTATACAGAAAAATAATTAATTTTAATATTTTTATATAATTTTTTTAATCTAAAAAATAGGTTTAATAGTTTATATAAATTCTCCTGGATTTTCTATGAAGACAATAAAATGGCGGTGAATTTCTTTTTTTTGTGCTGAGGAAGATTCGCCCTGAGCTAACATCTGTTGCCAATCTTCCTCTTTTTTTGCTTGAGGAAGATTAGCCCTGAGCTAACATCTGTGTCAATCTTCCTCTATTCTGTACGTGGGTTGCCACCACAGCATGGCTGACGAGTGTTGTATGTCTGTGCCAGGGATCTGAACCCGTGAACCCAGGCTGCCAAAGTAGAATGTGCCGAACTTAACCACTACGCCACGGGCCGGACCCGGAGGTGAATTTTTTAATCTAGTCTTTTGTACAGATCTTTTAATAAATGAGTTTAATGCTCACTTATAGGACAATTAAGTATATATTTACTTTTTCTGCCTTTTGGTGGCTTGACAAAATTTTGTCACCTCCCTCCCCTCCTGTTTTTCTCCTGCTGCTCTGGGAGTTATAGATTGTATTTCTAATTTTTTGTTACCCTTTTGAAACATTCCTCCTTAATTATAAATTATAAATGGTAAAGCATTTAAAGTTATTTTACATTTTTCTAATGTAAAAGAACAAAATTATTTTTGCAATTGTACTCAAAAATTTTAGCTATTTATTTCAAACACAAAAATTATCACTATTTTACAATTCATTTACAAAATATTTTATCAATTTATGTACTCAACTTTGTTTCTTACATTCTGATTTTACTTTTTTCCTAAATAATATCCTTTAATACTTTTTTGAGTGAATCTCTTAAGTCTGGTATGGCTGTAAATATCTTTATTTCACCTGTGCTCATAACTTATAATTTATCAAGCTATAATATTTTAGTTTAGCAAATACTGTCCTTTACCTTTTTAAGATAATATTTCTTTTTTTTCTTCTCAAGAAATTATCTGTTGACACTCTAATATTTTTTATTTGTTGGTAATTTGAATTTACTGTTAGCTTTCTAAAATTTGTCTCTATATCTCTGATATATCTTGGGTTTCAATGCAACATGTCGGATGTGACTTTTCTTACTGATCCTGCTTGGTACTTATTTACAGTGAAACTTGAAATCTGAGAACTTGTGTCTTTACTTTGGGAAAATTCGCAGTATGTAGACACTTAAATATTGCGTCTCTACTATTTTCTCCATTCTTTTATTTGGGAATTCCTGTTAGCTATTTGTTGGAGCTTTTCAAGCTATCTTTCAAATCACTTCTCTCTTCAGTTAAGAATCTGTGCTGAATATCTGGCACTATACTCTTCAAGTCATTAATTTTCTATGATTGAGCCTGATGGAATATTTATTTCAGGGAATATAATTTTCATTCCTAATATGTCTAACTGCTTCTTCTTCATATATAATTCTTGTTTCATTTCTACCTACTTTTGCTTTGTAATTTCTTGTTCATTTTAATGAATACCATGACTTCATACGTGTCTCTCAGACTATTAAACACATGTACTTAAAGTTCTTATTGACCAGTCCATAAAATTCATCTCACCTGCAGTGGCATGCCAAGGGAATGGGGCAGTGGGAGTGGTCTGCCCTGAGGTGCAGGCAATGGGGGGTACGTTAACTCTAGAGAATTTAAAAACAATTTTTAAAAAACTGACAAATTTAATCTGCTTTTTATCATCATCATAGTCTAGCATTTGTAAACAACATCAATGAGATTGACTGAGAGGCCCTTAATGCTCCCCTCAGCTTGACTAAACTTCAGACAGGTTTCTTCCTGACTCCAGGTCCCTGAACTCCTTTTTCTTAGAGCATCCCCCTTTAAGATGTAAATCTTCTCCTAGCCTCTTGCCATTTTTCCAATCAGAATATCTTTTATCTTTCTCAAGGACATGGGAGCTATCCTTTAAAATGTGACCACTAAGAAAGATAGCACCCCTACCTCCCAGTCTCTGCGGGAGGGTAGGAACCTACCTTTGATAAGTGCCTATTAGCAAACAGAGATGGTCTAATCACGTTGACCAAGCTCCCCTAAAGCAATGCCTTCCTGTACCCTTCCATCAGCTCACTCCAGTGCTTAAAACTCTCCCACCTCTTGTTTCGGTTCTATCTGTCTCCTCTATTGCAATTCGCTCGAATAAAGTTTTCGAGTTTATTTCGAAGTCTCGAGTTTGTTTCGAGTTTAAACAAGAATTGCTTGTTTGACTCTGTTTGGTACAATTATTCCTTGACTGCTCCCACAGTCACCTGGAGTACTCTACTATTCTTATTAAATGAGATTGTATTCCAGTTGCTGATTGTGTTTGTCTTTCTTAGCATGAGATGTTCTCTTACCATGAGTTTCCAGGACTGTTGTTGTTGGATTAGCTACATGACACAGTGTGCTAATTTCCTACTATATATCCATTTATCTTTTCTTCCTTACTATTTAGTTGAGTGTGGCAATATTTTCAATTAAAATATAGTTCCCTGCCGGTAGCATTGGCCAGGTGGCTAAATTCTGGACAATAAGAAGTAAGTGGAAGTTGGGAGGGTCTACTCCCCAACTTATCTCTCTTGACAGAAAAATAAACTCCACCTTGTTTAATCTGCTATATTTAGGTTTTCTGTTACATTCAGCTAAGCTCAAACCTTAGCTGATAAAACTTCCATGGCACATGTAACTTGCCACAAAGGATTACTCCTTTAAGGAATGAGAATTTTCGTTTGAAGAAGCAGTACGTTTTGTTGCAGATGGTGACATGACTGTAGGCCACTCACTGTGTCTTTCAATGATGCATCTCCTTGCTAGTCAGTCGATATCCTTTCCCGGAGTTACACAGCATTGATTTTATACTTACTTTTCAGACACCCAATATGAACTTAGACCAGAATTCATCAAAAAGTTTTTTGGAACAAAACTAAGCATACAAAGTAGCAATAAATCCGTACACTAACAGTAAAAGAGAGAGATAAAACAGCAGCAGAGTGACATCTGGAATGAGAGGAGGAGTATCAGACTGACCCCAGAGTGGTACTGTGTACTGTAATGGAGTCTATTAGCTTGTAATCATATCAGCTCATTATCTTGCATTACAAGGTATTTTAAAATGCTATTTTCTTTTTAGATAGACAGTAGTGCTTTCACTTAATTCTCTCTAGCAGTCACAGATGTGCAGGTGCATTACTCTGCATGCTCAAATTTCTATCCATAAGGGAGAGCACTGAGAATAATTCACATTGACGGATCATCGGGCTTACTTGTTTTTCCTACACATATTGGAAATTTTCTTCATTCCAGGTCTTGGTTTCCATATTTCATTGTTAATTAGCATTCTTTTGATGTCTAATATATATTGTCTGCTCTCAAATGAAGTACTCTTTTAAATATTAAGCCTTGATATTAATATTAATTAAGTACCAATTACATATTTAGTGACCCAGAAGAATATTACATTTGTGGGAAAAAATAGTTACTGCTGACTGAAAGTCAACTCAATTATTTTATACTTACCAATGTAATTATTTGGAGACCGCCCCCCCCCGCCAAATTCGGTTTCTAATACGAAAAAAAAGCAACTAAAAGTCATTCATAGTATTATTTCCAGTTCATATTTATGAAAGTGAATGTTTTGGTGAAAATCTTGGTTTAAAAGATACTACAAGCCAGGAATTTGGAATTAGAAAAAAAATCTACAATTGTTACATCCTAATAAAGATGATATTACTATTTTTAAATTATATTCCTAAAAAAATCATATGCTATAAAATGATCAATGTTTCCTATAACAAAATATTCTTAGAGAAGATTTCTGAATCAGGATTTGGATTTACTAAGGTATAGTGTAGGCCGTTGCCTCCTGACATCATTTGAGGATCTCACCTTTGTTCCCAAAGACTCTCTCCTACACACGCATGATGTCATATTATTTGAAATGTCACTGTTTGCTGAAAAGTTTAAGATGCTCACCAAATCAACAAGAAGATTGGAGACACTGTCCAGCAGGAACTGAGGGAGTTAAGGCTCAACCAAGATTCAGCTACGGAAACGTATATTTAGGACGTGTGGAGGATTATATTATGGTCTCAATTCTCCATTCCCTTATAATAACATTACACGTTCATACCCTCGCCATGGTCTCTTGGTAGAAAAAGCGTATTTCCTAGCCTCTTGGCTTTAAGCTTAGCCATGTGACCTGCTGTGGCCAATGGGATGTTAGTGGGCATGATATAGCAAAGGCTTGGAATGTGTCTGAAATGTGCATGCACCAGGTATACTGCTGTCCCAGAAAAATGTGAGCCATATGGAGAAGACCTAAACACTAGCATGGCCTGGAGCCAAGTCCAGCCACGCGCAGTCTAGATCAGCTGAGCCCCAGTTAACATGCAATGCATGAGTGAGAAGCAAATGCTTTTATTGTATGCGACTGAGATTTTTGTCATTTGTTGTGCAGTAAAAGCTGAATGACACAGGAATACAGTGACCCCAATACTACTGGACCCTGGTGGCCATAGATGTTGCTAAAAATAGCAATAAATATCCTTGTACTTTCCTGATTTTCCCTCAAGTATCAAATTCCCAGATGAAAATAGGTAATTAAGCATCATGTGTCAAAAGGTAATATAGCTGCTTCTGTTTTCATGGCAGTGACTGAAGTCCTGTTTCCCAAATATTTAAGGGTTATTCCAAAGCAGGAAGGGTATTCCAACATTGGATGGCCAAAACAACAAATATCCACCACAATACACAAGTGAAAGGTGTAGGCATGGAAAAGAATCGCAATTTAGGGATGCTAACAGTGCAGCATTTTCAAAATAGTTTCCTTAATAAGTACCACAGAAAAATAATGGTTCGATGTTTATCTTTAAAACCTGGCAAGCAAAAGAAAAATTGCCATCTTTCTTTCAGGTCTTCTCTGACCCCTTAAAATGTTAATATAATTTGTGATTTTCCTAAGTAAAAGACGGCATTGTGTGTAGCATTCCCCACATTTGTCCACAGTGACCTGGTTTTTTTTGAATCTCATAGACTTCTGTTCCCTATAACACAAACCGAGAAATACACAAAGAAATCACAAAGTACTTTTGGAGTACAAGGAAATGGTAACTAATTGCGTCTGCCAGGACTTGCATTTAGAGAGGGGCGCTAGTAAGCAGAATCTAGAATAATGTATAGGTCTTTTCCAGGAAAACTTTTGAGAGAAGAGCATTTCGAGTACAGGAAAGACAATCTAATATGAAAGACAGATATATAATGAAGTCGTTGAGAATTTTGGTAAGTGATGCACAACAAAGGCGAGAGAGAATGATGGAAGTTTCAATGGTTGTGGTGATGGTTATAGCAAAGGCAGTCAAGGCAGTGTGGCATGGTGCTTAAGAGCAGAACATTTGGCCTTCAGCACACCAGAATAATTGACCCCAGTACTACACAGAGCAATTGGCTCTGTGAACTTGGGCAAAGTATGTTACTTCTCTCTGCCCCAGTTTCTTCATTTATGAGGTGCTAAACTTGATGGTACATTCAAAGTAAGCTAAGTAATTCAAATAGGCTGAAGTGAAGCACGTGAGGTAGGGAAGGGTAAGTAAAGTGAGGCTATAGAACTAGATTAGGAGCCAGATTAAAAAAATAAATAAAAACAAAATAACCTCCAAACAATATAGTTAACATTTACTGAATACACACTTTGAGTCAGGCATTTTCTACGTAATTTATATATATATATATATATATATATATATATATATATATATATATATATAGAAGATAGTATATATAAACTCATTTATCTTCAAAATAATCCCAAGGGTAGATATTAGTCTTTGCCTCACTACAAATGAGGAAACTGGAGCACAGAGATATTAGGAAATTGCAGAACTGAATTTGGAGCCCTGATCATTTTGCTTCAGAGTCTATGCTCTTAACTGCTATGCCAGCGGCTTTTGAAATAAATTATTATTTACCTCAATCCACAGTAACAAATGTATTTTATGTCATAAATTAGTGTATGTATGTTTGTGTGTGCACATGTGCATGTGTGAATGTGTGTATCTCAAGTTCCACAAAATGATAGCTATCCTTACTATGTGTGATTTATTTGGATATTTCTATTCTAGTAGAGCCTGTTTAATTTTTTTAGAAATGCTGGCCACAAAAGAGTAAATTTATTTTGGAACCACTAATTGATCATAGTCTACTGTTTGAATACTGCACTGTACCATAATTTGCATGTCTTTCTAAGGAATCTAAAATTTATCCTACATAAAATGGAGAGCAAGTAAAGGACTTTAAATAAAGGAATAATCTAATCAGATTATATGTTTTAGAATATCACTCCCAGCAGTGTGGAGGTTAAATTGGTGAGCGTTGGCACTGGAAGTAACAAGCCTACTCAAGAGACTACTGTAATACTACAGAAGACATTAAAGTGTGGAGAACAGAAGACAGGAAATATAATCAAAGGACATAGTGACTGCTAGAAGGTGAAAGACGAATGAATCAAGAACAACTCCCATGTGTCCAGTTGTGGGACTAGATAGACAGTGGAGTCATTAATCAGGCTAGAGATTACAGAAGAAATAGATTATAAGAGAAGGATAATAAACTCAGTTAGTTAGAATTTTGCTGAGTATCAAAAATTAAGTAGAGTCACATTTTGAAATGACAGTCCTTGTAATGTTTTAACATAGTTGATAAAAAACAGATTACTCTTGAACTTGACCTATGGTTTAAGAACAGTTAACTTCTTTATTATGATTTCACATTGTTGACTTACACTGAATTTACAGTCTACTGACATGCCTATTTTCTTTTCAAGGACAATGATTTTATCTCCTTGTTCCACTTTATTAAAAGATTTTTTTCCCATTATTTCATTGAGGTCATAATGGTTTATAACATTGTATAGTTTCAGGTGGACATTGTTATTTATCAGTTTCTATATAGACTGCACGGTGCTCACCCCCAATAGTCTAATTTTTATCCGTCACCGTACATATGTGCTCCTTTACCCCTTTTGCCCAACTCTCAATCTCCTTCCTCTCTGGTAATCACTAATCTGTTCTCTTTATCCATGTGTTTATCTTCCACATATGACTGAAATCATGCAATGTTTGTCTTTCTCTATCTGGCTTATTTCGCTTAACCTAATACCCTCAAGGTCCATCCATGTTGTTGCAAATGGCATGATTTTGTCTTTTTTTATGGCTGAGTAGTATTCTATTGTATATATATACTACATCTTCTTTATCCATTCATTAGTTGAAGGGCACTTGGGTTACTTCCATGTCGTAGCTATTATGAATAATGTTATAATGAACACAGGGGTTCATAAATCTCTTTGAATTGTTGATTTAAAGTTCTTTGGATAAATACCCAGTAGTGGGATAGCTGGATCATATGGTATTTCTATTTTTAATTTTTTGAGAAATCTCCCTACTGTTTTCCATAGTGGCTGCACTAGTTTGCATTCCCACCAGCAGTGTATGAGGGTTTGCTTTCTCCACATCCTCTCCCAACACTTGTTCATTTTTGTCTTCTTAATTATAGCCATTCTGACAGGTCTAAGGTGATATCTCATTGTAGTTTTGATTTGCATTTCCCTAATAATTAGTGATGTTGAACATCTTTTCATATGCCTGTTGGCCGTCTGTATATCTTCTTTGGAAAAATGTCTATTCATATACTCTGCCCATTTTTTGATTGGGTCATTTGTTTTTTTGTTGTTGAGTTGTATGAGTTCCTTATTTATTTTGGAAAATAACTCCTTGTAGGATATATGATTTTCTTGCAGTTGGTGTGTTGTCTTTTTGTTTTGTTCATGGTTTCCTTTGCCTTGCAGAAGTTTTTAGTCTGATGTAGTCCCATTTGTTTACTTTTTCTTTTGTTTCTCTTGCCTGAGTAGACAGGGTATTCAAAAAGATGCTGCTAAGGCTGAGGTCAAAGAGCGTACTACCTATATTTTCTTCTAGGAGTTTTATGGTTTCAGGTCTTACATTCAAGTCTTTAATCCATTTTGAGTTAATTTTTGTGTATGATGTAAGATAATAGTCTATTTTCATTCTTTTGCATGTGGCTGTCCAGTTTTCCCAACACCATTTATTGAAGAGACTTTCCTTTTTCCATTGTATGTTCTTGGCTCCTATGTCGAAGATTAGCTGTCCGTAGATTTGTGGTTTTATTTCTGGGCTTTCAATTCTGTTCCATTGATCTGTGTGCCTGTTTTTGTACTAGTATGATGCTATTTTGATTACTATAGCTTTGTAGTATATTTTGAAGTCAAGGATTGTGATGCCTCCAGCTTTGTTCTTTCTTTTCAAGATTGTTTTGGCTATTCGAGGTCTTTTGTTGTTCCATATACATTTTAGGATTCTTTGTCCTATTTCTGTGAAGAACGTCCTTGGGATTCTGATTGGGATTGCATTGAATCTGTAGATTGCTTTAGGTAATGTGGACATTTTAACTATATTTATTCTTCCAGTCCATGAGCACAGAATGTCTTTCCATTTCTTTATATCTTCTTCAATTTCTTTCAATAACGTCTTATAGTTTTCAGTGTATTGGTTACCTTGGTTAAATTTATTTCACCTCCTTGGTTAAATTTATTCCTAAATATTTTATTCTTTTTGTTGTGATTGTAAATGGGATTATATTCTCGACTTCTCCTTCTGCGAGTTTGTTTTTAGTGTATAGAAATGCAACTGATTTTTGTAAGTTGATTTGTACCTTGCAACTTTGCTGTACTTGTTGATTATTTCCAATAGTTTTCTGGTGGATTCTTTAGAGTTTTCTATATATAGAATCATATTGTTGGGAAACAGCAAGAGTTTCACTTCTTCCTTTCCAATTTGGATATCTTTTGTGTCTTTTTCTTGCCTTATTGCTTTGGCCAAAACCTCCAGTACTGTGTTGAATAGGAATGATAAGAGTGGGCACCCTTGTCTTGTTCCTGTTCTCAGAGGGATGGATTTCAGTTTTTCACCATTAAGCATGATGTTGGCTGTGGGTTTGTCATATATGGCCTTTATTATGTTGAGATGCTTTCAATTCTATACCCATTTTATTGAGAATTTTTATCATATATGGATGTTGGATCTTGTCAGATGCTTTCTCTGTGTCTATTGAGATTATCATTTGGTTTTTATTCCTCATTTTGTTAATGTGGTGTATCACATTGATTGACTTGTGGATGCTGAATCATCCCTGCATCCCTGGTATAAATCCCACCTGATCATGGTGTATGATCCTTTTAATGTATTGCTGTATTCAGATTGCCAATATTTTGTTGAGGATTTTTGCATCTATGTTCATCAGTGATATTGGCCTGTAATTTTCCTTCTTTGTGTTGTCCTTGTCTGGTTTTGGTATCAGGGTGAAGTTGGCCTCACAGAATGAGTTAGGAAGCATTCTGTCGTCTTCAATTTTTTGGAATAGTTTGAGAAGTATAGGTATCAAATCTTCTTTGAATTTTTGATAGAATTCTCCAGAGAAGTCATTTGGTCCTGGACTTTTGTTTCAGGGAAGGTTTCTGATTACTGTTTTAATCTCTTTACTTGTGATTGGTCTATTCAGAGTCTCTATTTCTTCTTGAATCAGTTGTTTTTCTTTTTTTACGAGCAAGATCAGCCCTGAGCTAACATCTGATGCCAATCCTCCTCTTTTTTGCTGAAGAAGATTGGCCCTGAGCTAACATCTGTGCCCATCTTCCTCTACTTTATATGGGATGCTGCCACAGCATGGTGTGACAAGCAGTGCATCGGTGTACGCCCAGGATCTGAACCCATGAACCCTGGGCCGCCAAAGTGGAGCACACACACTTAACTGCTTGCACCACCAGGTCGGCCCCCTTGAATCAGTTTTTGAAGGTTGTATGAGTCTAAGAATTCATCCATTTCTTCTAGGTTATCCAATTTGTTAGCATATAGTTTTTCATAGTATTCTCTTACAATCCTTTGTATTTCTGTGGTATCCATTGTTAATTTCTCCTCTTTCATTTCTAATTTTATTTATTTGAGCCTTCTCTCTTTTTTTATTAGTGAGCCTGGATAAGCGTTTGTCAATTTGTTTAACTTCTCAAAGAACCAGCTCTTTGTTTCATTGATCCTTTCTACCATTTTTTTAGTCTCTATTTTATTTATTTCTCTTCTAATTTTTATTATTTCCCTCCTCTGCTGACTTTGGGCTTTGTTTGTTCTTCTTTTTCTATATTTCTGTTAGGTGTAGTTTAAGATTACTTATTCGAGATTTTCATTGTTTGTTGAGGTGGGCCTGTATTGCTATGAATTTCCATCTTAAGAGCACTGTTGCTGCATCTCATAAGAGTTGGTATGTTGTATTTTCATTTTTATTTGTCTTTTTTTTTAATTTCTCCTTTGATTTCTTCATTGATCCAATGGTTGTTCAGTAGCATGCTGTTTTGTCTCCACATATTTGTGAATTTGTCAGCTTTTTCTTGTTGTTGATTTCTAGTTTCATAGCATTGTTTTTGGAAAAGATGCCTGATATGATTTCAATCTTCTTAAATTTATTGAGGCTTGCCTTGTTTCCCAACATATGGTCTATCTTTGAGAATGTTCCATGTGCACTTGAGAAGAATGTGTATTCTGCTGTTTTGAGATGGAGTGCTCTATATATATCTACTAAGTTCATCTGATCAAGTGTTTCATTTAAATCTACTATTTCTTCATTGACTTTCTGTCTGGATGATCTATCCATTGATGTAAGTGGGGTGTTGAGGTTCTCTACTATTATTGTGTTGCTGTTAATTTCTCCTTTTAGGTCTGATAATAGTTATTTTATATACTTTGTTGCTCCTGTGTTAGGTGCATATATATTCATAAGTTTTTTGTCCTCTTGGTGGAATGTCCCTTTTATCATTATTTACTGCCCCTCTTTGTCTCTCATCATCTTTTTTATCTTGAAGTCTGCTTTGTCTGATATAAGTATGGCAACACCTGCTTTCTCTTGCTTGCTGTTTCCTTGGAGTATCATCTTCCATCCCTTCACTCTGAGCCCATGTTTGTCTTTAGAGCTGAGATGTGTTTCCTGGAGGTAGCATATTCTTGGGTCTTATTTTTTAATCTATCCAGCTACTCTGTTTTTTGATTGGAGAATTCAATCCATTTACGTTTAGAGTGATTATTGAAATATGAGGACTTAATACTGCCATTTTATCTCTTGTTTTCAAGTTGTTCTATATTTCCATTGTTTCTCTTTCCTTGTATTTCTGACTGCCATTTCAGTTTGGTGGTTTTCTGTGATGGTTTTCTCTTTATTTATTAATTGTGGCTCTGCTCTGATTTTTTGTTTAGTGGTTACCATCAGGTTATATAAAAGATTTCATAGATGAGATAGTCCTTTTTCTGATAGCCTCTTATTTCCATTAGCCTAAGCAAGTTTCGTCCTTTTCCTCTTCCCCTTCTGAGTTATTTTTGTCACAAATTATTCTGTTTTGTGTTGTGAATTTGTGACTAAATTGAAGTGTTTACAGTTATTTTTGATGCTTTCCTTCCCTTTATCTTTTATGTTATGATTAAGTGTTTGCTACCCTGTTCTAAAAAATAGCTGCAGTTTTCTGATTTTGTTTATTTATCTCCTTGCTCAAAGCTTTGTAGACCTCTGCCTTTTTGTTTCAGAAATGAGGACTTCCTTCATCATTTCTTGTCAGGGTGGTCTAGCAGTGATGAATTCCCTCAGCTTTTGTTTATGGAGGAAAGCTTTTATTTCTCCACCATATTTGAAGAATTGTTTTTCTGGATACAGTATTCTTGGCTGAAAGTTTTTGTCTTTCAGTATTTTGAGTACATCATTCCATTCTCTCCTAGCCTGTAAGGTTTCTGCCCAGAAATCTGCTGAAAGCCTGATAGTGGTTCCTTTGTAGATTATTTTCTTCTGCCTTGCTGCCCTTTACATTTTTTCTTTGTCATTGACTTTTGCCAGTTTTACTATTATATGCCTTGGAGAATGTCTTTTTGCATTGATGTAATTAGGAGTTCTATTGGCTTCATGTACTTGTAAACCCAGTTTCTTCCCCAAGTTTGGGAAGTTCTCAGCTATAATTTCTTTGAACAAGCTCTCTGCTCCTTTCTCCCTATTTTCTCCCTCTGGAATACCTATAGTCCTTATGTTGCTTTTCCTAATTGAGTCAGATATTTCTTGAAGAATTCCTTCATTTTTTAAAAATTTTAGTTCTCACTTCTCCTCTACCTGAAGCATTTCTATATTTCTATCCTCTAAATCACTAATTCTGTCCTCTATAATGTCAGCTTTATGTTTTAAGGATTCTAGATTATTTTTTATCTCATTAATTGTGTTCTTCATATCTAGAATTTCTGTTTCGTTTTTTTTTTTTATTGTTTCAATCTCTTTGGTGAAGTAGTCCTTCTTCTCCTTAATTTGATTCATGAGCTCATTGAACAGTCTTTCTGAGTTTTCTTGTAACTCATTGAGTTTCTTTATGACAGCTATTTTGAATTCTGTGTCATTTAGATTGTAAATTCTTGTGACTTCTGGGTTGGTTTCTGGAGACTTCTCATTTTCCTTTTGCTCTGAAGTGTTACTATAGTTTTTCATGGTGTTTGATGAAATGATCCTTTGCCAGCACATTTGTGGTTGTATCAGGTCACAGATTCCATCTGCTACCCCTGTGGGGAAGCAGGAGCTGTGTTTCGGATACTAGCCCCTCTCCTGGAAGCTGTGCAGGTATGGTGGGCACTCCCACAGGCTGGGATGGCATGTGCATGGACACACAGGCCTGCCGCCACCTCCTCCTACAGTTGCATCAGGGTGCATTCCTGCTGGCAGTGCTGCTGCAGCACGGTGTGCACTCCTCTAGGCTGGGATAGTGTTCACGTGCAGTCTGGGCTGTCCCCACCTCCTCTTAGTGTAGCACCAGCTGCTGTGCAAGGACCCACGGCCTGGCTTACTGCTGCCAGGGAGGGGTAGGGGAACACTCACCTATCTCCACTGCTTCCTGGGGATCCAGTCCATCCACCTTCAGATGTATAGCTGCATGGGTCTCTCAGGAATCCTGTTGTGCTGTGTGGGTATCCTCCATTGGTCAATGAATGCCCATTTAGTTGTAATTCGGAAGGGGAGAGACAAAGGGAACAGTTCACTCCACTGTGTTGCTGATGTCACTCCTCATTAAAAGATTCTTTAAGCTTAATCATTTTATCCCCTCTATTCCTGTCCATCTCAACCTTCTTTGATCATAAACTTATTTGATAATTATGCCAACCATGCTGACTTCTTAGTGAATGCATGTTGGCTCCTAGATATCACCACTTACTTTTGGGGGGTTTATAAACCATCTGTTTAGTCATCTCTTCTAGAGTTTTACAGAGAACTTGTAGGTTTCCTGGTTTGATTTTTTTAGAATTTGTCTTTTTATCGCGTTCAAACAGATTTTAAGGAAACATTTCCCACCTCAATTCTTTTGCCATCATTTCTATTTTTTCAAAACTTAAATATGATTACTCTTAATGACTCCATAATTACCCTTGTAAATTCCTTACATAATATGTTTGATTAACTTAGGCTGGGGATTTGAATTCACTTAAAGTGGCTCTCTACTTTAAGCATTGTATCAAAGACTGTCTAAAGTGCTCACCACACCATTTCCTCTTCCTGGGCATACTGGAGGACTACATTTCCCAGCTTCCTTTGCAGTTATGTTTGAACCACGTGACTGAATTTTGGCCAGTAAGATGTGGAGAGACATGATCTATCTATCTATCTATCTATCTATCTATCTATCTATCTATCTATCTAATCTTACAATTCTGGCCGTAAAACTCTTGTTTTAGCCTTCCTTTCCATAGTGAACTTGGACACCATGTGGTTAAGATATCAGTAACATAAGACAGCCTATAAAGCTGTCTCCTGTGAAGGAGAGTCCCAGACCCACACTGGACTATAAAATTGTGGGCTTTATTTGTACTCCAGTATAGACGGGTCTATCCTGACTTGTGCAAAGATTAATTTCCTTTTTAATATGTGCTCTTTCCATTCCATTTTGAAAACATTCTCATTACGGAAGAAGATAAATGTAAAGATAAACAGTTGTGCTTTCTTTCTGTTATCAGTTAACTTTATATCACTTTCCCTAAGCAATGAATTTATTCCATCTTTGTTCTACTTGATCTATAATTTATTCATTCATTCAACAAATATTAGCACCTACTATGGTGCAGGTACTGATCTAGGAGCTTGATGGAAAAAAATAAGAAAAGAAGTGAAATAAGGGGTGTGAGGGTGGGGGTGGGAGGTCGAAATCTTAAATTCTGTGGAGACCTTGCTAGGAAGGTGAGACTTGAACAATGACGTGTGGGATATGAGGTTGTTTGCGAGCCTTGTATTTTCTTTAGAACATTTTCAAAGTTTCACCATGTTTGATACTTCAATTTTTCTGATTTTATTCATGTTAACTTTTATGTTTATCTTCTTTAGGTGACCCTCCTACTTCTTTATGACCAACAGTATTGAATGCTTATTATTAACTGGGCATTAAGATAATTGCTTTATCAGTATTATCTAATTTAATCATTAAAAACCCTTTGAGATAGGTAATTTTATTATTCTTGTTTACAGATGAGGAAACAGAAGCTCAGATTGCTTAAGTAACTTGCTCAAAGTCACGGGGCTGATGAGAAAGGAGAATTTCAAACCCAAACTCCAAAGATTTAATCACTGCGAGTCTTAACCACTGTACTGTATATACTAACTTGTTTGTACATATCTATTTGAAAACCTTAATTTATCTGTAAATTTAATTTTAGTATGTTTGGATAACACTCCAGTTCTTCCTCATTGAGAGTATTTGTAATTGTAGGGTCAAAATTTCATTTTTTGATCATCTGATACTTCTTCAACTATATTTCTTTTAAGATTATCCAGGTAGAAGGATTATGAAAATTTTTGTCAAAATATTTTATTACTAAAGTCTAAGGCACATTTCTAACTGTCTTCTTTGCTATTATGAATTTCACAATGATGTAGTCATTTTCCGCCAAGGGACCCAGGACTACACAGGTAAGTTTAGTGATCCTGATTGAGACCACAGTGAGTACCAAAATAGATCAGTGAGAATTCTGACGGAAATAGAAGTCTATAATTCTGTGTATGTGCTTGTGAATGCGTTACTAGAATGTTGCTTAGAGATGCAACAGGCTACTTTTAACTTTGAAATTTAATAATCAGAAAACAAGAGGAGATTTAATAAGCAACAGCTGCTCAGGAGCTATGTCTCAGGTGTTCAGGATAAATCCTTGCAACTTATAAGAATACTGTCTGAAAGAATGTGATAAAAGGAGCTGGAAAGAATGGTTATCACTTTGGAAATCAAACAACAAAAGTAAATTAAAGTAAAAAAATCACAAAGATAAGGAAGCAGACTTTCTGAAAAGATGAAGTTTCCAGTGCTGGCAAAGCTGTCTTCAACTTGTCAGGCATGACCACTTTCACATTTCAGACATTAACAGGAACATTTGAGCAAATGTGTATAATGTGGAACATATAGAGTTCTGAGACCTATAAATGTTGTGTCATGCAAATTTTTAAGAAATTTCCTTCCTACATTTTCAATGATTCTATCTGGTGATAAATTATCATTTCATCCCAGTTTTCCCACTTGAATCCAGTGTAGAAGTTGCCTTCATTGTTTCCACTGTCTTTTGAAAATTTAAAGTATAAGCAAAATAAATGAAGATTTACCAGATACTCTCCTGTTAGTGGAATAGTAGTTTTTGAATGCCACTGTGATATCAGGCTCCTTTATTAATTAGTAGATGATTACTAAGAAATTGTCATTTTTTTTCTTTAAAGAAATACAAAAAGGTAAGAAAAATTCATCTCTGATTTCTGGTTGAATAGAAGTGTGTGGGGTGGTGGGGGCAGAAGGAGGGCAGATGGGCTAGACTGGAAGGCAGCCACATTTACTGCGTGGGATGACATCTGATCTTCCACACTTGCTAACATCTACCTGGGATGCGTCTGCTACCTGATAGCATGCATCATGCCATACCGCATGATATTTCTGTAACATTTAAGAGTAAGACCCCCAACAACACAGATACCAAGTCTTAATTACGCAGCAGCAATAAAACTCTCAAGGAAGTTTTATCATGTTAAGAATCAAGGAATAAGTGAGTCTTTGTCTATGAGTTGAATTTTTACAGAGATGAACTCAACCTTAACAGAGTCATTTTGAACTGTTTGTGCTCCTAGGGGAGATAAAATGTTCATCTGAAGAAATGTTGTATTTTTATGTGTACGTGTGTGTATTTAATTTTTTTCCAAATTTATCCACAAATATATATTACCAACTTTAAAGATAAATGCTCAATTTAAAATATCACCTTACCTAAATACGTACAGCTTACCAGTATAGGCTGCCTTTACCTCATGACGTCTATAATCTAGATTTTACCTATGAAAGAATTAGAGAAAGGAATGTGTTATTAAAAATGACATCTCAAGACCTATGTGCAAAATTTTAAAGAAAATGAGACAATAACAGAAATTCTCTCCATCTACCTATCCCATCCTTATCTCTTAATAAAGAGATCTAGTAATACCAGAAAATATCCAAAACATAAATTGCACATTGAGAAAAACTCTCCAACAGTGAGCAAACTAGAGGTATCAACCAGAGAGCTTTACTTGAAATGCGTTGTGTGTGGATTCATGTGCATAATATGCATTGAGTATTAACAAGGATCCATTTTGAAGTCTTGAAGCTGTACTATTGCCTAAATAGCAATTGAGACTCACCATTGTATTATTTTATAAAGGAGATAATTTAAAATTTTAAAAATTTTATATATATATAATTTTGTAAACACACACACATACATATACATGTATACACATACACAGGACTAGAATCAGGGCCTTATCAAAGTCTATCTGTGACTCAATTTCTGAGGGCAATGACCAGAATGTTTTGTTCACCACTCTATCTCAGGATAGTAAACTCTTCATAAACCCAAGGAACTGACTTGCCATATCAGGCAGCATTTTGCATACATTTACTAAAAACTTCTTATTTTAATTGCCTATTTACATTTTTGTTTTGCATTATACTATTAGAATCTTAAGCCTGAGATTTGTGACTTGTTCACAAGTGTATGCCTCGTACTTAATAAGTACACCTTGCACATAGTAAATGCTCAGAATTGTTGTTGAATGACCATCCCAGCAGGCATTACTACTCCAGGCCATAGCTAGACATAGATGGCATAGTGATGTGATAGCCTTGTTCCTGGTGGTTTCTGACCCACTTAAAGATTTGGCTCTCTACTAGGCAGCAGCTTTGTCAGTCCATTTTTTTTTTATGGAGTGAATTATTTTGGTTAAATTATTTTATTTGTTATCAAATTATTTCAGATTAAATGTCACCTACTCTGTGAAATTTTGGCTGCCTTCTACTTCTGTCTTCCACAAGTGGAATGTATTCTCCCCTCACCATGTGTTCCTATGACACTAGTCAGCGTTTATCATACTTTATTGTGGTTATTTGATTATATGGCTGTATCTTACACTAACTTGCTACTCCTTTGAGGCTTTTTACTTTATCATTTTTTAATCTCCAGCCTTAACACAGGGTTGGACACATGTGTTGGTCTCCATAAGTGTTTGTCTAATTTAATTACAAAAGGACCAAAGACCTCATGGTTTGGGAAGAAGTGTGTTTTATAACCTTTTTTCTGTTAAACAGTATGATTGTGGGTCCTTGCCTATGGGTTAACAAGGGGATGTGGCCTTAAGGAAGCACATGGCTCTCAGCAGATAGAAATTCCCGGAGAGTACAATTGGGCCTTTCTTGGAAGGTGCCTGTCAGTCATAGAGTCTAAGACGCTTGAGAGTCACTGTTATGCTCTCAGTCCCCTTCTGAGCATCTGCTGTTGCACAGATTACCTCTTAACCAGAGAAGACCTGAGCGAAGCTAGACTTGGCATCTACTATGAATGAATCTGGCAAGAGACTGGCCAGTACCCTGTGAGCTTTTCTACCTCCATATGTTTCCATCTGTTTTTTCAAAGACCTATTTCCATCTTTCCCAAGGTGTTTTCTGGAACATTTGTTTCAGAGGATGTCAATAGTTGTTACTTAAAGAAAGCATTTCATGATTAAATAAATTTGAAGAATGAAGGGTAAATTAAAACAAAGCAAAGCAAACAAAACAAAAAAATTTAGTATTCTCAAATTAGGATTTTTCGGAGCCTGAAATATACAAATGAACACTGAATTTTCAAGGGAGATAATATGTAATGTCTTCCAAAATTTATTGAACCATGGAACCTTATTATTTTTAACTTTCATGACACAACTGTAGGAATACACTTTATGAAATATGAATGAATACCATTGAATTTTCCTTACTCTTAGGTACCCTCATCAAATGTTTCTCATATTCATATATGCAACTCTCCCTGCATGACTCAGATCCTGAGAGAAGCTCAGGAATATTTCCTCAATTGGCGCTAATGGCATTATAAGACATGGCACATGAATATTCTTTCTTAAATTAAGTTTTAAATGAATATGTCAACTCAAAAGCAATTGCTGCATGCACAAATAAAAAAGTTATGCTAACGTACAAATTCCAAATCTATTAGACTTTCAAATAATATTATATGTTATTATAGTGATTGTATGTTCTCCTTTTATTCCTTTGTCCTTTTCAGAATCAATTTGCAATATCCTTAAGTATATCCTTATCACATAGAAAAGTAGAAATTTAGAAATGTGAGGTGCAAATTAGCAAAGGTACAGCAATAAAAAATGCAGAATGGGCTTGTGGTAACGTGTGAAAAATAATTTTAGCTAAAATCCTAGCTTTCATCTAACTTCTCAGCACTCAGGAAAAGTTGATGAGTGATTTCAGAATCTAGCTCTGTGAACAGGGATACCTTACAATTATTATCCAAGATACTGTGTGATTCCACTTACATTTCATTACATGCAGTTCTTATGTATTGCTTTTGCTTGGCAAGAATGCATGTTCTTAAAATTCTGGAATTATTTAATATCACTGTGCTATATTTTAGAATTAATGGTGTACTAATACAATAAAATGGTTGATAGAACTAGGAAAATAAGAACACGACTAATTGTTAGATTTATTAAGCAAAACAGATATTGATAAGGAAAGATTGAGCCAAAACCCATGCCTTAGATATTACACAGATATATGCTTGAATGTGATAAGGTCAATGAAATTTATTGAGAATGTCAAAAGAGTTCATCTGTTAACTCATTAACAAGAGACTGGTGGTCTCTTTAAAATAAGATATATCCTCTCTTTAGTTGCTTCAAGTTGTGTTAAAAAGGAATAAAAATATTATTCTTCAATGTTACAATTTTAGAATTTGTCATAAATTAGTAATTTAATGTGTCAGTTTGGGATGCATAAAAATATTAATATAGTTCAAACCCCAAGTTAATAGAATAAACCTTGAAATTGACATGTTAGTATGTAATAGTGTATATTACTCTATTTCCTCAGGCTTACTAAACACCTATAATATATTAAATTTTAGTCATTTTCAGTTCAAAAATACTGGCCTTTTTTTTCAGAAATTTGCTTGAGGGCCGGCCCAGGGCTTAGCAGTTAAGTGCGCGCGCTCTGCCACTGGCACCCAGCTTGAGATGCCTGGCGCGCACCGACTCACCGCTTCTCCAGCCATGCTGAGGCCGCGTCCCACATACAGCAACTGGAAGGATGTGCAATTATGACATACAACTATCTACTGGTGCTTTGGGGAGAAAAAGGGAAAAAAAGGAGGAGGGTTGGCAATAGATGTTAGCTCGGGGCCGGTCTTCCTCAAAAAAAAAAAGAAATTTGCTTATGAATTTTGATTGTTGGCATCTGTATTTAGTGTGCAACTTCTCCACTGTCAGTGAGTATGAGGCAGAGCTGCTCATATCCACAGCTGGAATGTATCTGCTTCTATAAAAACGGAAAGTAGCTGCTGCAAGGAACATAAATTGTGCAATTGATTTGATTTTGCAAAGCAAACACATTCTTCGTGTTATGATTTAGCTTGCTAATTAGGCCTTGCATAATCAAAGGAACTTTGGAAGAAAATAATTCCAGATTAAGCTCAACTTCTACACTTTCTGCAATCTCCTTATAACATATTCCACATTTTCAAGATCAGTATATCTCAAACTGAATGCCTTGAACAACAAAAGGATGATTTGCAAATAATGTCCCTTTGGGTGACGTGTCCAGTGTCAGACTCCTATTACAAGTGAATAAAGGGAGAAGTCAAAAAGAAGAATATCAATTGATCTAGGACACCTGGGTCTCAAGAATGATACAAACCAAAAGCATTACACTTTTTCTTATTTTGTATCGGGTATCAGCAAACTTTTTCTGTAAAAGGCCATAGTAAATATTTTACGCTTAAATATACTCAATGATGCAACTACTCAAATTTTCCTTTTAGGAGGAAGCAACTATAGACAATATGTAAACAAATGCATGTGACTGCATCCCGATAAAACTTTATTTACAAAAACAGGTAATGGGTCAGATTTGCCAACCTTTGGTTTATTTAATTCTCAGAAATGAGAATCATTGATAAGCTATGTAGTAGTAGTAAATGTGACTTTATGTTGTCAAACCAACACTGTCATATGTATTTCGTATCTGATATAGGTTGTGTATAGACAGAATCTGCATATGGTATGTATATATGTATATGCAAATACATATGTATATGTGTATATACATATATACAGAGAGAGAGAGAAAGAGAGAATATGTACAGAACACATTTTATAAATCATGTGTGGGATAAGAGAGGAAAATGGAAAAGTATTATGGGACAAGCCAAATCTTGACTAACGATGGACTAAGAACAACTATATTAGCAAATTCATGAATTGTATTTGTTTATAATTTATACGTAGGTTTTTAATCAATCAATATAAATATGAGTATATATTATTAGCTGACAACTCTTCTGGTGTTAATGGAAATAAAAGAAGTAAATCATTCTTGCCTTTCAGAAGCTCACAATATATTTACACACATGCATATATTCTCATAGCTAGAAAAATTATAATATAAACAAATATATATGTATAATGTTATATATCACGTTATGTTATATATATAAATGCACGCATCAATTAACAATAGGGATACGTTCAGAGAAATGCATTGTTAGGCGATTTCATCATTGTGTGAACATTGTAGTGCACTTACACAAACCTAGATGGTATATTCTACTATACACCAAGGCTATATGGTACTAATCTTATGGGACCACCATCGTATATGCCATCCATCGTTGACCAAAATTATTATGTGGCACATGACTGTATAAATATATATGTATGTATCTATCACATTATCAGTACAGACAACAAATGTTATTGAAATTGGAAAGGAAGAGAGAGAATTATGAACTGTGCAGAGGTAATGAAAGGCCCTTAAAAAAACATAGGCTTTGAAATATGAGTAACATGGATTAGATTTACGTTAGGAGGAGGGAAATATTATTTTAGGTGGTGCAGGTAATGGGCAAGAAATTCCAAGCTGCGCTAACATGGGAGATAAGAATTTTAAACAGTAGGTTTGCAGTTGGAAAAAGAACCTTGAATATCGGATAAGAAAGTTTTGACTTTATTCTGTAACCAACGTAGACCCAGTTATTGATCAGAAAAGCAATTAGACGAAACTGCTTTTCACGGTGATTACTCCAACTGGGGTTGTAAAACGTGATGAACCCAGAAGGTGGCAGAAGACAGTGAGACTGAGTGGGAAGGTGGTTCCAAGATGAGTTGAGGATGATTGAAATAGTGTGGAGGCAATGCCAATGGAACTAAAAATACATATCGCTGAGCTAGTCTGAAGGAATTATCATAATAACACCTGGCATTTCATTTCCTTGATGCAAATTTACTATTATGAGCCAGGGAATAAGCTAAGCAGTGACATTTTTACTTGCATTCACATTTTATCTTACAAAAAAAAAAAAAAAAGAAACTTGCAAAATGATTGGGACGTTGACGTAAATTGTCTAGCATAACACATCAATAGGTGTTTAAGGAAAAACAGTCCCAACAATAACAAACAGTCTGGAATCAAACAAATTGGAGAAATGCTAGCAAATTTTTAAAAAGATGTGTGGGATATGAGGGGAAAATGGAAAAGTATTAGTCCATACTTTAAAGCAGGACTTGTTAGAGCTTTTAATATGCTGTTGTGTGTTGTGAGTCTCCATAGCAGGACTGCTTCTGGCTCAGCATCTTTGTATTACTTCCGTTACCTAGGATGTTCTTTGCTAAGGATCATCCCCTCACTTCATTCAGGACCCAGCTCAGATGTAACGTCCTCTGAAGCCTCCCCTAACCATATACCCTTTCTCAACTAGCCACTCTCCCCATTACTTTCTATCCCAGTGTTCTACTTTATTTTTTCACAGTTCTTAACACTATACAATGTTATTTATTTTTTGCTTTTCTATGATCTTTGGATGTAAATTCTTTGAGAATGGGGACCTTGCTTTACTTGGTCATTGCCGAATCTCTGGTGCTTACTATAGAACTTGGCCCATAGTAAGCACTCAATATACATTAGCTGAATGAATACATGAGTGAATAAATTTAAAAATAACTATGTATGTGAGTAGAATTAACCGTTTCCCATTACCACTGACACCACCAGGAGGCTAGGTTCTAATCACTTCTTAGATAGTTTAATGCAAGTAGCTCCTGTTTCTCTGGAGTTTCCAACCTCCATTTCAAATAGCGTTTACACACTAAAGAGAAACGAATCTTAGTGAAATACAGCTCCTCCTCTTCTGTGAGACAAACGTGGAATTCCTCATCCAGGAATTCAAAGCTCTCAGGAATCCCACTCTACTTCAGCCACCCAACGTCATTTCTGAAGACTACAAAATACCTGCTCTTCTCAGTCAGGCTTCTTTCTTGGGAACTCTGGGATTATTCTTGTCTTTGGGCTTTTACATGGACTGTTCCTAACATACAGAAGACACTTTCCATTCAAATCCATTCATCAAAATCCTGTGAAGCATTCATAGGCCATCTCACGTTACTTATCCTCCCTGAAATCTTCTCTGACCTATTATACGTTTTGTCTTCATCCTTGAGTTAAATATATTTTTTAACGTTTTCTGTTAATATGTTTTAGGATAACTCTACAAATGTTTTTTCTTTACAGCAAATTTAAGAACATCTCAAGGGAATCAATCTTTGGGAATTATAAGGAAAATACTTCTCTTATTCTCTGCAAGGAATCTACCACAATAAGGGGTGCTTATCTTTAACTACTTCTTAAATTCGATTGCAATTTAATTGTTAATTTTCTTTTGTTATGGTTATTAATTTGGGTTTTTTTAAATATATACACACACATTTCTAGGACCTCATTTAGATGCACATATAGGAAATTAAAAATGATTTCTGTTCCCCAAGTTAAAATGTCTAAGGAATACTCCTCTGTAAAGTCCTACCATTAAGAGAGCCCTTTGGGTCACAGCTGCATCTGGTTTATAGGATCCACCATGACTTGTATCTTTGCCTCTGTGCCCCATGGTGTGATCTACTTCATTTTGTATTGCTAGACACAAACTGATTGGTTTGCCCTTATTTGTTACCCTACAGCTAAGCCACATCATGTCACCTTGTGCCACAGCATGCTTTAGTCTTTTTTGTTTCTGCTCCACAAGCAGGAAAATGTATCACTTCCTCATATGTCACAGCTGTTTGACAGTTTTTTAACAATCTAGCCCCTGCACACACACTGCACAGTTGAGTTGTACCAAGTACTAGGGTAGTGATTACACACTGCCCTAGTATTCTTTAATCCCATATTGGGCCCTCTATTGCCATTTTATTGTACACAAGTCTTATAACTCTCTGAATGTTGTATTTCAAAGGAGAAGTTTAATCAACACCTTCTGAGTCACACATTATGGATCATCTCCTCCCCATTACATCTTTAGTTTGGTGTCCCTGCTCTGTCAAAGATGCTTGTTTAAGGTTTGTTCTTTCTAGTTTTTTGTAACAATAAATCAATTCTCCCATATAGCAACATTTAGTGCCTTTAGATTACTAGTAAAATTATGAATGCTAGATTCCTCTGTTGAGCCTATATATGTTTTATTCTTACTTTCATGGTTTGTGGTTGCTTGTATTTTTACAGACATATTTTAAAAAGAAATCATGTCACATCTCCTCAATCACTGCACCAAGCAAGTTTCATTACTTGCTTACATCACTGGATATATTTACTACTCTCAATTAAATAGGGCAGGATGTGCTGTATATACACACTTTAATTCACTTAATGACAGAGAATGATTGAACAGGGCTCCACTAATTCTGTTTTCATGGAATAGCTTTTGGGCTTTAGAGTATTTCTCTAAAGAGCCAAACTGCTTCCAGAGCTAGGAGCTCAGACCTATTCTTGATACCAATCTTTGAAACTTATGGATATAATTGAGAGATCTTTATAGTGCTCTTCAGTTTTTCCTGTATAGCAAATATTCCACTTTCTCTTTCACACCATTTGCTCAACCGGCATTGTGAATCTGGAACAATATAAGAACTAGAAAGTAAGAATAGAGATATATAGACTAAACATCCATGTAGTGGAATAGTTACTCCACTCAGTTTCTCCAGAAGAAACTCAGCCAAGATTTTTCTGGGGATGAAAATCAAAAAAATGGTGGCATAAGCTGGTAAGCCACACAATAATATAGAAAAGGAGACTGAAATACTTCAGCAGTTGTTTTCTCCTTCGTTTACATATTTTACTCTGAAAATTTTCAGACAAGAGAATATATAAACAATATAGTGAACACACCAGCCAGTATAAGTATAGAGTATAATCCTCTCTTATTTCATATTCTCCTTATCCTTCAGAAGGAAACACCAACCTAAATTTTTGTCTGTATTTCCCAAGCACATTTTATTCTTTTACTATCCATAAGAAATAATGTTTTCATTCAATATAGTTTGGGAAATTCATCAGTGTCAATATATGTGGCTCTAGATCATTTATTTGCACTGCTATCTAGTATTATATTATATAAATGTGCTACACTTACTGATGGCTCTTATACCATTGCTACTATGCTTGCCTCCTTGTGCAAAGTTTCTCTAAACCATATACCTAGAAGTGGAATTTCATAGGCTACGTTCATTTTTGATTTATCAGATAGTGCATAGTCAACTTTATCTCAAAGGAGGCTGTACCAAATATATTCTCGTCAGCAGTGTAGTTGTCACTTATCCATTTTTTTGAATCATTTTTTTTGACCAATTTGGTGTTAAATTATATATGATTGTGGTTTCAGTTTGGATTTCCTTTATTATTAGTGCAACTGATAATCTTTTCATAATATTTTTGGGTTATCTCTTCCATCAAAATGTATCTTTTGCCCACGTTTCCCTAGATTTTGTCTTTTTGTTATTAATTTGAAGATGGTTTTCCTACAGTCTATGCACTCATCCTTTGTCAATTACATGCATTGCAACATCTTTTCCCTGTGTCCGCCTTGTATTTATCACATTTCATAAATAGAAGTTTTTTTGTGTGTGTGAGGAAGATCAGTCCTGAGCTAACATCTATTGCCAATCCTCCTCCTTTTTTCCCTTTTTATCCCCATAGCCCCAGTAGATATTTGTATGTCATAGTTGCACATCCTTCTATTTGCTGTAGGTGGGACATGGTCTCAGCATGGCTGGACAAGCAGTGTGTCATGAGTGCCTGGGATACTAACCTGGGCCGCCAGTAGCGGAGCATGCGCACTTAACCGCTAAGCCACAGGGCTGGCCCCCAGAAGTTTTTAATCTTAATGCAACAAAATTGCATTGAAAAAAGAACTGTTTTTTCTTTCATGGTTACTGCTTACTTTCTTGCGTCCTAAGAAATCCTTTCCTAACAAAAGCTATTGTAATATTTTTCTACGAATTTTGGTTTTCATGTTTATATTTTTAATCAACCTGCAATTTGTGTGTGTGTGTGTGTGTGTGTGTGTGTGTGTGTGGTGTGTGTGTGTGTTGCAAGGTAGAAAGCTAATTGTATTTTCTTTTCTATCTGATTAACCAATTGACTAACCCCCACTTTTTGCTAAATAGTTCATGCTCTCTTCTTAATCTGTAATGCTTCTGCTGTCGTAAATCAAATTTTCATAGATGCATGGTTATGATTTGCTCATAATAAATTTTAGTATCTTGGTAACTGGAAACTCTCATCACGTTTTATTCTTTTTCAAGATTGAGTTGTCTATTCTTGGCCATCTCCTCTTCCAAATAAATTTTTTTTTTAATTTAACCTGTCAAGCTCATGAACAACCTGCTCAGAATTTTGATTTGTATTGCACTGAGAAATAATTGTCACATCTAAGATAATGAGTGCTGCTACCCATTGATATGATATATCTCTACATTGTTTTTTTAGGTATTTTTAATGCCTTTAAATAAAGTGTTATCTTTTCCATACAGATGTCGAGCATCATTTGCATTTATATCCACATATTTTTATATTTGTTTCTACTGTAAGTAAACTTAAAAATTATATTTTCTAAACATCGTGTGGAAAAGCTGCTGAGTCTCCTTCACCTTCTATGCAGCCACCTGGCCGGATTCTCACTCTTCTCATATTCTTTCCAGATTCTGTTGAGCCTTTTATGTGGATAACAATCTGTGGATGACCATAGTTCTTCTTCATTTGTAATCTGTACTCTCCTTCTCTACTCCCCTTTCTTTTATGCTCACAGAGCCTTCAATCCCAGGTAGAATTAAGGTGGTGACAATAGACCTGGTTGTCTTACTCTTGACTTTAAAAGAAATGCTTATAAATTTTGCCAGTGACACTCTTTAATTTTAAGTAGTTTTCCTTTATCAGAGTGCTAGATTTATAATCTCGTCCCAGGTTAATAGAAATGTATTATTATTATTTTTATCATTAATGGTTAGTATTAATGAGTATTTAATTTTATCAAATGCTTTTCATCAGTCTAGTGGGATGGCCATATTGCTATTTGCTTCAATATCAATGTGGAGAATTACGATGACAGATTTTGTCATGTTAGACCATTTTTACATTGCTGGGATAAACCTATATTTGTTTGCCATATTAATTTCTTATATATATTGTTAGAATAAATTTAGTAATACTCATTTCATATTTTTGTATGTCTTTACAAATTAGTTTTACCTATAACTTTCTTCTCATGTCTTCGGCTGGTAAAGTCATCAAGATCACACTAATCTCATAAAGAATTTGAGAATATTATTTCTCTTTATCTAATCTATACTATTAGGTCTCTCTGTAATCTGGATGTTTGTTAGAATTCATTTGTAAAACAATTAGGCCTAGGAATTTAATATTTTAGAGTATTTGATGGGTAGATTTATAGTTAGATTTATCTGATTAAATTTCCTTAATGATCCAAAACAAATCCAGATTTTCTATTTCTTTTCTAGTCATTATTAAATGTTACTTTTTTTTAAAGGAAATTGACTATTTCATATGTTTTAAAATTTAAGGGCCTACAGTTTTTCCTGATGTTGGCTTTAATATATGTATTTTTTTAATTGAGGTAGCATTGGTTTATAACATTATGTAAATTTCAGGTGTACATCATTATATTTTGATTTCTGTGTAGAATACAATGTGTTCACTACCCAAAGACTAATTACCATCCGCCACCATACACATGTGCCCTATCATCCCTTTCTTTCTCCCCTCTGTCCTTCCCCTCTAGTAACCACCAATCTAATCTCTGTATCTATGTGTTTGTTTGTTGTTGTCTTTGTTGTTTTTATCTTCTACTTGTGAGTGAAATCATAACAGTATTTGACCTTCTCTGCCTGATTTATTTCGATTAGCATAATACCCTCAAGGTCCATCCTTGTTTTTGCAAATGGCAAGATTTCATTTTTTGTGGCTGAGTAGTATTTCATTGTGTATGTGTACCACATCCTGTTTATCCATTCATCTGTTGATGGGCATTTAGTTTGTTTCCAAGTCTTGCCTGTTGTGAATAATGCTGCAGTGAACATAGGGGTGCATGTATCTTCACACATTCATGTGTTCATGTTCTTTGGATAAATACCCAGAAGTGGAATAGCTGGGTCATATGGTAGTTCTATTCTTAATTTTTTGAGGAATCTCCATAATGTTTTCGAAAGTGGCTGCAACAATTTGCGCTCCCACCAGCAGTATATGAGAGTTCCGTTTTCTCCACATCCTCTCCAACACTTGTTATTTCTTGTCTTGTTAATTATAGCCATTCTGATGGGCATGAGGTGATATCTCATTGTAGTTTTGATTTGCATTTTCCTAATAATTAGTGATGTTGAACATCTTTTCGTGTGCCTGTTGGCGATCTGTACATCTTCTTTGGAAAAATGTCTGTTCATATCCTCTGCCCATTTTTTAATTGGGTTGTTTTTTACTGTTGTTGTTGAGTT
The DNA here is from genome assembly GCF_057802395.1 of Ceratotherium simum simum. Taxonomy (NCBI): domain Eukaryota; kingdom Metazoa; phylum Chordata; class Mammalia; order Perissodactyla; family Rhinocerotidae; genus Ceratotherium; species Ceratotherium simum. Next base: position 41,359,671 of record NC_141924.1, read on the forward strand.
GTATGAGTGCTTTATATATTTTGGATATTAACCCCTTATCAGATATATGATTTGCAAATATCTTCTCCCAGTTGTGAGGTTGTCTTTTCATTTTGTTGATGGTTCCCTTTGCTGTAATACTTTTACTCTCTATTCTATCTGTAATCATTTTTCCCTTTTCATTTTTACTAATATTTGTTCATATCTTTTCTCTTTTCCCTTGACCATTCCTGTCAAAAATTTGTCTATTATATCAGTCTTTTTTATTTTTAAATAAACTTATGGCTTTACTGATCTTCTCTAATATTTGTTTTTATCTTTATTTTTCCAGTTCCTTCACTTTATTTGGATTTATTTTGTTGCTTTGTTTCTAAGTTCTTCGGTTGGATACTTACCCTAATAATCTTACCCAATGCAAGTGGTTAGGTGTGTGGTTTCTTCATGTACCACTTCAGCTTTTTTCATAGGTTTGATATATAGTGTTGTAGAATTCAAATTATTTTCTAATTTTTATAATACTGCTTCTTTGTAGTGTGTTTTTAAATTTCCAGTTGCTCTTTTTATTTTCTTTTGTTATTGGTGTCTCATTTGTTGCATTCTGTTCAGAGGAAAAGTAATTGTTTTGCACTGTTTCCTATGTACTGGAGAAGAATATATTTTTTAGTTGTTGGATACGTTTCTCTTTTTGTTTATTTTGTTATATCCTGTGTAATTTTTTCAGATTAATTTTTCCAGTTCACTAATTCTATTTTCAGCTAAGTCGCATGCGTTTTAATTTATCCACTAAGTTTTAATTTGAAAAATTATAGTTTTCATTGCTACAAATTCTTTTTTGTTCTTTTCAGATACACCTTGCTTACATTTGTGATTTCTTTTTTCTGTATAGTTTTAATAAATGTTTTATACTCTTTTCCTGATATTTCCAATTATATGATATTCTTGCAAGTTTGACTATACTGTCTGTTGCTTCGATGACTCCTATTCATGATGGGTTATTTCTTTATGTGCTCTGTAATTTTGGTTTATGAATCCATGTTTCATGGGGCTTTGACTGTGCAAATTCTTTAAGACCTGGATGTGTCCTTCAAGCAGGAATTCACTTTTGCTTCTGCCACATAAGTCTGGGGGCTACAAACTTGTGACCACTGCAATTTATTCATTTTTTCTCATTTTCTGTACCTTGTAGGTAATATAAATGCAAACCTCAAACTTGCATAAGAACAGTACTGCAGATTTTAATTCTCAGGAACTTCCTTTTTTCCACACTGCAGATCAACACAGACTTGTTTACTTGTCACTTCCTTAGGGCAATAAATAGGTTTTCTTCAGTCTTCCTTTTCACTGCGGCTGTAGTCTTTCAAGGGTCCCAGGTTTGTGTGGGGACCTTGGTTCTTTATCCTCGCACAGCCCAAGACTTTTGTTTTGAGTCTGAGTGGCCTTTACCATCCTAGGTTCTAGGTTTTTGAGATCTGTAAAGGCCCTTGGGGCAGATATAGCCTCAGTTTCAATTGACAACTGGTTTCCTGACTCTGATTTTGAACCCTGGGTATTTTCCTTTACTTTCATGTAAACTCAGCTGTGCATATGAAAGATTGTTTGTTATATTTTATAGAGTATTTCTAAATGTTTTATAGAGAGAATAATTTTTTTTTAGCCTGCCATATTACCGAGGATTAAAAAAAACCTGTCTTTTGAAGTTCTCAGAATGTGGGCTTTAGACCTAACATCCACTTATGAGAATAAAATAAAGGCATTTTCACTCTAACTCAAACACTAATGATAACAAAATAATAACAATAACAATAAAACCCACAAAACCTCAAACTTCATAGGTTCCCCCCTCTTTAAACAAACAAACATATAAATAACTCATCAATTAATTATATTTGTTTTATTATCTATTTTTATTTCTCTGGAATCAAAGATGTTACTATTATCATATTGTAAATTTACTTCCGAGAAAATAATCTTCTTCTCCAATAATCTGCTTGATATTCAGGCAATGATTGATTACCTAGTTGCCTTTGTCTTCTTGAGGCACTTTTGAAATAATTTACTCTTACATCCACCAAGATATGTAATACATAGTTCTACTTTGAGTCATATCCTGAAAATCAATTGATCAATTTCCTGATTAGATTCTTATACCTAATGTCTAATAAACTAATAAAACCAAAACAAGCAATGTTACAAATGACAAGGATTAAATTTATTTCTTATGCTTATTTTCAAAGACCACTGTTGCAACTATTGTTTACTTCTTTGATTTTAGACAATCTAGCCAATGTGACAAAGTGCTTGAAGTGAAATTTCCCATCCTCAGGCATGAAAAGATTTTATTGGACACAGTGATCTTTTCCAGCCTCTACCTACTTACTAGATCATAAAGATGCATGGAGATGCTATATTTGACTATCCACTGATCCACTGGGAATGTATAAGAAATTTGAATGGAAATTTATTTTATTAGAGGAGAGAACAGCATCAGATTTAGTTAGTAGAAAAAAGTCAAGGAAATGAAATTATAGAAAGCAGCACAGGTCACCAAAGTATTGTAGGGAAAAGGTAAAATAAATAGAGTAATTATAGAAAGTTCGAATTCTTGCAGTTGAAATAATGGGGCAAAAAGCACAGTTTAGCCAAGAAGAGTTAAGGTTTTAGCTACTGCTAAAGAAAGTAGCTATGCCTTTTGGTTGTCTCAGCAATTGAACTAGTCACTATTTCAAGGATATCTTAATGAGAATACTCATATAAAACTGAGGAATATGGTTGTTTCCATCTCTTAGGGCAAGCATTGGCAAACCATGGTCCATGGGACAAATCTGGCCTGTGGCCTGTCTTTGTAAATAAAGGTATATTGGAACACAGCCACTCTCATTCACTTAGGTATTGTCTATTGAGGCATTCGTACTAAAAATGGCAGAGGTGAAAAGTTGTGACAGAGACCATCTGGCTTGCAAAGTGTAAAATAGTTACTATTTAGCCCTTTACAGAAAAAGTTTGCCAACTCTTAGCTTAAGGAATGCCTGTGGAAGACTTTGGGAGGATTTTTACTTTCAGGCAAAGACAAGTTATGTGTGAAAGAGTTAAATTGCACTGGTTTGATCCAGAGATGATTAGATAACCATTAACATTTCTTGAACTTATTGTTGATAATAAACACTCAGTTATGTGTTCTATACCTCAACATCATTGTTATGGGAAAGTTTCCACTTTCCCTGGCTGGGGAAGAAAAAGGAAGGAACTATAAGGGGGCAGTGCAGTTCTTATTTGACTGCTAATGTCATAACCTGGTTTCAAGTTGTACGACCCTGGCCAGTGTTTAAACTGACTCTCTCATCTGGAGCATTTTTGTATGTTCTTCAGAAATCCCCCTTTGCTGGGGCCATCTTTTCTGCATTTCCCTTGACACAAGTGATGTATATCAGCTCATTTTTTAGTGTTTCTACAGTCAGTAGACATCTTGCAACGTTAGTTAGGTTTCTTCTTCTTTGTACAGGATCAAATATAACCCATGCTGCTGTGCTCACTTATATAGCAACAATTGGTCTATGCATTATTTTCCACAACCTGATCATAATGCAGCAGCAACTTTTACTTACCTTCTGTGATCAAATCCGCCATCTCTGGCTATTGAGATTCTCCAAATGGGACTCAGGAGACAAATGTTTCCTGAGTTAATCCTATAGAAGCCATTCTTTCTTTCTAGGCTTTTGGTGATGGGTCAATAGCTATACCCCTTTACCTTCTGGGAGTGGGCCTCAGAGCATAGCTTGCAAGAAAGAAATCCTTCTTCCAAAAATAACCCTTTCATTCTCAATTATTTTATAACCTCGGTATATGTGAGGAGTTAACAGTATTTAACTAGTTCTTGGAAAATAATTTTAAAATTTATGTATAATGATCTATCTCTGCTACCTGATAGCTGTCAAACCATGGTGGCTCCGACAAAACTGGATGAGTCTCATTTACACACACCATTCTGGGTGCAGAGCTCATGTCAATCCAGACCTCCAACTTATTGCCACGGTTGCTGATGATGTTGTAAGTTAGGAACTGCCTTCTGACGTGGCTGTGTTCTTTGAAAAGTACCTATGATGTAATATAATCGTGAGGATTTAAAGAGATAACATGTATAAAAACTACTTCTACAATGCCTGGCATGGAGAAGAGATTTAATAAATGCATATTCCTTTCCCTAATGCACAAAATGATTAATATACCAAACAATTTTATCAAAAGCCTCAAATTTACAATTTGTCAGCTGAATTCCCTGCATGATGATAACTAGCTAGAGCTTGGTACCAGAAACCCCCTTTTGACAAGGCCTTTCCTCTCAGGTCACTAGAGTTTCCACAAATACGCCTTACACATTTTGGCCAGTCCAGATATGTATTTACATTCAAAAACTTTGTCCTATAAAATAAGATCCAAAATTCCTTTTCTCTCTGTTCACTAATAGAATCACCATAGCAATGTACATGAATATATAGCGTGGTTCCCTGAATCCCCAACCACAACCTGTTCCTAGCTACCTCTGGCCTCGTTCCTTGCCTCTTCTCTATCTTTCTCTCTGCTCTGGCCACATTGGCCTCTGCTATTCCTTGAACATAGAAAGTCAGAACGATTTCAGGACTTCTCAACTGCTAGTCTCTCTGAATAGAAAACACTTCTCTCAGATATCTGCCTAGTTGGTCTCAACACTTCTTTAGGTTCATGCTGAAACAGAAGCGTCACCTTCACAGACAGGCTTCCCTGACGACACTGTCTAAAATAGTTCTCCCTACTAATCTCTCTTCTAATACCCTGCTTTATTTTTCTTCATGGTAGTTATTACTATTTTATCTTACATTATGTGAATTTATTTATTTATTGTTGACTATGGTCCTCAATAGTATGTAAGCTCCACAAAAACAGGCTGCTATGGTCAGTAGCTGGAAAAGCCCATGGAACCTAACAAGCACTCCATATGTATTTGTTGTTGTTGTTTATTGAAATAATTAACATATAACATATTAGTTTTAGGTGTACAACACAATGATTTGATACATGTATATACTATAAAATGATCACCACAATAAGGTTAGTTTACATCTATCACCACACATAGTCACAATTTTTTTTCTTGTGATGAGAACTTTTAAGATTTACTCTCTTAGCAACGTTCAAATACACAATGTAGTATTATTAACTATCGTCACCATGCTGTACATTACATTCCTAGGACTTATTTATCTTATAACTGGAAATTTGTACCTTTTGACCATCTTCACCCACTTCCCCCATCCCCCACCCCTCACTTCTGGCAACCACCAATCTGTTTTCTGTATCTATGAATTCAGGGTTTTTTTTAGATTCCACATGTAAGTGAGATTATAAATTACATGTCTTTCTCTGTCTGATTTATTTCACTTAGCATAATACCCTTGAGCTCCATCCATGTTGTTACAAATGGCAGGATTTCCTTTTTTATGGCTGAATTATATTCATTGTATATATCCACTACATTTTCTTTATCCATTCATCTGTTGATAGACACTTAGGTTGTTCTATTTGTTGATTAACCAGCATTAGGAACACTTCAGTGAATAATACAGAGCCAACATCAGAGTATGTGGTGTTTGTGATGGGGTGGCAGTAGTGGGTATTGTGACTCATGAGTCGGTACTCAAGTCACGTGAATTCAAAAGATGAACCTTGGACACAGTTCCCTTCTTAACTTTTAATGAGGTCTAAAGTAAGGCAAAGAAGGAAGCTTTTCACTACTATGATGGTTAATTTTACGTGTCAACTTGGCTGAGCCGTAGTGCCCAGATATTTGGTCAAACATTATTCTGGCTGTTTCTGTGAGGATGTTTTTTGGTTGAGATTAACATTTAAATTGGTAGACTTTGAATAAAGCAGATTGCCCTCCATAATGTAGATGGGCCTAATTCAATCAGTTGAAGACTGTAATAGAACAAAGGAAAAAAAGAAGGAATTCTGCCAGCAGACTGCCTTTGGACTTGAACTCCACATTGGCCTTTCTCTGGGTCTCCACCTACTAGACCACCCTGTAGATTTTGGATTTGCCAACCTCCATAACTGTATGAGCCAATAGCTTAAAATCTCTCTCCCTTTCTCCCTCTCTCTCTCTCTCTCTATGTATATATGTATATACACACACACCTATTCATTCTGTTTCTCTGGAGATCCCTGACCAATATAACTTCCAAAATGAGGCCATCAACTTAAATACCTAAAACTAACATTTAAGCCAAAAACTCATATATTTATGCTCTGCAGTTCATCTGAGACTTAACCACTCTTGAAGTTGGCCTGCAGATGACAAAACAAATTAAGGGGAAAAAAATAAAAGAATCAAACTATGTTAATAAAAATAAGTCTGTCCATCCATATAGACTAAAGAGTCTATATCCTAAAACTCTGACTTTTCAATGTAAGCTTTTACTTGTCTTAAAATAATTTACTCAATAATATAATAATCATAGCAGCTGTAATTTTGTGTTATATTATATATTACCTGGTGTAGGAATCTGGTCCTAAGCTGGCCTAGAGAGTCTGCTACGCAGAACTTGAGAAAAGAGAGAGAAGGCCTCCTCCAACTGAAGATGAATTAGCCCTGGCTCTCCAACTACAACATCAGCAGGGATCCAGGTAATGAACAAGATAAAAGACCACAAATACACTGGGAAGCAAGGTAGCTTGGTCTGAAGAGTGAATGTTGGACTAACTTCTCCCTCCATCTGCATTCTCAGAGGAGGCAGGGGCAGAAATGCACAAGGAGCATGTCTGCCCTAAAGATCTGGACTTTACTCAGTGCTCCATCCCATGAAAGCTGCCAGTGGGCAGTGCAAATGGGAAAGCTGCACATGGGGTGACCTCACTCCAGTGTAAGTATGATGCAATCAGTGTCTCAAATTCTCATCAACTACGTTAAACAGTTTCTCCTCTCCTGGGGATGAGCTGGAAAAAGGAAAATACTCTCTTCTACAGAACATACATGGATGAAAATGCAGAGAGAGGAAAACAATGAGCAAGTACTAAAACATGGAAATTCCGCATAATCACAAGGAATGATGAGGGAAAAAAGCCATTCAGTTGTCATGGACGTAAGGGATGAACCAGAAATATTGTGCCTTGGACAAAAGAGAGTTTAATGAAGAAGAAATGATGAATAGTCAGGAATGTTACTGGAAGACTGAGGATAATGAGAAAAGGGCATTGAGTGGGTGATTATATGTCTAAATTTTATGACCCATGGAGGTTCATAATATTTATTTAGTTTCTGAGACCATCAGGTAAATTCTAAGTAATTCTATAACATGCAATGCTTAGCATGACATCTATTTAGAGGAATCAAATTTCTGAAATAACCTTACATTCAGCAAACCTGCCCACGACAGAGAAAAATGATTGTGCTAACATGGAGTTAAGGTCGAGGTTTTTAAGAACCACATTTATATTCTGACATTCCACAAAATTTTTTTATTTCTTTATATTAATGAGATTCTTAATCTTGTTTCATCCTTCCCAGAAATTCCTAGTGTGTCTTTCGTGTGGTTACACACAGGTTAAGATGAGGCTGCTTCTTTCAGAAGGCTTTACCTGACTTTCTTCTACACTCACATAACACTTTGGTCTTAACTCCAGAATTTAAGTATTCCCCCAAATTGGAACAGTTTATTTTCCATTTTTGGACTCAGAATTTAGCAATGTTCCTGACATATAGTAATTAAGGAAGAAACATTTATTGAATAAACAAAAGAATGAATGCTGGTCAAGTCATAGGAAAACAAATATTAAAAAATGCTACCACTGTTATATTTTGACTCTAGTTTGAGGCATCGAACTTAGAGAAGTAAAATTCCCAGTGCAGAACATATATTTAAAAATAGTACAAAGTATGAATTGAACAGAAGTATTCAGAATCAAAATTAATAGGACTATGGTTAGTCAGGGAAGGCTTCCTGAGGCAAGCCAATTGCAAAGCTGGTCTAAGAGAATTCAACAAGCATGACACGGAAGTGTATGTGGGATTGTGTAGCTTTGGGAATAAGGAGAACACTCAAGGCTGGAGGAGAATGAGGAATAAAAGCTTAAAACCAGTTTCTAGAAAAAAATTATTCAGAGAAAAGCAAGCCAATCTATTCGAATGGATTGAAAACGGCCTGTTTGCTGGTGCAATAGAGGCAAGGATCAGTTGGAGAGGACCACTGGGGATGCCAGGCTGAAGGGTTTGGATTTTATGTGGTAGACACCAGGGTGCTCTTCCCTAAGGGTCCTTGAGTAGGAATGACATGATGAAAATGGTGCTTGAGAAAGATTATTCGTGCAGCAGGGGGTCAATAGCTTAATACTATAAAAGGGAACATTTACACCTAACACATTCACCAAAACATTCCGCTTGGCCACCCTAACAGGCCTCAGTGATTACAAGAGACTACTTTGACAGGCCCTGCACTTTTGGTGGCGTATTTCATTCAGGCTCTTTGCCGAGGGATTTCTTGCCCCTTTCTTTTCTCTTTGTACTTTAACAAATGCCCTGCCACTGGCAAAATTAGAAACCACAGTCATTTGTTTTCTGCGGCCTGTGGCAGATGGATGAAAACAGTTGCATTTTAAGCTACTGCTCTGTGTTTCCTTGACGGTGACTTCAGCTGTGACAGGGGCATTAACCTTAGGGGTGAGGAAACAATTCTTACTTCATGCTCTCTCAGTTCAGAGCTTCTCCTCAGCAGGGAGAAAACAAATCACGTACCTTATTTGAAGCAATTTTGTGATTTATCCACCGGGTACTGACCTACAATCAAGTGAACTTTGCTTAAGACCTCCGAATGGATTTTTAACGGCTGCTTGGGGCGAAGGGAGACACGTTCATGCAGCCACCTTCTCAAAAGAAAATTTCTCTAAAAAAAATTGTCCCAAAACCCATGGAGCACACTACATTTTTAACCTTATATTGGCTTGTACTTAGTTTCCAAAATAGAGCAAAATCACAGCTTATTTCTTAAAAACAAGTGCCAGTAATATAAACAAACCAAATACAGTGAAGAGAAGACTCTGTGACTTCAGTTTTCTCAAAATTTATCTGATAGACTTAAACACTATTGTGATTTTATAAATGGAGACTAAAAATTAACCAGTGCTAAATTGTTTTCCATACCTGCCCAAATGAATCTTACTAGAGAATTTGAACTGGAGATGTTTTAAGAAACTCGCACCTTGGTTGTGGATTAAGTTATCAGATTATGATACAAACTATATTGTCTGCTTCACTGACAATTTATTTGGCTGAAACTGAATCAAATTTGAATGAATCAAATTGATTAATTTAATGATGAATCAAATTTTTACTAATAAATTTTAAATGGGAATATATTGCATCCTACATTGCTCTCCAAAACAATGGTTTACCACCTTCTGGAATTGTACCAATCTAATACTCTTTAATCTCATGTCAATTTTTTCTTCTTCTCTACCAAAAAAAAAAATTGAATTGAATTAAAAGTAACATTATTTTGAACTTAAAAAAACTTTTGCTGCTTTGAGGATGGAGACCTTTCAGGATGTCATATTACAATGTTGGATATCAGAGCCACTGAGAAGTGGTATAGCCACTTCACAGCAAGATGTTTCTGGGCAATGTGTCAGAGGCTGTCATTTTAAGAAGGTGTGATGTGGATTGGAGCCTGGCGGGCAGCAGATGAAGAAGGAAGCAGCTAAGACAGTGAGAAGTGACAGCCGTGTAATCCAGGATGTGATTGCTTTTCCACATTCTCAGTGGTAAATTTTATGATCGCCTGAGTGACTGGCTAAAGTCCTGGATAAATGAAGACTTAACAAGAGCAGAGAGACTATATGTAGAAGGAAGACCTCACTCTTAACAATGCCAGAACGAATTGTTCATGTCCAGGAGTTCGGGCCACAGGCGTAAGAACTGGCATGGAATCTTGGAAGTAATAATAATAGGTAACAATTATTTATTGCTTACTAGCTGCCAGATATTGTTCTAATTGCTTCACATGGGTTATACTTCAATTCTTATAACCAACTTATGAGGTAGATATTTTATTAGCATCAGTTTTTTTAGATAAAGAAACTGAGGTACAGAGAAATTAAGTAACTTATCCTAAGATCATATGACTATTAAGGAATGGAGAAGTCTGTGAAACTAAATATTACAAAAATAAAACATACATATTAAAAAGAATTATATATGTGTGTGTTTATGCATGTATATGTATATCAAAATAGAATAATATTTGAAATGCATTGAAGGAAAAAAGAAATAAGAGAAATTGATATACAGTACGATGATATTTATGTACCAAATACATATATTTAAATACATAGAAAGATAAACATTCTTTCGTAAAGTAGCAAAATTCTTGGCTGAACTCTCTCCTGCTGTTGGGTGGAAAGCAGAACTTCAAGCAAAGAACTTGGATGATGAGCTGAGGAGATTTCCTAGCAAAGGGTTGGAGATGCAGCTTGGTTTCGCCTTGTTGCTTACAGTAAATGTGAGAGAAAAGAGACAAGTTTAAAAAGGAACTGTTAAACAGAAAGGAAACAGAACTTGATGATTTGGAAAATTCTCAGTCTATCCAGATAGTGTGATCTGAAATAGGGGCAAGGTATGGCTGTAGAAACTTTTTCTGGAGAGTTTAAGTGTGCGACTCCTGGATCCAATCAACCACTTAAGCAGAAATACTGCCAGCTTGGACTGAAGGGGACAGATATGGGAAGAAATGAAGAAGGCTGTCAGACTTCTATGATTCTATAGGTGGGAAATGGGCCAATAGAGCTAGTCGGCTGTGAACATGTGTTATCCTTCAAGAAAAGGAAAGAATGACTCTAAGGGTGGCTCAGAGGCCAGCAGGCTGCTGCTGCCAACATGCGCCAAACGGGGCATGTCCAGGGTGCTGGACTGCCTGCTCTGTTAGAGAGCATAGGGCTGCCACTGAGGACCCAGCAGAAAGGGCCACCTTCAAAACTCAATTGAAAAATAGGCATGATATTTGAATAGAGATATCACCTAAGACATTCAGATGGCAAATATAAACATGGAAAGATACTCAATATTATTAGTTGTTAAAAAAATGCTAATCAAAACCACAATGAGACTTCACTACAAGGTTTCTAGCACAACTGAAACTAAAAAGATGGCCCATACCAAAAGTTGGTGAGGGTGTGAATGCACTGGAAATTGATAAACTGCTAGTGAGAATATAAAATGCTACAACAACTCTGGAAAGACATTTGGCAATTTTTATTTAAAAAGTTATACATAACACCCACCATATGATCCAGCCATTCCACTCCTAGGAATTTACCCAAGAGAAAAAAAGCACACATCCATGCAAGGATTTGTACGTGAATGTTCATAGCAGCTTTATTTGTAATAGGCCCAAACTGGAAACAACTCAGATGTCCATCAATAGATGAATAGATAAATAAACTGTGGTATATCCATATAATGGAATACTACTCACCAATAAAAAAGAATGAATTATGATACATACTATGACATGGATTAATCTCAGAATAATTACACAGAGTGAAAAAAAGCAAAGAGTACATATCTATAAAATTCCATTTATATAAAACCATAGAGAATGAGAATTACAGTGACAGAAAGCAGAAAAATGGTTGCTTGGTGATGGGCAGCAATGGGCATGTATTATAAACGGGTAAGAGAAAACTTTTGAGGGTGATTAATTTGTCTATTGTCTTGATTGTAGTGATGGTTTCATGGATACATACGTTTATCAAAATGTATCAGTTTGAAAACTTTAAATAGATGCAGTATAAAGTTTATCAGTTACACCTCAATAAAGCTTTTGAAAAAATGATCAGGATAATTTTCTCAGCTCACTAAATATTTTTCCAAATATTCTGCATAATATATTACCATATGGATATACCATAATTTATATAACCATTCTCCTGGCTATTTAAAAATATTTTTATTTAGTATTTTTCATTAATATAATGAACAACAAAATATACAAAAGAGATTGCTTTTTATATTTAGAGAATCTCGCAGAGTTTTTTACAACAAACATAGAAAAATAGCTATATATTTTTGTTTAGAGGTCATTTTTCTCAATAAATGTTTTTAAAATCTTTGTTAGTGCTGCTTAAAAGTAAAGCGTAATGATACAGACATTTGAGAAATATTTGTCAAGTAGTTATGTGTCGTGGAGATTGCTAGCATGAACTTAGGTCTATGTTCTAGTCTCCTTCTTGGCATAATTTACAACTATATTTCTAAATGTTCTTTTTATTTATTTATTTATTTATATTGAGATGACATAGGTTTATAGTATTGTATAAGTTCCAGGTGTACATCACTATATTTTGCTTTCTTTGTAGACAACATCATGCTTATCCCTCAAAGACTAATTACCATCTGTCACCATACACATATGCCCTATCTAAATCGTCTTAAAGTTTTAGGTGAGGACACATGATTAGGTTTTGTGACCAATGGATTGCCACAAACAAAAGTGATGTATGCCGTCTTCAGGCCTGGTCCACAAACATCTCCTAATATGATCCTTCCATGCTCTCTTTCCTGGTTTGCTGCCTGGATATAAAGGACCTACTGGAAGACTCAAAGGCCGCAGAAGATGACGTGGCCATAGGTGCAAAGAGCCTAAGATCCTAGATGACTGTATGGAGCACAGCTTTCCCTCTCCCAGCTAACCCCACAGTAGTCTACGACGTAAGAAAGAAAACACAACCTTATTGTATTAAGTCATGGAGATTTTGGAATGGTTTGTTATTGCAGCTGGCATATGGTGACTAAATATACCTCTGTCATGTGTATGAAATTTTAACAAGTGTATAATCATGTTTTAAAACAAATGAGCTTGGTCCTAAAGAGAATTAAATAGCAAGTGTAAGACAAATGAGATGAATTTGGATTCTAGTTTTCTAATTCACTCCAGTTATTTGCTGCTTCCTCTTATTTCTGCGATATTGAAAGACAGGAAATGCATGTGGATGGGTAGTAGGATAAGGGTGATATGACTACATTTGATAAGAAACAATGCTGATTTTACAGATGTTGGGGAATCAATAATTGAAAATACTTGTAAAGCTGGAAGAAACAGAGGTAGCACAGTTGTTAAGATGATATAAATAAGAGATTAGACACGTTTAAAGTTATTTAAATGTTTATTTTCTACAATTTAATTTAGGTTTTGGTTGTCTTTATTGAGCTGGTTCAAATTTATTTTATTTTTATTACTGATAAAAAATATGAGTGTCAAGTAACTTCTACAAAATTCTTTGCCCTTTCAAAGGACTGTGACATTCTCAGATACATATTGTCAATTTTGTATTCCTAGTAACTAGGCTGTTCTTTCTCTTTCCACAGGAATACACATTGTAAATGTTGAGTCCTCACTATTTGTAGCCTGTTGGTAGTACTGTATAACACTCCAGTGCCCATACTGAGGCAACAAATTACCCCGAAAGGTTATTTGTCAGTCACACGTGCTGCACAGTGACAGCGCTGGACCACTTAAGCCTTCTATTTCTTGATGCCTAAACATGCACTGCAGAGGAGCTTGCAATATGGTCTGGGATTCAGGTACTCCCAGGAATGACTGTGGAATCTTAGAACAAGCACTAGATTTGCAGTTAAACTTAAGTTGGAGGCTTACTCTGCCATTTACTTGGAAGAAGTTGCTTATCTGGACCTCCTCAATTTCTGATCTATAAAATTTTGATAAAAACTTACAGAGAGAAAATGAAATCTAAGTAGAGTAATAGATTTACATATTTTTAAATAAAACTGTTTTATGGGGCCAGCCTCGTGTCATGGCAGTTGAGTGCGCACGCTCCGCTTCTGGCAGCCGGGGTTCGGATCCCGGGCGCCACCCATGCACCGCTTGTCAGGCCAAGCTGTGGCGGCGTCCCATATGGAGTGGAGGAAGATGGGCACGGATGTTGGCTAGGGTCCAGTCTTCTTCAACAAAAAGAGGAGGGTTGGCATGGATGTTAGCTCAGGGCTGATCTTCCTCACACACACACACACACACACACACACACACACACACACACACACACACTAAATAAATAAATAAATAAATAAAAATTTAAATAAAACTGTATTATAAATATAATATATAGACTGAGTACTAGGTTTTCAGAGGAAATCCTATTGCCCTTTTGCAGACACGGAGGAAATTCTCTAGAACCTTCCTCCTCTCTGGCTGCCAAGGGCCTTTCAGATTAGAGGTACTGGAATAGGGTGTGAGTCATCCACTGAGACCTAATTTGGCCCCAAGAGTCACCATCAAAAACTGAGGGAAAACCAGCATCATGTTGGTAAAATCTAGCTCATAGATGTGTTTTGTTTGATGTGCACAATTTAAAAACATATATTAAATAACATTGATTTTGGAATATTAATAAGAAAGTTACTATAATAGTAAATTAAATTAAATTGTAATGCCCCTGCTACGTTACCTACTATAGGATCCTTCCTGTTCAGAATCCCCATTGTATCAACTGTAGCCAACTTCACATATTCTTATTATCTGATTGTCCCCGGACATAGGTGGGTTTGTTGTTCCTGTTAGAGTTACCACACCTGTACTACACAAATCAATTGCAACCAGCCCAACTCTTCCAATGGACATGAATATTTTAGTGGAATCAGAAGATAGGGACTGAAGAAGAGAAATAGTCTAGCATATTTTCACTACAGGAAATGCTTGTTCATTGCTCCAGATTTCACACAGGAAATATTATTTTTAATATTTAAAATAAAAGTTATGCTTGGATACTTAAATCCTATTGTCAAAATAGCAATGAGCAAAGAAATTGTGGTTGAGTTGCTTTATATATTTGCTTGTATATTTGTTAAGAACTTATGTTGACACTGCCTGTTTGAAGGACAATTTGGCAATAACTACCAAAATTTGAAATGGGTATACTCTTTAACTAAAAGGAATCCATCGTACAAAATTATTCAGACCTGTGCACAAAGATCTTTCTATAAAAATGTGCATTGTATCATTATCGCTAAATATGAAAACAATAATTGCATGCTACTTAAGTGCCCATTAGTAGCAGTATGGTAAAAATAATCATCGTACATTATATTATGGAACATTATACATAGCTATAAAAAATAATAAGATAGATGTACATGTACTAATGTGATACATTTCCTATAGTATATTACGAAAGGTTAAGAGCAAATTCCAATATGAATAAACATATATATATATTTATGCTGCATATAAAAATGTCTAAAAATACACAAATAAAATGTTCATAGTAACTTCCTATTTACTTTATACTTTTGGTTTGAATTTTTTACAATAGACATATATTATATCTGTAATTTTATTTTTTTTATTTTTTATTTTTTTATTTTTTTTTATTTTTTAAACAAAAAAACCAAAATTTAATTATTGATGATATCCAAATTTCTCTCTTATACCCTCTTTTCTGTGCCACAAATAAAGAGGAATAATGTAAGAGTCTATTTATTTAGGATTTACTAAGAAATTAGTCTATTGGAAAGGGAAAATGAATGCAGGTGGGAAATCTTTGCATCTTTTTGTCCCACTCTTATTATTCAATATAGTTACAGGAAGCCTCTCATCTATTTTCTCATTATTTCTTGCACTTAAGAGTGTTTTTCCCCCTACATCTACTGCTCCTTATAATACCTATAAGAAAACTCCAGACATTTCCCCTGAGCCACCATCTTGATGTTCTTTTTTTTTTTTTAAGATAAAATTTTTGTTTATTGCAGTAACATTGGTTTATAACATTGTAAAAATTTCAGGTGTATGTCATTGTACTTCTATTTCTGCATGGACTACATCATGTTCACCACCAAAATACTAATTACAACCCATCACCACACACATGTACCGAATTATCCCTTTCACCCTCCTCCCTCCCCCCTCCCCTCTGGTAACCACCAATCCAATCTCTGTCCCTATGTATTTGTTTATTGTTGTTATTATCTACTACTTAATGAAGGAAATCATACGGTATTTGACCTTCTCCCTCTGACTTATTTCACTTTGCATTATACCCTCAATGTCCATCCATGTTGTCACAAATGGCTGGATTTCGTCGTTTCTTATGGCTGAGTAGTATTCCATTGTGTATATATACCACAGCTTCTTTATCCATTCGTCCCTTGATGGGCACTTAGGTTGCTTCCAAGTCTTGGCTATCGTGAATAAGGCTGCAATGAACACAGGGGTGCATGTACCTTTGCAAATTGGTGTTTTCAAGTTCTTTGGATAAATACCCAACAGTGGAATAGCTGGATCATATGGTAGTTCTATCGTTGATTTTTTGCGGAATCTCCGTACTGTTTTCCATAGTGGCTGCACCAGTTTGCACTCCCACCAGCAGTGTATGAGAGTTCCCTTCTCTCCACATCCTCTCCAACACATGTTGTTTCCTGTCTTGTTAATTATAGCCATTCTGACGGGCGTGAGGTGATATCTCATTGCAGTTTTGATTTGCATTTCACTGATAGTTAATGATTTTGAACATCTTTTCATGTGTCTGTTGGCCATCTGTATATCTTCTTTGGAGAAATGTCTGTTCAGGTCTTTTGCCCATTTTTTAATTGGGTTGGTAGTTTTTTTGTTGTTGAGATGCATGAGTTTTTTATATATTTTGGAGATTAAGCCCTTATCAGATGTATGGTTTGCAAATATCTTCTCCCAATTGTTAGGTTGTCTTTTCGTTTTGTTGATGGTTTCCTTTGCGGTGCAGAAGCTTTTTAGTTTGATGTAGTCCCATTTGTTTATTTTTTCTATTGTTTCTCTTGCCCGGTCAGATGTGGTGTTTGAAAAGATGTTGCTAAGACCGATGTCGAAGAGTGTTACTGCCTATGTTTACTTCTAGAACTTTCACAGTTTCAGGTCTTTAATTCAAGTCTTTAATCCATTTGGAGTTAATTTTTGTGTATGGTGTAAGGTAAGGATCTACTTTCATTTTTTTGCATATGGCTATCCAGTTTTCCCAACACCATTTGTTGAAGAGACTTTCTTTTCCCCATTGTATGTTCTTGGCTCCTTTGCCAAAGATTAGCTGTCCATAGATGTGTGGGTTTATTTCTGGGCTTTCGATTCTATTCCATTGATCTGTGTGTCTGTTTTTGTGCCAGTACCATGCTGTTTTGGTTACTATAGATTTGTAGTATATTTTGAAATCGGGGAGTGTGATACCTACAGCTTTGTTCTTTTTTCTCAGGATTCCTTTAGCTATTCGGGGTCTTTTGTTGTTCCATATAAATTTTAGAATTCTTTGTTCTATTTCTGTGAAAAATGTTGTTGGAACTTTGATAGGGATTGCATTGAATCTATAGATGGCTTTAGGAAGTATGGACATCTTAACTATGTTAATTCTTCCAATCCAAGAGCACGGAATATCTTTCCATTTCTTTGTGTCTTCTTCAATTTCTTTCAGAAATGTTTTATAGTTTTCGGCGTACAGATCTGTCACCTCTTTGGTTAAGTTTATTCCTAGGTATTTTATTCTTTTTGTTGCAATTGTAAATGGGATGGTATTCTTAATTTCTCTTTCTGCTACTTCGTTGTTAGTGTACAGAAATGCAACTGATTTTTGTATGTTGATTTTGTATCCTGCAACTTTACCGTATTCGTTTATTACTTCTAAAAGTTTTCTGGTGGATTCTTTAGGGTTTTCTATATATAAAATCATGTCATCTGCAAATAGCGACAGTTTCACTTCTTCCTTTCCAATTTGGATCCCTTTTATTTCTTTCTCTTGCCTGATTGCTCTCGCTAGGACTTCCAATACTATGTTAAATAGGAGTGGTGACAGTGGGCATCCTTGTCTGGTTCCTGTTCTTAGAGGGATAGCTTTCAGTTTTTCACCATTGAGGATGATATTAGCTGTGGGTTTCTCATATATGGTCTTTATTATGTTGAGGTACTTTCCTTCTATACCCATTTTATTCAGAGTTTTTATCATAAATGGATGCTGGATCTTGTCAAATGCTTTCTCTGCATCTATTGAGATGATCATGTGATTTTTGTTCTTCAATTTATTAATGTGGTGTATTACGTTGATTGATTTACGAATGTTAAACCATCCCTGCATACCTGGAATAAATCCCACTTGATCATGGTGTATAATCTTTTTAACGTATTGTTGTATGCGATTTGCTAGTATTTTGTTGAGGATTTTTGCATCGATGTTCATCAGTGATATGGGCCTGTAATTTTCTTTTTTTGTGTTGTCCTTGTCTGGTTTTGGTATCAGGGTAATGTCAGCTTCGTAGAATGAGTTAGGAGCTTCCCCCTCCTCAATTTTTGGAAGAGTTTGAGAAGGATAGGTATTAAGTCTTCTTTGAATGTTTGGTAGAATTCACCAGGAAGCCGTCTGGTCCTGGACTTTTATTTTTGGGGAGGTTTTTGATTACTGTTTCGATCTCCTTACTGGTGATTGGTCTATTCAAATTCTCTACTTCTTCTTGATCCAGTTTTGGAAGGTTGTATGATTCTAAGAATTTATCCATTTCTTCCAGATTGTCGAATTGGTTGGCATATAGTTTTTCATAGTATTCTCTTATAGTCTTTTGTATTTCTGAGGTGTCTGTTGTAACCTCTCCTCTTTCATTTCTGATTTTACTTATTTGTGCCTTCTCTCTTTTTTTCTTGGTGAGTCTAGCTAAAGGTTTGTCTATTTTGTTGATCTTTTCAAAGAACCAGCTCTTGGTTTTATTAATTTTTCTATTGTTTTTTTGGTCTCCATTTCATTTATTTCTGCTCTGATTTTTATGATTTCCCTTCTTCTACTGATTTTGGGCTTTGTTTGTTCTTCTTTTTCCAGTTCCTTTAGGTGCATTGTTAGATTGTTTATTTGAGATTTTTCTTGTTTGTTGAGATAGGCCTGTATTGCTATAAACTTCCCTCTTAGAACCGCTTTTGCTGTATCCCATAAATTCTGGCATGTCGTATTTTCATTTTCATTTGTCTCCAGGTATTTTTTGATTTCTTCTTTGATTTCTTCGTTAACCCAGTTGTTGTTCAGTAGCATTTTGTTTAATCTCCATGTATTTGTGGCTTTTCTGATTTTCTTCCTATAGTTGATTTCTAGTTTCATACCGTTGTGGTCAGAAAAGATGCTTGGTATTATTTCAATCTTCTTAAATTTATGGAGACTTGTTTTGTGGCCTAATATGTGATCAATCCTGGAGAATGTTCCATGTGCATTTGAAAAGAACATGTATTCTTCGGTTTTTGGATGGAATGCTCTGTATATATCTACTAGGTCCATCTGTTCTAGTGTGTTGTTTAAGGCCAATGTTTCCTTATTGATCTTCTGTTTGGATGATCTATCCGTTGGTGTAAGTGGAGTGTTAAAGTCCCCTACTATTATTGTGTTACTGTCTATTTCTGTTTTTATGTCTGTTAATAATTGCTTTATATATTTAGGTGCACCTACATTGGGTGCATAGATATTTACAAGTGTTATATCCTCTTGTTGGATTGTTCCCTTGATCATTATGTAATGCCCTTCTTTGTCTCTTTGTACAGTTTTTGTTTTAAAGTGTATTTTGTCTGATATGAGTACTGCTACCCCAGCTTTCTTTTCATTGCCATTTGCGTGGAGTATCTTTTTCCATCCCTTCACTTTCAATTTGTGAGTGTCTTTAGGTCTGAAGTGTGTCTCTTGTATGCAGCATATATATGGGTCTTGTTTTTTAATCCAGTCAGCCACCCTATGCCTTTTAATTGGAGCATTTAGTCCATTGACGTTTAAAGTAGCTATTGATAAGTATGTACTTACTGCCATTTTTTAACTTTTTTTTTTTTTTTCCTCAGTGTTTTAGTAGTCCTTCTCTGTTCCTTACTTCTTCTATACAGAATTCATGGTCAGTTTAGCTTGACCTCTGTCTGAAAGCTGTACTCTTTAACTACCCTCCTCCCTCCTTTTATGTTTTTTATATCATATCTAACCTCTTTTTTGTGCATTTGTATCCATTATGTTCTAATCGTGGAAATAGATAATTTTTCCTATTTGTGGTCTTCTCTTTTCCCCTTAAATCAGTCCCTTTAACATTTCTTGTAACACTGGTTTCTTGGTGACAAACTCCTTTAATTTTTGCTTATCTGGGAAAATTTTGATCTCTCCTTCCATTTTGAATGATAACCTTGCTGGGTAGAGTATTCTTGGCTGTAAGTTTTTTTCTTTTAGCACTTTAAATATATCGTGCCATTCTCTTCTAGCCTGTAAGGTTTCTGCTGAGAAGTCAGCTGATAGCGTTATGGGGTTTCCTTTGTATGTAACTTGACATTCTCTTGCGGCTTTTAGGATTCTCTCTTTATCTTTAATTCTGGACATTTTGATAATGATGTGTCTTGGTGTGGGCCTCTTTGGGTTTATCTTGTTTGGGCCTCTCTGTGCTTCCTGTACCTGGATGTCTGTGGGAACATTCTCGTCACCTCTTAAGGCCCAGAGGAGAAAACTTTAATCTTAGATAAGGTCAGGCCCCTCCCCAAGAAGGAACACGGAGACCTAGGCACCGACCCACAGGTACCTTCTCCAGCCAACGTTATCTACCAACTTGCAGCCATTCATACCCCCTGCTTTCCTATTTTGATTGTTAGCTGTTCCTGCTCCCTGCAAAGATCCCTCACCTAATCTGCAAGTCTAAAGCCTCCAATTTTGCTCAAAGGCTACATGCCCACCAAATCTTCCCTGATATTCTTTGACTGTAATATTTTTTCCCTTGGCAATGCTATCACTTTTGATGGCAACTTTTATGTGGTACTTATAATTTTACTTGTATTTTAGTTATTCAAATAGAAATCTTATTTCCCTATTGCACCATCAGCCACTTTATGGCAGGATTCACATCTTATTCTATGGATAGCTCCTTGCATGTACTAAATATGTTTTTAAAGTAAATGGATAAATATAGTTTCCATTAGAAAATAAACTATATATTTAAACAGCTTCTTGGAAGAGAAAATAATTAATCCTTTTCCTCTCTAACATTAGTTCATCTTGCATTTTACGTCCTTCCCAGTTAGGAATTGTGTACATGCTTAGTGATTGAAATTTTCTTATCATCACTTCCTAAGTTATCCAATAGACCCAATTAAAATTATAATCAAAACCAAGACTTTTTAAATCTAAACTTCTGATATACGGAATTTTGATCAAGTAATATAAAGAATGAAATTAACCATTTATTAAACTAGAATATAACAAGCATCTTCAGACGAAGGCTTCGATAGCATTTTCATTTATTTTTTAGGTCTCTTTCATCTAGTATAAAAAATTTTTAATGAAGAGACACAATTCACAAAAGAAACTCTACACCCACATTTTCCAGGTCAGGTATAAAAAAGATTTTCTTCACTTTGCCTAATGTATAGCCAGCGAAGAAAAATAACATTTTGCTGCTATCTCATCACTTTTAAACGGCTGGACTCCCCAAGCAGCTTTGCTAAACTAGAAGACTTGCTTCCATGAAGCAGCCTGAGTTTAAATTCTGATCCACCTTGCTGGTTCTAATTTGCGAAACAAAAGATTGCCAGCAGAAAGCTTCAGGCTTGTTCCCCTTTCTGAGCACCTCTATAAAGCAGGAGCTGTGAGAGCATTACTTTCCTGCCTGCTTCTCAGTATTACTGCTGCATAAATCGTGTTCCTGTACAACAGACTCCAAGAATCTACATTGTTTTTTGAGCATGCGACTTTATGATATTCTCCTGGACCTCTAGGATGGAAGGAAGTCACAATAAAAAAGAGGAGATCTCTTATATGAGTGACACTCCTCAGACACCTAAAGATTTGAGGTCACCAAGCACGCTTTGGTCAATTGTTTGGAAAGAAGCAATATCTTTATCCACAAAAGGGAAATGAGGCAGAAAGATAAAGAGTTTTCCTTGAGATTGAATGAAATGTCATGGAGGCAGACAAAGCTGGAATCGAATCCTGCATTTGTTAGATTACAAATAAATTACATAATCTCTAGAAACTTCCATTTCTTCAATTGCAAAATGGATATAATCAGGTCACCTAAAAAAAGAGTGTTATGATGATTAAATGTGATAATTCACATAAAGTGGCTAGCACTTTTCTTGATACATTACTCTATAAACTATTAAACTATGAATATTTATAATTTAGAACTTAAGCACCTTGCAGTGGACATCGCTGACATTGACCCCCCTAAACAACCACTCCACTTTATGCTTTCCTAAAAGATCCTCAACTTTGCATACATTTCTACCCTCTCTCACAATACCCATATGGCCGAGAGAACCTGACTTCACCCCTCAACTCTAGAAGTGGGTCTGATTTGTGTAAGAGTAATTCTCATCAAGTTATCCAGTGCTGGCCAATGACACTAACCTCTCCTCAGAAGAGAATGCCCTCTGATGTGGGCATGGAAGTATGTAATCTTGTTATCTACTGGCAGCCATCCTACCACCATGAGGAATCATTGGGGGAACTGGCCTCAGGATGAAGCCAAGGTCAGAGGGTATAGATGGAAAACACTTGTCCTTGGTGACATCACTACATCACTAGATCAATAAGCCTTCCCTGCCACTAGTCTTTTGGTGACGTGAGTCAATACATTTCTTTATTGTTTAAATTACTTTGATTTTGGTTTTCTATTCATTGCAGCTAAAAGAGTTTTAACTCATATATTCCGTGTAGAGAATGGAGAATCTCATTTTTAAGCAAATATAAAAAAAATTAATTCAATGATCTTTTTAAAAATTTTGACCTTTTAAATCCATTTCCAATTTGAAGCCTGTTAAGGGAAGGATATCCTGAGTTTCTCTTGAAAATTGTACTGTTGTAAAGAGGGAATCGGAAGGATGGGACAAGTCAATTGCATGCCACTTTGTGAACAAATATCCCTAACAATTCTTTGCATCCCATAACCATTTACTATTCATGCAAATTTCTTAAAGGCCTTTGCTTGAGCAGCCTTAATATTTGAGGCATATAACTTTCTTAAAATGTGATCTCTACGTGATTTTTCCTCAAAAACAAAGAATGACATTTCCTCACTCTTCCAGTATAACCTCATCTCTCTCATATCTTTGGTTATTATTTAGGCTGATCATTTTCAAATGTTATCTCTAGCCCAGACTTTTTGAATTCCAAAGGTATACATTCGTCTGCCTCCTGGAAATTTTTACTTGTGATTTAGCAGCTTAAATCTAGTGTCCAAAAGTGGGTATCATTTTTTTTTTTTCTAAAACGTAATCTGTTTTCTGTTATCCCCTTCTTAGTGAATGCTATTGTTACTCATCCAGTCTCCCAAGCTATTCTATATTCCTTCCAGACTCTTCCTTGTCACCAACCTCCAATGATGACCAAGTACTGTCGGTTTTATCAGCTCATCATCTCTCTTTGTTATCTCCTTTCCTGCATTTCCACTGCTTCTATGTAAGTCAGGCTTTCATCATTTTTTTGGCTTATCTATTAAAATATTCTTCTAATTTGTCAGATTGCCTCTAGTCTCTTTTCTCTTGCACTTATCATCCACAGCATTGCCAGAGCAAACTTTTCACTCATCAAACCAGTTGTCATGCCATTTTCTGCGCCCTACAGCCTGTTGAAAATATCTAAATAATTACAGGTTTTTTTAATGATCCATGCCTGGCTGGCTTTACAACTTCAACTCTTACAGGCTCTCAGCATCCACCTTTCACACCCTTCATTCTTAGGCCACAACTCTCTCTGATCAGGATCCTACTATACCTCCCACACCATTTAATTGCCTACATACTCCAAATAGATCATGAAATCTTCTTATTCATCTTGAATATATATCATCTAGCCGAGTGATGGCACAGAAGAAGTGGTCTATACTTGTTCATTAAATTAATAATGAATAGACAACTTCCAAAATTGTTAGAAATGATAGCAAAACCCATAGTTAATCAACTATCAAAATAAATGAGAAAAATTTGAATAGTGTTCATATATTGACAAAACAAATTGAGAAACTAACCCAAAAATTCTAGCTCTAAAGGCATTCTGAAAAGGAATTTACCTTCCTGAACACCAAAATCTTGACTACAATTCAGACATCTGATTTTAAGAATATATATTGGGTCTTTTACTCAATGTTTCCTGTACAAAGAAACCAAAAGGATTAGTTGTGCACACCTGCACAATTGAGTAGGTATTTATTGTTTGTTGCCAGATCACTTCTTTTACCTTCTGTAAGAGATTTAAAAAATTCCTTTTACACTATGGATTTTATGACTAACTAAATGTGTGAATATAAATGACACCTGATTTTTACAGAATGCATTTATAAGAGCTTACATATGCAAATGATATTGATCTGTCAAAGTATGCAACTAGATTATTTTGCTTAAAACATCTATGGAATTCTATTTTAAAATTATTTTCACTGATGAAATTCAAACCCCAAAAGGAACCAGCACTATTGCTTATTCCAGAAATACATTTCTTTGATCAGATACCATTCTCTTTTCATTCATTGAACAGATATTTTCTACGAATCTACTCTGTGTCTCACTGGAGATAAAACAGTGATCAAAATGGACAGAAACCCCTGCCTTCAAGGTGTTTATCTTCTAACATGGGTCAATATTGGCCTCATCTCTTCTGGTCCCTGAGTCCACAGACAAAACACACTCATGTGTGCATGTACACACAAACACTGGATGGAGTATGGAGAAAGCTCTGGGTCATATTGATATTGGCTCATTTAAGTAAGGCAAATCAATAAATTTATATTGATTGATAAAAGTTTATGGTTCTTTTTACTAATCTAGTCATGAAATTTGAATTACTGCTGTTATCCAACTTGAGCAATGGGTTTGTTTATATAATAGTACTCACTGTGACTAACAGGTAAGAGAACAACCATTTTTTGTTAATTGCCGTAATCCTATACACAAAATACATTTAAAACAGAATAAGTTAATACTTTTTATGTTTTTTTTGTGTGTGTATGAGGAAGATTAGCCCTGAGCTAACATCTGTTAACAATCCTCCTCTTTTTGCGAGGAAGATTGGCCCTGGGCTAACATCCATGACCATCTTCCTCTACTTTATATGGGACACTGCCACAGCATGGCTTGATGAGCAATGAGTAGGTCCGCACCTGGGAGCCGAACCTGTGAACCCCAGGCTGCCGAAGCAGAGCACGTGAACTTAACCACTATGCCACAGGGCCAGCCCCTCTTTTTATGTATTTTTAATAAGTAACTTTTACTTTTATTTACATTATACATTCAAATATTTCACTATCCTATAATAAGAAATTGCTCATAGTTCTGGTTACCCTGTGGTGAATGATGTTATGTGGATAATACTATCAACATATTTCCTGACACAGAATAATGAGAAAGTGTGCAAAACACTTGGCTATTCTGTGGTAGTTATTAATTGCCTGTGTAATACAGTAGTTGGTCCTTTAACTGAAGCTGATTGAGTTAATAATTGAATGTTTGGCATAGTGATTCGCAGCCAGCTTTCTCTATGTGTTTGAATTTACCATGGTAACCATGAATTGGTTTTGTGACTGTGTTGTGTATTGCTTTAAATTAAACTGATGGGATTAAGAATTGAATGGCAATTATAAAAGCTGTACGGCTGATGTTTCATTATCTTGGTTATTTTCTATCTATTATACTCACATACAGACTCTATAACTTCCCATCTGCCCATCACCATTGACAAAGCAATAGGTTATGCCTGTTAAACATCACATATCTTAATCAATGTACTAATGAATGTCATTTTTACATTTTCATTATTTTTAATTCTAGAAAAGTATTTGAGAAGCTGTAGTGTTAAAACTACTACCTGTGTATATTAAGAATTTCAGAAGTTCATTATGCTTTCACCATAATTTTTGTTACTTTATCTTTTCTTGGAAGGTATAACACATTTATTTTGAAATATCACATAAATTCATATATTTGTTTTCCGTGAAATAGTGGAATCTCCCGTTTCATAGGCTGGCAAGTAGAGGATTACATTTTTTATATTATTTGCCCCAGCCTATCAGTGATAGAGCAAAGAGAAAAGTGAAAATTTTCTATTTGATTTACTTCCAGTTTACCTTTCGTGATTGTTTTTCTGTCAGGCACTACTAGAATGATCCTCTTAGGTCAAAATTTTTATCATTTTTGTTTTCTGTTCTAAAACTTTTAATGACTTTCCATTGCCTATATGATTTCTCCCAGCCTTTGACCTGACATTCAATGCCCTACATTATCTGACCAATTTTCTGAATTCTATTTATTTTTTTAAGTAATTCTAACTCAGGTTCTACCAAGAGCAAAAACAGAGGAAGGTATATGTTTCAAAAATAACCATATTGTCCATAGGGAGGATGAATTGGGAAAGAAAGTTGAGGCAAGCAAGCTAGCTAGGTTCTAATATTAGCTTATGTGAGAGAAGATAAACTGGGTTTACAGAAGCAAAATAGAGACAAGCATAACTGTGTGGGACATGCCTCTTAGAATAGTCTTCAACTGCAGGGCATTTTTAATGTAGTAAACATTAAGAGATGTCAGATGTAATATAGGTGATGAATTTAAGGGAGACATAATCCTGTGGTCACTTCATAGCTGGATCCTTTTTGTTCTATGGCAAAAGACCATCTCTGAAAACACAAGTCATCTGACAAATGTACATTAATGGTCACAAGGTATCAGGCAAGAACAGCATTTATACACCTTACTACAAAACCAAGAAAGGTTAATTAAAAATCTAACTATACTTTTATTGGTCAAACTGTATTGGATTTGTTTGTTGTGGTGGTTGTTGTTGTTCCAGGTGTAAAATTTCAGGCAAGCAAGTAAAGAATTATATTTAAGAAATCATGGTGAAAACTCCATAAATAATTCAGCTCATTTAAATTCATTTCAACAGGTTATCTTTGAGGTCCCACTGCATTCAGCACATACAGAATGATTGATGGAACTGTTTTCACTTGAAAAAGGAGATGTCAAGTTGAGGGGGGTGGAAGTGTTATAAGAGCCAACTTTTACTTTTTGAAAGAAGATGTATTCTTTTTTGTACTAGATCATAAATGCAGAAGCAATGAATGAAAGTTGTCCAAAGGCATCTGTTAGCTTAATATTAGAAATAATTTAACAATTTAGAAGTATCTAAAAATGAAATGGGTGATGGTGTGCCAAATCTCTGTTTAATCAGTGAAGGAATGGTCTCTTTTTCGAGCTACTGTAATCTGAATTCATATGAGTGGAAGCGTGGCCTAAATTGTCTCTAGGCTCATTTTATGCATGGTAACATGTGGTAGAGAAGAGAGCAGAAAACTGAGAGCTTAAATGCCTGGTCCTGGTTATGATATTTACTATTATTGAATTAGGCCAGGTACTTCAATTTGGAGCCTTAAGTTCCTTCATCTGTCTCTATTAAAGAAGTTACTTCTTTAACAATGAATTAATGGTATTATATCTGAGAGGAAAAAAAGAAAAATTATTTAATAGTCAAGAAAAAAAACATGTAAGCAAAAAGGAGACTAATTTGGATATATCATCTTCACGATGATGTTTTAGTAGAATACTTTTTTTTTTTATAATTTTATTTATTTATTTTTTTTCCCCCAAAGCCCCAGTAGATAGTTGTATGTCACAGCTGCACATCCTTCTAGTTGCTGTATGTGGGACGCGGCCTCAGCATAGCCGGAGAAGTGGTGCGTCGGTGCGCGCGCGGGATCCAAACCCGGGCTGCCAGCAGTGGAGCGCACGCACTTAACCGCTAAGCCATGGGGCCGGCCCAAGTAGAATACTTTTAATTATAACTGAACTATTTACAACCTGATGTACTAGCATTCTGCATATGTGACAAGCAATAGTATTATTACAAAATTATTTTAAGCAATTCATAACTGGGTAATCTAAAAATATTCATTTCTGTACATTCAAATTTTAAAATTCCAGAAGAGTTTTTCATTCTGATAAAATATAGAGTAAATTTATTTGGTTTCTTTGCCTATATCCACGTAAATCTTAATTGGATTTATGCCTCAGGGTTCTCATCAAAGATCAATTAGAAACATTAACCACCTGATCTAAGGCTGTTATCTGAGGAACATGAAATTAGCCTTTTTTCAGGCCCTTCATTTAATATTTTTAGAACTACAATTATCTCTATGGATTTATTTAGTCAAAATTTGTGTGTTATCTCTGCAAAGAACTCAATCCACTTCAGTAAGGCAATTTATATTAAAACCATAATTGTTGTTTACAACAGCCATCATGTTTCCTGCTCCTTTGTTCAGTGGAGAGACAAGATCTTTTAAGAACATCAGTGATTCCTCTAATCCCAGGCCATTCTCTAGGACCTGAAGGGGTTCATTCCAGAAATAAACAGTATTTGTTACAGTTCATTTCCCTATTGCTTCTTTAGGAAAATGAATACAACACATCAATGCCAGAAAAGAAAAAGCTGTGTGTGAGGCGGGGTTGGGGGTGGGCGGAGACCAGCTACATTTTCAAATGGCAGTAGGCCCATATGGCATCTGAACTAGGAACAATTTCTCAACTAGAATAATTCTCCTTGCCCCACGCCATCACTGAGCACTGACCTCCTGCTGCTCTTGCTGGTCTGTAGATAAGGAATACTTTCCTGCTCCTTGAGTGAAATATTTTGCATTTAAAATATCCTGAATTTCACTCTACCTTGGTAATTCAGAGCTACCAAGTGAATACTTTTAGAGTCAGATTGAGGAAAACAGATAGTTCCCAGATAAGAGTGAAATTTAAGGCAATTATTTGTTAACTACTTTTACCAACTCTTCTTTTTATAATATATAATCTTTGATATATGAAAAACATATTTTCTGATGTTTGCTAACCAAGATTTATAGCTCTGTATTATTAATCAATGGATAATATCACTACAGTCATGCACCACAAAGCAATATTTTGGTCAACAACGGACCATGTATATGATGGTGGTCTCATAAAATTAGTATCACATAGCCTAGGTGTGTAGTAGGCGATACCATCTACGTTTGTGTAAGAACACTCTGTGATATACGCACAAGGATGAAATCGACTAACGATGCCTTTCTCAGAAGGTATCTCTGCCGTTACACGATGCATTATGGTAGTGGAGAATCCAATTTAGAGAGTGTTAGTGGATTACTCTGGCAGCTGTAACTTGTATTAATTGTGATATTAATTTGCCTCTATAATATAATATGATGTGAGAATTATACCTGCACTGCATCATAAATTTTTAATTTGTCTCTTCCATGCTGTATGTTCCAAAAAGGTAAAGAACACCCCTCTTTGGTTTACTGCCAATGACCCTACACCTACCACAGTTTGTGGCACAGAGTAGGTGTTCGCTAAATCTTCATAAAAAGAAAGCAAAAAAAAAGAGAGGTAGGAAGGAAAAAAAATAGGTCTACCATTGGTCCTAATTCAGAGACAGGGAATAAGTACAGGAGACTAGATTATTGCGAATACTTTAAAAAATAGAATAAAAATTGTACAATAGCCCAAAAAATACCCGTCATGATTTTCTTAAGTGTTCCTTGGAATACATTCTCTTTGAATAAAAACCAAAAGGTTCATAGAACTTTAATACAAAATAAAAGTCACTTTAAAAAATTCTAGATAGTCAACCTGGACACAAAATATATACAAGTTTATCCTTTTAGTTTTTCTAATGTGTAATATAGTACATACAAATTACATGAGCTGCAGTCAACGTTAAAAACTGTATCTGATTTAAGGTGACCTTATTAACAGCTACTTCAGATTTCAGAACTATCAGAGCAAGCAGGACTATATTCTTAAAATTCAGTTTCAATGCTTTGAAATACTCAACTTTAATTTACTTTCTTTTGCAGCAAAAGAACATTCAGCTCTGTCATCACTTCTCTACTAGCGATCCTTGAAATGATATTCATCTAAATAACTTAGGACAAATATTGCTTTAACTTGATCTACAACAACTCCCTGCAAAGAAGAATGAGTGCTTCAAACACCTAATGGCCTGAATATGAACACTTTATTAACATATATTCAAATCTTCTTGTTTTCTCAGTAAGATGAGAACCCCTTGGGAATGTTTGGACATTTGCTATGATGCAAGATTTGACATTAACTGTTTTGATTTCTATAAAGCATGCCCACTCTTAGACATGGTATTAGCTTTGAGTACATCAAGAAATAAAAATACTGGTTTAGTGAATATCTGCCTAAATGTGTATATACATGTTTTTTCAAGATTATCGTAAGGTTTAATATTTTACCTCTTCTTTTCTTGCAATCACAATCATCCTGGCACCTTAAACAGACTTTCAAATTTTTACCTTTCATTTGTTTACAGATTATTCTCGTGGGTTAAATATCCATTTTAATCCATTTCAATAGAATGAATGTGAAACTTGGTATTTATGTCAGAAATCTGTCACCCTAACATTAACTTCATGTTTAAGGGGTATTAAATTTTCTACAGCCAGAGACTCTTAAACAATAATTGGTTATAAATGATTAACATTGAGTATCAACCTTCCTCTGGCCATGAGGTCTTCTTTTGCCAAACAAAGCAGGTGTGTGCATGAAGAGGCATGTATGTGATTAATAGCAGGTTTGTGTTATTAAAATGTGGTTTTCCATAGTGAAAAAAGAGGTTTAATAAAGTTAGCAAAATTGTAGGGTCAATTCAACACATACTAGGCTTCTCTTCTGTCCACAGTTCCTTTATAACGCTACTTGAAACTCTAATATTATTTCCTTTTCAAATATCTGAAGGTTACTAAAACTTTGGGATCTATCGGCACCTAAGAGCAGCGTTGATTATATACTATGTATCAGCACTGTCCCATAGAAATTTTTCCAATGAGGGAAAGGTTCTACATTTTCCAGTACTGTAGCCACTAGTCACATACGGATAGCAAGAACATAGAATGTGGCTAGTTGGGCTGAGGAACTGAATTTTATTAAATTATGTAATTAAATTTATATTTAAGTAGCCACACGTGACTAGTGGCAACTGTGGTGAACAGTACACACAGTCACAGAAATTCTCAGTCTTTGGAGCCAAGCACTGTTCTCTCTCTCCCTCTCACCCTTGTTCTCTACTCATGTTTCCTTCCTTTGTCTTTCTTGCTTTCTTTTGTTCTTCAGTCTCTAAAAATTGTATAGCACAATTTCATATGTGTTTAACACTGTTACCCATCGGGACAGGACAAGAATAAATCTGAGTTGTAGGTTTTGTTTTTTGAGCATTTAAAAAATCTATTCTGGGAGTCAAAAATCATAAACATATACCAATACACCTACACACATATAATATCTATATCCTGATCATATCAAATAATTTTGTACATAATTATATTCAGAGGAAGAGATGATTATTGCAAGCGCAGTCTTTGTTATGGCTGAAGCATGAAGCGTTAAGTGGATCTTTAAGAACAAGTTTAGACAAGTATTCAGGGTCTAGATCACAGACAACTCACAAGGAGTCAACTTTTATCCATTTCAACAGAAAAATAGTTAAGGATTTGAAACTGGAGTGTAATATGGTTAGTTTTTTTTTTTTTTTTAAGATTATTCTGGAAGCATTGATCTGCATTATAATAAGACAGTGTATTTCAATTGTCTCTACATCGTGTTGTAATTATCTATATATTTATGTCTGTTTCATTGACTAGAATTCAAAGATTGTTGAGAGAAGAAATTAATCATTATTTTAGTAATTAAAGTACCTACCATGATGTCAGGCTCATTGTAAGGATGCATAAACTATTATAAATTATTTCTTGAATGCATGCTTCATATCCCAAACTACAAATATCTGTCTATGAAATCCTTAAATAGTTTTATAAGATGCTAAGGTTAAAATTCTACTTTTCTTTTTACTTTTTTTCCTTTTGTATGGTAAGAGTTAGAATGCAAGTCTCATTTTCTGCATTAAATATTTTATCTTTTGCTCAGCAGCTGTAGAGTGAGTTCTTAAACTTGGGGTGCAAAAAAAGAGAGATTATAGTCTAAGTTTGCTGATCATAGGTGCTGGTCTTCTTAGTAACACTATATTCCTTCCTGCTCCAAATCACAGGGGCAGAAGAATTTGTTCATTTCTTATGCCTAGATATTAGAAACTTGAAGATTCCTTTTGACAAAAAAAGAGACAATGGCAATACACAATTTAGGGTAAGCTACACCAAGGGAGGCCAAGGAGGTCAGAAAAAACAGAACCAGGACATGCTTTCTAAAATCACTACTCTTTTAGCCAAGCAGCAGACAACAGAATATAACAGAGCAGAGGTGTTCAACATTTTACTTTTGTCTTGATATCTGAACGATATCATTCACGTGAGCAACATGCTACCTCTAGTAATGGTTACTCATTCTCCCAGTTTTTATGGAAATTTCTGTGCTAACTGGAATGGTACTATCTTTTTCTTCCCCAGTGAACCCAGACTTACCAGTGAACCTCAGCACCACAGGAAAACCAACAGACCTCAGCCTGTCATTAGCCACATGAGCACAAGTGGGTACATATATCAACACAAGGAAAACACCTTGGTTAACACAGAACAGCAGGGAAATGCAGCCTCAAAGAATTCAATTCAGAGATGCCAAGTGAGTTGATTAAAAAAATAAATAGGGGTTTCCATGACTAAATAGAGATAAATATCTCTCAACAGCAGGTGGTGCAATGCACAAAACATGCAAAATGCAATTGTTTCCAAAGTATTTTTCTTATACTTTGATTATGAAGTTTTGGAATTACTTAAAATTACTTTCATAAAATGCACAAAATATGTAAAGAATAACTCATGCTACTCATCCTAAGGGAAAATATATTCCAAAAAGTAGTCAGATATGCAAACCTTGATCATTAATGTGATAATTTAGGTGTTGTAATAGAGTTATATACAGGATTCACTGAAGGCAGTAGGGAGCGTTGATTACCTAAACGCCTCTAGGCAAAAAGTACAGCAGGGAGGGCTTTGGAGAAAAAAGGAGTCTGTTAGTTGTTTGATGGATGAATAATGAGTTTCCAAGTGGTCAAGGGGAGAGAGTATTTCAGATGGTGAGAGCAAAGTGCACAAAGGCATAGCAGCATATAAACCTCAAGAAGCGAGAAGCGTCTAGGGAACTCCAAGTAGCTTCATCTGGCTAAGCTGTAAGGTATGACCACAGAAGAAAGAACCTGAACTTTGAAGTTAGACAAGCTCATAGCACTGGCCCACCACTAAGCAGCTGGGTAATTTGAACATGTTAATTAACTTATCTGAGTCCCATCTGTTAGGAAGAGAAAATAATAACTACCTTGCAGGATTTCTGTGAAGATTAAAAGGAAACAGCCATCTAAAATATCTTCATAGTGTCCATGTAAAGAAGATGCTCAATAAACAACAGCTGTTATCATCCTCCTTCTCCTCCTCCTCCTCCTCATCTTCAGATTGGAGAAGCAGGCTCCTGGAAGGCCTTGTGTTCCACACTGACTGTATAGGGAGGAGACATTTAAAGACTTAAAGCAGAGAAAAACAAACTCAGACCCACGTTTTAGGAAAATCACTCAGTCAGCATCATGAAGGAAGAATTGAGCCTAGAATCAGAGAGAGCAGTGAGAAGACAGTGACCATAGCCCTTGAAATATGAGTGCAGAACTAAGATGCCAAGGGTTGAAATGCAGAGAGGATGCTACCATGTTTACTTTTCCCCTTCCCTCTTTCCTTATGTAAAGCTTAAATGCTGTACGGAAGGCTTCAAGTACAAAGTCACAATTGAGGTTGCTGTGGTTACAGCAGGAAAGAAGAAAATACTGTGGATCTTTCCTTCCTGCCCCATTCTTAAAACAGTAATTTTATCACACTGTATTTCAGAATATTGTGTTATAGGTAATCTTCTGCCGGGAAAGTTTTCTATTCTAGCTTTCAAAGCAAATATAAGATAGAATAGGAAGCCTGTCCCTCAAACTATATCCCTTGCAGTCATCCAAGGTATTTAAGATTCTGTACGTAATAACTGATAAGATGAGTTTAGAGCCATGTAACAGTGGGTAAAAAAAGTCAACAAAAACAGGAATGTGGTTTCTGCTATTCTCACTCATAGAGCACAATCACTATACAAATTCTCTGTCATAACCACTGCTGTTTCTTGTCAAGGAAGTTTAGTTTTCATGAAATAGCAATATAAGACAGACTTTTAAGGAAACTCATCCATATCTCTTCTCTAAATCTGCTGTAAGTTTGTGTGATTCTTCTAAGCATTGTTTTAATTTCACAGTAGTTTTTGTTAATATATTCCTACTCAATGGGGCACAATGGCTAAAATCAACACCTAACCCCATTGTTACATGACATTGACCTGGCCTCTTTTTTTATGGTCTTTGCTCTCAAAATGGCTATATTCTAATAGCAGGGGAGGCTGTTAATAATTGAGTGCAAATATAGTAGACAAGGGTAGTTACGTCCCTGCTACCTGTATACCCTCCAGAGCAACGTACAGGAGTTCCAGAGCTGATTGCTCTGCTTTGTTAGATGGATGCTTAGTTATTTTAATAGTATTTCCTGTAATATCAGGAAAAAACATAATAATCTCTGCTGTTTTTATAGCGCTTTATTTTTCACAAAGTGCTTTCTTATTCATTCATCCATTCCATGGATAAATATTTATTGATTATTTATTATACCATAGATACTGTTCTGGGAATATAGCAGTGAACCAAATAGACCAGGATCCTCACCCTGATGGAGCTTCATTCGCCTTCCTGTCAGGGGAGTCAATGATGCATGTATAACAAGGTGATGAGTGTAACCAAGATAAATCCAGCAGGGGAAGGAGGTAAGAAGTGCTGAGAATTTGCAATTTTTAAAAGGCAGGTCAGGGAACAAAGAAGTGAAGGAGACAAAGCAGCAATCTGCGCTCATCTGGAGGGAAAGCATTCTATGGAATGGAAACAAAGGTATCAAGGGCTTAGGGAGCAACGTGCTAGAGATATTCGCTAAACAGCAAGGAAGCCAGTATAGCTGGAGACAAATGAGAAAGGGGAAGAGTGGTTGCAAAGGAAGTCTGAAAATTAATGCCAGACCAGATTATGTAGGGTTTGAAGACCATTTTAAGGACTTGACTTTTAACTTTGAGTAATGGGAGTCATTGGAGAGATCAGAGCAGATCAAAAACATGATCTGACTTATAGTTTTTAAAAAATTACTATACTTCTGGATTGAGAAGAACATAGGGAGACAAAAGTAGGAATAGAGAGACCACTTAGGAGGATATAACAATAATCCAGAATAGAAAGATGGTGGCTTGGACTAAAGTGATGACATGTCCCTTGTGGCTATTTTTAAATTTGGAGCTGAAAGGATTTCCAATTGCTTGGATTACCAACAATGACTTCAAGGTTTTGGGCCTGAACAGCTGGATGGATGCTGTGGCCATTAACAGAGATGGGAAAAACTCTGGATAACGAAGGTGTGAGAAGGAAGATCAGGAGTTCAATTTTGCCCCGGTTGTTTAAGATACGTATTAAATACCCGATGTAGAGATGTCCAGAAGGCAGTTGGATGTTCAAGTCTGGAGAGTTCAGGAGGGAGTACAGACTAGAAAGAAAAAACTTGGGAATCATCAGCATATAAACGGTATTTAAAACTATGTCACTGGGTGTGATCACCAAGAGGGTAGGTGGACAGAGAAGAAGTCCAAGAACTGAGCTGGGAAGAAACTGGGGAGATGAGAAGTAACAAGCAAAAGACACTGAGCCTGCAATGAAGGAAAGAAGCCATGAGAGCTTGGTGTCGTGATAGGTACACAAATAAAAGTGTTTCTAGGAGAAGGAGACATCAGCTGTGACAAGGTGAAGATTGAGCATTGACTATTGGATCTAGCAATGTGCCCATGACAGCAGATATGACAAGAGCAGTTTTTTTTGGAGGGGGTACAAGCCTTATTGGAGGGAGTTGAAGAGAAAATGAGAGTAATTGAAGATTCTAACTATAGAAATCTCTTTCAAGAGGTGTTGCTGTAAAGGGGAGCAGAGAAAAGGGGAAATTGTAGAAGTGGAAATGGAGCAGATAACTTAGTTAAGATGAGAAAAATAACACGTTTCTGTGCAGATGCATTATATAGTTTAATAATTCTAACAACCATGTGAGGTAGATATTATTTGCTCCCATTTTACAGGCAAGCAAAAAAAAAAAAAATATGACAAGATCAGCTTTGGGGACTTGCCCAAGATGCCTGCCATTGAGTTAGTGTTAACAAAGATTGATTCCCAAGCCCCTAGTCATTTTGGTATACCAGGGAGCCTTTCCCACTAAGAACAAGCACTGGAAGAGAAGAGGGGAAGGGATTCTTCTCCCTGTGATGAGAGGCCACGACCCGCCAGTGTATAAGGGACACTACTTATGTAATCATGCATTCTCCACTGACATTATTATTGATGTGTATGTTTATTTTCTATGACTAACTTGTGTACCCATATTTAAGATTCTGTCCTAATGCAGTACCATGCACAAAACATTGCTTATATTTATTGTTCATGATAGTTACTGTTTATGACCCTGAAATTTTTTTTTTTTTAAAGATTTTATTTTATTTTTTCCCCCCCCAAAGCCCCAGTAGATAGCCGTATGCCATAGCTGCACATCCTTCTAGCTGCTGCATGTGGGACACGGCCTCAGCATGGCTGGAGAAGCCGTGCGTCGATGCACGTGCATGCCCGGGATCCGAACCCGGGCCGCCAGCAGCGGAGCGCACGCACTTAACCGCTAAGCCACAGGGCCGGCCCATGACCCTGAAATTTAAAAAATTACATCAATTTATAGAAACAATTGCTTGCTACTCAATAAAAACAGAATCAGCAAATCCAAATGGAAAGTAGTTTTGCAATATCATACATTGTAAGGTGAATCAATATATTTAAACAACTGAACATTTTTATTTTTAATATTCTTTTATTTAAATCTTTTATTTTATTTTAATGTCATATTCTTTTTAGGAATTAATATGGATACATGCTAAAATTAATTAATTCAGTTTCTTCCTCCAACATCGTTGAATTAGGCTAGCCTGCTTGTGAGGAGTGTGGAATACCAAAAGAAAATAATTCTGAGATGGTTTAAATTCATACTTGTGAAAATTAATGACTGTGTAATGAGAAAAACATGCTTCCAGCAAAGAAGGGAACACAGAGATAATTAGAGTGCATTCAATAATATAAAACTAATATTTTATGACTCATATTCATGTTCTTCCATTTGATGATCATTTCAAAGCTTGGCAAAGGAAATGTTACCAATTAGTTGCTTTGAAAAGTACATCCAACTGAAAAGAAACTATCAAACAATTGAAAAAGATTATAGGTGATATAGAAAAATGTTCATGTAATAATGGGTATTCTTTATGATGTAAATAAGATTTCCTTTGATTTCAAAAATCACATTATATCAAAATGCTGTCAGTCCTAAGTTTATGTACTCTATGCATGAAAAAAAGGCTTAGAAAAATAATTATTTCCAGTTTCTCTTTTGACTGTATAAATGATGCATGTATGAATAAAAGAATATATTTAAATCTCTTGATTTAAACAATCCACATGAAATGATATAAAGGCAAAGCTGAATATTACCTTACATATACATCCCTTATTTCCATTCCCATAGAACAATGAGACAACATTGTTAAATATTCTCATGTGCTAATATTCTTACACCTTTTTTCTTACCTTGGTAAATAGAGACCTCTTTCTTTTGTACCTCTATTATCTCTAATGCACATATATACTTATACACACACACATAAAATTTTACATAAATGTGATCATATACACAATTTTGGTGCTATTGTCTTTTATGTAGTTGCCTCCTCTTCCTTATTACTTCTCCCCATTCCATCCCCCCATCTCTCCCCTTCAGCATAATCATAACCAGAAGCCCTAGGTAACGTGTCTAAATCATCTGAGTGTAAAAATCCCTATTTTCCATGCTCTTAGAGCCATACACACACAGATGAACTTGCATGGGGTATTTTACATTATTTATAAGAGTATACTCAAAATAATTATCACACCTCTCTGTGTATATTTTCACTCAGCAATAGCATGGGAAAATTGCAAAACACTCCAGGTAATCTGAGTCAGCTTCATTCTTTTGCATGGCTACATAATGTTCTATGTTTTAAATGTACCATTATTTATTCAACCAAATTTACATAGTTCTAATTTTGTAGAACAGTAATAGCAATCTAATTTTTAAAAGATTTGGAGATACTTATCTAGTAAAGCATTTGCCCAGGTGCTCATGTTTGAACACTTCTGTGCCCTGTCCTGATCTCCCAAGAAGGACCTTCTGTCACCAGGCCTGCACCCAGCCTGGGAGTGAAAGGAAAGGAACTGTATGTAATTCTAAAAGTAAATAAAACCTTTGCAGATAAACTAGAGTTGACCGCAATAAATTTCATCTCAAAAATTTTATGACCCAATTCAAAATAAGATTGATATAAAATGAAAAAATAAAAGAATATCAGTCTAGAATCCATATCAAAAAATTCCAATAGCTATTTAGATTTTAGAAATCTCTCCATCAGTTTTTCAGAAGGTTCTTTTTGTAATTCCTCTCTTCCCCATTTTAGATTCTGTGATCATTTGCACTTAACTTTTAAACCACCATCACATTACTTGAGGAAATTGAGCATATAGGCATGTCTAAGTTCATTAAAGTGAAGAGTTAATAAGATTCTAATCATTTTATTAATTGTTAGAGTGCTAATTTTGATGTAAAATTATATATTCAAGTTTTAATAAAATTTCAAAGGAATTTGTTTACGGTTTACAGAATTAACAGTGTGCATGTAGAACATGACAGAGAAGTCTGGCTCTATAATTCGGTCCCTGCAATTAAGTATTTGAATAAATTTAAGCAAAGTATTTGTCTTCCATCCATAAGTTAAATAAACTCTTTACTCAGCTGTGTGAGTAAAATGAGGTAACGTATGTCAATCTGCTTCATCTATCTACAAATAGTGAATTAAGAACAGTGCTATCACAAAGTAATTATTTCAGAAAAGATATAAGAAAACTATTAATCTTTCATTCGTTCATTTAACAAATATTTTCTAAATATTTCTGGATACCATAAGTGGGAATAGAACTAGAAAAGAGAGTGGGCCAAACAACGACGAATAAAGAAAAGTGCCTCCCTTCGTAAAGTGTCACATGTGTATATAAAATGTCATAGGAAACTAAACATGTTGCCACGTCAACTTGCCAGTTCAGCTTGAACTTATTCTGTGTACTAGTCAGTCACCATATTCCTCTAGCGTGAGGGATTATAAGGGGCTACACCCCAGGTAGTGTGTGTTATGCAATATACAGAAGAAGAGCCGCAGTCAGTCAGATAGAATGAAACCAAAGCTCTAAACACCTAGAAGGATAATTTACTTAAGCTCCTTGAGTCTCTTTCTTCAAACATAAAAATGGGGAGAATAACACCTTTCTTAAGAGTGTTATTTTAAGAGTGAAATTAAAGGCATGGTATCTATCTATCTCTGCCATATAATGGAAAATAAATGCTGGGTCATTCTTCTCTTTCCAAATACGTCTTTAATTCTTAGCGTACACTTAAGGACAGCCAGCAACAAAACGAACCTATAAAGGAGAGGCCTATGCTAGATTCCTCAATAGGCAAACTAACCGGACATTTCAGTCACTAACAAAGCAAAGGCACAAAATATTTTTAACAATATGGTTATTTCTAAAAAGTATCTAAGTACTTGCTCATACATGGAAATGAGAAACCTTTGCTGAGTTTCTTTACACATATTTTCATGATTTATTATTATTGGGTGCTGTAATCTTTTCAGGGTTTAGAGATTCTAAAAGACTTAATCTGGCCCTAGGAAAAGACTTTATTTCATGTTATAGAAAAAAACTGCATTTTATTCTAATCTCCAAATGCTAGGTCGATATATGAATGAAAATATTTTACAAGCTTGAATTTTGTTGAAAGCATTGGTTTAAATTTTTAACCACTGGCTCCCCGTTCAGAGGGAAAGCCCTGATTGGAAAGTAGTTGCTGAGTTTTACTTCCACTATGGCTGATTTCAAGATGCCAACAAGACACCATTGAACACAGAGCTGGGTCAGGAATAGATACTAACGGTCAGCTCCCATGAACAGGTGCAAGCCAACTCCAGCACAGCAGTGCTGGGACTATACTACTCATGAAATTTCACACTTCATAATCTGGCAGGGTTATCAGGGTTATCTGCCTTACTTTTTCAATCAAAGCTAAATCTCTTCTACAACATTTCCACCCACTGAAGTTGTTTATTTTTAAACACTTTAGGGACTAGGAGCATTGACTTCCCAAGGCGACCATCTATTCAATTTCTGGACATTATTTACTGACAGAAATTTCTTTCCTATATAGAGCCAAAATCTGTTTTGTCAGACCTGATACCAATAAATCTTAATCCTAAGTATTAATTCATGATTTTCAAAGACATTTAACATATATCATCTCATTTGTTCCTCAGGAACTTCTTAATTATAAAAAACTCATTTAAAGTTCTTCCATAAGCCTCCAAATAACCATCCTCCAAAATTCCAAACAATCTACAAATGTTACCTTACATTCTAGGTCTTTATACAACAAAACTCTCAACTTTTTAGCCCTTTTTCTTCCCTAATTTCCGTAGGTTTTATCATTTGAGATCTATAGACTAATTATTGTAATAGTTCTACAGGCTTTTACTTTGAATTATACTTTCCACCATGGTTGTGCAAACGTTTTAGGCCTTAAAAATAATAGCCAAAATTTACTGTCAACTTATTATATACTGAGATTGTACACCATTATCATTATATTGACTTTATGAAATATCCTGATTTTCTTCTTTTTTTGTTCCTAGATTTTATAAATTTTATT
This sequence comes from Ceratotherium simum simum, assembly GCF_057802395.1. Taxonomy (NCBI): domain Eukaryota; kingdom Metazoa; phylum Chordata; class Mammalia; order Perissodactyla; family Rhinocerotidae; genus Ceratotherium; species Ceratotherium simum. The sequence continues at coordinate 41,400,556 of NC_141924.1, forward strand.
TTGTCAATCACAGTATATGCTTTATGTACTGTAGATAATAATATTTTTTAATGTTTATTGTAAATGTTTCCAAATTGGTTGATGGCCTTTGAATTTTGTTTATAATTTTAAATAACATTTTCTTTTATGACAGTAAAACCTGAATAAGGGAGAAAACTTGAGAAATGAAAAAAAGAAAAGAAAAAACCACCTAAAGTTGCATTATCCAAAGATAATGTTTTAGTGAATTTCCTTTCAGTTATTTTATGTGCATATTTTAATAATAAGTGTGATCATTCATAGCAAAATTGTACGTATTTATTTTTATATGTCTATTTTGATATTTGTCTTAGCTCAGGCTGCTATAACAAAATACCACAGATTAGATGACTTAAACAACAGACATTTATTTCTCACAGTTCTGGAGGCAGAAAGATCAAAGTTTCAGCAGATTTGGTTCCTGGTGAGGGTTACCAATGGCTGCCTTCTCACTATATCCTCACATGGTAGAGAGAAGAAGCTCAGGTGTCTCTTCCTCTTCTTATAAGGGCACTAATTCCATCATGGGGTCTCTATCCACATGACCTCATCTACACCTAATTACTTTCCAAAGGCCCTACCTCCTAATACCATCACATTGGGGGTGAGGGCGTCAACACATGAATGGGGCGGGGGGAGGGGAGATAAACATTCAGTCCATAGTAATATTATAAAATAATATATGTTTATTGTCTAAACTTTGGAAAACATACCCCCCAAAAGTTGAAGGAATAAACAAAAATCATTCAGAATTCTATTGCTCTTTGCTAACCATCCTTAGTTAAATGGTAAAACTAAGTTAGGGAAGACCCTCAAGTCCTATTTTACCTTAATACTCCCATTCTTTAGTTCTTACTTTTGGTTCTTCACTCAGGTTCCTGAAATAAGTCTAAAAAAACTCTTTACCAATAGTATATTCATGGTATATTTTTTTGCTTTCTTTTTGACCTTCAAAAATGAGCAATCATTTGGACAGCTAAAAGATTCTTAGATTGCACTCCCCACCCACAACCAAACACACACACACACACACACTCACACACCTCTGGGCATTTATGTCTTTGATCTTTGTTATTACAGAGAAGAAATTTGAGAACTTAATTTATGTCTCTTTGACAATGTGACTTTTCTGAAACTTAGTTGACTGTATTTCTTAATCCTTAAATCTCAAAACATTTCATAAAATATTTCTTGGTGTGGGACTCTAGAACCTCCAGAAAGGAATAAAGCCTGCTGACACCTTGATTTTAGCCCAGTGAGATCCATTTTGGACTTCTGACCTCCAGAACTGTAAGAAAATATATTTTGGATGTTTTAAGTCAATAAATTTGTGGTAATATGTTATAAAAGAAATATGAAACTAATACGTAGAGGGACGCGCAAAGAACCCAGTGGTCTTGCTGAACTGAAGTTAGAGACATGAGTTAAAGGAAGACAAGGCCGTCAGAAATTTGAAAGGCCAAATACTGTGTATGTGGTGGTGGTGGTGAGGGTCCACCAAGAGAGGGCTCTGGACTTCTGCAGAGATTCTTTTCAAGTCTTGTGTGAGTCCTGACTGGCACATGACTGGAAGGAAACTACCTACGATCAGGGAAAGAGCAATCAAAGAGCAGTAAGCTGAAAATTCTCCACAACTCCTACAGGATTGGGAATAGCTTGTGTTTCCACCAGCCAAGGTAGAGAGACATTTGAGAGGCCAAATGCTCGGGGGTGAGGAGGTGCTGTCCTCACACACAGGACATGTCCTCACATGCAGGTAGACTCCTCAGATAGTTAGCACCTTAGAAGCAGTTCTCTCAGCACGGGGAATTAAACTAGGAATCAAACACTGAACGATCTCTGTAAAATCCCCATGTATTTGGAAACCAAACAAAAGACTTATAAATAAAACATGAGTCAAAGAAAAAATCACAAGGTAAATCAGAAAATATTTTGAACTGAGTGAATTGGAACACAGATATCAAAATTTATTTAATTCAGTTAAAATAGCAATTTGAGAGAAAAACTTATATCAATAAACACTTGTATCAGAAAATATGAAAGGTCTAAGACTCATAATCCAACTTTCTACATTTACAATCTAGAAAAGGAAGAGCAAATTAAACTTAAAGCAAGAAGAAGCGATAAAATAGAAAACAGAAAACAACAAAAAATGAATGAAAACAAAAGTTGTTTCTTCAAAAGAGCGATAAAATTAACATACCTCTAGCCAGACTAATCAAAAAAAAAAAAAAAAAAGGAGAAAAGATAAAATTACAACAGCAGAAATGAAAGGGAGGCTATCTCTACAAATCCTAAAGATATTTTAAAAAGATTATAGGAAAATATTATCATCAACTTTATGCCAATAAGTTCGACAATTTAGGTGAAAAGAACAAAATCTTTGAAAGACACAAACTCCCAACATTATTCAAGAAGAAATAGTTAACATATATGGCCTTGTATCTCTTAAATAAACTAGATTCATAGTTAAAAGCCTTCCCACCATGAAAAACTCCAGGCCTAGATGCCTTCACTGGTGATTTCTACTAAGCGTTTAAGGAAGAAATAATACCAATTCTACACAAATTCTTCCAGAAAACAGAAGAGGAGGTGATATCTTCCAATTCATTTTAGGAGGTCAGCATTACCCTGATGCCCAAGTCTGACAAAGACATCACAAGAAAAAAAAATAAGAGACCAATATATCCCTCCTGAACTTGGATGCACAACTCTTAACAAACTATTGGCAAATTGAATTCAGCAAAATATGAAAAGGATAATACATTATGTCCAAATAGGCTTATTACAGGAACGCAAGGTTGTTTAACATTCAAAAACCAATCAAAATAACTTACTATATAAACACTCTAAAAAATAAAAACCTTATGACCTTATAAAGAAGATCATATATTAAAAAATCATTTGATAAAATTCAATACCCATTTATGATAAACTCAGTAAATCAGGAATATTAAGAAACTTCTTCAACCTGATACAGGATATCTACAAAAGCCTAGAGCTAACGTCATATTTAAACATCAAATACTGAATGCTTTTCCCCTAAGATCAAGAACAAGGTGTGGGAGATCAAAATTTGGCCACCCTGAAATCTATCTCTTTACCTTGGTTGTTTTCTCTGAAGGACATTTGACCTCCCCCACTAACTGCCTAAAGAATTTGACATGGTGGCTCCTTCCTAGAACAGATCTATCATGACTGCTATAAAGATAATGCAGGATAGAGGTTACAATAGAAAAGGCACCAACAAGCCCATCTTATCGGGAGTTCTGTCTCTCTGGCCACATTCTTTGGATGGCCCTGCGAAGAGATGCCAGACAATCATTTACAAGGGAAGTCTCCATTTGTAAAGGTATCTCCCTCTCTGTATTGGGAAGAGAGGGGATGAGCTCATTTCTAGAGACTTATCAATGTGGAAGGTGAGGCCTTGGGGCTGCATAATAAACCTTACTCTTATTTACTGTGCTTTAGTGGTAATCTCCTGTAACTGACTCCCCCCACCCCCAAAATCCTCCTTTGTCATTGGCTGAACATGATATTTAAGACGAGAATTTCTGCTATTGTGTTGAGAAACGCAGTGTCCCTGCTTTCTCCCATGTATACATGTTATTAAACTTGGTATTATTTTCTCCTGCTAACCTGTCTTGTTAATTATTTGGCCAGCCATAAGAACCTTAAGGAAAATGGCAGAGGGAGATTCTCCCTCTTCCCCGGACAAAGGCAAGGAGTTTTATTCTTACCATTTCTATTCAACATTGTTCCAGGGTTCTATCTAGTGCAATAAAGTGAGAGAAAGAAACGAAAGGTATATAGATTGGTATGGAAGAAGTAAAATTGTCTTAACTTGCTAATAATATTATTGAATTTGAAGAAAATCCTAGGACATCCATCAAACGGTTACTAGAGACAATAAGTAAGTGAGTAAGGACACAAGATACAAGATCAATATACAAAAATCAATTGTATTTCCATTTACTAGCAAAAAAGTATACAAAATGTCATTTACAATTTTTAATAAGCAATAAATTCCAATAAAAATCAAATACCTAGCATGAATTAATAAACTGTGTGCAACAGTTGTATTTTGAAATCTATAAAAGATTGGTCAGAGAAATTAAATAAGTGGAGATACATATCATGGTAATGGATAGGAAGACTCAGTACTGTTAAGATATTGTTTCTCCTCAAATTTATGTCTTATATATTTTTTTTAACAATCCTGATAGAAATCCAATTTTTATAGAAATTGACAAGATGATGCTAAATTTTATCTGGAAATGTAAAGGACCTAGAAGTGTCAAAACAATTTTAAAAGGCAGAACAAAATTGCAAGACTTATACTAACTGATTTCAACACTTAAAAGACACAATAATTAAGACCATGTATTATTGAGATAAAGAAAGGAACACTGGTCAGAAGACAAAAGAGAGTTCAGAAACTCACCTATACATATATTACCTTATTTTATTTCTAGCTCAACAATCTTTTATGTTTGTATCAGTTTTTCTGTTTTGTGTTTGTGCATGGGAGTAGGTGTGGCAGTTTGAGAGAATGAGTTGAATTTAGCTAACATTTTTGGGGGGCATTTATCTAGATGAGCATATGGTTTTCCTTTACCATTAACTTTATACATGAATGCATATGTGTGAGTGGACTTCTGATCGTACTCCATTCTCATCATGTCTCATCTCTCAGGCAGACATCCGCTACCGTATTATTTCTGGGCCTATGACGTTCTCATGGAACTTTAGTCACTGGCAGTTTTGAAGGCCAAGTTTCTTAGAAGTCTGGCGTTGTGTCACTTGGCAGCATCAGAACAGCAAAGCATTAAAAGCCCTGCGTTGGCGTCAGTCAGCCCTGAGACGGAGTCCTGCTTCTTCCGCTCACTAGAGGGCCCTCCTTGGATGAGGGAGGTACTTCATTTTCCTAAGCCTCATCTGAAATTCGGAGTCAAGTCTCACAAGTTTACTTTGAGAATTAAATGAGATAATGAGATCGTTCAGATAAAGCACAGAGGAAGGTATGTAGTAAATGCTGAATAAACGGTGGTTATGGTTAGCATTTCATTGCTTTTACTGCTGCTGCTGAAAACTGCTCACGCTCAAATGGGCTCTCTGGATATGATAACATCCATCCCCAGGTCTGTCTATTCTTGCTTCAAACTACATCTAGGGAGAGGTACCCCGCTTGTGACCAGCGGTACACGGAGTCCCTGTAGCTAGCCTATATGGTACCTTTGCACAAATTTCAAAAACGTCCTCCCTCTTGGATGACAAACCCCTAAGACAGTGTTCATGTTTTGGCAAGCAAACTACAAGCTGGAATTGATTGCCTGTATGCTCGCTTGTATGGCCTAGTGTCTTTGTACAAGGCAAGAACTTCATAAACATACAGATGGTTAGGTGGTGGCCCTCATGGCACAGCAAGACAAAATGGTCCCAATGCAAAAACCTTGTATCAGTCACCACCTCTCTTTTGCTGTATGCTCATGCGAAAACCAAAAGGATCATTTTCCTTTTTCATCTGAGCACGGGGCTTTTGGCAAAAGAAGGACACGTTTCTTGTGGGGAAAGGTGTTTTGGAAAGTGCAAACTGCTCCAGGAGGAGCCCATTCTCTAACTTCAGACAGTGGAGGAGGCCAGGGATCCTGAGGAAGCACCAATTCCTGAGGCTTGTCCTTGTATAGAGGAGTAGGGCTGGGGGGAGGGACAAGAGGAAGGAGTGGGGGGTAAGTGTTCTGAGGCTTGTCCTCCTACCGAGGAGCAGTGCTGGGGGCAGGGCTCTGAGAGGGAGAGCAGTGGTAGGATTTCTGTTTTGATTACAGTTCACTAAATTTGAAAAGCAAATAAAAATTAAACATAGTATGTGAAGCTTATTGATGTTAATCTAGATCACAAATTAATTTTGCATTAGATGGTATTATGTATATACACAAAACTTCTGTCTTAACGTAAAAGAAATCCCGGATTTTCACATTTTATTCTTTCTTAAACAAGATCTGTACATGATATACACAAAATGTACCTTTTTTCTTCAAAAAGTTATCACTTTGATGCATCTTTCATCCACTGGTATCCCAGAATTAAAAAATATAACTCTTTTTGAAAAAATTAAAAAGGCCCACACACATGTATTTGATTACTGTTTCCATTAGATACAAAACTTATATATTAGACCATCTGCATCAAATCCAGAGGTATAGCAAACCTGAGATCCAGCTGTTCAGCCCTTGTCCTTCTCCCCCTCTAGAGGTGGCTTTGCAGTAGCCCAACCCCAGTAGCTTGGGGTAGGATTCTCTACCTGGACCTGGCTCTCCCCATGAGCCTGAAGTACTACACGGACTACTCTGGGTTTGTTTCAGTTGGATTATGATCTGTTGCAGCCAACCTCACTCTTCACTTTTGGTTTTTTTTTCCTTCCAAATTAGAAAGAAAATAAAACTCTCTCCTGCCACTCTGATCCTATCTGATACCACTACATAGTATTTTCTTCCCCATTAGTATCTACGTTTACTTCTTGTTACCATGGCAACCAACTACTTTTAGCAAAATCCTTGATACCAGGTTTCTCATTTTCAATAGATAACCTGCATTGTGCATCCTCCCCCCCAATTCAGGCCTGAAAATTTCAGTATAATCCAACTCATGCTCTTCTAACAGAGAGAATCTATTTCTTTTTATTTTTTAACCACTTTTGAAAAATTGTAAATTTGTTTATAAAATAGCATCATGTTTTTAAACAAACATAAGGAAAGTAATTCCATTTTTTACTTCTAGAAAAGCCAGTTCAGTGGCCAAGGGGTCCCTTTTATTTCTAGAAACAAATATTTCATGGCTTCTAGAAATCATACAACTGTTTTTATATTCCAACAACATGCTGATTTTTAAAACAAGCACTATGACTCATTTTTGGTTTTTGGTCCACTAGCTAACTCTATTCTTATGCTATGTTGATGTAAAAACAGATCACTTAAAAATGGAATTTAGTTTTGTTCCATAGAGGACAACTTATACAATTTTCTCCAAAAATTTTACTGAAATTCACCTGCTTTGTTATTTGGAATTTTATTTCAATTATCAAGATGCTGCACACCCTATCTAATCAGGCATGCAAAAATTATCATTCAGGTTGGAGAGTAGGATATTATTGACTTACAAGCTGGAATTTCAATAGTTTTGTTTTACAAGAAATCCAACAGTTTATCTTTAACTACAAGGGAGAGACAAACAGAATTTTTCAAGAATGATGTGAACTCTCAAAGCAAATAGCCTCTTCTGAGAAAACGGTTTATATGGACAAGTGAGATGATTAGATTTTTACAAAGAACTATGAAGCCATTTGCCATAAAAGAGAAAAAAAGTAGAAGCATAAGGAAATTGTAATTTAAGCTTATATAATAAAATATAAAGGACAGTGAAGTAACAAACTAAACTTACACAAAAATGCCAAAAGCATACCCTATCTAACCGGGATATGCAAACTTCACAATTTTTAATGGTTTCTGAAATTCCAGACAACTTTTAAAAGTGGAAAGATATTGTGACCTTATAAATATCTATTTCACCAGAAAAATATTCTAAAACACTATTTCTGTATAGTCTAGATAGAGATTTAGAATAAATAATGTCTAGATATCTAGATTATTTTTCAGATCAATATTCTAGATGTTTTGCTGCATGGTGCCAAACTGAAGTTTCCAATTAGCGTCAGGCATGGAATATCTATACGTGGAAACTTCCTGCCCTATCAGGTCAGGGGTCCACAACTGGAAAGAGTGTGATTTGGCACACTTATTAATTACTTTGTCTGGTTTGAGGAACTACTAGTCTGAGAGATGACCTTCCTTCGTGCCAAATTCTCAAGCACTGATCACCAAGGACTCGCTGGGAGTAATAAATGCATTTTTGTACCTACTTTCATTCTAATATATAATATAGTGGCTCTCATCAAGCTTGCAATTTAGAATGGGGAAAGAGAGTATACATATAAATAAATAAGCCATATTTTCTGGGAAACATTTTATTTATCCAAATTTTGAATCAAACCACAATGAATTAGCCTTCCCATAATTTTCCCCCATATTGAAAAGTGGTAAAACATCTAAATAGTTTACTTGAAACATCAGATGAAATCCTACTAGGAAAGGGCAGATGTAAGATGTCTCAACAGGTTACAGGACCTACCTAATTATGAACATGTAATATTAAGTGTTAAATATAATTAAAAACTAAAGTAAAACAAGTCAGAAAAATATGAGCTTGGAGTGAGGATCAGGAAAATCCCATTTTTTATTGCTTCCATCTGATCACATTTCCCATAAAGCATGAAAAACACGAAATACTTGAGCATCTCACTGCAACGTTAATAAATGGTGTTCTAAATCTTGTCTCCTGAGAGGTCATTCAATCTTTAGCACTGAATAGTTTTGCTTTTGTCAAATGAAAGCAGATCGTTAGATGATTAAATGAATGTGTGTGCATGCACTCGTGTGGGTAGTTTATATGTATTTTGTTTCCAACCTTCCCTGAATCCTTTTACATAATAGAGGCAGAATAAAACACGTTGTCCTCCCACTGGACCATCCATAGCACTCAATACAGATACGTCCCTCTTCTAAGAAACCAGGACGATGTGAGACTGACTTGAACTATGTATTTGACCCTTTACAGAACAACATATCCCCTCAGGCTCCTCTCATGTAGTCTGTGCTTGGCTTGTATTTAGCATTTAGCTGGGGCAGGTCTAACATGCTGAGAATTCGATAGAAGGCATTGTTTTTTAGAGCCCTATGGCTGAAGGCTGCCTTAAAAATCTTCATTTGGCTTTGACATTTGGACCTTAGAAAAAGAAGCAAATTCTATATCTTTAGTCTTATCATGAATAATTCGATACACTTCCCTTTAGACCTGGTTCTAAAGAAGTCCTGAATTAAAGTCAAAGACAGATGCTCTCCTCACATCTCGCTTGACTGGTTAAAAAAGGAATTGTTTCACACTAAAGGTTGTTCAGTTGAAACAGATCGATAAATAGAAGCATAAGATCTATCTTTGTATTCAACCAAATTGCGAAAATAATTAGCTGGGGGACTTAAGACTCCTTTAGACAATTTTTGTTTTCTTTAAAGGTCAAGGGAGAAGTATAAGTATATGAAAGACTTTCATATTCTGAGGGGGTGAATGTCCTGCTTGCTGGTGAATTGACACAGAGTTCATCAAAGTTATTGCAAAAAGATGGCACTGTGAAGCTGTGCAGAACAACTTCCTGCCTCCTAGACCAAAAATATGTGTGAGAAGGGAACAAGACCTACTGCGTTATGAAGATAGTAGTGAAGTAAGGCAGTTCACCCAAGAAAGAAAGAGTCTGATTGGAAGGCTACAATTGGGAAAATCCAGAGCGCAGAGGGGTCATTCAAATACAGGGACAATGCACATCTAAACTACATACCTATTGGCTGTTTCCTCTGAGACATTGCTTTTTTCCAGCAAAACCAGGCACCCTATGTTGGAAAAATGTAAAGAAGTGATAATAAAATTGGAACTTGAAATCTAAATATATTTTTCTCCTATTAGTATGTCTAGAGGTTTATTAAGTTGCCTCAAGTCTGATTTCTAACAACCAGAAATTGGTGAGGGCCTCAGTTAACAATTCTCAACTCCAAAAGAACTTGATTTGTTTCTGCTGGTATTTGAAGTTATTATTTTTATGCCAAGGTAAGACAATCATATAACTCTCTTTCCAATCTTCACCACTGTCTGGCCACACGCCCAGTTGGGTGAGCAGTGCAGGATGGGTTGTGGAGAGACCAAACACCCGGAGATGGTGAACGAGACATAGAGGTTTACTGGGAGTTACTTACAGGGAGTTCCGGTGGTGGCCGGCTGGACAGCAACGTGCACCCGCAACTGCGGGCAGGGAGGGGGTTGCTTGTATAGGCAGGGGACACAAAGGCTATATGCTTGCCAAGAGGGGCTGCCCCTGGTATGACCAGTGTTCCCAGGAACAGTAGCTCACGTGGAGGGGCTCTGTGTCCCTTTAAGACGTGGTGTTCTTTAAGCGAGATAAGGTAGGATCCCGGCTGGCCCAGCTGTGGATTGTTACAGATCCCAGCAGCTGGGCGTCCTCCCAGAAGAGAGCCAGAAGGGCACATGGTTGCAATGGGCTTGTGGTCTCTTGCTGAACAAGCAAGGCCCAGGCCCTACAACCACAAAGAATACGTTTTGTCCATAATCTCTTCATAAACTGTTAGAAGATCTACTTATGAGGAAGGTGGAACAGTAAGATATTGATATATTTATATTTTTATTCAAAAATTGGCCAGTGAATGCCTAATACGTAGTAGGTGCAATACCAAGCACTCCAGATTCAAAGACAGGGTCTTACATAAGAGATTACAGTCTACTCCAGAGTTCTAATTGGCCTCGTGTAGTAGCTAGGATCAGTGATTCAGGAAATGCACTCAACCAAACTTAAGAAAAAGCAGGTTTATACTCTAATACTTTCTTACGGTATACACACACACACACACACACACACTAACAGAGGCAGCCCAGAGATGGCCTCTGCTTTGCTCTCTGCTCCTCTCCTTCCTTCCCTCTCTCTACTCCCTAAGTGTATGCTCTTTCATTCCCCCTTTGCCTACTCGAGTCTTTATCTTCTATGCTTCTTTCCTACCCTCTCAAAGCTTTAGCTTTTATGAGGCTTTGCATCCATTTACTCACTCAACAAACATTCCTTAAATATATACTATGTGCAGGCACAGTATATGGGATATTAAAGAGAAATTACAGGGATGTTAAAGAGAAATTGCACTGGACACATTAAAAATGGCAAGACAGATATTACTGGTGTTACCACAGTAGAGGAGAGAACTTCAGTACAGAACTGAACTCAACTCCATCGAAACAAAAAGCAGGCGAGTTTTAAGCACTGGAGCAAGCTAGTGGAAAGTACTGGAGGAAGTGAAGGGGGAAGCTGGTCGATGTGATGAGGCCATCTGTGTTTGCTAATTGATGCTTATTTAAGTTAGGCTCCTACCCTCCCACAGAGACCGGGAGACAGGAGTGCTATTTTTCTTGATGATTACATTTCCAAGGGATGGCTCCTACGTCTGTGAGAAAGACATCCCTGGGTTATAAAACTGGCCAGAGGCTAGGAGAAAATTTACATCTCAAAGGGACAGAGAAAGAATTTACAATAGCAAGTTTTCTAAAGTAAATGCTTTAAGAAAATGCAGGTCAGGAGCCTATAGTGAGGAATAAACTTATCTAAAGTTTAGTCAAGTTGAGGTGAACATTAAGCCTGTAACCATCAGAGATATAGCAGGAAAAAAATTAGACAAAATCCTTGCCCTCGTGAAGCTTAGATTTAAGGAATCTATATTAATAAAAAGATAAATAAAGTTTAAGTAAATAAATAAAAGAGTGTATCTGACCAATTAGGTGCTACTGGAGAAAGCAAAGCAGGGAAGAAGGCATGGACCACAGTGGATGAGGGGGTAGTTCAGTCTTAAACAGGGGGTCATGGGCATTGTCACTAATAAGGTAATCTCTGAGCCAAGTTCTGAAGGGAATAACAGTAAGCCAAGGAAATATTGAAGGGAAGAGAATTCCAGGCAGAAGCAAGAACAATTCAAGCAAGAATTCTTCCATCAAAAGCGTGCTTGATGGGAGTCCCGAGACCAAGAAGAAGGGCAGTAGAAGATGAAGTCCTGGAGACAGCAGGGAGGAGGCGGACCAGATCACATAGGGACATTTAGGTCACAGCAAAGATGTTGACTGTTACTTTGTATGAGAGAGCTACAGACAAAGGGTAATATCCTTTGACTAACTTTAGAAAAAGGTTACTCTGGCTACTGAATAAATAAAAGTGTTGTTGGGAGGAGTAAATGCAGAATCTGGGAGACATACAGGTGTATATGTCTAGGGGGCATTTGAAATCTGGAGTTGAGGGAAGTGGTGTGAACTGGGGACTAAAATGTGTGAATCATCAGTGTATAGGTGTTATATAAAACCACCTGACTGGATAAATATACCAACGGGACCAGTATAGACAGGAAAAAAATTGCTTTGATGCATGCAAACAAAGAGAAAACAGCTAGGGAAGCTCCAAAGGAGGGTCGGGGAGGCAGAGGTAAGCCCAGGTGAGTGTGATCTCCTGCAGGACAGTGGAGGTGTTTCAAGGGGTGGGCTTGAGCACCAGCATAAAACTTCTGATTTGTCAAGGAAGGGGATGATAAAAATCTCACCTCTGCGGAGGCTGGAGAAAAAGCTGATTACAGAGGGTTCAGGGAATTAGAGGACTCCATTATTATATCTATTATAGATGACTTTTTCCAGAAATTTTATAGAACAGTAGCTAGGAGGGGGGATGTGGAGTCAAGAAAAAACTGGTTTTTTTTTAGATAGAAGAAATTACAGCATATTTGTATGTTGATGGGAATGATTGATTAGAGGAGGGAAAGGATAGAGTAGGATAAAGAGGAGAGACTTGCTAGACTAGTGTTTTTGAATAAATGAGAGAGGCCAGGATCAAGTGCACCAGTGGAGGGGTTGGCCTTAAGTAAGCATGCTCGGTAAGTATATCTGTGGCGAAGGTGGGAGGCAGAAAATATCGGCACAGAGGGAGGCAGGTGAGTAGATATTGAGGTAGGGACTCCTGAAAGTACTCCTAGAAATTCTTTCAGCTTCAGGTTATTACTTACTTCTTTCCAACTCAGTTTGCCAAGAGAATCTGATCAGCCGAGCTCAAATATTCATACTTCATTTGCCATTGGTCACAAATCATAGGTCACTGAGCATCCTTTGGATTAGCTGCTTTCCTGTCGGTTGAATACTCCTGGTCAGAAGACCTTGCCAGTAGAACAGAATTATGTGATCCAAGTCATGGGTCTTTATACAGCAGGGAGTGAGGGAAAACAGTTTCCCTTGGAGGAGTTTATGACTGGCAGGTTCTGTAAATATGTCTTAGTGTGTGAAGGAAGACAGATATAAACACAAATAGAGATAACAAAGTGCTGTGGGCTATGACATAAATCATTATAAGATACAGAGCTTAAATAAACTTAGGAGAGGAGAAAGTCATAGCAGAATGACATCAAAGCAGAAAAGAGCTGAGTCCGGAAAGCTTAGTGGTAATTTTCAGAAAGATATCCCAGGAATAGAAAAAATTGGAGCCATAAAATATAGATGTATCACATTCTAGGAACAGCAAGTTGCTCAACACAGCAGGTGCATGAGGGGCGGGGTGGGGCAGAGGGAATGAAATGAGAAGTCGGTTTAGTGAGAAATAGAGCTGAGAGCATAAAGAGCCTTAATACCCATGCAAAAGAGTTTTGACTTCACCTTGTGTGTGACAGGTAGCTCATAAAGGTTTTTAGTCATATTTACATTTTATAAAGATCTCTCTGGAATCAGAATGGAGGTTAAATTGCAGGTGAGAAAGACTAGAAACTATTTGGAACAGTCCAGGTGAGAAGGGATAAGAATCTATATTCCAAAGTGGTAGCAGCAGGGATGAGAGTTGAAGAATGACGTGAGAGACAGCAGGACGTAGTTAAGGGATTTCTTGGTCAGATAGAGGACAGAGTCTACACTGACTGCACCCGTGAGAGCCTGAACCACATGTATGTGCTTCAAATATGGAGCTTCATAGAATGAACATAGATACATAGACAGAAGTATCTTAACTGAAAATGTTCGCTTACCAAAAAGAATTCATGAGAGATCAAAAATGACCCAAATTGTCTAGAATTTAGGCCCTAGATTGAAAAATACAAGAAACCCTTGTAAACTCAGATAGTTTTATAGCCTCAATTCTAACTAATTATTTTGACATTAAAACATGAATTCTCTCATCAATGGGGTAATCCCTCAAAAGCATTTAGTAGTAATGATTATACTTAATATTTTGAGGCTATTTATGCATTTTCTCATTAAATTCTTACAGTATTTCTCTGGGGTAAGTAACATACTCCATTTTACAGATGAAAAATCAGAGACATAGAGGAGTTAAGAGACTTGTTCAAGCTAATAACTGGTAGAGCTAGGATTTCCTTTCTGATTAATAAGACAAAGTCCCAGTATTTGAGTAACAGTCTAGAAGGAAGAGATAGGTATATAAACAAATGAAATTATGTAAGGTCAATGATATAAGTAAGAGCAAGGTATATACAGTAAAGACCCATGGAGAGAGTAGTTAATAATATCTTAATACACGAAAAAATTTAGGAAAGGTTTCACGAATCTTGGCCAAAAATGAGTCTTTTGTGTGTGTGTGTGAGTGTGTGTGTGTGTGAGGAAGATTACCCCTGAGCTAACATCTATTGCCAATCCTCCTCTTTTTGTTGAGGAAGATTGGCCCTGGGCTAACATCCGTGCCCATCTTTCTCTACTCTGTGTGAGATGCCGCCACAGCACGGCTGGACAAGTGGCGTGTCGGTCGCACCTGGGATCCGAAGCTGGGAACCCCCGGCCGTCAAAGCAGAGCACGTGAACGTAACCACTAGCCACGGGGCCGGCCCCAAAAATGAGTCTTTATCAGGGTATTCTAGGTAGAGGAGAAGTGTGAGAGGAGCCCAGGATATTCAGGAAATTGAGAGTACAGGATTTGTAGAGAGCAAGGATGAGAAGGCCAGAGCAGATTAGAGATAACGGTAGGAGAGGAAGGCAGGCCGCAACTTGTAGTAAGCCTTATTAAAGGCCAGACAGCGGTTCTCAAATTATGGTCTTGTGAACCCCCGGGGTCCCCAAGACTCTTTCAGGGCATTCTATAATGTCAAAACGAGTTTTTAATACTAAGCCATGTTTAGCAGATATTTTCTTGAAAATGAATGAAGTGAACTTGTCACTGTGAAGTAAACAACTGACTGTATTTGTTGCCAATGACAAAATTAAAGTTTTAGAGAAATTTAGAATTTTGGAAAACTTGTATGTGCCACCAGACAGCTTCCCAGAATTTAAAATTTTTTGATGCGATTTGGGGTGATGTCAGTGAATGTGATTTTTTGATATTGCAAAATAAAATGCATAAGCCTTTGGAATATCTGTATAATTCAGTGAGCCAATATTTTCCATACAACCAAAACATGATATTACAAAATCGTACATGGGTGAAAAAGCTCCTCTTAAAGTGCAAGTTAGATCAATAGATCTTAACTTAGAGTAAAAAAAGCTCGCTGATATCATTTGAGATCACATATTTCAACTGCCCTGTAAGAAACTATCATTCGTTGAGATTTGGAGTAGTATCAAAGAACAATATCCACAATTGCCTGAAAAAGACTATTAAAACATTCTTTCATTTTCCAACTAAATATCTCTGTCAGATATGAATTTTGTCACGTACTTCAACCAAAACAAGATATCACAACAGATTGAATGCAGAAGCAGATATGAGAATTCAGTTGATTTTTATTAAGTTAAACATTAAACAGAAGGAGATATGAGAATTCAGCTGACCTTTAAGCTAAACATTAAACATTTATTTACAAAAATATTAAGCAATGCCACTCTGCTCACTATCTTTTTTTGTTTTGGAAAATATATTTTTTCATAAAAATATGCTATTCGCATTAATATATAATGGAGCTGTTGTTATTTTAAATGAATTAATAAATATTCATGTCAGTTCTAGTTTCTAACACAGTAAATACTCATAGATTTAACCTACATAAATGAAAGCTTTTGGAGGTCATCAATAAATTGTAAGGATGTAAAGGGGTCAGGAGACCAAAAAGTTTGCAATCCACTGTACTAAGTAAGTTGAGAAATTTTATTTATGGTGATGAGTAGAAAAACAGATTTATATTTAGAACACGACTCAGTAAGCAGGCTGGAAACGGGCTAGGAGACTACTGCCTTGGTAAAAGTTTAGGGGGATTATCTTATGAGTAAAACTTGGAGGAGAGGTTATTTTCTGATTTCAATTACTAAACAGATTTAAATTAGGTACAAAATGTTCCATCCCGTACTGATTCCCACTCTAGCGTAAAGGGTTTCTTAAGGCTCTAATATAGTCATTACACTTAACAAAAAATAGTTAAGTAACAATAAAAGTTCACTGCAGATGCTGAACTGGGAAAAAATGAAGACGAGCAGAAACTCTGTTCCGATATCCTAAGCGTGTTCGTGTGGAAGAAAGAATTAAACTGATCTGCTCCAGTGAGCATAATGAGTTCCAACGGCTGGAGTTTGCAGGCAGGCAGATTTCAGAACTTTGTGACAATTAGAACTGTTGAAAAACAGAATGAGCTGCCTTACTTGGCTGTTAATTCCTTGAAAATAGCTACTATTTATAACGCCGACTCTACCCAAACCACTCTATTAGGCACTTGACATGATATCAATTCATCTTATTCTCACAATAACCCCAAGTGATAGGGATTATTACACCCCTATTTTATAAATTAGGAAACAGCCTTAAGAGCTTCATTTTACTGACTTACCCAAGGCTACTCAGCAAGTGGATGACAGAGCCAGAATTCAAATTCAGGTCCTCCGAGTCTCTACCAGGGCTTTAGCCACCAGCCTTTCCATGACGTATGCACCAGCAGCTGTGAGGACAATTGTGACAAACCGGATTAAAAACTCTCTGCAATTCCTTTTAAGCACTAAGATTTTTTAACTACTTGGGGAGGGGATTCTGCTATTTATTTTTATATTCTCAAAACTTTTTCACAATGCTTGGAGCATAGCTTATTTTCAATAAGTATGTATTAAATTAACATGAAAATTTTATAATTATAAAATAAAAAGGAATATAAAGTGCTGTATATTACTTGGTTTGACTAAGTTAAAAATGACTGAAAATCAATAGTATTGTTGAAAAACCTTCAATTCATCAATTCTACATAGATATGACCTTGGACCCAGAAAAAGTGAGTCTTTAAGAGTTTTACTAAATTGTTTTTGTATGTTGAACCGATATGATCAGGTTGTATACTGGAAAAGCCAGAGCAAGTCTTCTCCTAAAGTACTTTTCTCAGAAGTGGAGTCATATGAATAACAAGTCATTGGCTATTTTCAGCTTCCGTGAACATCTCTTAGGCAGCTCTTGTGGGGTTAGAGAGGGAGAGATCTACTAAATACTTGTAAAATGATGTGGATTGTCTCCAAATTCTTTACTTTACTGTAGCTATGGTTTATCATATTAAGACAGTATGATGGAAGAAAAGTATCAAAATAGTAGGAGTCAGAAAGATCTGTGCAATTCTTTCTCTACCACTAGCTAGCATCGAACTGTGGCTACCAGATTAATTAAAATATAAAATTAAATGTAACCTCACCCTGTAGAAAAAGGAGACAAACAGAACAGCAGAGACCCCTTCTGTCCATTGTGCCTGTATGCATCATCCAAAGCTTGACCCTCTGCTAGTCACTAGGAATGTGCTCCCTCCTACCCCACTCTTCCCAAGCATCATGGCACAACCAGTGGTACCTTTCAGATGTCCAGACATGACCACTGAGATGAAACATGAAAGCATTAAGTTCAGGATGTCGCTTAGTTTTCCCACTTTGAGTTAAGACCGCTTTAATTCTATATGCAAATTTATGCACACAGCATGCAGATTTTATGGTCTCTAGATTCTCTGACAATATCTGTAGCCTTATTGCATAATGACCTCTGTTGGTGTGGGGTTTCACTGAGCAAATTTGGACAATAAAACCTGTGGCCAACATATTGGCTGCCTGTCTGAAGTAATGCCAGGTTATCTAGCCCTTTAGTGACAGGTTTCTGAAGTTAGATCTGTCACCTTAAAGCATAAAAAGAACTAATACAATGATTTTGTATGTGTGTTTTGGTGAAAGATAATTTGGCAAATATATGTGTATATATTTTTAATTTCTGAGAGGGAAAAAATATTTGAAAGAGCACAGTGTCCAGCTGTGCAGTGAATGATGTATCTGCAATTTAGCAAAATTGAAAACAAACAAGCAAAAAACCAGTAAAGATATGTATTGTTCATCTTAAAATCCAATTTCGCAGATATTTTTAACTTTGGTGACAAGGCTTTCTGAAAATGACCAAGAGACAGCTATGCACAGAACAACGTAACTTGGAGATATAAACTGAAGGAAAGGTTCTTCCCCTCTGTTGAAAGCTTTGGTGGCAACTATTTTAATTTATATTAAAAAATACATACATATGCTGAGTGGTGTCTCCCAGCTTATTTAACAATGCTATCAGACTGAAGGCACTTCAGACCCGTGCGTATCAGCAGAACAGTCATTTGTAACAGATTCCATTTTGCTTAGTGAAAATTGATGATATAGTTGGGCAAGCATTCAGAGACTGGATCCCTCAAATTACAGATCACTTGGGTTAGAACAGATCTCTCAATGGCTCTTCCTAAGTCACTCTGCTAGTCCCTGACCTCTTCCTCATAACCCAGCAAATTTCAGTGGATGGCCGTCTCAGGCCCCTGGAATGCCCTTCCCCTTCAGGGCCACTCTTGTTATTACCCTGCTACTGATGCTTCTCAACAATGTGCCCACTACAAGTCAAATGAGCTGATGACACAAGGAGACACCATGGGGGACAACTCCTGAAAGCTTATGGCGCGAGGCACAAATATTTGGTGTGAATTTTAAATACAGTTCAGCTTACAGTACTTCATTTTTGCAAGCTCTGTTGCTCTAGGACAAATCTCTCTTTTTTAAAACAGGGAATTCAATTTATGTCCAAAATGTCACTTTACTTAGCCATACAGAGCCACAAGACATTTTATGTCACTTACGAAACTTACGATGTTAGGGGAGAGTCCACGAACTAGCTTTGATTCCTTCATTGTGTTCTTTCTATCCTTCAGATATCTCCAATCTGTGTAGCTTTCATTAAAAAAAAAAAAAAATCTGACAGCTTGAACACATCTAGAGGCTGACACCCTGTAGTTGGCCTGAATTCAAATACTGAGGAAAGAACTAAAATCTAGACATTTCTCCTATATTGTTGCTAAAATTCCTATGGAACTTGTAGGCTTACTTTAGCATCTGTTGAAATAAACAAAATAATATAAGAATGTTAAAAATGAATTTTATGTAAGTACTGAATGATGTTTGAGGAACTGGTTATTCCAGTGAGCTGGCTTATAATATAAGCATATTTAAAATTGGTAGAGATATTGTCCTATTTCAGACAGGTTTTTATCCTAATTAACAAAAACATTCTCATTAGGACATTTATCCCCAGTGATCAAATCAGGGGGCATTGGAAAGACAGAAGCAATAGGGTCGGACACTTGTCCTAAATTAAAGCTGGAAGATGACTAGAATTGCTGCTGAATTTCAAGATATTTCCACCATAGTAAGAATGTTGATGGAATTAACAAATATCATTTTCTTTTGAAGGATTCTGGCTGGGAAGCTAGGCAAAACTGAGGGTAGGCAATTTGGATTCCAGCATCTCATTCTGGATCTTTCAATCATTCCCCCTCCTCCTAGCTACTCCCTAACTGTCTCTCTAAAGCACAGGCCTTGGTAAATGTGCTCGGTTGGCACTAAAGACTTCTACTGCTGTCCTGGTGTCTGCTCTGCTATCCCTGCCACATGGGTCACCTCTTGGTCTTCTGGTTGATACCTTCAGGAAAACAAGCCTCCAAGTTCATATACTGCAAAATACCTTTACAATACATGCAAATGTAAACTGACTATTTCAATCTTCTCAGTTCTTTGGGACATAATGCGTTCTCACTGGAACACCATCTAAATTTATATATTCTTAAAATTTGTGTGCTTAATTTCCAGATGCTCAAATATTTTAAAAATTCTTTACCACCCCCATTTCCATCTGAACTAAATACTTAACATTTGTATAATATGTATATATATACATTTTTCAAAGAACATTGCCCCAGTTAGCTAAATAGTGTTCAAAACACTCTTAGGAAGTGTTTTCAGATGTAGAAAATGTGGTTGATCTCAGAGCTGCTGGAAGATTCATGGAGTGACTTGGCATTCAACTTCCTCTCATTCTCAGACAGTACTTCTGCCTTCATAACAGAAATACTGACTTACTGTCTGTGAATGATGTTGCATGTGAATAGGCTTCCTTAGACCTTCACAAGGAACGCAATGTGCTGTACATTCAGCCTCAAAGACTATTCAGAAATGAATAATATGAGCTTTTACAGTCATCTGGAATAATATGTGTTCAGAAGGCATCCGATTTCCGCCATTTCTTTATTCACTTGTTCAGCACACCCTTGTTGAGCATCTACTATGTGGTAGCACAATAACCTGCTAAAAGAATTTACTGATCATGTAATTATAATCACTACTATTTACTGAGAGTTTTAAACACATTATTTCATTTAATCCTAACTTTAATCAGGTAAGATTGGTTTACTAGTCAGGATTCTTCAGAAAAAAAGAACCAATGGGGGGCCGGCCCTGTGGCACAGTGGTTAAGTTTGCGTGCTCCGTTTCAGTGGCCCGGGGTTTGCAGGTTTGGATTCCGGGCACAGACCTACACACTGCTTGTCAAGCCATGCTGTGGCAGCATCCCCCATATAAAGTAGAGGAAGACGAACACGGATGTTAGCCCAGGGCCAATCTTCCTCACAAGAAAAAAAAAAAAAAGAACCAATATGATATGGTATGTATGTATGTAAGTACACACACTCGGAAAAAGGATGTGAGGTAGGTGTGTGTGTGTGTGAAAGAGAAAGAGAGAAGTGGGAGAGATCTTAAGGAATTGGCTCACACAATTGTGGAGGGCTGATAAGTCCGAAATCTTTAGAGCAGGCCAGCAGGCTGGAAAGCCAGGGCAGAGTTGATGTTGCAATCTTGAGTCTGAAACCTGCTAGCTGGAAACTCAGGCAGGGTTTGTTTCTATGTTATAGTCTCAAGGCTGAATTGGTTCTCCTTCAGGAAACCTCAGTTGTTCCTCTTAAGGCTTTCCCTTGATTGGATAAGGCCCACCCACATTGTGAAAGGTAATCTGCTGTACTCAAAGTATATGAATTTAAATATTAATCACATCTAAAAAATAACTTCACAGCAGCATCTAGACTGTTGTTTGACCCAATAACTAAGCACCATATCCCAGCCAAGTTGACACATAAAATTAATCAGCACAGTGGGTGTTGCTATTTTTATTTTATACATAGAATGCTGAGGCTCAGAGAGATGCTTACTGAGATTCATTCAGACAATAATTGAAAATTTGCGGATTTGGGCCAGTTTTGTCCAAAAGCCAGCATGTTTTCCTATATATCACAATACATGGTAGTATGTTACAAAATGAAAGATACAGTCCCTACATTTCAAGTATTTAGAATTGCTTTTGGTGGGGGATGTCAGGTTACAATTTATTCATTTATGCAACCAATAAATATTGATTGAGATTCTACTATACAAAGGGCACTGTGCTAGGAGCTGGGGAGACAACAGTGAACAGACAACGGCCCCGCCCCCTCGCAGAGGAAAAAAGGCAACAAATAAACATCAGAGCTATATCAAATGCTGCAAAGACAAATGAAACAATGGAGGATGACGGGGGTGATTCTCTGTGGTGGTGATATTCCAGCAGAGGCGTGAAGGACGTGAGAGCTAACACCATGCAGATATCTAGAGAAAAAGACGTTCTTCGGTTAAAGAGAAAAGCAAGTACAACGGCTCTTACAAGGACGAACGCTTGGCATGCTTCAGGAACGGTAAGAGACCAATGTGGCTGGAACAGAAAGATTTAAGCAGGTTTACGGAGTAACAGATTCAACATAACACACACAGAATATAATTGTTCTAAAGGCAGAGGGAATACAAGAGTGGTTAGTTTAGGAGCACTTGGTAAGGGAAACGTTCTTGAAAAGAGAGTTCTAAGCAGGCTATTTGAAATTAGCAAAAAATAAAAAGTAGAAAAGTGGAATGACTTAGGTAAATTCACTGTATCTGGAGCTGTATCAGATCAAAACGAAGAAACACAGATAAGTACAATGGTTTGACTGAGACAGAGTCTATGTGGTGGAGAAATCACATGGGTGGCTGGAGGCCTAAGGATCGTAAAGGAGAGGAACTAGGTGAGTGTGTATGCAGGCTGAATGTGCGTCCTTATCAGGCGTCAAAGAACTTAGTGTGAACTGATTAAAAGAAAGTTAACGGAGAACTCAAATGCAGAAGTTGCAATTTTATATAAAATGAAGAGATGGTCATTGTAGGTGTTCAAAATGGGAAGCAATGCTGAAGGAAATATTTGAAGATAATTAAAATAATAAGAATTAACAATTATGAGTGCTTTCTACATGTTAGGCATATGCGTATGTGTTATCTCCTTTATTTCTTATAACAATCATTACGACATTATGACAATCATTATGATACTATTATCATATCCTTATTAGAGATGAGGAAGCTAAGATAAAGAGATAATAAGTAACTTGTCCAAAGTTACACAGCTAATAAATTGTTGAGCTGGCATTTGAACCCAAGCAACCTGGCTCCAGAGCCCAACCCTTAACTAATAGTGCCTTGCTAAGGAGACTAGCAACCGTCTTTATGATATGGCCTAGCAAGAAGGCCATATGGCACATAGTAGGTTCAAAATCATGTTTGCTTAATTGAAAGAAAATTGAACTATATCAAATGGGATAGAAAAAGGTAAAGAAATTTGGATATAAAATATAGCAGTATGCCTGGTTTGTGGTGATGGTCTGGACCAATAAAAAATGTAGCCATGGACACAGTAAAAGTGGAGCACCATAATTAATAGAACATGGTGATGGATATGATTTAGAAGGTAAAGGAGTGAAAAATTAAGGATAATTCCAATGTTGGAAGCTCACAACTATTAGAAAATTGGCAGTGAGAAGAACAAATCGTTTCTCATTTAGTATATCAAATATAAAGATTCAATTTCATTTAACCTTCTAAACCTGTGAGGCTTCTAAAGAATCATTATTTCCATTTTATAAATTATATAGGTCAAGTATATGCCCTAAAGCTATGCTGACAGCAAATGGCACAGCCAAGTTCAAATCTGGTCTGTCTGAATCCAAGAGCCGTGCCCTGTTATCCTCCATGCTACTTCAACTTTTTGACAGGCTGGGTCTCAGCATTTAGAGGATTCTCCAAGTAGTGCCATAAGATTGCCCAGATGTTTAAGCCAGAAAGGCACTGAGTTCAGGGCTGGAAATGCATGTTCAGGAATTATCAGCAAACCACATAAGTCAATGTGCTTACCAAAAAAAGAAAAAGTTCAGACAGGGAAGAGTTGTGGTCCAGAAATGATACTGAGGAGTGGATGCTCTACAGGAAATGGGAAGAAAGGTGGACACCAGCTGCTGATGGAGAGTGAAGGAGACCGAGAAGCTGTTCCTCTGGCATATGAGTTCTTCAGAGCAACAAAATCCAAAATCTAAGCAGTGGAATGACACCTCCACCGTGCATTTTCAGCTGTGTCCCCTGCATAAGGGAACACCATCTGCCACGGAGGCGGATCAGTGGTAAATTGGAATAGCAGTCCAGACTCATTTTTGAAAACTTGGCAATGACTTTACATGGCAATGTGACTAAAGTTTGCAGGGATGTAAGAGCTTCCTTGTACTAGCCAACTTACTGTACATTCTCAAACAGAAAACAAACAAACAGAAAACCTGCCCAATTCACAAAAGATTTCCTGTGTCTTTATCCTAGGAAACAAACCTTCAAAATGACATAATATATTCTTAATACTGATTTGGTATGATTCCATAATACAACATTAATTAGTGGGTTGTATGGGTGTAGAGGACGATGGGGTATTTGGAGGCGAAGGCTTAACTCAATGTTGGCCACAATCTGTTACATGGTACACCCATATCTTTTAAGTGGACTAATGTATTTTTTAGCATTTAATTCTGGCTTTGGAATATTCTATAACAGAATAAACCAAAATAAGTCATGCATTTAAAATGTGAGTGGAATTTCATGAAAACAGTTTGATCTTGTTTCTTAAAGATAAATTCAAAGGAGCTAAGTTATCCCTTTATAGCAGTCAGAGAGCTGTAAAATAGAGTAAATATTTATTTTCTTACTTTCCCCACTTTTTAGAGTGACAGCCAGGAATTATCTGAGGAACCAAAAGGTAGGCTTGTGTGAGGCACACACCCTGGGCAGCCAACAGGCTTGGTTAAACCCCTAAAGCACCATTTGAGCAGACAGAAAATTTCGCTCACCTTAGAAATCACTCATCCATCCCTGGGGCTTAATTGTCCTAGGTGTTGTGGCCATCTGCCAGACTTATTTACAACAAATGCTTAAAAAAGGGATACTGAAATCTCACAGCTTTCTTAGGACACAGTCAAGGAGCATATGGAACTGGAAATTAAAGCTAAAATTTTATAACCTCCACTCCTACTATAGCAGTTTCTGCAATGGAAGTGACAAGCGAGATTGATTCGGCAGGGTGAGTCGTGCACATAAACTGAAAACGAGAGACTGTCTCAAGGGTAGAGGGTGAAGAATTCAAGGATACATTGGAAATGGAAAGCTTAGGAAACAGCGACATTTTCAGAGAGAACTATTCATTCAATATTCCTGGTGAAAACTGGTCAGTTAGGTTTACATGAGCATAGATTCCAGAGAGGAAAGCAGAAGGAAGAGGGAGGAAGTGATCATTAATGAAAAGAAACACACATTTCTTAATAGCTTAAGTCCTTATAATATGTGAATATTAAGAGTAGGATATTCTTGAAGCTGCTCCTGTGAGCAACTTGTGCTACGGTGTTCTGCCTACAGGAGTGCAAATGCCTGCAACACAACTAATTAACCAAGGCTGTCACTTCAGCCAAGAATGGGATATTTGGTGGATCATGAATAAACAACTTCATAATCAATTTTCAATCTGCTTTTAACAAAGCTAAGAAAACTAATACAAGTCCAACTAGTTTCTATTTTCTTTTAAAAGAAATAAAGTTTAGTGATTTTGAAAATAAAATAGAGATTGAAATGAAAATTAAGAAATATTAAAAATAAAAATAAATACAATTAAAATAAAAAATAAACATTGAAACCCACTAAGTACTCTAGTCTCATTAAAGAGTTAAATGTTAAACTATAAAGACAAAACTCTAGCACTTCATTTCTAAGCATTTCTACAGGAGAGCTGTTGTGTTTTTGCTTCATTACTCCAAATGTTTTCCTCAAGCAGCAACCCCTTCTCCTTCCTCCACCTGAAAACTGAAGACCTGGTCATATTACAATGTCTGCTACTCGACCCTCCTAGTGTTTCTATTTCTTTCTCTGCATGGGCATTTAAAATAACCTCTGCTTTCTGCCTAAAGGTCCTTACAACATAAACAATTCATGCTCCCACCTCCATTTGACTATAACCTTCATTTAAAATGGCAGTGGAATTCTTTTTAAATGTGAATGGAATTCACGCTCCCACCTCCATCTGATCACAGCCTTCACGGTTTGAGAAACTCTAACCTGACGAAGGTGGGGAGCAGTACTATCCTTGTGGTAGCTCCTAATTTTGTCCAATAATGTATACATCAGCAGCTCCCTCTGGCACATACATCAACTCCTATTGATTAATGGTCCTCACTTTAACAATAATTCATTTTGGTTGTGGTCGATTTACTACCAGTCTTAACTTCAGCTATAGCAAACAGACTTTGTAAGGTAGCTTTCTGCTACTTCACTGCAATAATTGTGGAGCATCTCCTAAGAGTTCCC
The DNA here is from genome assembly GCF_057802395.1 of Ceratotherium simum simum. Classification (NCBI taxonomy): domain Eukaryota; kingdom Metazoa; phylum Chordata; class Mammalia; order Perissodactyla; family Rhinocerotidae; genus Ceratotherium; species Ceratotherium simum. The sequence continues at coordinate 41,426,224 of NC_141924.1, forward strand.
TCTCCTTGTTAAACTCACAGTAGCAACTACAAGTAGCATAGCCTTTCAGGAAAACAATGGTTGCTGACTTGGGTTGCCTGGGAAAACAGCCTGTGTGGAACTGTAACAGGTGATCCAACCTTTCCACATTTCTCTCTTTCTTTTTATGCTTTGTCCTTATATCCACATGAATTCTTATATGCCCTAAAGATTTTAAAAATAAAAATGATCAAATACAAACACTCTCCTGGAGACCTTAGGCATGGGGCACAATTAGAAGACTATGACAGAAGCTGTCCCTGTGGCCTAGTGGTTAAGTTGGGTGTGCTACACTTCAGTGGCCCAGGTTTGGTTCTGGGGTGTGGACCCTACACCACTCATTGGCAGCCACACTGTGGCAGCGACCCACATACAAAATAGAGGAAGATTCGCACAGATGTTAGCTGAGGGCAAATCTTCCTTAAGCAAAAAGAGGAACACTGGCAACAGATGTTAGCTCAGGGCCAATCTTCCTCAGCAGAAAAAAAAAAAGAGAAGGCTATGACAATGATACAGTTTCACTCCTTGTAACAAGAACCGGGAAAAAAGGTTGGTGGTGGCAGAATTTAAGGAATAGGTAAATGAAAGATGCTTTGAAGGATATAGTTTCTGGGCTTTCATTCCATTTTAATCATGAATACATTCCAAGTTTAACTTTAGTGTGGATATTGGGTCTCTTTTGGAGAGAAAGCCCAGTGTAGTAGAAAGACCAGGGGTTTAGAAGTCAAATGAACACTGCTCTGCTCCTTATGTCATTTATATGACCTTAAGAAATATATTTATTCTCTCAGCATCTGTAGTAGTTACTGTGGTGCTCCACAATGAACTCCCTCGTCAGCGCCTTTGCATTCATGCTCCAGCTGCTGCCCTCAAGGAATTGCCCTCACACAACGTTACATCCCCTCCCTGTTGCCGGAGGCCTATGCCAATGACTAGCTGAGGCAGGCATACAAAGTCTCCGTTCATTTGACTCATTTGAGACAACTCTGAAAGGCCAAACCAACTCCAGGGCTGCGCACAGGCTCCCACTGCAGCCTTAACCGCAACTGCACTGTGGATCTGCTTTCCCCTCTGCCTAATCCTGCCCGCCTCACTTCCTTAGAGGAGGAAATCCTGAGAGCTCTCCACAGGACCACAATAACCCTTCTGCAAGCCACTCTCCAACTGCTTCAGAGTCTGCATCTGAGCCCAGTCTCAGAGACTGTCCTTTATTCCTAATCTGTAAAATGGAAAACAGCACAAAAGCCACAGACAGTTGTGAAAACGAAACGAGATCATGTGCTCAGCACTAAACTGTGTTCAAGAAATGATGGCTAATGAATGAACCTTGAGGACATTATGCTAAGTAAAATAAGCCGGTCACAAAAAGACAAACACTGCATGATTCCAGTTATGTGAGGTACCCAGCGTAGCCAAATTCATAGAGACGGAAAATAGAACAGTAGTTGTCAGGGGCTGGGGGAGGGTGAAATGGACAACTGTGTAATGGGTATAAAGTTTCAGTTTTGCAGGATGAAAAAATTCTGAAGATTCATTGTATAACAGTGTGAATTTACTTAACACAACTGAAATGTACCCTTAAAAATGGTTAAGATGGTGAATTTTATATCATGAGGGTTTTTTTTTTTACTACAATTAAAAGAAAGAAATGATGGCTAAAAAAAAAAAAAAAACACACTCTCCTGGATTATATGGAGGATATAAATTTCAATGAAACATGGTCCATACCCTTAAAGGAGTTTAAAATCTAGTTGTAAAGACAGATATGCACACAATTAATAGGAGCAAATAAAGGTCATAAGGGAGAAATTATGGAATGTAAAACTAATTCATCTCAGTCGGCCTACTGGTATATTGTGAGGGGGGAGTATATATTTAATATAATACATAAAATCTTGGTATCTTAAACATTAGAAATCTTTACTACGAAGGAAACAGAGCAGACCAGACACTGAGGATGCTCTTATATTTTAACCCAACAGCATAACAAATGCTACAACTCCAATTTGGTTCTGGGGGTCATAATATACCTATCATTCCTTATTGCAAATTTCAAACCTGAATATGCAGAAAATTTAGAATCCAGTCAACATAAGCAGAAAACATAAGCATTATGACCTTAAAAGATAAGGGTAGTATTATTTAAATAACATACTGGAAGTTATACACCCAGATGGGTGATGAGGCACTTCCAAGTAGCAAAGTCTGAAGACTGATTCCAATTCAAATAATTTCATTGAAATTATATCCTTAAACATGTCTTTCAAAATTATCTTTAGGTTCTATTGTACTTTATTTTGAAATGTTTTGATGTGGCCAAGTTCCATCCTCTGTGTCTGTCCCTATCTGCACCAGTCTCATCTGCCCACAGGCAACAATAATCATATCTCTTCTTGGTTTGTGAATATTGAGAACCCAGCTAGAAGCATATCAGAGCTCCCTTACATCTCCCTAACAATCGGAATTATGTTCTTGCCAATGCTTTCCTGCTTCCAGCTTCGCTGGCATCACGGTAGGGAGAACTCCCAGAGTTATTACTGGTACACTGCTGGACTTCGAGAAAGCCTGCCATCCAGAAGTCTTGCTCCTGTGTCCCACTGCTTTATGTTAGACTACTCAAAAATTGACAAGGACCCAGATCTCCCTAGAATTAGGTTTGACTTCTTGGCCCTTGAAATTTGGAGTTTGGACCTTTTTTTAGGGGATGGCTGGGGTGGAAGTGGGGGATGGATTTTCTGTATTATGCAGTTAGGCCATAACGGATATGGTACTTTGGGAGTATAACAGACTTGTTTAAACCGCTAAAGTATTTTGACAAATCCTATGAATAATATATGTGACAGATCTTGGTAATACAGTTTATGGTCTCAAATATATTGCTTTAATATAAAATCTAAATTTCATGTGAGAGTCTGATTCTGAAGACATTCCCAAAGAGAAATTCACCAAACTATTTATATTCCCAAAATGATTACTTTAAAGATCATTTTAAATTTAGAAATATATTTTATTTTCTTCCCAAAACATATGACTTTATTGTCGTATATATCCCAATGTAAATAAGTAAGCTAAACTCTAGCCACAATACTAAATTAGATTGGTATTGATTATCTTCAAAGAGTTTTTTGAAATTTTTACATATCACGAGATGTTCTACTATACATTTAAAATATATTTTCTTCGCAAGTTCATTTTTATTGTTGAGGATATCAGAGGTATGAAATCAGATTTTTTTTCTTTTGTACTGCTCAAAGAGATTTGCAGAATTAAGGCAAATATTAATTAATGTACATATTAATAATTTATTTCTCTAATTTTAGCCTCAGTAGCTCATTTTTTTACTTTACACAAATATCAAGAAGATGCAAAGTAGAAACTTTATTTTTCTTTCAAAAAGCAAGATAAAGTTTCTAAGTTTCCTCCCAAAACTATATCTGCCCTAATTCTGTCCTGCTTTTTGTAGTAGGAGGACAGTTTGGTCTTCCTATCTACTAATTACTAGACCTGTTTGTGGAGACTGTCAGGGAGCCTGCAAGTGAGAATGCAATCAGAGCTTCTTTGGGTAAAAGTGTGATGATTGCTCATGATAGTCTCACAACTGTGAGACTTAAAACGTGAGACAAATGTACCATAAAAAACAATCTAAAGTCTTCCTACATTTTAATCAATACTCTGACTAGTATGTGTGACCTGCAAATACTCAACCATTCTCTTTAGCCTGGAAAGATTCAACTGTTGTAAAACTTTCCTTAAGAAATTCATTTCTGGCTCTACAGACTGAGGCAAACTTCTTAGGAAATATGGCTCCGTGAGAACAAATATAGCCACTATCAACTTTCAGTGTGATGTATTTCACACTGGCAAATGATTTAGTGAGTCCTTTAGCAGGTGTTCAGAAAGAAAATTAAATTTACAACTTTAGGGGTCAAATAATCTCTTTCTCAAGCCCCATGGTATGCCCATGATAATTGAAGTCCTACAAATAATTCAGGATCTATCTGCTACAATGGCAGCTAGGATTCAATTAGCAATATTCCAGGGAACTAAGAGAAGTCAGAGCTTCCCTATAGCGGTGTAGGGACCAGGCTATTTGCTGGCATCAGAAGATGACTTAATTCCTGCCCAGTGTGCACACCTGCTACATATCCAGGCAAAGACAATTGCTCTTCGGAGATCTTTGCCAACAAATCCTTGCCTTGACTGTTTTGCTGTGCTTTGTTAGCTCTTTGATAGGGGCTTCATTATTCCCTGCATCAGTTTCTCCAGCTGCACACACAGGACATTTGGTGATGAGTTTGTCTTGAACATGGTTGTGTAGATGATGGATGCTTTAAAGGTCAAGATTACCGAGGAAGTGACTGACATGGTGGCAGATTATTATTTCTGTCCATTCCTCTGCCTCCAGCCTAAACAATTTGGGGTGGATTTATATGGCCCTCACCTATGGGAACATGAAAATTTAGATAGAAAAATATTGAGCTTCTAGAGTCAAGACTCTCTACAATAGTGCAACCCAAATTTTCATAACAGCTGCACAAATCATTTGTAGATCAGCTGGGACACTTCTCTCTTTCCACCAAACTTATTAGAAACTTATAGAAAACCCTTTCTCACCATTACATTGCCTTACACAACTCTAACAGAACTGATGGAGAGGGAATGCACTGAGCAGGAAAAAAACAGACACAGCTGGCTTTTTAAAAGATCCCTCCTGGAGTAAAGTATACCTCCTTAGGAATAAAACTGATGAAAGCTCTGTACTGGAAGTATAACCTCTGAGCAATTGTGGAGAGAGAAAGACAAGCATTCTTAATTGGCATAAAAGAAAATAGCCATTCCAAAATAGACAGTGGCAGAAGCCAGATTACCTATTACAAACTCGTTTCTATTGCCAAAACCCCATGGAATCTGCCCTTAGCAAGGTAATCAATGAAATCTTTGGTATTAAACCCAAAGGTTGCTTTTAATTCATCAGTTTACTTAATGTCTTTAAAAATATGTTTAACTTCTTTAAAGAGAAGTGGATATTTCTGTATCCTTAAGTCCTAGTGTTCTCAGGTTCTGACCTGTCTTCTCTCACCCTAAAATTCTCCATAGACTGCAAAGCCTCTAATAGTTTCGATTACTATGTAAACATTGATGGCACCTTGATCTAAATGGCCAGCAGAGAACTCTCTCCTGAGTCCAGACTGCTGTCTCAGACTTGTTATGACAAAGCTCCACCTGCATGTTTCACATATGCCCATAGCTATCATTTTCTTCACCCAACTCCAGCCTGATCCTTCTTCTGTGGTCTACATCTGGGCGAATGGTGTTTATTCACTCCACCAGCTGCTAAAGACACTGTGGTACGCAAGACAGATGTGGTCCCTGCCTTCTTTCAGGTTCAATCCAACGGTGAAGAATAAAATTTAACAAGAAATAACAAATATTAGGACTGTTATGTAAATGGAGTGCTTAATATTATTGGAGGTGGGAGTGGGTCATCAATGATTCTCCCTCTTGCTTACCCTCTAATCTAGCACCAAGTCATATAATTCATAGCTCCTTATGTACTTAAATCCCCTCATTTCCCTCCAATCCCACTGCCCCCATCTTAGTTCAGGCCACCATCACCCTTTATTTAGATCACAACAAGCAACTCCTCAGCAGGCATCCTTTCCTACCCTCCTTGCCTTTTCATGTTTTGTAATGTAAGAGAAGCTTGGAAAATGATTGTTATCATTGATATTATTTAGATATATAGAAAAACTATTTTGGTTGTGATTGGAGAATCACCCTAAGCCATGTCTATCATCTGATTGAAGAACAGTTGAGTGTACACCAAATGGCCAGCTGTTGACAGAAAGCCTGAGAAAGCATCTGTCGTGTGGTGTTAACAAAGCAAAGCACAACCTTCTCTGCCACACAAGCAAAAAGGAGAAACACTCAGCTGGCAGGAAGGCAACTTCACACACCCACAATGTTGTCACCTCTCTGAGTCTAATTAGAAACTTAAATCCAGAATAGCATAAAACAAATTAGATTTTCCCATCTAAAGATGTCACGGTTGTCTTGTGTTATAACAGCAGCAGCACAGAAGTTAGTTGTGAGATGTATCCAGATAGAGGGAACACCTACAGCTTGCTATATGCAGGAATGCATGGAAGGAGCAGTTGCTCATGTCTGTGCTCTGAATGTCCCCATTAAAGCCAACGGCACTCTTGAATGTTGCTGGTGGAACTCTGCATCTCAGAAGACAGATGAGCAGCAGGCCGCCTGAAGCAGGACCTCCAGTTGCAAGTGGGACCACCCCTTGATTGAGCAATGCACGTCATGGAAGAATTCACCATGCTGAATCTGGTGTTAGCAGATGGAGTGTCTCCAGGAACCAGCCCTGATATTAAGAGTGCAATTTTTGATGAGCTTAAAAGAAGAAGAGCTGGGCAAAGATAAGAGTCATGGCAGCACAGATTCCTTTTTCTTCAGTTACTCCTTAAAATTTCCATTCCTTAGGGACATATTTTGTGTACATACTGCACAGAACGGCCCACCCTGAACCCATTCATAGAAGCAATTACACACATACATTCTCTTTCCCAACCCTCTTTGCTAAGCTCCAATCTCATATATGATACTTGTACCTACTATTTACTTAGCACCTACTATGCAAGTGTCTCTGTGTTTTTGGTGATTCACTTGAGTCAATATTTATGAGTGCCTGCCATGTTCCAGGCACAGTTCTAGGTACCAAGATACAGAATTAAACAAAAGAGACATAGTTCTTATTCTCAAAGAGCAGACAATTCATTTGGGAAGATAGACCATAAATAATTATGTATGAGCATACTTAATCTTCAAAACGAATTTTAAGATAGTTATTTTAAAGCCATTTTTACTAGGTATGAGCATAAGATTGTAAGATGTTACATAAATCATTTGTCTAAGGTCATGTAGCTGGTAGGTGGTGAGCAGGGCTTAAAAGGTAAATCAGCTTAGCTTCACAGACTGCAGTCCTAAATTGTGGGTTCTGCTGCTTCCTCGACAACAAATGATTGCTAGACATCTCCCCTTGAGCACCCCAAGGATACATCACATCCAACACAGGCCAGCCTAAACTCACTGTATCTCTTCTTCAGACATGCCCAACATTTCTCTCTCAATAAATAGCAATATCATCTGTTGTGGTTTTCCAAGCCATAAGCCTGAGAATTGTCATAGATCCTGCTCTCTTTCTCACCTCAACCATGAAATCACTTCTGAAGTTCTACTGATATTTACTGGCCTAATCATCCATGTCCCTTCCTTTCCATTTGTACCTCCATTCTTGTATGTTAAACTTGCTTTCCTTCTCCCTTGGGTGATTGCGATGGCTTCCTTGTGTCTGTACCTCCAAAGAATCCTTGTCCTCCCTCCAAACAATTATCTACTGTGCTGCCTGAATGAAGCTCTCAAAATGCAAATTTGGTCCCATCACACTTCTGTGGGGTCCCCACTTCCTAAAAAAAGAGATCAGATTTATTTTCAGAGTCCATCAACCTCTTTAGGAGCTAACATCTACCTGCCTCTCTAGCTCAGCTCCTTCCACTCCTTCATTCACGATATCAGTCTCACTGCAGTACTTCTCATTTCCCAAATGCGTCCTGTCTCTTCTTACCTCTGGACACATACACACTTGGTCCTTTCTGCATGAAGGCAATCTCTCCAATCTTTCTCAAGCTAGCATTTACTTGTTCTTCAAAATCCAGCTTAAGAATCAACTCTTTCAGGAAGTTTCCCTCTCATCTCACTTCCTAATATTATAGCTCATCCTTTTTGGATCTTAGTTTGCTTTGTGCATACGTATACTGCGAGTTTTATAAGAACACTGGAAATGTGCCTGTCTCCAATGTTAAACCCAGCTTCCTGAGGTCAAGCTTAATCAATTTGATTGTGAGTCTTATAGAAGAACAAAGAAGGATGCTGTTGAAAGCATATGTGATTTGTAGTCAGAAAACCCATTTTGAAGTCCATGCTCCTCCACTGAGTAGCTGTGACCTCAACTTTCATGTAATTTCTTATCCTTAGTTTCCTCATCTGTTAAAAAGAATATGATAAAGCCCGCCCTGATGGCCTAGTGGTTAAAGTCCAGCACTCTGCTTCGGCGACCCGGGTTTGGTTCCCAGCTGCAGAACCACACCACTCATCTGTCAGCAGCTGTGCTGTGGCGGCAGCTCACATAGAAGAAGTAGAAGGACTTACAACTACAATATACAACTATGTACTGGGGCTTTGGAGAGAAAAAAAAAAAGTAAATGATAATGATAAGAAATAAATTGTAGAAAGAAGGTGAAATGAGACTCAGTATATGGAAGTATTTTCTTACCTATAAAATGCCATAAATATATTACTATCCCATGACCCTGAGAGCTCCTTGGGAGCAGACACCATGTTTTGACATCTTTGTAAGATTTTTCCCCCTTTATAGAAATTTTTATAAAATTTCCCCGGAAAGGGAAACACACTGTAAGAAGCATGGAAACTTAAACACTGAACTTAGCACATTAATTAAACTCCTAGAGAATAAAAAGAGTAAGAGGAAGGAAATTATAAAATTCAGTAAGGTCTACTACAATGTGCTTTTGATGGCTTTTTTGGAAGGCGTATTATTCAAAGGAATTTGAATTTGAGGACCCTCTTCTCAGAGGCTGCCTTGGGCAGAGTAGAGAAGCAGGCAGTTTGTTTTTTAATTTCACCTAAAAGTCTGCAGCCACATTCACCACCCGGAAAGGCTTCCCCTCATTTGGAGGTTGCTGGAGTCTTGCTTCCTGGTGTCCAACTAGAACTGGTGTTCTTAAAGATTTCTCATTCTGTCCGACTTCCCGCGTTACTCCCTCAGCATGTTTCAGTCTCCACACTATTTTTAGCAAATTATGATACGAAAACTATTATATCCATCAACTCAAGCAAAAACATCTGTTAGAAACACAGTACATGCTAGATTTTAGGAAATCCAATATGGGTAAAATATAGTCCGTGTTTTTAGGTAGCTCAACACTGTTTTAGGTAGCTCAAAGCTTGTTTTAGGTAACACAGACAAATTCTGATACATGGTCTGATAAGCGCGTTACAAAGCAAAGCATTGTGAGAACTCCAAGGAAAGGGCAGCTCATTATACTGGAGGATTCGAGGAAGGCTCCACAGAGGAAGTGATTTTCAGCTGGGTTTTGGACGGTGAGTACAAGCTTGTCAGATAAAGTCTGTAGTGGGCAGGAAGGAAGAGAAAATGTGCATTCCAGGCAGAGAGAATTGCGTTTTCAAAGGCCTAGAAATATGAAAGGGCACCACATAATTAGAAGGTAGTTGGAAAATGAATTATGTTTTAAGTTTCTGAACTCAACTAAGGCTGTCTCTAGTGGTAGACTATCAGGCTACTTGAAAGAGTACAATGGGGAAGTTTGGATTTATGTGTATAAGGAATATTTTTGGGCTAGCGGAAACTGCAACATGAGTAACTGCTTAACCCTGTCCCCGCAGCTCGTCTTCCTCAACCACGCCCCTACCTCCAGCCTGGAACATCTCCCCTGTCAATGCATTTTAGCATCACAGTCGATTTTATATTGTCACTGGTTAACCTCATGTCTGTCTCTTCCATGTATACTATCTCACCCTCCCTGTCCTCTCTCCCGTGCCTAGCATAGGTTTCTAAACATACACCAAATTCAACATAAGTGTCTCTCATGCAATTAAACTCTAAGGAACAATAATAAACATATGTATTGCCATTTAACAAAGCACTTATGCTTTATAATTATTAATTAATCTTTTCAATATTCAATGAAGTAGGTATTATTATCAATCTCATTGAATAGTTGAGTAAACCGAGACACAGCAAAATCTTCACCTTGTTCCTTGTAAAATACTTAATCATGTTAAAACACTATTTATTATTTTCATTTTTAAACTTATACTCCGATACCAATTTATTTGAAAACAAGGATGCTCTTTTTCAAATGTGTGAATCCACTTTGCTTTTGTGTATGTGTAAGTGTTTGTATGTTTTACAATGAAAATGATCTTTAGTAGACACATTATACTAAATGATTCCTCCAAAGAAAGAAATAAATGCAAAATTTTTGAAATGATGATCATACATTACGAATTCCTCTGTGTCTGTTCTAGGAACTGTGAACCATCTGTACCATGTAAACAGTTCAGGTTGTGTCTGCAGACATGCAGCAGAACAGGAGGTAACAGAATGTGCAATTTGTTGTGACCTGTTTACAAAGTTTCTTGGAGTCAGGGATGCAGAAATTTCAGGGCTGAGCCTCTCCTGAGAGTCATCTTAAAAACCATAGTTTCTTACCTCTTGTATTTCTATGGTGTACTCTATCAGTGTATTATAATTTCATCAATGAGAACAACTTACTTAAATTTTTTGATTATTTAGGGTTCAAACTAATGTTTAGATTATCACAAAAAAGACACTAATAGGCATAATAGTAGGTTGCAATTCCATCAATATTTTTCAAACCAAGAGGGAAAACAAACTTTTTAATCATAAATGCATCTACTGAAAAGTAATACCTCTATAAATTATAATTTATGCTCATCTACTTGTTGAAACAATTTGTTTTACAGAATAAATGTACTTTTTCTTCTGGCAGGGTCATATTTTATTAAATTTTTTATTTATTGCCTTATAAATTTTTATTTAAAATATCCTATAATTCAATATTAGATTTTTTTCTCAATTATCTAAATAGATGAGATATAACTTTGCTTTCAATGCAATTCATGTATGTTTTTATAGATTCATCCTCATTTTCTCCTTAAAGTTAGGTGATATCTACATACTCTTTCAGTAATGGCGTGAAGCCCCTGTTAGGTTAAGTCCAGTTAACTGTTTCATTCAACTTCTAAAACTACCTGGGGAACTTCTAAATAAGCCTTGTGTTTCTCTTAGGTACGAACCTATTCCCTAGAACTTTGTTGTGTACTGATGAGAAAGAGCAGAGTTAGTGTACACACTAAACTTGATGAGAGTTTAAGCATATTTGGTCATTCAAATAGAATTAAATGAAACAATTGATTTGCTCTATGGTTTAGGGGCTACTCAAAAGTTAACCAAAATACTCCTAGCCTCTAAGCCTTACAGCGTGAAAAAAGCTTATGCACAGGTAGATTAAAGAAACATGGAATCTTAAAGCTGAAATGGACCTTGGAGTTCGCTAGTGTAAAACAACAAGGACTCTATGAAAATCCTCCAGTTGGTAAGGAGCTCTTATTTAACTATTTTCTTTAACTACAGTTGGTGAAGGGGAACTCATTGCTTCCTGAGATGATCAATTCCATTTGAAAAGCTCTAACTGGGAGAGGGTTCTTTATGTTCCAATCCAACTTACTGTAATTTTAGAGACAAACTAAGTAATTTGATCCCTTTTCTAGTTGACAGCTATTAATGAATGAGGATACCTATCCTTCAGCACAAAGGTACATATTTGATAACCTCGAAATCTGTTTATTGTGAATTTGTTATTTAATAGGAACTCCTTCCCTATCTCAAAATATAATATAGCTTATTATAAAGAAAGTTCAGGAATTATAAACATATTGGTTTACAGTGAAGAAAAAATAAAAATCACATTTAAAATCTTTACACAGTTAATAAATTAATAAATATAAAAGAGGCTTCTCAGATCAATGGAGGGACAGTTATTTAATGAATGGATTTGGAACATACAGTTAGCAATCTAGAAAAGATTCAATTTGGTTCTTTACATAGCATCATATACCAAATAAATCAAGTTTGAACTAAATAGGTAAATATAAACACTAAACTTTGGCCAAACAAGAAGAAAATACTGCCTATTAAATATCTTCAAGGTAAGAAATTTCTTAATCCAGAAGTGAGAGGAGAAATCCAAAAGGAAAGTGTCTACAGATTCAAAGAGATAAAAAGTACAAATTTCTGCACGCAAAAAAAAAATAAAGAAAAGAGTTAAAAGCCAAACAGAGTAGGAAAAATAGCGGCAGCAAATATGATAGACCTAAAATTAATCTCTTTACTATACAAAAAACTCATAAAATCAACAGGAAAAAACTTGTCTCAAAAGACAAATGGGCAAATAAACATATTTTTCAACAGCAGAAATACAAATAATAAACAAACATACAGGAAAATGTTCATTCTTACAAGTAATCAGACACAAATCAAAATAACAACAAAAAAACATATTTTTCTATTAGCAATAATTAAACATTATAAAACTTAAGCTGGGCAGAGCCCTTATTGTACATCAATGTAATCCTTTTCAGTTTGTATTTGGCATTATGTACCAAAACAATAAATATATGCATGTCGTGGGATAATACCTCTCTTTTGAGATTTTCCTAAGGAAATAATCTAAATACGGAGAAAAGTGATATCCGATGGTGCCCGCCATAGTATTACTTATACTAGTTAAAGCAATTTAAAATAATCTAAAATAAACCAGCATTAAAAATAATTATAAGCGAGTCAGTTGTTATCGTGATGCATAGTAGTTAAAATATAACTATTAAACTATAAGGAACGAGGGCTGGCCCAGTGGCATAGTGGTTACGTTGGTGCGCTCTGCTTTGGCAGCCCCAGGTTCACAGGGCTCAAATCCTGGGCACAGACCTACACACCACTCATCAAGCCATGCTGCAACAGCATCCCACATACAAAATGGAAGATGATGGGCACAGATGTTAGCTCAGGGCCAATCTTCCTCACCAAAAAAAATATATATATACATATATATAAAAGAAACAATTATAAAAATAAACATTTACTAAGGCCCTATTTTGTGACAAATATTGTTCTAAGTTATTTACATGCATCACTCATTTCATTTAATTTCCTCACAGCAACTCGGAGAGAATAATCGAATTTTGGAGATGAGAAAACTGAGAAACAGAGTTTAAATGGCTTACTCTAGGTTACACAGTAAAAGAGAAAAGTAGAAATAAGCAATCTGACTCCAAGCCTTGAGTTCTTAATGAATAGTGTAATATAAAAACTATTTATTGAGGCTGTAATAAGGTTAACTACTTCTGATAAGACATTAAATGATAAAAACAATGCAAAATCAGGCATAAAGTTTGACAACCATATTTTAAAATATGAATTAAAATTACATAGCACAAATTGTAATGCAATAGGATTTGTATTAGTGTGGTACATTGTTGGGTGATTTTACACCTTTCCTTAAATTTCTAAATCTTTCATAACATTTTTATTCTATTTTATAATACTTGAAAAGAAATGTTTAAATCCTATTTTTATTAATATGATGAGGCAAGCTAATTGGACTATCTCTTCTGTTGAAAACAACTAAAATGCTTTAATCATTGTTTTAAAAACCATTTTTAAAGTTATTAAATATGTGATGAGATAGTAAATCAAAGGGAAGTTAGGAACCAAGTGAGGTAAGCACATCAGTGAAACCACATTTGCCTTGAGAGCATTCGCCAAACTAGCAAAATTGAGTTTTGCTTACGATGGCCTGTTGGAGAGTGGGGACCAGAATCAAACACAATCACTGGCCAAGCTTGAGAGTCCAATGGAACAGAAAGTTGAAACTCCAAATGTCTACACACACTTTAGTGAAAGGGCAAACCATGAGTAAACTTTCTCCCACCTACACCCCAAGAGACTGCATGAAAAATCACCTTGGCTCCAAGCAGAGCAGGGAAAAAAGAGTTCCTCAGGTGGTGCTCCATGGATCTCTATAACAAAATCATATCACGCATGTACTCCAAAACACCCCTCACGTCATACATTGAGTTTAATGAAGTCTAGAGAATTAGTGTTTTAGGCGCTTGTCAGAAGAAAATGCAAATGCCCTCACAGTCAAAACTAAGCACACGAGGAAACGACACTATCTTCGAGAACCAACAGAAATACGGGAAGAATATAAGAGAATGAAGAGAGGTTACACGTGGGACAGAGGTGGGAGAAGGAGATCCTGAAGTGTCTTGATGGTCCTAGCCAGGACTCGGGCTTTATCCTGAGTAAGGCGGATAGCATTTAGAGGGTTTTGAGTTGAAAAGTAATGTAGTCTGATTAATTTATATATTAAAAATTTTGCCCTTACAGCACTAGAGTGGAAGCAGAGAGACCAATTAGGATGGAGACTTTTTAAAATAACCAGGTGATAGATGATGATGGCTTCAACGAGGGTAGCGGCTGTGGGGATGGTAAGAAGTAGTCAAATTCTGGATATTTTGAAGGTAGAGACCAACAGATAGACTGGTTGTAGGAAACTGAGAAAAAGAGCAGGGAGGATGATACCAAGCTTTTTTGTGGAATTAGGAACAGAAAAGTTGTAAATAAAGGTTTACATTCATGATTTTTAAAATAATACTCTTAGCAAACTTGAACAGAAAGAATCTCCCTTAACTTGCTAAATGGTACCTCCATTATAATTAGAGCAAATATCATATTTAACAGTGAAATATTGAGAGCTTTCCTTTTCTATGTTAGCAACATTTCCATTCAGCACTTACCTTGGAGGTCCTCACTAAACAGTAGGGAAAAATGATAAATAAATAGATTAAAGATTGGATGGAAAAAACAAAACTCTCATTGTTGAGTGATGGTATCTGTATTTCGTGATTGTGATCGGTATTATCAAAAGAATGTACAAGTAAGTTATTAGAATTAATAAGAGAGATCAGTAGATTGACTAGAGGAAAATAAAAATATAAATACCTATTGCTTTTCCTTAAACCATCAACAACTAGTTAGAATATGAAGATTTTTAAAGATACCACTTATACTCTAATCAGAAATGCACAATACTTGTGACTAGATCTACAAATGTATATAATACTTCTGTAAATAAAATTATAAAATTTAGGTGCCGGCCCCGTGGCGCAAGCAGTTAAGTGTGTGCGCTCTGCTGCGGCGGCCCGGGGTTCACGGGTTCAGATCCAGGGTATGCACTGACGTACCGCTTGTCAGGCCATGATGTGGCAGGCGTCGCAGATAAAGTGGAGGAAGATGGGCATGGATGTTAGCCCCGGGCCAGTCTTCTTCAGCAAAAAGAGGAGGATTGGCAGATGTTAGCTCAGGGCCCATCTTCCTCACACACACAAAAAAAAACTATAAAATTTAACTGAGAGACATTAAAAAACACCTAAATAAAGAGAGAGATATACTGTGTTCACGACAGGCATACCCAATATTGAAAAAATGTCACTTCTCCCCATATTATTTTATGTATTCAATGGCATCCCAAATAAAATCCTTACTTTTTTATGGGCAAACTTGCAGGCTTATTCTTTACTGTATAAATAGTGAAAGAGGTCTAAATAGCCAAGGAATTCATAAAAAAGAACAAAGTGGGATGAATTGCACTAACATATATCAAGGCTTACTGTAAACACATAATCACTGGACCAGTGTGCCGATGGTCCTGGGGTAGACACATAGACAAAAGGAACACAACAGGAAGCCAAGAAACTGACCCACACATAGAGACACAACATATCACAGACATGGCATTACAGATCAGTGGGAAAAGACAGACTTTTCCATAAATGTTCTGGGGAATTATGCATACATATGGAAGAATATAATTAAATATTTACTTCACACTTTACATAATAACCAGTTCCATGTGGATTAAAGACCTAAATGTGAATGGCCCATGAGAATTGCAATAGTCATTAAGTGTGGTGCCCACACAAAAATGTGCCTGAAGAAATTAGCCAACAGATTGTCTATCATCAATCAAGAGCCCAACAAGTTTCTCCCATCCAGATAGATAGAACTAAACAGATCAGTTACAAAAACAACTGAGGAAGGTCCCTATAAGGCTCTGAAAATGTGACACAAGGCCAACTGTGCCCAAAGGATTCCTGCAGAGACTTTCAGAACTTGTTTTGAGGACAGACTTGCTGAGTTTACGCCCATATTCTGCCTATTGTAGCTTTCTTATGGATTTGCAATGTAAATTGAAAAGGACAGACAAAACAAACAGAAGTGTTTGCAGTCACAAGATAAGTTGCCACCAGAATAAGTGATTTCAAATCTGATCAGAAAACCAAAAGACGCCTCTAACCCATCCTACTTTCAGGGATACAAAATACAATTAACATTCAGAGCTCAAAGAAAAGAAATCAGTGCTGAGACCCACTGTGAGACTAACTCCACAGAGCCCTGAGTGACAGGCTCCCAGGACATCTGTGGAGCACAGTACTTTTGAGTCAAGCCTTTGGAGCACAGCAGTGAGGAAGTCTTGAATGGCTCTCAGCGGGACTCCCCAAAAGTTCCCCAAGTTTGGTAAACTCCCCATAGCATCATCAGACAACGTGTTAATAAAGAAAAGCTAAATTTATTAGAGTGACCACAGTAACGGAAAACACCGCCTTAGCAATGTCTTAACAATGATTCAGAAGGCGGGAGTCAGAAGAGGGATATGTATAGGATCTTGGTGTCTTGGCACAAGTAGTACAAGGTGAGGCTTTAGAGTCAGGGAATTGATTGGATTGTGAAAAGTCTGTGACATCACACTTCCAGATTAGTAAACATAGTGAAGTGACGATCTTGAATTGTCTTGAGCAGTTGTCTCATAAATTTTTTTGCATAAATTTTCTGAAGCAAGTTGTGCTGCTATTCATTTGGTTTATAGTTCTATCTTTCCTGAGCAAAGATTTCCTGGAACAAACAACTAAGTCATGTTGACAACACTTAGTCTTAGTCCTTAGTCCCAATAGCTATGTTTGATGCAGTTAGTTGTAGTTCTCATCCCAAATACTAAAAAGAGTGTGACACTGTTCATATAATGTTCAAAAGTAAGCAAAATAATTCTATAGTTTAAGGGTTCATACACAGGTGGCAGAATTACTTAGAACAATAAAGAATTAGTTAGAACAATAAAGAAAACAGGGTAGTGGTTACCTCTGGGTTGAGTAGGAATGTTTTGACCTGGAAGGGGCACTTGAAAAGTTTCTAGAGTTCTGACAATATTCAATTTCATGCCCCTGATGGAGGCTATACTAATACTTGCTTTATAATCATTCTTTAAACTGTACTTATATTTAACCCACTCTGCTGAATGTATGCTATCCTAACAATTTTAAATTAATTAAAATGTATGTTCTAAATTCAAAGTTAAATTCTTCTACGCCACTTGATGTCTAAATTCCAAGATAACTTCCGTCTCCTTTTCAGTTTTTTGTACTAAATGACCTTGATAACGTCACTTACCTTTCTCATCTTCTTTTTAGTAAAAAAGCATGAATAATAATTTTACCATTTTTGTAAAGATTAAATGCGTATAACTTAAATAGTACTTGTTTTGTCATTTTCATTGTTAATAATGATGATGACGATATCTCATCACATTTCTAAGTATCCCTCTCTGTATTCTGTATGCTGATACATAGAGTTATGAAAATATTTCTTTCCATCTTCTCACTTATTTTCACTTTTGAATTACTGGAGGTTTCTCCTGTGTGTGACTGGGAGTAATTTATCCCTGAGAATTACTATAATTATCCTTTCTTACCTTACTAGCTGTTCCCTCCAAGTTCCTTTGTTTGTTCCTGCTCATTTCCTCAACCTCTTGATGTTGAAGCATCGCAGGACTCAGTATTTGCGCCTCTTCTCTTTTATATTAAGATTATCTTATCCAGTCTCCTGGCTTTAAACACTGTGTATAAGCTGGTAACCTCCAAATTTATATCTCCGTCCTGGACCTTCCATTTGCTAAGCCCCCAAATCTTGGAATTATATTAATTTCTCTCACTTTTTCATATCCTATGTTAGATCCATTAGCCAATATTTCCATCTCTATCTTCAAAACGTACCCAGAATTCAATTGCTTCTCACTGTCTCCACTGCTATCTCCTTAGTCTTCTCTCACCTGGATTTTTTTAATAGTACCCTAATTGGTCTCTGCTTCCACACTCACTCCATTTCAATTTATTCCTAACACAACAGCCAGACTGATTCTCTGGTAACAGGAGATCATGTCTTTCCTTTGCTCGAAACCCTTCCAAAACTTCTCATTTCACTAAAATTTAAAGCCCAAGTTTTTTGAATTATGTATAATCACCACCTGATTTACAATTGCACCTGCATACACCACACACACACACACACACACACACACACAGAGCACTCCCCACTCCCCTTCTCTGATCTTCTCCAATTCATTTTTCTTCAGAATCTGCTCCTCACCCTCCAACCCTACCTCTCTGACCTCATCTCCTATTAGTTTTTCCTTAGCTCATGATGCTACAGCCACATTGCCCTTTTCTCAACACCCCAGGCACCCACACGTTCACACCTCATAAATCCTCACACTTTCTTCTACTTGGACCTCTGATCTTGGTTGCATATGGCTCACTCCCTCACCTTCTTCAGTCTTTATTCAAATGTTACCCTCTCAAGCACACCTCCTTTGACTACCTGACTGGCAATTGGGACTCTCCTCAACCCAGATTCCCAGAACTTTCTCATCCCCTTTTTCTGAAAAAATTTTCTCCATAGACTATATTTACTATATCATACTGTATAATACAATATAATTTACTTATTTTTATAAATGTCTATTTATACACACACACACGTACATTAAGAATGCGGAGGTTTTCACTTTTGTTCACTGCTATTTCCTGAGAACACAAAATACTGCCTAATACACAGTAGGCATTCAACAAATGTTTGTTGAATGAACGAATGGCTGAATGAATGAATATATCTTGTCTAACATCTCCCACAGTGTATGATGTCTCAGTTTTATATGGGAACATTTTCATATATATGGCACAGTCAAGACAGAACTTTTCATGTTCAGAATATGCAGTCATGTTATCTGGCATCATGCACATCGTCTGCTGTTTATTTCCCATGTTCTTTTTCTACCAGAGTACCCTAGTTGAACTGGAAGAGGAAAGGGAAGCATCTGCCGTGCATTCCTGTCATTCACATCTTTACAACCCTTAAAGCATCTCCTAGATTTGTCCTAATGGCATCATTCACCTTGTGTCAGAGGTGGAAGGGGACTATCTGACTGCTGTCAACTTAACTGATACTTTAAACACATTTTCCTTCTTAATAAATATACAACCTCCTGGAAATTGGTCAGTTCGGCAACTAATAAATATAAAACAAAGACCACAAGAGCTTTAAAAGTAGCTAGTGTCTTAATCTGTTTGGGCTGCTATAACAGAATACCATAGACTGTGTGGCTTACATACCACAGAAATTTGTTCCTGTCAGTTTTGGAGACTAGGAAGTCCAAGGTCAGAGCGCCAGCATGGTCAGGTTCTGGTGAGAGCCCTCTTCTGGCTGCACACGCTGACTTGTCTGTGTCCTCATACGGTGGACAGCATGAGGAAGCTCTCCAGTGATCTCTTTTATAAGGGCACTAATCCCATTCATGAGGGAGGAGCCTAATGACCTACCAAAGGCCCCACCACCTCCTAATACCATCACATAAGGGATTAGGATTTCAACACACGAATTTAGGGGTAGCAAACATTCTGTAGCAACAGTTTATTAACTTCCTGGACAAGGGGAAAATTCAGGAGGTTTTAAGTGTAAGTGCTACAAAGAGTGAGTTCACGGTGGTTATGCCAATTGAGAATTGAAAATTTGCACTCCAGATATGACTCAAATGAGTTTATATGTTTGAACACAGTTAATTAAAACAGGTTCCATGGTTCATTGTTCAGGAAATCTTTATTTAGTTGATTTAGAGTAAGGGTCCGGTGTCTCAGAGTTTCTCAAAGTTCATTATCCTTTATCAGCTTCAGCTGATTTGAACCTGTTACGATGAAACATAACACTGAGTTCTGACAGCCCTAGACAAATGCTATTGTGAGTGGAAAATTTCCCTTTTATACTATCTGTGGCTGAATGTCTAATTTTCAGCACCGAGAAAACAAACACTACACCACATAAATTATTCCTAGGGTTAAATTATTTGGCTTTCTCGGTTGTAGAACAAATGAGTTTCTTCTCTAAAAACATGGATTCAACTCTTTTGGAGAAGGATAATAACAGTTCATTCATTCAGTCTTCAGGGCATTCCCTGTGTAGCTGATGCCACACAATGACTTTTATCTATTTTTTAATTAGCTGGAATTTCTTCTTATTGCCTCTTCTCTAGATTACCTTCTTCCCTTCGCTAACTTCTTATCACTAATTGAGTTATCCTCTCTATCTTTCATTTGCTGATTTCTCTCTTGGATTATTTCTGAACAGATCCTTTCTAATAAGTTTATATAGTGATAGTCTTTCAACAAACTCATTCATATATTCTGGGGGGAGAACACATCTTTTATTTAATACGCTGATATACGGAAAAATATGCCTAGCAGGAAGATTAACTTATTCAAATCTATGTAAGCCATTGGTTATCAATAGCTGTTAACAATGAGAGATTATTGCATTCTTTTATTCATTGGACATTTACTGAGAAATAAATAAATGCCAAACACGCTGCTAAATACTAGGGATGTTCAGATAGATCCACATTTCTTTGTGGCTCTGCAATAATAAGGCAACTATGAAGCAAATTATTGTGCCAAATTTCTTATTTTGCTGCATGTGTTCTCCAGAATTTAGGAGCAAGTCTCCTCAGGCCAGATTCCTGGGACTGCTGGCTCTTCCCATTAGAATTTGTTCATTGCCAATGGTTAAGTTTCAGCAGTTATGAGTAACTACTACTGGACACAAAGATATCTAACAACATATACATTTTTAAACAACATATTAAACTTTACTAATCAGAAAACGAGAGACCTAAATCTATGGATAGAAGTCTTGTGGGTAACCTTTAGCCTTGCAGACCACTGAAATATTATTCCTTGCCACACAAATTTTGATGCACAGACCTGCAACATCAGCATTAGCCGGGATTTTGTTAGAAATGTCGAATCTAGGGTAATCCCCAGACCTAGTGAATCATAATGTGCATTTTCACAAAATCCCCAGGTGATTTGTAGATACATGAAAATTTGAGAAGCTGCTGTAAATCACTTTGACTTTTTGAGCCCTTCCTTGTAAGTGATTAAAGTTCTTTCCTCTCCATAGTTATATTATTAATTTCAGTGAAAATAAAAACATAGGAAAAAGAAAGAATTAAAATTTTGAATCCACAGAGGCCAGTATCAGGCTTTGTTAGACACTGTAGATAAATTGAGGGTTCTAATGGAATGATGGCAAAGATAAGTGGCAAAATCACCTTAAAGTTTTGTCACCTGTCGACATTTTTGAAAATGCCTTCAAAGCAATTTGAAATCCTCACACAAGAATAATGTAACCTGCCAGTCAGGAGCCTTTCGAACACTTGTAACTAATTGATGTTCACTCCTCCAGGCATCAGATGGAATTACTGTGCTACTTGGGGTATATTTTAACTTGAGGTTGACGTATTGAATGCAGAGAGAGTCACCACCAGTGAAGGCACGAAGTTCACTTAGAGGGAGAACTTCCTTCAGTCTGGAGCACACAGGACACTGGCCCACTGACAGGAGGCCTGAATCATACTGCTGGTCTGTTGCAGAGATGGAATAAAGAAACATGAAATCCTATAATACTATGTTTAAGTATGTGTGATGTGTGAAAAAGTAGTTTACAATGGAATTAGTCCTGGGACTATGCTAAAAAAAAAAAAACCTAAGGACTTATTTGCCACTATTTAACCCTAAGAAAAATAATTTTGGACCTATGTTTCATCAACTGCAAACTTGGATGTTTGCCCTTCCTACTAGAGTTTGTTAAGTGCCCAGGGTTGAGGTTTGGCAATTATGAGGACGGTGTGAAGATAGTGTATGCGCAAATGCCTTGCAGACAGACAGAAATGGGTTAACCTGACATCGTGTTATTCATTAGACTTAGACCAAACTATCTATTTTATTTTGAAATTTAACTTCATTTTTCTGTAAAATAAATCTCATTATTGTGAAAATTACAGCCCAAACTGTGCCAACATCAAGCAAATCTATGTTATTTACTCTTCACTTCTCCAGCAATGCCTGTACTCACAATAAGGTTTCCTATATTCATTCAATAGAACGTCTGTATTGCTTTTTTCTGCTGCTTCCAGCTGCCTCAAAACAGAAATAAGATTATTTATATGACACGTAAATTGCTTTCACTCATAAATCTCTTTACTTTTGAATCCTTAGGCAAGTGTGATTTAAAGTTCTCAGTGCTCTTTTTTTAGAAAAATGAGCAAAAACAATATATATGTAATATTATAGTCATTGCCTCCAAACTATAAAATGAATTTACTGAAGCATAGCCTGTTGATGTCATATGGAGACATCTGAAAAGTATGTGATTAGTTACTGTTATGCTTTTAAAGAATATTCTATCAGAATTTCTCTTGTTGCTTTATATGTGCACACACACATACATATGTATGTATATATGCATATGAATATAAATATAATCACTAAAACTTTCTTCTTGCAACCTCTAGGTAGCATCATTTGTACTTAGTGTGGCTACATGTTCAGCAACCCAATTCCCTTTTCTCCTGGGCACATGGCTAGAGTTCATTTCGTAGAGTGCATTGGAGTCAGAATTGTCCATTTGAATGAGTTCTATGCTGAAGAAAGTAGAGTCTCCAACAGCTTGAATTCCTGAATGACTGTGCAGAGCAGAAATCCCCTCTACTGCACATACTACACACATTCACCCTCCCACACACCCACCACACGCTCATCCCACCTTCCCCCCAACGTATAAACTGCCAGTTGGAATTTATGTGGGCAAGAAGTAGACCTCCATTGTGTTCAGCCACTGAGATTTTGGAGTTTACTTGGTAGTATAGGTAGCACTACTTTTTCTAATATAGAATAAGCATGCATCTGAGAACAAGCATGTATAAGTCTCAAGAAATTCTTCCATTTTTTTTTTTTGTGGCGAGGAAGATTGGCCATGAGCTAACATCCATTCCCAATCTTCCTCTTTTTGCTGAGGAAGATTGGCCCTGAGCTAACATCTGTGCCCATCTTTCTCTATTTTGTATCTGGGACACCACCACAGCATGGCTTGATGAGCAGTGCATTATGTCCGCTCCTGGGATCCAAACCTGCAAACCCCAGGCCACCAATGCAAAATGGGCAAACTTAACCACTCTGCCACCAAATTCTTTATTAGTTGTCGTCTCTTACTCCCTCCCCGCCCCATATACTTTTTTTTTTTTTTAAATATGGAAGAAGAATGTGAACAAGAAAGAAAGAACAAAGAAGAAATATGAGTAGAGCCATTACAGGGAAGGGAAATGTGTTTTATAAAAGCTTAGTTTTATTACTAGACTCTTAATTTAGAGGCCATCCTCTGTTGCTAATACTCACGTGCTGCTCTCATTCCTACCCTCATTTGTCCAGTCTGGCTAGCTGTTCACCAAGCCTGTTTCCCCCTCTACATTGCAACAGGACCCCCTCCCCAAGGGCAGCCTGCACTCCAGGAGGCCTGCTGCTTCACCCTCCGCACCCTGTTAATGACATCTGTCTTGATTTATTAATATTTCTGTGAGAAAAATTAAAGTTCAATAGCTTTTAATCCTCTTGGATCTGGTTCTCCATCCTCCCTTTGAGAGAGTTGGTTTTTCTATGTCTCTCAATATTATGAAATAGTGATTCAAACAATTATTGAGAGCATGCCAATTTCTGTTACTACACTTGGCACTGGGGGCATAGCGAAACAAGGCACATCTACCTGTGAGAAGCTCTCAGTCTTTTATAAGAAGCCAAGTGCAAAAACAAATCCCTACAGTACAATGTGATGAGTTTTATAATACACAGGTCTATGAAAACTCAGATGAAGATAAAAAGTGATTTTGACAGAGGAATAAAGCAAAATTACAGGAAGTGATGTTTGTGCTATACCCTCAAAAATGGGTAAGAACTTATAAACTGGAGAAAGGAGTGAAATTGTGTCCTGGAAATACGGAAGATCCTGAGAAAGGAATAGAGACAAGAGGCCCAAAGTACACTCTCATCGATAAAGAGTACATACTGCGGGGCCAGGCCAGTGGTGCAAGCGGTTAAGTGCGTACGCTCTGCTGCGGCGGCCCGGGGTTCGCCGGTTTGGATGCCGGGCACACACCGACACACCGCTTGGCAAGCCATGCTGTGGCAGCGTCCCATATAAAGGGGAGGAAGATGGGCATGGATGTTAGCCCAGGGCCACTCTTCCTCAGCAAAAAAAAAAAAAGAGGAGGATTGGCAGATGTTAGCACAGAGCTGATCTTCCTCACAAAAAAAAAAAAAAAGTGAGAGAGTACATATTGCTAGGAGGAGAGGATTTGAGTTTGCTCTGAAAAGGAATTTACAACAAGCATGTTCAGAGCCTTGTCTGGAATGTTAAGAAAGCTCTGAAAGAATTGGGTGCATGCTATGGTTTTAGACTCTTTGGCATAGCAAGATAGAAAATGAGAGACAGTGTAAGAGGGTCAATTAGAAGTTGATTTCAACAATCCAGAGAGTGATGATAACAGTACAGCCTATAGTAGCAGCAATGGGGGCAGTGAGGAGTCTTTATGACATCGATTGGGCAGGATATGGTTACAACTTAAATATAAAAGAGTCAAAGATGGCTAGGTAATCTCTACCCAAGGTGGAAGATTGGGGAATCACTAGCAAAGAGTGGATGAAGACATGGGAATTGACAACATTCTTTAAGTGGTATAGAGAGTGAAAAGAGGAGGCCGACCAGATGTTCACCAGGTAGTGCAGAGTGATAGGAGCAACACCATCAGTATTCAATGTCACTGAGGTTAAGTGAAAAGAGAGTCCAAAAATAGGACAGCATTGTTTCAAATGATGTCAAGAGAACAACTATGACGTATGATAAAGTAGAATTATGTCCAAGGGAAAGCAAATTATTAGTAGATTTTGGAAGGGACTAGATTTCCTTTACATGTAGACATATTTTGACAGCTAATTTCCCAATAAAATTGCCAGATTTTTTTGTCTAATGCAGAAAAAAATTTATACCATAAAACTACACACAGAGTAGGAAGAGCCTGGTACACTGAAGACTTAAATCATTCCAACAGTTTACTGTCTATGCCGAAGGCCAGATCTAAATAAGAAGAAAAACATTCCCCAAATGCCTCTTGAATTCTTCCTAAGTAATCCTAACTTTCTGCCTCCAAACCTTTGAGACCATAAAAAGTTAAAAGAAATTTTCTGTGTTCTGTCATTAATATATTCATCAAATTTCTGAACGATCAAGTTATTTCAACAGATATCAAGGTAATGCTATACCAAAGTACCCTATAAATACAATGGAACAGAAAAGAAATAAACATCTTTTAAATATGTCGTGGAATAATTTGAAATTCCTGAGAACAAATATCAGTGAGTCTGAATTCAAGAGTAAAATATAAATATGGAGGGGGGAAGTCAAGATGGCGGCGTAGGCAGACTCGGAACTCACCTCCTCCCGCGGACACAGCCAATTTACAACTACTCGTGGAAAAATTACCCCTGAGACAGAACTGAAAACTGGATAAGAGGAGCTTCTGCAACAAAGCACAATCCTAACTGAGGTAGAAGAGGCAGAGACTCCCTTCTGGAGAGGAAAAACGCCACCTTCACAAGCCGCCAGCGTCACGGCCGCCGGGAGCAGCTCACAGGTACGCAGCCTCCCTGGAGGCGCGGGGTCCTGAGCCGGGGAGCGCCCCCGCTGTGGGCATTTTGTGGACCCAGCACAATCGACACCAGTGGCATAATATCTGACTTTGCCTGCTACTAAAACATTGGGGAGCACCCCCAGAAAACCAGGTTCACAAAGAAACTAAAACCGGCTCTTAAAGGGCCCGCGCGCAAACCCACCTGTTTCAGAAAGCATCCTAAAATCACCAGAAAGAAAGGTGCACAGTGCTGTGGTGAAAAGAGACTCACCTAATAGACCCTGGGTGCATCTCGGTGAGGGGTGAGACCTCTCGGGGACTGGGACATTGGCGGCGGCCATTGTTGTGGCCTGGTGTGGTCCTGCTGACACAGACGCCATTGGAATTCTCCCTGCGGCCTGCTAGCCCAGGGTCTGCCCCACCCGCTAGAGCACTGATTTAATCCAGCTCAGCCAGGGCAGGCAGCCCACCCTAGAGACTGGCCCCACCCAACAACAAGCCCTCAGGCAACGTGTGGGCCTGCATAGATTGGTGACTGGAATCTCTGCAGCCTGGCAACTGAGCCGACTTTAGCTGGACAGGGTGTGCACAAGGAGCGGGTGGAGAGTGTGGGGCCGTGGCGGAGTGTGTGGGGCTCCCGCCGTGGAGAGACTGTGTCTGCTTTGGGGAGTCGGGGCGCGCACACGGGGCAGGACTGTGTTGACTGTGTGTGTGGACCTGTGGGCGGCAGGGCTTGTCAGCTGCAGAAGACTTGTGCTTCTCAAAGACCCACATAGGGGGTTTGCCCCACCTTCCAAAGCCTGAAACAATTGGGTGCTCCTGTGCCTGAGGCCAGCCCCACCCAGCTGCAATCCTCAGAGAGCTGACAAGAGACCTAAAGGCTGGAGGCTTATAGCAATTGTAAGGCCCTGAGCCTAACAACCTGCCACGCTGGGGCCTACTCACTTAAAAGAAATACTGCAACACAAATGTGGTATTAGAACTTGCAGCCAACTGTGCTGGGGCTCCCCACACCTGATAAAGAGACTGAAGGGCCCACAACAACTACAAGCAGCTGAGCATTACAACAGCTGGCCAGGAGCATAACTCGGCCTCCCTGGGCACCTACAGGGAGAGCAAACAGGCCACAACAGAAGGACACACGTAGCCCACATAGAGGTCACCCCTGGAACATTGAGAACTGAGGGAACACACGGCAGGCCTCCTAAGCCATCACTTACATAAGGTCACCTATCCAAGAGCAGGAGACGTAGCTGACTTACCTAATACGTAGACACAAGCACAGGGAAAGAGGCAAAATGAGGAGGCAAAGGAATACATTCCAAGTAAGGGAACAGGACAAAACCCCAGAAAAGGAACTAAGTGAAACAGAAATGAGCAACCTACCCAACAGAGAGTTCAAACTAAGAGTGTTAAGGATGCTCACTGATGTGGGGAGAAGAATAGATGAATTCAGTGAGAATGTCAACAAAGAAATGGAAGATATAAAAAAGAACCAATCAGAAATGAAGAATACAATACTGGAAATGAAAAATTCCCTAGAGGGACTCAAAAGCAGAGTAGAGGATACAGAAGAACGGATCTGTGAGCTGGACCAAAGACTAGAAGAAATTACCCAAGGTGAACAGGTAAAAGAGAAAAGAATTAAAAAGAGTGAGGACAGTCTAAGGGACCTCTGGGACAACATCAAGCGCACTAACATCGTGTTATAGGTGTCCCGGAAGGAGAAGAGCGAGACAAGGGGGCAGAGAATCTATTTCAAGAAATAATAGATGAAAACTTCCCTAACCTAAGGAAGGAAACAGACATCCAGGTAGAGGAAGCACAGAAAGCCCCAAACAAGATAAACCCAAAGAGGCCCACACCTAAACACATCATAATCAAAATGTCCAGAATTAAAGATAAAGAGAGAATCCTAAAAGCCGCAAGAGAATATCAAGTTACATACAAAGGAAACCCCATAAGGCTATCAGCTGACTTCTCAGCAGAAACCTTATAGGCTAGAAGAGAATGGCACGATATATTTAAAGTGCTAAAAGGAAAAAACTTACAGCCAATAATTCTCTACCCAGGGCCGGCCCTGTGGCTTAGCGGTTAAGTGCACGCGCTCCGCTGCTGGCGGCCTGGGTTTGGATCCCAGGCACGCACCGACGCACCGCTTCTCCGGCCATGCTGAGGCCGAGGCCCACATACAGCAACTAGAAGGATGTGCAGCTATGACATACAACTGTCTACTGGGGCTTTGGGGGGAAAAAATAAATAAATAAAATCTTTAAAAAAAAAAAAAAGAATTCTCTACCCAGCAAGGTCATTCAAAATGGAAGGAGAGAACAAAAATTTCCCAGACAAGCAAAAGTTAAAGGAGTTTGTCACCAAGAAACCAGTGCTATAAGAAATGTTAAAGGGACTGATTTAAGGGGAAAAGAGAAGACCACAAATAGGAAAAATGATCTATTTCCATGATAAGAACGTAATGGATACAAATGCACAAAAAAGAGGTTAGATATGATATCAAAAACATAAAAGGAGGGAGGAGGGGAGTTAAAGAGTACAGCTTTCAGACAGAGGTCAAACTAAAGTGACCATCAATTCTGTATAGAAGGAGAAAGGAACAGAGAAGGACTACTAAAACACTGAGGAAAAAAAAAAAGTTAAAAAATGGTGGTAAGTACCTACTTATCAATAGCTACTTTAAACGTCAATGGACTAAATGCTCCAATTAAAAGGCATAGGGTGGCTGGCTGGATAAAAAAACAAGACCCATATATATGCTGCATACAAGAGACACACTTCAGACCTAAAGACACTCACAAACTGAAAGTGAAGGGATGGAAAAAGATACTCCACGCAAATGGCAATGAAAAGAAAGCTGGGGTAGCAGTACTCATATCTGACAAAATAGACTTTAAAAGAAAAACTGTAAAAAGAGACAAAGAAGGGCATTACATAATGATCAAGGGAACAATCCAACAAGAGGATATAACACTTGTAAATATCTATGCACTCAATGTAGGTGCACCTAAATATATAAAGTGATTATTAACAGACATAAAAACAGAAATAGACAGTAACAGAATAATAGTAGGGGACTTTAACACTCCACTTACACCAATGGATAGATCATCCAAACAGAAGATCAATAAGGAAATTTGGCCTTAAATGACACACTAGAACAGATGGACCTAGTAGATATATACAGAGCATTCCATCCAAAAACCGAAGAATACACTTTCTTTTCAAATGCACAGGGAACATTCTCCAGGACTGATCACATATTAGGTCACAAAACAAGTCTCCATAAATTTAAGAAGATTGAAAAACTAGAAATCAACTATAGGAAGAAAATGAGAAAAGCCACAAATACGTGGAGATTAAACAAAATGTTACTGAACAACGACTGGGTTAATGAAGAAATCAAAGGAGAAATCAAAAAATACCTGGAGACAAATGAAAATGAAAACACGACATGCCAGAATTTATGGGATACAGCAAAAGCAGTTCTAAGAGGGAAGTTTATAGCGATACAGGCCTATCTCAACAAACAAGAAAAATCTCAAATAAACAATCTAACAATGCACCTAAAGGAACTGGAAAAAGAAGAACAAACAAAGCCCAAAATCAGTAGAAGAAGGGAAATAATAAAAATCAGAGCAGAAACAAATGAAATAGAGACCAAAAAAACAATAGAAAAAATTAATAAAACCAAGAGCTGGTTCTGTGAAAAGATAAACAAACTTGACAAACCTTTAGCTAGACTCACCAAGAAAAAAAGAGAGAAGGCACAAATAAGTAAAATCAGAAATGAAAGAGGAGAGGTTACAACAGACACCTCAGAAATACAAAAGATTATAAGAGAATACTATGAAAAGCTATATGCCAACCAATTCGACAATCTGGAAGAAATGGATAAATTCTTAGAATCATACAACCTTCCAAAACTGGATCAAGAAGAAGTAGAGAATTTGAATAGATCAATCATCAGTAAGGAGATCGAAAGAGTAATCACAAACCTCCCCAAAAATAAAAGTCCAGGACCAGACGGCTTCCATGGTGAATTCTACCCAGCATTCAAAGAAGACTTAATACCTATCCTTCTCAAACTATTCCAAAAAATTGAGGAGGGGGGGAAGCTCCCTAACTCATGCTATGAAGCTGACATTACCCTGATACCAAAACCAGAGAAGGAAGACACAAAAAAAGAAAATTACAGGCCAATATCACTGAAGAACATCGACGCAAAAATCCTCAACAAAATACTGGCAAATCGCATACAACAATACGTTAAAAAGATTATACACCATGACCAAGTGGGATTTATTCCAGGTATGCAGGGATGGTTCAACATTCACAAATCAATCAACGTAATACACCATATTAATAAAATGAAGAACAAAAATCACATGATCATCTCAATAGATGCAGAGAAAGCATTTGACCAGATACAGCATCCATTTATGATAAAAACACTGAATAAAATGGGTATAGAAGGAAAGTACCTCAATATAATAAAGACCATATATGACAAACCCACAGCTAATATCATCCTCAATGGTGAAAAACTGAAAGCTATCCCTCTAAGAACAGGAACCAGACAAGGATGCCCACTGTCACCACTCCTATTTAACATAGTACTGGAAGTCCTAGCCAGAGCAATCAGGCAAGAGAAAGAAATAAAAGGGATCCAAATTGGAAAGGAAGAAGTGAAACTGTCACTATTTGCAGATGACATGATTTTATATATAGAAAACCCTAAAGAATCCACCAGAAAACTTTCAGAAGTAATAAACGAATATGGTAAAGTTGCAGGATACAAAATCAACATACAAAAATCAGCTGCATTTCTGTACACTAAAAACGAAGTAGCAGAAAGAGAAATTAAGAATACCATCCCATTTACAATTGCAACAAAAAGAACTAAATACCTAGGAATAAACTTAACCAAAGAGGTGAAAGATCTGTACGCCGAAAACTATAAAACATTTCTGAAAGAAATTGAAGACACAAAAAAATGGAAAGATATTCCATGCTCTTGGATTGGAAGAATTAACATAGTTAAGATGTCCATACTTCCTAAAGCCATCTATAGATTCAATGCAATCCCTATCAAAGTTCCAACAACATTTTTCACAGAAATAGAAAAAAAAATCTAAAATGTATATGGAACAACAAAAGACCCCGAATAGGTAAAGGAATCCTGAGAAAAAAGAACAAAGCTGGAGGTGTCACACTCCCTGATTTCAAAATATACTACAAAGCTATAGTAACCAAAACAGCATGGTACTGGCACAAAAAACGACACACAGATCAATGGAATAGAATTGAAAGCCCAGAAATAAACCCACACATCTATGGATAGCTAATCTTTGACGAAGGAGCCAAGAACACACAATGGGGAAAAGAAAGTCTCTTCAACAAATGGTGTTGGGAAAACTGGATAGCTACATGCAAAAAAATGAAAGTAGACCCTTACCTTACAGCATACACAAAAATTAACTCCAAATGGATTAAAGACTTGAATGTAAGACCTGAAACTGTGAAACTTCTAGAAGAAAGCATAGGCAGTACGCTCTTCGACATCGGTCTTAGCAACATCTTTTCAAACACCATATCTGACTGGTCAAGAGAAACAATAGAAAAAATAAACAAATGGGACTACATCAAACTAAAAAGCTTCTGTACAGCAAAGGAAACCATCAACAAAACGAAAAGACAACCTAACAATTGGGAGAAGATATTTGAAAACCATACATCTGATAAGGAGTTAATCTCCAAAATACATAAAGAACCCATCCATCTCAACAACAAAAAAATTACCACCCCAATTAAAAAGTGGGCAAAAGACCTGAACAGACATTTCTCCAAAGAAGATATACAGATGGCCAACAGACACATGAAAAGATGTTCAAAATCACTATCAGGGAAATGCAAATCAAAACTACAATGAGATATCACCTCAAGCCCGTCAGAATGGCTATAATTAACAAGACAGGAAACAACATGTGTTGGAGAGGATGTGGAGAGAAGGGAACTCTCATACACTGCTGGTGGGAGTGCAAACTGGTGCAGCCACTATGGAAAACAGTATGGAGATTCCTCAAAAAATCAAGGCTAGAACTACCATATGATCCAGCTATTCCACTGCTGGGTATTTATCCAAAGAACTTGAAAACACCAATGCGTAAAGATACATGCACACCTGTGTTCATTGCCGCGTTATTCACAATAGCCAAGACTTGGAAGTAACCTAAGTGCCCATCAAGGGACAAATGGATAAAGAAGATGGAATACTACTCAGCCATAAGATACGATGAAATCCAGGCATTTGTGACAACATGGATGGACATTGAGGGTATAATGCAAAGTGAAATAAGTCAGAGGGAGAAGGTCAAATACCGTATGATTTCCTTCATTAAGTAGTAGATAATAACAACAAGAAACAAACACATAGGGACAGAGATTGGATTGGTGGTTACCAGAGGGGAAGGAGGGAGGGAGGAGGGTGAAAGGGATAATTCGGTACATGTGTGTGGTGATGGGTTGTAATTAGTATTTGGGTGGTGAACATGATGTAATCTATGCAGAAATAGAAGTATAATGTATACCTGAAATTTTTAGAATGTTATAAACCAATGTTACTGCAATAAACAAAAAATTAAAAATATATATATATATAAATATGAAGGTGACTAATGCAAAAGCAGACCTAGAGATGATAGTAAGCAATTAATAAGATTTGAGTAAAAGATACAATTTAACAATAGAAAGTGTCTCTAAAAATGAGTGTAAATACTCTTAAATTACAACAGATAAGATTTAGATTATAAAAGCTACAATGGTCATTTCTTGACCATTCCAATTTTAAACATGAATTGAAATTGTCTCCCAAGAGATATTTAAGAGAGTAGATGTCTCTGACTTAGGAACAGAAAACATGCATTGTAAGCATCTCTAAAGTATTTTCCAATCAGATTTATCAGCTATCTAATACCATAATTTTAAAACAATTTTTTCCTTCACCTTCCTAAACATTCCTATTCCCAATATACACTGAATTGCAACTACATGCTTATCTAAAAATAAATAAACTCTAAAAAGAGAAAATGCTCTGTGTTCTTCCCTAAAGAAATTCATAGTCCAGATTGTATTTTCCAACTTCTCTTCGATTTCTCCACTTGGATACTCTATTAAACCTCAGATTCAGTATATAACAAGCTCAATTCCTTTTCCCTAATCCTGTCTGTTTTCTTGGCTTCCTTAATTCTATTACTGATTCTAGGATTAAGTCATCTTTGACTCCTTCCTCTCTTTACTTTCAAGTTCAAATTGGTGACTAAATCCTACTGGATCTCATTCTGACCTTCATTTCCTTCTCACATCCTGCACTTATTCAGATTCTCTTTACCTTTCTCCCAAAATACTGTCCTAGTTTCCTAACTCATCTCATTTGGACTCTCCCCATTCCAACCCACTCTAGACTTTATTGTCAGATTAATATTATTGAAGCTCCATTCTGACCATATAATTCTTTTGTTCAAAATCTCCAATGGCTCTCCACTGAATACTGAACACACCCAAATGTCTTTGCCTGGTATTCAGTATTTCCCAGATTTATTTTTTCCAATTTTATCCCCATTACTTCCTTTTATGCATCTCAGTTCCCAGTAACAGCAAAATATTGCTTCCTATGTATATCCTTTATTGCTTCTATTGATTTATTGTTTCTATTGATCTGCTCACGTCTTGTGCCAGTAATGCCCTTCCTGCATATCCACCGTTAATCCAAATTCCAGGTAACCAGTTGAAATACTATCTCCTCAGAACAGTTTTTCCTACTCTCCATCACATTCCACCCCTTTAGAAACCATAAATCTCTTCTCTGAATTCCAATAGTGCTTATTTTTCATTTCTAAATTACACTCATCATTTTTACCTTATCTTATAGTTATTTGTGCACCTATCTCACCTCCAATAATGAAAGCTTCTTTAAGACAGGGCACTTGATTTATCCTTACAATACTGGATACTTAGTAAGTATTTCCTTATTAAATATGAATTGATGTAAGGGTAAAATGACTTTTCTTCTCCTGCTTCCTATTTAAAGCAGTATATCACTTCAAGCAGCAGAAGTCTAATCATGAAGCAAGATGACATCAATATTAGCAAATTTAGGATCTTAGTAGCATCAAGATTTTTGAAAAAATAAATTGGAAGATAATCAGCACCCCACCTTTTGAGGGGAGAATACCTCAGAATCTCAGAGAGTGAGACTTGAGCAGCTCTGGGAGGTCCAGAGTAATCTGCTGTGTTCACCTTTGCATTGTTGACTTTAAATTCTTACGGTGCAGTGATCTAATTTATTCTGCAAGAGACTATAAATACCACTTTGTGTGGCTTAAAACAGGGGTAATCAAATAAAGGCCAGAAACTTTATGATAGTCTGATAAAACTGAAATTTCTGAGTGGAATCACCCTTCCCAATACTTGAGCAGCATTAGTGGAAGAGGAACTCAAAGATGGTGTCAAGAACAGAAAGGAAGAAAGGAGCAGAAAGAGGAGAGTGTAGGAATAGCTTCCAAGGAGGATTTTAGGAGTTAAGGGATAAGAATGGGAGGTGGGCGGAAAGATGTAGATTGCAGTTAAAGAAAAACTCTGGAAACCAAGAGATATAGATTCAATTCACAGTTCTACCACTTACTGGTTGTGGCTGTATGACCCCAAGTTTCCTTAGCTGTAAGGATGGAATAAGGTAAGTACCTGGTACCCTAAAATGAGAGTAATGATTCCTACTCCAAAGGTTGTTCTCAAGATCAAACAATTATCTAGTATCGTAATCATTATATAGTCGGTGCTTAATTCATGGGAAGCTATTATTGTAGGAGACATTATAGGAGTAATACAGATGTAGAGTGGGTTGATATCCTAGTTCTGTCCTCATTACCTTGTGATTTTAGAAAAATACCTAAACCCACCTTAAGCCTCAATCCCATCATCTGTACAGGGTCCTTACGAGGATTAAATGAAATAATGCATATTTCATACACTTATCAATTGTGCCCTGAAAGTTAGATGAAATTGGCTAGAATTCCCATGCTATGTCCTGTGAAAAATCCAATACCTTCATCAATACATGTGCTAAATTGTGGGTAAGGAGGAGAGGAAAAAGGATAGGAGAGTAATATTTTAATGTCGCTAAAGAAGACATTTACTGAAATTATGCTTTTTATTATCTAATATTTTCCTAAAAAAATGAAGCAGGCTTTATCCCAAGCATGTAAATTTTTTTTTTTTGCGGGTGACTTTTCTTCCTTTAGAATAAATAAATGGTATGTTAACATGCTCCGTTATTTGGATCAAATGTTTGTGAATTAAAAAAAACTCTATTTATGATGAAACACAATCCAACTGGAGAAATATTTTACTTCAATAAATTTATTTCCTTATGTAAAAAATAAAAATGTTGAACCAATAGATGTCAGACCTTGTCTCCTCTGTTGGAACTGAGGAGGACATAAACCAGTGGGAGACAATAGTCGTTAGTTTTAAAGGAAACAGCATAAGAGAAATGCATTATCTTCTGATGGAAGGAAAGAGAAGTGGTGTTTGTGTTGAAGGTGGGTGGGAGGGTGAATAAAAATTTTGAACAATTTTTCAAGACAGGAGCTATTTGGGTTGACCATGTATTCATTCCATGCTTATGATCCACTGAGAGTCTGCTACCTCCAGAGGAGAAAGATGGAAACTTCCAAGACTGAGCCATGGTCTAGAAGCTTCATCTATCCCTAGGGGAAGCATGACAGACTCATGAAAGTCTTCTACCCTTAGGGAAAAAATGAAAGAATGAAGAGTCTAGGTGTTTGATGACATTGGTATCATTTCCTTTTTTGATCTCTTGCCCAATAAACAAACTTTTTAGTAGTTTCTTTTTTTAAATTTTTTAAATTAATTAATTTATTTTTTATTTTTATTGTGGTATTGTGGTTTATAACATTGTATAAATTTCAGGTATACATCATTATACTTCTATTTCTGCATGAATTACATCATGTTCTCATGTTCACCACCCAAATACTAATTGATATCATGGGATGTAAGCAGCTAACACTGGAGTTGACTATGAATATATTATAGTTAGGCCATAGGTGATATTCTACAGCATTTTTCTCTGGCTTCTATTTCTGACTCTACCATTTATATTCTTTTACCTCTGCTATGGCGTTGTCCTCAACTCCACTCTTTGACTTCCAAAAAACAACTGTAACCATAAAGTAAAAATCAAAGGCAAACACCAAAACAAAGAAAAAAATATTTACTAAGGTTTCTATGTGACTGAAAGTTTGGAGGAGATGAATATGGTTTTACACCAGAGCGACAAAAACATCTTTAAATTGATTATTATTATTGTTTCTTGTCCTTGAGCTACTATGACATTTAGTGATTCCATGGAACTTAATTCTTCTTTCTCATCTCTTTCATGACAGGACAAAAGCAAAAACATACAGGCATAAACTCAGTAATGATGCTAACAATATCCTTCCCATTTCCTAATGCAGAGCAATTTAGCTGTCTATTGCCCTGCTGTCAACTCAGGTCAGGGCTTCCCTTTACATGTCCAAAAACTTACCAGAAGCTTTGAAATGACTACTTTGAAGAACCTGGATAGCTTCTGAGACCATACAAAGTGTTTCATCTTTTTTATCTATAAGCATCTGAGATAATGGGGGATTGAAGCTAAAGAACAGTTTTTAACTTTGTACTGACACTGGTCTAAGAACCATAAATATATTAACTAGTTTAATTCCACAATTCCCCTAAAAGGTCAGCATTATTATTACCCCCAGTTTGCAGACAAGGATGTTGAAGGACGGAAAGATTAAAGAACTTGCCCAATGTTAGCTAGCTAGAAAGTGGTAGAGCTGAGAAGAAGGCAGATTTTTTTTGTTAGAATGGGCTAGATTTTGCTACAATAAATTAATCAATCAATAAATTGATTCAGAATTTCAGCAACTTGATCCAATAGTCCTTGGTACCAACTTATTTCAAATACATAGATATTAAATGGAAATAATTTGCAAACGGCATAATTACATTGAAATGTAAGCCTGTGTGAGTGAGCTTGATTTTAAGAAATCCCAATTATATGTAGCCACAATTTCCATGCACCTTGTTTACTCACCCATTTGAAAATAACTCTCTTAATTGTGTAAAAATGAAATGATTCTTTACCTCCTCACTCACAGATTCACTAGAGTTTGGCATAGGATTACCACATCAAAGCTACTCTTGTAGAAAAAAAGACTATGCACAGGACTGAAAAAAGACCAAGGTTCAAATCCCAGCTGTACCATTGACTGGGGTATGGCTTTATGTTACTTATTGAACACTTCTGGGCTTCAATTTTCTTATTTACAAAATGAGGATAATGATACTGTCTCTACAAGATTATTATCAGGAATAAATAAATTAAATAATATGTGCTAAGTGGCTCAGAAACTGCCTGGTCTTTGGGATGCAATTGTCCTGGGTTCAAATTCTAGCTCTGACATAGAATGTGTATGTGACATGGGGGCAGTTACTAATTTCCTCTCTTCAAAATGGTAATAATAACACCAACCTAAATCTCATAAGGTTATGGGAAACTTAGAAATAAAATATAGAAGCTTGTGGTTGAACAACTGACATACAGCCAGAGCTTAATATGTAGTTGATCTGAATATTTAATACTAACAATTTTTCACATTTGTAGGAGACAGAGTGCTTGATATTTCTAAATCTTTTCGTGTGTGTGTGTGGCATTATTAATTACTCCTGACTTCAATCAGCTTAAACTTCCAATGAAATAATCACACATTATTCATCTCTTCTTTTAAATCCCTTCACTGACTTGCAGTGCCTTCTGTGTAACATTTTAACTTCTATTCCTAACATTTCATGTATCTGCACAGCAGGCTTACTAAGCAGCTCTTAGTCCTTCCTATATGGGTTCCCTGAGCACAAGGAGGACTCAGTTCATTCAGGCATATAGGATGCTAGATGCTGAATAGAAAATTGAGAAAACCAGTTCCTGCAATCTGACTTCTCAATTTGACTTCATTATATAATATAGGATTGATTGTTCAGTTTCCTCATCATTTTTTTCTTGCTCAGACACTCAAATGCCCTACTTCTGTTTTTCTCTCCCTTCACATCTTTCTGCAGCTGTCTTAATTGGAATAGCTCTGGAGCTTAATTAAAACAATGAGTACTAGTTTATACAGTTTGTCCAACTGAATAATATAAGCTTGCAGTGATTATTTATTGATGCGGGCATTAAACTCATGCACTCTCAACTGTAGTGGGCTAAGCAACATTTTCCATTTTAAATACCTTGATATCCTTGTTGAAGGACTTAATTGATATAAGGAGACAAGAACAATACAACACATCTCTGGGTCTTAACCATTATAGCCTAATGAGAAGGAAGAGAGAAGTGTTATACCGTGCATATAAATCTATGATGCATTTCAGAGTATTAGACTTTTTTTTAAAGCATATATTTACTGAATATTTTGTAAAAGCATTTTACAGATTTAACTAAAATATGATATGCTTACATCTTATTTGTGTTGGTCATTATAGTTAGCTGCACAGTGATAGTTTATTCATTTGTGCAACGAATATTTTGAACAAGGAATTAACTAGTTACTGGGTTAACAGAAAAGACTCTGTGCTCTGAGAGAGGACTGAAAGATGAGAAGGAATTTTCAGGGAAGGTAGAAGAATTTTTCAACTAGAAGACGTATTACGGCCAATAATCCCAAGGCTGAGATGAGGCTGGAATGGCAAATAGTAGTTTGATCCCTAGGACCTTGCATTCCATATTTAAGAATCTTAGGCTTTATATTAGATGAAATGACTCAGAATCGTACAGTGGACAGAGATTTAAAAGATCAGAAATCTCATAATTTACAACAAAATATGGCTATTAAAGCGGGGTAAGTACGCAAAAAGAACACATAAAAACTCACCTAATGTCAACCTGGTGTGTCAGGAAAGGGTCTTCTGAGAAAGTGATGTTGGTCCCAAGAACTGAAGACTCAGGAAGCAAGGTGAAGAAGTTATAAAGGGTCTTTCTGATAGAAAGAAAAACATGCAGTGGCCTGGCAAAGAGAGCTGGATTCCTTAGGTGTGCAGTTACACAGCGGGCATTGGTGTGGGGCAGAGAGCAGAAGTCTGCTGAGAGACAAGAGCGGAAGCAAGATAGGTGAAGGTTTGACCCAGGATGGGCTTTAACCACCATGGGTACTGTGTTAAGTTTATTCTAGCAACAATTAGAACAATTAAGGGAATATATTCTCTCCTGCCCTCACAGTTCTCTTCCTCTTATGGTCAACACAGACAGGTAAAACCACTACAGTACACTGGATTTGCTCTTCAACACATATTTCTTATTAAGTACCTAGTCTGTGCTAGGCAGAGTATTAGGTACTAGAAGAGACAAGCAAGAAAACAGGCAATGTTCTCATTCTTGTCTTCCATTTGCTCAATTATTTTTTTATTAAGCATCTACTGTGCAGTCTGTGCTGGGGATGCAACGACGGGGAAAACAGTGATTCGGCCTCTGCTCACAATGAGCTCTAAGGAAACGCGTGTTACTACAGGGAGAGACTTATGGTGCTTTGGGAGCGCAAAGGAGGGCCACCTGAGGTGATTTCTGTCTCTGTGTACTGTCTATGTAAGGGGGCAGGTAAGAGATAAAATGTATTGTCAAGACAGATTTTCCAGAGATGAATAGGAGAAAGAGGGAGAAGCTTCACCAGGACAAAAAGAAAGACCATGGGGTGTTCAGGAACTACTATAAAGGATGTCAACTATACGACTGACTCTAGGACAAACCTGGTGAAGAACAGACAAAAAGGCCCCTGTTCAAAAAGGTTTCCTCTCTACTTCACAGAAAGAACCAGATTTATTCCTTTGTTAAATATAAAACCAGTCACATTAATTGACATTAGGTTAAACTTGACCAGATTTAGGGACTAGAAGAGGAGACACTACTATTTTAATCTTAAATGACTTTATTTCTATACCTCTAATAGAGAGCAAATTAAAGGCTTATGATAGTTCTGCAGCTGGTAAAGGGAAGCATGATGCAGATAACTATTTTTATGTAAATCAATGTGTTGTATTCATAGAGAATAGGGCAGAATGCTGCAGCTGCAAGAGGGGATTTAAAATTAGAGCATCTTCAATAGTGCTGGTCACAATTTCATCCAAATTCCCAAGCCTTGCTTTTTTTTTTTTTTTTTGCATTTGTGATGTGTGTGCAGATGCCATGTACACACGTTTAATATTTTCATGGGAAATTGAGACTAAACTGCTCTAGAGTCTGAAAATAACATTATTTTCTGTCTGATAATAATCTGTCTCTCTCTTTCTACTTATGTCCATAGCTTCATAGTCATGTCCAAACTGCCACCTCAGAGCTGCTGCTTCTACAAATAGCAACATCATTCAGTTTCCAGCTCCTGAACAGGTCCTGTTTGTTCCACACACACAACAGAATTATAAAAACTCTCCTCCAGTGTTATCTGATCAAAAATAATTGCTACATTTCAAAGAGTTGCTTATGTAACCGCAGATGCCCCAGATTTCTCCAGGTTTCAAGGGTCATCTTTTCCTTTCAAGTCCAAATAAGAATAGTCCAAATCCTCACCCTGCTTGTCCACAGGGGTCTGATTTTTCACTGAGTTTCCTTCTTCATACATTTCTGGGAATCTTTACAGACGTCCCAGGTCACATAGATAATAGCATACAACCGTGCTTACTAGCGTATTATCCACTTCAATGATCATATCATTGCTTTCTGTCTGCAGAGCCTTTACAAAGCACTTGCTCACACATCATCTCATTTATCCTCACTTGCACACAGTGCTACTCAAATGCTAATGACACACAGATTTAATTGTGGCTTGGATCCACATTTTAGGATTCCCAATCTTGTGCTAAGCCACATACCACATTGCTCAAGTCTCACAAGGTTGTTACAGTCAAATGAGCTAAAACATGTAAGAAAGCACTGAAAAGGATAAAGGGTGTTCCAAATAGATTGTTGTTTTATTTTGTTGTTATGTTTGACATAGTTAAAGGTGTGCCAGGCCAGGCTCTCCCTTCTGTTCTATTCTTCGGATAATGATCAGATTAATCTCTCTGTATGTTGCATCTTTTACACTGTCAAGCATACAAGGATGCTTTATTCTGAAAATTCCTTTGCTTATGGTCCAAGACACTGCATCATAATAGTGTTTGAAGTTTCTTAGCTCTAGGGAGAACTCGTGGGGCTTGACAATTCTGGCTGTGGTACATGTTTCTGCAGACTGCCCAGCCCCCTCGGCCAGGCTCAGTATCTCTGGGGAGAGTGGACCTGCCATTAGTAAAGTTAGCAAAACAACAAGGCCACTGATTGCTTTTGGAAGTGACAAATGTGTCAGGATTCCCCTACGGGAAGCTGTGGAAATCTGGCTTGTCCAAACATCCTTGGCAGCTGTTACAGAGTCTTTTCAATTGTGGTTAGTTGTAGTCTAGCTGACTAATTCAAAAGGAACTCACGCGTGGCCCAATTTTCCACCAGCCTTGGATAGAAACACCCAGTAATAACCCCATGGAAGTAAGTACCATATGCTTTACAATCTCTCAAAGGTCACAATTAGAATTCTTCCTTCCTGCACAGTCAGGTGTATGGACTGAATCACCCAGACAGCAAAGGGATGACTCTGCAGGGAACATCAGCAGCTCCTAAACGGCTTGGGTCTGGAAATGAAATTGAAGCGCACTCCTTCCTTCCATGTGTTCACTCTACGGCAAACAGCTTCTTCTTTAATGATCTTCCTCCCTCCACCAAAATTTACCCACAGTTCTTCAACACAGTCACACATCCCACTCTGATTCCGACTCAGGATTGTAGCCTCACTTCCTGCCTTTCTTTAACAATGACCTACATAATGAAAGTTCTGTTCTGAAATATCCTTCTTCAGGAAAGATATTTCACTACAGTTTTTGACTCAGTTCCATTTTACTTACATGAGGTAAAAAAAGCATTATGAAATAACCCATTATTTATGTGCACTTGACTTCTTTATAAATATATGTAAAGTATTTAAATGAATAATGCATATATTTAAGAATTCTTGGTAAATACTTTATAAATGAGAACTATTAAAATTAGATTTAAGTTGAGGAAGGAAGAAAAAAAGTTAAACAGAAAATATTATCATCCATAAATGAAAATATATAGTTCATAAATCATAACTAAAATGTCTACATTGATGTTCATAATATATAATTCTACAACTGTGACTTTCATAATAGTTGGATATAATTTTTAAGATAATATCTCACTCAGTCATCACCTAATCTTACCAGTTGTAAAGGAGAGAGGAATGTATTTTTTAAATCTGTTTCTAGGAAGGAATAAACACATTAAAAGAGAGATTGCAAAATTAGAGTACCTAATTCCCATAGCATATCAAAATCTAGAGTTTTATGTTTACAACTGGTTTGTAATCTTCAAGAAAACTTTTCTCACCTTTACTAGATATTCAAATATAATCACCATGAAAACCTTTATCATCATCAATATCAATCGATTTTCTGTGTTTGTCCTATGTGAAAGAAAAATTCATGTTGCTTGAAACACTAAAATGTTCCAAAACCCTGCTATTGAAAGACGCAGAGCTATGCTCTTATGAATTTGAGAAAAAAATCAATAATTAAGAGTAAGGTAAAACATAAAAATGAGCTTATATGGCTCAGAAGCTAATCAATGATTCCTAGCTGTAATGAGTATTTGTCATGTTTGGTTTGCCCCAAATCAATTGAATGCCTTTTGGGTATTTGGAGAATTTCCAACACTGTGAGTCCTAGCCTTCTAAAGTAGATCTCAGGACTCATTGTGCCAGCTTCCCTCACTGCTAGGGCATAGCAGGTGACTTATATTCTGCCAATTAGACACACCTGTGTGAGGCAGCTAGCAGGAACAAGAGGAATCTTTATGAGACAAGTAGGAAAAACAAGAAGTAGGCATGTGTAGAATTCATGAATAATGTGATGAAGGAGTAAGATCCTTTGAGAGCAGCAGTGGTGGAATTTTGTGGTCTGGCCATTATTATCATCGTTAGTACAAACCATGCTGACTCAGAACTATGCTATTTGTGAAGGTTGGAGATGACAGTGATTTCTTTTCTATAACAGTTCAGATGGCACCATTGGGGACTTTTCCTGGCTAGTCTTTGGCTCTCCTAATGAACTTTAATAAATTTCTACCTCGTTTTCACCTGAGAACATTGACTGATAACACTAAGCAACCGTTTTCTCATTGTATCCGAATACAGTGTTCTCCTAGTTCTGGTCTCATTTCTGACCTCCTAGTCCACTGTGTAGTGTAATCTTAAAGTCATCATCCACGGGTCAAATGCAACCCATCTTCTTTCACAGTATTTGAGCCTCCTCTTACCTGCTTGTCTCTCTTTTCCAAAGCATCGGTCACCTTTAAGCAAAGTATGTACTTT
Organism: Ceratotherium simum simum; assembly: GCF_057802395.1. NCBI lineage: Eukaryota > Metazoa > Chordata > Mammalia > Perissodactyla > Rhinocerotidae > Ceratotherium > Ceratotherium simum. The sequence continues at coordinate 41,469,377 of NC_141924.1, forward strand.
ATTTATTATGTTTAATATTTATACCTATCTAAGCAAATCTTCTTGTACAATGTAAGCTCCATAGGACCGGGGATTGTAGCCTGTTTGGGACATTGATGTATCCTAAGTATCCTAAAAGTGTCAGGCACATAGTTGGGACTCAGTACATATTTCTGAGGAAATGAAATAACAAAGAATACATCAATTGCACTTCTAGAGGATCTATGGAGAGATGAGTCCTGATGACATTTTAAATAGAAGTATGCTAGAACTTGTTTCCTCCTTTTTTTCTCAGATTTCTTGGCCTTCAGGTGAGCCCAGGAACTTAGATCAAATGAATCTTAAATGTGAATGAAGGAGATTCCTCTCTTTCCCACTAATTTGCCTTAGTTAGAGGAAAATCCATATCATTAGCCTGCTTTTCATCTACTACAATACTTTGGTATTATACAGATGTTCTCCTTAATGTCCTTATGCCTACTTACCAATGGTCTATGTAAAAATGTCTTATTATCATTAAAATAGCATTATCAAGTATTTCCAATAAACACATTATTCAGACAAATCCACTTTTACATAAAAATAAGTGGCAAGAAAAAATTTGAAGTCAGTTGGCATCAAAACAACTAGGAAGCATTTACTCATTGAAAGTGGAAAGCTATTAAATATTTAAAAATTATGTTCAGAAACAAAACAAACGCATTTTGAGGAAGTTTATGAATTTCTCCTCACTCACAGGAACACAAAATAAGTTTCTTTTAACGTGATTCACAATTGGATCAGGTTTCTTTTCTCTTTCAATACAGAATGGAAAGTACATTCCAAGGAGTTGGAGAAGACATCCACAAAGTTTTCTGCCAAGTACAGAATATTGACAATTAATATAATTTATTTTAGTAAGGACTTCATAAGTTTGAGAAAGGGAAAGAAGAGGAAATGGAAAAAGAGGAAGATATAAATACATTTATTGAATGTCACTATGGGTCAGAAATTGTTCTAGGTACTTTATATATGCCCTTTTACATATGTCATTATACATCATCTTCATCAGAGTTTTAAGAGATAATTATTATTGCCAATTAAGAAAACTGAGTCTTTGAGAATTGTCTAAGTCCATGCAGCTAGTAAATGGGACACTTAAGAAAAAACTGACTTTAAAGCTGCTGTTGTTTGAACTGCACTGCACTGACATGCTAAAGATAGGACTAACGGAAAATCGCCGTTAGGATCTTCCTTGCCTCTTACTGATGATGGGAAAAATAATCTCTTACTGGACTTGAAAACTCTCAAAAGACTTGGAGAAAACTACTGGCCTGTTTTAGACATGTCACCTGTCATGGCAAAAGACAATTGTGACAAAAAAGGAAGGTCGATTATTCAAATCCTAAGAGAATAAAATTGATGGAAAGTTTAAATTTAATTTAAAAACACATTTTTGTACCTGGTAATTTGATTTGCATTGTTGGACTTGATTCTTTTATTAACATAAATAGTAAATCAGTTAACATGAAAAAGAAGTAAAGAAGAGTGAAAGAATGAGAGAGAGAAAGTACATATCTTTGTTTACTTCATAAACATCATAAACTAGCTCCTAAAATTTCATTTCTTGGTAAACAACTCTCTTGCTGGTTTCACGAAGCACTGCTTCTAAGCAAAATCTTCATCTGAATAACAAGTTCTTCTTTATGAAATTTCCTGTGTAAGTCAAACTAATTTTCTCCCCAGAGAGAGTTCCTGTCCCAGCATGACCTAAGCCCCATAATGTACGCCTTTGGTCCCAAAGAGAATAATCAAATTGCATCAATTTGTGACAGTCAAAATTTGACTTTCATGAGAAAAATTTATAAAGTTGTGTTTGCAAATGTAACTAATATCAATAAAACCATGTACTACGGTACATTTCCACTGAAACTTTAAGAAATTATTGAAGATGTTATTTAAAAAATATTCTTACATCATAGGCCATTTTTAATAAAAACTATATATTCCAAGAAATATATCATCAAAAGGAGAAATATAGTCCATTATACAAATCTATTGGTTTTAGGAATGTTTTGTGCCACAGTTCAATACACTTTTGTCTAAAAAACAAACAAACAAAAAGCTATTTAAAGAGTATTCAAGTGTAGCAGAATTTTTCTGCAATTGACTGAATGAGAGATTGAAATGTGTCACCTATATTTCAAAACCAAAAGCATGACCCAGAGATTGATCTTGTTACCAAAGCCAATGAACTCCCTCTAAACTAACTTTTCACTAATCAAAAAAATCAGAAGCTATTATTCATATCACAAAATAGCAATATATTGACTTTGTCATTAAAAATCAGCCATGAAACAGATGAACAACTATTGTTTGGTGTTTTTTTTGTAAACATAAAAGAAAAAATAAAATGAAACTCATAGGAGACAAGATATCCTTTTCCCTGACGGTTAATTTTATATTTCATATGATCTTAAGTCCTGAGCATCTTAGTGAACTATAAATAGGTCTTTTTTTTTTATTTTTGGTGAGGAAGATTGGCCCTGAGCTAACATCTGTGCCAATTTTCCTCTATTTTGTATGTGGGACACCACCACAGCATGGCTTGATGAGAAGTGTGTAGGTCTGCGCCAAGGATCTGAAACCGCGAACCCTGGGCTGCTGAAACAGAGCACGTGAACTTAACCACTACGCCACCAGGCTGGCCCCTATAAATAGGTCTTTTGCCACCACCAACTTCTTTCTAGTGAAACTTGGTTTCTATATATAATAAATAGAAGAGTTTCAAAAATCTGTTTGAATATTTGGGAGTTATTCATATATGAATATATTGGTATCGCTGGGAGCACTGGCTGAGCCTAGAGAGGTTGAAGCACTTTCCCAAGCTCACACAGCTGGTAAGTAGCCGAATGGGGATTCAAACTCCAGCAGGGTGCTCCAGAGTCTGTTCATCTACTGATGAGTTTGCTCATCTACTATATTATATGCAAAGTTCTTTATATATTATGCATATTAATACCTTGTTATGTAAATCACATTTTCTCCCAGTATATTTAGTCTTTGAAGACCGTCTATGTTTTTACTTAATCATATATTTTAGTCATATATATCTACTAATTATATTTGTCTTTTAATTTAATTATATGTTGGTCTAAAATAGACATATAATTAGATAGATTGATATATATGATTAAATAAAAACATAATAGATGTTCAAAGATATATATAGTTTTATTTCACGAGCTCTCTACTAAAAGTCATAAAGATTTTCTCCAATATTTTTATCTAATTTTTTTAGCTTTGCTATTTATATCTTGGTCTTCAATCATGTTCTTTTGAATAGTGTAACATATATTGATTTTTCTACGTATACTTTGTAGCCAGCCAGTTTGGGGACTGTTTTACTATTTCTAACAGCTTTTCAGTTTATTCTTTTTGGTTTCCTACGAAGACAATCATTTTAACTGCAGTGATAATGGGTGGCCTCATTTCTCTTTCATCGTTTACGGCATTATATAGAACTGCCAGAAAAACACTGAATAATTTTAGTGATCGCAGATATCCTTGTCTTGTTGCTGAATGTACTAAAAAATGTTTTTAGTGTTTCAACTTTAAGTATAACGCTGTTTGATATTTTCTATCTATTTTAATATAGTGGTTCAATTAGTTGAGCTAAAATAAAATATAATTTATTTATCGTTTGTAAATACAGCTCTGAATCCTCTATTTATATACTCCTACAGATAGTTAATTGTGCTAGATAAAGGCAACTCTGTTATCTTGGTGTGAGCCACAGATGGGGAGAAATTTGGTCCAAAAGCTGGCATCTGTATTTCCTGGTTTCCATTAAAGCACAGCTCATCTCTTCTGCTCAATATTATTAGAAGACACCACCTATTATTGCTGTGCTGTTTCAGTATGGCCTGTAATCACAATATCCTCATCTGGATCCTAGGCTATTTTTGGTCTACTTTTAAAGACTCCCACGCTACGGTGAGATTGGGAGTATGTCCCTCTTCCACCAGCCGGGACAGCCCTATTTTTCAGGCCCCAGGTGGATCTTGTATTGCTCTACAAGGTTTGTTGTCTGCTGGGTTATACCCTGGGAAGCCAGACAGAGTCTGTTTTGTTCTGTGAATTCCCTAACCTTCTCTGGAATTTCTATCACTGTGACCTGGGGTTTCAGCAGGAAGAGGCAGGATGCTGGACATTTTTCAAAAACCACTACATTGGAAATCTAGTTTTATCTTTTCTAAATCTTCTTTGCTTCCCAACAATTGATCAAACTCACCTTTTCTTTCCTTCTTTTCCTCCTTTCCTTCCTTCCTTGCTTTCTTTTTTCTTTCTTCTTTTAATGTTAAAGGAGTTTGCTTAATAACTCAAAGAACTGAATCTCTGAAAACAGAATTCAAGCTGAGTTCTTTTAGTCAGAGGAACTTTTCTAGCTGTCCCTCAAGCTTGTATTGTGGACTATCTTGTTTGTGCTGGCCCTGACCACAAGAGGGCCAGCTGTTCAGTAGGCGAGCACTGAACAGTGGGTGGCATATGGAAAATGGGGGACGGGTGTTTCTCGTCTCAAAAGAAGACAGGGAGAGGAAGAGGCACACTATATCGCCAGGATTCACACCACAGCCTTCCACTGCTTCTGTGGACCCGGTATCTCTTCCTCCTCATTTTATGCAGACTTTTATGCAGGCGGGCAATTTATACCTACTCCTTCCTCCACACTTTTGATATTTCCAGATCCTTCTAAATAAAATTTGTTCTTCTTATCTGTCTGAAGACAGTATCTTTCATGTTCAGATTAGGACATCTAGTCTGTGGTGTTTTTCGCTAAGGGTCATCTAGAATTGTTATACTTCATTCTTTGAAAAGCCTAAACCATTCAGAAAAACCAGTCCTTGCACTTAGAAGCTATAAAAACCAAAGTCATGTTGCAGAATTACGATCTTCTCCCCTGTCCCCTGACTCTAATTTTTGTGGTGTCTACTCCATGATGTGTTCTTAAAAAGTTTATTTTCTCTACATATCCAAAGACCTTGTCTCTGTTGGTTAACAAGGCAGGCTAAGGATGCATGAATCATATATTCCTGATCAGTCTGAACACTGCTTTGAAAAAAAACGAAATAAAAATACAAGATTCTTTCAAGGCATCAAGGATTTATTAGTAGGCCCTTCTTGACAGGTTCTGGTGCCTTTAGGAAAATAGAGGGATTCACGTTAAAAGATGTGCTTAACTATAAATATGTGTTCATTAGCTGTGAAATGGAGTCTCTACGTGTATTTCCTGGGTTTCAGTAAATTCTTTAAAGTTCACTTTTAAGAAAGGTGAGTATACATCATGCTATTTTGTTCAAAGTACTACAATTGTCCAAATAACCTTTGTAAAATTATTGATTGTTATACATGCCAAAATATTTGAGAGGGAGGGAGAGAGGGCAGAGAGGTGAGGAGGGGAGACAGAGAGTCAGGCATGTTTGTAATGATTATTTTTCCAAAAGAAGTGTCTGTGAGGTCCATTTTAAAACGGATGCTGAATATGATTTAACAATGTAAGGTAAATAATAATCACGTTCAATAATCATCTCTTGCATTTGTTGAGTTCTTTCATTCCTAGATCTTTTCATGTACTTTACAAACAAAGCCACCCTTCTCCTTATGTCCCCATTGTAATCCTGTTGGAGTCCACCTTTCACACTAATCCCCATTAATACGAATTGGATTAACTGAATTAAATCAAGAGGAATCACGAGATTAAGAAATAAAAACATAGGAACACATTTTATACTGACTGTAATGCTGTGTTCACTTATTCACCTTGTACAAGAGACTTGTCCTTACCACATTCCACAATGTCTCTTTCCCTAAATCTTGATTTACACACTCTGATTATTGTAAATACCTTAATTTCCCCAAGCAAATTTGTTCTTTAATTTTATTTCTTAGAGTTCACACTTCCTTACTTAGAGCACTCTCTGACCCAGACTGTCAACAGCGGTTTGGAGTAGGAAATGTCACACATCTCTGGAAAATGGGTAGATGCCTCCACTTCTTTTCCTGCAACTATCTGTATTGTGCTGTACAGTTTATAGAATGTGTTCTTATATTTCTATTTATTTGTGTGTTTTCTGCCTATTTCCAAGATTGATTGCAAATGGCCTTCTTCACATGTGGCAATATTTTATTTCTCACAACAACCTTGGGGGTTTGGTATCACCATATCCATTACATAGATTAGGAAATTGATAGATAAATAGAAAAGAAATATCACACAGCTGCTATGTGGTAAAGTTAGGATTTGAAACCATGAACGTCTCATTCCAAAATCCATCCACTTAGTGGGCACTCAATAATATTTGTTAAATGACTGTACAAATGAATAAATGCCATTTCCACTTACAGAACACGGGAGAGAGCAAGAGAATTAAGAAAATGCATAAGTGATGAGATGGAAGAGGGGGATGAATTAAAGAGAAATTCCACACTTGAATGAGATGATGAATGTGGGAACAAAAAACAGAAAGGAAAAACAAAGTAATCAGGTGTTTTGAATTTACTTACTAGCGTCAATATTGAGCCAACATACCAATCTATTTCCATAGGCTCCAGACCTTCTTCACCAATTTCACTCTAGCCCTACAGGTTGATAAGGCTGTCACTTCTTTAAACAATTATCAGTAATATATGTTATTACCAGGTAGTTATGATATTGCAGTTATTTGGCATTTGTATTTACATATACTAAATGTTAAGCTACCAGTATATCAGAGTTTTTTAAATATATTCCATTGTCTGCCATTACCTTCCTTGAATTACATTACTCTCAGGAAACACATTACTGCTGTATAAGCCATAATTGGACAAAAGAGATCTTTCTTTGCAACCACTGTGAAATAAATATCTAGGCTTTATATCTGTGAGTTTCTGAAGGTTGCACTTTTAGGTAGATCTATTGTAGACAACGTCACCAGGAACATTTTTATACACTCATCAATTTTTAGCATTTCTCAGCTATTTTAATGATCCGAATTTACCAGTCTTCATCCCTTATTGTAGAACACATGGTATATCCCATGTTAAGAAATTTTAAGGGGCATCAAATTCTTCCATTCCATTCTTTTTTCCATTAAAGGTTTAGTTGTAATATGGAAAGTATAAAGTAACTTCAAAGCTAGCTTTCAACATACATGGCACTACTTAAGCAATTTTTTCATTTCTAATTGGTTCAACAAATATATGTTAACTAGCTACTAGGTTCTAGCACTATGATACACATCTCAAGTACAAAAATAAAAGAAAACAAATCCTGTCCTGTACCTATAATAAAAACAGATAGCCATGTTACAATGAAAATGAAGATAATGATAATAATACATACTTCATATTTTACTTAAATTTAATACACAACTAAGCTTAATATATAAATAAATAAAATGTATAATAATTAATAGTAACTACTATTTATTGAAAAAATGCTTTGTGTCAGGCACAATAGTAATCATCTTAATAAATTATCTAATTTAATCTTGACAATTCTGAAATTTAGGCTATATTATCCACATATTACCAATAGCGACAATGGGACAGAATAGTTTGAGTTCCTTGTTGACATTGAGTGGTACAATGTAGGGCTTAAGTGTTTGGCCTCTGTAGTCAGAGTGCCCGGATTCAAGTCCCTGCTCTGTAACCAGCTCATGCCTCAGCTTCTACATCTGTAAAGCAGGGATAAGAAGAGAACTGGCCTCATGGGGTTAAGTATGAGGAATAAGAAAGCCATCACTTGTAACGTGCTTCACGCAGGGCCTTGCATGGAGTATGGGCTGAACAAATGCCAGCTACTATTATTTCTCTAACAAAAGCAATGGAAGTAATTGGGATAAGAGAATGAAGCAAGAATGATAATTACTGCACAGAACCAAAGAGCTGTGAAAAGCTTAGCTTTTGCTTTTCCTTAATAAACCATCAGGTAGTTAGGAGTGGCTGATACATAGACAGGGACAAAGTGAATGAGGGAAGCATTTATTGTTCAGGAAATTCACTGATCAGGGTACCATGTTATAAGATTAGCATGTGATTAGATTGTGATTCTCTGTTTGTACCTTCCATTATTCAGGTAACAAGACAGAATTAGCAGTAAGAATGTGGATAGCAGAGAATCATAAAGAAAAAAGGGCCAACACTATTTTGTTAACTTTTTTTCTGCCAGATTCATTGCTTTCACTTTTTATTATCAGGAAAACTGCCTGTAGTTTATTTTCTCTGTTGACTACCAACAGTAGTCACGAGATCCATGATTCCAGACTTATCTTATGACTTCTTATGAACAAATAAAGACCCTAATCAGTGTTTTGGGTTTTTTTCCCATTAAAGCAATTGATAAGTGACTGTCTCATGGTCCATAATTCAGAGCACACCCTTCAAGAAAAACATACCTTTCACTGAATTATCTCAAATAGACGTGGTCTTGAAAAGACCAATTTAGTTTTAATCTTCTAGACCACTGACTCTGTGGTGGCAGGATTTTGTTTGAGTAAAGAGTTGTACAGAGGAGGGAACAAAGGTTTTGGAGCCAGACAGACCTGGGCTCAAATCTGGCCTCTGACATTTACCTACTGTGTGCTCTTGGGCAAGTTGATTAACCTCTTTGATTTTCAATTTTCTCATCTGTAATATGGAGATAATCTTTCCTTACTGTGGTTGCTTAGAAGATTAAATGGATGTGTGCATGGAAGGCATCCAGATCAGTGATTATCAAGTAGTTTTTGCTTAATACATATTAGTTCCTTCCACTATCTTCCAATATGTAGAGTGGGATTTGTTATTGTTCTGTTATTCAAAAACACTTTTAGGACTTAAGAGTGAGGGGGAAAATTACAGTATCATAGGAAAAATAAAAGAAACACTGCAAAAGTAATCAACTGATTTTCTTATATTCAGTTAAGTTTAATTGATTACCATATATGTGTATGTATACACACATGCGTGTGTGTGTGTGTGTAGATAGAGAGAAAGAAGCAGAGAGACACAGAGAGATAGGAGAGGAGGATAAGAAGGAGGAGGTGAAAGAGGAGAAGGAGGAAGAGAAGGAGAACATGTTTCTATGTGTTTTAAATGATTAGAAAAAAAGACGCTCCAATTTTAGAACAGTATCAAAGTACAGCCATCATGAAATACACCAATCTGTCATTAATATAAACTTTTAAAGGATTTAAAGTCATCATAAACATCTTATGTTTGACTCTATGCCTTACTGCAATAGGAGTGTGTAAATAATCCAAAGAATCCATCACACCTAGACTCTGTCTGGTTTTCCAAGTCTTCCATAATCCTGGCTGCATTTTGCTGAGGATCCCTCAAGTCCACTAATCAAAAATACGTATTTTTACTTAAACTGTTCCCCCCTCATCATAGTTCTATAAATGTGCTGGATTCTTCCTGGATTCTATTTCTTCAAACATTTCAGTCCCCTGACCTGAAATGTCTTCTGATCCTTTCTCTGTTTACCAAAATCCAATTTGCTTGAGAAATTCAGCTCATTGTGTCTATAAAGCCATACTGGATTACTTCAAACACCAATTTATCAAATGTTTATCCATGATAAAATTTTCACTAACAAAGGGACAAATGAGAAAAAACCTTTTAGGTTGGTCCATGAGCATAAAGGCCTGAGCAGTAGGGTTCCAGTTTTCATTATTCTTTGTTATACTTGAATTTCCTAAGTACATTTATATCTCAGGTTTGAGGGGACAAATCTAATTCCAAATATCTGTTTGTTGTCCCCATAAACCATTAAAGTGTCCTGAAAATTCCATTATTGCAGCATTTAAACTACCCTTCCCAGTTTCTCACACCCAATAATGAAACAAAAATAATTTATTGGAACATAAATAGGTTTTGGACCATATGATTACATTTATACAATATAACTCTTAAAAATAGATAGAACTTGCTTAACTTGCATAGATTATCTTACATGTTTGCCAATTTCTTCAGGATCTTCTGTATTGTCTCCCTTACACGTTAAAATTGTATTGTTTAGGAATCATACCTAGAGTTCATCAGGTATAGAAGAGATAGCCAATAGTCACTTACTGATTAGCTGTGATGACCCTTCATCCGACTGAATAGAAAAACAAAATGAGATTTCTATTAGAGGAGAGCTTCATAAGGACAATGATTTGATGAATACAGAGATAATAACATGAACTATTCTGAACATATTCAGCTAAAGTAACAACACAAAAAAAGATGAAACACCCATTTCTGATTCAAATACTTCTTGAAGATTTATGAGTTACTGATCAGCTCTTTAAATGTTGAAACAGTGTTTATTTGTGCAGACTTAGGAGAACTTGCTCTCCTCTGCACTAAGAAGTGCTCACTTCAGTTTCTCCAAGCTTCACACCAAATTGATAATATACTATGCTTGTGATGGAAAACAGTTCTCCTGCTTTCAAGGATACATCAGAAATCTTTCTTTTACATTTCAAAAATAGTAAAAAAATAGCCTAGAGAATTGCTATAGAGGGGAAACAGCAAGACCTTTGTTTATGAGGAAAAGGACCAAGAGTGTAATCCTCTCGCCTTGTCCTGGGCCAAACGTGTTTATGTGTTGAAAAGGGAGGAATCTTCTCCTTCTTCTTACATAAAATGTAAACCTTTGTACACGTGTCTCATTTAATTTCCCCTCGGGTTAGAGCTGCCTATACACAGTCAATTTGACTGTTTTCACTCAACTGCTTCCCATTATTTATATATTTTTTAAAGTCAAACTAATTAGTGCATAATGTTAAAGTTCAATGCAACATTAATTCTTCATAAAATTATGTAAAGTTGCTTATAGTTTCCTCTACATCAACAATATTTTTACCTTAATAACAATCTCCCAAATTCCCAAGAAATCCTGTCTTTATTCCAAAAGGAAAATATGTTGGTTTGACGTGAGCCTAGGATGTGAAAGAAAGATCCTTCTGTGGGAAATATTTTAGGAAAGCAGCTTTGAAAATTTCATATCAAGGATGATTCTGTAATGACTTTTTCTCTTTAAGATCTATAGGAGTGCTTATCGTTTATTTAGATTAAGAAATGATTACTTGAGTGCAGAAAATCTGAAATCTTGTTTATTAAGTTCATGATTCACATAAATATTAAAATTTATATTGTTCTCTTGTGGAGTTTAATAAGAGCTTTATGATTAATACAACAAGGATAGAAGTTAAGGTGTAAACAATATTAATCAATTAAATTGAACCAATTTAGTATGAAAATTTTAATGACCTCTTTCCATCTTGTTGGAGAAACAAAAACTTTATGAAGTTCTATACTAAGAAAAACAAGCTGTTCTATGTCTTGTCTGAAGTATAGAGAACATTCATATGAAATAATTATCCCCAGCAGATCCAAGTGAAGCATATAGTTTTTAAACTTGGAAGCAAATCTTGGAATACATGGTCCACGGATTTCGATGTTTAAATTTCACCCTAATTTTACCTGATTGATTTTTTTAAATGATGATACTAATGGACTAGAAAGAGAGATTACACTTTTGAAATTAAGGAAACCATGAATAGTCAGACTGTCCCCAAATTTACCCAGTCAGCAAGCAGTGATGAAATGTCAGGTTTTGACTCAACTGTAGACAAATGGTAAAGAAGCAAAAGCGGTGAGCTTCAAGTGGTTGTCCCAAGGCTTACAGGAAGATAAGCTGCTTCAGGAAGCAAAAGAAGAAAATATCTAATTCTTTTCTCATAAAATTTTAAGAATAACTGGAGAACATAATAAATTAGTTCAACTCCCACAAAATTCAATCAACAGTTATTTACCTAATATCTACAATATATACATACTATTTAAAACAAAGCAAAGCAAAACAATTAGTTGGAAGATGGATAAACTTCCTAATAGTATTCAGGGCCCTTTTATTCTCACTGTAAAATTGAGGAAGTTGTGTCTGGATTGGCCTTTTCTCCAAAGATTTAATAATTAGAGTTAGGTGTTCAAAAGTGTTAGAGAAGGAAAAATGGAAGCCAGAAATTTTATGGGTTTTTTTCCCTTTCTTCTGTATTTTTTAGCTTAATGGGTCTATAGGATTTGCCCAAAGGCAAATTGTCCCACCTGAGTAACAACTAAGGTTAACAGTGGACTAAAGACATTACCAATATTTTTCCCCAGAGTGTGAGATTGACAATCTTATTAACACAGACATTTTTCAGTTATCTGGATGAAATATTTATGTTACTGACTTGGATTTGAGTAACTCTGCAATAAAAGAATTGCTAACGTTACAGAATATAAAAATATATTTTAAAGTCACCTATATTGGAATTAATTTTCTTGTAAGGTTTTAATTGTATAAAAATAGGCGTAGAAAGAAATCCCCAACAAATAACACACAAGTATAATAAAATCAACAAAAAGTTAAAAAAAAAATGTATCTATGAAGGAAAACTACATTTTATGACCAGAGTATTATTGTTCCCTATAGCATACAGGGGACAGTGCTTCATTTTATCATCACACAAAAAAACAAAATATTCCTGTGTGTGATACTGGCCCTGATATCAGTTCCCCTACATTAAACCCAGAATATATGGGGTTAAAAACAAAAGCACTCATCCTCTTTCCCTGCTTCTCTAAGTTGCATTCAGATGTAACTACTGGTTTTTTTGTATCCCTGAACTTCACAAGGCAGATAGAAGTTACTAATTGTTAAGAGCCAAGGTGGCCTCAAGCGGGGCTCACACTGATGTTTTGGCTAATTACCAGTTCTTGAGGTTTGTTACAGGGAAACTGATATCAAGAATCTAAAGCTTCTCAGACCTCAACTCCTTGGCTTCCTGGCGCTGGAATCCACTATCCACCAGGGAGATGGAGACAGTTGAAGGACACCCACCTGCGATTCCCTTATCTCGCCCTCCTCCTCCCTGCCAGCAGCCTCACCAGGCCAACGCAGGCTGGTGGCAAAGCGCTGACCAGCAAGGCCACAGGCTCCCTTCCCTACAAGCAGCCACATTCCTCACAACCTTTAAAACCCCTTGCCTCCCATCTTTCGAGGAGACCGGACAAATTTGAGAGCTCTCGTCTCCCGGCTGATGTCACCCGAAATAGTAACTCTTTCCTTGCAATAAGCCTGGCGTTCTAGTTTTATTTGGCGCCTCTTGTGTGGTGGGTAAAGAACCTCGATATGTATCCAGTAACATGAGTTCTTCTGGAAACAAGGGACTTGTCTCTTGAAGACTTTATTAAAAACAAGTTCAAGGAAAAACCTATTCCAATACATACTTTATGCCACTGGCCCACGAGATCACTGACTATTTTTCAGAACACTTTAGAAACAGGAATTCCAAAAAAGCCTGCTGGATGCCAAGAAAAATCATGAGTTGCTCATACAATTTGATAGCTAGAATTGTTGCATTCAAAAAAAGAAATGAATTCAGTAATACACAAAATTCCTATTTGCTTTGTTTTATAATTTTTTAGGGTCAAAGTAGCCAAGATTCATGAAATCTATCTTTTAATGTGTCTGATTCTTAGAACTCAGATTTGTATGTGCACATAAGGAAATTCCATGAAGTAACATGTGTGAGGTTAGAATCAAAATAGACCAATACATTTTATTCTTCCCATGTATGAGTAGATAATCTCTTTATAGCATATATTCCTTTGTATGTATCAAATATTACATAATAAAAATAATTTAAGAATAAGTAAATGATTAACCATTTCCAGCACCTTTACATAGGGAAATGTTGTGGATACTTCATACTCTCAGGAAGGGACCCCAAGCCAAGTAGTGGAGTAAAATAAAAGGAAATAGAATTTAGTGCATTTTATATTATACAAACCTCAAGCCTGCCTGCCCATGGACCCTGGTACCAGGCCCGCACACTCATGGACTCTGCCAGTCAGCCTGTCCAGAATTTCTGGCTGGGCTGACTGGTGAAGGACTTTCCCTGCCAAAGCCAGTCTGCAAAGACTAGAAGAGATGAGTGTTTCCTCAAATGTGCAAACACCAATGCAAAGCTGCAAGGATCACAGAAAATCAGGGAAACATAAAACTGCCAAAGGAACAAGATAAAGCTCTAGTAAATGATGCCAAAAAAAATGGAAATTGAACTGCCTGACAAAGAATTCAAAGTAATCATCTTAAAGAAGCTCCATGAACAGAGAAAACACAAATAGAAACTAAATGAAATTAGGAAATCAATACATTAACAAAATGAGAATTTCAACAAGGACATAGCAACTATAAAAAAGAACGAAACAGAAATTCTCAAGCTGAAGAATACAATGACTAAACTGAAATATTCAATAGAAAGCTTCAACAGCAGACTTGATCACTTAGAAGAAAGAATCAGCAAACTCAAAAATAAGTCATTTGAAATTATCCAACAGAGAGACAAAAATAAAAAAGAATAAAAAATAGTGAAGAAAGCCTACCAGAGTTATGGAATACTATCAAGAGAACCACTATATACATCATGTAGGTTCCAGAAGGAGAAGAGAAAGACAAAGGGGGAGAAAGCTTATTTAAAGAAATAATGGCTGAAAACTTCCCAAATCTGGGGAGGGAAATAGACATCCAGATTCATGAGGCCCAGAGGACTCCAAAAAATCTTGAATCTAAATAAGTCTACACCAAGACACAATAGAATTAAATTGTAAAAATCAAAGACAAAGAGAGAATTTTGAAAGTAGCAAGAAAAAAGTAACTCGTCACATACAGGGAAACCCCCATATAATTACAAGCAGATTTTTCAGCAGAAATCCTGCAGGCCACAAAAGAGTGGAATAATGTATTCAAAGTGCCGATATAAAAATAAAATGCCAATGAAGATCCAGCCAAACTGTCCTTTAAAAATGAAGGAGAGAGAGACTGTCCCAAACAAAAACCGAGGGAGTTTTTCACCATGAGACCTGACTTACAAGCTAAAGGTAGCTCTTCAAGTTGAAATGAAAGGACACTAAACAGCAACATTAAAGTGTATGAAAGATAGATTTCACTAATAAAGATAAATATAGAGAAAAATGCAATACTGTAACAGTATTGTATAAATCACTTTTAACCCTAGTATAAAAGTTAAAAGACAAAGGTATTAAGAATAACTATATCCACAAAAATTTTTTATGGATACACAATATAGAAAGAAGTAAATTCTGACATAAATAACAAAGTGTGAGGGGACAGTAAAAGTGTAAAGTTTTTGTAGGCAGTTGAAGTTGTTATCAGCTTAAAATAGACTGTTATAACTAGAAGAGGTTTTATGCAAGCCTCATAGTAATCACAAAGAAAAAAACCTATAATAGATACAAAAAAGATAAAGAGAAAAGAAAATATGTCACCACAAAAAAATCATCAAATCATAAAGAAAGAGAGCAAAAGAGGAAAAAAAGAACAAAAGAACTACAAAACTGAAAGCAATTAAAAAAATGGCTATAGTGCTTACCTATCAATAACTACTTTAAATGTAAATATATTAAACTCACCAATGAAAAGATTTAGAGTGGTTGAACTAATTTTGAAAAAAACAAGATTGAACTATATACAACTATATACATTGAGTCTGCAAGATTCACTTTAGATTTAAGGACACTCATAGGCTGAAAGTGAATGGATGGAAAAGATATTCCATGCAAATAATAACCAAAAGACAGCAGGGGTGGCTATACTTGTATCAGACAAAATAGACTTTTAAGTCAAAAATTGTAACAAGAGACAAAGTTGGTCATTACATAATGAGAAATTCAACAGGAAGATATAACAATTATACATATATATGTACCAAACATCAGAGCACCTAAATATATAAAGCAAACATTGATGATCTGAAGGGAAAAATAGATAGCAATACAATAACAGTAGAAGACTCCAATAACCCACTTTTAATAATGGGTAGATCATCCAGACAGAAAATCAATAAGGAAACAGCAGACTTGAACAACACTATAGATTATTTGCACCTAACAGATACATACAGAACATTCCACCCAACATTCTTTTCAAATGCACACAGAACATTCTCCAGGATAGACCATATGCTAGGTCACAAAACAAGCCTAAACAAATTTAAGATTGAAATTATTCTAAGTATCTTTTCTGACCACAAAAGAATGAAACTAGAAATCATAAAAGGAAAATGAAAAAAAATTCACAAATACATGGAAATTAAACAATACATTCTTGAACAACCATTGGGTCAAAGACGAAAATCCAAAAGGAAATTAGAAAATATTGCAAAACAAATGAAAATGAAAACACAACTCCACTTCAGGATATATACCCAAAGGAATTGAAATCAGGAGATCAAAGAGATATCTGTACTCCCATGTTTATTGTAACATTATTCACAATAACCAAGACAAGGAAGCAATCTAAATGTCCATCAACAGACAAATGGATAAAGAAAATGTGGTACTAATATACAATGGAATATTATTCAGACTTAAAAGAAAAGAAGGAAATCCTGTCATTTGCGACAACGTGGATGAACCTGAAGAAACACACTATACTAAGTGCAATAAGCCAGACCCAGAAGGCCAAAACCACATGATACCCCTATGAAGAATCTAATATAGTCATAGAAGCAGAATAGAATGGTCGTTGCCAGGGGCTGGGGGTAGGTAGAAATGAGGAGATATTTGTCAAAGAGTACAAAGTTTCAGTTATACAATATGAATAAGTCCTAGAGATCTACTGTACAGTAGATCTCTCTGTACAGCAGAGAACCTGTAGTTAACAATGCTGTATTATATACTTGAAAATTTGCTAAGAGGGTAGATCTTATGCTAGGTGTTCTTATAATAATAATAATAATAATAATAATAATTAAAAAAGAGGGTGGGAAGACACTTTTGGAGGTGATGGATATGTTTGTGGCATGGATTGTGGTGATGGTTTCACATGCATGTCCTTATCTCCAAACTCATTAAGTTGTATACATTAAACATGTAGAGCTTTTTGTATGTCAGTCATACCTCAGTAAAGTGGCTTTAAAATATAACAGATTAAACAAACTTCTATTTAAGGTCATAACGTTGTATGGACCTCCTCATATAATATTGTGTTTTTATTTATTTTGATTGAGAAAATATGTAATAATACACAACTACTAGGAATATATGCTTTATTAATCACAGTGACATGTACAAACCTTTAAAAATAATACTATGTATATTGTAAGATATTATGGATACAATTACCTTTAAAATTTAGTAAATTGATAGACATCTGAACCTCTAGAATAACTGTTGTATTAAGTCTGAGGCTACAGGTTATGGACTATAAATTTGGAAACTTGGTTTCTATTCCCACTGAGTGGGAATCCATGGTTGTTGGAAAAGATGTTCCGATGGTGCCTTAGCATTTTATGCTTCCAAGACTCTAAGTGAACACTAATTTGGCCACGCACAATGTTACTGTAGATTTTGGATGCATGAATACCTATACATATTTACAAAAATCAGAATGTATACTTTATTCCCCTCTTACTTGACTCCTCTGCAGCATTTAACAGTCAACTATTGCCTCCTTTTTGAAACTCCTTCCTCTGCAAGATACAAGTTTACCTTGGTTTCCCTCCTACTCCTATGAGTCTCCTGTCCAGATTTCTCCTCCTCTACCTTACTTCTTAATTTTAGGTTTCCCAGGGCCTCCTTCTTGATCTCGCTATGCTATCATTCTGTAGGTCATATCATAAAATATATTCCATTTTATGGGAAAAAAATCAAACAGATCATCATTAATTTAGGCCTTTATTCAGAAGGCCAGGGACTGTCTTTGGGAAGCAAGGCAGAATTTATAAGTCTTCAGCAAGGCAGTCATCTGAAGTTCAGCTAGTTTCAGGAATAATTGGCCAAAATTTGCTCTCACGAGAGGGGAATTGTTCTGTGGTTTAATGCCACGGGTTGGCAATCTGATTTACCAAGAAGGTGGAAGGGACAGTTAGTGGCTGAGGTCAAGTTCAAGACAGGATTGGGAGGAACAGCTGCAGGCACCAAGGGCACAGAAAGGACATGGTGGGGAAGTTTAATCCTCCCAGGTCTCTTTCAATGTATGTATTCTAACTCCGTTAAGTACCAATATTCATTGCTTCCACTATGTTTGCTTTCAGTTACTTTTATTTATAATTGTTTACTATAATAGACTATTGAAATTTAGGCAGAAATTTTTATTTATAATAGGATTTTATTTTACAGTATGTTGTAATTAAATTAATAAAATAATTTTATTCCAAACATATTTTAAAATCTCTTTGATGGAAATCAGTTGTTTTTTTCCTAAAACAATATTCTTGTAAAATTGAGATGCATCTAATACATGGCCTAAGCATTGGAAAATTATGATAGTTAGCCAACTGGTAAGAACAAATGAAGAAGAGTAGTGTGTGTAGAAGCCAGATTGTAAGGGCTCAGTTAAAATGTGGGTAGTGAGGAAGTGGGGGCAGTAAGTGTAAATGTTTATGTTAAGAGGTATGGCGGAGAAGGGAGGGAAAAAGACAAGAGTGGTAACTTAAGGGATCAATGGGAATGTCTTTTAGAATAGAGGGGTTTAATCATGCTAATAAGCAAAAGGAAAAGAAGGTTGAAGGATAGATTAGTTGATGGATTGATGTCTCAGCAGATATAGGAGGTGATGAGAACAAGAACACAGACTAAAGATGATGCAATCTATGTCAGATGAGCTTCAGTTTCTCAGGGGAGCTGTAAGTAAAATCATTTGCTAAGAGTGAGAGAGGTGGGGAAGAGGAGTGAATCTTCGGGAAATTGAGGGAATGCAGATTAGCAACAGATGTCCTTAAGACTCCTCTTGGGAGTCTGACTAGCTCAAGCTGTGCGTTGACTGCCAGCTCCTGTTAAATAGGGAGCTGACTGAAGCAGACAGTAGGAACCTTTTCATGGTCTAGGAAAATAGTGTGCCAAGCAAATTAATACAAGTCTAGGTGTGAAAACCTCAAGTTTGTAAAACTGTGCTCAAATAGACATTGCAATAGACGATTATGCTCATTTCAGCTGATTCTTAAGTGTTTTAAAATCTATGCAGGATCCTCAAAATCCTAAGAGATGTGGGTACAGGTTCTATTTTGCCCTATTTCTGTCAGCAGTATATATATTTGAAGAAAGAGACCACTT
This sequence comes from Ceratotherium simum simum, assembly GCF_057802395.1. Classification (NCBI taxonomy): domain Eukaryota; kingdom Metazoa; phylum Chordata; class Mammalia; order Perissodactyla; family Rhinocerotidae; genus Ceratotherium; species Ceratotherium simum. The sequence continues at coordinate 41,488,466 of NC_141924.1, forward strand.
TTCTTCCATGTTCTACAGCTCGCACAGACCACTATGCCGAAAATTATTCTCCCACCAACCACACACACACACGTTGATTTTTATTATACTTGGCTTTTATTTGATAAGTTTAAAAGGTACCACTTGGTAAGTTATAGCTGAGTATATGTATATTTCTTCAGGACAATATATTGAGTAATATTCTAAAAGCTGAGCCAGGGATAGTATTTATGAATGTTATAGATATTAGAATGTACAATATCTTACTAAAATTATGAAAAGCTGTATATTTTGGTATAAATATACTACCAACAGAATGCATAAATATGATGTGAAGTAATCATAGTTAATTTTGGAAGGGATCACATAAAAAAATCAACAGATTTTTCAGGAGGAACAACTAGGACAAAAGATTAAGGCACAAATATGGTGAAGAACACTTGGGGGAGGGGGTCAAAGTGGATGTGAAATAAATATTGCATCTCCTATAATGTTCTGAGTCACAGAGCTCTTCTTTAGACATTGGGATGTGAAGGGAGAATAGAATGCTTCCTTTATGGTATCAGCCTAGCTCATTAAGACCCTTTAATTTAACTCCTCAAAAACATGAAAAGGAAGCAACTAAGGAATCATGTTTATAGTACATATCCTTACCTCTACGTCCAAACTTCACTGAACTCTTGTATACTTAACCCCGGCTTCTCTCTCCTGAGTTTCAATGCCCGAGGGAATCGAGAATTAAAAAATAAAGAATTCTGGTGAAAAATAAGCCAATTTTTAAAAATTTCTTTTAAGTATGGATAAGTAGATGTAAGCTAGCCATCTTCCACAAACCTAGGCCAAGAAATAGAAGTAGTCAACTTTTAAGGGTAAAAATACAACAAGTAGACAAAGGTAAGCTACAAGATTTCTAAAAGTGAGCCAATTCCTGATTGCAATCCCTCTTTCTGAGTCTTGAGTGCTTTCCTACCTTTGGTTCATGAGGTGTCTCTGTCCTATATTTTCTTGTAATATGTTTCCTCTATTCTAAATCTTGTTGAAGTTGATTTCTCATACTTGTAATCAAGAATCTGGACCCATCTAGGGAGAACTGAAAACCTAGAATGGCAGAACTTTTTATCTAAGTAAAGATATGCCTTTCAGATAAATCTCTCCATATTCATATGTAATCAAATAAGGAAAAGTACTGGATTTGTTGGATGTGGTAGCACATAAATAAAATGCATTATGTTGCTTGACTAAACAGTAAGGTTAGTACAATTCCACAAACACATGACTACTCCATGAAAATATTCCACTTCATACCACTGAAAGATTCAGACTTGGCATTCTGAATGTATATGCACACACACACAAAACCATTCTGAGTATAAATCCCTTCACATAGGAATATGAAAAGAATGGGTCACTGAAATATTTTGAGGGGTAGATCTGATTTCTTGATGATATGATCACCATTTACTGCTTCCACTGAATGTCAAATTGTAGAGACACAGGCTCAGCGGGCTTAAACACCAAAATAGGCTTCAAATGAATTTCTTGACATCTCTCTCCTTGGAAGCCATTAGGAGGACTGACAAGTACTTACTTTCGGAAGACGTATTTAAAGCTCATGAATAATCAGGGAAGTGGATAAAGCAGAGTTCAGATAATAGAAAAAATGTTCAAGAAATAATTTTTCCACAGTTTCTTTAAGCTTATGGTAACATTAATCTATGAAGTTACTAACAGTAAAATTTGGAAAAGTTTAAAATCAGAATTTGGCTGCTATGACAATCTTTTTGTCTTATAATAAAAATAAATGAAAATAAGTAGTAGCATTTACTGAGAACTTAATATGTGCCTGTCAGGCATTGTGCTGAGTTCTTTCATTTTTACTTAACTTTGATGATAATTTATTTACTTCTCACTCTTCATACAATAAACAATTACCCTGTGCCATATACCCCATGTGGGAGATAAGACTTAGATTAAGTAACTTGCCTGCATTTATCTAGTAAATGACAGAGTTGGGATTTGAAGCCAGTTTCAGTCTGACCATGAAGCTCTCCCTCTTCTAACCACACTGCTCTATTGCCATTATTCACCTTAATATCTCTGAACAATTAGAATTCATTTTGATAAAAACACATACCACTCTGACCTCTATGTACAGCAGAGTCCTATCAACTTCTCCAACTTCAATATCACTTAATGAAGTGGAACAAATCAGTTCATCCATGCCGTGTTCTATTCAGGATTCGTGGCATTCACTTTTGGTATCTTAGCCTTGTTTACTCTCTTCTTTTCTTACTGAAACTGCTTCTCATCTTCAGACAGTTTTCAGTAGCAATAAAATCAATCTTTCTGAGGCCATTCTATAAAGAAACAATTGGGAGTTAAGATACAGAAAAACATGTTTAAGTCACATGATATTTTCCATCCCTTCTCTTCTGCCTTCAAAGACCAGAATCCAGCCATATAGACATTTTCACCATTTGAAAAAAAAAGTCCAATCTGACACAGTGTATGCCAAAAGAAATATTCGTCTAAAATATCCATTTTCCTCTTCTAAAATGTTACTTTGAAATGCCAGCCCATAATTTCCAGACAGCATAAACTATTGTAAAAATCAAAGGGAATTTAGTGTTTTTCATCTGAGCAACACATTCAATGTGCAATTTTAGTGCTTCAGTTTTGGATGTATGGAGATGGATATTCTGCATATTTCTTTCCCGTAATTCAATATGGCATGTCTAACAACGCGAATATTCTCTTCTTTGGATGGAGAGACAAGATGTGGGGGTGGGTGACAATAGTTCCAGTGACAGAGACTATGTGCAGTTAAGAACACATTGTGCATAATTCATGGAATTCCATTTTTACTTTGCAAATGTGCCACAAAATTCCAATTGGGTGCTCATCAGCCTGTGAGAGAAAAAAAAGAGAAATGCTTCAAGATGTATTTTTAATCCTTAAAGTATTCCATTTCAGATCTCTTAAATCTACATCAATATCTATTTTATTGATACAGGTCCTATAAATTGCCCCCATTTAGTCAATTGCTTTGATTGACTTTGACACTGATTTGACGTTAGGCCTAAATTCCATTCCTCTTTCTTGATGTCTGTGATAAAATGCTTGTGTATTTGCCCTACTCAGAGAGCTGACAGGTCATTTTTCAACATCATTTCATGCAGCTTAGTGTTGAAGAAGTCTTTCACTCAGAGAATGGTGCTGTTTATTTAATCCACTGTAAAAAACTTAAAGACACATGTGTTTCAGATAACAAAACAAATGGCAAACATCATGGAAAACAAACAAAATTTTTGATTATAGAAATTATTGAATTATTCCTTATTCCCTCTCCCCAAACAATCCAAGAAACAAATAAACAAAGGCAAACTATTTTAAAAAATGAGCTGATGGAGATTGGAAAGGTCTGACTAGACAGGTGAAAATGACAGATGCTCTGGGGGTGAGGAAGAGACTTGTGAATAAATGATAAAGTCTGACCCAGATAATGAGAAGAAAATGCTCAGTTTAGACAACGGCTCAAGCTAAAGAGAAGCATCACACAGGGAACCCAAGAAATAGGTGGACGCCCCCCACAGAAATGTAAAGCTGGCATCTTCTGTGCCCATGAGGGGAAGAGAAAAGTCATGTAAGAGACTGTGATTGGCCAGGGGTGGGTGATGCAGAGAATGTCTTGTTAGGATGGCATGACTGTGAGCAGTAAGTTGGACCAGAACTACCACTGCCGTGAGGGGAGAGATACAGGAGGTTAATGGCAGCAGTAGGAGCAGCCTGTTCCTAACTGACAAAGTTTGCCAATTTGTTGAGGCTCGCTCCAGGTGTCTAGATCCCCTTCCAAGGAGGAGAGTCTTCTCTACGAGGTAGTGTTACCCTGGGCCTAAGTGTCATTGCAGTGGCAAAAATAGCACCTACATATTTCAGGCAGTATATGAATTTCTTGGAAACCATACAGATTCCCTGGATGGCGCATGAGTTATTGAGAAAAGAAGGAAAAGTCAATTTAACCGCTTGAGAGCCAAAGATCATAAGGACAGATAGACAGGAGATGGAAGTTGTGAGATGCCCCAAGTCATCTCTACGCACCCCCTACCACCACTCTATACACTTTGTTTTGGGAACAACAGGAGGAATTTTGAGGAGTCCAAGTTCAACATAATCTTATGTTATTAATATAGGTACGTATTCTTCCCCTAGTTGAGCAGTCATAAGAATTGCAGCATGACTGGGTTCTCCACCTACACAGAATCTAACAGGCCCTAATGATTCAGAAAGTACACACCTAACTTCTCTATACACTGCACACAAAGAAGCCCAGTCAATTCCTTTGTTTGGTTCCCAAGCCTCCCTGTTGCATATCTAGTTCCTTTAAATGGTGCAAGGGTCATTTTAGTCTAGCTTGGTCGTCTCTGGATGCAGTTGGTGAATTACCCCCTAACTACAAAAGATGAGTTGTTTTCCAGGCTTTCCAGGCTTGTCTACTCAGCAGAGGGCCAAGGCATCTTTGTGGCCTGACTGCCACATTTTCAGAGGGATGCTCTTTCCCAGTCTAACGTCCATTGGAGAGACTATGCCAGAACTGCTCTGAGCTTTTTGATTTAAAGATCTTTCCACTCTCTCACTGTCAAAGAAGAGGGGTGGTGTGGGAGGCAAGAGTGGGTGAGAAAGTGAGAAGGGCTATTAATAAAATTCTACAGTACTCTTGGGGTTAAATCACTTTTAGGAGTATGGGGTTTCAGAGGAATGAGGTAGCTGTGATTTGTCTGTAATGGACAGAGGATTGGGCATTAAGTTGGAGCTTCTTGAGTGTGAGGTAACTCAGGAACCTGATGGTTAATTTTCTCTGTCACTATCTAGACACATCATAGGCACAACAAGTAGACCAAAGCAGACTTTTCAACAGTAAGAATAGAAGCCAGAAGAGAGCGGCATAGTGCTACAGAGTTCTGAATGAAAATAACTGTTAATCTAGAATTACGTACTAACGTAAACTTTCATCTGGAAAGGGGGTGAAATAACGACATTTCAGAAAAACAAAAACTGAGCATTTACCACCAATAGACCAGACCTTCAATAAAGGAACTTCTGGAAGAAAATTGAACCAAAAAGGAAAAAGTGAGATGGAAGAAGTAACGGTGATCAAAGAAAATCGTAAATGTGTGCATGGATCTAAGCAAAAGATAACTGTATAACGCAATAGCATTAGTAATAATTTGGGGGGTAAAAACCAAGACTGTTCTGGTGGAACTAAAATACTGAAAAATAATACTGTGTAAGTTGGAAGGAAGTAACAGGAGTCACAGCACACTGAGTCGTTCAGAAGGAGCACAGAGATATTGAGGAACTTTAGATTTTGTTAAATATGCACATTAAATATTTAAGGGTGGATATTAAAGAATAGAATCAAGGTATAACTTCCAAATCAGTATAGAAAAACATATAATGTAAAAAATATCTCAAACATTCCAAAAGAAGGCATCTGATATTAAAAAAGAATAAAAAGCAGGATAAATTGAAAGCTAGAAGTACCTATTAGAAATAAGTACAAATATATTCATAAATACAATAAACATAAGATAATTGAATTTATCAGTTAAAAAATAGATATTTTCAGATTGTGTTAAAATATTCTAGCTATATTGTTTAAACAATATGTCGCTTTAAAGCGACATATCTAAAACATAAGGAGCCAGAAATACATTAAAAACCAAAGTTTGTGAAAATTAGATATAGCTATATTACTATCAAAAAAAATACACTTAAAGGTTAAAAAAAAAGAAAAACATTGCTAGAGATGAAGTGGGATAAAATATAATAAGTAAATAGTTTAATTCACCAAGAAGAAATAATATAATAATTCTAAATTACTTTGCACCCAGTAACACAAACCTCATAGAACATAAAGCAAAAGGTGAAATAATTGTAAGGAGAAATTGACAAAGCTAAGTTAAAGTGAGGAAACATACATACTTGGATGAAGAAAATTTTAAAATATCTTTCTTAAAAGTTGATAGATCAGCAGACAAAATAAATGTGTGAGTTGATAGAAGATTGAACCAATAGGATAAAATGTATGCCCATGTATCACACACATATAGAGAGCAGCATTCAAAAATTGGAGAATAGACACATTTCAGGAACAAATAGGACATTTATGATAATTAACCACATATTAGGCCATAAATTAAATCTTAACCAATACAAAGACTCCCACATCAGGAAGTTGTGAGTTTGCCACTGACTCCAAGATTTTTTCATCTTGATGGCCTTGAAAATGTTAACATAGAAGAACTCACAAGCACACTATTGAGGGGGAACCAGGAGCACAGACAGACACATGCAGCATCGTACCATTCACATAAAACATTCATGTCGTAAAAATACAAAAACCTTTACGTGAAGATTTGAACTTGAAGAGATGCCACCTCATAGAGGTAGTGGATGAGGAGTAGGAGGGGACTAGGAAAACTGAAATTGATTGTGATGTTTTCTTTCTTAAAGCTGGTACTTACACAGTATTCATTATATCATTCTTTATGCCTTTTTGTATGGCTGGAAATTTTTTAATCAAAAATAAACAAACAAATAAATTCTCTGTATATTTCTTATTGTGAGTGAATACAATTCGTCACAACTTATCTTTCTTGTAAAAAAGATATATTGGTTCAATCTCTCAAAAATAAAAAGAAAGCAATGGAAGATAATATTATGTTTGAGGATATAAATAAATTTTGAAAGGTGAACCAAAACAATGTACAGGTAAAATCAGAGAAAACCAACCATTGCAGAGTATTACATCTTACTTGAACGTAATAGCAGAAATCTCTCATATTTTTCCTCAAACTCTATTATGCCATGTGTTAATGGGAATTCTTGGTGAAAGTTTAGGAAACATTACACACTGTTTCTCCTCCTGGAGAATTACAAGGCACCTTATTACATGAAATGGCTCTGAGAAACTAGTGGTAAAATAAGCCTGTTTAATTTTAACTTCAAGTTTCCCAAACTCATTTAATTGAAAAACTCTTGTTCTAAGGAATGCCTATTAGCAAACTTTCAGGATATTAATGTTTCATTGAACACGGTTTAGGAAATGTTGCCCTAAACCTTTATTTCCTAGAGTCATAATTAAATGGGAAATACTTTACTTTGCCATTTATATTTAATTTATGTAAAGAGTAAAGTGTACTCAATCATTCTTCAAGTGAGCTATCCCAAATGATATTTTTTTCCTTCCTCTACCTGTCTATTGTCATTTCTGCAGTTAAAATTAAAAGAGAGAGTGTTCTAAATACAGAACAGGACTTGTTAACCATCAGGCCTTTATTCTTAACTATTTACCAAACAATAGATATCTTTCATTCAAAATATTTTTGATTCAATTTTATTTTTCACTGATTGCAATAGAAAACTAATTAAATATAAAAATAAAAACGAAGGAAAAAACCTATTTGAAATGCAGATAGAACCACTGTTGTGGTCATATAGGTATGATGGACCTAGTTCTATATATATACACATACATATTCTTTTTTTTTGTAGTGACTGGAAAAAACTTATTTAATAGTAAAACACTGGGCAGTGTAAAGTATCTGGAGAAACTTTTTTTTAAAAGCAGTAAAACATAATACAGTTGCAAATTCTATGGATAATTATACTTTTGTGTGCAGCATGAAGTTTCGCTATTAGAGCATTGTTTTACTTGCGCTAATAGGTTGTCTCACATTTTACGTTGTTTTTTGTCTGTTTGTTTTTGTCACTGGGCTCTGAAGATTGAAGTTTACTTCTAATTGCCAAGAAGGACATAAGTGAGTATATTTCTTTTTTTAAATTTAACAACACCAATAATGGATATGTATTTATTTAAAGATGTGTGGTTATAATTAAGCAATGTAGCTGCCATAAGATTCTTCTAGGATTTTACACTTGAGAGCGGCTCTGGTCTAATCATTGCTAGATGATTCTTCTGATTCCTAGACATAAAGAGTGAAGGAGTTAAAGGACTAGGACCATTCTGGGTGTGGTGGGAATAAACTCATGCAAATTCTTTTCGAGAGAAAAATCACACATTTCCTAATCCTTGAGGTTTCTTTTAGTTCCGTGTTTCCTCCAGACCAACAGTAAGATGTTTTCACTTTCTTTTTCCTTCCTTTTTTTTTCCCCCAGAAGAGATGTGGTGGAAGGGTCTGCCAGAACCAGAGGCTAAGCACACAGCAGTATAAAAAAATTCTTTACTCCAGCTTCCAGAATTCATCCTCTCGGCCTTTCCTGTTCACTGGAATAATGAAGCCTTTAAACAGCGGTGTAGAGAGGTCCCATCCAGTGGTTGACGCTCAGTAGAACAAGGAAGTAGCTGGTGTAGATCAAGCAGACCATCTGCACTCAGTCCTCCCCACTTCCACTTCGAATTGCTCTCAGGCCGCCATGAAGCACGGCAGGTTGCGCACATGGCTTTTTTTCTCTCCAGAAGGGAATTTCTGCCTCTTCCACCTCAGTCAGGCCTGTGGTTTGTTGCAGGGGTTCCTCTTACCCGGTTTTCAGTTCTCTCTCAGGGGCAATTGTTCCAAGGGTAGTTGTAAATCTGTTGTGTTCGTGGGAGGAGGTGAGTTCAGAGTCTGCCTATGCCGCCATCTTGACACCGTCCCCCTGGCCAATGTTTTAAATTGAACAAGCAAAAACTTAAATATACAGAAAGTGGACCTTTCTTTTTTAATTTATTTCAATCTTTTCTTGATGCTTTGCATAAAGACCAAAAGGTGCTTTTGCTTCTCTCTTCCCCCACCAGAACTGTCTATACATACATGCTTAATGTGCTATCTCAAAGACCTTTGCTCAACTGAAGCATCCTCAGTCTCCATCTCAAATAACCTGATTCTATTCTAATAATAACTTTTTATCTTCTCTGAAAGCCAGTGTTTTCATGATTTAACACACACCATCTTGGATTCAATCAATTTAACTTCTTCATGTGGGCCAAGTGGGCTCAACATCAAAGGCAGAGTCCAAGGGAAACATCTTCGTCAGGCTTTCACACCAGGGTTAAATCTTTCCCTCACCAGAAGAGCACTTCAAGAGCTCCATTGATCAGTACTGTAGTCCTTGTATTGACTGTCATAAAAGAGTATCCAGCAATATCTCCATCACTGTTGTGTAACCTTCATGCATTTGTGAACTCATTTATTCATCCACTTAACCAGAAATGCCATCCGTTTAACTAGAATATAAAGATGTATGCTCCTTCTTTAAATTGAACTGGATTATACAGGCCTGGGTGTAGCATGGTAAATGTGTAGGGAAAAGAGAGGGAGAGAGAAACAGAGAATTCACTATTGCACTTTGGCATTGGCTCTCAAGTACAACTTACAGCAATTAGAGCCAAATACTATTTCATTAATGCTATATTTAGTCCAGTGAAATGCTATTTTGTGGAAACAGAGAATATGGTTGAAAGCTGTACTAAACAGCCAGAGTCCACAAGCAGTCCTGTGCCACAGGGACCTGGTGAGAGACACTCCCTTCTGGGCCCCTAGAGATCCTGAAAGGGCACTATACTCTGCTCCAGCCTCTCCCAGCCCCAGTTCACAAACAGTCCTGGTGGCCCAAGGTCTTGCCAGGAAGCATGCCTATCAGTAACCTAGAGGCAGGCCAGCCAACCTCAGTTCAACAGTAGATCCTAAAATGGACCTGTGTCAGCGTCAACCTTTCCACAAGCAACTTAGCCCACCCTGAGAACCCCCAGGAAACATGCCCACTTGTGCCCCTGGAGGTAAGCCTGCCAACCTTGGTCTGACTGAAGATCCTGAAATGGCCCCGTAACTCAGCCCCAGTCCCTCTTAGCCATGGTCAGGGAGCAGTCCTGTCCATCCAAGGACCTGTGGGAGACAAGTCCATCTGTGCCTTCAGAGCAAGGTCTGCAGACCTCAACCCTGGCTGTGGACCCAAAGTAGTCCTGGGACTCAGTTCCAATCCCTCTCAGCCATGGTCCGGATCCAGTCCTACCCACCCACACATCCAATGACCTGGTAGGAACCCTCCACATCTGTGAGGATTCTGGAGGCAGTGCCTTCCACCTAGGGACCAGACAGGATCCAGGCATGCTCAAGCCGCTGGTAACAAGACCACCAACCACCAACCCCAGATTGCAGACCCAACAATAGCTTCATTTAAAGCAAATATTAACAGAAGTGCAGGGAGAAATAAATAGCAACAATAATAGAGAAATTCATTACCCTACTTTTAACAATGGATAGCTCATCCAGACAGAAAATCAATAAGAAAACAGTGAACTTGCATAACTCTATAGACCTAATAGACATACGCGGAACATTCCATTCAATAGCACCAGAATACACATTTGTCTTTTATTTTTTGTCTTTTATTTTTGTCTTTTATTTGTCTTTTGTTTTTTTTAATTTTTTGTTTATTGCAGTAACATTGGTTTATAACATTGTATAAACTTCAGGTGTACATCATTATACTTCTATTTCTGCATAGATTACATCATGCTCACCACCCAAATACTAATTACCACCCATCACCACACACGTGCAGAATTGTCCCTTTTCTCCCTCCTCCCTCCCCCCTTCCCCTCTGGTAACCACCAATCCAATCTCTGTCTCTATGTGTTTGTTTATTGTTGTATTATCTACTACTTAATGAAGGAAATCATACAGTATTTGACCTTTTCCCTCTGACTTATTTCACTTTGCATAATACCCTCAACGTCCATCCATGTTGTCACAAATGGCTGGATTTCATCATTTCCTATGGCTGAGTAGTATTCCATTGTGTATATATACCACATCTTTTTTATCCATTTGTCCCTTAATGGGCACTTAGGTTGCTTCCAAGTCTTGGCCATTGTGAATAACGCTGCAATGAACACAGGGGTGCATGTATCTTTACGCATTGGTGTTTTCAAGTTCTTTGGATAAATACCCAGCAGTGGAATAGCTAGATCATATGCTAGTTCTATCCTTGATTTTTTGAGGACTCTCCATACTGTTTTCCATAGTGGCTGCACCAGTTTGCACTCCCACCAGCAGTGTGTGAGACTTCTCTTCTCTCTACATCCTCTCCAACACTTGTTGTTTCCTGTCTTGTTAATTATAGCCATTCTGACGGGCTCGAGGTGATATATCTTTTCATAGTTTTGATTTGCATTTCCCTGATGTTGAACATCTTTTCATGTGCCTGTTGGCCATCTGTATATCTTCTTTGGAGAAATGTCTGTTCAGGTCTTTTGCCCACTTTTTAATTGGGTTGGTAATTTTTTTGTTGTTGAGATGCATGGGTTCTTTATATATTTTGGAGATTAACTCCTTATCAGATGTATGGTTTGCAAATATCTTCTCCCAATTGTTAGGTTGTCTTTTCATTTTGTTGATGGTTTCCTTTGCTGTGCTGAAGCTTTTTAGTTTGGTGTAGTCCCATTTGTTCATTTTTTCTATTGTTCCTCTTGCCCGGTCAGACATGGTGCTTGAAAATACATTGCTAAGACCAATGTCAAAGAGCGTACTGCCTATGTTTTCTTCTAGAAGTTTCATAGTTTCAGGTCTTACATTCAAGTCTTTAATCCATTTGGAGTTAATTTTTGTGTATGGTGTAAGGTAAGGGTCTACTTTCATTTTTTTGCATGTGGCTATCCAGTTTTCCCAACACCATTTGTTGAAGAGACATTCTTTTCTCCATTGTATGTTCTTGGCTCCTTTATTGAAGATTAGCTGTCCATAGATGTGTGGGTTTATTTCTGGGCTTTCTAATCTATTCCATTGATTTGTGTGTCTGTTTTTGTGCCAGTACCATGCTGTTTTGGTTACTACAGTATTGTAGCATATTTTGAAATCAGGGAGTGTGGTACCTCCAGCTTTGTTCTTTTTTCTCAGGATTCCTTTGGCTATTCGGGGTCTTTTGTTGTTCCATGTAAATTTTAGGATTCTTTGTTCTATTTCTGTGAAAAGTGTTGTTGGAACTTTGATAGGGATTGCATTGCCTAGGGAAGCATGGGCATCTTAACTATGTTAATTTTTCCAATCCAAGAGCACGGAATATCTTTCCATTTCTTTGTGTCTTCTTCAATTTCTTTCAGCAATGTTTTATAGTTTTCGGTGTACAGATCTTTCATCTCTTTGGTTAAGTTTATTCCTGGGTATTTTATTGTGTTTGTTGTAATTGTAAATAGGATTGTATTCTTAATTTCTCTTTCTGCTACTTCGTTGTTATTGTATAGAAATGCAACTGATATTTGTACGTTGATTTTGTATCCTGCAACTTTCCCGTATTCGTTTATTACTTCTAAAAGTTTTTTGGTGGATTCTTTAGGGTTTTCTATATATAAAATCATGTCATCTGAAAATAGTGAGAGTTTCACTTCTTCTTTCCAATTTGGATCCCTTTTATTTCTTTTTCTTGCCTGATTGCTCTGGCTAGATGTTCCAGTACTATGTTAAATAGGAGTGGTGACAGTGGGCATCCTTGTCTGGTACTTGTTCTTAGAGGGATAGCTTTCAGTTTTTCACCATTGAGGATGATATTAGCTGTGGGTTTGTCATATATGGCCTTTATTATGTTGAGGCACTTTCCTTCTATACCCATTTTATTCAGAGATTTTATCATTAATGGATGCTGTATCTTGTCAAATGCTTTCTCTGCATCTATTGAGATGATCATGTGATTTTTTTCTTCATTTTATTAATGTGGTGTATTACCTTGATTGATTTGTGAATGTTGAACCATCCCTGCATACCTGGAATAAATCTCACTTGATCATGGTGTGTAATCTTTTTAATGTATTGTTATATGCGATTTGCTAGTATTTTGTTGAGGATTTTTGCATCGATGTTCATCAGTGATATTGGCCTGTAATTTTCTTTTTTTGTGTCTTCCTTGTCTGGTTTTGGTATCAGGGTAATGTCGGCTTCGTAGAATGAGTTAGGGAGCTTCCCCCCGTCCTCAATTTTTTGGAAGAGTTTGAGAAGGATAGGTATTAAGTCTTCTTTGAATGTTGGGTAGAATTCACCAGGGAAGCCGTCTGGTCCTGGACTTTTATTTTTGGGGAGGTTTTTGATTGTGGTTTCGATCTCCTTACTGGTGATTGGTCTATTCAAATTCTCTATTTCTTCTTGATCAAGTTTTGGAAGGTTGTATGAGTCTAAGAATTTATCCATTTCTTCCAGATTTTTCAATTTGTTGGCATATAGCTTTTCAAAGTATTCTCTTATAATCATTTGTATTTCTGAGGTGTCTGTTGTAATTTCTCCTCTTTCATTTCTGACTTTACTTATTTGAGCCTTCTCTCTTTTTTTCTTGGTGAGTCTAGCTAAAGGTCTGTCAACTTTATTTATCTTTTCAAAGAACCAGCTCTTGGTTTTATTAATTTTTTCTATTTTTTTTTTAGTCTCTATTTCAATTATTTCTGCTCTGATTTTTATTATTTCCCTTCTTCTACTGATTTTGGGCTTGGTTTGTTCTTCTTTTTCTAGTTCGTTTAGGTGCATTGTTAGATTGTTTATTTGAGATTTTTCTTGTTTGTTGAGATAGGCCTGTATCGCTATCAACTTCCCTCTTAGAACTGCTTTTGCTGTATCCCATAAATTCTGGCATGTCGTATTTTCATTTTCATTTGTCTCCAGGTATTTTTTGATTTCTTCTTTGATTTCTTCGTTAACCCAGTCATTGTTCAGTAGCATTTTGTTTAATCTCCATGTATTTGTGGCTTTTCTGATTTTCTTCCTATAGTTGATTTCCAGTTTCATACCGTTGTGGTCAGAAAAGATGCTTGGTATTATTTCAATCTTCTTAAATTTATGGAGACTCGTTTTGTGGCCTAATATGTGATCAATCCTGGAGAATGTTCCATGTGCATTTGAAAAGAACATGTATTCTTCGGTTTTTGGATGGAATGCTCTGTATATATCTACTAGGTCCGTCTGTTCTAGTGTGTCGTTTAAGGCCAATGTTTCCTTATTGATCTTCTGTTTGGACGATCTATCCATTGGTGTAAGTGGAGTGTTAAAGTCCCCTCCTATTATTGTGTTACTGTCTATTTCTGTTTTTATGTCTGTTAATAATTGCTTTATATATTTAGGTGCACCTACATTGAGTGCGTAGATATTTACAAGTGTTATATCCACTTGTTGGATTGTTCCCTTGATCATTATGTAATGCCCTTCTTTGTCTCTTTTTACAGTTTTTGTTTTAAAGTCTATTTTGTCTGATATGAGTATTGATACCCCAGCTTTTTTTTCATTGCCATTTGCATGGAGTATCTTTTTCCACCCCTTCACTTTCAGTTTGTGAGTGTCTTTAGGTCTGAAGTGTGTCTCTTGTATGCAGCATATATATGGGTCTTGTTTTTTTATCCAATCAGCCACCCTATGCCTTTTAATTGGAGCATTTAGTCCATTGACGTTTAAAGTAGCTATTGATAAGTATGTACTTACTGCCATTTTTTAACTTTTTTTTTTCCTCAGTGTTTTAGTAGTCCTTCTCTGTTCCTTTCTCCTTCTATACAGAATTGATGGTCACTTTAGTTTGACCTCTGTCTGAAAGCTCTACTCTTTAACTCCCCTCCTCCCTCATTTTATGTTTTGATACCATATCTGACCTCTTTTTTGTGCATTTGTATCTATTACCCTCTTATCATGGAAATAGATAATTTTTCCTATTTGTGGTCTTCTCTTTTCCCCTTAAATCAGTCCCTTTAACATTTCTTGTAGCACTGGTTTCTTGGTGACAAACTCCTTTAATTTTTGCTTGTCTGGGAAATTTTTTGTTTGTTTGTTTTTTGTTTTATTTTTAAAAATTTTGTTTATTGCAGTAACATTGGTTAATAACATTGTATAAATTTTAGGCGTACATCATTATATTTCTATTTCTGCATAGATTACATCATGTTCACCACCCAAATACTAATTACAACCCATCACCACACACATGTGCCGAATTATTGTCTGGGAAATTTTTGATCTCCCCTTCCATTTTGAATGATAACTTTGCCAGGTAGAGTATTCTTGGCTGTATGTTTTTTCCTTTTAGCACTTTAAATATATCGTGCCACTCTCTTCTAACCTGTAAGGTTTCTGCTGAGAAGTCAGCTGATAGCCTCATGGGGTTTCCTTTGCATGTAACTTGTCTTTTTCTTGCAGCTTTTAGGATTCTCTCTTTATCTTTAATTCTGGACATTTTGATTATGATGTGTCTTGGTGTGGGCCTCTTTGGGTTTATCTTGTTTGGGGCTCTCTGTGCTTCCTGTACCTGGATGTCTGTTTCCTTCCTTAGGTTAGGGATGTTTTCATCTATTATTTCTTGAAATAGATTCTCTGCCCCCTTGTCTCGCTCTTCTCCTTCTGGGACACCTATAACATGGATGTTAGTGCGCTTGATGTTGTCTCAGAGGTCCCTTAGACTGTCCTCACCCTTTTTAATTCTTTTCTCTTTTACCTCTTCAGCTTGGGTAATTTCTTCTAGTCTTTCGTCCAGCTAGCAGATCCGTTCTTTTGTATCCTCTACTCTGCTTTTGAGTCCCTCTAGGGAATTTTTCATTTCCAGTATTGTATTCTTCATTTCTGATTGGTTCTTTTTTATATCTTCCATTTCTTTGTTGACATTCTCACTGAATTCATCTATTCTTCTCCCCAGATAGGTAAGCATCCTTAACATTCTTTGTTTGAACTCTGTCGGGTAGGTTGCTCATTTCTCTTTCACTTAGTTTCTTTTCTGGGGCTTTGTCCTGTTCCCTTACTTGGAATGTATTCCTTTGCCTCCTCATTTTGCATCTTTCCCTGTGCTTGTGTCTACGTATTAGGTAGGTCAGCTCCATCTCCTGCTCTTGGATAGGTGACCTTATATAGGTGATGCTTTAGGAGGCCTACAGTGTGCTTCCTTCAGTTCTCAATGTTCCAGAGGTGACCCCTATGTGGGCTATGTGTGTCCTTCTGTTGTGGCCTGTTTGCTCTCCCTGTAGGTGCCCGGGGAGGCTGAGTTATGCTCCTGGCCAGCTGTTGTAATGCTCAGCTGCTTGTAGTTGTTGTGGGCCCTTCAGTCTCTTTATCAGGTGTGGGGAGCCCCAGCACAGTTGGCTGTAAGTTCTAATACCACATTTGTGTTGCAGTATTTCTTTTAAGTGAGTAGGCCCCAGCGTGGCAGGTTGTTAGGCTCAGGGGCTTACAAATGCTATAAGCCTTTAGGTCTCTTGTCAGCTCTCTGAGGATTGCAGCTGGGTGGGGCTGGCCTCAGGCACAGGAGCACCCAATTGTTTCAGGCTTTGGAAGGTGGGGCAAACCCCCTATGTGGGTCTTTGAGAAGCACAAGTCTTCTGCAGCTGGCAAGCCCTGCCGCCCACAGGTCCACACACGCAGTCAACACAGTCCTGCCCTGTGTGCGCGCCCCGACCTCCTGAAGTGGACCCAGTTTCTCCATGGCGGGAGCCCCACACATTCCACCACTGCCCCACACCCTCTACCAGCTCCTTGTGCATGCCCTGCCCCACTGAAGTGGGCTCAGTTGCCAGGCTGCAGAGAATCCAGTCACCAATCTATGCAGGCCCACAAGTTGTCTGAGGGGTTGTTGTTGGGTGGGGTCAGTCTCTAGGGTGGGCTGCCTGCCCTGGCTGAGCTGGATTAAATTGGTGCTTTAGTGGGTGGGGCAGACCTGGGCTAGCAGGCCCCAGGGAGAACTCCAATGGCGTCTGTGTCAGCACGCCCACACCAGGCCACGACGATGGCTGCTGCCAATGTCCCAGTCCCTGGAGAGGTCTCCCCTCTCACTGCAATGCACTCAGTGCCTATCAGGTCAGTCTCTTTTCACCAAAGCACTGTGCACCTTTCTTTATGGTGTTTTAGGTTGCTTTCTGAAAAGGGTGAGTTTGCACATGGGCCCTTTAAGAGCTGGTTTTAATTTCTTTGTGAACCAGCTTTTCTGGGGGTACTCCCCAATGTTTTAGTAGCAGGCAAAGTCAGATATTATGCCACTTGTCTTTATTGTGCTGAGTCCACAAAATGCCCACAGTGGGAGTGCTCCCTGGCTCAGGGCTCTGCTCCTCTAGGGAAGGCTGTGTACCTTTGGGCTGCTCCCCAGTGGCTGTGAGGCACTGCGGCCGTGAGGCACTGCAGCTTGTGAAGGCCGTGAGGCACTGCGGTTTTTTCTCTCCAGAAGGGAGTTTTTGACTCTTCTACCTCAATTAGGATTGTCCGTTGTTGCAGGAGTTCCTCTTCTCCAGTTTTCAGTTCTGACTCTGGGATAATTTTTCCACGAGTAGTTGCAAATTGGTTGTGTCTGTGGGAGGAGGTGAGTTCAGAGTCTGCTTATGCCGCCATCTTGACTTCTCTCTCCTCTACACATTCTTCTCAAGTGCACATGGAACATTCTCCAGAACAGATCATATGCTAGGCCACAAAGAAAGTCTTAACAAATTTAAAAAGATTGACTTCATATTTATTTTTTCTAAGCTCAATGATATGAAACTAGAAATCAACAACAGGAGGAAAATTGGAAAATTTACAAATATGTGCACATTAAACAACATACTCCTGAACCATCAATGGATCAAAGAAGAAATCAAAAAGTAAATCAGAAAGTATATTGGGACACACAAAAATGGAAACACAACATACCAAAACTTATGGTATGCAGCAAACGCCATTTTAGGAAGAAAGTTTATAGTAATGAATGCCTACATTAAGAAAAAAGAAAGATCTCAAATAAACAACCTAACTTTACACCTCAAGGAACTAGAAAAAAGAAAGAATAAACTAAGCCCAAAGACAGCAGAAGGAAGGAAATAATAAAGATCAGAGCAAAATAAATGAAATAGAGACTAGACAGACAATAGGAAAAAAATCAAACTAAGAGTTGATTTCTTTAAAAGATAAAAAAAAATTGACAAACTTTAGCTAGACTAATCAAGAAAAGAGAGGACTCAAATAAATAAAATTATAAATGAAAGAAGAGACATTATAACCGATACCACAAAAATGTTTGTAAATCATATAGCTGGTAAGGGGTTAATATCCAAAATACATAAAGAACTCATACAATTCAATAGAAAACAAAAAAACTCAAATAACCAAATTAAAAAATGGGCAAAGGTTGGCCTGTCCAGTGGCATAGTGGTTAAGTTCGTGTGCTCCACTTCAGTGGCCAAAGGTTCACGAGTTTGGATCCCGGGCGCGGACCTACACACTGTTCATCAAGTCATGTTGTGGTGGCATCCCACATACAAAATAGAGGAAGATTGGCAACAGATGTTAGCACTGGGCCAATCTTCCTTACCAAACAAACAAACAAACAAACAAAATGGGCAAAGGACCTGAATAGATATTTTTCCAAAGAAGACATACAAATGGCCAAGAAGTACAGGAAAATGTGCTCAATATCACTAATTATCGGGGAAATGCAAATCAAAACCACAAGGACATATCATTTCACACCTTTCACAATGGCTATGATCAAAGAGACAAGAGATCACAAGTGATAGCAAGGCTGTGGAGAAAAGAGAACACCTGTGTACTATAGATGGGAATGTAAATTGGTACAGCCATTATGGAGTATGAAGATTCCTCAAAAACCTAAAAATAGAACTACCAAATGATCCAGCAATTCCACTTCTGGGTATGTATCCAAGGAAAATGAAGTCACTATATCAAAGGAATATCTGCATCCCCATGTTCACTGCAGCATTATTCACTATAGCCAAGACATGGAAATACCCTAAGTGTTGAATGGATGAATGGATAAAGAAAATGTGGCAGATGATAGATATAGATAGATAGATAGATAGATAGATAGATAGATAGATAGATATAGATAGATAATGGAATATCATTACTCAATTATAAAAAGAAAGGAAATCCTGCCATTTGCAACAACATGGATGGACCTTGAGAGCATTATGCTAAGTGTTATAAGTGAGAAGGAGAAAGACAAAAACTGTATGAGGCTTACTTATATGTGGAATCTAAAAAAGCCAAATTCACAGAAACAAAGAGTAGATTGGTGGTTGTCAGTGGCTGGGGGTGGGGAAGCGGTGGGGAAAATAGGAAGATGTTGGTCAAAGAGTATAAACTTTGAGTCCGAAGATGAATAAGTTCTGGAGATCTAATGTACAGCACGGTGACTACAGTTAACAACACAATATTGTATACTAGGAGTTTACTAGGAGAGTAAATCTCAAATGTTCTCACCACACACACATGAAAGTAACCATGTGAGGTGATGGATGTAGCTAACCTTATTGTGGTAATCATTTCACAATATATATATGTATCTCAAATCATCATGTTGTGCACCTTCAGCTTACACAATGTTATATGTCAATTATATATCTCAATAAAGTTGGGGGGAAAAAAGAAAGTCATACTAAACAACTATAATTCGGGGTAAGGGAATGCTGGACTAAAACTGGCTTAATTTGCAATTTAGAGGTTTTCTTACTGCTTAAATATATATCATAAATCAATAATTCTATCTTCAGAAAGTATTGTGTCAGCAACCTTGTTAGATAAATACAGTTTTCAACTACTCTAACACTTTTATAACAAAATATTGATTTCAAATCATTTAAATGGGTATAACTGTGAGTATGAATGGAAATAAGCTTGTGTATGGCAACTGTTTCCCTGAATAGTCTATATTTTTTTCAGTATAAGTTTATTTAACATGCTCCTTTATTCTCAACTGTGAACTTCATAAGTCATAATGCACATAATCTACTGCCATTCATAATTAACAGTACAAATTAATTGCCTAAAATTTTGTCTTTTAATTTCTCCAAACTCTTAGTCATGGAAAAATTTTATGAATTTGGAAAGAATAGTTATTTTTCCCCCAAATGGGAATTAAGTCAACCATGAGTACCATTTTAATATTGCTTTCAGAGGTAGGGAACTACAGACATGAGAGCTCACATTTGCTTTTGCCAATATTTCTATATTAGAGTTGTGTTCAGGAAATTCCAGAAATGTTTTAAAGAGGCAAAAAAAAAAAAAAAAAAAAAAACCTCAGATAAATATAAATGAAAATCAAAGGAAGAAAAGTTCTAAGTGCATACGTAATAAACATGCCATTTGAAGACTTTAGGAAAAAGAAATTGATCTATTTTTAGCAGCTGGGCATTATTTCTTAGCCATTTGCAGAACTAATGAGTTTAAAATTTAATCCTCCATTTTCTTCCAAATGTTAGCACATTTAACCTAATGCACAAAATGTTCTCGGGTCTGAAGCTGTCAACAGATTTTTAGAGACTCAGTCACTTTTCTTCTTGCTACTCTGATAGCATTGCTATAACCTCCAGTGTCTTTTATAACACACTGATTCCAGTTTATAAATGCAGTAAAAAACAAAAAAAAAACCCAAAATAACTAAGTGTTCTGTCTATTGATCCTATACATGATCAGCTTAGTTTATAATATACAAGAAACACTGGTAAGCAAGTTAAGTAAAATTATAAATCTGTTACTTCTCTAAACCCCACCACAAAATAATGATGTTATATTTTGAAAATACATGAAAAAAGACTATTTTTGGCAAAATCAAAATTAGTGTAAAGGGAAAAATGAGAAGTGAAAGTCTACCTTTGACACCAATTCCATTTTCTCTCTCCCCTCGCTCCTCATTGCTCCTTCTTTTCCTCCAAGTGCCAAATGCTGATTTTCTGCAACCTTCCCCCACCCCAAATCAACCAATGTCTCAAGATTTTCTTGATCCTCTCTACTCCGTCATCTAAGCTTCCCACATAAAGTGCCATTTTCTAAATGTGGTATTTCTAGTGTGGTATGTCCCCCAACATGTCTGAGTATCAGAATCATCTAGGCATCTTTTTAAATATACACATATCTGGACCCCACCCTAGATGTAGTGAATCCAAACAGTTGAGAACAAGGCCCAGTGTGTGAATTATCTTCCCTAGTGATTCTGATAATCAAATTTGGGGAGGAGTAGAGCTCTAGTCAACCAGCTGAGATAGCTGATGAATTTTAAAAATAAATCCAAAGGGCATCAATAGCTAAATTTCTATTCTTCAGGATCTCATTTACATTTTAACAGGGCATTCAATGGCAAAACTCCAAAAGTAAGATGATATTCTGGATATTTTGGACATTATTTATTCATCACACACCTATAGAGTACCATAGTGAGCTTTCCCAGTTACTGTACTAGGCAGTTGAGATATGAAAATGAGTAAGGCGTTGCCTTTGCAATAACGGAGCTGTAAGTAGAGGAGAATAATGAGAAACAGATGAATTTCAAGCACAATAATAGAAATATGAGCAAAGACCTTCGGGAATCAAAAGAAGAGAGTAGATAACCCCTCCTTGGGGAGTTATGGAAAATGTTACCGGAAAGGTGATATCTGAACTGGTCAAAGGATGCGTAGTTTACCAAGTGCACAAAGACAAATATTATTAAAGGATAGAAAAAGGTAAAAAGTGCAGCCTGCCTGGGCAGTGGGTTGTACTATTGAACAGAGAGACATGATACTGAGAAAGAGTAAGTGATGCCTCATTGAGAAGGGATTTGAACGCCCTGCTAAGTAGTTTACACCTTAAGTCTAAAAATGGATCAGTTAGGGTCTATTTGGTTGCCAGGGACAGAAATCTCAAAGAAGATTGTCTCACAAGGGTAGCTTTAGTAGCTGGTTGAACCAGGAGTTCAAAATGTTCCCCCCCAGGACCCTCTGTGGCATCTCTGCTTTCCTCCACGCTGCTTTCTTCTCAGGCTCCACCTGGTGGCAAGAAAGCTGCCAAAGTTAGAGCTACGTGCTTTCCATGTACTAATCCAAAAGAAGACAGTGTCGGGGCCGGCCCCGTGGCTTAGCCGTTAAGTGCACGCGCTCTGCTGCTGGCGGCCCGGGTTCAGATCCCAGGGGCGCACCGACGCACCGCTTCTCCAGCCATGCTGAGGCCGCGTCCCACATACAGCAACTAGAAGGATGTGCAACTATGACATACAACTATCTACTGGGGCTTTGGGGGAAAAAAGGAGGAGGATTGGCAATAGATGTTAGTGCAGACCTGGTCTTCCTCAGCAAAAAGAGGAGGATTAGCACGGATGTTAGCTCACGGCTGATGTTCCTCACAAAAAAAAAAAAAAAGACAATTAAAAAAAAAAAATACGACACTGTCAGTTTTCCATAGCTCTCTTTGGAATCTCAAGGTTCTTTCAAGTGGCCAGCCAGCTACCAACCACTCCAGGGCCACATCCTCCCAGGCTCTACTCTACGCAGAATGAGAATGCTTCTTCTCAGTAGTTATACTACACATTCCAAGATTCACTCTGACTGTACCAACTTGGTTTACAGTCCCATCCCTGAACAAATCACTGTAATGGAGGTGGGAGGGGAAGTTGGTTGGTCAGCCCTGGCCAAACGGCCATCTAAAACAATCCTGTAGTCAGGAGAATTTGGTGCCTTCATTGAAAAGGCCCCAAAAGGGGGAACTGAATGCTGAGTGTCAGAAACAAACAAAATATATTTATACAGAAGTATAAGTAATTCTGGTAGCAGACTGAACTGGGGTGAGGAGAGACTGAGAGCAGAGTCAAAACACAAGATGATAGCCTGAATTAAACTGATAGAGTTTAAGAGGAGAAATAAAATACGAAGTCATTTATTTAGTGGAATCTATGGGGCCTCTGAATGACTGGGTGTGTAAGGAAAGATAGAGGAGTTGATGCTAACTCTGGAGTTTCTACCTTTCACTGCCCCTAAAATCAGCATTTACATGCACAGCTGGGCCTGATGTTAAGAGATATTTTCAGGATATAACTCACACTTTCTCCAGACAGTCTCTGTGCTCACAAGATCCAAATGAGTAAATGCTAAATCTTCCTGAAATAATTAAAACTATGAAAACACTGAGAAACTTGCACTAATACACCCTCACATAAACACATACGCATACATTTTCTTGGATTTTAATATATGTGCTGCTAATTAATGCAACGTTAATTAAAATTGTGAATTTGTGATACTGTTATTGCCATTACAGCTGATTTTTCAATGGAAACTTTTAAAAAAGGTATTCCTATGAGCCCTTGAAAAGAAAAATGACTAAATTTAAAGTATTTCTATTTGATTTTAACTATTAAAAAATATCCTTAATTATAGCTTGAAAGAAGTTTCCATGAAAGATATTTTAAGCAAATTAGAATTGCTAGAACAAAACTAATTCAAAAACTCTATCTGCTTATTTACTTTTAAGAATACTAAACATAAAATGTAAATTTTAGATGCTGTTTATCGAAAGATAGGTTGGAAATGGAATTTTTTGTCTTGCTTAATCCATTAGTCTTTCAACTTGTTGCTCATTATTAAAGAAGA
This sequence comes from Ceratotherium simum simum, assembly GCF_057802395.1. Lineage (NCBI taxonomy): Eukaryota > Metazoa > Chordata > Mammalia > Perissodactyla > Rhinocerotidae > Ceratotherium > Ceratotherium simum. The sequence continues at coordinate 41,511,774 of NC_141924.1, forward strand.
CAGAATGTTTTATCCACAGTATGCAAGCAATTTAGATTACCTAAATGAATCCCTTTAAGTAGCTGTCATCTGTATCTGAAGACTCCCTGTCAGAGCAATTCCAGATCCCATTTAACTAGGCTACTCAGTATCTTACTGACACCACTTTCATGATTGTCTACTCACTCACAACTTACTATTTCTAGACCTCATTCAAAAAGCATAGACAACAAAAGTCTGCTTTGTAGTTATTTGTTACATAAAATATACTCTTTTTTTCTAAGGAAACTATGTTTAAAATGTGTTTTATGTTGGGTTGAGGGCAACTACAAGGAGACAGAGCAAGGCAGAGGAAGGAGGCGGGTTTTAATCACATTCTTGAGATTCAGTGACTTAAAGGCTAAAGTAAGAAGGTGGACGAGCCAGGATGCAAGAAGACTCCACAAATCTGCACAGAAATGGGCAATACTCACAACATTTTCATGGGGAGTTCCAACAAGAAATAACCACTGTCCTTTAAGTGGACACTCACCCAGGAGGTGAGCATCATGCAGGCCACAGTCCACACATACAAAGAGTTCTTGGCCATCAGTAAACAAGTTTCTTTTCTCCCACTGGGGCCGGGAGAAACAGAGAACTGGAAGCTCCAGGAGAGAAGCTGAGGGAAGCTTTTAAGCTTTTTTGTTTGTTTTTTTTATTGTGAAATTTTGGTTGTACATTATTGTTTGTCAGTCACCATATAAGTGCATCCCTCCACCCCTTGTGCCCATCCCCACCCCCCTAGCCCCTGGTAACCATCAAACAGTTCTATCTGTCTATGTGTTGGTTTATCTTCCACATATGAGTGAAATCATGCACTGTTTGTCTTTCTCTTTCTGGCTTATTTCACTTAACGTAATATCCTCCAGGTCCATCCATGTTGTTGCAAATGGGACGATTTTGTCGTTTTTAAGGTTGAGTAGTATTCCCTGGTGTATATATATACCACATCTTCTTTATCCAATCAGCAGTCAAGGGACAGTTGGGTTGCTTCTATGTCTTGGCTATAGCGAATAACGCTGCAATGAACATAGGGGTGCATAAGCCTCTTTGGATTGTTGATTTCAGGTTCGTTGGGTAGATACCCTGGAGTGGGATAGCTGGATCATAAGGTATTTCTATTTTTAATTTCTTGAGGAATGTCCATACTGTTTTCCATAGAGGCTGCACCAGTTTGCATTCCCACCAGCAGTGGATTCGGGTTCCCATTTCTCCACAGCCTCTCCAGCATTTGTTGTTTTTGTCTTGGTGATTATGGTCATTCTAACAGGTGTAAGGTGATATCTTATTGTGGTTTTGATTTGCATTTCCCTGATGATTAGTGATGTTGAGCATCTTTTCATGTGCCTATTGGCCATCAGTATATCTTCTTTGGAGAAGTGTCTGTTCATTTCTTCTGCCCATTTTTTGATTGGGCAAAATTGTTTGTTGTTTTGTTGTTCAGTTGTGTGAGTTCTTTATATATTATGGAGATTAATTCCTTGTCGGATATATGGTTTGCAAATATTTTTTCCCAGTTGGTGGGTTCCCTGTTCATTTGGATCCTGGTTTCATTTGCCTTGCAGAAGCTCTTTAATTTGATGAAGACCCACTTGTTTATTTTTTCTTTTGTTTTCCTTGTCTGAGTAGACATGGAATTCGAAAAGATCCCTTTATGGCTGATGACGAGTAGCCTACTATCTATATTTTCCTCCAGAAGTTTTATAGTTTCAGGTCTCACCTTCAGGTCTTTGATCCATTTTGAGTTAATTTTTGTGTATGGCGAAAGAAGATGGTCTACTTTCATTCTTTTGCAAGTGGCTGTCCAGTTTTCCCAGCACCATTTATTGAAGAGACTATATCTCCACTATATGTCCTTAGCTCCTTTGTCAAAGATTAGCTGCCCATAGATGTGAGGTTTTATTTCTGGACTTTCAATTCTGTTCCATTGATCCGTGTGTCTGTTTTTGTAGCAGTACCATGCTGTTTTAATTACTATCACTTTGTAGTATGTTTTGAAGTCAGGGATTGTGATGCCTCCAGCTTTGTTCTTCTTTCTCAGGATTGCTTTAGCTATTTGGGGTGTTTTGTTGCCCATATGAATGTTAGTATTCTTTGTCCTATTTCTGTGAAGAATGTCCTTGGGATTCTGATTGGGATTGCATTGAATCTGTAGATTGCTTTAGGTAATATGGACATTTTAACTATGTTTATTCTTCTAATCCAAGTGCATGGAATATTTTTCCATTTTTTTATGTCATCATTGATTTCACTCAATAACATCTTATAATTTTCATTGTAAAGGTCTTTCACTTCCTTGGTTAAATTTATTCCTAGATATTTTATTCTTTTTGTTGTAATTATAAATGGAATTGTCTTCTTGAGTTCTCTTTCTGTTCGTTTGTTGTTGGTATATAGAAATGCAACTAATTTTCATAAGTTGATTTTGTACCCTGCAACTTGGCTGTAGTTGTTGATTATTTCTAATAGTTTTCCAATGGATTCTTTAGGGTTTTCTATATATAATATCATGTCATCCGTAAACAGCAAGAGTTTCACTTCTTTGTTGCCTATTTGGATTCCTTTTATTGCTTTTTATTGCCTAATTGCTCTGGCCAGAACCTCCAGTACTATGTTGAATAAGAGTGGCGAGAGTGGGCACCCTTGTCTTGATTCTGTTTTCAGAGGGATGGCTTTCAGTTTTTCCCCATTGAGTATGATGTTGGCTGTGGGTTTGTCATATATGGCCTTTATTATGTTAAGGTAGTTTCCTTCTATACCTATTTTGTTGAGAATTTTTGTCATAAATGGATGTTGGATCTTGTCAAAAGCCCTCTCTGCATCTACTGAGATGATCATATGGTTTTTATTCCTCATTTTGTTAATGTGGTGTATCACATTGATTGATTTGTGGATGTTGAACCATCCCTGTGTCCCTGGTATAAATCCCACTTGATCGTGGTGTATTATCTTTTTAATGTACTGTTGTATTCGGTTTGCCAATATTTTATTGAAGATTTTTGCATCTATAACCAATTCATCAGGGATATTGGTCTGAGGTTTTCCTTCTTAGTATTGTCTTTGTCTGGCTTTGGTATCAGGGTGATGTTGGCCTCATAGAATGTGTTGGGAAGTGTTCCATCTTCCTCTATTTTTTGGAATAGTTTGAGAAGGATAGGTATTAAGTCTTCTTTGAATGTTTGGTAAAATTCTCCAGAGAAGCCATCTGGTCCTGGACTTTTATTTTTTGGGAGGATTTTGATTACTGTTTCAATCTCTTTACTTGTGATTGGTCTATTCAGGTTCTCTATTTCTTCTTGATTCAGTTTTGGAAGGTTGTATGAGTCTAGGAATTTATCCATTTCTTCTCGATTGTCCAATTTGTTGGCATATAGTTTTCATAGTATTCTCTTATAATCTTTTGTATTTCTGTGGTATCTGTTGTAATTTCTCCTTTTTCATTTCTAATTTTATTTATTTGAGCCTTCTCTCTTTTTTTCTTGGTGAGTCTGGCTAAGAGTTTGTCAATTTTGTTTATCTTCTCAAAGAACAAGTTGTTTGTTTCATTGATCCTTTCTACTGTTTTTTTTATTTCAATTTCATTTATTTCTGCTCTGATTTTTATTATTTCCCTCCTGCTGACTTTAGGCTTTGTTTGTTCTTCTTTTTGTAATTCTGTTGGGCGTAGTTTGAGGTTGCTTATTTGGGCTTTTTCTTGTTTGTTAAGGTGGCCTTGTATTACTATGAGTTTCCCTCTCAGAGCCACTTTTGCTGCATCCCATATGAGTTGGTACGGTGTATTTTCATTTTCATTTGTCTCCCGATATGAAATTGTCTCCACATATGAAATTAAAGGACAAATTTGTCCTTTAATTTCATCAATGATCCAGTGGTTGTTTAGTAGCATGTTGTTGAGTCTCCACAGCTTTGTCACTTTCCTGGGTTTTTTCTTGTAGTTGATTTCCAGCTTCATGGCATCATGGTCAGAAAAGATGCTTATTATGATTTCAATCTCTTTAAATTTATATAAGCTTGGCTTGTTCCCCAACATATGGTCTATTCTTCAGAATGTTCCATGCGTGCTTGAGAAGAATGTGTAATCTGCTGTTATATTATATATAATATATATATATAATATATATATATATATATATATTAAGTCCATCTCATCACGTTTTTCATTTAAGTCCATTATTTCCTTATTGATTTTCTGTCTGGATGATCTGTCCATTGATGAGAGTGGAGTGTTAAGATCCCCTACTATTATTGTGTTGTTGTTAATATCTCCTTTTACGTTTGTTAATAGTTGCTTTATGTACCTTGGTGCTCCTGTATTGGCTGCATATATATTTAAAAGTCATATGTCTTCTTGGTGAAGTGTCCCTTTTATCATTATATATTGCCCCTCTTTGTCTCTCATTACCTGTTTTATCTTGAAGTCAACTTTGTCTGATATAAGTATGGCAACACCTGCTTTCTTTTGTTTGCCATTAGCTTGGAGTATTGTCTTCCATCCTTTCACTCTGAGCCTGTGCTTGTCTTTAGAGCTGAGATGTGTTTCCTGGAGGCAGCATATTGTTGGCTCTTGTTTTTTAATCCATCCCGCCACTCTGTGTCTTTTGCTTGGAGAGTTCAGTCCATTTACATTTAGGGTAATTATTAATATATGGGGACTTGTTATTTTATTGCTCTTTTTCTGGTTCTTTTGCATTTCTTTTGTTTCTCATCCCATGTGTTTCAGACTACCAATTCAGTTTGGTATTTCAGTATGGGGGTTCTCTTAGTTTTCTCTTTCTTTATCATGTGTGATTCTGTTCTGATTATTTGGTTAGTGGCTACCATGAGGTTTGTATAAAAAATCTCACAGATGTGATAGTACATTTTTTGATGGCCTCTTATTCCCTTAGACTAAGTTGATTTGATCCCTTTCTTCTCCCCCTCCTAAATTATCATTGTCACATCTTATTCCTTCTTGTGCTGTGGGTTCATGTTTAACATGATGAGGTTATATTTATGCTTGGTGCTTACCTTACCTTGATCTTTGGTTTTATAATTGTTTGATAATCTATTTTGATAGAGGACTGCAATTTTTCTGGTTTTGTCGACGTATTTTCCTCCTTGTTCAAAACTTTGAATCCCTTTTCTCTTTTTTTTCTCAGGGATGAGGGCCTTCTTGAGCACTTCTTATAGTGGGGGTCTTGTGGCAATGAACTCCCTTAGCTTTTGTTTATCTGGGATAGTTACTATTTCCCCATCATATCTGAAGGATGTTTTCACTGGATAGAGTATTCTTGGCTGAAAGTTTTTGTCCTTAAGAATTTTGAATATATCGTTCCACTCTCTCCTAGCCTGTAAAATTTCTGTCAAGAAATTGGCTGAGATCCTGATAGGAAATCCTTTCTATGTTATTTTTTTTTTGTCTAGCTGCCCTTAATATTTTTTCTTTGTCGTTGACTTTTGCCAGCTCTACTACTATATGCCTTGGAGAGGGTCTTTTCATGTTGATATATTTAGGAGATCTATTTATTTCATTCACTGGTATTTCCAGCTCCTTCCCCAGGTTTGGGAAGTTCTCAGCTATTATTTCTTTGAACAAGTTCTCTGCTCCTTTTTCTCCTCTCTTCTCCCTCTGGAATACCTATAATCCTTATGTTGGATTTCGTAATTGAGTTGGATATTTCTCAGAGAGTTTCTTCATTTCTTTTTAGTCTTAGTTCTCTTTCCTCCTCCATCTGGAGCATTTCTGCATTGCTGTCCTCAATATTGCTAATTCTTTCCTCCATATTGTCAGCTCTGATGCTTAAGGCTTCCAGATTTGTCTTTATCTCCTCTATTGTGTTTTTCATCTCTAAGATTTCTGATCGGTTTTTTTATAGTTTCAATCTCTTTTGTGAAGAAACTCTTGATTTCATTGAATTGTCTGTATGTGTTTTCTTGTATTTCATTAAGCTTTTTTATGATGGCTATCTTGAATTTTCTGTCACTAAGGTTATACATTTCTGTGCTTTATGGGTTGACTTCCGGGTGCTTGTCATTTTCCTTTTGGTCTGGAGATTTAATATATTTTTGCATAGTGCCTTTCGGTGTTGGCTGACTTTTCCTCAGGGTGAAAGTATATGGTCACAGTTTCCTCTTGCTGCCACTGGCTGGGGCTCAAGGGCTGTGTATTTTGGCCAACCTCAATCCATGGGCACTCTCGTCGGCCCCTGGCTGATCTGAAGTGCAGCTGAGTGGAGGCTGCTGGGGGGGAAGCGTGGGAACAGCTGGAGCTGGAGCAAGGGAACAGTTGGGACTGGAGCGCAGCTAGGCCGAAGCAGCTGGAGCTTGGGTGTGGGTGGTTTGAAGCAGCTGCAGCTGAAGTGCTGCTGGGCTGAAGAAGCAGGAGCTGGAGTGCCGCTGGGCCGAAGAAACTGGAACTGGAGTGCACTGGGCCGAAGAAGGAGGAGCTGGAGTGTCGCTGGGCTGAAGAAGGGGGGGCTGAAGCACTGCTGGGCTGAAGAAGGAAGAGCTGGAGCACCACTGGGCCAAAGAAGCTGGAGCTGGAGCACCGCTGGGCCAAAGAAGCTGGAACTGGAGTGCAGTGGGCCGAAGTTGCTGGCACCAAGTCAGCTGGACCCTGAGCACAGGCCAAGCCGAAGCAGCTAGAGCTGGGGGTGGGGGCAGTCAAGCCGAAGGGGCTGGGGGCGGGGCACAGTCAAGCTGATGCAGCTGGGGCCGGGGCACAGTTGAGCCAAAGGAGCTGGGGAGGTGGCACAGTGGAGCCAGGGCAGCTGAGGCCGTGGCTTAGTCCAGCCAGAGCAGCTGGGGCTGTGGCATGGTGGGGCCTGAACTGCCACTGCCTCTGGTACGGGGGCGCAGGCTCACCCTGCTGCTGGTGTGGCCCTGGCACCTGGGGGCCACTGCCTGTGGGGGTGGGGCACAGTCACGCTGCCCCTGCTGGTGGGGCCCAGGCACCTGGGGGCCGCTGCCTCTGGGGACAGTGCTGAGCTGAAGTGCTGCTGTGTCGAAGAGCCAGTCGGGCAGGCCAGGTTGGGGAGGGGCGCTTACTTTCACCTCCCTGATCTCAGAGGTTTCTCACCTTGCTGTGGCTCTCTGCTCTCCTGAGGGGCTAGCTTGTTGAAAGTACCCTCGCAACAGTTCCGCTCCCTCCATAGGGGGATCCCTATGGGCTGTGTGGGGTCTTAGAGAGTGCCGATTTTCATGTGGCGAGCTGCCCCTCCCCCTCCTCTGAGAGCTGCATGGTCTCAGTCTCTGGGTCGCAGTCCTTGGGGAAGGAAGGGAGCTCCTCTTACCTCCTTGCACTTATTGTGGGGATTCCAGCACCTAGGTCCTCAAGTATACGGCTGCCTGGGTGCCTCAGACGTCCCCTGTGTGGTGTGAGTAGCTTCTGTTGGAATATGAATGTCCTCTTTGTTGTGTCTTAGAGCTGGAGAGTTCAATGGGGGAAGATCACTCTGCCGTGATTGGAAGCTTTTGAGTTTTGATGGCATAAATGTTCCACAGGTTCACGTCTTGGCTGAAAGAATTATAAGCTCTGGGACCTTGAACTTTCAGTCTTTGAGCCTCATTTTCCCGGTTTGTTAAATGTGGCGAATAATGCCTACCTTCAAGGGTGATACTCAAAATAGTTAGCAATTAGTAAGGCACAGGTTCCAACCAATAGGCACAGAAATGTGACCAATTAGAACAGACATAGATGGTGAATGCCAGCTGAATATCTACCCTCCTTCCCCCGACAATGTTGATATGGCAGTTAAATGAGATGGCTGTGAAAGCTATAACAGCACAATATCAGTGGGAGCTCAGAATATTTATCCTCTTCCCTGGCTTCTTCCTATTCTTTGCCCTTCACTCATGCACAAGACTGACTCCAAGCACGTTCTTTTGATCTCAATGGCACCATTTCCAGAAGGTTCTACATCGATAAGGGCCTAAAAGTTGTCTTCCTAACTCTAGGGCAGATAAATTACAAAAAAATAATTGTTGCCTAGGAGAAAACATAGGTTAGTTCAAAAGTTTGTCATTCACTCTTATAACTTCTCTCTACACACATTCTTTTTAAATTTCCATGAATTACCACCTAAGTACTGATGACTCCCAAATCCATGTCTCCAGCTCAAATCTCTCCAACTATATCTTTAATAGTTCCATTTATGCCTTTTATTTATTCATACATTCATTCAGCAAATATTTATTTAGCAATTAGTGCCAGTCGCTGCTGAGCATTGGTTACATTGGTTATTTAGTAGTGAATAAAACAGATACCCCAACCAGAACATGTCCAAAAAAAGCCTCATCTTTCACCAGAATCAACTCATTTTCCTGTCTTTTCTAATTCAGTGAATGGCATCACCAATTAACCAGTTGCCCAAGTAAGAGTCTTGTCTGACCTTAATTCCTCCTCCTTACTCTCCAACACCCCATATAAAATCAGCCCCATCAATCATGAAAGTTGATTCTCCAAAACAGACTATTCTCTAATAAATATCTGTTAGGACCATATTAGTACTTGATGAAAGAAAGAATATTTGTATTTCTATACCCCTTTTAGTAATTTTTATTTTAAAAAAACATTTTTGCAACTGCTAAAAGTATGGTGCTTTATATTTGAGGATAAAAATTTTTAAAAAATAAAATAAAGGCACATTTACGCAGCAGACAGCTTTTCCTCTCCCATCTCTTCTTTCAGCATCCTGAAGCATTATTGCTCTGGCCCTCTATGCCCTCCATGCTACCTTTAATGATCATTTTGATATTGATTTCACCTTGAGACATGTTTCACAGCAATTGTGACCTCTGACTTCCCATTTTCCCATTGCAACGTATATCTTTCACTCCTGCTAAGAAGCAACCCACATGTTTTGTCTTTTGAAGCTGAAGTCTCAGCCTAAAATTTTCTTTGCTATTACACTTTATATTCTATCAGCAAGAGGCAAGGTTCAGGAAGGGAACACTGTTCTTTTGGTGGTGTTATACTCGACCAGAGTTTGCACATCTGAAATTGCAGGCTGAAACAGAGGGTCAAATACATAGTAACAATTGCTGGGCTTTGAAAAGCCTTTTTTCACTTTACTAAAAATTCTGCAAGGCCCATGCTGTCCTATCATAGTTACAATCTTTCTTTGAATAATTTATATTCAAACTTTTGCTTTATTTTATGGCTAGGACAATTACACAGATCAAAGAAGAAGATTCAGGCAGGCCAAAAAAAGTACCTGAATATCTAAGTGCTAAGATTGTCATTACAAGGCAAGGAACAACAGAAATACTAACATACGTCCCATGAGAGCAGCTGCATTTTTTTAAACCTGTTATCAGTTCGCAGCTCTTGTGCTTTTCAGAGCTTTAAATCAATACATAATCCTACCAAGATTTACTCATTCATTTAGCAAATGTTTACTAAGAACACTGTGTGAAGCTTGAACCAAGCCCTCTTTTAGGTACGGGGGATATGAAAGAAAGAAGTCAAGCTCATGGTGCCAATTAAACATTTATTTAAAGAAAAAAATACTCATAAAGATCTTATTAAGTTTGATTCTAGAAAGACTGTCATTCATAGTCCCTAAATTAAAATTTACTCCTAGTTTTCTTCTGGTCACTGCCTTAAATCTAATAGTAGAATGTTGGAAAGGGAATCATTCCTGCATAAGGAAGGACAATAGCAGAGAAAGGCAGAGTTAGGCTGCCCCATGAAACCTCAGTGGATTTTGCCACAGTCTTTTGTTTACTCACTAATGCATTCAATGAATATCACACAACTGCTTAAAATATATCAGACCCTGTTACACGCTGGGGTTATAATTGTGGTTAAAGCAGAAAAAGACCCTATCCTTAGACAATTTAAATTCTGGTGGAAGAGGCAGGAATTAATCAACTAATATCACAAATATCCAATTATAAAATGGGAAGACTTCTATGAAGAGATAAAGGACCTAATTTTGAGCCACATAATCCATGCTATGCTCTTCAGTTTTTTGTCTACACTGATTATTTTTCTATTCTGGAAAGTAAAGAGCCATTAAGAAGTTGGAAAGTGCTGACTTCGGTCAGGGGAAATATTTAGAGGGAAAACCCAAGAATGACCCATCTTTATTCCACAAACCCCTGCATAGACTCACACTCTGAATACATCCCCATAAGAATGGGTGAGATTTCCCAAAACTTGTAACCTGTTTGTTCTTTTCGGTTGTCACATTTCATTTTATCCCCAACTACACTATAATGCTGCTTTCCTTCATTGTTGAGAAGGTCATTAGATGTCATGATAGAAACACAGGTTTTAGAATAACAAATCCACCACTTGACATTTTTTAACCACCCTGCACCTCAGTTTTCCTGTCTGTAACATGCGGATACTACGTTCCCCTTTAGGGTTATGAAGAGAATTAAATAACGTAATTGAAGTACTGAGTCCATTCTGGTACCTAATAGACTTAAAATACGTTATCTTCTTCTAGTAGTGTGAGTGCGTGTGTGCGTTCTTTTCCTATAATATTCTCTAATTGATCTCCTTTGTCTATAGTTTCATCTTTAATTCAAATCATATACAATTGCCCAGTTGACACCTGTACTGGGTTATCTAATATGCATTTCAAATTTAACATGTAAAAAACTGAAATTATCCCACCGCCATCAAGTTGCTCCAACCCCATGGTTCCAGTGTTTCCCATCCCAGCCCCAACATTCACCTAACAGCTCAAAACCTTGAAGTTATACTCACCTTCTCTTTTTCTCTTAGATTCCACATAAATTATCAATAAACACTGTCAGGTTTACTTCAAAATATATCTAGAATCTTACTACTTATCGCCACTGTCTGCTATGAAAATCTTAACACAAGTCATTATTGTCTCTCCTCATCTCACCAACCTCTCTGCTTCTACTTTCGAGTCTATGCAGAATAGTCAAAGTGATCCTTCTTAAATAGAAAACAAACATGCCGCTTACCCATTCAATGCACTCCAATGGTTTCCCATTGCAATTAGAATAAAAATCAAAGTCCCAACCACAACTTACAAGAACTCACAAGAGTTCTCTTGTGATCTGGTCGCTCTGGACCACCTCCATGACTCTATCTCCTGCAAATCTTCCCCTTAATCATACCATATCATCCACTTCACCTACCTTGCAGTTTCTTAACTTGTATTTACTCTTCCCTCTGCTTGAAATGCTATTCCCAAAATATCCACTTGGCTCACTCCAACTCATTCAGCTCTAAAAGTGTACTCCAACACTCTGTCCTTTTTCTAACATAATCACTACATTCTACTATTTAAAAGCCTCTGCTAACTCCTCCCCTGACTTCACAATACACGTAAATATACCATACAAGAGGCTCTACAGTCTGACATCAGCATAAGTCTTTAGACGCACCTTCCATCATCCATCCCCCTCTACATTTCACTTCACTTTGCGTTTTTTCTTCCTATGACAGTTTTCTCATGAAGACTGCAAGAAATCCTTCAGGTTATAACTACAGTGTCTGAATTCAAGGCAATTTGATACCTGTGGTTCTGCTTCTTTGCATCCATTATTGGACACTGATCCAAAAAAAAGAAAATATTTGTCCTTCTTCTGATCGTGTGTATTGGCTTACTATGTACACTGCTGTTCTCTCCCAACATTTCACAGCCACACTCTATCGCCTGAAGTTATGCTCCAGGATGTCCTGAGGACTTTTTTTTAACCAAAGAAAAAATTTCCCTTCTTACATATTAGTAACTTCTTGGATATCTTGCTGTCATCTTTCCTTTGCCCATATCCAGCTCAGTGGAGTTCAAGGGCAGCAGGGCTGGCTTCTCTGCTGGTAGACATTGCCATCCAGGATTCCACCATTGCTGTTTCAGCTCTGCCATTTACTGACTCACAGGTAACTGATGTAACTCATCCAGAAGGCCATTTGAAGTCTCTGGCAGTGAACTGGAGAATGTAGATGATAGATAACTGATAAAATCATCATGAATAAATATATTGCTTTGTTTTAGGCTTATTGCTTCCACTCAAGCCCATAATGATGATTGGGTTTTACTCAGCCACATTTATGGCTCCTGTTTATTTCATCCATTTGATTGCCTACAACATATTTATTTATTATCAATTTCTATTCATACACGGCTTGGGCCAGGGGATTAAAAAAATGTGAATGAAGCACAGTGGCTGACATGTAGTAGGCACTCAACCATATTTTTAAATGAATAAACAAATTGATGGCTGAAAAACACAGTATTTATCTACAAAGACATTATACTTAGCAGGAAAGATAGGAAGACAAACACAACAGAAGAACATTACCATTAAGGAAGTTATAAAATGCACCCAGAGCAGTACCTGGCATATAAAAGGTAACAAATATCTGTGGAATGAATGAATATGACTGAGTAAAGAGGTACTAAGTATTGTGAGTTCACAGAAAATGAAACAACTAATTTTGACTGAGAGATAGGGAAGGAATCTCTGAGAAGGTGTCGTCTGAGATAGATCTGAAGTTCGCTCAGCTACATGCCAGGCGGGCCAGGGAAGCCTGGCTTGCTCACTATAGGGACAATATGCACTAAGCAGAGCTACATAATTTGTGGGGCCTGTGCAAAATGGAAATATGGGGTCAGGTCCCTTGTTCAAAATGTAGAAGGGAAAATGTTGTTAAAGGTACTAAAATATAAAGCTTTTCCTTTCTTCCACTTGTCATCATGTTTATTATTTGCTATTTAATGTCATCCTAAGTAAAGAAAAATTAAAATTTTAAATTATGAGCATGAATTGTGTCATTCGCCTTCATTTTTTGCAATAATCAGTTTTCAGTGAAAATATAAGAGCATTTAACTTGTGCGGAATCACTGAATTCACAATTTGTATTTCATAGCTCGTATGTGCATATATATATATATTTTGTTCTTACCAGGACAATGGAAGGGCTGCAAAAACCTAACTCAACTGTTTTTATTTCACTTATTGATGCACACACATTCTACCAACACTGTCTACTTTCAGGCTTACTGAGGAGAAGAGGAGGACTCAAAGAAATAGGAATGGTGGGTTATCCTATCTTTCCCTTTCCTTCTCTGTCATCATCTTTAGCATAAGTAGTTGGCTAATACAGGGAATTAACACATGTAACAAAGGATATAATAGGATTCCTTGGTATTCCAAGTTTCTCACAATGCCATTGTCTTCCTTTTGCGTTTAAAGCAAGTTCTGATTCACTAGGAAAGTGTGGCTTCTGAGGCTGTCTGTGCCCCTGCTGACCCAACTGCAGACTTAATACATGTACCTTGCTTGGAGTTGCACTGAACTTCAACACATTGTGGGTCCATTGGAGTATCTTGAACTCTATGGGTAAAGAGAGCAACAAGCAAATTCAGACATACATAGTGTATTAATTCTCTCTGCTCATGCTCATGCTCCCTTGTCTCTTTGAACTTCACTAATAAAACACATGTTCAAAGATAAAATTATTAAGACTTTTCAAATGACTACAGCACAGCATCCAATCAAGCACGGGGCCCTTCTCTGTGTGGGACCCCATGCAACTGCACAGGTTGCATGCTCATGCAGCATGCCCTGGTTCTAAGGCACAAAAGCATGAGCCAGAGGTGTGTCCAGGAACTTGGCATGGTCCAGCTGTGAGGGAGCCTGGAATGTGAAGGGAGTATAACTGAAGGTGTGGCCAGAGAGGTAGAGATGGGCAGGTTTCCCTTTCCCCTAGAAATTCAAAAGAAAGAAAATATTCCCAACTCAGGTCTGTAGGGACAAAGGATGTAGAACCCAGCTCAGTACAGGCTGCTGAGTCAGGTTGCCAGGGTTCAATATCTGCTCCATCAGTTTATTAGTTGTGAGACCTTGGGAAAGTTACTTATATTTTCTGTGCCTAAGTTTCCTCACCTATTAGAAGTATGAAATAAGAGTTGCAAAAGCATTTAGGACAGTGTTGGACTTTTAATGAGCACACCATGGATGTTAGCTGTTATTACATAACCTCTGGAATCATTCATTCAAACACCAATCAACAGCTATGCACCAGGCACTCAGCTAACAGACATTGTAAGACCAGGACTTATGAAGAAACCTGAATTGTAGCAATAAAGGGCTGTCAAAATAACTTTGTGGCAAGAGAAGGGTCTTAAGAGAGTGCACTAAAGTGACACTCATCACACCAAAAGATGCTATTGGAAATGCACCATTAATTAGAGCTGGCCAACCAAATGTTTAATTTATCAAGAAAGAACTGGGGAAATTGCCAGCAATGTGGACAAAAGCAGCATACTCAGATGGGTTACACAAACCTTGTGAAAATTTGATTCCTTAAGAGTAGACCACGCTCTCAAGTGTAGGGATTATGTCTTAAGCAATTTCATATTCCTCCTGGCCAAAAAAGTACTTGCTTTGCCCAAACACATCCAACAAATATTTTTAAATCAGATTTTGAGTAGAATCTTGGTGATAGGCTTCAATAAACATTTCAGTGAGATTTCAGTTATGATAGATGTAGGTCCATCTTCTTATAAATGTTAATAGCCCATATGTGCAAATCGACCCATTTGCCAACATGCAAATTAATTTGCAAAGTGGCCAATTCTCTCTACCCCAGAATTCAAGAAAACGTTTAGATTGATTTAGAAGCATAAAAATTATTACCATTCTTACTTCCCACAGTTAGTACAAAGTATTTCTACCTATAACAGGAATTAATTTTCACCTGCAATAGACTTCCACCTTGGCTCAACTACCTTTCATTTTCCACACAACAACAGAGTTTACAAATTATAAGTCAGATATCACTTCACTGCATGAAACCTTTCAATAACATCCAATGCAATTAGAATAAAATCAAAACTACTTAACATAAGGTTAAAAGATTAATACTATCTTCCACCTTAGTTTATAACCATCTCCTTCTCTTTTAGTAAGCATATTCCACTAAGCAGACTTTCTTCCTGATTCTGGAAGACACCACCAAGCTTCTTCAATTTTATTTGATATAACCTTGGCCCCGAATTCTCTGACTCCAGGTTTTCCCACAGCTGACTTCTTATACCCATTGAAATCTCAGCTGAAATATCATTTGTCTCAGAATAGCCTTCTCTGGCTGTCCTATCAAAAGTGCTCCTCTCTGTCCAGCTCACTGTCTATCCCATTACCATAATTTGTTTTTTTAATTTTTCAGAGCACTTTTTATTCTTTAAATTCTTATTTCATGTTTACATGTTATCATTTGTCTTATCCTAGAATGTAAGCTCTAGTAATCAGGGAATTGTTTTACTCACCACTATATCTCCATCGTCCAGAACTGTCGCTGGCACCTAATAGGAGCTCACCACGACAAGTATTTGGCTGAATCTATAACTGAATGGATGAAGACACTGCCTCTGTGACTTTATTTTCAGCCTTCTTGTTCTTTCCATGAGAGTTTGTGGTGCTTTTCAGAAGTATAAACAATTACTCATTTGATGTTCTAATTGATTTCTGTCAAAGAGAGTTAATATTTGATCTGGTTTGGAAAGCTTTTGGGGTTTTATCTTATTTGGGCAGAAAAAATTAGCTTATTCTCTAAAATGTACACTCAGAAAACAATCCAATTCTCACAGAAGAATTGAAACAAATATTACAGCTCCAAGTGCTGCCTTAACTATGGACTGTTAGAAACCACAGCTATAAACAAATCAATCTAGCGAGCAGAAATCACTCATTCGTGCTCCAATCTTACAAGGTCCTGCTCAATCTCATTAACTCTGTGAAGTGTCCCCAGAGCCCTCCATTCTTCTCAGTTAAATTAATCACTCTTGAATCTAAGTTTCCATATCTACTTGCTATACCTACCTTTGCTAGAGTGGGGAAATATATTTAACTGTTTAGGTATCTGTCTCTTCTGCTAGATTGATAAATCCTTTGGGACATGCATCATAATCATTTATCTGTCTAGCCCTTATGCCTAGTATATAGTAGAAATCAAACCTTTTATTTAATACATATAGTCAATCGTTCTTCAAAAATGAAATGCTTCTTGAGACTTTCACTGTCTGAGGACCTTCAGAGTCCTTAGAGATCTACAGATGATGCTAATATTGTGCTAATGACAGTAGGGAAACAATATAGCATAAATTTCAGTTTTGGAGGTAGAAAGCCTGTCTCATAATCCAGATCCACCCTTGTTAGCCATGTGGCTTTGGGCACTTTCTGTAACCCACGGAAGACTCGGTTTCATCACCTCTAGAGTGAGAATTATAGAAACATTCCTAAAGGCTTACTGTGAGGATTAATTGAGGCGACGGTTCTGAAGTGTTTATCACAGTGCCTAGCACAAAGTGACGACTCTTTCTCAAGCAGAGAAAGAGCTTATGTTTGAAATGAGTGGCATGAATACAAGAGACTGTGTGTAATTGTCTTTACCGCCTGTGGGAGGTGAAACTAAAAGTTCTGATATGTATGTATTGAGGAGGAGAGTTCCTCTGTATATTAAGAGCTGATGTCATGGCCATCAGGGCTTAAAGTAATCCACAAAAGGCAAGAATTTTTCTTACTATTATTTTTATTGGGCCACTGAAAGTTTAAACTTTTGCCAGACTGACTAGTAATAACATAGACTGTCCATACTGAAGTTGATTTTTTAAAAACTCAACTCACATCCAGTTGAGTTTAAAATGTATTGATATCCATCACCAGTCTTCGCACATAGCAGTTGTTGCCCTAACAGGAGTGAGCAATCCATGGCTCAGCTTGTGGTCTAAATCCTGGGCTTTATACAACCCATGAGCTAAGAACGATTTGTACATTTTTTAATGGCTTAAAAAATAAAAAGGGAGGATATTTCATGACACATGAGAATTATATAAAATACAAGTTTCAATGTCCATAGACATTGTTGTTGATTGATGTTCTACTGGAACCAGCCTCCACAGCATAGTTTCCATAGAGTTGAATAATTGTGAGAAACCCTCTGGCCAGCAATGCCTAAAATATTTACTATCTGGCCCCCTGCAGAAAAGATTTGCCAACCCTTACTCAAAAACAGAGGATTGTCTTTATTTTCATGCACTGTGGTAAAAGACTGCTCTCTCCAAAACTTCTCCACCTGCCCCAGCCCATGCCCCCAACCTCCCTCCTGGAGTGTGTGGTCACTTCGTATTGCTCAGACAGATCCTCACACAGGAAGATGACTTTGTTAGCTCAGCACATCAGTCTTCCTCTCCAAAATGATGTTATGTTTTGGGGGCCAAATTCAACACTCTCCTAATTTACTATACTTGGAAAAATGCTTCAGAATCACTGCAATTGCCTTTAAAACTGAGAGCACTCTCCTTATTGTTGTTTAACTAATTTATCCTGACTTTTTAAGAAATGGACGATTTGAAAGAGCAGCTAATGCCTGACCCAGACAGTGTGCTGTTAATCCGCTTGATAGACCTCTTGAAATAAAGTCGATTTCCGTTTTAGCTTTGCTTAAAAAAAGAGAGAGAGATCTGTTTGTTCTTAGGCTTCATGAAACACTGGAATAAGTAAGTTGTCGTTTCATTTATTTGATGATAAACTTCAGGGAGAACAAAAATGTAATACTCAGAGAGAAAATTAGCACGTCACTGACTGTACCCGAGGGTCCTCCTGAGACAAGCCTGTGCCTTTTGTATTTTTTTCTTGTTATTCTTTGACTTCCTCACCTCCATTTTCAGTGCCCAACACACACGTAGAGAAATGTTAAGTGCTTATCCACAAACACACCTTTCCATTGCTCATTTTCCAGGTAAATCAACAAATTTGAACAGAGACAGAGCCAGGGAATTGCTACACAATACCACTGCCCTCAATTAACATCTCCTCCGGGCAAACCAGCTGAAATGAAGTTCCCCTTGTCTCCAGTTGACATCTTAAGGAAAACGAGGTGTAAATTGATGAAAGGGAGAGGAGTCTTTGGGATTGGGTTTGTTAAGATAACATTTAAGTGGCCATCTTTTTTCTCCTATTCAACTCTTAAAAGAAGAAGCAGAGTCCTTAAAATGTTTCCCATTTGTTTTGAAGTAATCACTGTCCAGGTTGATTGGAAACACTGCTCTGTGATGGTTAGTAGACCCTGAATATTGCATCCTGCATAAGAAGCAAAGTACCACATCTCTGAACAGAGTTTGCACCCTTCCAGGATGAAAACAATTAAAATACTCTTCCAGGCTTTGAAATAAATACTAAAGTCCTAAATGACAAATTCACCAAATACACACACACACACATATGTGCGAGCCAAAGGTATTTACACACACATCTCATTGGAGAACGCTGGATATTTGCACACTAGTCCGATGAATTAAGACAATCATTTTCATTAGTGAGAAATGTAAAAATTTCTATGCTGCGAGTTTCTCCGTAGCTTGCTCACTCTATCTTAAGAGAAATAGCATTTAGATACTGTTTTCCTCAGACTTACAGCCAGAGAAAAAAGCATTTTACAATTTCAAAGCTGAAAAGAAGAGCCACAGTATAGAGATATATCAGCTGATAAAAGTAATGCTGACCAGGAAGCTTTTAAATTATTTTCAAAATCTTTTATCAAGCTATATTCTATTATAGAATATGGCGGCTTTTTAAATTGGATTTCCCTCAAGCTGCAAAAGTGAGCTTGTTCTGCCACAATCTCCTCTGAGGGAGCCTCAGGGTTATTAACCTTCTCCCTTAGGAAACGCAGACAATGTCCCAAAGCCGAGTTCTAAGGGGAGTTTGCATCTGCAGACCTACAGAGAGTCTAGCTGAGTGTGTGTTTCTTAATTCAACCAATATTTATTGAGCCCTACTAGGTACTGTGGATTGCAGGGGAGGAGGAAATATTTCTCTACCTTCTAGGTTCTTCAGGTTGGTCTAAGAATTATATTGACATAAGACAGAATAACAGGAGAAAAATCAAACAAAGTTTAATAACATGTATACACGGGAGAAACCCAGGAAAACTGAGTAACTCACCAAAATGGCCAAAGCCTTCACCTTAAATACCATGTTCAGCTAAGACAAAGGAGGATGTTGGGGGTACAGGTTTGGGACTTCAAAGGGTAGGAAGGCAATTCACAGGGAGATAGGAAAGCAAATGTTTGGTAAACAAATGTTTGCCAAATAATATTGAAAAAATAAAATTGAAAAAAAATGAAAAAAAAAAAAAATGTTTGCCAAGCGTTGCAGAAATAATGAGACATGGAGAGGACTTTGATCAAATGGACCTTGCTAGGTTCCTCCCTGTCTACCATACCTAGTTCGTATTGCTCTAGAGTTATCTATGGTGATAGCTCCTTCCTGGAACAGGCCTTCTACCTTAAATTCTTTTACGCAGTTAGGGGGAAGATCAAAGTTTCTTCCTGAGTCTTTTGTTCTTAAAAACACTCAAGCCAAAGAGACACATTTTGCAAATTCTGCTCCTCTACAGGATATATCAGCAAACAAAACAAACAAAAATCCCTACCACTGAGGAGCTTACCTTCTAGTTGAGGGATACAGATAACAAAAAATAAACATGTCAAATAAGTAAGTAACACAGTAGATTAAAGATGATCAGTGCAAAGGAAAAAACTAAAGCAAAGTAAGAAGGATTGAAGCGGTGAGGTTTAGAATTTTAAAAGAAGTGATCGACAATGTAGGTCTTATTAAGAAGGAAATATTTGACTATCTGAGGGGTTACTAACCTGGAGAAGAATGTTTAAGGCAGAGGGAACAGCCAGTACAATAGCCCTGAGGTTGGAATGTGCTTGGTATGTTTGAAAATTATCAAGGAGGCCGGTGGTGGGTAGGTGTGGACTGAGTAAGGGTAAAAGTAGTAAGCAATTTGCAAATTAAGGGAGAAGGGAGCAGATCATGTCAGGATTTAGGGTAATCATCTGAATAAAATGAGGACCCATTGGAAGATTGATCTGACATCTATCAGAGTGGCCTCCTGTCAGCACCTCCACTACATTATCACTGCAAAACTCTTATACATACTTTATATCCTATCATTCTCACAACTATAATGATCTTCTGAAAATTTGACTTTTCAGCCTCAGCATAGACACTCTGGCTCCTGACAGAAAGGACTATAATCATTGTGACAACCAGAATGTACACAAGATCATCATCAACTCTTCAGCTTATAAGACACCTTATATTGATCTGACACTTTATCTTTCCTCCATTATTTCCCCAGTCTCTCAAACCATTCTGAGAGCTACACACAGCAGGTAACAGTATTCTTTATGACCTCTTGGAGGCATAGAGAGATTAAATGATTTACTTATCACACAGCACACCTGGAACTAGTCAGTTCTCTTGTGTTCTAAACAAGGAATTTTAACTGAACTATCTTTATAATGCTCCATCTCATATGAGACAAATCGTGCTTCAGGAGAATAAATTTCAGCTTCTAAAATGCTCATACCATCTTAAAGCAATATGCTGTGCAACTCCAACATCACAATATGCCTCTACTCAAAATCTGCCAATGGGTCAAAGTCAACAATCTCAACAACGCTGAAAAAAAATGTGATATACACACAGAGAAAGATACATATATACACAAACACACAAATGATTGCATGTAAAAACCTATGACAACTGAATATGTTCTGTAATCTAGTTAACATTATCGTACCAATGTCAATTTCCTGGTTTTGATGTTGTGCTACAGTTATATAAGTTGTCACCAGTGAGGAAAGCTGGATGAAAGATTAACAGACTCTCTGCGTTATTGTTGCAACTTCCTGCGAGTCTATTATTATTTCAAAATAAAAAGTTAAAAACAGAAAAACAAAAAACAAAAACAAAAAAGAGCATAATTCAGAGGAGGGTTTCACAGGCCTCTGCAGGCTGCCAAAGGGGTACATGGCACAAAAAGGTTCAGAACCCCTGGCTTAATCCTTCTCAGTACCCACAAGAAGAGAACAGGCCTGAGGATGGGCCTGGGCATCCTCCTTAGAGCTCCTCCAAGTTGACAAGATTCAAACAGATCCATTTCCAGGAATCTTTGAGAATCTTTGCTT
Organism: Ceratotherium simum simum; assembly: GCF_057802395.1. Taxonomy (NCBI): domain Eukaryota; kingdom Metazoa; phylum Chordata; class Mammalia; order Perissodactyla; family Rhinocerotidae; genus Ceratotherium; species Ceratotherium simum. The sequence goes on from NC_141924.1 coordinate 41,532,746, forward strand.
CTTCATCTAGACAGCGATTCATTCACAATTTCCCCTGATCCAGAAGAATAGCAAGAGAACTTTTGTAGTGTTTCCACTGACTGTCTGCACACTATCTTTATGGACCTCTCCCACTCCTCCCCTCTCTAATTTAGTAAGGAGCTAAAGATAAATGAGATCAGGTCAGCAAGAGCTATGCATCCAAGTTACAAAGAAAAAGAAAACAAAAACTGTGATTTGTACAACAGTTGATCCCCTTTTACTTCTTCTACCTAATTGACTAGTTTTTTCTAAGAGTAAAGACAGAATCAGGAGCACAGCTTATTTCAGAGGATGTAAGAAGTATTTTTCTCTTTCATTTGATGAGAAAATATTAGTATTATATCAAAAATATTAATGTCATACATTTTACTCACTAATATATACCAAATATTTTAAAAATTAAATTTTAAATCTATAACAAATTACATTGAATAATTAAGTCTATTACTAAGATAATGCAATCTGAAGAATGTATTTTTCAAAATTATTTTTGCAAATTATATAGTGCTAAGTAAATAAAATAACTACAAGGTTTGGAATATCTATGCATACCAAAAATGAAACTATGACCATATGGATTGTTTACTTGAGAAGGGGTTGAAAAGGAACTTAAATTTCTTCAAATAATTTTTTGCTTAAACTGCAATGATGGGATATAACTTTGTACCTCCAATATGAAATGTAACTTTTAGAATTGAAACTTAGCCTACTTGGTTTTTGAAGGAGAGAGAACAAATTTCAATATCTCCACAATAAAGTTGTTGATGCAAATAACCAAATATCATTCTATAGATAAGAAAGATAAGGTGAGTTTTACTTGAGCCAGGCTGAGAACTATAATCCAGGAAGGCAGTCTCACAAAGGAAGAAAGCTTTCTGGAGAAGTATGGTTTTTGGTATAGTTTTATACCTTTTTAGAACAAAGAATATGCATTAAACTGCCTAGGATACATATTCATCAAAGTTTCAAAGAGATATTCAGTTGTAAATCAGCAGGTCAACATAACCCTAATGTCTGGGAGAGGGAACTTATCTTCAGGAGGACTGATGTGGGCATTACCAATACCACTGTAGGAGGGGAAGAATGCATCCTTATCTTCAAAGAGTGCATTCTTTTACTTTGAGATAATGTTTAATGTGTTCTTTAATGGTTAAAGCAGATGTACAATGTATGCTTCATAGGTCATAAATTAGGCTTCTTCAGTTCAAGTCAAATCAGTTTTAAAACAGGATGGCTACCCCATCCATATTCATCAATATGTGAAAATTTCTCGTCAAAGTCATTCAAGTTAAACATTCATATCCTTACGTCTAAGAGTGGAATGTACTTTGAAAAGCATCTTGGAGCCCTTTTTCCCTCTAATTATCATTAACTTTGAATCCATAGTATATTCAGTAAGCTCCAAAATAGTCCAGACTGGTCACTGTAACAATGCCCTGATGACACTTAGGTATTAGTTTGTATTAGTGTTAGTTTGCTAAGGCTGCCATAACAAATCACCACCAACTGGATAGTTTAAAACAACAGAACTTGATTGTCTCATGGTGCTGGATGCCAGAAATTTGAAGTCAAGGTGAGTGCAGAGTTAGTTCCTTCTGAGGCTCTGAGGAGAAATCCTTCCCATGCACCTTTTCCAGCTTCTGGTGGCTGACAGCAATCCTTGGTATTTCTTGGTTTAGGGCTACATAACTCCAATCTCTGCCTCTACATTTCAGCTTCTCCTTGTGTTTCTCTGCATCTCCAATCTCTCTCTATCTTTCTCTTATAAGAATACCTGCCATTTGATGTAGAGTATGACCCAAATCCAGGATGATTTCATCTCAAGATCCTTAAACTTAATCACATCTAAGAAGACTCTCTTCCAAATAAGGCCATATTCACAAATTCCAGGGATTAGGATTTGGACATATATCTTTTGGGGGGGCCTCAGTCAACCCACTATAGCAATGATCTATTTTAAAAGTAAACAGGAAAAAAAGGGCAACTTCCATATGATCACAAATAATATGGGCTTAAGGTTTGGCCATACAGTAACAGTAAATCACTCTACACATCTATAGTTTTCTTTAATAGTTTAAAAGGGGGTTCACGTTCATTTTCCCTTCAATATTTATAATAACTATTAAAGACAGTTTTATGATTATTTTCATCTTACAGATGACAAAGCTGATGCAAAGAACAATTAATGATTTATCAAAGTCAAACCAAGAGAGGGTGTTAGGACATGTCAAAATTAACCTCAGCCTTGGAACCCAGGTGGCCTGAATCTAGGATAAATGCTCTAACCTACGAGAATTTTTCTCCTTGAATCTGATAAAAAGACATAAAAAAATCTGGTGTCTTAATAAATCCGCGTGGTCAGGTAAGCGCTGTCAGTAGTAAGAGTTTGAGCAACACAGACAAAAATCATTCAAACCATTTTTTGCAATAACTGGATAATATCACGAAAATAAATTGCTGATTCATGCCAACCAAACTGTTGATAAAGCCTCAGTAAAAGGCTCATTTTGTTCTTTTCTTTTCTTTTTAATTTTAATGTATACATTACAGAGCAAATGATCAGTGTCTGGATAATCTAGCTCATGAAGGCTGAATTACACTTTGTCAGGGGAAAGCAGGTCTATTGACCTCAATATTTCCGCCTCTCTCTTATGCCTTGCTGCAGGATTCCTTCCTTACCTCCTGGACAAAGCTGATGCTATATTTATCATGTGAGATTTTGAAAAGAACCACAGATAACATGTTTTAACACCTTACAAGATTGTGTGAGATGTTGGCAGGATAAGATTTCGGTTCTTTGATGTTTTTGGAAATCCTGCATTTTTCCATTGCAATTGAAATAATGGCCACAGAGCCTTCCTTTACGTGAGGAGTTTTAATGGTCAGGGACTTGGAACACCTGATTTCGTGAAGCATGCCTTTTATCTCCCTAGAAATAGTGCCTTACCATCTGACTCTCCATCAAGTCACAGGAATCTGAACTGTTCAAATCTTAAATTTGGACCTCTCTGCATCAGACCATTCCAAATGATATAATGAATCTATCTAAACCTGCATTCACCTTGCACACAGCAGACTGACTGGATGAAAACTCAGATAGTGCCTATTAAGTTCTGGTCTAGAAGCATTCTACAATGAAGTGAGTCCACTGGAGTTGACTTCCACAGTCAGCTACATTAATCACCAGGTTCTTGGCTGTTATGTTCTGCATGCTTGCTAGCTAATACGTAAAAGAGGCTAGGTAAATCTCACCAGTTCCTGGACAAGCAGCTATAGTTTTTTATTTTTTATTGCAGAACAAAAATCCCACTGAGAAATGGATTATTTTTTTGATCACTCAATGTCAAGCAAGTCAGAAAGTATTATTTCATAATATACCTCTTACTGCTTACACATTAAAAATGGCAAGGTGCAAAGCAATATGGAACAAATTGTGTGCAGAGGATAAGGTGGGGAACTTAAAAGGATGTGGGGAGAAAAGTAGCCTCAGCAGCCATGAGGCATTTTCTTTCCTTCCTTTCTCCCTCCTTTCCTCTATGGGGGATGAACAATAATTTTCCCTCCACCCTTCTAGATTCTTGGCTGAGACCTCCTGTAATGAAAAGACAAACTGACAGGAGAAAAACAAACAAAAGTTTAATAACATGTATACCTCCTGTATACATGGGAGAGACCCAGGAAATCTGAGTGAGTCCCTAAAACGGCCCACGCCACCATTTTAAATACCATATTCAGCTAAAGACAAAAGAAAATGTTGGCGTAGGGAGAGCCAGCTATGTATGGCTGTTATATAGATCTAAGTCATTGCTTTCTCCCTTGATAGGAGTTTCTAGAGATTTAGAGTCATCTTTCTCTTCCTGGTACAGAGAGGGAGACACCCTTACAAATGGAGATTTCCCTTATAAATGTTAATGGCTCTTACAAAAGGGTAACTTCTACTTGGTTTTCAGAGTTTCTTCTATGTCTATTGTTTTTTAAAAAATAACCAGCTCAAAATAATCCTTATGCCAAAGAGTCATATTTTGGGGTGACAAATTCTGCTCCCCTTCATGATACTAATATTGTCTGACACTCAAAGAATTATTTCATCAACTAGAATATCTAATTATCCTGGACTCATTATTCTCTTACGCCAAATAGCATTAAACTGACTGTAAAAGGGTATTTTCTACATGTTTGACTACAGTATATGTGGCAGCAGAAAACTGTTCCCATTTCTGCTCTAGGTTCTTTGGTTGGTCTAATAATTAAATTGACATAAGACAGATTAACAGAAAAAAAATTTTAAATTCTTACAGAAACCCCATAAAAATGAGACTCCTCAGCAGTCAGGTAATCGAGGCTTAAATACCTTCCTGAGCTAAGAAGAAGGGAGTAGGGGTCTGGGGCTTCAAAGGGGAGGAAGACAATTCACAGGGAGATGGGAAGACCAGATGTTTGATAAACAAATGCTTGTCATGCCAAGCAGATACAGTTTCCTGATACAAAAAGTTATCTCTGGTAATAGCTCTCTTCCTGATACAGGCCCCCTATCTAAATTCTTTCAGGCAGTTAGGGGGAGGTAAAAAGCTCCTCCTAAATCTGCTGGGCCATGGCTGTCTTTAGCTTGAAATAATCCCTCTCCGTACCAGGAAGAGAAGGATGATTCTAAATCTCTGGAAACTCTTATCATTGCAGAAGGCAAAGACTTAAATCTGTATAACGACGTTATCTTTGTTTACTGTGCTTTTCCTGAACCTCCGATAATTGCAACCCCCCCCCCAACATCTTCTTTTGTCTTTAGCTGGAGATGTTATTTAAGGTGGTGGCTTGGGTCTTTTCGGGGACTTATTCAGTTCTCCTGGGTTTCTCCCATGTATACAGGGGGTATACATGTTATTAAAATTCTGCTTGTTTTTCTCCTGTTAATTTGTCTTTTTATTACTGGGGGGGCTGGGTCTCAGCAAAGACCTAGAAGAGCAGGGGCAAACTATTTTTTCTCCCCCACAATCATTTGCCTAAAGGAATATAAAACCATACTCTGACAAATGCAGGTTGAGTATCATTTATATGCAAAGTATTGGTTATTCACCCTAAGTGATACAGAGCTAAGTAAGACCTAGACTCTTACATTTGTGAATTTTTAATTTAGAAGAGGAGACTTATACACAAATAATCACATTACAAAAAATCAGCTTTGGTAAATGTCATATGAACTGTTAAAAAAGGCTACAGAAGATCAAAGGAACAATTCTTTTACAACGTGAGTCAGATTATGTCACTCCTCTGCTCAGCTCTTCTAATGGCTTCCTTCCTCACTCAGTATAAATGTCAAAGTCCTTGCAAAGAGCTTCAAGGTCCTACACAATGTGGCTGCTATTACATCTTTGACCTCATCTCCTACCACTATTCCCCCAGCTCACTCTGTTCAGCCACAAAGGATTGCTTGCTGTTTCACAAATCACCAAACACCCTCCCACACCAAGGCTTTGGAAGGGGCTCTTTCCTCCAGATATCCACATGGCTAACTCTCCCACCTCCCTTAAGACTTAGCTTAAATCTTACCTTCTAAAGGAGGTCTAATGACTCCTTATTTAAAACTGAGATACTGTCTCCAACCCATCTTTTTCAAATTCCTTTACTCTACTCTATTGTTTTCTTTATCCTATTGTACTTATTATCTTCTAGTGTACTATGAAAGTTACTCAGGTACCATGTGTGTCGTTTACTGTCCATCTCTGCCAACTAGAGTGCAAACCCCATGTGGCTAAGGATTTTTATCTGTTTCATTCTTTCATGTATTCCAAACATCAGATCAATATCTGAACTATAGTAGGTGCTCAATAAATATCTATTAAATAAATTAATGAGTGATCAGCTTTGGTTGGAGGGTAAAGGCAGTGATAGAAAATCACTAATGACTTAATATATGAGGTGGTACCTTGATGATGGAGAACTTTGACAGGAAGGGATGGTCTTCCTGGTTCCTCTATCCCACTTCAGATTATTACTCTTCCAGCATGTAGAGGATATTTCTCAAACACTGATAAGTTCATAAAATTTCTTTATGTAACTGGCACATTGGATAAGTATGATTCACGAGATGTCATCATAAAACAAGTTTATTTTAGTCTCCATTGTCTTTGAAATGTATTTAGTTGTTTCCTCTCAACTGGATGAAAACTCAGACAATCTTATGATTCTTTTGGTCATTCTAAGGAAATGGTCACTTTAAATCAAAGTTACTATCTCTGTTTTATAAGCAAAATATCAAATCCAACTTGATTTAACACTAACATGTATCCTTTCCTCCCATCCCCAGATCCACTGGGGTGGGGGGTGGGGGGCAGAGAGGAGGAGGAGGCTCACAGTAAGGAAAGGAGGATGGTGGAGCTTCTCTCTTCCTCTTCCCAGCTCGAAAATATTAGTTTCTGACCACTGCAGGGTTACGCCCAGGAAGGACAGAGCACAATGGAGGACAAGACAGAGCCTACTGTCCCCAGCTGCATTCAGTGGGTCTGGCAGCTGCCGAGGGCAGACTCCTTCCCTCCTTAGTGCTTTCATGGGATCTTGGAGATTGCTCAACCACTGATGATCTCTCCCCTGTGGTTCTCTAAACCAGAACAAAAGCATCTCTGTTCCGAGAGGTCAATTACTCCTTCCACAACCCACATAATCTAGATTCCAGAAACTGATGTCTGCTTGCTCCTACGGGCAGCTCTTTACACAGGACCTAAGATAATACCATAGACTTTCTTTAATTCCTGACCTAGCTGTGGCCCAGAGAAAACATCCAAGCATTCAATCATTCTGTGCCACAACAAAAACAGCTTCTCCTTTGCTCTAGCAATTAGAATAGCTATTTAGTCATTTTTCTGCTTTTAGAATTTTGAAAGTAGGAGTCAACTATCTGCCCACTCTGTCTCTCCCCCAAAAATTACAGAAGGTGCCTACTAAAATATTGGAGTGGTCTTAAAACTCTGCTTGTTTGACTTGAGGCAAAGGAAAAGCACCCCCAGCTCTCCCTATCACAGGTGGAACTGAGCCTCACACAGCAGCTTTCTTCCCCACTCTCTCAGTCTCCACTTGATGAACCTGACGTTCTCTTGATAATCTTTTGACCAGTTTAAGAGCTGCACACCTGGCTGGTGGCCAATTCTTGTTTGTAAGAGTTCTACAGGGTGGTCTGTCTCATTGCTTATTTCAAAATCTGGTATGGTGTCTGTATTCTTAAAATTTTGGCTGAAACTTTCATTTTAACATGCAATTCCATATGTAAAAATCTTCTATGCTTCCCAATTGTCCATAAGATAAAGTGTAAACTTCTGAGCTAGCATCTGCACGCTTACAATATAGCTTCACACTTGCTTTCCAATCCTGTCTTTCATTATGCACCTTTAATACTTCCAGGTCCAATAGTCTTTCATTCACTTATCCGACAAATACCTATTAAGCACATACTACTCCAGGCCACGTTCTATATCTTATTGTATGTACACCAAAGATGAATATGCCAGAGTAGTTATCTTTTCCCAAATACATGATAAATTGTTATACTTTTTTTTTTTACTCTTCTCATGTTGTCCCTACTTTATGGAATACCGTTTCACTCTTCTCGGGATAGTAAACTCAAATTCGTCTTTTCTATTACTGTTCTAAAATCACCTTCTCTGTGGAGCCTACCCTGAATTCTCTAGACAGAATTCATCACTTTCTACTCTGTGCTCGCACTGCATTTTATCGACTTGGGCCAGCACATTATTACATTGTATATGAGTCATCTGTTAGTAAAGAAGATACATTATATTTATATATAAATAACTAGTATTTCTATGCTAGGCATTCTTGCCTCAAAATAGAAGCTCAAGGGGCCAGCCCGGCGGCGCAAGCAGTTAAGTGCGCACGCTCTGCTGCGGTGGCCCGGGGTTCGCCGGTTTGGATCCCGGGCGCGCACCGACGCACTGCTTGTAGAGCCATGCTGTGGCGGCATTCCGTATAAAGTAGAGGAAGATGGGCATGGATGTTAGCTCAAAGCCAGTCTTCCTCCACAAAAAAAGAGGATTGGCATCAGATGTTAGCTCAGTGCTGATCTTCCTCACACACACAAAAAATAGAATCTCAATATATGTTTGTAGAATTAAAATGAACTGGGAAGGAAACGCCTTCTAGGAAAACAAAGATGGGCAGCCACAGACATGATTGCAGACTAGTGGGTCCATCTAGACGTTAGTATGCACTGACGGAACAGCACAAATGTAAAGGAACAGCACAAATGTAAAGGAAACACCACATGAATCATTGTGGAATTGGGAACTTGTCCTTAAGAGAGGGTCAAAAAGAAGACAAGTAAAAGATACTCCAATTAATACTGGATGATTGGCAGAATGATAGTGTAATTGTTGTGGAGGTTCAGAAGGGGAAGAAGATGATTCTTCATCTAGTTTGGACATGTTAATTTTATGTGAAAAGTGAGACACTCTATCAAGATTTTCAGGAGGCAGACTGAAACATCGGCAACTTGGTGGGGACCTCTATGAAGGATCTGGATAGAGAATTGTTACAATTTGTGACAAAACCCAAAGCAATTTATAATTGTAAAACTCTATGAAATGTATATTTATTTTTTTCAAAGATATTTAACAACAACAACAAAAAACAATAAAAAGCATATGAGAAAGGGTTTCAATATAAGAAAAGGAGAACAGTGTCTGACTCAGTACATTCATATTCTCCTTAAGAAATAGAAGAAAGAAAAACAAATCAGTGAAACATTGCCCCTATGAAATAGAAACAGATGACAAAGATGAGGAAAAACTGTTGATAAACAGCACACTTATCGAATTAAGAAACAAACAATTTAGTCTGAATCAATAATTAGCAGACGATATCACAGAAAATTTAATTAATGATTTATAGGACAAGATTGAGAAGAAACTGAGGAATCCAGAGGAAAAGCGCAGAGAGTATACTGACAGAGAAAATGAGAAAAATGGCAAGCCAAATGGAAATACAGCTTACATAAGAGAGATCTCTAAAAAGAAAGCAGGATAAGTAGATTGTAAATAATACTCAAAGAGGAATTCTAGAAAATTATCCAGTTTTAAAAAATAATCTGTAGTTTGAGATTGAGACACTAGTCATGTGCCAAGCAAATTAATAATGAAAGCCACACAACAAAAACATAGTTTGGTGACAATGGCAAATTCTAAGCATGAAGAATGCTTCAAACACAGAAAAAGTAAGATGGAGATGACCCAACCCTCCTTTCAAACACCAAACATCAGAGCATGAAGGAACAATACTCCTAGAGGCTGAAGGGAAAGACTATGACCCATGATTGCAACATTCTGCCTAGCTGCTGTTCAAATGTGAAGCCAATAGCTGGACAAGGTCTCGTAAAATAGACCATTATTTTGAAAAATTTTCTCTAAAAAGATTCATAGGTAATTGACAGATGAACCAAACAAGATCAAGGATGGTAAAGTGTGGGAGGAAAGGCTAGTGAAGGGCACTGAAGAGAGTTAAACATACAGAAAATATATAGAAATAATTAAAAGTGTGGCAAATGTGTTTCAAAATATTACGCATTCACAGTTTTTATTGAAAGAGATTTTTAACATTTTTTTAAGATGGATATATCACCTGAAACCAGGCAGAGGGTAGTGTAGAAAAAAAACAGAAGTTTTAAATTCTTTATATTTCAAAGCACTAAAGAGTCTTCCTTCATTCAACGTGAAAAATAAGAAACCTAGACAGATGAGAGATAGATAGATGATAGATAGACAGACAGACAGATAGATAGATAGGTATAGACATAGTGTAGAGGAGGAGGAAATATTTCTCTACCCTTCTAGGTTCTTCAGACTGGTGTAAGAATTAAATTGACACGAGACAGACTAGCAGGAGAAAATCAAACAAAGTTTAATAACATGTATACATGGCAGAAACCCAAGAAAATTGAGTAACTCACCAAAATGGCCCAAACCCTCACCTTAAATACCATCTTCAGCTAAGACAACAGAGGATGTTGGGGGCAGTGGTTTGGGGCTTCAAAGGGGAGGAAGGCAATTCACATGGAGGTGGGAAAGCAAATGTTTGGTGAATAAATGTTTGCCAAGCCTTGCAGAGACAATGGGACGTGGAGAGGACTTTGATCAAATGGACCTTGCTAGGTTCCTCCCTGTCTACCACACCTAGTTCATTTTGTACTAGAGTTATCTATGGTATTAGCTCCTTCCTGGAACAGGCCTTCTATCTTAAATTCTTTTAGGCAGTTATGGAGAAGGTCAAAGTTTCTTCTTGAGTCTTTTGTTCTTAAAAACAATCAAGCCAAAGAGACACATTTTGGGGTGGCAAATTCTGCTCCTCTACAATAGAATTAAGATTATTTTTAAAATTTGGATTAGAAATAGGATACTAATTTCAGAATATATGCATAATATAAAAAACAAATGAGCCTTCATAAGGCAAACAAAAACATACAAGAGGAAGCAAAAATAAACAAAAGGAAGTATTGAAATATAAAATACAGAAAGGGTAAAAATTTAAAATAATGTCTATAACATACAGAATATGTTATTATGTGCCCCGGCTTCTGCATCAGTGGCTTATCTCATTTAGTCCTCAAAATTACCATATGAAATATATACTATTATTTTTTTCATCATTACAGATTGTATAGTAAAGTTTGAGGAAGTGAGCTAACTTGCCCAAGGTCACACAACTAATAAAATGTTGAGACCAGGATTAGAAAACACAGTCTCAGTCAGAGTCTTGACTCTTAACCCCCAAACGATGCTGCCTGGAACTTACACACATTCATATACGCCAACAGAAATATCAACATTCACACCACACACATGCGCACACGCACACACACTATCATACGTGTGTTCATAAACGCCTATGTTCATACAAACACATTTATTCATACATCTATAGAAACATATCCATATAGATACACATGCATACTCAAATAAAATTAAGAAGACATAACATTTGAAAACCATGAAAATTATTTAAATCTCTCCTTAAAACGGCAGAATCCCGAAGATAAAACAGAAGAGCAACATTTAATTCTTGACTTCTCATCACCAAACCTAAAACCCACATATCCCTTAATCACTCTTTCTCCCTCCAGCTACAGTGGAAAGTTGTAAGAAGTGTCGCAATTTCTGTCTGAGGGCGATGCTCATACGTGCTGAGACCCCTTTCTTCTTTCACAGTGACTTGTTTTGTAGATTATACCTTATTTCCCTCTACTTAATCCTTTTCCTCAGGAGTTATACATCCTCAAGTGTTTCCCGCTTTAAGAACAAACCTCCCTGATTCAACCCCGCTTCCCCTTTCAGCTATCTCATTACCACTCCCCTCTCTTCACCTCCAAACTCTGCCCTCAAATATTTCTTCATCTCCCGTTGACTATTCAATTCCGCACTCCCTACTCCAAACTTCTCTGGCTAAGACCCCTCTATTGCTCAACTCTTAAAAACCTACCTACGTCCTTTGGTCAGCCTAAAAATTTCACTCATTATTTTTAACAATAAGGTCATTTGAAATTTCAAAAATGAATGGAATAGGACTGGAAAGAAACAAAAGCAAAAGAATAATGTGCTGTTTGTTTTAACTATAAATTCGCCACTCCTTCCCTGAGCATTGTCTTATGCCTGGGAACCCCCAACCCACCACACCACCTCCCCTCCTCTCTCTCTCTTGAGAATCACTGCCTTAAATCTTTAAATACTGTCACTCCCTGGGATTTGGTCTTAGAGCCTCTACTCTACACAGTCTCCTTGGGCAGCTTATCCATCCACATAATGGCTCCAGTTAGCATCCATCACACATGCTTATGACTGTCAGATCTTGATCTCCTGCTTAGATCTCTTTCCTGAGCTCCAGACACATATATTCAACTACTGACAGAATCTCCATTTAGATGACATTCTTCCTCCTAGATATCTCTACAATGCTTCAATTCTCTCCATTCCCTGAGCCACCACCTAGCTTAGGGCAAAATTACTTCCCTCCTAGATTACTTGAATAGTCTCCTATAGTTTTCCCAGAATCTGATCTAGCATTTCTCCAAGTGATTTTCCACACTGCAACCAGAATGATCCTTTCTAAAGTGCAATTTTCATCATTTCACTCCTTTGAATGAACCCTTGAATCATGGTTTGTTTCTCTTTGTCCTTAGGATAAAGCCCAACCTTCCTCACACAGTGGAAAGCGTCAGTCTAATGTTTACTGTTCTATTCCCCACTTGCTGCACTTTCTTTCCCTTGTCCCCATTCTAGAAACCTTTTCCTAGTCTTTCCATTCTAATTCAGAGACACATTGCATGTTTTCACAGCACAGAGCATTTCCCCACTACCATGTTTATTAATTGTATTATAATTACCTGTTTACTTGTTTATATCACCCACTAGACTGAAAGCCCTGTGAAGGCAAGCACTGGGCCTGTTTTATACACCATTATATCCTTAGTGCAGACACAAAATTGACACAAGAACAAATATTATTTGATGGAATTAATGAATAAGTGGATGAAAGGAAATAACAGAAAATGGCATGCAAAAAGTTAGAATTAAAATAATGGGCAAATCTACACAAGCAAACAGAATTTTAAAACATCAGAAGCGACAGCATTAATAATAGACAACATGTGGTTTAAGATGCATCAAATATACAATGTGGTATTTTATAAATCAAAGGCATAATATAAATGAAGGCAATAGGAAAGAATATTATGCTCTCGTTAAATGGCAACAGAATGCATTAAATAATATCCATAGTAATTCAAGGCTGACAGATACACCATACCATTGGCATATTTAATATACATTATTTTGTTCATATTAAATAAAAGTTAATAAAGTGTTTTAATAATACACTTGGTAGGATTGAGTTTATATATATTTTTACCTTAAAAACACACAATAAAAATTTTTTATAACTATGGAAACATTTTTAAAAATAGATCCTATGAGGGATTACAAAAAATACCTGAACGAGTCATCATAACTTTATCAGCGGTTATTTTCAATCTTATGAGCCACTTTAATGACTTTATGTATATTCCAAAATTTTTATGGTTATTGCATGTTATTTCTATAAATATGGAAATTAAGCTTAAGTTTTTAAAAATTGGACAAAAAAGCAAAAACAAAGAGTTTAGACTGGTTCAGGCAAATGATGACTATATAGACTATATTGTTTGGTGATTAGGAGATCATTTGTGACTTTTGAGAGAATATTGAAAAGATGGCAGATCACATAACACTATGGAATAGTGAGAGAAAAGGAACCAGCAAGTCAAATCTCTTCATGCAAAAAATTCAGTAATTAAAGAAAGAAGAGGAAAGAAGCTTGAAAGTAATCAAGGTTGAGGTAAAAATTTTATTTAGGATGAAGAGACATGAATTTGTTATTATAGCCAAAGAGAAAGAGTTCAATTAGAAGGATAGCTGTGGATAAAGAGAGGAAAAGTTGCTCAAAGTCTAAGAGGAAGTGGTCAAAGATAAACTATGATTATGGTGGTGGATGGTAGCATGAACAAGGGATGGATGCTACTACAATACAAAAGGAAGAGTGAGATTATCCATACATGGAGATCATATCAAAGTGAAAGAGAAGGAAATCATTGAGAGCAGTGAAATCTGATCAATCAGATCATGCCAATCTTCTGAGTCAGGTGGGAGACAAGGTCAAAGGATAAAAATAAGAGTTGAGGAAAGGCAGAGGAAACAAAAGTGGAGTGAGAAAGTAAGGAGAGTAAGGGAATTCCGTGACTGAAATGTGATACGGAAAAAGTAAGACACATTACCTTTCACTTTCTCTTCCTCTACATTCACAGCTCTCTAGAATTAATGACATCATCTGAGCCTACTTATTCCTCAAAGTAATCCAACTACTCTACTCACCACACTCCTGAGCTTTCTACATCCATCTACAGCCTTCCTAGGTTGCCGCGTTTCATCTTACTTGACTTTTTAGGAGCATGTGACATTGGTAATTACCTCCTCCCTCTTTCTTCAAACACATGAGTACTTTTTCCTCCATGACAACTCTATCTCTTGATACTGCTCCTACCTTGACATCCAGGTAGGTAGAGAGGCAAGTCAGTCTAGAATTATGATGCTGAGAAGAGAGTTAAAGTATATAAAGATTAAGACGCATACATGATCATAACCAGAGAGGGGATTTCGATATTTGACTTCTTGGAGTACAGAGATTACTCAGGTACGTAGGCGGCTAGGATGAAAAAAAGAAATGGCAGTCCTTGGATAGAGAGAATATGTCCTTAGAGATTTTTTTAAAAGTGTCATCAAGATGCTTTGCTAGTTGGGTACAGGCTAAGCTGCTCTTACAACAGATCCCAAAATACACTCACTGAAATAAGCGTATGGTTCCCCAATGTTATAATCCAAAGGTAGGCAGGTATTTGCGGCAGCTTAGCTCCACAAAGTAAGCCAGAAATTCAGGTTCTTTCTATTGTCTTCCTCCACCACCCCCTAGGGTGCTTTCCTCATCCACATGGTCCAAACTGTCTTCCATCACCATGTTCTTGAACCAGCCTGCAAGAAGAAGCAAAGGGGAGCTTAAGGCAAGCAGCTGATCTGGAAGTGGTGCAGTTCTTATGCTCATGGCTCACTGGCCAGAGGTTAGTCACATGGCACATTTGAGGAAGGTGAAAGAAAGGAATAGCTGCAAAAAAAGTTTAGACATATATCTCTGGCTGGTTGACAGTGTTCTGATAAATCTAATGGGGTTCCTTATTAAAGAGAAGAAATGAAGACTGCATATTAGGAGGCTGCATAATTTGGAGGTAATTAGCAGTCTCAGGTACAAAGTCAAAATACAGGATAGAAAAAAGAAATGTGAAACAAATGTTGAAACCAATGAGGAAAGAGGAATTAAAACCGTCTCTGGGTGTAGGTAGGTGACTTCAAAACAGCAAAAGAAGTGGTATAAGTAGAGTGCGTGAATTTTATTAAAGAAAAGATCCTAGGTTCTCCCTTGAGAATATTAACTCTTTTTTCTGATATTGTGAGTTTTAGTGACTTTGAGAAGAGGGAAACTCAGGAGATACAGTATCTGTGGAGAGTAATGACATATATTTACACATTCATGGAAGAATGTGTACCCAAAGTTTTGATAGGAAGGAGTTAGCACAGAGAAAATTAGAAGTAAACAGAAATAACTAAGTACAAAGGATTACGAGTTCTGGAGATAAAAACTAGGGAAAATGAGAAGGAAAAGATGTCCAGTTGCAGCACTCATGTTAATATCCAGGACAGGAGAAACAGGGTGGAGTCAGAGTACACTGACAAAAAGGTAACGGAAATGATATCTTCTCTCTTATATATGATTCCTTATCTTTCTTTTTATCTTCATTTTAACCATTTTTTGTAAAATATGTTATTATAAGCATCTGAGTAGAAATTATAAATATATTCTAATTACTTAAGATATAAAAATAACAAATTGGGAAAAATTTTAATTAGGGGTGAATTTGTAAAACTAACCAGTTTTATCTGGGCTATTGGTATTAAAAAAATGTACCTTAGAAACCCTCATTTCCCAATTGCTATCTCAGTTTCATGGTTACACCACAGCTCCTGTGTTGGGGGGCCCATGTGAAGGGCAGCGTGACAGCTGATTACATACACTGCCTGTGTCCAAGTAATTTTCCCTAGTCAGTTCATAGCTTCTGGTGTTGGATTTTATTCTCTTGGAAAGAGTGACGACTGAAGGATTTGAAGCAGTAGGTGACATGATTTGGTTTGCATTTTAAAGAGTTCACTGTGGTGGCAGAGTAGAAAATTGATGAAAATGGGATCAAACTAAAAACAGGGAAAACACTTTAGAAATTAACAATATCAAACCAAATGAGAGAAGATACAAAAGGAATTACTCTGTCTTATGGGCTGGTAGGACATCATAACGAACACTGCTTATTAATATACTATAAATGTACAGAAATACAACTTAACTAAATGATAGACAATAAAACATATACTTTGTTTTATAATGGGCTTGGAAGAACCCACAATCATTGACTATTATGGCCAATGTCACTGAAACTTTTTCTAGATGGTAATATTTTTGTAAGTTCACAGATTTTTTTTGAAATGTCTGCAAGGTTGGTTAACTTTTACTACAACATGGAGGAATCATGACCATAGTAATATGCTCATGAGAATGTATTTTGTTAGTCTTATTTCTGTTAGAGCCAACCCTGGCAGTCTACTGGTTAAGATTTGGCGCCCTTACTACCGTGGCCCAGGTTTGTTTCCCAGTCCGTGATCCACACCACCCATCTGGAGGTTGTCATACGGTGGTGGCTGCGTGTTGCTGTGATGCCAAAAGCTATGCCACTGGTATTTCACATACCAGCAGGGTCACCCACGGTGGACAGGTTTCAGTGGAGCTTCCAGATTAAGACAGACTAGGAAGAAGGACCTGGCCACCCACTTCTGAAAAACTGGCCATGAAAATCCTCTGAATAGCACTGGAGCGTTGTCTGATATAATGTTGGAAGGTGAAAGGATGGCACAAAAAGACCGGGCAAGGATCCACTCTGCTGTACACAAGGTTGCTAGGAGTCAGAATCCACTCGACAGTACTAACAAATTTCTGTTAGAGGAGCTTCGGTGCTATACTTTTAGGAATGTAGTACTTTGGTATGTTCCATCAAATTTTGCATCAGAACACTTGAAAAGTCTTATTTCTGCTATTCAGTGACCTCTTGGCTATATACTTAATAGATTTCCAATCCACTGAGAAGCAAACCCTCACAGACACTTTTCAGATTTTCAAAGCTATGATTAAATGTGCCTTTACATCCAAAATCAATCTTTTTTAAGGCATGCAAGGGATTTGCTCTGCAGAGTAGAGACTAACGTGCTAGACACTCTCCTAGACCTTTAAAATATCTGGCTTTGCCCCTTGTGGGAAGTCATTGTTCCAGGGGCAGATTTTTAAAGGCCCCTAAGCCTCAATTAAGATCCTGTTGGCTTAAGCACATGCTCTCATTTATTATAGGATATTATTTAATTACACAAAAGTGACATGCTAGAAATGTAACAATCAGCAATTAGTAGATGTGCCTTTTTGATACTTTGGTTGGTTAGCTAAACAGCACATAGTCTTTACTTTTCAGAAACTTCCAAGTAATATATAGATTTTTTCAGGTAGTTGTACCATTACCACAAAGTAAATAATATCTTGCTCTCTGGAAGTATCATATCAATAAAACAAAATATTACAGGTGGATTTAGATAGCATTTATTTATTGAATTCCTCATGTGTAAGATACATAGGTAATTGATTTTATTTAGTTTTTTTATAATTTTAATGGTTTTCTGTACTTGTTAACTTTGCCTCTCATAAGAGATACATAAGCTCCCTGGGACAGGGATCCCATCTTATATTTTCCTTAATTTCCCCACCACATTTAGCACAGCACTAGATTTGTTAGTAGGTAATCCTCAATAAATACTAACAATGAGCCTTTGATACTAGAACAAGTCCAATTACAATTTATTTTTACTTTGTGAGGTGCAAATAATAGCTCCGGTCAGTTCAACAAACAGAACAGTAGATTGAGATTAACAGGCTCTATTATCATTGATCTGACATTATTAAATCGTTCACAGATTTTTGTTATGGCCGAACTACACTATTGAAGAAGTCAATAAAACCTTTTCACAATGTCCCAGATGTCATATTGACCTCTTACAGGCTTTGTGACGTCATTGTCTATTACATTTTCTTTGGTTGTATCATTTTGTTATTTCCTAAACGTTCATTTGTACCACTACTTGTTTATCAAACATCAGGTCTCTGAGTGGTTTCCCACCATGTCTTCACAATGTTCCAATGTTTAATTGTTATGTTAATTTGCTAACAAACCAGAAAAGTAGACATGAGCTAACGAAAGAGGTCTGCACACGATCACAGATTACTTGACAGAGGCTGGCACAACACACGCCAGAGGAAGACATATGATATATCAGCTTGCAAGAAGTATGTCCTGAAAACTGACAGATACTCAACAGGGTCATAGAGTAAAAATTCAGAGGAAAAGTGATAGTGATCCACATTCCCAACAGAATGATCTAGAGTAACTCGAACTCAACCAAAACCAAACACCACATCTTCTATCTCACATCTGCTATATTCCCCAGATTGGTGAACATACATCTTCTTGTGCACTCCAGCAGCGTGACTTCTTACACCTTCTCACAGTCCACATTTAGTCAACGGGTAATATTGATTCTCTATTCTTGATATCTTTCAAATCTCCCTACTTCTTTCCACCTCCAGGGCCACCAGGACATGTTGCCACTACCATTATCCTTTTCCTAGTGTACTAAAATGCCTCTTGACTCATTTCTCTGCCTCCAGGCTTGCTATATAACTCCCTTCACTGCATTGCCTCCACTATTTACTTTAGAAATTCAACTATAATCAAGTTCCTCTTGGGTTAAATATTCCCCAGATTCCTCATAGCCTCCAAGATAAAATTCAAATTTCCTAGAAGGGCAATCACACCCCTTTACAATCTAGCTCATGATCCTTCCCAATCTCATCTCTCATCCCTGCTTGATTTACATTGTCTGTTCCATGATCTTCCACTCAGCACTTTGTGTACCAGACCACGTTGTTGTGCCTGGCTGCCTGGACCATACTCCCACTTCCTCTCCTCACCTAGGCAACTTCTACCTAAAAAACTTCCACTCAGTTTTTATATTTCACCTCCTCCAGGTTTCGTACCATCTAAAGAAGACTTTGTTACCATGTCTTCTATTTCCTTTGGCTAAAATAAAGTTTGGAAGCCTAAATTCCAAAGAAGAATAAGGTTTGTTTTTTTTTTGTTTTTTAAAATGACAAATAAAATGGGCAGTGAAATTTGTTAGGAACAAGAAGAAACAAAAATACAAATTCTGCTACTTGGAAGTGTCAAGGAGAGGAAAAATTGTGAAACAGAGATAGTGGCAATGTCACGTGTCAACTGACACATCAATCAAGCATAATAATTTTCAAACTGGAAACAGTGGAATAAGAGATAATAAAATGTCAAAACAGATGTATTAGTTTCCTATTGCTGCTGTAAGTAATTACTGCAAACTTAGTAGCTTAAAGCAATACAAATGTATTATCTTACAGTTCTGTGGGTTAGAAGTCCCAAAATGGGTCTCACTGGGCTAAATCAAGGTGTCAGCAGGACTATGTTCCTTTCTGGCCGCTCTAGGGAAGATTCAATTTTCTTGCCTCTTCCACCCTCTTGAGTCTGCCTGCATTCCTTGGCTCATGTCCTCCTCCCATCTTCAAAGCCAGTAATGGCCAGTCAAGTCCTGCTTACATAGAACCACTCTGACATTGACTCTTCTCTCTCTCTCTTCCACATTTAGAAGACCCTTGTTATTACACTTGGCCCATTGAATAATCAAGGATAATGTCCCTATTTTAATGTCAATTGATTAGCAACCTTAATTCCACATATGAGCTTAATCTCCCTTTGTCATATAATCTAACACATTCATAGGTTCCTGGAATTAGGATGTAGACATGGGGGGGGCATTATTCTAGCTACCACAACAGATAATATCATAAAAGTATACATCTTTCTTCAAAGGAATACAGATTTGTATATAGCGAGGTCTTGTGATTAATTTGGGAGATTCTGTAGCCAGAAACACCTGGCTCTCCCACTTCCAGGAAAGTTACCAAAACTTCCTATATAAGAGCTCTCTACTCTTGAAACCTCGGGAAAATTAGTTTTTATCTAGTAGTATTGTTGGGATATACAATCTTTTAAAGCTTATAGCCTCTTCTCACAATTACCATAATATAAAATGTAAAAATAATGGAGTTATTTTGAGAATTAAATGACTCAAAATATACAAAGTGTAAAACACTTACGGTCAAGCTCAATAAATGATAATTATGACTATTTTATGTCTTAGTGAATGGTAGCAGTTATTATTACAAAGCTGGAAGAAAGCTGTTCCTTTCAGCCTACCAAGAGTTTGAGTTAGATGCCTTGGGAAGACATCAGAATCTTTCTAGGCAAAGAACTACCTTTAATTGATAAACATCTAGATAGAGGCTTGTACTATGAAAGCTAAGGCCTTATGGATGTGATCTAGAAGGATAGTAGAGTGCTCTGCATAATAAAGAAACACATCTGGGAACAGGAGATTTTGTGGAGATAGACAAAGCCATGGGAGGAGAGACCCAGCATGATGACAAGAGAAGAGGCCAGATAAGAACATTCGTCAATTATATATTCTCCAACACAGAGAAAGCTAAGAAAATCTTAAGAACCCTGATTATGACAACGAATATAAATTGTTCTTTGTTGAGTACTGTGCCACAAACCCCTCTATTACCTCCTAAAATTTTAGTATAAGGTGGTTCCCATCAGCAGTCTTCTTTCAGTGGTGCCATGGAGGGTGACATGATGCAAAAAGGGGCCAGTGATCAGCTCAGGGCAAAACAGCCTGAGCATGCAGTGTGCATGGTTAGATCAGGCTACACGGAGAAGCAAGGGCCATATGGCGAATGACTCATCAAGGATATGAGGCAAATCTATAAATCTTTCTTTCCAAATATACTAGAGGAAGGGGAATCTTTTTTTTCCCTCTTTTTGAAGAGAGAGAAAGCAGAAGGAATTGTTCATTTCTGATCTCATATATTTCCTGTTACAGAAATTAGAGCTATCCAGATAGCAGGTATTATTTTTATGAATTATTCATGTTATGATGATGATGATGGTTTTTGCCATTATTATTTCCAGATGATCTACATTGTTTGAGCATTAAGAAATATTTGACAATTATTCTCAGAAGCACCATAAGGAATATTTAAGAAATCTTGGAGCACAAAGAGGTACAAGAATAATAAAAATGTAATACGGTATTTTTCTAAAATGAGAGTATTTCTGTTTCCACTATATAAAGACAGGTTAAAAATGCAAATCTTCACAAAAATCTAATACTTGTTACTTAATTGATGAATCATACTTTGAATATATTTACTAGGTCATGGAGAACCTGAATGGATTCACTCTACAAAGATGTCATGTGCAATATTTTTTCTATTATGAAAAGATTTCTAAGCTTTTCTTAAGGTAACTGAGAAGTTTTCTGAAAAGACAACTTTTGCCACAAAGGTAAGACACAGTTGAAAACTTTCTTCCAAAGGATAAACTTTTTCCCAATGATAATGTTTTGGGGGATATTCATTAATCTCTTCAGATTACTAACTTGTAAACATAGCAATATAAAAGTTCTATAGGAGTCTAAAAGATTTAACATATAGTCTAAAAATATCTAATGTAAATAAGATGCAATATTTTCCAATCTGCTTGAATATATCTTATTTTCTATGTTAAAAACGGTCTAGACTCCTTCAGTTTGATGATCTACTATAAATGTAGAACATAGCTGATAATTCTTTAAATAATATTGTATAGCTGCCAAGTATTTAAGAAAGTAGTGAACACATCCCCAATTAAATCAAAACCAATGCTTTTTGAAAGGAACATGTATAAACATATGTGCAAGAGACACTCTAAGATAGCCCCAATCATCCCTGTCTCCTGGAACACAGGACCTTGTGCTATCCCCTCTGCTTGAGTGTCAAGGGACTGTGACTCGCTTCTAACCAATAGAATACAGCAAAGGTGATGGGATGTCATTTTTATGATTATCTTACATGAGATTATGACATTTGTCCAGCTAAGAGTCTCTCTCCCTTACTGACTTTGATGAAGCAAGTAGCCATATTGGGAAAGCTACATGGCAAAGAACTGACAGTGGCCCCTGACCAACAACCAGCAAGAAACTGAAGCTTTCAGTCTAACGATCCACAAAAAGTGAATGTTTCCAATGGCTACCTGAGTTTGAAAGCAGATTTATCCCAAATCAAGCTTTTAGATGAGAACCAAGTCCTGCATGACACTTTGATTATAGCCTTGAAGAGGATCCAGTTAAGCTATGCCTGGACCTCTAACCTACAGAAAATGTGAGATAATAAATGTAAATATTTTTTAATTAAATGTTCAGTTTTGAGATGATTGTGGATTCCCATGCAGTTGTATGAAATACTGCAAAGAGATACTCTGTACCTTTTGCCCAGTTTTCCCTAATGGAAACATTTTTGCAAACCTATAGTATAATATCTCAACCAGAATATCGACACTGACACAGTCAAGACACAAAAAATTTCCATCACTATAAGGATCCTCTTGTTGCCCTCTACACTATAGCTATATAATAAGTCTTAAAATCTAGTAGGCTGATTCCTTCTCTTTATTCATCTTTTACGAAATTGATTCGCCTATTTTAGTTTCTTTGCCTTTAATATAAACTTTAGAATAATCTTGTCTATTCCTACAAAATATCTTGATGGGATTTTGATAAGTATTGCATTAAATCTGTATATCAGTTTGGAGAGAATTGATATCTTTACTTTGTGGATCTTCCAATCCACGAAGACGATAAATATGTTTCTCCATTAATTTAGTCTTAGATTTAGATTCTATGATTTTTTTTATTAGCCTTGTGTCATTTTCATCATACAAGTCCTGTATACGTTTTATATTCTTTTTCTTGTTGTTTCAGTAATTCTGTCCATGTGTTAATTGCTAGTATTTAGAAATAAAATTTATTTTTGGACATTTATCTTGTCTCCTGTGATGTTGCCAAAATTTTTGTTTGTTTGTTTAAGAGTTCTTGGAATTATCTATATAGACTATTAAGTCATCTATAAATAGAGACAGTTTTATTTCCTTTTTTTTTTCCCAATATGTATGCTATTTATTTCCTTTTCTTATTGCACTGGCTAAAATTTCCAGTACCGTGCTAAATAAGAGTGATGAGAAAAGACATCCTTGTTTTGTTCTTGAAATTAAGAAGGAAGCATTCAGTCTTTCTTTATTAAGCATCATTTTAGCTGTAGGATTTTTGTAGATATTCTTTATCAAGTTGAAGAAGTTCTCCTTTATTGCTAGTTTTCTGAAAGATTTTATCATAAGTGAGTGCTGATTTTGTTATAAATTATTTTTCTGAACTAATTTGTATGATCATGTGGCTTTTGCTTTAGCCTGTTAATATGGTAGATTATATTGATTTATTTTCAAATACTGAAGCAGCCTTGCATCCTGGAATAATGCCTACTTGGTCATGATATATAATTATTTATGACTAAATTCTATCTGCTATTCTTTTCTCAAAGAATAGTACATTTAATTCATGAGGGATATCAATCTGTAGTTTCCTTTTCTTGTACTGTCTTTGTCCAGTTTTGATATCAAAGTAATATAAATTCATAAAATGAATTAGGAGTGATCTCTTTTTTTCTGTTTTCTGGAAGAGGTTGCTTAGAATTGGGGTTAATTCTTTAAAAGTTTGGTATAACGCTCCAGTGAAACCATCTGGGACAAGATACTTCATTTTTTGTAAAATTTTAAACTGTGAACTCAATTTCCTTAATATTTATAGGGTTATTCTAGTTAAATATTTCATAATAAGTTGTGGTAGTTTGTGTTTTTTGAAGAATTTGTCTTTTGTCAAATTTGTATGTGTAGAGTTGTTCATTTCAGAATGTTCAGTTGTTCATCTTAGAATACATAAAGAACTCTTAGAACTCAACAACAAAAATAAAGACAACCCAATTGAAAAATAGGCAAAAGACTTGAATAAACAGTTTTCCAAAGATATACAAAATAGTCAACAAGCAGATGAAAAATGCTCCACATCATTAATCATTAGGGAAATACAAATGAAACCACAATGAGATACCACTTCACACCCACTAGGATAGTAGTAGTAATAATAATAATAACAGACAAAAATAAGTGTTGGTGATGACATGGAACTGTCATACATTGCTAGTGAGAATGTAAAGCGGTGCAGCTGCTGCGAGAAACATTTGGCAGTTCCTCAAAAAATTAAACATAGAATTACCATATGACCCAGCAATTCCACTCCTAGGTATACACCCAAAAGAATTGAAAACAGGTGTTCAAACAAAACTTGTACGTGAATGTTCCTAGCAGCATTATTCACATTAGCCAAAGGTGGAAACAACCCAAATGCTAATCAACAAATGAATGGATAAACATGTGGTGTATCGGTACAAGGGAAGGTAATTCAGCCATAAAAAAGAATGAGGTATTGATACATGCCACAACATGAATGAACCTTGACAACACTACGCTAAGTGAAAGAAGCCAGTCACAAGAGACCACATATTACATTAATTCATTTATATGAAATACCCAGAACAGTCAAGTCTATACAGAGAAAGGAAGTAAAATAGTGGTTTCTTAGTGCTCAAGGGATCCGGAAGTAGGGGATAAGAGCTAAATGATATGGGGTTTCTGTTTGTGGCAATGAAAGTATTCTAGAATTTGTTGTGGTGATGGTTGCACGTATCTGTGAGTAAACTAAAAACCATTGAATTGCACATTTTAAACAGATGAATTGTATAGGAAGTGAATTATAGATCAATAAAGCTGTTCTTAAAAAGTGAATGTGATTACATTATAAACTATCATATTGAGAGATAAACAATGGTATCTTAACAAACAAAGAAACAAAAGGAAACCCAGGAAACTCACAACCATGTCTTTCTCTAGGTCCTGAGTTCCTTAGCCAGTCTACCTTCCTCTCTCCACCTTTCAGTCTTTTCTGTTTGCTTTATAGATAATGTTCAGGGATTTTACTTTTATTTAGCAGAGGGACAGGAAAAAATACATCAACTCCATCTTCCTGGAGGTAGAATTCCCCGAGGTGTGTTATTTTAAGCTGATAAATTTGTAGTAAGATTGTTATGCAACAATAAATAATACTTGTAATTGTATATGTGTTCATTAAGCACCAGGAGGTAAATATTTACCACAGAGCACTATTGTGAGCATTAAATTACATAACGTCAATAAATAGGTAATAACATACAAAGCTAACCTATTTCCCAACTTTACATAGTGGCAGAGCACAGACAGATGAGAGTTCAAATACCTGCTCCTCCAACTATTAAAAGTGTCTACTAATCAGTGTTTCTGAACCCTAGTGGCATGTTAGAATCACCTGAGGAGGTTTAAAAAGTTACAAATCCCTCAGGAAAGATTGATTAAGTAAGAATATCTGGGCATGGATCCCTTGAGTCAATATTTTTAAAAACTTGTCATGCAATTCTGATGGTCAGTGAGTTTTTGGAACCACTCCTCTAAGACTTTCTGAAATTGTTTCTTCTTCTGAAAAATGAGGATAATAATGGGATAATAATAAGACAATGATATCTGTCACAACTTGCTGTAGGACAGAAATAACTTAGTCTAAATCAAGTTGCAAGCACAGTACCAGCATTTCCATGTAGCAGGAGTTCAAGTTTTGTAACCAGGTTCGTGATTATCTGCACCACTTCTTGAGTCTGTCACTGATCAAGTCACATGACCTTTGAGCCTCAGTTTCCTTATTTCTAAGCTGGAGGACACCGTACCTAACTCACGAAGTTAATGTAAGGATGAAATTAGATAACACATATAAAAGCACTTTACACATTGTAGGTGCGTTAGTTCCCATACCTTCTTTCTTAAATGTTTCTGCAAAGCACAAATGAAATCATCCTTACCATAATATAAAGTTTCATATGGAGTTTCAAATGTTAGCAAGGAAAAAGACACCTTATATTGGTCCAGCCATCTGGATGCTACTTATAGTTCTTTGACTTCTTCTGGGCCTGGCCACTGGTATAGTATGGTTTTCCAGGAAAGAGGTTGCATAAGTTTGCCTCCTTAAGGAACGAGTAGGCCTATTTTTCAGGCATTAATTACTGGACTTTACTTATTACTTCTTCCACATTATCTATTTTACCTCCCTTTCCCAAGATTTCTGCATATCACCCTTGTCCCAGGAGTTACTTAGTTCAAAGAGCCAAGATGTCATCCCCAAGATGTCTCTTCTGACATTCTAGAATGTTGTACATTTAAAAGAAGTCCTATTGTATCTGTGAAATTGAGACTGTCTCCCCAAAGTTAGCAACTTTGTAAGATTTCTGGGATATGCAATGGAGGAATTCTCAGACAGTCTCTGCATTGTCTATCCTTTATTTTAACCTCATGAAACTTTTTCAGACTCCACCCAAGTGGGTCATATTCTAGAACGTGTGAAACAGACTTCCGAGGATCTGAAAGATATATTGCAAACCCCATAATTGCCCTGTTCCATATATATATATATATATATATGTATGTATATACACACACACATATATATTTCAGAACTCACAAATTCAACATGTTGACTCAGTAAACACAATGGTTACCCATATTCCCACCAATCTGAAGGTTTGGTTGATTGCAGAAATCAATCATTCATTTTCAGAACTTTACAAAATTGTTCTCTTCCTGGTGTAGTTAATTAAACTATAAAATATTATTTGAGCTGTCATTTTATCTTTAGACAATTAGAGCAGTGAAAGCATGATTAGATTCTAGAGCCTAACATTTGGGATTACACAGTACACCAAATCAGAAGTTGAAATAACCCATTAAACCCATTACAAGAACTCCAAAGACAAAACTCCTCAGTCTGCAACAAATAGACTTAATATAAGATGACAAAAAAAATCTAATGCCCCAAAAAAATCTAATGCCCAAAAGAAAACAATTTTCTATTTATGAATACCACTAGAATAACTATGTCATATTGTGAAAGTAAGATAGTAAAATGGCTTGTTTTAATAAGCTATTGCCAACATATTTTAGGAAAAGAATATTTTGCGACAATAAAACTGAGTCATCCATAAGTACAGATTATATTTTCTAAACAGATTCTTTTGGTCAGGGTCTGGGTCTAATTTTTGGCCAATTTTTAAATGTTTTCTTACAAGAGAACTATTTTTAACTGAGTCATGATATTTTTTTCATTCTCAGAAGTAGTTTTGCAAGATCAGAGTTGGAAAGGCTGAAAACAGATGGATCAGATACTGATAACAAAAGCATATAGCAGGAGGACAAAGATGGCTAGCATTTAAAGCAGTGATTTAGGGTTCCTGGATTTCTGTTGACTTCTTTACCTTGAAAAAGTCTAAGTCTTTTCATTTTATTGAATCTAAACAGAAGCAAAATGGACTCTCAACTATTCCAATCTAAACTAAGCTCCTATTTTCCTACTAGAAAGTACTATTAACTTTTCCCTGAGAAAGATAGGTTATATAAGAGCCAAATAAATAAGACTCTATTTAGACGACCCTAAGACTGCATACAATGAACACAAAAATCAATGTGAGCCCCTTTGACAGCTGAAATTAGATGTCTCATATGTTTTGCCGGCTTCATAGAGCATTCTATATTTTCAAGGTACCCTCTCTGCCTTTGTGCTCCCTTATCTTCCTTTGCCTCTCTTGTTAAAAATACAATTTTGCCCTTCTGCTAACATTTCATGGGCTCAAGCACTATCTTTTAAGATCTGGCCACAAAACCTTGCATTGGTGGCACCAACATTGCTAACAGCAAATTAACCTGGAAGAATATGCACCTTGGGGTTATTCAATAACACATTAGCATCAATAATTTTTATTTTGAAGTTTGGTCTTCTTTTCCACTTATGTCACATGGCATCTGGACAAAAATGAACAAAGACTACAGAGAGTTGCCTGGAAGAAACAAATGCCTTGTGATTTTGCAGCATCAGTGGCATTCTCATGTCTAAAGACATAGAACTGAAATGTGAGGCACAGGTTTCAAGTTAGGAGAGGGAGATGAGAAAAGAGTTAGCTAGATGGTTCAAATCAGGTTTCTGAGACGGGGACAATGGAAAACCAGAGGAGTAAAGCAGTACCATTTATTCAACAGATGGACAAGGAAACATGCTACTTAATAAAAGATCTTAAATACTAGATGTGCTTTGCTAAATTTTTTATACCTTACTCTGAGAGCTGATTTTATTTCTAAGGAAAAATTAAGAAAATCATTCATTTCAGGCAATATTTTTTCTATTATTAAAGTGATATGGCTTACAACAGCCTTTGAGGCCCTATCCTGATGACTCATTTAAAATCCAACCCCTCATCCCCAACACAGCATCCTGATTTACCTTAACTTGCTCTACTTTTTCCTTTTTGCACATTCCGACATAATTACATAATCTACCTATTTTTTTGTGTTTATTGTCTATTGGAGATCTCCTTATACTAACATACAAAATCTACAAGGGCAAAAGTCTTTGTTTTATTCATTGGTGTATCCCAAGAGTGTAGAATAATGCCTAGCACAACATATTTAGTGAACGAATGAATGAATGAAAAGTACCATCACATGAATTAATCAGGATCTTTTTTTCCTGCCTTATAGAAATCAGTCCACTGGGAGCTGACTTAGTTTTTAGTGTTGGCTCTTAACATTTTATCTCTGTATTAGCTATTTGCCATAATTTACTCTTCCTGCCTTCATTTTACAAACATAAATTCCATGGTTTGAAAAATACGGCATTTTCTCCCAGTCTCAAACAAACTATGCAATAAAGCCAGAAACAGACTTAGGACCACATAGCACTATTATGTATACTTTCTGGTTGCAACACAGTGTTAAATACTGGAAGGATTTATCCAACCAAAAGTCTCCATTCTTAAACAAATAACAAATAAAAGAAGAAAAAGGAAATAAAAGTAGTAGGCTATATCATTTTGGGTTGGCTTAATGAACCAACAGAATAAAATATTAAGATGCTAAAAAAAAATTTGTATATAAAAATCAACTCCACAGATCTAGAGAGAGCTTGCATCTCATTGCCAAAGTTCTGAACTTCAATATAGAGGAATGGCAGATTTCTGTTTAGAAAATGATTCTCCGTGACATTTCAGTGAGTTGTCAAATCTATAACCTCCATTTTTTGAACTGTTGCTGGAGGACAGATGCCTTTCCTGTGGGGGTTATACCTCTGTGAGCAGTTGAAAAAGGAAGGGTGAGTTTTCTGCACACGGCACCACTATTCACTGAAGAAGGTTATTTTCGTGCTAAATCATCTGCACAAAACCATATGGTTAGAAGAAAATAGACTGCTCGCCAATATAGAGCATCTCCAGAGGGCACTAGACTGGCATTAGATGCCTGCTGATTTGTTTGCTATCTGAATAGACGCATTCCTTTCCTTGAGTCATTGAAGGAAATTGTGATTTAGAATAATAATTCCACTTTGAAAAATAGAATAGAACAGATGTTCTTCAAATAAGAAATACTTTCCAGTATATATATATATTTTCATACTTTATTCTGTTTTCTAGGTATCTAATGCCATTTGCTCACCTTTGCCACAGAAATTATATAAATCCCTCTCAATCCATCATAATATATGTTATAGGCTGAATCATATCCCCTCCCTCAAAATTCATATGTTGAAGACCTAACCCCCGAACATCAGAATGTAATGATATTTGGAGATTTTGCTGTTATCATTAGTGTCATCGAGTGGATTCCAACTCCTAGCCACCTTGTGGACAGCAGAGTGGAACTTGTCCAGTCTTTTTGGCCATCCTCTCACCCTCCGTTGCTATATCAGACAATGTTCTGCTGCTATTCATAGGGTTTTCTCGGCCAGTTTTTTTTTGGGAGTAGGTGGCCAGGCCCTTCTTCCTAGTCTGTCTTAATCTATAAGACTCCACTGAAACCTGTCCATCATGGGTGACCCTGTTGTATTTGAAATACTGGTGGCATAGCTTTCAGCATCACAGCAACATGCAGCCATCACAGTATGACAACAGAGGGGTGGTGTGGTTCCCTGACCAGGAGACAAACCTGGGGCCACAGTGGTGAGAGTGCTGAATCATAACCACTAGAGCACCAGGGCTGGCATGTTTGGAGATAGGTCTTTAAAATGGTCACTAAATTAAAATGAGGTCATTGCAATGGGCCCTAATCCAATATGCCTCATGTCCTTATAAGAAGAGGAAATTTGGACACACACATACAGAGAGAAAATCATATGAAAATACAGGGAGAAGATGGACATCTTCTCCAAAGAGAGAGGTCTTGAACAGATCCTTTCTTCAGAAGAAACCAACTCTGCAGACATCTTGGTCTCGGACTTCTAGCCTCCAGAACTGTGAGAAAATGAAATTTCTGGTGCTTAAGCTACCTAGTTTTTGGTACTTTGTTATGATAGCCCTAGCAAACTAATAAATACATGAAAATCCAAAAACTGTCTCTTCTGGAATTGAGGATAACCAGCAAACTGATGGAGGACAGGCGATTTCTGCTCCTGTAAAGACAGCAATAATCAGAGGTCACTACCTTTGTGGAAAAAAATTTCTATTTAGGGATAAAGATAAACATAATATTAAACATACAAGATTTTTGGAGAAATAATAATGATAAATACAAAACAACTAATGTTTGCAATGTACTTTTGCTAATATTCTTTTGTTTAATCCTATCCATCTTGTGAAGTGGGTTTGTAGATTTCAGTCTGTAGGTTGATGTATCCAATTCACACAGCTGGGATTTGAACCCAAGTCCTTTAACTTTAATTCCTATTCTATCACAATGTCACCTCTGTGTGCTAATTTCATCTGGGCTTAATTTCTTTTGCATTAATTGCCTTTAGTGAAGGAAATTCAAAATTTTTTTTACTGTGGTGAAGACCAAGTTCCTTTTAAGCAACCGAAATACTGGCAATCAGTATGTATATTAGGTGAGTTCTTTTTAATTGCCAATAATTTTAAATTATTAATTATTTTATTCTTACGATGACAATTAATTCCGCTCCTCGAAACATTAAGATCACTCAGCCTTGTGGGTTTGTAATCTGTGTTTTAAAATTGATGGCAAAATGTGTTACTCACTATTTAGAGTACGTAAGACATAATACAGAAATACCTCAATTATCTAAGCAGAATCCAGTTACTCTCAGCATGATTATTGTTGCCTGATTTGTTATGGGGTCATGACTGATTCATTTCAATTTTTGTTATTTTCTATATTGTCGTGTAATGAGAATTGATGTTTAGCATGAGGGAATTGTAAATTTTCTAACATAAATAGCCAGTTATATCAAGTAAGCCTTATTTACTAGTCAAGAAAATGGAGATAAATGTTTCCATTAAATTTTTGATCAAAAACATTGAAATAAATAGCAATGTGTGTTTTTATATGGCATTTATTGCTTTCTACTTTCACTATAGTTTTGTATGTACATGTTTTATCCTCATGATTTGTAAATTCTTGAGATCAAGATTCATCTCATTCATCTTTGCAACTTCATTGTGTCTTCTTTATAGTATGTGTTCAATAAATATTAATTCACAAAGGAATGAATTAAAATCAAAATAGTTTTCTGTGTATCACTCAGATATTAAAAATATGAATTAAATCAGAATAATCTGCTAAGTAATTACAATCATGTGCCACATAACGGCATTTCGGTCAACAACGGACCGCATATATGACAGTGGTCCCATACGATTAGTACCATAGAGCTAGGTATGTAGTGGGCTATACCTTCTAGGTTTGTGTAAGTACACTCTCTGATGTTTGCACAACGACAAAACTGCCTGAAGACAAATTTCTCAGACCATATCCCTGTCATTAAGCAACACTTGACTGTATTTCATAGCAAAGAAACTTTGTGCATCAAGAGTATTTATACCTCAGTCAGATTCTAAAGAAATGAAGTACTAACATATGTAGAATCCTTTTCATTTGTGTTAAACAGATTTTTTATATTAATTTATGAATGGTGTTTATCAAATTTTCACAGCATAAAAAAGTTTTCTTCCTTAAAATCTCTGCATTTGGTGTCTGGCTTAAGAAACCACAGTCTATTTGTCTAGCTTATTTATGCCGTCACCTTGGCCCACAGGACTCCCCTGGGATATCTGGAAAGTAACCTTTCTCTCCCACTGTTTCAATTAGCACTCCATAACACTCATTATCTTTAGTAGAAACTATCTTTGAAACCGTGAACACCCTTCAGCTTGAGGTATATATCTTGAGGGTTCAGAGGTAAAAGGTTCAGGACTTTTATTAAGGAACTCACATGCGGATGAAAATTACAAGTGGAGAAAGACCTTAGCCAAGACATTCAGAGGAAGTGATCACTGGTCCCTCCTGCTGCTTAGGAAAATAACAAAGTCCACATATTAGGGCACAGCTGAGGTTAAAATGCTGAGAACACACATTGCCAGCTCTCCAAATGAGAGAGTCTCTGATTCCTAAGCCATCCCCCACATCAGCTCCAGTTACAAGACCTACTTTCTCACTCTGCTTACCCCTGAGTTGAGAAAAGTACAAACATTTCTTTAACCCCCACTTGTCTACGTGGCTCCAGCCACCAGTCAACAA
Source organism: Ceratotherium simum simum (assembly GCF_057802395.1). NCBI lineage: Eukaryota > Metazoa > Chordata > Mammalia > Perissodactyla > Rhinocerotidae > Ceratotherium > Ceratotherium simum. The sequence goes on from NC_141924.1 coordinate 41,565,096, forward strand.
GGTTTTTGGAGCCTGTTTTTTAAGAAGAGCCTGTGTTGCTGTGCTGTGTATCAGCACAAAAGAATGCGGGGAAATTACTTTTGCCTTCAAAGATCTCCAACTATGAGGAACCTAGGGAAGAAGTTAATTCTTACATCACTTAATTATTTTATTGGACTGTACAAAGACAGACACAGAAATTAATATGAATAAGTGCTGCCAACGTCATTTTCTTCTTCTGATTTGAGTATACTGTAATGAGAAAGACACATGGGATAAAATAAGGATACTCAGCTTACACAAATTGGCCTTATTTTTAGGCAAGTACCCCACACGAATTTGAAAACACATGCCATTTACTCAAAGGTGACCTTATTAGGAAAATTAGCAACTACATGCTGTAAGGCATGAAATGTATGATAAAATGATTCTAAAAATATCCCAGTATAGGCCTCACATTTTCAGGCAGAGGCTACTTGATTAATGCAGGTGAAATCAAGGTTTATCAAAATCCCATCTTTTAAGCAAATCATTGTTTTAATATAAAGATTTGCAGGAATTCTTATCAAAATGTTTTATTTCCCATTACAAGCTTACTGGGGATTTTAGTGTTTGTTTGTTTTTTCTGTTCCCTGCAATCTCATCTGGTGCTGGAAGCACAGTGCTTTGATAAAGACAATGTGCAGCTCACTGAGGGGGAAGCCGATTTCTAGAATGTTTTGTGATAACTTTAATCTCGCCTAATATCTTTTCCCTTGCAATGTTTTATATGATTGATAAACAAGTTTCTCAACGTTCCTGAGATTGATTGGTTTCATCACAGGACAGAAATTTATTCTACCTACGTTCACTGAGCGCTATCCTCAACACAATTTTTGCTGTCATTTCCCCTCTCTCTCTGTCTCTTTCTTTTCATGACACATTTTAGGTAAAAGGGGAAAAACCTAGACTAAAGGTAATTAAGTACTATGACAGGAAATTCTTTGCCAAATACTGACCTCTGGATAGTAGGGATGTAGTTAATTTGAGTTTCTGGCTACAGAAAAGTGACAACCTTTTATACAAGTGAAAGGTCAACATCTAAGTTGTTTCATCTATAGAGTATCAAATAATCAATACATGCTATTAAAACTGATTATTAACGGGTCACACTTTTACAGACCTCTATTTTAGTGAAATAAAACTCCTAAACTTTTGTCCTTTCTATGTGGAATTATGCGAGGTTAAAACAGCAATGGCTTTCCACTGGCAAGATATTTCTTCTTAACATTCTACAATAGTGTTCCCTGGAACATCTTCTCCTGAAATATTCAGCTACTGCAAACAAAGAGAGTTGGGACTCAGAGCAGATCAGGGAGCGTAGTTTGTGAGGAAGGGAGTGGGTGGTAATTTGATTAGGAAGTTAGGACAGTTAGTTCTGAAACAAAAGTTATTTCACAAAAGAATCACTTTAATGGACCAAAAGCAAAAAGAGGAAAACAATCACAAGTTCTGTAGTTAATATTAATGGTAGTTTTATTACTTTGAAGGCAAGGTTACCTAACTTTATAAAACGTACTCTGACGTCTTTTATTTTAAAAACCCCACAAATCTGAATTATTTTCGGACACTTTATGCATGCATAGGCTCAGACACTGACTTAGGTGGTACATGAAGTCCATTGTATTTTGTTCTGAAGGAAAGGGAAATATTTTATTTATTGAATTTGAATTTCTGTATCTTCCATGCCAGAGAGCATACTGTAAGTTCTCAGTATAGGATAGTATAGATGTACACATGACTACAAAATTAGAGATTTATTTCTCTCAGCAGCTAGAGAGTTGACTGGAATCATTCAGTACTTCAACAAATATATATTCTGCTTTTTCTGGGTTTTAGGCACGCACAAAGTTGAGAAAAATGTGGTCCTTGACCCAAAGCATACACACGAATCCTTTTTGTTAAATAAAATATATGCAAAACCTTAGAGGTTACAAAGTGCTATGGAACTGAGAGGAGTAAAAAAAAAGAAAAAATAGTTCTTCATGGAGAAATTAGCAAAGGTTTCATTGAGATACTAGCCCTTGACTTGGGCCTTAACATTTGGGCAAAATTTAGATGAGACGAATTGGCAGGAAGAACTTTGGACAGAGTGGTGATATTAACAAGAACCCAGAGGAGTGAGAAGGTGGATGTGGTCCTTGAGAGTGAATAATCCAGTCTGACCAGAGAGCAAAGTGTAGGAAAAGGAAGACAGAAAATGCAGCTTGATAAAAATTAATGCACGTTCTTGAATACCAAGCTAAGGAATTTGGACTTTATTCCTCAAGCAATGAATGAAAATGAGAACTACTCCATATTGCATGCATTGTACACCTTCCAGAACCAGTACTTTACTTATGCTCTATCATTTAATTTCCCCAGCAGCCCCATAAGGTAAGCAATTTACATACAAGAGTCTGCAAATGGGATTTAAGCAGGTCTTATTCCAAAGCTCTTTCCTCCACATGACCTCCTTGTGGTCATGAACAACTTGGAGAACCTCATCAAAGCTACGCACTTCTTTGCAGAATAATACATAGCACACATATACACAAAAATTTTCTTACACTTTGGGGGTATTCACTAATTCTCATTTTCATTCCCTGTTAGAAACGCTTGCACTATCCAAAGATATCACTCAGTGAAGGAATGAATTTCCTTCTAATTCCATGATCAAGTAATATTTCAATATGAGAATATATCAGAGAATGTTAACGAAGTAAGTTATTGAGTAAGGTCATTATTTTTTCTTTTTCTGTAGATATGAAGTGCCTATTAAATTAAATGATTTGCTAAAACAATGTAATAATTTCATCCCAAATTTGGAAACATTTCTCTTATAAAGTGAAAACAGATCAGTCTAAATCCACACTACTCCACAATCATTTAAGTCCCTTTAATTTTTTTAATTTTATTTATTTTTTCCCCCAAAGCCCCAGTAGATAGTTGTATTCATAGCTGCACATCCTTCTAGTTGCTGTATGTGGGATGCGGCCTCAGCATGGCCGGAGAAGTGGTGCGTCGGTGCGCGGCCGGGATCCGAACCCGGGCCGCCAGCAGAGGAGCACGTGCACTTCACCGCTAAGCCACAGCGCCGGCCCTTAAGTCCCTTTAAACTTTAATTTCACTTTAGTTTTGCTAGTTTTTGTTCTATTTGTCTTAATATTTTATCTAATGCTCTCTCATTTTAAAAAACCCAAATATCATATTAACTTTACCCATATCTTCCAATTCAAGTATCAACATTTTCATCAATTAAGAATAGAGGACAAGGCCTTAGGGACAAAATATGCAAATCTGAGTCCCAAATCCACACTTAATAACCATGTGAACCTGAACACACTGTACCTTCATGAAGCCCACAAAACTCTCTCAGATTCTTCTCTCTAAAATGGGGATAATAATAATTACACGCTTACTTAAAAGGTTATTATATCCACAAAATTCCTAAATGATAGAAACAGCATATATATATCTCCTTTACTATTTGATTCATCGACCATTCTTAAGAACCTAGTTGGTATAAGAGAAATAAAGAAATAATTTTAAAAAGGAAAGAGTTAAAATTAAAAACAAGCTCAAAGTATAGGGAAAGAGAAAGACACAAATAATAAACAGTCTAAGTTATATAATGAAGGCATATATAAAATGCTAGGAGAACACAGACGAAGAAACAACGAACGATGCCTAGAGTGGTGCAATGAAGAGACAGTACTCTAGTGGAGCCTTCCAGGAGGGGTTCCTCGGTTGACCTAACTTATTATTGAGGTGATTCTCAATGTAAAACAGCAGCTTCCCATTCTGATGTAACATATTGGCCCATCAAACAGTGTTTATGCCTCACAATAAAAATATTATCTAAGCAAGAGAGAAATACTATCTCTATTGGTTTAAACGCTGCTTACTGATCCATATACATGGTTGTAAAAGTACAATATCTTTATGGAAATATTGTAAAGTACAATATGTAGAAACATTTTGCACTTGTTTGAAATTCATGTATGAGAAAAAGATGGATCGTGTAAATGATGTTTATAAAACAACAAAACGAAAGTGAATTCAATTGTCTTCAAGAGTTTGAAATTCCATTATTCATAATATGAGGGTATAGGCAATGGTTCTTGACAATCATCAAACTATATTAATCAATTTCCTTTCCTTGGTTATAAATACAATTTTTCAAAGATTTTATTTTTTATTATCTTTGGGAAAAGATCTTTTTTCTTTTGTTTATCATGAAGTGATTGCATTATTTTAGTACATTCATCAAAAAATTTTGTATAGTCTTTATAAAAGTAAAGCCTCTATTACATTTGGACATTTTTGTGGAGTAGGAAGCATTTGAGTCTGCATAAACTAATATCTTTCCTACCAATATTTTCCTGAATCAATCAAAATATTTCTGTTATTTTCTGCAGACGGTTGTGGAGTTGATCATTGTAAAATTCTGTATTCATTTCCCTGGTGCATGCTGTCATGGACACAACCACCCAGGCTGAGCACTGCCAATTCCAGGAGGGCATTTGTTGGCCTATGACATGAATGCTGTTTACTGGAATGACACAGAGCTAATGCTCTGGCACAGGCATAATTTGGGGGACCAAATATATTATGTATCATCAGTTAGTTTGAAAATTCTTATTACCCATAGTAATCAACTTTAAACCATGCAAATGCCATTATTTTAAAATTTGTATTCCAACCAAGGACATGTGTCTCACCTTCAGATGACATTCCTGGTCCTCATCTCTTCTTTTCCTACTCTGCCAGGAATCAGGATAGTCTAGCTAACATTTATGGAATCTTTAATCTGTACCAGTCTCTGTGTTAAGCATTCTGTAACCTTTTACTTTTATTTTCTTCCATTTTACAAATGAAAAATCCAAGGTTATTAAGAGATTTGTCAAAAGTCATATACCTGGTTAAAGGATAGAACTGGAATTTGAAAGAAGGATATACTATATACCCATTTTTCACCCAGGAAATGAATCCTGGGATGCTTAATGGAGAGTGATGCATATATATAAGAGAGCCAATCCAGGCTCTACATATTTCTATGGGAGCCCAAGCTGTCCAGGATTAATAAATAAATCAGCAGAAATAAGACCTTCAATCCCATGCTCAGTAACAATTGTTTATCCAGCAGAGAAAGCCAATGCACCTTTACTAGTTAGAACCAAGGATTAGATAGTAAAGTTCTCCTACTCCTGGGTGATGGGCTTAAACAGTTAGTGTAAGGTCAAGGGGCCAGCCAGTTCTGAGGAGCATCAAATCTCTTCCACCTTAAACTATTATTCTTTACTCAATTGAGAAGTGACATCATCACTATGACAATCAATTGACAAGTGCTCTACCTACCAGCTACCTGAATCCAACTAGATGGTTCTTCTCAATGTGCAATTTCCATCAATGTCACAGGAAGTAGGATTTTGTGTCCCAGAGTTTTCAAACAACATGGAGTTTTCCACATTGCATAAAATCTTTCTAGCCTGGGGCTTTTTTGTTAGGCGGATCTGGCCATGACCTACGAAAAGTGTCTTCTGGCTTGAACCTAGGATTACAAGTACAAGAAGTACTAAAATGTTACTTGTTACTTGTTTAATGAAAGAAAGAATGACCTAGTGAGGTCAAATTCAACATATGTTGATGATCACCTATTACAGCATGCCTTAAGGCCAACGATTACATCTTATTTACTCTTGTGTCTCCCAAACCTAAAAAAGTGACATCACATTGTGAGTACTCAATAAATACTCGTGGAAGGATTCTTTGGCCCATATTCATACACCACCACCTGTTTAGACTTCACAGTAAAGCTTTGAGAAATGTTATTATTATCTCCATATTTTAAATGAGGCAGTTACCTTTTACCCAAGAAAATCCAACTAGTAAGTGACTGAGTTGAAATTCAAAACCAAAATTTCTGACCCTAAATCTAGTTTTGAAAGTGACATCAGTGAATTCAATGATTCAAAAATTCGTAACCAATGACAAGGGATTTAACACATATCTCTTATCTACAAACTGTGAGAAATATCATTAGGCAATGTCAATACTCATTTAATCCTCATAACAATCTTGAGAGGTGGGTATTATTACTCCAATTTAGAAGATATAAAAAGGCGGGGCCAGCCCCATGGCCAAGTGGTTAAAGTCCCGCGCTCCACTCGACAGCCCGGGGTTCTCCGGGTCGGATCCCAGGCATGGACCTGCTTCACTCGTCAGCCGTGCTGTGGAGACATCCCACCTTCCCACATACAAAACAGAGGAAGATCAGCATGGATATTAGCTCAGGGATGGTCTTCCTTGAGCAAAAAAAGAGGAGGATTGCCATCAGATGTTAGCTCAGGGAGAATTTTCCTCACCAAAAAAATAAAAAGGAAAACCCAGAAATGCTGAAAACTTTGCCCAAGGGCACATGACTAGAAATGGCTGCTTACTATATGTCAAGTGGTTTACATGTATTAAATTCTCAATGAGCTAGGGAAGGATTCAAACTCAAAAATCAGACTCCTGTGTCCATACTACACTATGCTGCACATACTTATTCAGTGAGATTTATTTTAATTTCCTGAATTTGATGTTAAATATTGGGTTTCAAACAGATAAGCAAAATAGCAATATCCACAAGACACAAGTGCCCAAGTCCCTTGGGTATAAAGACTTAGGGTGGTATCCACAATATTTGTTAAACTTCACAACCTGAAATACACGTCTCATCTTCATCTCCCAAGTCTCCCTCTTTACTAAGCTTGTTTTGAATATTTAAACCTAAACCTCAACTTTAACAACGTCTCATTTGATCCTATGTTTATAAATAAATAAAATAACATAATTCAAACCAAAACATTCAAGAAAGCAAAAGGTTCACCTATTGTATTAAAGACAAATTAGCCACTGCAGATTAGATGCTTGTGAACTGGTTTGATGGTTTAAAAATCAGTTTTACTTCATGCAAAGTAAGATAAGGAATAACTGTTCTAATGAGAGTCAACTTTTAAATCTGAAATTGAGGATAACAAGACGAGGCCCTGCTTTGATAACCTTGGATGTTTTGGCAAAAGGAAATAGTTATCTGTCCTTTCCACAACTCTGCAGGGAAAATAAGCCAGAAAGAAAGCATGACAGCATATATTTTGCACAGAGATGATTTAAAAGAGATTCAAAAAATTAAAAGTAAATCAACAGGGTACCCTTTTCCTCATACTACATTGATATTTGCAGGTCTGTCATTATTATTATTATTATTATTGGTTTCTGAGATCTTGAGAGTAGAGATTCATGTCTCATATATGCTATTATAAGTCACCAAGCACCCTAGCCATGTTCCATAAATATATAATAAGATAAACGGGAACAGAAACATCACAGCAAGAAAATGAAGTTCACGGTGACTCAACTTCTTAATCCATGTGTGCCCTTCAATCTCTTTTGGCTCCGATCCAAACTCCCAGGACCTCTGAGCTTCTCCCCAGGCAGTAGTTCTTTCCATATAGCTAAGGACTGACCTAACCTTCAAGTTCAGCACTTACAAACACTAGCTAATTCTTACCAAGTAATTATCAAATGGCAGCTATTACTAGTGCTGAATTTATGAAGTACAAGAAAGCTCCCTACTCCATCAAGTAGTAAAAAATATCTAGAGCTAAATTGATCAACTTTAACATTATGCCCCAATTCCATGAAGATCAGGAAAAGAGTAAAGACTTATGAATCCAGAACTGGAGAGGGAGTTTTCCCAGACAGCACTCATACAGATTACTTGGGACTAGCACATTAATGCCGAATTACCTGAAGTGATTCCCATATGAAGAAACGGAGAAGTAGGAGAACGTGTTCCTCCAACTGTGAATAAGTTTCTCCAAAATTTCCCAATGTTGGGCATAGCTGTGTAAAAATATATTGATGATTGATTAAGAAATGTCAATAAAAGTGTATAAATTCTTCACAGCCTCTTTCATAATTATTATACCAAATACTTATGGTAAAGAATCAGAAACTCCTGTGAAATTGTCTCCCTATTTATTTCTCTTCAAAATAAATGTTATTAAATAAATAATCCATTTTATAACCCCAAAATATATTGGACTAAGTAAAGTTCTGTTATAATAAATAATTGTGTCTAGCTTTTAGCTGATCTGGCACAGAAATGTGCCAAGATTTTATTTGGTGAATTGGCCAATAACAATTTGATCCTAATGTTAATCCTAACGGAGGGACAGTCAGATTCTGTTTCCCCTTCACACTTCAACTTGCCTTTTTTCCTACTCCAAGCATTTGGATATTATATACTCTTTTGTTCTGATTTAGGTTTTACAAACACAAACATGCTGATTTCCTTTTGGTATGTGCAGTTCAGGCAATTAGGTACTTAAGGTGAAAAATAGTAAAAGAAATTAGTTTTTAAAACTTAGAAAAGCATCGGCTCTTGCTTAGTTCTTATCTCCTTATCTGAGGGAGAGTATAATTTCTGAGGTAGATGGGATTACTGTTCACACATATTTGGTGCCCCTTTCAGAACCCCTCCTTGTGGAAGGATGTTACACCTCCACCCTGTTTAACAAACTTGGCCATGTGACTTGCTTGGGCCAATGAAATGTGAGCAGGATGCCATGTATCACTTCTGAACCAAACGTTAAGAGTGTGTGGTTTGTGTGCTCTTTATTGCCTTTGACAACTCAATCAATGGGCAGTGCTCCCGAGAACGGTACTTGATCATGGATCCTAGAAGAAAGATAATGTGGAGTGAGGCCACAACTGCCCTGCAAAGGACATGTAGCCTGAAAAAGAAAGAAATCCTGTTTTCTTTTTTTTGGTAAGCCAATAAAATTTTGTAGTTGTTGTTACCACAGAATTACCTAGCCTATTATCCTGTCTGATATACCTTCATCAATATGCCTTGAAAATCGTTAAGGGTTTGTTTTGAGAGAGTGACTGGCCATTATTCACACATCAGAACCCCTAAAAGAATTTATTCAATGCGATCATTTATCACAAGAAATTAATTTAAACAGATGAACAAGTCACTGTTACTGTGGTCATATCACAGGACATAGAAATAGTTTTGCTTTAAAAATTCTCTTTGTTAGCCAGATTTTATCCAAGCCTGTGAAATAAAATTATCACACCCAAGTTTAATCCATGTCTTTGTAATAATGTGAGCTTTTTCCTTTTAGAATGTTTTCACATAGAGAAGCAAGAGTGAAGAACATAATTGGTGCAACTGCATATAATTATTCCCGTTTCTGTAAGAGCACGTACATTTTTTTTTTTTTTCTAACAACAACGAAAAAGCACTGCTTCCTGGTCCAATGAGAAAAATCAAATGCAGAGAAAATGTTCTTTGGTTCAAAGCCTAAATTTCCCACTTCACTTCTCATTTTGTTCTTGAAGTGCTGGTACTGAGGAGTAATTTTACAGTGTAAACAGCTCAGTATTCTCTTCATTTCTGGTAGTTGCTAATGGCCTTTTATTGTGACTTATGAGAATTATTTGTTCTATTTACTGCCACATAACATGTCTGATATATCGTATCTAAACTAAAAGGAGGTGACTGGGTGCCATGGCATCAAGGGTGTTAAATTCTTAAATGCACAATCGTGGAGTGCGGGCAGGAAATGTTATTAGTATCAGTAATCCTGAGAGAGCGAGAGCGAGAGGGAGACAGCGAGAGAGGAGAGAGAATAGCCATAGCAAAAGGCTGCCCAGTAGCCTCTGAAGGGGACTGACATGTTTCATTTTATCACCTTTCCTGTTAAAAATATTAAGAACTTCAGGGCTGGCCCTATGGCTTAGCGGTTAAGTGCTCACGCTCCGCTGCTGGCGGCCGGGGTTCGGATCCCCGGCGCGCAGAGACGCACCGCTTCTCCGGCCATGCTGGGGCCGCGTCCCACATACAGCAACTAGAAGGATGTGCAGCTATGACAGACAACTATCTACTGGGGCTTTGGGGGAAAAATAAATAAATAAAATCTTTAAAAAAAAAAAAAATTAAGAACTTCAGAACACACTTTCTGAGAATGATCTGCAATTAGAGAAGTCTTCTTTTACATTAAAATATAGACTTTCCAGCTCAATAGGTTTTATAAAACGCCCGGCAATAAAACAGCAAATTGGATTAGATTAAGGAAACAAAAATATCAAGATATTTTCTCTAATTGAGCTAACAATGTGAAGGCCTTAACTGTATGCTATGTTTAAAAAGACTGTCAGTGCCACCAATCATTTCCATCTTCTGTCTTTAGACGGCAGATGATCAGTCTTCCAGACGACTGTGGTAGAGGTGGTAGACACCCTGCTGGACTGGGTACCTCATGTCTGACTGCAGATATGCTTTGTTTTCACATCTGTATCAATGCGATATCTTTATTTGCAAGATCTATCATTCTGACCTGCCCTGAGAAATGATTTCTTCTTCAAGAGATAGTCTGTGCTCATCTCCCTCAGACACAAGTCATCAGCAGGGGCAGCCAATGGAGGGGAGAGTCCATGCCAAGAATACACAAACATCTTGTCCTAGAAAAGCATGGTTTTAGTGATTATCATTCTAAGACAGGCGGGAAAAGTAGTTAGAAAACACTCGCAGTTCAATCAACCACTTCCTACCTTTTCTCTTTCTAGAAAAATAAAATATACATGAATGAAAGATATAAAAGCAGTCAGGTATAGCCATGCTGTTTCACTGTTGAGCGATTAGCCTTCAGAAGCTCTTCAAAAGCAGTCAGGGCGAAGGAAATTTCTTGGTCTTCAAGGAAATTATTTGAAATTACAATGATTAGAAATAAAAAGTATACGCAGAAGAGAAGCTAGACTTTTCTTCCTCAAAAACCAGATAAAAGACAAAACAGAGAACTTCAAACAATGCTGATTAGACACTATCCAGGGCAGGCACAGAAACCTAAAAGTCCCAGTTTTTGTAAACATGGAGAAGATACTTAAGAAAATAAAATAAGAAAGTCATCTCAACCCTCAAAAATATAGATATACTATTCTGAACTAAAGGGGACAAAGCTTCCCATTTGGGTGATCAATGATAACATGTTTACAATAAAGATGTTTTCCTAAGACAAACTGCTATAGCCAGGAAAGTATTTTAACATGGTAATATTATTTTCAATAATATCTGAATTGATAAGTATAGCCACTTGATAAGCATGCCTGATCTCAGCCTAAGAATCAATCTTAGTTGTTCAGGAAAGATACAGCCCATGAGGAGCCATCCGTCTAAATGTATTTTCTTCTGTGCTATCTTTAGGGTATCATGACATGCTGATCTTAATCCCTAGCCACGAATATGGCATCTAGGAGAAGCTAGCCGATGAAACCTTGAACAGGCAGTTTTCACCTCTGAGACAGGCACGGTTGCCCCGGCCTTTAAATGTCAGGGGCTGTGCAGGAAAGGTCGAGACACTGCTCTTAAAGATCTAGCAGCACCAAGAGCACCCCTGCTGATGAAGAAAAAGCAAGAATCTCATTTCTTTCAAAATCTAGAAAATTTATGCTCCTCAAATTACACAGCATGGGCAAACATTTATCTCTTTTGTCCTTCAACCAAGACAGAACTATCATACTTAGCAACTTTCTTAAAGGTAGTCTTTAATCTACAAAGGATGTGTCTGAAGCATGTTCTTAAAAGGAGAAAAGCTAAATCTAAGATAAGTGGCCCTACCTGGAGTTGCAGAGCACACACTGATTAGCAGTAAATGTGAAGAGCTTATAGCCCCAAGGAAAGTGATATTTTTACCCCTGTTCATCTAGAATATGGGTTCCCTCTTATGAAAACTGCCTTAATGTTTAAAATGGGAAAAAGAAAAAATATATATTAATAGAAAGGAGGATAGATATAGCTCATTAATATCTCTATTGAACATTTATAGCCATTTTTATAAATAATCCATGGAAGTAAGATAGTGAATGGAAATTATTTTTCTAGAATAGCACTGTCCAAAAGAAATATAACGAGCCACATATGCAATTTCAAATTTTCTACTAGCCATGTTGAAGAAAAAGTAAAAAGAAATAAATTTTAATATGTTATTTAAACTAATTTCATTTCAATAAGTAATCAATATTAAAACAAATTTATGCTACATTTGTTTTGAACTTTGAATGTAAAGGAATTAAAATTAAATTAAATTAAAAAGTTCCTCTCTCAGTTGCAATAGCTATATTTCAAGAGCTCGATAGACACATGTGGCTAATGGCCCCCATACTGCACCATGCAGCCTTGGAACACAACAGGTTCAATGTAGACTCATGTAAAAGTTTAGGAAAGGGAGGCTAAAATCCGGTTAATGAACTTCTCAAGGCTACCTAGCAAGCAACCTCAACTAGAGCCTTTTTCTCTAGGCTTATGATATTTCTGCTCTGTAAAGTTTCGTTGAACCCAAATGAGCTAAGTTTAAATTTTACATTCCAAAGTAGAAAACTTTAAGGAATATCCCTAGTTATTATTTAATAACTCAGATCTATGAAAAGTAATCCATTAATTACTATAAAAGTCAAATGTTTCCAAATGGGGGCTCTTTATGACATATTCAGCAGATCTACAGCCTGGTTAGGAGAAATGGGCCCTCTGAGGGCTCACATTGTATTCTTTTCCTGAAGTCAGTCAAATGTCTAAATTACCACAGCACCTTCCTACGGTTTTGTTTCTCATTCTACTTGGCCCCTAGGTTAGTGGGTTTTACTAAGATTTTTGTGGCAGAGTCAACCACATTCCAGAAATAAAGTGCATGTCTTGCCGTCTCCCAATTCTTTTTTAAAGTGTGCTTTCAGACAAGTGGCCACAGGCAGAGTCACTTCAATTAGCTCAACTGTAACAGATGATGGATCTCCTTCACTGTGAGATCTCTCATCCATCATAAAGCACACCCTGCCCTCTGTAGAAATAATACATCATTACAGGGCTCAGGGCCATAAGATCAAAGAATCACAAAGAATAATATACAAGAGAATGTGTTTTGTCAGTACAGGAGACGGCCACATCAAACACGAAAACTTAGAATCCTCTTCAAGTGTGAGTCCACTTTCCTCACGAAAATCCTCTTGGTTGATGTCCACTTTTGTCTGCTACAAACATGCTTTGTTGCTGCTTAAAATTAAGAGTCGTCCTTTGCTATCTCAGACTTTCTCTCTCTCATTGAATTATCCTCTAATACCCTGCACTGAACTGGGAACTCTCCCAGTGCCTTGTCAAATCCTTTTATTTCTGTTATGAAGCAGGTTTTACCTGAAGGAGATACCCATTTGTTGCCAAACTCAATTAAGGAATGTTGGCTCTTTTAGAGCAGGAAAGCTTATGAGTTGCTAAATAGCAAAGGACAATTTCTGTGTTTTTCTACCGCACTAAAACAACACCATGTTCTTTCCATCTAAGCAAACAGACAAACAGGAACACTTCTAACCCCTGTTTACCTTGTGCCTGCTATTTGATCAGCATTATCCCCATTTAACAGGAGGGGAAATTGAGATAGTGAAAGATAATTGGAGCTACCTAGTGTTAGGAAATAGAAGCCAGAGCTAGAAGTCCTTAACTTTTGTCAATTTCCACAGCACAGCTGAGGCGCTGCGGTTTTGAAAAAGAACAGATGGTAAGTGAAGGCAAGAACTAAGACCGAGGCCTTCCTTTAGTAACTTGGAAAGCTGTCGGGTGCTATTCTGCATGCTAAACAGGAAAGAAATTCCAGACGTTGAAAGCAAGCCATACTGCCTTACATGAGGCTGTAAAAATAGTTCTCTTCGGAAAAGGTGGCCTATATTTAAAATATCCTCAGTGTCCTATTTTCAGGGGGTTCAATTCAAACAAGTTTTTTTAAGAGCAGGTGGTCTTCTCAGTGGTCTAACACGTATTACCCTAAGTAATAGGCTACAATTGCACTTTTTAGATGAAATTTCTCTGGACTTGCTCCTTTTTTGTTTCCATTCATTTCTATAGAGCATTCAGAAAAGTCTAACCCACAGATTAAGTCCACCCCTTTTTTCCCTGGGGAATAAACCTATCCTATCAAGGTTTTACTTCTCTCTCCAAAAACTTAGCGGAAAATTTCTTCTGTAATGTAAACTTGAGGACCAAGAAGTCTGGATACTTTGCTTTTATGATGTTATTTTCCACGTGCCTATGATGTTCTGCCTCCTTGATACATCAGAGAAGGGCTGCTTTAAGCTATGAGCTATAATTTCCTTCTGCCATATTCCTATCACTGATATTATTTAATTTTAAGATTCTAATAACTTTCAATTTCATCCTACAATTAAGATAAACTGAATTATTCAACTTTTAATTACACTCTAAAGCTGCACTGTCTACTGTGGTGGTTACCACCCATATGTGCCTATCAGCAGTTGAAATGCGGCAAATTCAAATTGAGCTGTGCTGTAAGTGTGAAATACACACTGGATTTTGAAGACTTAGTACAAAAAAAGAATGCAAAATATTTCATCAATAATTTTTAATATTGATTACATATTGAAATGATAATAATTGGGATATACTAGGGTAAAAATATATTTTTAAAATTAATTTAATCTTAGTTTTTTTTTTTTTTTTTACTTTTTTTTAATGTGCCTATCAGAAAATTTAAAACTACACATGTGGTTCATATTATATTTCTACCAGACAATGGTACTATAGAGCAGAAGTTGGCAAACTTTTTTTGTGAAGGCCCAGATAGTAAATATTTTAGGCTTTGTGGCCATATGGTCTCTGTTCAAATTCCTCTCCTCTGCCACTATATAGCATGAGAGCAAGCATAGATAATACACAAATGAATGAGTGTGGCTATGTTCCAATAAAACTTTATTTATGGACACTTAAATTTGAATTTCACAAAATTTTCATGTGTCATGAAATATTCTTCTTCTTTTGATTTTTTTTCCAACCATTTAAAAATGTAAAACAGATTCTTTCTTCACAGGTCACAAAAAAATGTATAGGGGATGGTCAGTCCGACTTGGCCCATAGGACATAGTTTGGCGACTCCTGCTATTGAGTATAGGTTACAGAAAGTGCAATATAGGGATGATCCTATCATCCACCAAAGCCTACTATCCATGCTAAAGTGGACCAAGTTATGTTACACAATTAGAACAGAAAAGAACATCTTAAATGAGGTTTGCAGGGATGAAAGTAGAGGGAGGGTTACTGGACTGATTCTGCATGTACCACAAACCACAAGAAATTTTTTTTTATCCATTTTTAACCCTATCAATTTTTATTACATATTCTTATACTAGTAAATTTTTTTCATGCAATTTTAAAAAATGCATGAGATGATGATGCTGAAACAGAATGTAGAAAAGAATTCACAGATGTTCACTAATCCTACATTCATTTAGGTTGCCCTGCCCACTGGGCAGTAGGTGAATCAGCTGGGAGACTGAAGAGAGGTCTGTGAAAAGTGAAGTCTGTGCCTTGGCAGAGCTGAATAACAGATGAAGTTTGTCACTAACATTTCCCCATCTCTTCCATCTTTGCCAATTAGTCCCTGACCTCATACAGCTTATAGTCTAGTGGGACAAACAGGCTTTAAACAAACCAACAGACAGATACGTCATTTAAAAATGTGAAAATAGGGGCCAGCCCCATGGTGTAGTGGTTAAGTCTGGCGTGCTCTGCTTCAGTGGCCTGGTTTCATGGGTTTGGATCCCGGGCACAGACCTACACCACTGGTCAAGCCATGCTGTGGTGGTGACCCACATGTAAAGTAGAGGAAGATGGGCACAGATGTTAGCTCAGGGCTAATCTTCCTCAAGCATAAAAAAAGAGGAAGATTGGCAACAGATGTTAGCTCAGAGCAAATCTTCCTCACCAAAAAAAAAAAAAAAAAGAGTGAAAATACTACAAAATAGAGGACAAGTACACTAGAAGAGTGTTTCTCAAACTTAAACATGCATGTGGGTAATCTGAGGATCTTGTTAAAAGGTAGAATATGATTTAGTTGGTCTGGGTAACTCCTACATTCCTTATTTCTTACAAGCTTCTGGTCCTTGGACCACACTTCACTAAAATGTAAGGCTTATGATGGCAGGTATTTTTCTCTCTCTGGTTCACTCATGTATCCAAAGTACCTAAAACAGTGCTTCGCACATAATAGACACTCAATAAATATTTTGAATGAATGAAAGTTGATATATAAGAAAATCACACGGAGCGACACTTCATTTAGATTGAGACATCTAAAAAAAGTCTATGATGGAGAAATATTTTAGTTGAGGCTGTACTCAGAGCCCTCTTACCTTCTGAATGCTACCACTCTATCCCTACCCCCTCCACTGCTTACTCTCAACTATAAGAATGGGTTCTCATAAAAGACCTCAAATAAAGATGGAAATTATGGATAACAGTCAAATATGTTGCCTCTCCTGTGACATCTGCATTCCTAACATTGCTGCCCAGAAAAGAACATTTTCAAAGGAATGACTCTCTAATGGTGGATTTAAGGACTACTCACAACCAAATAGGGAAACATTTGGTGTCAATGTCCTTTTGATCACACCAAATGATAAAACAACTTACTACCAGTCTCTGCATAAAACTAATGATAGAATCATTAACAAGTATGAGTCACATTTTTGTTTAATTAAGGCATTTGTGATTAACACCATTTCCTCTTACAGAAGAACTGATAAAAGAACGGACTCTTAGAGTTGCAAAGGGTATGAGAGATCATCTACTGTTCAACCACTTTCTTAAGGTATGAAATTTTATTCCATGTTCTGCCTTGGAATGCTCATACAATCCAAGCTTCCTCACAAAACAATCCATTCCATTATTAGCACCCGGTAAATGACACTGAGTTGTTTCTTTAATAATTTCTCTCTCTCTGAAACTTGTATTTACTGATTCTGGTTCATTTATTGAGCAGATATTGTAGTGCCAACAATGTGCTGGGATGTAGCGGTACAGTCATTTGTGGGCCCTGCTTATTTCACCCTGCCCTCTGGAACACATCAGAATAAGTCTGATCCGTCTTCCCTGTGACAGCACCTCATAATTTTAGAAGACAGTTATTCTTAAAAATGTGGAAAACTGCCCATTCATCTTTATGAGAAGTTATTTCATTTGGTCATTCTTTCACAGCTGCCATGTGCCAGTTGCTGTCCTAAGCATGGGGGATATTGCTCTGCACAAGACAGACATGGTCCTTGTCCTCATGGAAATGAAGGTTTATTTGGAAGTTTATGCATTGAACAAGTTAATACAAAATTGAGTATTATGACAAGGCAAGAAATGATGATGAGGTCCAGGTGGTCAAAGGGCATGGTTCCTAACAAAGTGACATTTAAATTGAAGTCTAAAGGACTGAGGTTGACCAGTGCAGGGGAAAGAATATCCTAGGCCAGGGACAGCAAGTGCAAAGACCCCATTTGAGAAAGAGAATATCACATTTGGAACAAGATGGCTATAGCGTAGTGTGGGAAGGGAAAGTGTTATGAGATGAAGCTGGGAAGGTAATCAGGAACCAGATCTTGAAGAGCTTGGTAGTTTAATTTGAAGCTCTTATACTTTAGCCAAAGGACAAGGAGAAGAAATTGAAGGGTTTTAGCAAGATAGTGACATGATCAGATTTGAATTCTATAATGATTTCTCTGGCTTCAGTGATCAGAATGGAATGGAGGTGAATAAAGCTGGAGGCAGGGAAAAATGTGTTTCTTAAAATGTAGCATGCATATAAATCATCTGGGATCTTTTCAAAATGTAGATAATAAGTAGGTTCGGGTGGGGCCTAAGATTCCATATTTCTAACAAGCTCCCGAGTGATGCTGATGCTGATGAACTGAGGTCCTCACTTTGAGCAGCAAGTAGAAGGCTCTGGAGTGAGAAACCATGGAGACTGGATGAGGCGACAGCAGTGCAGGTGGAGAGAAGGAGATGGCTTCAGGTGAGGTATAGAAAGTAGACTCAGCAGGTCTTCATAACCAATCGAGTGTGGGAGACGAGGACAGGATGCCTCCCAGATTCCTGGCTTAGCAAATGCGGATGTGCGGGTTTTGGTGTCTTTAAACATATTATTTATAATTCAAAACAAAACAAAACTCTCAATTATTTTCAGCTGTTCATAAATATAACAAGTTTTCTCTAGTCAGTTGTCTCTGGTCCATGAAATCTGACGTATTTATTCTAAAATGTGTTAAGTGGCTTAGAAAACGCATAAGCTTAGGCATATTGCCTTGATATGGTATTTGGGTTCTTTAGAGACAAACAATCTAGGGATTAGCTTTCTGTATACATAGCAACATGCACATTCGGTATTTATAGTCTTGCAAGCATGCAGATCACTGTGCACTGTGAACTTCAATGGCCTGCATACCAGTGAGGTCTCTTTTGGCTTTAGCAGCAGAAATGGGTAACTAGAGATAAAAAGGCTCATTTCCTATATTTTTACTACTGGTGTGGTAGTAACAGTGGAAATCACATTTCTGTGATGGGCCGACATGGTTTTGAACAGCTAAGATTCCTTCTACACTCCCACAGCATATTCCCTGGCAGATTTCTGTTAAACAGAAGAGGTAATTTAAAGGTTTGATTGTTATAGATTTCTTGAAGTTTAGTGCACATAGCAATTGCAGCCAGCCTTGCTAGAATAGTTGAGGAGGGTGGGGGGTAGGAATCTGATGTATTAAAACAATGAAACCTCATTTTGAGAGACAGCTCTGTTCTCTCCTGTCTGAAATATCACATCCATTTTTTGTTTTATGAACAAAGTGTTTATTTGTTGAACTATTCAGGCATAGAATTGATGAGCAGGTCCTAGGCTTGTCAGCTGACTTAGAAAGCTGAAATATTCCTGGTTGCAAGCTTAAAAAAGACTGTTGGTTTATGGCATATATTCCATAGTTTTCTACCTGCTTAAATTGAAGCTGACAGAAATTCAAAGTCAATGCCTTCCTTATAAAGTGATCCTTTGTGATGTAATACAGAAAGAAATCTCTGGGCTGAAATAGGATTTTCTCCCTTAAAGATGACATAAGAAATAGAGATTACCAATAAACAATCTGAGAACCTAGATAAGGAGCAGTGAAAGGAAGTAAAGTCATTTCTTTAATTCTCTTGAATGCTGTCAGAAGATAACATCATTCAGTTGAAACAAGCAGTTCAAACTAGGCTGCAGGAATCAAGCAGGCCAACCAAGCCCCAGGAAAAGCCAGGCAGTTGTCTCATCATTGAAGACATCTTTGGGGTATCTGCCCAGCACCCAACACTGTTCTGACAACTTCTCTGCTGACTAACAAGGAGGGGTCCCTGTGGCAAAGACAATTCCATGTCCTTTACTCCTGGGCTCACGTATTTCCCAGCTGAATTTCCCAGCTCTCTGTAGACGGGGTCTGTGACTGAGCTTCGGCCACAGTGAGTGGAAGTGATAAGTGCCACTTCTAGGACTGGCACCTAAAAATCCTTCCAGGAGCTCATCTACCTGCTCTCTCTCTTTTGGCTTCCCAGTTGCAGAAAATCCAATGGAGAACTTGGACATGGTAGGAGAAGCCAAAGTCATGAAAACCACTGCTTTTTTTCTTTTTTTTAAATCACAACAGCCATCACACCATGACTAATACAGTCCCTAGGAGCCATGTCATGTGACTCCAGGGCTCAAGTTAATTGGACCAAGAAAGAGTAGCTCACTCTTGCTGGGCCAGGTTCTCATCTCCTGCCGCTGACCTCTAGAACTGAGGACAGGTCAATTTAGAAGCTTGGAGCAGCCTCCTTTGGTCACAGGCGGGTGGAAGTAGATTAGGCTGCCTGAGGGAATAAGCAGGTAGAGTGCCTAGCAGAGAGGCCATGAGACCACAGGGACAGAAGGTGAGATGTGATGGAACAGCTTGGTTTCTTGAACGTTTGCTATTTCCTGGTTCTCTTTTCTCATTAAATAAACCTTTTCTTTTAACTAACAATCTTCTTCTTCTGATCGAAGCTAGGAGTTGGGAAAGTTCCTATAGAAGGCCTCAGATCAAGGCCATTTATCGTTCTTCTTCCAGAGACTTATAATTGAATTCAATCTAGGGAAGATTCAAGAGTTCAAAACATACTATTTCTACTCAGTAATTCAGGCTATTCTTCCACAATTGCAACAGGGAGCAAGAATCACTATCCCGTCTGGACTGCCTGTTACTCTATTTCAGATCGCATTGTTTGTTCAGAACAGCGAGGCCCGTTAGCTAAACGAAGCCCCCCTGGCTTCAGCGGTGGGAAGAGAGAAGAAAATGTTAAAATAGTTTGATTCAATCTAGGAAGAAGGAAGGGAAGGAGGACAGAAGGTGATGGTGGAGGATAAGGAACAGATCAGAGGCAGGAGGAAAGGGAAAAGAAGGCAGAAAAAAAGAAACTAGAGGAAGAGAAAGGGAGAAAGAAACACTGTACTCTCTCCATCTAACAGGTCTCTGGCTGGCTAATCAAGTTTATCACTGGTGGGGGCATCGAAAAAGAACCAAATACAAAGACAGATTGAGGCTCTTGTAAGCCTCAATCAGTTCAATCTTCCCCAAAACAAACTGCAGTTATGAGGAAAAGATGAAGTTCCTTCTGGGTTTGGGTCTGGAGTGTTCAAGAAGCGAGGGAGACGGCCTGTTGATAAATGTAGCTGTTTCTGTACAGAATCTTTAAACGCTGCATCTGAAATGCTGTGTATGTGGGAGACGGAGTGGGAAGCTGCACCCTGATAGGAAAGGCAAGTAAAAATTTACAGGCTACTGGAAGGGCCTTCGTGTAGACAATGCAATTTTTAAATTGGTTGGCAAGCCAACCAATCATCATTTTTAAGTGACAATCATGGCTACTCCTATTGTTCTGGATTGTGTTGCCTTTCTCTTTCCTGCTTTCCCTCTCTCTAGTTCCTTCTACATTCAATTTCTCTTTCTCAGTGCTACCAGAATGATATGTTTACAGCATAAATCTGACTGTCCATCTCTTGTGTAAAAACTCTTCAATGATATCCCATACTTTTTGATTAAGCAGTATCTCCCATTTAGCCCAATGCAAATGGTCCTTAACATATAAATTTGGGCCTACATTTTCCTTCTTCATTAATTATTTGCAGCCAAACCGAGCTACTGCCTCTTCCTCTAACATTTGGCACGGTGCTGTTTTAGGCTGAAGTGTCCTTCCCATTCCCCTCTTTAAATAAATCCTTGACAATCCTTAAAGGGCATCTTTAAAAGCTAATGTCAAGTGTTAGTTCCTTTACTGGTCTTTCCCTCCTTTTAACCCCAGGACATTTTTTTTAACTGTTAATGAATTTGCTAGAGGCCAAGCACTTCACTCAATTAACTCATTTTCTTCAAAACAACCCTATGAGGTAAGTACTCTTATTATCATCTGCTTTATCTTAATTGAGATATAATTGACATATAACATTATATTAGTTTCAGGTATACAATATAATGATTCAATATTTGTATATATTGTGAAACGATCACACAATAAGTCTAGTTAACATCCGTCACCACACATAGTTACAAAAATTATTTTTCTTGTGATGAGGACCTTTAAGATCTACTCTTGTAGCAACTTTCAAATATTATTAACTATAGTCACCATGCTGTATATTACATCTCCATGACTTATTTATTTTATTACTGGAAATTTGTATCTTTTGACCTCCTTCACCATTTTTCTCCACCTCCCAAGACACCCACCACCTATGGCAACTACCAATCTGTTCCCTATATCAACAAGTTCACTTTTTTTTCGATTCTCTTGTAAGAATTATATAGTATTTGTCTTTCTCTGTCTGACTTATGTCACTTAGCATACTGCCCTCAAGGTCTATCGATGTTGGCAAGATTTCCTTCTTTTTATGGCTGAATAATATTCCATTGTGTGTCTATATATATACATATATATATATATATACACGAGCCACATTTTCTTTATCCGTTCATCCATTGATGGACACTTATGTTGTTTCCATATCTTGGCTATTGTAAATAATGTTGCAGTGAACATGGGGGTGCAGATATCTTTTCAAGTTAAGTGTTTTTTTCACTTTGGATAAATACTCAATCATCTGCTTTATAAAGAAACCAGAAAAGTAATCTTTCCAAAGCTAAAGAAATATTAGAAGGCAGAGCCAAGATTTTAATCCTAGGATGCTGGCTCCAGAGCCCACTATTCTTACCACGCTGTCTCTTTTACTGCTCCTGCTCTGTCCACGATTATTTGCAATTTGCTTGTCACCCCCACTAGAGTATAAGCTCATTAAAGGCAGATATATCTTATTTTCCTTTGTATTCCAAGGAGCGATTAGAATATTACAGTGCATATATGTATTTTTCCTTAATTGAATTGACTAGAGAAATATAGTACTGTTTGAAAGACTACATACAGAAGGATATAGAATTTTATACTGTGGTTAAGTATTCATCTGAGATGCTTCTGGTAAAGGTAGACAATCAATTCATAAGCAGCAGATCTAATAAGATAACCCAAATTCTGTGGTTAAAAAAAAAGAACCTTTATTTTTATTACACACAATCTCTGTGGCATGAATCCTTTTTCTTACTAGGAAATACGAAACTAGAGACGACTACATTGAACCTAAAGTAAAGGAATCTCCAGAACATAAAGATGTGACCACATTCCATACTCTGTCCAAATGAAATCTCTCTTATTTTTAAGATGGTCCTTCATAGCCTTTTAAATTTTGTTTTTCTATCTTTACTTATGCTACTTTCATAGCATTACCAGTGAATATTGCTTTGGCATTATGAATCTATAAAATTTAATTTCCCCAATGTATAGTGGAAACCTAAAGGATTCACTCTAGTCTGTTTGACCATCATACAAATATCCAGATGTTGTTTTGATCCAAATGGTTCCACCGGCTTTTTATCATAAAACTGAAATGTGGCCCCTCCCCTGGCTTCTTTTCACGCTCACCATGTGAGGCTATTTGTTTGTTTTTATATGTCTCATGAGCAAGTCTCAGCAACCATAAAAATGTAAGCTGCTTGCAGTCCTTTAAATGAAGGTTATGGCAGATGCTATCCATTTCATTTGTATCTTTTAAAAATAATTGCTGAGCACTTACTTAATTCTATTACACTTAGTAAATGTTTTCAAACATGTAAAATAAAAATTAAAAATTTCGGTGATTTGTTTGACCTAATCATTTTTTAAACCCCCATTATTTCATTAGATTACTTTGATTATTTTACTTGTTATTTATTGGACAAGCATGAAAGTGGATAGCTGCTATGTTCACTTTGAAATGAACTATTTGTCTCTGATTACTCAAGTCTTATTACTTTGGAATCCTCCAAAAGGAAGAAACATGGCTCATAAATGTGCCAGAGACAAGCTTGTATTGGCTTTTTCCAGAGCACTGGACCAGACCGTTCTGGACTTGGAATGCTGCACTGCCATCTGGGGGATACAATTTTAACAGTACATTTGCTATTGAGCTGAGATGGAGGGGTGAGATTCCACAACAATCTGCAGAAATTGGGAGCAATGAGTAGGTTTCTAAGATACAGTGTGAAGTCCCGCACTACACTTTGGGTTGTTTCCCAAAAGCAAAATAGATACATCCAAACCCATCCCTTTCCTTCAAAACAGGATTGTGTCATTATGATGTGTCACTTTCTTTTTTGATTACTTTTATTCCCTTTAAGTCATAATCTGAACCTGAAGGAGTTCTAGGGCTCATCTAGCATAAGCCCTTCATTGTAGAGATGATGAAATGGAGGTCCAAATATTGCTACAATTTGCCCTGTCATATAACCCATTCATGGTAGATCCAAGAGATACAAGTCTCCTATTTCCCAACTGAATGTCGTCATTTCTGCAAGATCCTGTTCCCAATAATATCAGAACATAGATGCTTCCCAACGTTGTAAATAGCCACTTAGCCAGTCTCCCAGGAGTAAAACACATGTACAAGTGAGTCAACAATAGTGTTGATTTTAAGGTTCTATTACATACATTCCTTTGGCAGAAAGCAAATAAATAAGATATTAAGGTGGAATAGTGAGTGGCACTGATTGATTTTTGTGCTTATTTTATAGACTAGTGTACTTATCCTTTATTAGTCTTTGATATTTATCTCCCATAAGGTCCAGAGCTGTTGCTGTTGCATTTTAAAAAGGAAATTAAAAAAACAACAACTTTGGTCCATGCTTAGTTAACATTATAATATTTTAAAAAAATGAAAACACATTAATTTGACCTCTGCTTAGTAAGATAGCTAATCATCAGATTATATGAGAAGTAGAAATAAATCATGTTATCAAGAAACATGACTTCATATAGTCAAGTGTTTTTTATTTTTTTCTGTTAATTTTATATTTGCTATATACAAGCAACAGTGACACTACTTATTTTTAATTTATTCATCAATTCTTATATTATTCCTATTCCAAAAGGATTGGGCAATTTATTGATATGAGCCAAAATTAAGTCATCCTTACAAGTATTAAAATTCAAAAGTCCTAAATCTTACTTTCCAATGAATGGGATTCCCAAGGGTCTTACCCTTATGTACAGGGAACAGCTCAGGCTTCCTGTGAATTCCTCCATGGGCCTTCCTACATCTCCTCATTCCTTTAGGCATAATAGATAGGACACCTTACTCACTAGCCAAGCCTTTGGCAGTCTGCATGCTAGAGTCTGCATACTTTGAATTTGGAGTAATTGATAAGGGGAGCAGGATTTGCCACCCCAAAATATGCCTCTTTGGCATAAGAATTACCTTGAGTTGGTTATTTTTAACAAACTGCAGATATAGGATAAGCTCTGAAAACCAAGAAGTTACCCTTTTGTAAGAAAAATTTAGTTATAAGGGAAATCTCCATTTGTAAGGTGTCTCCCTCTCTGTACCAAGAAGAGGATGACCAAATATCTAGAAACTCTTATCAGTGGAGAAGGCACAGACTTAAATCTGCATAACAACCATACCCTTGTTTACTGTGCTTTTCCTGGTAACCTCCCATAATTGGCCTCCCCCACCACACACATCTTTTGTCTTTAGCTGCAAATGGTATTTAAGGTGGTGTCTTGGGACATTTCAGAGAGTTCCCCAGTTTTCCTGGGTATCTCCCATGTATAGAGAAGGTATACATGTTATTAAACTTCTGTTTGTTTTTCTTCTGTTAATCTGTCTTTTATTACAGGGATTCTCAGCCAAGAACCAAGAAAGGCAGAGGGAAAGTTATCTTTCCTCCTTTACCTCGACTACAGAAGTCATTTCTAGAGGAGAATGACAGCATGATTACCATAGAGAGGCATTGAGTTTATGAGCCCTTGATCTCTTGAGTTGGCATGAAGAAGAGAATGCTTGGGAGAAATGAATGGACATCAGATTTAAAGAATATTAATAGAATTAATACAATGGAACAGTCTTGTTACTGCACCATGTCTGTTTTTGCCCACCGCCCAGAAAGCCAAACACTGAGATGAGATTGTAGCAGAGACAGAGGGTTTATTAATCACAAGGCAGCCGAGTGAGGAAATGGGAGAATGAATCTCAAATCCACTTCCCCGAAAATAGGGGCTCAGAGATATTTATGGGGTAGGGGGCAAGGTGGTCTGAAATGATTGGAGGTGAGGAGAGATGAGGTAATTGATGATCTGCGCAAGCGTAGTCAGGCTTCATGCCTCTTTGTAGGATACATGTTCACAGAATGGCGGCATTAGCATGCCCTGAGGGTGGAGTTTTAACCTCTTGACGTCAAAAGGTCACTTATTGGACGTATGTCTGCATGGGCCCAGTTGATGGGTTGGTGGTCTCAACCTGCCTGAAGTGGATAAGGGGTTCCAATTCCTGAAAAAAAATAGCTCAAGCACCCATTACCATGGTAACCCAGGCTCCAGGGAGATGTTATCTATAAGAACCTAGTGGGAGCCAGATAGCATATTGCCTAAACAGCACAGTTAACAATGGGTGAGTTTATCATGCAGATTTAAGTCCTCGCCTTCCATTCTAAGTTTCTAGGTAAGACCATCCCACCCTTTTTCCTGGTAGAAGGAAGAGGATACTTTTACAAATGGACATTTCCTTTACAAATGTAAATGTCTCTTACAAAGGGTAATCAGAACTAAGAATGGGCTTAGCAAGGACCCACCCAGACACCCGGAGATGTCTATGGTGATGGCCTGTTCTAGGGACAGGCCTCCCATCCCAAACTCTTTTGGTCAGTTAGTGGGGGTGGGTGTCAAAATGTCTTTCAGGCATATTTTGAGGTGGCCAATTCCGATCCCCCATAGTAACTAGCTGCTTAATCATCAATAGCTGACTGTTTGCCTGTTTCAGTCTACTTAAACTTATTTTAACTACAACCAACTGCAAAAATAAATTTTATTGTCAATTATACATATGTATACGCATAAAGTAAGCTACCTGTCTATATGCTATAACAGCAAGACCTGTTATACAATGATGAATTAAATAAGAAAGAAGTCTATTTCTCTCATGTAAAGTTCCAAAGAGGAGGCCCAGGCCTGGAATATTGACCCACATTCCTATCCAGGTGTCCTGCCTTCCTGATCAGACCTTCAGGGAGGTTCTTGCATGTCCATTATCTCCATAGCCAAACATGAAGTAGATAAGAGAGTCTTTCCAATTTGACAGCTTCAGAATGTTGGCAGGCTGCTTCCTGCTGGTTGGACAGGATTAGGGAGACAAAGTTTGCTTTAAGGGGTGAACTGTGACAGAATTTTGCAAGCCTGGCCTGTGCATTCTTTGGTAACACAATGCAGCAAAAAACTTTAGAAGGTCCATAGACTCTTTATTTCCATCAATTTTGGTTACTGTCAGGAAGGAAAAGTTTTTCCTCTACCTTCTAAATTCTTCTGGCTGGTCTAAGAATTAAATTGACATGAGACAGATTAACAGGAGAAAATCAAACAAAAGTTTAATAACATGTATACCTCTTGTATACACGGGAGACACTCAGGAAAACTGAATAACTTGCCAAAATGGCTGAAGCCACCACCTTAAATATTGCCTTCAGCTAAAGACAAAAGACATTGGGGGTGAGGGGAGTCAGTTATGGGAGGTTACCAGTAAAAGTACAGCAAACAAGGGTAAAGTTGTTATGTAGACTCAAGTTGTTGCCTTCTGCATTAAGAGTTTCTAGAGATAAATCATCTCCCTCTTACTCGAAGGAGATACCCTTGGACATGGAGATTTCCCTTGCAAATGTAAATGTCTTTTCCCAAGGGTAATTTCTACTCGGTTTTCAGAGCTTCTCCCATGTCTGCTGTTTCTTAAAAATAACCAGCCTAAAATAATCCTTATGCCAAAAGGACATATTTTAGGGTGACGAATTCTGCTCCCCTACACAAGTAAACAAAGTTCTCATCTGCATGTTGCTTTTTAGCCTGAAAATTCTGGTCTTCTGTTTGCCTGCTTCTGTGCCCTGTCAATCACTCTCTTGCTCAATTTAATAGTGACTACCTTAAGGCCAAATAAAACAATTGGCTTCAGTAGGAAGGCAATGTCCTTAATCTAATGTTTCCCACTGGACTGGCTCCCATTGTCTGGCAGTCTTAATGGTTTTGTCCAGTCTTATCTCCTGCTAAGACTATTTCTTGACTTAGAGACTCATTTTATCACTGCCTCAGTTTGGGCACAAATGCCTTTGTTTCCTGTCGAGACTGATTTATAAGGCTCTATATTATAAGACTCTCAGTCAATTGAGATTGCAGGCCAAAGAAACAGAAAGCCTACCTTGCCAGAGCTTCCTTCTCTTCCTTTTCTTCTTGCAAGTGGCTAGTTCCTAACTTGAGTTCACTTCTCTGGTAGGACTTGTCATGTGGCAAAAAAATTAAAAAATTTAAAAAAGAGATAAACAGCCAATGGGTAATAGGAGTATGCATTAAAGGCTCGGTTGACACATGGTCTTATGTCCAAGATCTCTCCAAGTCAAATTTGGCAAATGTTTTGCCACAACATACTTATTGTCAACAGTTTTCCAATCCAATATCTGTGTCCTCACTCCATGCCACCTAATCACTAAGCCAATACAATATTTTTAGGGGTTGTTCCTATAGCCCCACTCCCAGGTACCATGGTCTGTATTAGTTGGAACATCAATTCAACCATGGTCAGAGAGAATCCAACATAATAAAAGCTTAAAAAATAGACTTGTTTGTTTATCTCTTAATTAGAAGTCAAATAGGAAGTCAAGGGCTGATAAGGAGGCTCCATAATTACTAGGAATCCAGAGTCATTCAATCTCCTTGTCTGGCCATTCACTTATTAAATAGAAAAGTGATTTTTATTTAATGGTTTGGCTGCTCCAGCTGTCACAATATGTCTGCATTCCAGTGAGGGGGAGCAGAATATGTGACCCCAAAATATGCCACTTTGGCATCCAGATTATTTTGAGCTGAAGGTAATTAAGGCCCAACAGACTCAGGAAGAGAGTCTCTCCCTTAACTGCCTAAAAGAATTTAGATAGGGGCCTGTACCAGAAAGAGAGCTATTACCAGAGATAACTTTTTACATCAGAAAGACTTATCTACAGGGCAGCACAAACATTTGTTTACCAAACACTTGCTCTTCCCATCTTCCTGTGAATTGTCTTCTTCCCCTTTGAAATCCCAGATCCCTAGACCCTTCTCCTTAGCTCAGGATGGTATTTATGTCTCACTTGCCTGACTGTCTTAGATCCTCATATCTTTGGGGTTCCCATGTGTACAAAATTAAATTTGTTTTTTTTTCTTTTCCCTATTAATCTGTCTTATGTCAATTTAATTATTAGACCAGCCAAAGAACTCAGAAGGGAAGAAGGAAAAAGTGTTCTTCCTCTACACTAGCTAAAGTGGAAGCCAGAAGAAGGAAGAGGTCGCATTTCCTTTCCTCAAAGGCACAACCCAAAAGAAGCACACTTCATTTCTGCTCATATCCCTTTAGCTAGAATTAGGCATGGGGAAGAAAAAAATCTTCTCCTCTACCCATCTTAGGTTTCTCCAGCAAGGACCCTGTAAATTAGACTGGCCAAAGACAGATTATCAAGAGAAAAACAAACAGAATGTTTTGCATTACACATATACACATGGGGGCACCCATCAATGCACAACCCCAAGGGTTTGCATTACACATATACACATGGGGGCACCCATCAATGCACAACCCCAAGTGGTGGTTAGAACTTGGGCTGATCTACCATCTTAGGCTGAACAAAGGAAAAGGGGTTTGGGGCTTCTGGGCAGGGGAGGCAAGTTACGGGAAAGATGACCAGATAAGTATGGTAAACAAAGGTTGTTTAGTAAGATTTTTTATGCAAATTTAAGTGTGTGCCTTCTCCATTGATAACAGTTGTTTAGAGTCCTCCTCTTCTTGGTATAGGAGAGGGAGATACCTTTTACGAATGAGAATTTCCTTTATAAATGTAAATTTCCTTTACAAAAGGAAAACTTGTGCCTTGTTTTTAGAGCTTTTCCTGCCTCTGCTGGTTTTCAATGGCATTTAGCTCAAAAGAACCCATATACCAAAGAGGCATATTTTAGGATGGCATATTCTGGTACCCTTCAAAGTCATATGGCCACACAGCTAGAGGGTGGCTGGGAAATGTAGTTGAAATGTAGTTGTTTACCACTTAAAAAGAGGAGATTAGGTATTTGGGGGAAAATCCAGAAGTCTTTTCCTTTCATTTGTATACAAAACTGAAACAAAAATTTAACAACCTGAAACCTACCCTATCTATCTGTAACATCCTCTGATGTATTCTACTTGAGTCTATTCTAGTAAAAGTGCTGGTCAAACCCACAAAATTAAGTTCTCCATTCACCAATGCAGCCAAACTATCGGTTTTAAATCTATGGCTCCTGAAGGCAAGTTTAAGTTTTATATACTTCAGTCAAATTCTGCATCTTTGATTATTAAAGGAAGTTTACATTTAATGATAATTTCAGGCGTAGGATGATTTCAGGAACAAAAAACAAACCTGCTTCTAGATACAAGACAAAACAACAAAGACAAAAGGAGAAGAAAGCAAAAATAAGTCTCTCCCTTCAGCTTTTAACTGGAGACTAAGTCCTTCAAAATTAGAGATAAAAAGCTTAGAGATGCAAGTACCTGGAGGTGTCACCACATGACTGAATGAGTTTCAGTGGGTTTCACACCCTGCAGGGTAACCACAGTCTACTACTTTTGCTATTCAAAATAAATAATAATGTCCCTATTACCATACTTCAAATTGTTAGGATCCCTCTGAGCTCACAGACACATCCTTTTCAGACTGTATTTATCCTCAGCACCTGACTAGGACAGGAAAAAGCAGCTGTCTTTTTCTTAGCACAGGTCTGAGGGTGTACTCCATATGGCTTCACAATAGAAAAAACATAAATGTACATCGTTAGAGAACTAATTATTTTCCTTTTTTTGATTTTTTTTTAATTTCAGCTTTGGAATTACATGAAATCTGGAGGAAAATAAACACTGATTCTCAGTGGATAAAAATTTCCACAGTGAACAAGGTTTTGCAAGTGTTCAAACAAAAATGAATCTTAGATGAAGCTTTATTTTGAAAATATGGTTTGAGGCAATATATTGACTCTTCAGAGAAGGTGGTGGTGCCGAACATTGATGCGTCTGGGGTTTTTTTTATTATTATTATTTAAATAAAATTGCTTGTAAAATAGCATATGCCATTAAGATTTTTAGTCACAGAAAAAACAAACTCAACATCCCACAAGTATTTCTAAAGCAGATATAAAATAGCAAATCCATTTCAGAATAATAAGATGCTATTTTGCCTATCGGGACAAGCCAACAAAGAATCCCGCTCCTTCCCCAGCAGGCTCCTCTGTAAAGAGGACCACACCTAACATAGCCACCATTTTTCATTCTGTAGTTTAACCACACTCTGTAATTGATCATCATAGTCTGATATCTCCAGTATTATGACATAAAATAGTATAATATCCAGGAACAAATTTACCACTGACCATTAGAAGATGCTGTTTCATAAAGTACAGATTTTTCCACTAACCTATACTAAAAGACAAAGGGTAATTCCAAACAGATGGCATTTAAATGATTATATTTCAGAATCATGTTTCTCTTTGATGTTCACCCTCTCCTTTACCCCTCCCCATGCTTCCCTTTGGCCACCACAGAGAGGAGTCAAGCTGACCTCGCTGTGTTATTTGGCTCACACAATCTGCACAGCAACCCTCATTAATTCCGTCTATGCATGCGAACGTTAGCTTCAAATCCCATCCCTCTTTATCTTGTGCTTGAACCTTGAGCGATGTTCAGTGAACCTAAACATTCTGTGGCTCCAGCTCAAACTTTTGTTCACGGCATCTGCTTTATCTGGAATTCGTCCTCCTTTTAATAATCCCACTGCTCCCTCCCTCCTGTATGCTCCCTTAAAATCTCATTCATACCTGGAGTTTGAACTTAACACATGCACTGTAATTGCTTGTATTCATAACTGCCCTTTCTTTTAGACCATGAATGCCTTAAGGACACTGCGTGTACCTAGTTCATCTTGTTTACACCAGTATCTAGAACAGCGCCATACATAATAACACTTTAATGACGGCTTCTTAAGTGAATTTATCAGCACAAGAATATGAAAGCGCTCAGAGCAGCCAGAACACACAGTGCCATAGAGTGGGAGTGGAAGGAGGGGGAAGGTCGGGAGTATGAAGGGGGAGCGTGTTTAACAGGACAGTCACTGTTAAACATTCACATCTCGTATTTCTGACTCATGGGCATTTTCTAAACTTAAAGTTGATTTGGATGCAATTACAACCATATTTATAAAATATAGAAGTGCTGAATTGGATAAACATTTTCACTCTCTCAATTTGCAAAGACTGAGATTTTGCCCAAACCAAGTACCAGGCATTCTTAAGTATCAGATTATGATGCCAAACCAAGTTTTATAGCCTGACTTTTATGGTCTGGCAGCTAGAGCCCCTGTGATAGCTCACATTGGAGACTTTCTGGTGACTGGCATCTATCTTCCAAGCCATCAAAAAACCTTCCAGAAGAGTCCAGAACTGGTCATTATAAAGCAGTGTATAGAAGTCATCAGAATGGTCCTTTGTGTCCTGACAAAAATGTAACAATATAATATTTGGTTGAGTATCGAGTTTACTAATAAAATATAAAATGTAATGGAGGAAAGCAATAGATAAATGAGTTTTTTGGCAACTAAAACCTTTTCAACAGAAAAAAATTTTTAATTTATCTCTATAGCTTCTTCAGTTACAGCTGTCATTTATACACAGTTTTCTCTTAGATAGGCTTTAGTCTATAAGAATTAGACTTTTAGCATTTGCACTGAAATTACATGGGCCAGAGCACATAGCAAAAGGCACTCACACAGGTAGACATTATATACCAAAAAAAAGGAACAACAATGGAAAGGCTATACTTTGGTCTCACTTTCTCTGGAGAACGTTTGAAGGCAATTAAAACTATTTTCTTCTTGGGAATATTTTCCTGAGGGCTTCTCTGAGCCAGACTTCTAAGAGGGGATGTTCCCCTCTTCTGCTCTTTCTAATAAGTCTGATCTCTTTTCTTAATATTAGAGAGAGATAATTTGGAAAAAACAAACAAACAAACCACAATCACTTGAGAAAGAACATGGGTCTTAAACTTATTCCACAAAGATTACCTGCAGGAATTGACCCAGCTACAAAGCCACCGCCAGTTCTATATGGTACAAGAAACTCTAAGGAATTCAACCCTCCTTATAACCAGGTGCTTTTTCCTACATTTTGTACCACCTGTCACTATCTTCAAGGTGGACTCAAATAGAGAGAAAAAGAACAGGCTGTAATGTGCTGCCTTAGGATTAATCAGACAGCAAGATAGAATTTGATTGCTTATTTATTCACTTGTCCAGAAAATATTTACTGAGTGTTTGGTGTGTAGCTGACAACGTACTAGCCCCTGAGGCTACAATCAATCAAGACAAATTACTCATAGTCCACTAGGGGGAGACAAACATGTAAGGCAATATATGTAGCCCATTTCTAAATGCTGGGATAGCAGTCTCTCAGCGTAGAGTGGGGGCACAAAGAATTCTACCAGGGGGCCAGCCTGGTGGCGCAGTGGTTAAGTTCACACACTCAGCTTTGGCAGCCCAGGGTTAGGATCCTGGATGCAGACTGACGCACCACTTGTCAGGCCATGCTGTGGCAGTGTCCCATATAAAGTAGAGGAAGATGGGCATGGATGTTAGCCCAGGGCCAGTCTTCGTCAACAAAAAAGAGGAGGATTGGCAATGGGTGTTAGCTCGGGGCTAATCTTCCTCACAAAAAAAAAAAAAAAAGAATTCTACCAGCTTGTCCAGGAAAGGCTTCATAGTACAAAGAACACATAGAGAAATGTAGAAATGGTAGAGAAAAGAAAGAAATGGGGTTAGGAAGTAGAAAATGACGTTTGAAGAACTACAGATTTGTTGATATGGCTGCAAGATGGAAGGGAGGACTGAAAAGGAATTAAGTGGGAAAAATGGTAAAGGCTGATATCACAGATGCCTTTGGAAATCACACTAGGTGTCTGAATCTCATCTTGAAGTCAATAAAGAGCCTGAAAATAAATTGCAAATAAGTACAACAGGGAGACCTGTCAGAGAACTATTCCAATAGTCCAGGAGAAAGATAATAAAGGCCTGAACGAATCAGTGACGGTAAGAATGGCCAGGAAGTGGTTAAACCAAAAGATGTGAATGAGAAAATATATATAAGCACTAGCTTGGTGCCTGTCAAATAGAAATCACTAGATATATGTTGGTTATATTTCTGATTGTATTTACTATCCACAAGCAGATTACTTTTAGTAGAGTAGTGGGCTCAGGAAAAGCTCCTGATTGTTTAAGAAATGGATAAGGATTCTTCTATTTCCAGCAGTACAATAGCAATGATGGCCCTAGATCTAAGCGTGAGAGGCCTATGCCTGAGTCCTGCACTTTGGAGAGCCTGGAATTGTCTTTTTCTGGCCACATCCATCTTCAACAGGTAAGTCATATGGATTCAAGGAGGCCTGCCCAGTCAGAGTCTCTAGCTCTCCTCTTCTAGATCATGCTCCTGGTATACAGGAACCCCATTCCATGCCCACGTGGCCTTAGCCTATTCTACATTTTGCTCGGCTCTCTTCCACGTGTTGATCATCCTCAGAGCAGACTGAGCCACTGATATTCACATCCCTAGGCTGGAGGGGTGACTAAGGCAGAGCTGTTTACGTGGGCAGGGATTGAGCTTAGATGCGTGAATGCTGTGTCTACACGCAAGTGGGAGAATCTCCTATATTATGGGATGGATGCAATGATGCGTAGAGAAGGGGAGCAGGCAGTAGGCTACAGGCCAGGTGCCCTGGGGCTAGGAGGTGGCTTTCTTTGTACCACCATATTCTAGCACAGATAAATGAAGAGTCCAAAAATTCTAAGTTCAAACTAGACCTTTCACATCATAAAGCAGGTTTATTTGTCAAGATTGGAAGATAGAACAAATTTTATTCAATGACAGTTTACAATGTTTAAATGGGTAGACATATGACATGTAGGCCTCTATTTGTACACTTGTCCTGAGCCCTGCAGATAGTAGGGATGGAACTTATGGAAAACTGAATTTTCTTGATAAATCTTACCAAACAAAATTTACATTGGATAAAATTCAACAAATACTTACAAATACAGAGATGCTTTCACAAAAAAGTAAGGAATATTTCCAGTCACAGAAAAACAGAGATAGAAAATATAAGAGAAAGATGAAAAGACATGAGAAATGTCTTCCAATTCAAAAAGGAGAATAAAAGGAAAAGGAGAGAAGCAAACTTTTCAAAGAAATAACATCCAAAAAAATTTAGAATTTATAGAGATATGCTTCCCAGGTTCAGGGAGCTCAACAAATCCAAAGCTGGATACATAAAAACTAATCAAAACCTAAACTTATAATAGTAAAAATTCGTTAAAAAGGGGGGATTTCATAAGGAAAAGATGCAACATGGACATAGGAATAAAAATGGTACCAACAAGAAAGCAAACAAAAGAAGCAAAAGACAGTAGAGCAATACCTTCAAAATTCTGAAAGAAGATAACTGTCAGGCCAGAGTAAAGTACACAGACAAACTATCATTCTAGAGCTAGAGCAAAATAAAGACATTTCCAGATAAAGGTAGACGGTTCATTACAAACAGAACCTCACTAAAAAACTTGTTTGGGGAAAGTAAGGAATCAAATCCAGGAACATTTTAGAATCTAACATTTTAGAGCAAAGAAAATGATAAACATGGATAAATTTAAACAAACATTGACAGTAAAAATTGATAATCATCATCATAGTAATGTCTAATTCGGGGAGTGTTATGGGTTGAATTGTGTCCCTCCAGCATTCATAAATTGAAGTCCTTAACCCCCAGTAGCTCAGAATGTGACCATATTTTGAGAGAGGGTCTTTATAGAGGTAATCAAGTTAAAGTGAGGTCATTGGGGTCGGCCCTAATCTGATATGACTAGAGTCTTTATAAAAAGGGGAAATTTGGACATAGAGACATGCTTAGAGGGAAAGTGATGCAAAGAAACAGAGAGAGAAGAGGGCCATCTACAAGCCAAGGAGAGCGACCTGACACAGATTCTTCTTTCCCAGCCCTCAGAAGGAACCAAACAGGCCGACATCTTGATTTTAGACACCTAGACTCCAAAACTGTGAGACAACAAATTTCTGTTAAGCCACCCAGACTATGGTAATAAATCCAAGTTAAAATTATAATTTTATAGTTAATGACATTAAGACTGGGAGGTTGTAAAACTTCCTAAGGACCAAGAATATTATAGAGTTATTAACATCAGATTTTAAGCATGCAAGTGAAGACTATGATGAATAAATGACAGAAATAGGAGTGTACTTCCAAAGTCAATTGAAGGTGAAAAATAGAATTTAAAAATAATCCCTCAATTAACAAAAAAGACAATAAATAAGGAGAAAATACCTAAAGGAAAGAAAAACAGATACAAGGAATGTACACAGTGAGATGGTAGAATTAATTGCAAATGTTAATATACTATTTATTTAAAAAATTAAATGAACTAAATTCAACAGTTGAAAGGAAAAGATAGATTGGATAAAAAAAACAAATCTAACAATATCATTTACAAAAGATACATCAAAAACATAACGGCATACTCACATATACCAGGTGCCTACAAGAACATCTGAGAAGCAGTTTGGAAAAAGAATTACAAGAAAATTATGGACTGGTTATAAAATATTCTTTGAGTATGTCTTTAAAATGCCATGGCATATTTTCATAAACTATTTTTAAAATGTCTTAAGTAATAGCATTTCCCATCCCACTAAAAGATGGCATATATTATTTATATAATAACAGGTAATTAGGGAGAAAATATTACTTCTTCTTTTCTCTTTGTTTTAATATCTGAAAAACATATTGGGTTTTCAAATAAGAAATCTACCTTCCTAAATTAAAATACCAAAGCTCCACATAGATAAGAAACTGCTTTCTCAATAGCTCATTTGTAACCGAGGGCCCTCCAGGACCAGTTCAACTGACCCCATCTTATCAACAGAGTAATTAAGAGTTGTCTTTCAAGAACTGAGGCCCCCCTTGTCCAGTTCAGGCCAGTTGAGACCACCAACCCATCAACTAGGCCCACGTGAATGCTCGATAAGTGACCTTTTTGACATCAAGGAGCTAAAAACTCCACCCTCAGATCATAGTTACAATGCCATTTTGTGAACGTGCGTCCTATGAAGAGGCATGAAGCTTGACTACGCTTGTGCAGATCATCAATTACCACACTTCTCCTTACCTCCAATTATCCATCTCCACACTTCAAACCACCCTGCCCTTCATCCCATAAATTGTGCCCCAAGCCCTGGACCAGGGAGACAGATCTGAGAGCATACGCCTCCTGTCTCTTTACAGATCGATCTTGCAAAATAAAGCTACATTTCTTTTCCCAAAAGCTGATGCAGTAATAACTGGCTTTTTTTAATGTGCATTGGGCAAGAGAACTCCAATTTTGTGTGGTAACACATTTTCTCACTAAACATAAATGAATATTATACTGTTATTATAGTAAGATAACTTTTCAATAATATTCATTATATTATTAGTATAATATTTATCTAGAGACTGCAAAATGAAATAAAATTTCAACTAGGAACATCCAAAATACATATTTTCACTTTTTTTGATAAATCATGTTCTAGGTCAGCTGAAAATTAATATAGTAATTATGTATAACCTTGACAGATAGAAAAATTATGATTTATAACTCATCAAGCTAGCAAAGAATCAGTGACTCCCAATGTGTGAAAAGGTATCATTTTAAAGATAAAAAATAACATTTTTTGATTTTCTAGGAAAGCAATTATTGTTGATCGATTTATTCAGCATTACACTGTTTCCCAAATTTAATTAAAAACAAAAATTTTTTTTCTATATTTTCATGTATGATGTACATAATATAAGGAGTGCTAAATACATTAGGAAGTGCAAAAATAAATGAAAAAATTCTGGGAGTATCTGACTGCCTAACATTTATAGTATTGGTCTCAGCACTAAGGACATTTTGAAGTGGACAATTCTTGGTTTGTATGTGGGGAGGAGGGAGGGACCGTCCTGTGCATTATAGGATGTTTAGCAGCATCGCTGACCATTACCCATTAGACACCAGTGGCACCTCCCTTGCTCCTCCCACCCCATCCCCAAAGTTGGGATAATCAAAGATGTCTACAGACATTGCAAAATGTCTCCTGTAGGACAAAATCATCCCTGGTTAAGAATCACTGATTTAATTTGAGTATTTCTAGCTCATTTTCTTTTTATTTTTTTCTTAGTAATACTTCCATAGTCTCAATTTTACTTTAGATTATGAATATGCCAATACATAGTCCAGATAGTCCAGGAAACTTTATCTAAGACAATGATTGACACTTGAATGGAAGCAGTGATATCTCTATAGAGCACATCTTTTACAGGGTATTTTTAAGAGATTGAAACATCTTTAGTTCTCTAACATGACTACTAAGGAAGCTCATTTGCATTCTTTTCAGCTGGCTCTATATATTAGTTAGGGATCTCAGTTGCAAATAGAATCTCAGTGCAAATTTAATTTAAAGAAAGAGGAATTTGAGGCTATCTCGTGCAACCCAAGGGCAAGAGAGCAGCTGAGCTATTTTCTTTTTATAAGCTGGATATTGTGAGGCCCAAAGCTATCCTCACTCCTCTTATGTCTCTTTATATGCCTACTTTATGTTTTTATTTTAAACTTTTTATTATAAAAATTTTCAATTGCACACAAAAATTAGAGGGAAGAGTGTAATTAACACCAATTCACCTATAATTTAGCTCCATCAATTACAATATTCTGTCCTGTCTCATCTCTTTCTTCCCTCTTTCACTCTACATTATTGGAGCATAGGAAAGCAAGTTCTAGACATTATAACATTTCATTAGTAAATGTTTCTGTATATACTGCTCAAAGATATGCTCCTTTTTTTGTAATATAATCATAAAACCATTGTCACCTATAAAGTCAAAATAAAATTAATTTATTAATATTATCAAATATCCAATCAGCATTTAACTGTCCTTGATTGTCTCATAAATGTCTTTTAATAGTTGATTTGTTTAAATTAGAGTCCAAAAGAGTTCAACATTTACTTAGCACTTGGTTGATCTGTCACTTAAATCTCTTTTAATCTATAGCAATTCCCAGGTCCTCTTTTTTCCTAGTCCTTTTGATTGGTAAAAGAAACTGGGTTATTTGATCTATAGAATTTTCTAAATTATGGACTTTACTAACTATATCCCCTCCCCGTTTAATGCTCTCTCTCCTGTGTATATCCTTTAATTTGGTATTGAGCTCTACATGCTGATCAGACTCAGGGTCAAATTTTTGGCAAGAATATTTCATAGGTTGAACTGCACAGTTAGTTCTTATTACCTCATATCAGAAGGTAAAAAATGTTGAATAGTCTCTTTTTTGTGAAGTTCAGTTCCTCATCTCTGCTTCATTCTTTATTAAATGTCTAATTGTTCAAAATTACGTATTTAGCGTTATGTAGCTTTAGTGTGTGCAAACATGCCATTTTGACAACTGGTTCTCTTTAAAATCACAGTAGGCCCATTATCAATGATTCTGTATATTTTTGAATGGATTCTAAATCATGTTTGAGCAACAGCAGCATGACTGCAATAAGTAGATAACTTCCCAAATATTATTTGAAGAGGCTAAAACTCATTCGGATGTATAATTGCTAGTAAATTTATTTAAAACAAAAATGTCATGGCCTAACAATCACGCTATAAAGCTGGTGACAAAACTAATAATAATGATCCCCTAGATGTGATTAGTGCTTTAGACCTTACTAAGCAGTTTCACATCCATAATTTCATTCAGTTCTCAAGACAGACGAGAAGCGATGGTGGCAAGCTGGCTCGTGCATTCAGGACGGACGTGGAGCGCACCTACCTGAGAGTCTGTCTGTTGTCCTCCAGCAGAAAGGGGCTGCAGTTGCTAATGTGATTGTTTCTTTAATGAATGCAATGCTTCTACCAGAGATTGCTTACTCAATTTTAATAATTAACTTTAAAGTATGAAAATCAAAATGGCAAAATTGGACTGGGTCTTGACGGACAATACTATTAAAACAGGATGCATAGGCTGGAAGAGACTATAGGGATCATCCACATCATATTTCAGAAGAGGAAACTGAGACCAAAAGTAAGAAGCATAAAAATGAGGCAACCATCTGTAGGTATTGTGTTTATTTTTACTGATTTATCACTAGTTGCTAAGATTCTTTTTTTTTTTATTGCAGTAACATTGGTTTATAACATTGTATAAATTTCAGGTGTACATCATTAAACTTCTATTTCTGCATATATTACATCATGTTCACCACCCAAATACTAATTATAATCCATCACTACACACATGTGCCTAATCATCCCTTTCGCCCTCCTCCCTCCCCCCTTCCCCTCTGGTAACCACCAGTCCAATCTCTGTCTCTATGTGTTTGTTTGTTGTTGTTTTTATCTTCTGCTTATGAGTGAGATCATAAGGTATTTGACATTCTCCCTCTGACTTATTTCACTAGCATAATACCCTCAATGTCCATCCATGTTGTCACAAATGGCTGGATTTCACCATTTCTTATGGCTGAGTAGTGTTCCATTGTGTATATATACCACAGCTTCCTTATCCATTCATCCGTTGATGGGCACTTAGGTTGCTTCCAAGTCTTGGCTATTGTGAATAATGCTGCAATGAACACAGGGGCGCATGTATCTTTATGTGTTCGTGTTTTCATGTTCTTTGGATAAATACCCAGCAGTGGAATAGCCGGACCGTATGGTAGTTCTATTCTTAATTTTTTGAGGAATCTCCATATTGTTTTCCATAGTGGCTGCACAAGTTTGCACTCTCACCAGTGGTGTATGAAAGTTCCCTTCTCTCCACATCCTCTCCAACACTTGTTGTTTCCTGTCTTGTTAATTATAGCCATTCTGACGGGTGTGAGGTAATATCTCATTGTAGTTTTCATTTGCATTTTCCTAATAGTTGATGATGTTGAACATAAGACTCTTATTATCTGTACATAAAAATGTAGTGTTACTCAATACTATAGTATACTGAGACATTAAAAATTCAAAATTAGATCTCTGTGAGAAAATGTTGACAGAAGGCCTGTTGGTGAGATGTATGCACTAATTCCTAGCCAGGCTGTTTCAAAGACGGGAAAAGAGTAAAAAATAAATCAAACATATGGATGCTCATGAACAAGGAAAGATTATTTAACTTCATTATATTAAATATAACTATATCAATTCTGGTTTGATAAATGTACATTTAAGGTTCTAAACCAATGCTGTAGAAGGCATAGCTATGGATTGGAAATAGTCTTTGACTTCAAGCATGTAGGGTAATGTGAAATGTGATACTAAACAATTAAAATGAAGTGATTAATGTTTTAAGTGCTATAAAAATTTTATGGGTAAAAACTACAGAAAGCCAATTCCAACCAGAGGTAGTTAGAAAGACTTCATGAAGGAGGTGGCAATTTTAAAGGAAGAATAGGCCTTCTAGGCAGAATTTTTGCATGAGCAAAACAGAGAGGTTTAAAAAATAGTTCAGGTCATCTAGAGGGAACAAGGAGTCCCACGGTGTGAGGAAAGAGTAACAGAGAGGAAGGAAGGAGGCCAGAGATGAAAGCTCAGTGGGGTGAGGTTGGGAGGGCTTTGGATTCCATGCCAGGGAATGGGGCTTTATCTTATTGCCAATGGGACACCTTCAAAGGATTTTTAGCAGAAACACACATATTTAATACATCGATGTAGAAAGATTCTTCTAGCAGCTGTATTAAAGATTAATTGAAAGGGACAAAGTGGAAATGGAGAGAAACTACCAGCCTCTAAATTAGGAAATGAAAGTAGGGAGAGAAAAACGAACAAGACAGTGGAAGAAAGAAATAGTTACTAGGCCATGACTAGCCATGACATAGTGGCTAAAACCACCTGTCACAATCATTTACATTCCAGTCAATTAGGTTTTTGTGTTTAAACTTCTATTTGAATTTCTAAATAATGTAATTTTAAAACGCCAAAAATCACATCAACTGGAGGATAGCATAGATGTATACTGTTTCATTCTTTCTGCCATAAAATGGCATCCAACAATGCCTGGCACAACATAATCATTTAATGAATTGGCTGCAAACACTGTATTGGCTAATGAGATAACAGCATTCACTTGCCTTAGTTTTAGGTTTTATTGACTCAACTGAGAAACAACTGAAGACCACAACCATTAAAAAGCCTATCTGGACATTCATTTATAGAACCACTCAATGTTCATACATAAAATATATTGCTAGAAATAATATGTGTAAATGTATATCTTTGGGGCCAGCATAAGTTCTTAAAACTGGAAAAGATCTCTTGCATGAGAAAAGGAGGGAGAATTAATCTAGAAATTAAATTTTATATCTGAGGGGAAAATTGAAGAAATCATATGATGAACAGCTTGCTACCATCTAGAAAGAGTACAAAGTACAACATTATATACAACTCAGTGTATAAATATTTGGAAGAAAATATCAGAGTAGTTTATGTTTCTTGTGACGGAGAGGCTGGCATCATTGACCAGAGGAAAGCCCTCAATAAACTATGTAGTGTCAGGACTTCCATCAGACTTTGGTTTGCATCGTAGGTAATTTTTCGGAACACAATTCAATTCAACATCCTGTTGCAAGATACTGGGACAAACAGAATGCCAGTTAACTTCCAGTGTCTTCATGTTGCCTCGGTCCCATGGGACTCACTGGACGCCAGCCACTGCCGCTCCATCAGGCTGTCCAGGGTAGCCCCTGGGGACTCTTTGTCTCCTTTTCTTTGTTACATTTTGTTGCTTTTAGTTATTCCTTTATAATGGGAATAAAATGTTTTTCTATGCAAATAGACTTTTCTCTCTCACATTTAAATGTATTCAATCCCCTCCCAAATCAAATTGAAGCACGTATCTCTCTGTGGTTGATGGGGCACAGGGGCAAGGTGGGATCATTACAACAGGAATACAAAGAGACAAGTGTTAATATTTAGTTTCTGATCATCTTTTCCACAGCCCCTAGACTAACCTGGGAGTGGCCATACTCATTCATTCATTCATTCATCCAATCAATAAATATTTCCCAAATGCCTATTTTATACCAAAAAAATACTGTTCTAGGCCTTGGAGATATATTGTGAACAAACTACATTTTCTCATGGAGCTTATGTTCTAGTCATGTTTCTAGAAAAGCAAATAAGTAATATTTTAGATGGCGATACAATC
Source organism: Ceratotherium simum simum (assembly GCF_057802395.1). NCBI lineage: Eukaryota > Metazoa > Chordata > Mammalia > Perissodactyla > Rhinocerotidae > Ceratotherium > Ceratotherium simum. The sequence goes on from NC_141924.1 coordinate 41,607,855, forward strand.
TGTAGGAAAACAAAGCAGATTAAGGAGAAAAGAGAGTGGTGGGGGAGGTGAGAGGAAAATGCTATCTTTAATGGGGCCTCAATCAAGGCCTTGCTGAATAAGACGACATTTGAGCAAGTCCTGAAGGAAAGGAAGGACTGAACCACCTGAATAACTGGGAGAGAATTCCATCTAATGAAAGAGCAAGACAAAGGCCCTGAGAAGGGAGCATGCTTGGTTCATTTGAGGAACAGTAACGAGATGGACCAGTGAGGCTGGAGGGGAGTAAATGAGGGAAACAGTGTGATTTGTGCCCAGGTCTTAATTTATAAAGGTGACCGAGTGGGGACAGAGAGTGTAATATCATTGAAGAAGGAATTTATTGCTTACAAGTTCCTGAGAGAAGATGGCATACCACACCATCCCAGAGCCACATAGGGAAGAACTAGGCTTGGTCAGGAGGCAGAAGCATGAGCAAAGAAAACCATGAGAAGAGAACCATGAATAGTGTTTTGGAAGCTATGTGAAAAAGCTGTTTTGAGAAGGAATGAGTAATCAAGTGTCAAATGCTCCTCATGGTTTTAATAAGCTGAGGTCTGTGAATTGGCTGGAGTGAGCAATTTGGAGGTCTCTGGTGACATTAATCAGATGTGTTTTAGTGGAGTAGTAAGGATGAAAGACTAATTGAGAGAATTCAAGAGAAAATGGGAGGAGAGAAATTTGAGACAGAACACAAGTGACCTTTTGGAAGAGTTTTGTTGTACAGGTGAGCAGAGAATTGGAGGGACAGCTGGAGATAAATATTGGGTCAAGGAAGTTGTTACTTTGTTTTTAACATGATTGATATTACAGTATGTTTTCATGTCTGTGGGACTGAGTTAGTAAAGTGGGAAAAAATAAAGATACTGGATAGAGAGGGAGAATTAATGGTGAAATGGTCTTAAGTAAGTAAGAGGGGATAAGATCAATTCAGCACACAAGAAAGTTAGTCTTCTATAGGAGCAGGAGCATTTTATCCACAGTAATAGCAGGGACTGCAGAGTACAGAGTTACAGGTACAGATATGTAATGGTGGATGTGGAAGTTATTTCTTGATTGCTTTCTATTTTCTTCAGTGTAACAAGAAGTTGAGATTGCAGAATGGGGAGGAGGTATTGGATCTTTTCCACTTCACATCATTGAAGTATATACCATCCCCCCATCATGACAAACAATAACAAACCTGCTGTAGTGTTTGCGTCCAGAGGGTCACATCTCTGGAGAAGGGTTTGTGTCAGAATATGCAAGAGCTAGGGACAGCCTACCTCCACGTAGTTCAGATGTGCCTCTTTGGAGAAGTGTTGCCTTATTCCAACTCCATTGGGAATCTATTATTCAGAATGAGTTTTCTCTAAAGATACTCTCTGCCCCATACAAACGTATTTCTACTGGATCTGTCCTTATTGCTTGCTAGACATGTCCAGGCTTTTATGATTCCTAGAAATAGGTTTAGGCTTGGTTCCAACTGAGACAGATATTAATGTCACATAAATATCTACTTACCAATGCTGGTGAGTGCTGTGCAAGGAGGAGGTAAATTATGAGCTGAAATCTGAAGGAGAAGGGGGATAGGCAAAAAGGAAGAGAAGAAAGAGCACGCACAAGGACGCTGAAGTAGGCACTGGAGAGAGCGAGAAGAGGCCAGGGGGCAGGAGCACAGAAAGGTGATGGAGACAGGGAGGGATAAGGTTAGGGAGATATGCCAGAGATTGGTCATGTAGAACCCTGTAGGTCATGTTCTGAATTTTGGTCTTTCTCATAAGACCAATGGAAGGCCAATGAAGTCATTTATGCAAGGATGTGACATGACCAGACTTGAATTGTAAAAGCAGTTCAGACCCACGGCAGCCAGAAGTGAGAGGTTTTCCTGTTCATGCAGCGAGCTCCAAGTGTAGGTGTGGTGGTTTAAAGGAGCCACAGAGAATCAGACACGCATGAGCGAAGTGCTGTAAGTATTTAAAGACCAAAAAGATGAACACATGAAACGAAGCTGGGAAGGTAAGACTGATTTAGTCCATCTTTTAATTCTTCCACCTTGCAATCCTATATCCCACAGACCAACAGACCTTAACCATCTCCATATTTCTGTCACCAGTAAGTTCCTCTCCTGAATCTCCCCTTCTTTTCTTTCCCCAAATCCAGTACTGGTCTGTTCAACTTTCTCACTGAATCTTAAAAACTATCTTCTCTTCAGCTTTCCCAAAGATTTCATATGCTCAGAACTTAAAGCTCTTTCTTATAGCACACTCTTCCCTCCACTATACTATTTCTTACTTTTGAATTTCTACCACTACGGCTACCTTAGTGGTTGTACTTTCTCACCTCCAGTAAGTCACTCACAGCCTATTAACTAGAGTTGTCTCTCCCTCTAGCTCGCTCAGTCCTGGGGCAGGATTCAGGGATCAACTAAAAGTGTTGCCCCAAGACTAAGCAATCACTTGCTTGAAAGCAACCAGGTAGAATTAATTTGATTGATAATTTGATCCATGTGAGAAGTTTATAAAAATAATAGTGTGCTGAAGACTTACTATTATACTAGATATTGGTTTTCAGCCATATCTCATTGGTAACCATTAGATTGATCCAAAATGTCTTCATATAGTTGGGAGCCCCAATTATAGAGAAGTGAGTCATATAGTTTCTCTTTTAACATGAGCAAAAGTTACCGAGTCTGACAAACTTTAATCAAATTGTTAGGGGGGGCTATAAATACCAATGAAGAAGGAAAAAAAGGTTAAAATATTTTTTAAATGGTAACTGAATAAATGGTCTACTTACAATGTACATATCATTATCCTAAAGCATAACAGTTTTTGTGAGCTTCAAAGTATTTTCAGATTAACTCATTCAATAATGACAATAACACCACCTAGACTTTGTTTATTTTTCACATAGTATGTGTAGGCTCACATACATTATATCAGCATGATTTTTAAATTATAGACCTTTTCATAGTGATGGTGAATACTAATAGGAACAATATAATAGCACTATTACAAAAATCCCTCTGAACCATCTTTGAGACTTGGTTTTTATCTCTGCTTAGAGATTAATTTGGTTTAAGGATCTCCTGAGTTAACTCCATGAGTGAGTTCTCAAGCGTAACCCTCAATTTTTCAAGTCAATGGCAGTTTTAAATAAAATTTCATCCAAGTTCAGTACAGGAAATTAGCTCTGGGCTAGGAAGATTTGTGCAGAGTTATAGAAGAGACAACAGTCTTGCTCTTTATATTTTATGTTAGAAATGAAATTTAGGGGCCGGCCTGGTGGCGTGGCGGTTAAGTGCATGTGTTCTGCTGTGGCGGCCCGGGGTTCGCAGGTCCGGATCCCGGGCGTGCACCAACGCACCACTTGTCAAGCCATGCTGTGGCAGGGTCCTATATAAAGTAGAGGAAGATGGGCATGGATGTTAGCCCAGGGCCAATCTTCCTCAGCAAAAAGAGGAGGATTGGCATTGGATGTTAGTGCAGGGCTGGTCTTCCTCACCAGGAAAAAAAAAAAAAGAAATGAAATTTATGAGGTGTGGAGGAACACACTTTCAGTGGCTTAAACAATACCCATTCCTTCCTGTGCCCTGTTCTTCTTTGCTGGTAGATCCCACTTTCCACACTATAGAAGTGGAAAATGCCACAAAGTCATGGGCATATGACTCAATCTTGATCAATGGGACCTAAGGTTAAGTTTGCTGATAGGCTCCTGGGAAACATTTTTGTTCTTCATTAAAAAGAGGATGTGCTACCTGAAGCTGTGGCAGCCTTCTAGTGACCATGAGGAAACAAACCTCCAGATAAAAGCCCACGAACCGAAATTGCAGAGCAGAAAGGGAAAAAGAGCTTGTGTCCTTGATGTCATAATAAAGTCTCTGAACCAAGCTTGGAGCCATCCTACATTTACACTTAATGTTATATGGTCTATTACATTTTCCCCTTGTGTAAGTCATCTTTATTTGGGAAAAATTACCTGAGTAAAAATCTAAGTAAACATGTTAATTAAACATCTTACTAGTAGTTACAAGTAGAAAGGTAATGCAGAGTTCTTATCTCTGGATGCTTTTAACAGAATCTATCTTGATCATTCAGATGTTAACAGTAAACAAACCTGGAATTTATGGATTTATGAGGCATGGCCAACTACAAAATGCCATGTCAGCTACATAATTAACAGAGTATAAAATGAAGAATTTTACGACCATCACACCTCCCTTTGTGTCAGCAATGCCCTACATGCATCACTTGGAGACTTCATATATTAAATGTGGGCCAGGGTGGATACTAATGCCATAAGGAAAGACGTAGAAAACTGTGATATTAGTTCCAGACTTTACCATAGTTCACCTCTATTTCCTCTGAATTATTAGTCAAGTTTGATACAGGGCCAGATCTCTGGATTTTGTGAGTGTGATTTGACAACTGAACCCTTAGTGGTATCTCACTGTCACTCCTTATAGCTTTCATTTTCTAATGAGAAATATAAAATGGCAGCTCAAGCAGGACAATAATCTTTTCAGAAGATGTCTAAACAGCAACACTTGATGTTTTCTTCCCTCGAATTAACTCTGCCTGGGTTCTTTCTAACAAAAAGCCAGACTCTGAAACTGGCCATGAATAAAATTCTCATTTTAAACTGTGATTTGAGATCTGAAGAGGAAAACTGTACATCCTCCAGAAATCCTGGATTTTGACCTGGGTTCAGTAAGTGGTTGTCTTGTTTGAGGCGGAGGTTGGGAGGAGCATGCTTAAGGTAGAGAGAGGAGTATGTGTCTGGAAATTTGAATGCCTTATTGTAGAGACTAATATTTTCCTCTCAAATCCATTCTTTCCTTCTTACATAGTAACCGGATTTTTGCTTGAGCGCAAAGCTGATCAACATAAGACAATATTCCTCAACTCTTACAGCTACGTACGGGCCTTGCAACTAAGGTCTGGCCGATGAAATGTGAATAGTGTTATCGTGTACAACTTCCAAATTATGGCCATAAAGGAAAGAAATATGCCCTCTGTTTTCCATTTTTATTTTCCTTCCTTCTGACTGGAAAAAAACATATTGTACCATGAGATAGAACTGTTTGTTAAAGATGAAAGGAAAACAAAATAGAAGGAGCCTGGGTATTTGATATTTATGGAATTACCGACTTCCTAGATTTTCACATGAAAGAGAAAAAAATCCCTTTTGATGAAGCCACTATTATCTTTGCTTTCTACTGCTGAGCTGAACCAATATTCAAACTAGTTTATTCACTCACCCCCATAACGATTCGGCGTTTGCCTTCTCTATATGTATATGCGTTATATTTGGTCCCTTAAATAGGTAAAGTTTTCATTTATTTTTTTCCATTCTTTCTTTAAAAGTCTTAATAAGCTCCACTAAAAGTGTAATTACTATACAAAAAGGAAGAATACATATTGCAGAACATCTAGCAGTTTCTGTCATAGTGGATTATTTTGGTAAATGAACAAAATACAACTTCAGTGGCACACGGGCTTAAAATATTATTTAACAAATGTATTTCTCAGTTATCACCATCCACAGATTTTCCTCACCTGTTATTTTAAGAAATGTTAGCATTTGCCTAAAGTTCTCAACATAAACTCTTTTTTGCACCATGAGCCTTCCCAAAATAATCAGGTAGTTTAAAACGTGTTCCTAGAGAATCATTTTGGTCGAAAGGATGTCAATACAGAAGGTTTTACATTTATGAACTTTTAAATTAAGAAGTTTTGTGCATGTAACAAAGCTGTACTCTAGGGCAACAGTACCTTAACTCTCAACTTTACGAGCATTTGGAAGAAGGGTAATATAGGGTCATTTTATTTTCTTCCACCTAGGTTTTTTTTTGGCATTTTTTTTTTTCTGTTTAGAGTTGGTTTTATGTATTTTATTAACTTATTTTCAACACTTGACAAATGCAAAAGCAGTGAGAATGTGAAATGTTCTTGGAAAGAGGAATTCTTATTTGGGATGAAAATAGTAATAATAAAATTAAGTAATTTGTGAGAAAATAATATTACGTGTAGATAAAGAAGTAATAGTAGAAAGTATTATCTTAAAGGAAAAGAGAAAATCATGCCATGTGTGGAAACATCTATGGGCCTTTGCAATACATAATTGCCAAGTTATAAGAAAAATGAGTTATAAATGGGAAAACCAGATCTGTGAACTGTAGTTCACAAACTTTGCCCGATGTTGGACTCACTAAGAGGGCATTGAAAATACTAATGTCTGCTTGCTCCTCCCCAGAGATTCTAATTTAATTGGTCTGTGATGTAGCATGTGGCCTGGATATCTAGATTTTTTAAATGTCCCCAAGCGGTTCTAATGTGCAGCCAAGATTGAGGATCACTGAATTAAGGTAAAAGCATCAATGCCAGAGGCCCACTAGTATAATGTTAATGCAGGAAAAGTTGGGAATTCATTGAAAACCTTTAATTTAAGACTGGAGCAGTATCTGATTATAAAAATATCTTAAGCCACAGAAGGTCAGAACCTGTTACACCATCTGTAAAGAAATAGATCCTAAGATTCTGTAAGATGACACTGGCCAATAGAACTTTCTGCAGTGATGGAAATGTTCCATGTCTGTGTAGTCTAACACAATAAACACTTGCCACATGTGACTACTGAGGATTGAAAATATGGCTAGTACAACTGAGGAAATCTCTAATTCTAATAAATTTCTAAATTTCTAATACTATTTAGTCAATAAATAGTTTTTACAATTAAATTTTAATTAATTTATATCTAAATTTAAGTAGCCAAAAGCGGCAAGGGGCTATCTTACTGGGTAACACAGCCCTGAGATATACTCAAAGAACATCAACTTGGAGCATAATCTGATTCCACAGATTTTCAATGTTGATAAAGTGGGTGGCCTATTTTAGATAAAGTTGTTGTATAGAAGATATATTTGCAAGTAAAAAAGGCGATAAATTTTTTTAAAGCTTCAAAGAATATAGTCATATTCTTATACTTGCAGAAAGAACTATAAGCTTAAGAATCATCCTTCGTAAATCTTGAACCCCTGAACAAAAGGATTTATAAACAGACTTTCAGAAAAAAATTAGGCTGTAAATATGAATTTATGTATGGTTTCTATTTTGATGATTTTTATTAAATCAACCACTTAATCTATAAATATAAAAATTTGGCTGTAAGCTTTTGTCTAAAATAAATTCATATGAAGGCACACATAGAGGTATAAAGTAAGACTCTGTGCCAATAAAATAAGCATGTATTCTTTTTTTCTATCTTTACATGAATAACTAGAATTGTGTGCTTACCACAGATTAGACACAGTGCTTACAGCTTTAGATGTATATTCCCATTTTACTCTCCTAATCATCTAATGAGGTAGCTACTATTATCCACATTCAACACATGAGGAAATGGAGGCTCACGGCAGTTAATAATTTTTTCAAATTCCCCCAACTCAGGAACGTTAATGCTGAATACTGCATTCTGTCTTTACTAATAGTAATAATTATAGCCGGCCCAGTGGTATAGTGGTTAAGTGGGCATGTTCTGCTTCGGCGGCCTGGGGTTCGCAGGTTCAGATCCCGGGCGCGGTCAGACACACTGCTTGTCAAGCCATGCTGTGGCAGTGTCCCATATAAAGTAGAGGAAGATGGGCACGGATGTTAGCCCAGGGTCAATCTTCCTCAGAAAAAAGAGGAGGATTGGCAACAGATGTTAGCTCAGGGCTGATCTTCCTCACACACACACACACACAAAATAGTAATAATTGACAAACCTCCTTATACAAGAATATTTAATAATATTATTTTTATTGCTATTTAACATTTCAATACCACTACTGAAATAAATGCTCTACCAACAGAAAATAATTGCTGTCTGAACAAGTGTCATCTGTGTGTATTTGTAAATGCATTTTCACTTTGTTACTATAACAATTATATTTCTATAGATCTAGCTCTCCAACAATAGCTTGAACAAAGCCAAATTTTAGAAGCCACAGTAACAAAATTCATTACTATTCATAAATTAGAACAATTGATTGCTTCCAATTGTCTCCTGTAGTTTTGCCAAGGTAGCAAGAACAAAGGTAGGATAATGATTATTGCCTACGCCTTTTATTTTGGAACTATCCATTAAGTAAAGATAATTTAGCCAAAATACACTTCAAAAAGACTTGCTGATTTGCACTTTTCTTACAAATGCATTCAGCAAATGACAATGGCATTTCAAATCTAAATTTACAGAAAAGAGATATCACAGGGTTTTGAAGTAGCAAAGCCATTTCTAGCTGCTGAAGTGCAAGAATGAAGAGAAAAAATAATGAGACCTTGGGAACATGTCTAAAAATGTGACACCAACACAGTGGACATCTATCTCACGCTGTCTCCAGAAAGTTTGATGTACACTTAAAATGCATGACACCACCATACCAGGGCCTTTCTCAAAATTTATCACCTGGTTTTGTACATTTTACTCTAGATTCCACTAGAAATATGTTGAATTACCTGAATTACTGTCACCAGCCAGTGAGTTCTTTCAAGGTTATTCTTCCAATACCTTGGAGATGAGTATCTCTAAGGCGTCATATAATAGACCATAGCTGCCATTTTCACTGAGTGAAATGAGACAATACAGTTGAAGATTCACATTTTCATATTCCTCAAGTCTGCCTTTACTTTTGGTTAACATAAAAGTACATGTTCCTATTAATATTCCAATCTTTTAAAAAATATGGAATCATCTAAACTAAAATCCAACTTCAATAACTAATAATAGCTATTGATTGAATATGTAATATATATAATATATATGTGCCAGGCACTGTGCTTGTTTTATCTCATTTAATCCTCTCAGTGCTGTGAAGAAGACATTACCCTCTGTAGTTTGCCTGTGAGGAAACTGAACCTGAGAGGTAAAGGACATCCTTAAAGTAATATAGCTAGTAGGGAGGTGTGCCCAGTGTGCCATGCTCTCAACCATTCTCTGTGCCTAGCTACGAATATACCTGGAGGTGGTTAAAAGTGTTTTAGTCCTTTCTTATCTGAAAATACACTACCATTTCTTTCATAGAAAACAGCTACTTTGTAAAAATCAGGGAATGTAGTCTTAAAATGTACTCCAAAGATATCCTTACTTTGCCTCAAGTTGTCCAGAAATGGTCAAGAAGAAATCATTTCTTTCCTTTTTATAACATATTGGAGTCTTTCTTTATTTTTCAAATATTAAATGAATTTAAAATCATAAATTTATTAACTCAAATTCATTGTATTATGTTTTTCTTCTACACTGTGAATTGACTCCTTCCTTACTGAGAACTCAAACTGAGTCAGAAGTGTCACCTTGTTACAGAGCAATAGAATAGGTGGAACCTAAGTCCAGAAGGGAAGACAAGGCCATGTAAATACTGGAAGAAAATATGGACACATTTCTTTACAGTGTTCAAGTAGAGAAAGCTTTCCAAATTATGATCTCAATTCCAGAAGTCATAAAAGGTCTATAAATTCAACCTGTGCGTGATTAAAAACATTCTAAGCAAATGCAAATAACAAACAAACCTTAAAATCATGTATGTCACAGAAAGAAAGAATCAGAACCTCCTAGAAATTAAGTAAAAAAACCAACACTAAATAGAAAAATGGGCAAAGAACATGAACCTAGTGTTTATAGGTTAAAAGAAAAAAACAAATGTCTCAAACATATGAACACCTATCAACCTCTCTCTGAATTAAAAAAAAAACAGCAAACTAAAAACTATACCAAGATACAATTTTAACCTATATAGATATGGCAAAAATCCAAAATTTACAACAAAATCTGTTAGCCAGTTTATGAGGAAACAATTCCTCTAACATACTACCAGTAGGAGTAAAATGGTGCAACCTCTGTGGAGGCAACTTGACATGACTATTAAAACAAAAATGCATTTACTGTTCAATAGATCCATCTCTACTTCTAAGAATTTATTCTGCCAATGTATATGCATATATACAACATGACACATCTACAGAGTTATTCATTGTAACACTTTTCTGCAATAGCAAAAGAATGAGGAACAATAACAATAACAACAAACGTCTTTCAATAGGGGCATACGCCATAACTGACAACTACTTTCCCATGATTGAATTTTTTCGTTTTCACTTTTTTCCCCCCTAATAATATATGCCCCAGCCTTGCCCCAGAGGGGAAACAACATAAACTGGACTGTGATAAGATGGAATCCTGGGAGTGAGTGAGACCCAGATGGAGCCAAATTAAAAAGGTTGCTGAGGCGTCAGCCCGGTGGCATAGCGGTTAAGTTTGCACGCTCAGCTTTGGCAGCCAGGGTTCACAGGTTCAGATCCCGGGCACACATGGACACACTGCTTGTCAAGCCATGCTGTGGTGGAGTCCCATATAAAGGGGAGGGAGATGGGCACAGATGTTAGCTTAGGGCCAGTCTTCCTCAGCAAAAAGAGGAGGATTGGCATCAGATGTTAGCTCAGGGCTAATCTTCCTCACACACACACAAAAAATTGCTGAGAACAGAATTCGCATGACAACCCAGCTCTAGAGAGAACCTGGCACAGCACAGTTACCAAGTCAGAGGGAGGGGAGCAAACTTGAGCAAGGTCCCAGGCAGTAATTATTGGTCAAAGGGAAATACTACTCTAAGGAAGGAGATTGAGGTCATGGCATTAGGAAAAGAAACAGGGGGAAGAATCCCTTGAACCATATCCAGGTCTTTTGGAGATGGTGAGAAAGAGAATATTGCCTCAGATAATTTTGCTGAGGAATTTTCCTCACATAATTTGGAAGTAATGTCAGAGATCTGAGGAGATAAGAAATACCCCAGGCAAAAGATGGTAAAAAAGCAAACAAGCAAATACAGTTTTCATCCTTTACCTTGCCAGGATAGATTTACTAAGCTGTTTCCTGATAGCCAAGCTTCATGTTTCTCTCCAGACACCTTTGCAGTTGGTCTTAACACTGTATAGGAACATTTCAGAACTTGATTCATTAATGGGAAGAAAGCTTTTAACAGATTAGATGACCAGGATACAGGCTCACTTGCAGGCAGCATAGCTCCAGATCTTGGCTGACCACCATGTTAGCTAAAAAAGACACTAACATGAAATAAATGCAATTTATTAAAAAATTACAAATTTATCATTATAGCATTATTCACAACAGCCAAGACATGGAAGCAACCTAAGCGCCCAACAACTGACTAATGGATAAAGAAGATGTGGCGTATATGTACAATGGAATACTACTCAGCCATAAAAAGAGACAAAATCGTCCCATTTGCAACAACATGGATGGACCTGGAGGGTATTATGTTAAGCAAAATAAGCCAGACAGAGAAAGACAAACACCACATGATTTCACTCATATGCAGAAGACAAATTAACACACGGACAAAGACAACAGTTTAGTGGTTACCAGAGGGGAAGGGGGCTGGGGGGTAGGCTTAAGGGCTGAAGGGACACATATGTATGGTGACTGACAAATAATAATGTATAACTGAAATTTCACAATGTTATAAACTATTATGACCTCAATAAAATAAAAATTTTAAAAATCACAGGTTTATTTCTGCTGATTGATATTCTTAAGCTGAATTCCCATGAGATGGATTTTTGGGGAAACAAGGGAAAGACAAATATAAGCATTAATTATATTTCCTGTATGTGGCAGGCAAAATGTCAGCACATTACTTGCATTTTCTGACTTAATATTATCATAAATGTTAAAAGTTAGGCATCTCCTTTCTGGAGATGAGGAAATCGGGGCTTGGAGAGATTTCAAGACTTATCTAGGATAACTTAGAGTCAGGGATCAAATTTGAATATGAAACAGTCTGACTCTAAAGTTCATGTTCCTTCTAAATACACTACATTGTCTCTATGCCAAATGTCAAGAACTGAGATTTTACCCTATTTGCCGAATAAGAAGTAAGTCTGCCATAGTTTTAAGAATGCTGGCAGAACACCCGAGACTCCAGGATTGGAGATAAAAGACAGTTTAACACTCATAGAAATAGAAATAGCCAGAAAATCATAACTTTTCTTGTATCAGTTCCTCAAGCCCCAGTTCCCACTAGGTGACATGAAAAAGGGCAGGTGACACCTGTATATGCAGTGGGGCTGTGTTACAGGAGAGGAACCTTCAGTTTTTTTATAATCCAAATCTTTTATAATGGGCAGTAAGCATAACTGCCTTTTGTCCTGGGGGGGAGACATTTTTTTACTATACTGGATAGTAAAAAGATACTATCCCTATCTTCCAGGCTGTTTGCTATAAAATATCCTTGAAAAGATTATCTAAAACATAGGCCATCGGTGCATCTGTTCGCAAGATGTACAGAAAAATGAGAGACCTGTGCAGAATTGACTCCTAATACCAAACAAATGATCATATTATAATATTGCTTAACAAAGAATTTATAACAATTTGCAATTCCTTATAAAGAGTATATGTGTATAACTTCCCAAGAAATTCATTTGTATCTGGGTACAATCATCTTTATAATATTATTAATTTAATAGGTGTAGAATTATTCCCAAGGTTGAGTTAATTGATATTTCTTTTATTACTAGAAAGTAATAATTTCCATGCAATTACATTTAATATTTGTATTCCCTTCTGTGCAAATTGTTTTATACTTTGCGTGTTTATCTCTAAGTATTTCATAATGTATCTTGTATATTTGTGTGAGCTCTTTATACAATACAGATATTAACTGCTTGTATGTAGTGTACATGGTTTTCCATTTTATGTGCTATTTTCATTTTATTATATCTAATTAAAAGAATTTAGTTTTTTTGAATTGCGGAAAACTCTATCAACACTTTCATTATGTTTTTTACTATCTCAAAAATATGAAAGTTATCTCACAACGTTGATAGATATTAAATTCTAATTTCAGATATTTTTTTCATAAAATTTAAGTTCATATTAGATTGCTTCTCTATCAACCTTGAATTTAAATTGCTATTAAAATTAAAGACCTAAAATAAACATTTTCCCCAAAAACATGTTGTCAAAGTACTTCCGTGTATATTATCTCAGTCAATCTCCAGAAAAATCTTGTAAAATACATAGGATAGATGTTGGAGAATTCGAAAGGCTATGACTTATCATTTCACCTTATCATCTATTTAATAGCTGAACTCCTGAAATGGTATATTTGCCCAATAATGGTCTAGCCTGTTATTGAAAACCGCCCAAATGAGGAATTGATTATTCTCTTGAGTGATTCATTCTATCTTGGGATAGGACAACTCTGTCACAAAATTCTTCTTTAAATCAAGGCTGAATTTATCCCTCTTTAGTTTCCCTTTATACCCTTGGAGCCACGTAGTGTAAGCTTAGTCTCTCACTCAAATGACAATGAAGAAATATTACTTTTTTCTGCCTCCCACTAAATCTTCCCTCTTGTAGCATAAACATGCCTAGTGCCTTCAATTCTTCTTTTTATGTCTCTTCACCATGTGATTTATTATAAGCTTAAACATATATAATCAAAATTCCATTCATAAACTCACCAGTGAAAGTAGAGCCATCATGCCCACACTAGTTTGAGACATCGTACCTCTATTAATTTCGAAAATTTTCACTTAGATTTCAAAGTCTTTTTTGTCAATTGTTGGTTCTGAGCCACATCTCAATATCTCGCTACCCTTTTTTGTGTGTGGGGAAAGGGGTGATGTCGGGGAAAAGGTTGAAGTTCTGGACTTGATTTATTGGATTCAGCCCAAAAGACTGTAAAGGCATCTGGCATCTTGATATAAAAATATATTGCATTTGTAAATCCACATCTTGTATCATCACAAATTGTATGAACACGCCTCTATAAATTCCCTATCTGTGGATACAATACTGGATAGGATGGAACACTCCAGCCCATGACTAGACGCTTCCTTTCTGATTAGAAATGGTTATAATTTCTTATCACTTAGTAAGTTACTTCTTATTTTTGCTGATACTCAAAGCTTAAACATGAGATGTTCATGATAAATCTTAAATGTCCTACTACAGTCCAGATGTGCTAGCTTTTCCATATTTCCATTATCTACACTATCATACACGCAAGAAAATGGTTACTTATAATACTTGCAACAGCGAAGCCCAGCATTAAAATGCTGAATCTTATTTCAATCATATTGGCATTAATCTAGGCAATTGTCAAGACATCCAAAAGATAGGGAAAAACTGAGCAGCAATCAGATATTCTGGATATTGTAGTGACAGATCTGAGTCAGTTATTTAGAAATTTGTTATAGCTGTATTAAAAATAACCAAACAAATTTGAAAAGAATCACTTCAATTGTGCATAAAAGGCAGGTTGAATTTTTCAATGTGCATAGTTCCAGCTATATCCAGAATATTGAGTTGTCTTCTCTGTGATTATTTAAACTAGTCTTGCAAGTGCTAAGGCTATAATTTCTGAATACGTAAAGTTTCAGGAGGCCATATTTTAGCCACAGAAATCTGACTGACTAAATCATTTTGTAATATATAATTTGAGTCTCAATATTCTAAGACTATCTAAATTGTGACTGTATTAGATGGGAGTTAGTGGAACTGGGACTTTCAGATACTTTGGTTTTAACTAACACACAATCAATACAAACATCTTGACTCAAATCACTAGTCAATTAGTCAATCAGTACAAAAAGCAGTCAAACTAATGTTGTTTGAGTTTACTGGAACTTTTTTTTGGAAAAATGATAATTTAACTAAATTAAGTGGACATTTGATGCAAAAGAGTCTGCTATGTGAACATAATAGTTTTTTAAAAAATCACTGTTTTACAGATGGACAAAATGAGATTTAATAATTCAGTCCAATAGGTCTAATAATAAGCATTTGTTAATTTATCTAATAACAGGGGTTTTGCATTTTTTTCAAAGAATTCCCATCTCCAATCATTAAGATGGAACCACTTATAGGACATATATGTCATTCTGCAAAAAATATAGCACTTATAGGATGACGCAGGATGTGATTTCTTCTATTTGAAATAATATCTTCTTGTGAATAAATTATAAACAATTTCATTAGAAAAGTTTTTGAGAGTCCGGTTTTTTTGGATTGATTATTTTAATAGTCTTGCCATGTATTATAAAATTGTTTATTACAATGCTTATGGAATTTGAGCCATAAGAATTGAACTAAATTAATTCTGACCCTGACAATGTTATTAAATCATATGAGACCCTGCCAATGCACTGCTTATGATGTCAGGATCAGATAGGATTTTGCAGAAAATACCCACTTAAACTAAATACAAAAAAAAATATGTAGACGAAGAGTATCCCTTGTAGGGAAATTTCAATAAAATTCTATGCTTGAGGTTTAATAGATGTTAAGAGAACATGATGACCCAAGTGCTCTGTCTACAAAAACAGATGAGCAGAACGTAACTGGGTTCTAGCGCCCTTCCATGGCTAGGGGAAGAGGCTTCCCTAGGATGAGCAGAACGTAACTGGGTTCTGGCGCCCTTCCATGGCTAGGGGAAGAGGCTTCCCTAGGATGAGCAGAACGTAACCGGGTTCTAGCGCCCTTCCATGGCTAGGGGAAGAGGCTTCCCTAGGATGAGCAGAACGTAACCGGGTTCTAGTGCCCTTCCATGGCTAGGGGAAGAGGCTTCCCTAGGATGAGCAGAACGTAACCGGGTTCTAGCGCCCTTCCATGGCTAGGGGAAGAGGCTTCCCTAGGATGAGAAGCCCAGCAGCAAGCAGATAAGGGTAGAGACCCAAGACCAAACGCACTCTTTGATCCTATCTTTCACTTAGAGAATTGAAGCAATTTTAGGTATTCTTTACATTTCTACAGAGAGAAATACTCAGAGGCCAAAAAGATTTATAAACAAGTTTTCAGAAATGGCCCAAAATACCCCCAACACTTTTACACCTAGTATAGAGAAGATCAACTCACCCTTCAGACTTTAGGCAAAGTATATGTTAATTATCCAGCAGCATTATTGGCTGCTCTTCACATAATTTTTAAGAATAGAAATAATGCTACACTAACATTTGTGCTAATATTTCTTATCTGGAAAACTGCTAGTTTTTTCCTAATATTTTTCTCTCCTTTGTCCATAATATGACTATAGCTGAGCATATGGTTGCCCAGACAGAGAAAATATTTCTCAGCCCCCCCTTGCAATGGGATACGGTCATACGATGAAATTCACAAACAACAGAATGTGAGCACAATGGCAACTCCCTCCTCACTTACTTAAAATGAAATTGATTCCCTCCATTTGGTGATATTATCACCTTCCATGAGTGGGTGGTCACCCAGCTTCAGCCACATGGGCAAGCATACTACCTCTGAGGGTAGAGTTGTTGTTATGTGCCATCAAGTCTGCTCTGACTCTTGGCAGTGACCCTATGAACAAGTGATGTCCACAATGTCCTATCCTCAACAGCTATCCTACTCAGTTCCTGTAGACTCAGGTCTCTGGGTTTCTTTATGGAGTCAATCTATTTGATATTTGATCTTCCTCTTTTCCAGCTGCCTTCTACTTTTCCCAGCATTATTATCATTTCCAAAGAATCCTGCCTTCTCATGATGTGCCCAAAGTAGGACAGCCCCAGTTTTATCATGTTTGCCTCCAGTGATGGTTCAGATCTAATTTGCTCTAGGACATACTTGTTCACGTTTCTAGTGGTCCAGGGTATCCAGAGAGCTTTCCTCTAACACCATATTTCAAATGAATCCATTTTTTCCCTCTCAACCTTCTTCACTGCCCAGCTTTCACACCGTCCATAGTAACTGGGAATACGAGGGTGTGGACAGTCTTGGCCTTGGTCTCTAATGACACTTCCTTACACTTGATAATCTTTCCTAATTCTTTCATTGCTGTCTCAGTCTTCTCTCGATTTCTTGGTTGCAATCTCCATTTAAACTGATGACTGAAACCAAGGTAAATAAAATCTTGAACAATTTCAATGTCTTCATTGTTTACATGAAAGTTGTGTAGTTCTTCTGTAGTCATGATTTTTGTCTTCTTGATGTTCAAATGCAGCCCTGCTTTGCCACTTTCTTCTTTCAGTTTTGTAAGAAGTCGTTCCAAGTCATTGCTGCTTTCTGCTAGTAAGAGGGTGCCATCTGCCTATCTTAGATTGTTGATATTTCTTCCACCAATTTTCACTCCTCCTCCGTCTGAATCTAGCCCAGTTTTTCATATGATATGTTCTGCATACAGATTAAACAGATAGGGATATAAAATGCACCCTTGTCTGACACCCTTGCCTACAGAAAATTATTCTCTCTCTCCATATTCTGTCCTGACAGTGGCTTCTCGTCCACAATACAGGTTATGTATCAAGACAATCAAGTGCTGAGGCATGCCCATTTCTTTCAGAGTAGCCCATAGCTTTCCATGATCCACACAGTCAAAGACTTTACTGTAGTCTATAAAACACAGAAGACTAACCTTCTTCTGAAATTCTTTGGAGCACTCCAGTAGCCAATGAATAATCTCAATTAGATCTCATGTGCATGTCCCTTTTTGAAATCCAGCTTGGACATCAGGCATTTCTTGTTCCATGCAAGGTAAAAGCCTTTGCTGCAGCACCTTTGAGCATCACTTGACTTGCATGGGAAGTTACAGCAGTGGTCCTGCAGTTACTGCACTCCTTGCATCTCCTTTCTTGGGGATTGGGATCTATATTGAGCATTTCCAGTCTGTAGGCCATTGTTTTGTTTTCCATATTCGTTGGCATATTCTTGTTAGGATTTTGACAGATTCAGTCTCAGTGGCTTGAAATAATTCTATCAATATCCTATCTACCCCTAGTGATGCATTTATTCCCAATTGTTTCAGGGCAGCTTTCACTTTACTTTCTAAAATTACGGGTTCTTCCTCACAGGAATCTTCTTCAAAGGGATCTGTCATCCTTTGTCTCTTCAGTGTAGGTCTTCATATACTGTTTCCACCTTCCCTTTATTTTCTCCTGATCAGATAGTGTGCTTCCCTGTTGGTCATTTAGCATTCTTAATCCAGGTTAAATGTTCCTTTGATTTCTTGAATCTTCTGGAAGAGACCTCCTGTTCTTCCTTTTTTGTTGTTTTCTTCTATCTCTTTGCATTGGCCATTATAGTAGTTCTCTTTATGTCTACATGATAGTCACTGAAAAATTGCATTCAGAGTGGAGGAACATGGTGAAAAGAATGGTTCCTGAATACCTCCTGGAGCAGGGCTGCCTCACTAGCTCTGACTGACCAGACTATCACGTGAAAAAAATTTGAATTATAAATTTGAGGATCTCATTGATAAAGCAACTTAGCCTTTACCTTAAGGAATACAACTATCCTCATCATGTATCAGTATAGTATCCTATAGTGTGAAATTCTTAAAGGAAAGAACAATGACTTATTTACCTAGTCCAGGGCCTGGCTCATGGTAGCATTCAAAAAATATGTATTGAATAGACAATCAAGAATTCTCTCTAAAGAGTTACCAATTTTTCTTTTCAGTCTACCACAGTGTTACACCAAAAAAACTTCATATATTTGAAGATAATAATCATGTTACTCCTCTCCAGGCTAAATGCCAATTCTTTTAAGCTTTCCTGGTAAGCCTTACTTTTCAGCCTTTAATCATTATGTCACTGTCACTTTTCTCTGGATTCTGTTCAGTTTCTCAGCATTTCTTTAAAACATAATGATCAAATATTCACATAAACTATACAGTGAATGAGTTCAGAGCATGTCACCTCAAATACGCCACTTTGGTATACTGACTATTTTGAGTTGAAGGCACTTGAAAAACAGCAAATACAAAAACAAAAAAACACTCAGACTTTCCTTCTTTTTCTTAAAAGCAGGTGATGAAATTCCAATATAAAAGATGTCACCATTATACCAAAAGGAAAGTAACATTCTTATCATCAAGAATGAGAAGTTGAGATCGAGAGAATTCTATACAGACCTTGTTAAAATAATTCTCATCTTCCTTTAGCCTCCCTATATGGTGTAGTCACTTCTCCACCACTGCCTCTCTTGGTTCAACCTAATATAAAAGCAAGTAGGTTTCACCATTTCTTTGGATCTTCGTTCCTTATGAGGGCTCCCATGTCATATAAACGTCACATAAATTTGTATGCTTTGCTCCTGTTAATCTGTCTTATATCAGTTTAATTCTCAGGCCCAGCTGAAAAACACTAAGAGGGTCAAGGTAAAAATTTGCCTCCCCTATAACAGGAAGAGTCTGACTAATGCAAATTAGAATGGAAGGATTACTTTCCCCATTCCTACATGTGATAGTCAGGCATTTTTTAGTAGATTGGTAAGAATGGTTAGTTGTTCACCAAAGAACCAAAACAATATACTTATATTTACCTCATGAACTTCAAAAATGCTCTACTCTTTGTCCAAGCTATTTCTTTGCTACTGTAAATTACTGTCTTTACTATTAGTATGTACTTGTTGGTAGGTCTTCTCCTTTTGAATTCCATTATGTTTTTGTAAGACTATATCATTTTTATTGTCTAGAAATATAGAATCAGATTTTTATTCATTTGACCAGGTTATCATAAAAACAAGATAGGAAAGAGTTCTGTGAATTATCACCTGAAATGTTACTCAGGTTGATCCAGAGCCACTGGTAATTATCTTTGCTGTGACCTTGTAGGGTATCAACATGTGAATCACTTTAGTGATTGCATTGAACTCCATATAATAAACTTGCTTTAATCAAGTGAGGTTTATTTCTCTCACCTAATAATAAGCCTCTAAAGAGAATAAGGGAATAAATTGTTTGGCATAGCCACTCCACATGCCAATCTATATTTTTTGTTTTGTTTTGCTTTGCTTTGCCATGCTTAGAGTGGGTCTATCATCCTAATTACTGAAAGATAGCTGCTACACACATAGAACAGGGCAAAAGGGACATACAAGTGTGTCTACCTCTTTTAATCAGGATAACAATGATTTCCCCATAAGTCCCACCCAGTAGATGTCTGCCAGAACTGCATCAGAACTGTACCTATAGCTAAATGAGAATTCCAGGAGCCAAATATTTGAACTGGACACATTGCCTCCCAGAACAAATTCGCAATATATTAGTAAAGAAGAGGGGGAAATTAGCTATGGGTGGACAATTTACCATATCCTCCATGTCTTATACTGAGAGAGTCCAGATTATAATTCCTAGGTCATAAACAAGAATTTATCATTGGGCGGAATAAAAACTGAAATCAATAATTATCTCTTCTTTCCCATTAGTCAGCATAACTATGTCCTCACTAACATTGCTACTATATAACACGGATGTAGGTTACAGCACAAGTAATGTTGGATAATCTATTTTGGCATTTATGTAGAGCTGTAATTTCTGAAATTCCTGGTTTTATAAAAAGACTTCAATAGTTCCCCTTAAGCAGCCCTCTGGGGATACGAGGCCCATACTGCTGAGGGACATTGAGAAAAAAACAAAACCAGTTTTTTAAAACTGTTTGGGACTCCACTTCTGAAGTCAAGTCCCCACTTCTGAAGGTTCTCTTCCTTCCCCAAAGTGGGAAAGCCTTGAGAAGAGGACAGATGTGGATTTATTGAGACTCTGATTGGTCATGTCTATTTAAATAAAGTAGAACTGCCCCTTTCGATGCGAGCACATTCAGCACACAGCTCTTCAGAGATACATTCTTCATATTTGTCTTTTGCAGGTGCTTTACACAGACCACAATCATAATTCCAGAGAGAACGATAAGCCTTTATAGTGGGTATCTTCTATGTTTTGCTGTGTCTGTTTAATCTGTTCCCAAATCTAGTGGATTAAGGAAGAATCTCAATACCTGCTGAAGATTTTCCATTCAGGAGCCCTTTGACAATTTAATGCCCCTAGCCAGCATCAGAACATTCTGGCCCTATGGCAAGTATAGTGGGAAAATGTCCTGACTCAGATTAGATAAGCCAGGATTGAATTCTCTGTTTCCTATTATTGGGTGACGCTCGTCAAGTCATCTGAACTATCAGACCCTGTATCCTCATCTGGGAATTGGGTTTATGATATTTCCTTCAAGATAGGAGCTACAATGGTCCCTCTCCATTGTTGTCAAACCACACGCCTTTTATCAGAAGGACTTACCAGAACTGGGATTTCATAGCAATTACCTCCAACTTTAGCAAAACTTGACTGCAAGGAACTTAGTGAAAGACATCTTCAGTATGCTTTGCACCTCTGAAAATTGGCAACCTTTTGCAATGGTACACAAAAGCCATTATTTTCCATCCTGCTAGTCTCTAGAATTATAGATCTGTAGGTATATAGCGGCTTTTGTCATTTTTGAAATTTGTATTGAGTGTTTTGCTAAAAAATCATCCACTAAATGTTGAAATACTGACAGCTAAAAAGATACAAGCCCAGCACCTACTCATCGTAATTCTGTTCAGATCTGTGCCTCAGCAGTGTGTGTGTCTTCCACTTTGCCTCTTTGTTTACCATGTATTTCAGATTCTCACTGCCTCCGCATTTATTATATAAGCTCATGCACTTTGGGTGTTTACCAAGTTTAACCAGTAAGAGAAATTATTATTTTAAAACTCTGTAAAACTTCCATTGTGAAGATGATATACTTCATTCACATTATCTTATGGCTCTTTTTTAAAGTTTTTAACTCATATTTTACTACAGAAATTTTGATGTCATTATTAAAAATGAAATGTTTCTTAAGTTTGTGTGGATTATAGGCAGTTTGAAACATATCCTAGAATGCACATTAAATAGCTATTTCTTAATTAAAAACATGTTTTAAATAATTAGCATGCAATATTTCCCTTTTAACTCGTGCAATAATGGAGCAGCAGAGAGGAAAACCTATAATCTTCATCATGAGAAACACAAAGGCTAGTTCAAAGTCTATCTGCAGGCTAAAGGATGAGGCTGCATCCTGAATATTTCTAGCCACATGGGGAAGCCGTCAAGGCTCACAGGCATTGTCCTCACATAGTCTTTTCTCTGTGTGTGTACATCCCTGATGTCTCTTCCTCTTCCTATAACGACACCAGTCATATTGGATTAGGGCCCCACTCTTACTACCTCGTTTAACCTTAATTATCTCTTTAAAGGCCCCTTCTCCAAAACCAGTCACAGGGGTTAGGGCATTAACATATGAATTTGGGGGGACACAATTTAGTCCACAACAGCATCTGTGCTGGCTATACTATAGGAAAATCTGTCTCCTTTGTAGTTCCCAGCCCCAACACAGCTTTATTGGTGAAGGAACAAGAAATTTATATCCCCGAGGTAACTACTGATGCATGCTGCACAGGGGGTCAAGAAGGGAGTGTGTAATTTGGTCCACTGTACACGCTACAGGATAAAAACCCTTTTCCAATTAGGGTTTCAGCAGATGCTTTCTTTCTGCGGAATTATAAAAATCTCCTTTATTTTCCATTGGAAGGAAGATTAGTTACAGGACATATACATGCATACAACAAATATGTGTTGAGTGCCACTGCTATGTGCTAGCTACGGTGGACACAGCTGCGACTAAGTTAGATTCAGTCTGGGCATTCAATTCACGGCCCTTCCATTCTAATAGCTCTTAAATATCTATTAATGTTTTGAAGGAGAAATAGAGAAGGTAATATTTCCTTTTTTAAAAAATAATGTGAAAAAAGAGACAAGGGGGCAAAAGAGTAACGGGGAGCGATTGGTAATGGATAGAGGGTGTCTGCAAGGGGTGAAGAAAAGTTTTGAAATTAGATAGTGGTGATGGTTTTACACTTCTGTGAAAAAATATTGAATTGTACACTTTAAATTGTGCTGTATATTAATTATATCTGAATAAAGTTGTTAAAAAAAAAGGCACAAAGGAGATTCCCTATCTTGGCCTTCTCTTCATGGATGATTTAAGCATTTTCAAACCACTATGATAGGAACATCTATTTCTTCTGGATTTTACCATAGTTAGATGCTGAAATTTATGAAAATACCCTTGAAACATGAAGGTACACTGGCCAGTTATTCTACAAATTTTCGGAAGCAGTGTTGTCTAATGGTTAAGAGCTCAAATTTGGGAGTAAGAGCATCCTATGTTCAAAATCTAGGTCTACCTTTTTGCAAGTTATATAATCTCTGACAAGTCATCCAACCTCACACACAAAAAATATTATGAGCTCAGTATACTTATTACTCTCAATTCACAGAGGAAGAATCAGGCTCCTCAAGGTCATATAGTGAAAGCCTGAGATGTTGACAGTGGGAAGAAATAAAATACAGTGGGTAAGAAGGAATGCCGGAGAATGAAATAATCTGACTTAACATCTTAAATTCCAAGCTCTGTGACGGTTACTTCCAGCAAGTTACTTAATGTCTTTAGGCCTCAACTTCCTCATGTATAAGATGGTATTTCAGGTATTTGTTGCTATATAGCAAATCATCTCAAAATGAGTTACTGTCATCTCCCCTGGTGCTGCAGGTTGACTGGGCACAGCTGGACAGTTCTCACTCGGGGTCTATCATGCAGCTGTAGGCAGATCTTGGCCTGGGGCTGCAGTCATCTGAAGACTTCACAGGCGGGATGTCCAAGATGACTTACTTAGACACACATGGCTGGCAGCTGACGCTGGCTGCGGGCAGGCATCTCAATGAGGGCTGTCAACTGTGGCCATCCTATGTGGCTTGGGTTTTCATAATGTGGATGCTGGGTTCCAAGAGGGAGCATCTCAAGCACAGTGTTCCCAGAGGCTCTGGGGGAAGTGATGAGGTTTCCTACGAACTAACTTTGTAAGTCCCCAAATGTCACTTCTGCTGTATTTTGTTGACCAACCTGATCACTCAGGATAGTCCAGATTTAACAAGAGGAGAATGAGATTCCATGTCTTGATGTGAAGATCAGCATGCACATACAGATAGGGAAGGACTTGGTAGTGACCTTTTTGAAAATTATTGACCCCAGTCAGCCCTCTGGCAGTTACAATCACATTCCTCCCATGTGCAAAATATACTCAGCCTCCTCCCAAAAGCCCCAAAGACTCATCCCATTATGGGGCTGGCTTGAAGCCTAGGATCTCTCAGCTATATCAGCCTCCAAGTGCAGTTCCTGGGGGGCAGTGCCTGTCAATCTACAGACCTGTTAACCAACGTGGCTTCTTAGTTTATTGGTCCCACACACACCCAACATACAATGGTGAAGCAAGCATACGATGATGGCCAAAGATACTCCCATTCAAAAACTAAAGGGATGGAAGGCACAGAGTTGCCACTAGTCCCCAGTAGTCATTAACATCCTCCAAAGTTGACTTAGATGCCTCACTTACATGCTTATATAGCACCATGGGCTTATCTTCATCATAAAAATTATTAAATTCCAAAGAACTTGAAATCAACAATCCAAAGAGGCTTATGTACCCCTATGTTCATTGCAGCATTATTCACTATAGCCAAGACATGGAAGCAACCCAAGTGTCCACCAACAGATGATTGGATAAAGAAGATGTGGTATATAAATACGATGGAATACTACTCAGCCATACAAAAAGACAAAATCGTCCCATTTGCAACAACATGGATGGATCTGGAGGGTATTATGTTAAGTGAAATAAGCCAGAGAGAGAAAGACAAACACTGTATGACCTCTCTCATATGTGGAATATAAACTAACACACAGACAGAGAGAACAGTTTGGTGGTTACCAGGGGGAAGGGAGTTGGGGGGTGGACACAAGGGGTGAAAGGGCGTGTTTATATGGTGATTGACAAGTAATAATGTACAACTGGAATCTCACAATGTTATAAACTATTATGACATCAATAAAAAAAATTATTAAATTCCACATAATCACTTGTTTTCTTATCTAGCTTGTCCACTTGGTGGAAAGTGTTTTGAGAGCAAGGATTCTCTTACTCATCATCGTTCATCTACTGCCTAGCACTTAATAGATGCTTAATCAGTATTTGTTGAGTAAATTAAGACCAGAAACATGGAGTTGTCTTTGCTCTGCTAATGTGTGACCTTGTATTAACTACTTAATTTCTCCGTGGTTACATCTCCTCAGCTGAGAAGTGAGGTGTTTGGATTAGAAGACCTCAAGGACTCTGGCTAGTTCTATGATTCTATTCTATCACTTCCGCCTTGACATCCTGTGAGCTCCAGCATCAACACTACACTCTTCTTCTCAGACGCCACAACTAGTCAGCATTTATTTCAAAGCACCCTGATAGGTGCTGATTGATTGAAACAGGGTGGCTTTGAACAACATTTCACAGAGCAAGGAAAAATGAGGCTCAGGTGCGCAGCCACACTGGGTCGACGAGCAGAGGAACAGCTGAAGACAATCAAACCCAAACAATGTCTGCATCGCTCTTCAGACATCCTACAAATCCACCCTGAAGCTAGAGGGCAGGCCTCAGGAATACAGTCCAGATCCATCACAGGGCAGCCCCTGCAGTGCTGACTCTGAGACCCTCAACAGAGTCCAAAGATTTATGCTCATATCCATCATCATCACAATGTTCTGAAGTTCCCAAGATTTCTGTTCTTGGTTGTATTTAGGAAGCAGAATGTGGGCACAATAACTCTTTTGAGAAATTCTCTATTTTTGTGTTTTGATTTCTGTCCTTTTATGAGAGTCTTGCCTCTGGGCTCCTCTGCAATGAGGTACTGAGAAGACAGATGCCTGCCTTTGGAGCCCTGGTTGTGTGTCTAAGTGGTTTCCAAAAGCCATTTTTTTAAAAGATGATCTTTCTCCTTGTTCTTCTATCCCTGTTTCACTTTCTTCCTTAGAAAGAGAAAGCCCTGCAACATCATTTGTAGGTCTCTCCCTGTCTTGTTCCTTAGTTTAATCTTCATTTGCAGCTCTAGGGCAGTGGTTCTCAAACTTGAACTTGCATCAGAATCACCTAGAAGCCTTGTTAAGGCACAGATTGCTGGGTCCCACCCCAGAGTTTCTGATTCTAGAGACGAGTCTGAGAACGTGATTTCTAACTAGTTACTAAGTGATGCTGATGCTGCTGGCATGGAGACCAAGATTTAGGAACCCCACTGCTTAGGGTACACACCAAGAACCAGGTTTAAAATTATTTTTCTCACTCTTAAGTATATTTTTAATGGCTATGTGTTTTACTGCCTCCCAAATATGATAACTTTTTCTAATGGGATAGATTTCAAAAGCCTGGAATTTAATGATTCATGTGAAAAGTAGACCTGTTGGCCTACTTGCCTAAATTATACAACGTAACAGGATATTCGAACTGACATCAGAGATGAGCCTTGATGTGGTAATGTGCCAACCACTTTGAGTGATTTCCCTAGGAATTTTAATCCAAGGGAGAGAAAACAGTTCTTTCTCATCTTCTTTCTCTCTCTGTGTATATTGTGTGTTTTCTCCCCCAGAACACCATTTGGAACACATAAATAAATACATTAAGATAACTAAATTTGGGGCGTGAAAGAAAAAGAAAGGCCAGTTTTACCAGCGAAACTGTTCCCCAGACTTCCTACTCATTGATTATTATCAACTCAGTCTTAGCCTCTGGTCAAGTGGACAGCACATTTTTGTTTTTTTACCACTTATAACCTGGGGATATTGGACATGTTTTTTAACTTCTCTGAGCCTCAATTCCTTCATTTATAAAGCAAGAGTGGTGGTACTTGCCTTCTAATATTTTTATGAGTACTAAATCTCAAATGTTCCCATAGTTGAGCCCTGAAATACTGCTGATTGCTCTCTTTCCTCTCTTCTTTCTCCTATCTCTGATAAACTATTTCATAAAAATAAAGACAAAACAAAAATTATGGGGAAACGTCATGCTTTACCGAACTTTTATATTTTATCTTGGAGTACAGTATAACTTGTAAATTCAAGACCTCTGTTCATTAAACATTCATCTTATTATCTTTCTAAGTTGACTTTAATTCATTCCTTATTTTTATTTATTAGAGTTTAAATTGGTTGTCACTCCATGGAAAAGTCCTCTCTTTGCATCTTAATCAACCCCTTTTTCAGAGTTTATTGCTTCCCTAAATTATTGTCAAGACCTTGAGAGCAGAGCAGGAAATGCTTAACTCTCACCAATTTACATGTTCCTTTTCATCTTCTCTGAGTTTATGCCAGGAAGTATAGTTGAGGATTTCCAGAGTTGGATATAGAGAAATAGCAATAATAGACATTTTTTGAGTGTGTATTACATGACAAACATTGCTATGCACTGCTTCCTTTAATTTTCACAACTTCTTGAGGTAGGAATTATAACCATCCCAATGATGATGTGGAAAATGAGGCACAAATAATTAAGCCCGGATGACACGCAAGTCTAAGAATATGCTTCAGAGCCAGAATTTTAATCCTGATTCCAAAGATCATAAGCTTAATCATTACACAGATTCCTGTTTAAACTTAGAATAGCTTTGAATTATTAATGTAATTTCCAACTATTGTCTAAGAGAGCAGTTCCATAATTATTGAATGATTGATAAATGGGATTTTTACTTGGTGCTACCAAAGAAAGCATAGTATTGAAATATTATCATTATTATCTGAGATCTTCATTCTTTCCTCAGATTTTTGTCCATCCTTAGCCATCAGGCTCCATGCTCTATACACACAATCAAAAATATGCAGTTAGAAAAAGTCAATTTTATCAGGTACCACACATTAAAGTCTAATCTCTGTCTCTACATTTTTATATATCAGGTGATGGCAAAGGATGAAGCCATGAGAGTTTATAACCTTGTTCATCCTTTTAAACCACTGCCATTACAGTGCTCTCTCTGTCCCCTGGATGTGAAAGTAAACAGGAGTAAGCAATCCATCTCTTCTAAGTCAATTATTTCATAGAATGCTTGGGAAATTATATTTGTTGCTATCATGACAAGCCAAAATCTCCTATTTTTCTAGGACCAGAATCTTTCAACAGCTTTTAATCTAAAACTGCTAGAAAGAAACAAAGTTACCAGCTACTGTTCAGACTGCTATGATTTTTAGGAGGGTGGCAGGTGCTAGCCATAAAGGATATTGATAATTACAAGGGGAAAAAAAATACACGGATCACTAAAAACAGATGCAACAGAAGAGACCGCACTTGGCGGGCAGCCCTTCTCTATATATTCCATCTGATTGGCATTCCTCTATGATCATTTCTTAGTTAAACCTAGAATTTCCTGGAGAAAAGGCCAGAAGTTGCAAAAGCTTCGGTTTAAAAAAAAAACCTCAGAGGTTTTGAGACACAAAGAGTATTGTATTGGGAAGAAATTGGATTTTATCCACATAAAACCTGGGATTGATAGTGAGGTCAAAGATGGGAAAGCAGAAGGGAGGATGTAAATGAGAAGCAAAGCCACCGACGCTGAAGTTGGTGTATTTGGAGCAGGACAATGCCTAAGAACCAAGGAAGAGTGTTGTAGAAGGAAACAGGAAAAACTCTAAGCCATCATGATGGCTTCTTCAATTTCCAACTAGTTGCCTCTCTCCTAGGACTCTGCATGGGCTAAGACAGGGGCCGGGAGTGGGAGAAGGGATACTGGTGAAGCAGCAAGCATCACATGTTTGAATCAGGTCCTATGATCCTCTGTGTATTAGTTTCCTGGACTACTTTAAAAAATTACCACAAACTTTGGTGGCATCAAATAAGACAGAGATTTATTCTCTCATAGTTATGGAGGTTAGAAATCAAGGTTATCAGCAGGGTTGTGCTTCCTCCAGAGACTCTAGGGGAGGGTCTGCTCCCTGCCTCTTCCAGCTTCCAGCGGCAGCTGGCATTCCTAGACTTGCGGCCGCATCACTCCAATCTCTGCCTACATGGTTGAATCACCTCCTTTTCTTCTGTTTGTCTGTCTCAAATCTCCCTCTGTTTTTCTCTTACAAAGACATCAGATTTAGGGCTCACCCAGAGAATCTGAGATGATCCCATCTCAAGATCCTTAACTGAACCACATCTGTAAAAATCCTTTTTCCAAGTAAGGTAACAGTAATAGGTTCCAAAGAGTTGACATAGATATATTTTTTTGGGGGGGAGAGGTGCACCATTCAACCAACTACACCTTGATTGAATATTCCTCACAACAGTCTCTAAAGTGAAACGGTCTCTTTTCCTGGTGACGATTATTCTCCTTCAAATGAGTTTGAGCTTGGTCTTCCCTTAGTGTGAGTGTTGCAGGGAGTGGGGAGGTATAGACAGGGATACAGCTGCACTTTACAAAGATTGGACCTTTTCTCCAGCCCATCTCATATAAAATCCTGGCTCTGTGAAAAATGTTCTAAGGATGCACAGTTAATAGTATGATACTTAATACCAACAGAAATATATGAAAAAAACTTCCCATCACCAAAAGCAATCTTCTTAGGACAAGTTGGAACTTTAGAGCAAGTCTTCACTCTTTCAGGCCACCAGGGGTCTACTGAGTGTCTATGACAGTCAAACATAGTCCTGGGCTTGAGTAATCTAAAGGTAAAATGTCTAATCTACACCAAGAACCTGGAGAAAATTATGTCCTTGAACATCTGGCTTGATGTAATATTAAAATGTTATTATCCATCTTTCTGCAATAGGGTTATTATATCATCACCAGGGATGTTAGAAGCTTAGTTCATTTCCCAACAATAGAAGTAAAGGACTAATTTTTGCTGACCAAACAAAGGGGTCCTTCTCTATTCTTATCTAATACAATAATCCTCATTTTCTTTCCTAAAGCAAATGGCTAAGGACGTCAAAAGGAGTTATGAATACTAATTACAATTAGACCCACAAATTGAGTTTTTAAAAATCAAATTATAAATAATGGAACTGACTTTATGAAAGTTATCATGTTTCTTGGCAAACTGATAGTAGATAAACAGGCATAAGAACTCCAAGATTTTAACTCTTGTAATCTATATCCTATCCAGGAAGAAGCAGAAAAAAAATCAAACAACAAAAACAGTAACAAGAAAAAACACCTGAGATCCACTTCAAAACCCTATGGAAAGTGTTGCACTTTGTTTTTTTCATCACCCATATATGTGTAGACTGAGACAAATAATTGGCAATAAAAGAAAAGAATGTAGTCGAGTTTGGTTCCCAGTTTACTTATTTTTTAAATCTGCAGATGCCTTTCCTCTCAATTCAGTAGTAATACCATCAGAGAGCGCCTTCTCTATTTCACATTCACTCCATAACCTTCATCTGTATGCCTCTTTAAAGACAAAGCTAACTTACAAAAACAATTTGCTTCACTGGAGGGAATAATACAGTGCATACTGATGTGGGAAATTTCCATCTCTAACTCTAAGGGGTTAACAATTGCAAAGAAAACAGCAACAAGCAACACAGAGCTCGCTGGAACGCCAGCTCTCTCCTCCCTCCATCCTCCCTCCCTCTCTCCTTCTCACCCTTTGTGGATCCCACTCCCCGGCCTCTCTGTTCCCTGCTTCCAAATGAGAACCCAGCTGTCAGCATTGTGCTGCAAAGGCAAGGGCTGTCAAGGACGTCCTGCTAGGCGATGAACGGGACCAGTGATCATTGTTTTTCACTGTTCACAGAGAATCTCTGGGCAACAGAGGTGTCTTTGCCATGCAGAAAGAATTGAGAGGGCTGAAAATTTTTGGCTCTTTGGAACAACACATTAAGCTCATTAAGTTTGGAAGATTCAGCAGGTTAAAATAGCTGTTTGCTTTTCATCATTACTGCCTCAGTGAAAGAATATATGTATTACATCCAAAAACCTAAATCCAGATTCTCTGTATAGCAAATATAGGGAAGAAAATCTTTACCCCCACAGTTCTATATTGGACCCTCACGACTGACAAAACAAAACACTCAGGCATAACCATTTTAGTCTGATAACTGCGCACTTGGGAGCAAAAAGAACAAAAGTAAAGAACACTCAAATTACCATTTGCAAAATAACCATGAATTTTTAGCATACAGCATGAACCATGGAAGCAATACAAGTTGTTCTTTAAAAGCTTTGAACAAGCTTTTAAAGTTATGGATCTGCAACACAAACAAATTTAAACCTAAGAAGACATCCTGTTGCCATGACAATATGATACACTAGCTCCCTGTCGTGATGGATCGTGGGCTTCAGAAATATGACCACTCCATTGTACTTCGTGGTTTCTCTGATAGCAACGTGCTGCTTTAAATTTCATTAATTTATTACTCAGACGTTTGCTTTTAGTCTTAAAAAATAGATGTGTCATAGGCAAATAACCTAGTATAGATAAAAATGTATTATATATATTTCTTTCAAAATATGTTTTTATCTGATGTTTGTAATAACTGTGAACTTACGCACAAGCTCTTTAGAGAGATAAAGTGTGTTGTTCAAAAATGAGAAGTATCAAATGTCAGAATCACTAGTTTTTAATGCTTCCATAAAAAGAAAGCCATCTACCAATCTAAGCTTCAGAAAAACTTACTGTGATATATTATTCACTACACAATGATGTCTGCAAATATGCTTTAAAAACAAAATAGAGGAACAGAGGACGGGCCCTAACTTGTCACAAACAACATGAGTCATAAAGAATCTCTTTTGAAGCACAAAACAAACAGGGAAAGAAGTTTCTTTCTGTCAAGTCTGATGGCACCTTATCACCAGGCTCTCCCCTTCTTCCCATTTCCTGAGATTCTCCTTGCCTTCTCCTTGTCTTATTATTTTGGAGGTTATAAAAAATGAAAGATTAAGCTGCATTACCATTCATTTATTCTCTCAGTAAACACTTAAGGAGCCTTTTTACTTTTTAGTAGAAAAAAGACCAGAGAAGAATAAGGTCAGCCTAGTGAGGAAGGCAAATGTGAGAAAAATAATTATAATGAAATATTCTTCAAGACTGTAGTCTTGGTATGTAAAGGATTCTGTAAAATCATAAAGGAGTGTAGGCCTCAAAGAGCTTCTTGGCACAGGCAAAACTCCAGAGAGGAAGTTATGTTTGAGGGAAGCATTTTCCCGGGCAATGAGGGGTGAAGAGAAGAAGGGCCATTTCAAGGAAGGACATGTACAAAGGCACAGAATTTTCAAATTCATACTCTATTTTGGGAAATCCCAGCAGGTCCATATACCTGGAGTGAGGTGCATATGGGAAAACAGCATGAAAAATGTTTGCCATAATATGGAGTTTGTTCTTTGTCCTGCAGAGTACAGGGACCCAGCAAAAAAAAGTACAAGCCATGGGAAAACAACGTCCAAAAAGTGTTTTAGAAAGATCACTTGGACAGAATGGTGGAGGATTCATTTGGGTTGAGGTGAGATTAAAGACAGGAAAATTAAGAGGCTATTTTAACAGCCCAAGTGAGAGAGACTTGAACAAAGACAGTGTCTATAGAGAAATTTGGGAAATCTTTGAGCAGTAAATTTAATACATCTTGTAATCTATTGAATGTAGATGTTAAAGAAGAGGAAATATTTCTGGCATGAGTGGTTTGGTGAGTCCTCTTATAATTTTCCACAATGAGGAATATGATTCAGGAGACAGTCACGGCCAGATGGATTAGTGAATTACAAAAAAAAAGAAAAAATCCCAACCAGTAGAACTACAGGGAATGAAAAGAGAAGATCAAATACCAAATGATGCTAACAGTTACACTAAAGAGATACACAGAGGAAGAGGATACAACAGAGGGAAACAAAAGGGACAGCCAGACATTGGTGACCTTTCTTTTAACAAAGGCATTGCAGGAAGAAGAGAGCCTGCCATATTGAAATGTATTTAAATGAAGTTTCTAGTGTGATAAAGATACCCATTAACATGAAAACGTGTATATAATATTTAACACCTTATGGCACATCCTTGTACAATGTGTAAGCATCATTTGATCTCCACCACAAAACCGTGTGACTGCATGAGGTATTATTATTCCTTTTCTTATTTTATGGAAGAGAAAACTGAGGGTCAGAGAGGTTAGCTAACTCCCCCAAGGTTACAGAGGTGGTAACCAGGACTGCTGAATCCATTTTCTCCAGGTATTTCATTAAATAATCTAGTTATGCCTGAAGTGCATGGAAAGGTTTATTTCATTAAAATATATGGAAAATTATTTTATTAGTTGAAACCATTCCACATCTTCTCAAGTATAAAAATCACTTAAATAACTAAACAAATAATATTTGGAGATAATAGTCCTCAATACAACTATAAGCTCATTTTTTGTGGAACTGAGATCTGACAGTTATATAGAGAAAAAAGGAAGAGTAGAACAAAGTGTCATAAACATTTTCAGTAGAAAGTATTTTTACTCAAGTCAAAGAATCAACATAATATTCAGTCTGAAGAGAATACTGCCAGTCTCAAGGTAATAATTATTACCCACTACCTGTTTCAGATTACAAAGAGGATACTCAATTTCAGACTCACTGAGGAATCTGGCAACCTATTAACTGAGCCAAAGAACATAATCAATAGAAAGGATAAAATTATTCCAAATATTTTCTTAAAAACCATTCAAAAATAGCACGCATAAGTCTCTTGCATAGATGCATACAGGGTAAATGGTAAAATGCTTGGGAAATCTGCCTGGCCCCCAAAAAGTGATGTAAAAAATAGCAAACACATCAGATCAAGAACTGAAACTAAAGCCACATTTGTACAAATGTCCTTCAGAACTGTGACAGATCCTGCGAGAACTGTAGAGAAGTCTGTTAAGTATCATAAGAACCACCTTCATTTCAGCAGCTTATTTAGAATATCTCACTCATTAATCCTTTGCAATAATGAAAATTATTACTTTTGAAGCTTAACTAGCATTTTATGTCACTTCACAATTTTATTTATTTATTTATTTATTTATTTTAGCCTAAAATCCTTTTTTGTGATAGGTGAGTAGATATGGCTTCCACCACTTAAAGATGAAGAACCAGTGGCTCAGGGAGGTTGATATTTGCCCAGTCTTATCAGAAGGAGAAAGAAGAAAGCCATCATGTGAATTCATGTGTTCTGACTCCCAACTGTACATCAGGTCACTATACCACTCTATGCTCCCTTTTATAAACCTCTACTGTAACTCTCCCATGATAAAGCCCAGGAAATAATATTTTACTAGATAGAAAGAATCATACCATATTGAGACGTCAATTATCTCACAGCAATTATGTTTTATTATGAGGTTACTCATCTGGTGCAGAGACAGCTAATTCCTCTTTCTTCTCTAAACATAAAGTATGATCACAAATAGCCAAGGGTGTGTCCTCAGTTGTATTAAGCCACTAGTGTTACTACAGGACTCAGAGAGTCTGTATTTTAATTACACACAGTGATTTCATAACTCAGTCCCATGGCAAATCATTATAATAAACACTTCAAAAGAAGTCTCATCTCTTTATGCATAATGCAAGTATCAAATACAATGACCTTTCCCATATTTGCACATTAGTAATTTTATTTTAGTAAGGGTAATGAATTCCTTTGCGTCTTGATTTGATCTTTGTTTCTGTAAAATATTAATCATCTGGTATTCAGAGTCCTTTATAAGTCAAATTTTAAAGTCTCTTTGCTATAACCAAAAATATAAACATAGAATTCTCAGATAATAATTACGGATTCCCTAAGCTTAACAGCGTTTCAAGTAGGCCAGCTAAAACATGCCCGCAAACAGAAAAGAACGCCCACTGAGGCTTTATCCCAGGGATGCTCTCGGGGAGTGAAGCAGTTCTGAAGTGTCGTTGGGCTTCTTAGGAATGGAATTTGGATTTGTGCACAGCACCATTAATATTAGTCTTCCAGAGCGAGGCAAGTATTTAAATTATTGATTAAATTAGGTTAGGGATGTATTTGTGAGGTGTGTATGTGTATGTGTTGCTGTCCATAAGACTCCCAGAATTGATGAGACCTGAGTTTGAATGCTGTCAACAGGTATATTGCCCAAAAAGAAGTACAGATTCACACACTATTATTATTATAATAGGGTTATATTTATATAATTTTTATAATTATTGTTAATTATTTTTTCATTTATTCTTTTCTTCAACAATTTTTAAGAACCTGCTGTGTGCCACTCACTCTGTCAGATGATGGAAATATGAGGAGGACCATAGCCTGCTCTCAAGGAAGTAACATCATAAAATGTGTCTACTAGCAAGTCATTGTCATTATCAAACATATCTTTACATAAACGTAATTTTGAGAAAAGTGATTCCACACTAAAAAACAATTTCCCTACAAAAAAAATTTAAACGTTCCCTCCTGAATTTCCAGAATTTTAAGTGCAGGAGAGTATTTCCACCTATCTTCATCCTACTCCTATTAAAAGTTATATTGTTCAATTAACATTTTAGGAGAAGAGGTCAAGCCCTAAGGCCCTGTATGAGAAAAACTATTCCTGAGCATGCTCCTAAATGCAATGTTACAGCCAATTGTAAGAGAGAAAGGATAGAGAGAGAAATATAAAGGTAAACGGCTGGACGATTTGAAGAAGCATGGAAAGACAGAAGAACAAAGAGAGAGAAAAAGACGCAGTAAGAAGGATCACAAAGAGAGCATGCGAAGAAGAAAGAGGTAACTAAAGTTACTAGAAATAGAGATACTCAAGTGATATTCCTGTCCATGGCACCAACATCATAGTTTGTCACATCACTGGTCACTAGTAATTTGTGAGACGCAATGTCTCAACTGCTTATACCACACTATTCATACTTGAAATAAAATCTTTCACATCTATTATTCCCAATGTAGTTACTCCTAAGCCATTTTATGAAAAATTTAATAATAGTTAACGCCGATTGTTTTTTGTAGGTCCAGTTGACCATGGTAAATGCTTTAGGCACATTATCTGTTCTTAATATGCAAAACTCCATGAGATATATACTATTATGCCAGTTTGTAGACAAAAAAATGGTAAAACACAGGGCTTAATTCATCATATTCCTTTCCATTTGTCCCTCTTTGACCCAAAAAACTTGAACTAAGCGCCAGAGTCTAAAGGTAAGGTTCAAATAGTTAGCTGTGTAATTTTGGATAAAGTATTTTACCTCTCTAAGCATTAATTCTTCATCTACAAAATGGATATAATAAAACAGTATATTGTAGTATTGTTGTATTTAATAAGATAATTCACATAAAAATTATTTTATGTATAGCTGGCACAAAATAAACACTCAATTAAAAGAATTATCATTACCATCATCATCTATTTTAGATATCTAATTAGATAGCAATGTTGAGCATCAAAATCTTAAAGAGTTCCACTCATGGTTAACTGGCAAGTATTTTATAATACCCCAGGGTGGATATTGGTTTATAAATGAAATGCTAGAGTTCCATATCAGATTATGGAGTTCTGAAAAAGTTTCTTTAACAGTGTCTAGGATACCAGCCCAGAACAAATAGCACCGAGTTTAACATAATTAGATGGAAATACATAAAGACTGTTAATAT
Organism: Ceratotherium simum simum; assembly: GCF_057802395.1. Lineage (NCBI taxonomy): Eukaryota > Metazoa > Chordata > Mammalia > Perissodactyla > Rhinocerotidae > Ceratotherium > Ceratotherium simum. Next base: position 41,644,136 of record NC_141924.1, read on the forward strand.
TCGGCATTACCATAACACCAGAGAGCCTCTCTGCATTGCTGCACATGCTACTCCGGTCCACAGGTTCTGAGAAGCCTTGTAAGTGACATAATAGTGTTGTGACTCCTGCTGTCGCACACAGGGGCCAGCATATGGGTACATCTCTAATGTCTGTCATGCACGTTATAAGAGGCAGAATAATATTTTGGAGGTAGTGAATAATTTCACCCTTGTTAATTCCCCCACTCCACCCCCCATTCATGTATTGGGCTGTTCAGTGCTCACTAAGGGAGTGGAAAGCAAAGCAAAAAAGGAGCCCTTTAGTTTTGATTTGTAAAAGCTTAGTAGTCATTTTAGGGAAAAGGAGAGAATTTTAAGCATAAATAAAATATTTGAGAAAGGTAGGTTGAAGAGAATAGGGATGCCCCAGAATTAGGAGTAACAAACAAAATAGAGGACTGCTGGACCAGACTGGACATGGCCAGGTTGATGGGAGCGAAGCATGTGTTAACAAAGACCTGTGTGGCCCAGGCAAGATGATGGTGTACTACGTGAATGCCCACACACTCGGGCGACATGCAAGACCATATGCCCTCCCTCTGCCAGGACTGGCTTAGTCATTCAGGCTGCTATAACGAAAATACCATAGACTGGGTGACCCATAAACAAAAGAAATTTCTTTCTCACCTTTCTAGAGGCAGGGAAGTCCAAAATCAAGGTGTAGGCAGAATCAGTGTCTGGGGAGAGCCGGCTTCCTGGTTCAAGACGGCTGGCTTCTGGCTATGTCCTCAAATGGCAGAAAGCGCAAAGGAGCTCTGGGGTCTCTATCTCTCTTATTTTAAATTTATGGACCCTGGCAGCCTGGTGTCGCCTCCAGAAGCCCTGTTCCTATATCGCCCAGACCCAGGACAGATCCCACGGTGTCTGAACACCGAGGCAGTAGGCCCGCGCATGTGCAGTTCACACCCACGCACTTGCCCTCAGCCTTCAGGCCCTCCTGGCCTGCTGCATAGTGCCTGCCCTAGCCCCCAAGCCATGTTCCTGCAGCCAGCGTTTTCCAGAACTGGGCCTTGATAAGGAGGTCTGAATAGTAGTTACCATCAGACTCCTTATGGCCCTGCTGTCATGGACCTTAGGGCCTGTCTGGCAACCAGGATTCCCAGGTGTCTCACCTGGGGTCTGTTTTATAAGGGCCCTAATCCTATTCATGAGAGCTCTGCCCTCATGACCTAATCACATCCCCAAGGCCCCCACCTCCACATATCATCACAGTGGGATTTAGGTTTCAACATAGGAATTATGAGGAGACGCATTGAGTCTATAGCAGAGATAGTACATAAGCTTCCAGAATTTAGCCACAACCCTAGTGAAGGGGGATAGGGTCCAAACTTATTACTTTTCTTTCATGTGAGCAGAATGAAGGCTTAGACTGGAAATTGAATTTTTATATAAAATGCAATGTAATTTTTTTGCACACCTGAATTAACGGACTCAGGTTTATACCCACTCTATATAACCTAGCTCTATCTATGTGACTCTTTAAAACATGTGTGTGTATTTAAATACACATATAGACATATCAATATGGCTATAAAATTATGCATTTAATCTCTAGTAAATTCTACGTAGTAAATACTACGTAAAATTTTCCCTAGGAATCTGTAAATGCTTCAAAGGCAAGAATGCTGTTTTATTCATCTTTATATTAGCAGGGCCTAGCACAATTCTTAAACTTAGTAAGTAATTATAATATCTATTAAACTATTGAGTAGTCATTGAATTAAATTAAATTACTTAATTAAATGACTACATTAATTAAATGACTACTGTTTAGTAGTTGTTTAACGTTCATGTGTAAGAAAGAGACTGGATGATCAGAAAATGTGGTTTGAATAACATTCATTTGGAAGCCCTGAATAAGATAGCTTGGGTAATTCAGCTAGGAGGCTACCAACACACCAAGGATAAGGGGTATAAGGATCTGAACTAGGTTGCAGGCACTGGGAACAGAAAGGAGGGCATGAATGAAATCACCAAGTGGCAATTGATAAAACTTGGCAACACTTTCCTATTTTAGAACTAGAGCTTTTGTGAGATTGAGCCTAGAATGGTGTCTGTCCCTTGGCCAAGGACTTGACAAAGTAAATATTAGCTGTCAGAGATAATGAGGAACTAGTAGAAACAGCTTTAGAAAGAATACAGTTTTAGAAAGAATAGTATTCAAGCAGCCCATCCATTTAAATTGTCTGCATTTAAATATTCTATCTAGTTGAAACACAAAACACATCTATTGTGACATTGACAATACCCTTATGTTCAATATGAGATCATTAATAGAGTTCCAAGTACTCAACCTTAAAAGAACAATAACAGTAAGAGCGATTATTATCTATTTTCAATAAACAACCACATGAGTAAGTTCATATGTGATACAGCTTGCTAGGTTTTATATAAATATATATATTCATTTCAAACTAGAATTGGAATTGTTGCCAATTCCACACTTAAAGAAATAATAGGTTACTAAGCTCCGCAATGCCTGGCATCTTTATTATCTTTGAGCTGTACTGAAATAGAATATATCTTAAGGGAGAAATGAAAAGAGGAGATTCATGTCTCCATAGTCAGATCAAGGTGAAAAGTAAAAAATTTATCATTATAGGGAATGAAAAATTCACCAATATAACTTTTAAATAAAAAATATGCAAATACATGCTTAGCAGCTAGCCCTGGTGGTCTAGTGGTTAAGATTCGGTGCTCGCATTGCCATCGCCTGGGTTGTTTCCCAGCCAGGGAACCACATCACCCATCTGTTGATTGTCATACTATGGCGGCTACATGTTGCTGAAAGCTATGCCACCAGGATTTCAAATACCAGCAGGGTCACCCATGGTGGACAGGTTTCAGCAGAGCCTCCAGACTAAGATGGTCTAGGAAGAAGGACTCGGCTACCCACTTCTGAAAAAGTTGGCCATGAAATCCTTATGAAGAGCAGTGAAACACTGTGTGATCTAGCGCCAGAAGGTGAGAGGATGGCGCAGAAAGACCCGGCAGGGTTCTGCTCTGCTGTACACAGGGTCTCTAGGAATTGGAATGACTGGGTGGCACTAACAAACATCCTTATCATTAAAATTTTAACTATGAAAAATAGGAAGAAAAATTAGTCTAAAGCATCTTGAGTATTTATAGAATTGTATAACATCACATTTGTCTACATTTTATGGATTATTTTACAGAATATAATTTAACTGGAACTGGTAGAAAACTACAATTGTCTTCTGGCCCTTCAATTGTGAGTTCCTTTCCAATTTCAGATTTGATTTTGATGTTCTTTGATATAAATTCTGAAGGAAACAAATGTCTATTATAGGGAACTTCTATAGAAGGCGTATTTGTACAGCAGAGTATAATACAATCCCAATATTTATAATATGTATTAATGGGGTAGAAATTATTTTTATATTTTTAATTAAAACATCAACAAAAAAAAATTCCCCAAGTGCACACCAAACAGTAGTAGTCACACATGCAAACAGAGGCAATCAAACTCATACTGAAAGAAAGGCATGAAATAAAAGAAAAAAATGTAATTACACAAAAAGTAGTTCAGGGGCAAAGTCAAGATGGTGGCATAGGCAGACTCTGAACTCACCTCCTCCCACAGACACAGCCAATTTACAACTACTCGTGGAAAAATTACCCCTGAGACAAAACTGAAAACTGGGTAAGAGGAACTCCTGCAACAAAGCACAATCCTAATTGAGGTAGAAGAGGCAGAAACTCCCTTCAGGAGAGGAAAAACGCCGCCTTCACAAGCTGCAGCGGCTCACGGCCGCCTGGGAGCAGCCCACAGGTCCACAGCCTTCCTTGGAGGAGGGGGCCCTGAGCTGGGGAGTGCCCCCACTGTAGGCACTTTGGGGACCCAGCACAATCAAGATGAGTGGCATAATATCTGACTTTTCCTGCTACTAAAACATTGGGGAATACCCCCAGAAAACCTGGCTCACAAAGAAATTAAAACCGGCTCTTAAAGGGCCCATGTGCAAACTCACCCGTTTCAGAAAGCAACCTAAAATCACCAGAAAGAAAGGTGCACAGTGCTTTGGTGAAAAGAGACTCACCTAATAGGCCGTGAGTGCATCTCGGTGAGAGGTGAGACCTCTCCAGGGACTGGGACATTGGCAGCGGCCATTGTTGTGGCCTGGTGTGGGTGTGCTGACACAGACACCGTTGGAGATCTCCCTGGGGCCTGCTAGCCCAGGGTGGGTCCCACCCACTAGAGCACCCATTTAATCCAGCTTAGCCAGGGCAGGCAGTCTACCCTAGAGACTGGCCCTACCCAACAACAAGCCCTCAGGCAACTTGTGGGCCTGCATAGATTGGTGACTGGATTCTCTGCAGCCTGGCAACTGAGCCGACTTCAGTGGGGCAGGGCGTGCACAAAGAGCAGGTGGAGAGTGTGGGGCAGTGGTGGAGTGTGTGGGGCTCCCGCTCTGGAGAGACTGGGTCCACTTCGGGAGGTCAGGGCGTGTACACAGGGCAGGAATGTGTTGACTGTGTGGGTGGACCTGTGGGCGGCAGGGCTTGTCAGCTGCAGAAAACCAACATGGGGTTTGCCACACCTTCCAAAGCCTGAAACAATTGGGTGTTCCCCTGCCTGAGGCCAGCCCCACCCAGCTGCAATCCTCAGAGAGCTGACAAGAGACCTAAAGGCTGGAGGCTTATAGCAATTGTAAGGCCCTGAGCCTAACAACCTGCCATGCTGGGGGCCTACTCACTTAAAAGAAATAAGCAACACAAATGTGGTATTAGAACTTACAGCCAACTGTGCTGGGGCTCCCCACACCTGATAAAGAGACTGAAGGGCCCACAACAACTACAAGCAGCTGAGCATTACAACAGCTGGCCAAGAGCATAACTCGGCCTCCCTGGGCGCCTACAGGGAGAGCAAACAGGCCACAACAGAAGGAAACACGTAGCCCACATAGGAGTCACCCCTGGAACATTGAGAACTGAGGGAAGCACACTGGAAGCCTCCTAAGGCATCACTTACATAAGGTCACCTATCCAAGAGCAGGAGACGTAGCTGACCTACCTAATAAGTAGACACAAGCACAGGGAAAGAGGCAAAATGAGGAGGCAAAAGAATACATTCCAAGTAAGGGAACAAGACAAAACCCCAGAAAAGGAACTAAGTGAAACAGAAATGAGCAACTTACCCGACAGAGAGTTCAAACTAAGAGTGTTAAGGATGCTCACTGATCTGGGGAGAAGAATAGATGAACTCAGGGAGAATGTCAACAAAGATATGGAAGGTATAAAAAAGAACCAATCAGAAATGAAGAATACAATACTGGAAATGAAAAATTCCCTAGAGGGACTCAAAAGCATAGTAGAGGATACAGAAGAACGGATCTGCGAGCTGGACGAAAGACTAGAAGAAATTACCCAAGCTGAAGAGGTAAAAGAGAAAAGAATTAAAAAGAGTGAGGACAGTCTAAGGGACCTCTGGAACAACATCAAGTGCACTAACATCTGTGTTATAGGTGTCCCGGAAGAAGAAGAGTGAGACAAAGGGGCAGAGAATCTATTTCAAGAAATAATAGATAAAAATTTCCCTAACCTAAGGAAGGAAACAGACATCCAGGTACAGGAAGCACAGAGAGCCCCAAACAAGATAAACCCAAAGAGGCCCACACCAAGACACACCATAATCAAAATGTCCAGAATTAAAGACAAAGAGAGAATCCTAAAAGCCGCAAGAGAAAGTCAAGTTACATACAAAGGAAACCCCATAAGGCTATCAGCTGACTTCTCAGCAGAAAGCTTACAGGCTAGAAGAGAGTGGCACGATATATTTAAAGTGCTAAAAGGAAAAAACTTACAGCCAAGAATACTCTACCCAGCAAGGTTATCATTCAAAATGGAAGGAGAAATCAAAAATTTCCCAGACAAGCAAAAATTAAAGGAGTTTGTCACCAAGAAACCAGTGCTACAAGAAATGTTAAAGGAACTGACTTAAGGGTAAAAGAGAACACCACAAATAGGAACAATTATCCATTTCCATGATAAGTGGGTAATGGATACAAATGCACAAAAAAGAGGTTAGATATGGTATCAAAAACATAAAAGGAGGGAGGAGGGGATTTAAAGAGTAGAGCTTACAGACAGAGATCAATCTAAAGAGACCATCAATTCTGTATAGAAGGAGAAAGAAACAGAGAAGGACTACTAAAACGCTGAGAAAAAAAAGTTAAAAAATGGCAGTAAGTACATACTTATCAATAGCTACTTTAAACATCAATGGACTAAATGCTCCCATTAAAAGGCATAGGGTGGCTGATTGGATAAAAAAACAAGACCCATATATATGCTGCAAACAAGAGACACACTTCAGACGTAAAGACACTCACAAACTGAAAGTGAAGGGATGGAAAAAGATACTCCACACAAATGGCAATGAAAAGAAAGCTGGGGTAGCAGTACTCATATCTGACAATATAGACTTTAAAACAAAAACTGTAAAAAGAGACAAAGAAGGGCATTACATAACGATCAAGGGAACATCCAACATGAGGATATAACACTTGTAAATATCTATGCACCCAAAGTAGGGGCACCTAAATATATAAAGCAATTAGTAACAGACATAAAAACAGAAATAGTAACACAACAATAGTAGGGGACTTTAACACTCCACTTACACCAACGGATAGATCATCCAAACAGAAGATCAATAAGGAAACATTGGCCTTAAATGACACACTAGAACAGATGGACCTAGTAGATATATACAGAGCATTCCATCCAAAAACCGAAGAATACCCTTCCTTTCAAATGCACATGGAACATTCTCCAGGATTGATCACATATTAGGCCACAAAACAAGTCTCCATAAATTTAAGAAGATTTAAATAATACAAAGCATCTTTTCTGACCACAACGGTATGAAACTAGAAATCAACTATAGGAAGAAAATCAGAAAAGCCACAAATACATGGCAATTACACAAAATGCTACTGAACAATGACTGGGTCAACAAAGAAATCAAAGAAGAAATCAAAAAATACCTGGAGACAAATGAAAATGAAAATACGACATGCCAGAATTTATGGGATACAGCAAAAGCGGTTCTAAGAGGGAAGTTTATAGTAATACAGGCCTATCTCAACAAACAAGAAAAATCTCAAATAAACAATCTAACAATGCACCTAAAGGAACTGGAAAAAGAAGAACAAACAAAGCCCCAAATCAGTAGAAGAAGGGAAATAATAAAAATCAGAGCAGAAATAAATGAAATAGAGACCAAAAAGAACAATAGAAAAAATTAATAAAACCAAGAGCTGGTTCCTTGAAAAGATAAACAAAATTGACAAACCTTTAGCTAGACTCACCAAGAAAAAAAGAGAAGGCACAAATAAGTAAAATCAGAAATGAAAGAGGAGAAATTACAACAAACACCTCAGAAATACCAAAGATTATAAGAGAATACTATGAAAAGCTATATGCCAACCAATTCGACAATCTGGAAGAAATGGATAAATTCTTAGAATCATACAACCTTCCAAAACTGGATCAAGAAGAAGTAGAGAATTTGAATAGACCAATCACCAGTAAGGAGGTCGAAACAGTAATCAAAAACCTCCTCAAAAATAAAAGTCCAGGACCAGACGGCTTCCCTGGTGAATTCTACCCAACATTCAAAGAAGACTTAATACCTATCCTTCTCAAACTCTCCCAAAAAATTGGGGAGGAGGGGAAGCTCCCTAACTCATTCTATGAAGCCGACATTACCCTGATACCAAAACCAGACAAAGAAGACAGAAAAAACGAAAATTACAGGCCAATATCACTGATGAACATCGATGCAAAAATCCTCAACAAAATACTGGCAAATCGCATACAACAATACGTTGAAAAGAGTATACACCATGATCAAGTGGGATTTATTCCAGGTATGCAGGGATGGTTCAACATTCACAAATCAATCAAGGTAATACACCACATTAATAAAATGAAGAATAAAAATCACATGATCATCTCAATAGATGCAGAGAAAGCATTTGACAAGATACAGCATCCATTTATGATAAAAACTCTGAATAAAATGGGTATAGAAGGAAAGTACCTCAACATAATAAAGGCCATATATGACAAACCCACAGCTAATATCATCCTCCGTGGTGAAAAACTGAAAGCTATCCCTCTAAGAACAGGAACCAGACGAGGATGCCCACTGTCACCACTCCCTATTTAACATGGTACTGGAAGTCCTAGCCAGAGCAATCAGGCAAGAGAAAGAAATAAAAGGGATCCAAATTGGAAAGGAAGAAGTGAAACTGTCACTATTTGCAGATGATTTTATATATAGAAAACCCTAAAGAATCCACCAGAAAACTTTTAGAAGTAATAAACGAATATGGTAAAGCTGCAGGATACAAAATCAACATACAAAAATCTGTTCCATTTCTATACACTAACAACGAAGTAGCAGAAAGAGAAATTAAGAATACAATCCCATTTACAATTGCAACAAAAAGAATAAAATACCTAGAAATAAACTTAACCAAAGAGGTGAAAGAGCTGTACACGGAAAACTATAAAACATTTCTGAAAGAAATTGAAGATGACACAAAGAAATGGAAAGCTATTCTGTGCTCTTGGATTGGAAGAATTAACATAGTTAAGATGTCCATACTTCCTAAAGCAATCTATAGATTCAATGCAATCCCTATCAAAGTTCCAACAACACTTTTCACAGAAATAGAACAAAGAATCCTTAAATGTATATGGAACAACAAAAGACCCCGAATAGGTAAAGGAATCCTGAGAAAAAAGAACAAAGCTGGAGGTATCACACTCCCTGATTTCAAAATATACTACAAAGCTATAGTAACCAAAACAGCATGGTACTGGCACAAAAACAGACACACAGATCAATGGAATAGAATCGAAAGCCCAGAAATAAACCCACACATTTATGGACAGCTAATCTTCGACAAAGGAGCCAAAAACATACAATGGAGAAAAGAAAGTTTCTTCAACAAACGGTGTTTGGAAAACTGGATAGCCACATGTGAAAAAATGAAAGTAGACCCTTACCTTACACCATACACAAAAATTAACGCAAAATGAATTAAAGACTTGAATGTAAGACCTGAAACTATGAAACTTCTAGAAGAAAACATAGGCAGTACACTCTTCGATATCGGTCTTAGCAACATATTTTCAAACACCATGTCTGACCAGGCAAGAGAAACAATAGAAAAAATAAACAAATGGGACTACATCAAACCAAAAATCTCTGCACAGCAAAGGAAACCATCAACAAAATGAAAAAACAACCTAACAATTGGGAGAAGATATTTGCAAACCATACATCTGATAAGGGCTTAATCTCCAAAATATATAAAGAACTCATGCATCTCAACAACAACAAAACTAACAACCCAATTAAAAAATGGGCAAAAGACCTGAACAGACATTTCTCCAAAGAAGATATACACATGGCCAACAGACACACGAAAAGATGTTCAAAATCATTAACTATCAGGGAAATGCAAATCAAAACTACAATGAGATATCACCTCACACCTGTCAGAATGGCTATAATTAACAAGACAGGAAACAACATATCTTGGAGAGGATGTGGAGAGAAGGGAACTCTCATACACTGCTGGTGGGAGTGCAAACTGGTGCAGCCACTATGGAAAACAGTATGGAGATTCCTCAAAAAAATCAAGGATAGAACTACCCTATGACCCAGCTATTCCACTGCTGGGTATTTATCCAAAGAACTTGAAAACACCAATGCATAAAGATACATGCACCCCAGTGTTCATTGCAGTGTTATTCACAATAGCCAAGACTTGGAAGCAACTTAAGTGCCCATCAAGGGACGAATGGATAAAGAAGATGTGGTATATATACACAATGGAATACTACTCAGCCATAAGAAACGATGAAATCCAGCCATTTGTGACAACATGGATGGACATTGAGGGTATTATGCAAAGTGAAATAAGTCAGAGGGAGAAGGTCAAATACCGTATGATCTCCTTCATTAAGTAGTAGATAATAACAACAATAAACAAACACATAGAGACAGAGATTGGATTGGTGGTTACCAGAGGGGAAGGGGGGACGGAGGAGGGTGAAAGGGATAATTCGGCACAGGTGTGTGGTGATGGGTTGTAATTAGTATTTGGGTGGTGAACATGATGTAATGTATGCAGAAATAGAAGTATATGTACACCTGAAATTTACACAATGTTATAAACCAATGTTACTGCAAAACAAAAAAATTTAAAAAAAAAAGTAGTTCAATAATTATTGAAATTAAATGATAAGAAAAAAACCACAGTGCTTTTTTTTTCTTTTTGTGAGGAAGACTGGCTCTGAGCTAATATCTTTTGCCAAGCCTCCTCTTTTTGCTAAGGAAGATTACCTCTGAGCCAACATCTGTGCCCATCTTCCTCTATTTTGTATATGGGACGCTGCCACAGCATGGCTTGATGAGTGGTGCGCGTGTCCGTGCCTGGAATCTGGCCTGAGATCCCCAGGCCAAAGCAGAGTGTGCAAACTTAACTACTAGGCCACTCGGCCGGCCCCCCACAGAGCTATTTTTAGAAGACTTAATGACTTGCTGGAGAACTGTCTCAGGGAAGACTGGCGATGATCTGCCAGTGAAAAAAGAATGTGAATGAAAGGGATGTGACAAACAAGGAAAGAAAACTCAAGTTAAGAAGAAAGGAGACAACCCACGCCTCTTCCTGGGCGCCCCTTCCCAGCCGCACCTGCCTCACCTCACGAGCCCAGAGGGCCCGTAGGCCACTCTGCCACTCTCATTTTCCAAGAGAAACGTGGTTTCAAGCTTCCTTGTACACCTGCCACAAAATCCCCTTGTGAGCACAGTTGGGTCCTCATTCTTCACAAACTTTATAAACATTTCATTATTGTATCATTGAATTATTTCTAGTCTGGGGAGGAATGGCTAAGGGTAGGAGAGAAAAAAATGACAGGAATGCCTGCTATGCCCACAGGCCATCATGTGGACAATGTCCATGTGCACTGCTGCCTCCTGCTGAGGGTAGTGGCCTATGCAAGCGGTATCCAGGAGAATAGACTGCTGTGCCCTCCCCTTTAACCAAAGTTGACTGCACCTAAAAGACTCCTTCATTTTCTAATCCTCAGCCTATCTCTAAGTATCCCCTGAGGGGTCAGGAATCAATCTGAAATGTCTTTAGCTGAATTATTTCATGTGGCTAGCCCTCATTGTCCAGTTTTCCACAAGCATGTTGACTATGCCCATTGACCTTACCAAACTATAGGATGGCCACTGATTTACTGCAGCAAAAAAAACCCTGTCCAACTGGCATTCCTTGAACCAGATGGTGAAATTCCAAGTCAACCAGATTCTCTTTTAACTGTGAGGCATGCAGAGAGATTCTGATGATAGCTGCAAAAGCCTTGAGAAAGCAGATGCTATGAAAAACATAAGCTAGAGTGATGAATAGGGGAAAAGTAATTATAGATTCCAGATCCTTGGAGGCAGAGAGATAGAGAGAACAAAAAAGTCACAAAATCATAGAGCACTAGAGCACCATGCAGAAATGCCTGCTTCTCACAAATCAGTGGTTTCCCCTGAACAACTTTCCAGCTTCCAAATGTCATTCCTGTCTCTGTCAGGCCTGCTTGGAAGGCAATTGCTGGCTTTCACAAGTTCTAGCTGCCCTTTTCTCCTGGATATCCTTATAACAAGCCTCCATTATATATTCCTTTTCTTCGCAACCTAAAAGAATAGAACACAAAAGGGACACTTAGGTCTCTGAATGAAAGAGAGAGGAAACTCAACAAATTATATAAAATTTGAACATATATATTTCTTTCCCCGACTGCCACCTACGAGCCAAGTCCCGCAGCCAGCCTGCTGGGCGGGAGTGCGGACTCCGCCGCACGCTGCTCTGGAGGCTGGCTGCCTGCACCGCCGTGTCCTTGGGTGTGGGGGCAGGCTTTGGGTCAGTGCTGGTTTCTTTATATTCAGCTCACTTTTATTATCAGAGTGAGGAGTACCTTCTGCCATTTATATAATCAAGGACCCACTTGAAATATTAATAAGGACAATAAAGTACTATTTTAGTGTTTTTAATTTTTTTCTTCTGAGAGAAAATGTAAATTGTCTGAGAGGCTTTTTTTTTTTTTTCTGACCCATAAAGTGTCCCTAAGTATCCTTGGAGGATCAGGAGTCAGAGTTGCAGTCTCTTCAGTGGCATCATTTAGAGCAGAGGCCCCTCAGGGTCCAGCAATACCAACCAGCAGCTTGTGGTGTCCATCACGTAAGCAGGTTTGAGGGGCAGGGTTACCACTTCAGGGACCATGGCCCCAACCCTTGGTGAACTGGACACAAATGGGGCTCTGAGGGAGTTTCATACCTTTCTTTATTCAAGGACCTAGGCAATTTACCTAAGACATAGAAGTCTAGAAAATGAGGGGTGTAGGATATTATCTTGCACCTGAATAGACCTCACTGCCTTGCTCCCTCCTTTATCCCGTGGTGTTGTTTGGGTGTGTTCCTTATTCTGTCTCTGCCCTTTACTTCCAAAGAGTCTCTCTAACTCCCTGTTTCTTCTTAGGTCTTATTATACATTCTTATGAGAAAAAAAGAAAACAAAAACTCAGGTACCAGTCACCATTGCCTTAAAATTTTCAGTTTCAGATACTTGGTAAATATCCGTATGTAATTTCTGCTAGCTCCGAAGGCAGAAACAAATGTTCTCTTCCCAGTCTTTCCTTGTTCTGTAAGAGAAAGTAGTGAAATCTGGTCCGGTTTGCAGGGATAGGAATGGGGGACTTTGCCTCTTGGCTCTCACTGGTTTTCTTCTTACCTTACTTTTCACCTTACTCTCCAAGGAATAATTTTATTGTGAGGAACCCTGTTATAGCTACATGAGGAAGATGTATTCCCCCTATTAATATAATTTTTAAATAAATTTTTATTTTAGGATAGTTTTGGATCACAGAAAAATTGCAAAGATAGGACATAGAGTTTCCATGCTCAGTTTCCTCTATCATTAACATTATTATGGTACATTTCTTAAAATTAATGAACTAATAATGGTACATTATTATGAACTAAAGTCTCACTTTATTCAGATTTCCTTAGTTTTTCCCTGATGGCCTTTTTCTGTTCCAGGATCCCATTCAGGATGCCACATTATATGTAGTTAGCATGTCTCCTTAGGCTCTTCTTGCCCACGACAGTTTCTCAGAATTTCTTTATTTTTGATGACCTTGATAATTTTGAAGAGTACTGTCAGGTATTTTGTAAAATGTCTCTCCATTGGTATTTGTCTGACTGCAGTTATGGGTTTGGGAAAGGAAGATCAGAGATGTAAAGTTTTTGAACAAGACCACTGTCATCACATTTTATCAAGGATATATACTATCAACATGACTCAGCACTGTTGATGTTGACCTTGATCACCTGAGGTCATGTTTGTCAGGTTTCTCCACTGTAAAGCTACTCTTTTTCCCTCCTTTTCATACTAGCTCTTTGGAAGGAAGTCACTATATACAACCCACACTTAAGGAGTAGGGAGTTATACTCCAACTCCTTGAGAACAAAGTACATAAATTATATGAAATTTTTCTACATAAGAGATTTTTCTATTCTATCCCATTTAATTATTTATATAAGTATGGACTCATAGATATTAATTAATATCTTGGGCAAAAATCCAGTACTAGCTAATCAAATTGTTTTAGCTTTGGCTATTGGGAGTCCTTCCAGTTGGCTCCTGTGTCATAACCCCATCATATTATGTGTGTGGTAGTACTTTCTTACCTTCTGGAATTACAAGAGTCTCCAGGATCATCTTGTATATTTACTAACCCAGTCCTAGAACTGGCCATTTCTCCAAGAAGCCCTGGTAACCAAGATCTATACACTATAGTTGTGCTCTTTGTACTAGGATGATACTGCTGTAATTTTGACCATAATTGTCAAGGACTAACAAATCTGGCCTTGTCATGCCAAAAGACCATTTACCACTCTTGCAACTCCATGAAAACCTAGTTTATTCACTAAACTTTTAATCAGTTAAAACTAGTTTATCCTCCAGAACATAGTTTATCACTATAAAGACTAAATATAATATGTAGCAAAGTACTCGGCTCAGAGTGAAAGGCTGAAAATACTCTCATAACAACCTTCTGAGAAAGGACAAGTACCATTCCCATTATACCAATGAAGAAACAACAACATGGAGAATTCTAACTTGTTCAAGTCTCACAGATTAGACAGACCTGGGTTGATGTCCTCTTCTCTTCATCACCACAGCAAATTGCCATTTTTTTCCCTCTAAAATACAAATTTTCACTAGTATTTTAATTCCTAAGGATTTTTCCTATAAACCAGCCAAAGAAGCCTGGTTTATGTAACTTTCCAGCATGTAGAGTGCCAGTTGGCACCTTCAACAGAAGGCAAATGTGGGGTGCTTTTGCAGATGGCAGAGATCACTGATGGATTTCAGCGCTCTGCCAATGACCTCGTACTGGCCTTTGAAGTCTTCCTCATCACAGCTCCAGCAGTCACCAGTAATGAGTAAATGTCACCATCCTGTATAGAAAATGTTGACAATGTCATTCTAAAAAAATGACTACACGTATATTTAAGGTTAAATGGCTCCAACCAAGGCAAGTGATGATTGCTGGCTCTCATTTAAAGCACAGGTAATGAATGGAAAAGCCAGCCTCAAAACAGAGATCCTTTGGACCAAGTCAAAATATGAAATGGACATCACTCCCTGGATTAGGAGGTGGCAATTCAGACCACACATTTATTTTCCCCTCATTGTTATCATGACTCTTGTCAACACAAAGGTTAAAGAGCTTTACTGACCAGAGTCCTGAGGTTGGGAGCTCAAAGTTATGACTTCAATTTTGTTTACATCCCCCTCTTCCAGCCTCTGGCATTGATACAGTAGACTATCTTTGGTGATATATTGTACCATGTCAGTAATAGAATCTGTTCACTTATATCAAGAATGGCACAGCCTTCACCTTTCACAATCTAAGCACCGTACGTGAGAATATGCAGATGTTTCTACTGAATAGAAGTTTAGAACTTCTTTCCCAAACTCAAAGATTCCCAAAGAGGGAATAAAAGCTTCAAGAAATCTAAATTATATGAATCAAGGCATTAAATAAACAGATTACCTTCTTTTCTGCGTTCATCCCAGACAAAGCAAAACCGGCATCTTTGTCGTGTAAATTAAGATGAGGCCTCAGAAAGTGGAAGAAATTGTATCCTCTTAGATGGAGTTTAGGAAGAGTAATTGCTTGTCTGTGGAAAAATTCTACCTGAAAAGAAATATAAGCTAAATGCTAAATCAAAAGTCTTTATAGAGCTCTTAGCGTGGTTCTGATAGTAGTTGAAAAGAGAAGCTACCCTTTTTATTCCTTTTAGAAAATTTTGATAAAAACTAATCAGAAGAAGAGACTATAATGTGGTCTATGGAATAACCAAGTTCCAATAAAAGAATGATACCAATAAAGTCTTCTAACGTATCAAAAATACGCCGTAATTTAACAGACTTCAAATGGAGCAATTAAGTAACAAAATAATCTGAAAAATGAAAGAAGGCAATATGAGCAAAAGGTCCTACATACTCAGATCATAAAGATTTGTCCCAAAGTTTCCCCTAACAACACATTTCATTACAAGACTGCATGATCTTTAAATAATTGACCTTTAATGAATTATTTTTAAATAAAATGGTATCATTTTTAATCATAAAATATAACATACTTATTTAAAAAAATGACAGAATACAAAAAGCTTAAAAACAGGTAAAAATAAGTAGAAACCTAGCCATTTAGAGGTAATAGTAACATTTGGCTATTTTTTCAGAAAACCCTTCATGCTTACACACTAATAATATTACGTAAATTTGATAAAACAAGAGATACATTCTCCAACTTGTTTCTTAAAAATAGTAATTTATTATGAGCAGCTTTTAATTTCCATAACTGTCAATCAACATAATTCTTTATAATAGTGAAATAACATTTCCTTGTGTGATTGTATCGTAATACGTTTAACTATTCCTATTCTGATGAACATACATATGTGTTATTTCCAGTTTTTGTTACTATAAAATTCTGAGAACATCCAATGTATGCATCTCTGCATGTATGTCTGATATCCTTTATGATAAATTCTTAACAGAAGAATTGCTGTATCAAATTTACCCATTTTAAATTTGAATATACAATGCCAAACTACTCAATAGGAAAACTGGATATAAATGTCCAAAGAAAATGTTACCACCCAAGGTGGGAGGAGGGTCATCTGCTTGCCACAGTCAAGCCGATAGTCAAGAGGCAAGGTGGTAGGAGGGAAAAAGCTTTTTATTACAGCTTACTAGCAAGAGGGAAGACGGCCAACTAATGTCCAAAAAAAAGCCATCTTACAGAAAAAAGACTACGGGCCAGTTATATAGGAGGCTGGTTTCCGGGTGGGGTCATCCATGTGATCTCCGGGTGGGAACAGATATCTGGTCTTAGTTCCTGATAGTCTTTTGTTTTACTGGGTGTGCATCAGAGACCGGAGCAACACCCTCCACCCTGATCTTTCAGTTGTCATTAGTGATGGCTACGAGCATAGACTCTCTGCCCTGGGGTCATCACATTCCTAAGGAACTCAAAAGAACAGTTATTAACTTATAGCAGCTGGGAGGGGCCATAAAATCCACAGAGTATGTCTGAATTAGTTAATCAGAGGTCAATCAAAGTTACAATATGGTTTCTTTTCTACAGTATGGCTTCCCTTATGTCACCCTTTTGTTGAGCAGATATCAAAAATGCTTAACTGTAGTTTGTTGACTGTAAATTTCTCAAACTCAGGGATTATTTCTGTCTTGGTTTTTGCCCTATGATCAATGTCAGAACTATGTGTAGCATGCAGTCAGCATATAATAAATCTTAGTCGAATAAATTAATCATGATTAAATTAGATTTAAAAAATTTAATTTGCATCTAGTTTTATATTTGAAACTGAGTGCAACCTTTCTTAGCCCTGTCTCTTCAATATAACCTTTGAGAAAATTTTGGCTAGGAAATAAGGACAAATTCTCTCTCCTCACACTCCACATGAATTATGTACCCATTGTGCTCTGCCATTTACCAGTTTGTATGACCTTAGTCTAATTGCTTAATATCTTTTGAGTCTCCAATTTTGCATCTGTGGGATGAGTATAATAAAACTCCACTTTTCCTGCCTGTCAAGATTGTTGTGAGAGTTAAACAATATAATGTAAGGTAAAAAGTGCTTTGTACACAACAAAATGGTCTACAAATAAGAGATTAACAATTAAAGACAGGTTTAGTGTTCTGGAATGCATAACACTCGACACATATTAACCTGAAAAGATTTCTGCAAACGTCCTAAAGCCCTAGGCTCAGAGGCTGCCTTCTCCAGCGCTCACCTGCAGATGACGCATCATAATGGCGATTTCTTTTAAGACTGGGAAAGGCATTTGTTTTCATTTTTATCTGTCATACTTAGCCGAACAATGCTTCTTATTGATTTGCGGCATCAAAGTCACTTCCTTTTTCCAAGCATGACATTTGGCTATTATCTCTTCGCAAGCACAGAAGTCTAAAAGCAACACCATAAAAAAATAAAAAATAAAACCCCCACAGCTTAAGTATTGATTAAAAACAAGCTTGGTTCATTAAAAACACTGCTGGGATTTGAAGCACTTAGAGGTAATCTTTTCTTTTCCTCAGCATTAGAAAATATAGTGATTTATAGATCTTAGTGGCTCTGAGAAGGAGTTAGTTGTTGTTTAAATAAGCTTTGGATTGAAAAAACAAGATTGTAAGTTAGAGTCCAAATTTTCCTTCGTTCTATTTGGTACCTATATATGGAAAAGATAATTTTCTTCTTCTTAATATGTTTCATCAACATTTGTATAGCACTTTGTCTATCATAAGGATCTTCCATAAAATGTATCCTATACTTTGTCTCATCCTGAAATTTCTTGGTCCTCCTCCAGCAGGGACAAGGTCAGGGATGTGGTAGAGGTGAGGCTGAGCAGTCACTAGCTGCTGTCTTTAGGGATCCTCCCAGAGAGGGAAAAATCTGTGCTTCTGTCAAAAAGGAAATATGTGTCCCCATCTCAACTGACTGCATCGTGTCCCTCCTTCCAGCCAGGTGTCATCTTGGTTGGAGGGAAGAGTGGCAAGGCATGGGATGACCCAGAACATTTGCGCTCCTAGAAGGGCATTCAGCTAACACCCGACTGTGAACAAAGGGAAATAAAAGACATTGTGAATTGAAAAGGATTCTTAAACTTGCTTAAAAGTCTTTGAGACTAAATTCTGTCATAGATTTATATATTTAGTTGCTTTTTTAAATCATTTTAACACTGATCATCTTGTACATCAGTGGTCTTAATCTTCAACATTAACGCACATCCATCACGGTTGTTGCCATATTTATGTATCCACTGTACTATTCTTGTCTTAATTACTTTACTTAAAATTCACACATTTTTACTTAAAATTTATTTTAAAGGGAATTTCAAATCTATCATACTTTAAAACAGTAAATATAAAATGATTATAAATAAAAACGCAACAAAAACAAAACAATGGTAAAAATCCTACCTTATTCTTATCGCCTGCCAAAAGCTATTTCTTTCTCTTTTTAAAAGGGGCAGTGGTAGAAAAGTGTTAAAAGAAATAGTCTCAAAAATGCTTTATCTTAGTTGATCAAAGATTGAGAAAGAATTGGAAATGGAGTTATCTTCTCAGTCATTGCTGTGTAACACTGTGTCCATGTACCACCTGAAAGATCTGCCTCACATCCAGTGATGCTTTTCTTACCCTTTGTGAAACTAGCAGTGCTATATTTTTTCATGATGTATCTTTTAAGCACGTTTAACCTTCAATTCTCCTACTTAAAAGGATAATTTAGAAGCATGACAACCATTTTTACTGTGCAGGCAGAATATCCAAAGTGAGTTTTCCAATTTTCATCCAGATGTATTGAAATTATATGGGTATAATCTCTGGCTATGATTGAAAAACCCTAACAAAGTCCATAGGAACATAAGGCAGTCTCGGCTTATTATTCCCGAATGACCACCACCCAATGACTGCACCTTGGGTGCAGAATCAGTGTGCAGTGCTTCTCAAACTTCCCTGTGCATGTAAATTACCCGCAGACGTTGTTAAGATGCAGGTCTGAATGGGCCTGAAATCTTGTATTTCCAACAAGCTTTCAGAGGATGTCAGTGACGTTGCTTAGTGGACTGCAACTGAGTGGCAAGAGCTTAAGGCACAGGCTCTGGATTCAGGCTCTGAAGTTATAATATCCATTGAATCCCAGAGTCACCATTTCCGAACTGAGTGGTTATGGACAAGTTATTTCATTTCCTGCAGCATGTTTCCTCATCCGTTAAGTGGGATAAAAAAAAAGTGTGTGGGGGGTGCTATTTCACAAATTGTCATGGAGAACAAATGTGTTAATACAGGTAAAGTACATGGGACTATATCTGCCACTTATTAAACCCTTAAGAAATGTTAGCTCTTATAATGAAGCCCAAGATGATGATGACAACACATTTTCAGCAATATTTTTCTTTGAGCAGAGGCCTGTTGCTACATGGGCCAAATTCTATCATTAACAGATCTCGGAAAACACCTGCAATACCCGATCATATTTATGATCATCTCTTACTACACTTCTTTAATAGCCCCACAAAACCTGCATTGTAATGTCTCAGTCCCCTGACATGGTTATAAAACTTAACCTGGCTTGTGTCTGTCCCTCTAATGCTACTTTCTAGCTCCCCATCTCAAACATTCTAATCTTTTAGACTAAACTATCTCAGACTAAACAGGCCATGTTTTCTCACATCTCTGTGCCTTCAAGAGACTAGGAGCACTGGAAGCCTAGGATATTTGCCCAGCGTATTTCACCTCCCAGTGATGAACCAGAGCGTCTTCTATGTAATTGTACTCTTACCATCTTGCTTTTTCTGCCATTATACCCTTTAAAATATGATTTTTTCAATGACATATTTATTTCCTTGATTCTCCCATTATGTGCTACATGCCTTGAGAGCAAGAACCATGCATCACTGTACCGTCAGGACCAGGCAGCACAGTGAGAACTGTAATTTCAGTGTTCATGGTGCTACTCGGCACAGTGCTGCTAAAACCTGTTGAATTAATTAAAATCAGAAAGTAAAATAATATATGTGTGCTTATAATGTCCTTCCTCTCACTCATTCAGAGAAATTTTCACTCTTCAGGAAATATAATAATGTTTAACTAGCCACACTCAACATATATTAAAGAACCACTATTTTGAAGAAATTCTAAAAAAATGCAAAATTTACTCATTTCTCATAGTCAGTAATTCTAAAACCCTTCACAAAAGAACTTTTGATGTATCATGTATAAAAACATGTGTACATTATTACATAATATGTTTGTGTGTTTACTTTAAAACACAAAGATTTTACATTAATTATCATAAACGAATGTTTTAAAAAATTTCTTATCTGTCAAAAGTTCAGAAATAACAGAAGTAAAACCAATGAATCACTGAAGTAGTAATTAGTAAAAGTTTATTGTGCATACACCAAAAAGACAGATTGCAAATTGTGAGTACTCAGACCAAAACATGGAGTGAGGCTCAGGGGTACATTGCTATAAAGCAGCTTATAGAGGGAGAAGCAGTGACTGTTCATTCTTCACAAGGATTACTTACATTATTAGAATTTTCAGTGGTTACTCATATTAACCTTGGGAACAGTTTAAGTTTTGCTTATGATTTCCAGAGGCATAAACAAGAAATGACCCAGTTCAAGTTAGTCTTGCAAAATAAGCTAAATTATTAGCCTTGCTTGTATGATTAAACTGGTTTTGTCTGCTCAGGGAATTTTCAAGGCTGGTCTCTGTTTGTTTTTGATTTTAATGTATCTATTTCATTAATTAATGACGCATTTTAGTATATCTGTCAACTCTAGAAATATGAATGAAAAAAGAAAAACCCACATTATGTATCAGATTTTTACGATAGGCAATATTTTTCTTTCTTTTTTTCCCCAATATTTTGAGATCCCAAGTTTAAATTAAAAAATTATGTTTCTTACTATATGAAGCTATACTCTATATAGTTTCATATTTCATATAGTTTTATATTGTTAACATCTTGATATTTTTGAAATCAAGAAGTGTTTAAAAATCTTGACACTTTACGATTATAATTGACAGCATTTTTCTTTAAATTGTGATATACATGTTATTTTTTAAAATCAATGTCATCTTAAACACAATAAAATTTAGCATATGAAAAAAAATTGGCTAGAGCTTTTTACCACTTGATGTGTAGGTTAACACGAGCACAAAGGAGAAATGCCCAGAGTACTATCAAAAACATGGTGTAACACAAGTCACCAATACTGGAAATTTTGGTGTGCATCTTCTTGTTAAATGATGAAGTTATGTGGAATTGCTAAGAGTATCTAGGATCCATTGATTGGTTGTGTTGACTGTCTCATATAAATAATCTTTGAAGTTTTTTTCAAATGAAGAAGTTAGGGTGCCACTTTTAATTCTGGCTATAATGAACTAGCTTGTATCAGACCAATCCTCTCACCAACAATGACATTTTTCATGTCTGTTTGAAGGCATGAGGAAGCGACCAAGATACCCAAACTTGTAGCCAAAATCCTGGAGACTCGTGCAGAGGGGCAATCTGACATTTAGTACATCTTTTGTCCTGGAAGCATTTAAAAGTTCATTAGTGCTGGATGAGCCGCTGAGTAGCTTTTAGCGGTTTCAAGGAGCTGGAAAGAAAAAAAAATGAAGTCAGAGCCTGTCAATGAGGAGGGATCCTGGTGAAATTTTCAAATTTTCAATTGAGATACTTGAAATTTGCCAACAAAGAATTAATGGAGAATCTAAAATAATCTTCAAAATGACAGAAACTCAATTTAATCTATAATTGGCTTAAATGATTTTCTCCTAGTCTAACTTCTGCCAGAGGCAAGAGGAAATCCTCAGTGAGGAAAAATATCATCTTCAAAAGACTCAAATTATGTCCATAATTTTTCAAAGACAATATTCAGCATGCAATCAAAATTTACCTGACAGAGTAGTACACCACACTACACCTGACACACCAAATTACCACAATCAAGAGTAAAAAAGAAAAAGACCGGTGGGAGATTCTGATATTAGAGATATCAAGCATGGGCTTTGAAGCAGCTATGATTAACATATTAAAGAAAATTGGGAGTATATGGTTAATATCAGCATATAACCAGGATCTATGAAGAAGAATTACTATGGAAACCACGGAAAATCTAGAACTAAAGAATACAACAAATGTCAAACATAAATAACTAAATAGATGGATTTGACAGTAGATTAAACACAGCTGAAGAGACGACTAATTGGAAGATAGAAAAGTTAGTATAATATATCTAGAATAAAGCACGGACAGTAAAAAGAAAGGAAAATACAGAAAATAAGTCTACACAGAAAACTACAAAATATTGTTGAGATTAAAGAAGGCATGAATAGTTGGACACATTTTCATGGATTAGTAGAGTTAATAATGTAAAGACATCCTCCAAATTTATATATAATTTCAGTGAAACCTCAATTAAAAATCCGGACAGTTTTTTTCACAATATTTGACAAATTGATTTTTAAAATGATGTGAAGATGCAGAGAGACAAGAATACTTAGACAATTTTGATGAAGAAAAATAAAGAGGGTATACAATGACCTTGATCTGGGTTACCATTTCCAGTCTTTTTTAATAGAAATTTGACTCTCTTTTTTCTCAGTAAATAAGCTTTTTGAAGAATTAATGTCATTTTTATATATTCTATGTCTTTTTCACCAAGTAATTTCTCATCATGCTTTCACAGACATCATCATAAAAATATAAATATATTAAAGGCAAATGAAATGGACAAATAATTCATATTAATAGTGTAATCCAACTATAAATTAAAGAATCGGACTCACCATTGCAACCATTTGTAGCCATATATCTTTCACTACATTTAAATTGTAATTAGCAATGTTTAATAAGGACTTTTGTTTTCCAGTTTTGCTGCCTCGTTTTGACCAAACATTTTTGACCATTTCTACAGTAGGTTAATAGTAACTACCTAAGAAGATAAGCTCATATACTAGTCTAGAACTTAACCTTCTTAGTTAGTTCTAAAGCTGACTTTGGAATAAGCTTCAAGCAATTTTTTATTTGGTATTTTGATTGTTATTATTTTATTGTGTCCTATAAACAATATGTTTCTCCTTTTATCTGTAAAATCTGCTGGTGATTTTCATTTAAATTGTCCACGATTATTATGTACATACTACAAAAAGACATGAATTTATATAATTTTTGCTCAGGATGATGACATTTTCATCTTTGGTATTCATGTTTTAAATAAGTATGTAAACAGATCCTACTCTTTCTTGACTTTTTATTGCCACATATCATCAAATCATGTTACAATTGAAATGATGATAGTAACTTCTTTGCTGTTATTTTAATAATTTAATATTCCTTTGAACTTTTTGTGTTATGTTATATATTTTAACAGATTCATTCTCATACTTCTAACATTCTTTACTTTTTTTTTAATTAATGAATTGTTTCAATTTTAACATATGTTTTTAAATAAAGTATTATAAAATGGTAAATTATGAAGGCAGCTAAATCACAAACCTTGGACTTTTCTGGTACTCTTACTGAGAAAGTGGAACTAAGCAATGCAACATGTAACCAAAAAAATCTGATCTACAATAAACGCAGCAGAAAAATGAATAGATTTTTGAGAGTCAAATTTTTTTAAGTAATTAAAGTAAAAACAAAAATTAAACAGGTTCATGAGGTGATAAATAAAATTTTCAAAAGAGATTTTCAATGTTGTCCTCCATAACTTCAACAAGAAATCATTACAGCTGATCCATGCCATTCATTGGTATACTTTATGTAATCAAAAATAGTACACTCCATTCACGTTGATAAAACTATACCATGGAATTCCCTAGTGTCACAAAAGAACTGATTGTCAAAAAATATCTGTGAGATTGCCTGATATAGAAAAATGGAATTCTGCTGATTTTGCCTATAAGCATGCATTAAAATACTTATGGGTACACACATTCAAAATCATTTTTCTCCAAATATTCAGGGAAAATTCGCGTTGAACAGAAATGTGCCTTGCTTATCCTACAGCTGTAGAAACTCATTGGCATACTCCCATGAGCTGTGATCTGTAAGGTACTCTAGTGTAAGAAGCATGACTTTAGTTTCTCCAAAATCTGCCCCTGGATTAAGCCAGGCCACTGGAGAACGGGCTGCATAGAATACCTTCCCTTGTCTTCTTTCACGCCGTGCTTTGGCAGGTTGCCTTCCCTCCATAGACAGGGAGGGTGTGAGTATATTTTCCTGATGTGTTCTAGCTGCTACTGCTATTTGATAGAAAACTCATACTACTTTAAGAAAGTTCACTGTAAGATATACCTGGAACAATAGGAGAGATGAAATACCAGGGAAATCTAGGAATAGTAATCGGGAGGTCTTTGGTGATCAAGAGTAACTTCGTTTCTGCACCCTTACTCCTTACTCCACCTTACTCCAACCTTAGCGCACATAATATGAAATGAATAAATCAGATGATTGCATGTAAAATTAATATAAAATTTTTAATTTTACATGTCGGTAGAATGACTTTAAAAGTTGTGACAGTAGGCACAAATCTATCAATGAAAAATATTCACAATTCAGTAATATATTGTTTTATTACCTGTAGGAATTATGATTCAGCAAATAAGGAAAAAAATATAAACAGAATTTAGAATTGAATGAATCAGAAAATACATTAGTTATATTCAACCAATGGCATAGTCACCAAATTGAGGATTACAGTCAATAATATTGTAATAACTTTGTACGGTGACAGAGAGTAACCAGACTTTAATCTGACTTGTAAATTAGGCCATGATAAGGCTCAAGCCTTTCATTTTGTACTACCTGATCAAGTTATAAATTTGATATAAACTCTTTAAATTTTGGAGTCTGTGGTAAATGGCTATAAGAAGGGATTACATTAGAGCAGTCAGAAGAATGCAAAAAAAAATCACCCTGGTTCTGAGCATCTTCAGGTTGGGTTCCTGGATTAGATCTCTAGTTGATAAGCAATATCAGTTGGCTAAGAAGGTAACCCTAAAAATTTCCCTTGTGGAGACACTCCTAAGTTAATTGGAATGAATTAGAAGATTTATCATTTAGGTAACTGAAATACATAAAGAAGAAATCTAATATTTTAAAATTTGTAATTACCGTTTAAAATATTTAAAGGCATTTAATTTTCCAGGTTTATGCAGGAGACCACATATTAATCAAAAGTCTCCTTAAAAGTGACTCTTCACATTGGCTAGACTTACAAAACAGGATAACAATATTTGTAAGCTAAGCTTAAAATCTTAAGGAAAATCTAGCTTCTTTAATAAATCAAATATAAATGTCAAAAACCAAAGTTAACATCTAAATAATCTTTTGTGTCTGCAAAAGCCACTTGGAAGCCATCAAAAACTCACTATAACAACACAAAACTTGAAAGTTGATGAAATTATTGTTTTTCATAATCACATTTTACACCATAGGTAACTTATAGTAGATAATATCAATCATAGTATAGGTCTTATTGTGCCTCTGTAGGGAAACAAGTTTTCACATGCAATTGCTCAGTCAGTAATCTTCACTGGCTGTGGGTATGACCCATGAAAACTGTCATGATGCTAACAATAAAAGATCACACGTTTATCAGCATGAAATACAGTTATACAATCTACCTGATAACTGGAGGTCAGATACTTTCAGTGGTATCTTTACCAGATTTAAATTTCAAATGTTACATAATACATATTCAAACTTTTTATTTTTCTCTTTGTTGAGATCTGAATATGAACAAACTGGTTAGGACCAAATGTCTGTGAACTGTACAACCCCAGGAAATACTTTTCATTTGAGGTTTATATAAATAGTTCCACCTAAGATTGGCAGCTTGGTCACTGATCTTCCATAGTCATAGTAACCTTTCCAAAAATGGTACATTTTTCAAGAAAAATTCATAAAATTACTGAATTATGTGTTCTTTGCTTCCTGTGGCTCATCTGAAACATTAATTTGCCCATCTAGCTCATTTTACCTTACAAGCACATTTTATTTTTGATCTCCCAATAACATGCTGCTGTAACTTTTTTTTTCACAGCAAAGTGAATTTAGGATTATCTAATATTGCTTGGTAATGTTATGAAAGGAATTAAGGCATTGAAGTAATGCACATTACTCCCACATCTTTCACCTCACTGTGCAGTCAGCCAAATTATATATTTATTAATTTTGTTAAGCTGGCCTCGTGAGTCAATAGATTGAATAGAGTCACTGTTAATTAAGTTTGCTGATGAAATGACTAGAAGCTTGGAGAATAGCTTTGGAATTAAAAATGAGTTTAACCAGCTGGAGGGGATTTATGCATTGGATAAGAATTGGACGATATGACCTCTGTGGTCATTTTCAACTCTGGGATTCTATGAAAGACTGAGAAATCAATATAACAGGAACTTATATGAAATAAATTCAGTACAACAAAAAGTTAGATGGAATAAATTCATTTAAAAATAGATATATATAATCAAAATCAGAAATGAATGGTAAGCACAGACATAGTTTTGGATTCTAATAGAGAGACAATATAAACATGTGTTACCAGGTTAGGTTGATTTAATTATGACCCTGAGATGCCTTGCTTGCTAAAAACTTTTCTATAGAATATTTTTTATTATGTGCCAGAGACTGACTAGGTGTTCAAACAAACTTATAGTCTCTACATCCTGGCTAATCAGTAAGATTACATTTTCCTGTTGCTAATGATATTCCTGTAGCCAAATTAAATTTTGACCAATAGAATGTGTGTAGAAGTTATGTACATCAATTTCAGTCCTTCCCCGTAAATACATCCTCATGCCATCCTACATTTTCTTTCTCTTTTTTTTTTACAATTGGCTATTTTTTTTAGACTGGCCATTACCTCCAGGGCAAACTTGGATGCCCTGTGTCAAAGATAGATGCAGATTTAAAAAGATACACACACACATGTGCACATATACCTATATAATTTTATTATTGCACAATTAAAAATAGCAGAGTCATGAATAGGTATTTAAAAAGAGGATACCAAAATATCCAATAAAGGTATGAAAGGGTACTCAACTTCATTAGTCATTAAGAAAGTGCAAGTTAGAATCTCAATGAGATATAATTATACACTACTGGAATGGTTACAATTTAAAAATAACTTACAATGTCAAGTAGTGGTAAGATTGTGAAAGGACAGAAATTCTTATGCACTAATAATGAAAGTGTAAATTGAGAAAGTTTGGTGATCCTACTGAAGCTGATCAGACATGTACTCTATGATCTAGCACTCCCACTCCTAGGTATCTCCCCAACAGAGACACATACATGGTTCTACCAAATGACATGTATGGGCACGCTCAAAACCACTTTATTCATATTAGACAAAATGGGAAAAAACAAATATTCATCAACAGTAGAATGGATACACAAATTATGCTATATTCATACAATGGAATATCATAGAACAACAACAACAAAAAAAACCCAAATCCTTTATTCGAGGGTGAATTATATAATATTGAACAAAAGAGCCCAAAACAAAGACCAACATATATGATTACTTTTATATGGAGTTCAAAAATAGGAAAACTAATTAATAGGTATAGAAATAAGAATGGTAGTTACTTTCAGTGTGTTTGGGGGGGTGAGTATTGCCTTGTACAAGATTGAGAGAGGCTTCTGGAATGCTGAGAATATTGCATATTTGCAATATGTGTAATCCCACTAAGATATTTATTTGCAAAAATTCATGGAATTTAAACCTAAAATTTGTGCACTTTACTGCAATTTTTTAAAAAGTTTACAAAAATGTTTACTGTCTGTTGAGTTTAGTTAAATGTCCCAAATACACATGTCAAATATTAAAACAGCAGAAATGCTGTACAATTTCCTTCCTCAAAGGAGATTCAATGGTTTAAATGCAATCATGCCCAGAGGCAGGCTGGGAGATTAGATGACCTTTCTGGGTCTCTTTCAGCCCTATGATCCTATGATATTTCCTACAATGTGGTATTTTTCTTAAAACCCCCTTCAGTCTTTCTATTTCTCCGGTATTGAATTGTCCAGAACTGAATTTAATACTCTAGGGGGTTTCTCACAAGGGCAACATAAGTAGAAAGTCTGTCACCTCCTTAATAGGTAATATGATGGAGTTGTATCCAGTGGGAAATCTGAACGGCATTTTGTGCAGCCCTGCTACAGCTGGACGGTTAACGCCAGGTCATACACAATTTTCTCTCTGCTCTCACCTCTGGATATTTTACCATTATTTCTTCACAGGTTTTCCCTCACGTTGCATGCTTTGTACTAGATTTATTTCCCTCTCCCCAGAGGTACTAAATTGGCTTCCCTTTTGTCAACTTCAGAACAAATTTTTGAACATGCTAAGTCTGTAAATATATGGGATAGAGAATACTGGTGATTTCAAGAACTTTTGTGGAAAAAGTCAGTGGATTTTTTGTCATTACATAAACAAGGGAATTAATTGATCAAATAAGTTATTTAGCTTTTAAACATATATTAGTGACATGTGGATGCAACCAAAGAGAGATAGTCTTGAAAAAGAGATGAAAAAAATATGTAAAATGATCTTATCATAACTTTAGAGATTTGAGACTTCACTTATTAAATTTTCTTTCTTGGGAATTATAAATGTTACTCTTGGTGCTGCTAGTAAAACCTTTGATTGACTCAGCTTCAAATATTTTTTAAATGAACTAATTCACACCAAAGAATATGGCAGTATGAATAAAATTATTACTGCCAAAATATTGCAACTTGCAAGTAAAATTTAATATTAATTTTCTCTAAGTTTATGACGTGTGATATATATGCTTTGCTTTGGCATTGTTTAACATCCAAAAAATAATGAAGAATTAGTTAGCTTCCTCTCAATGTAAACATTTTAGGAACATTTTTAGTCAGAGAAGTCACGGGGTACTAGAAGCCTATTATTTCTGGAAGTTCACAGAGTAAAACATTTACTCTGAAGAAATAACGTCCCAGATTTGAAGACATCTACATTAATTGGCACTACAACATTTGTTCCCACACTTTTAAGGCTCTCTAAAGGCTGTAATTTTAGGACATGCATTTGAACTTTATGTCACTGAATGGTTTGGGGCAACCACAGAAAAACAGCATTCCATTGGTACTGTGCATCTGTGTATGTAGCAATCTCTAAATGCAGCTAATGGAATCTCAGCATGAAACCAGACAAGATTTTTCCAAACTCATTATAGTTGCAGGTTATTCTAGTTCAAAAATTGATTTTGCCCTGGAAAGTGAAAATCTAACTTCACGATGTTATCAATCATTGGAAAAAACATAACTGAGGCCTGGATGCAAAACTTATCCATTCACAATTCATAGAAAATTTTCATGCCATTCAAATGCAACCAAAATGTCAATATAATCTGAAAGAGAACTTATAGGAATGAAAATGGAATATAAGTATTTGTTTTACACAAAAAGATTTTTTTAAAATACGGGGTCAATTACTAGATATTCCAATCCATGGAAAATTTGTAAGAGAGTGCAGAGCAACCAGAATTAGTTTTCATTCAAAAAAAACCTCTTTCTTCAGTTGACTAATGTCAGAGCTAAGACTCCTAAATAATACCCATCATGTCAGCATGCTTAATAGGCAAATAAGTAAGATTTATTCATTCAGTGCTTCATTTAACAAATTTTTTTTAGATTCAACTATTTAAAAGGCCTAGAAAAGGATAGATTTTATAAACCATAATATCTAGCCTCGTGTTTCTAAAAGCAGAAAACCCGTAAAGTATTTCTTGACAACCAACGATCATGGATCTCTAGTTGAAAAACGCTGGTCTAGTTGATTTAAGATAAATAATGACATCCTCATAAAGAGCTTTGTGAATGTGGATTCTACAACCAGGCCTGGCGTCCTGTTGCCACCTGCCAAACATACAGACAGCTGTTATATAAGTCAAGAAGAGTTTTCATTACTGTGCATTTCCTGTAGAACTAGTGTCTTAAGCATCTTCTACTTTAAACTTAGACCTAACCTGTGGGAGGCAGCCTCCAAGATGGCTGCCAACATCCTGCTTGCTGGTATTCACACCCTTGTGTCCCTTGAGTGTGGGCTAGACTTATTGACTTACTTCTTACAAACAGAATACAGTAAAAGTAACAAGAATGTCATTTCTGAGATCAGGTTGTAAAAAAGACCATGGCCTCCATCTTGGGCATTTGTTCTCTCTTGCTCTCCACTCATCTGTCCTAAGGGAAGCCGTTTGCCACGTTGTGAGCTGTCCTGTGGAGAAAACCACAAGGAAACGGAGAACATCTCTGGCCAACAAATGTTAAGGAACTAAATCCTGCCAACTGAAATTAGGAAAGACTCCTGCCAGCAAGCCATCAAACTATTGAATTCTGTGAGGAACTGAATCCTACCAACAACCGTGTTACAGAGTTTGGAAGTAAATCTTCCTCCACTTGAGGCTTCAGATGAGACCACAACTGACAGCCTGACTGAAACATCAGGGGAGACCTTGACGCAGAGGTACCTAGCAAAGTTGTCCAGATTCTAGACCCAAAGAAGTGGTGAGATAAGAAACGTTTGTTGTTTTATACCACTAAGGTTTGAGGCAATTTGTTATGCAGCAATAGATAACTAAATTACTTCCTTATGTCTCTAGGAAAATGGAATTAACTTGTCTTATCACATCTTATGATTAGCTTCTGAATTTAAAAATGCTTTGAAAATGTTGATAATTGTTAAAGTTGGTTTATGGGTATATTGGGGTTTATGATACTCTTTACCTTTGTATGTTTAAAAAAGCACATGTTTCTTAAAATGCTTTATACAATCAGAAATAGAATCTATATTTCCCCTTCCCCTTTTTTCCTCAAATTAAACATGATTTCCTTTTACTTTTTCTCATAGGAATTATTCCTCATCTTTTTAACTAGTTTTTTCCACATATTTTAGAGCATATTGATATAATTAGATACATTTGCCTGACAGCAACCTGACATAAGAAAAAAAAAGCCTTAAGAGATTTTATTAAATGTAGGATCTGTAGGGGAAAGAGATTTCCAGTTCATAAGTCTATGTATAAGTATGGACTTTATAGGTAAGTAAACCTGAGTTCAAAACTACGCAAGAATAGTTAATATTACCAATCCTCATGTTTTTAATCTTTAAAAACTAATTTAATAAAAGTTGTATCATTGGTTTGTGATAAAGAGTATTAGTATAATACAAGCTAAAATTTGGTGAGTACTTATTATGTATCTGACAATAACCTTTCTTGTTTTTTTAATCTCATATAAACCATAAAAGAAACAGTTACACAGATTCTGTTATTTTTCCTATTTATCAATAGGGAAACTAGGCACCAAGATATTAAGTAACTTTCCCAAAGACACACGGGTAGTAAGTGATGAAGCTGGGAATTGAACTGAGATTTTAATCACTAAGCTATACTATAAATAAGATAATGTATATTATGTATCTAAATAGGTATCTAACGCAGAGCAAGTACCAGTTTAATTTCTTTCTCTTGATCATCCTCATGCAAAGATAGATTTGAGAGACAACGAGAAAACTATCTGTATTTGTCAGGTTTCTGTTGACATATGCTGTATAACTACCCCCAAATCTTCATGGCTTAAAATAAGCATTTATTTAAAAAGCGTTTATTTTATGCTTACAGGTCTGTAGCTTGGCTGGGAAAGCTCTGCTTTCAGACTGAAGATTAGGTTCAGGACCATGTGTTTCTCATTCTAGTCCACCAACTACCCAGGACAAGCACTTCTCTTTTCAGATGGAAGAATCTCCAAGAAGGGTGAGCAGAAGGGTTTAATGTTTCTTGATGCTTCAACTCAGAGCTGGCACAGTCTCACTACATCCTCATTCCATTGCCAAATGAAGTCACAAGGCCAACCCCAAAATCAATGGGGAAGGGAAGTATACTAGGCCCACAATGAATCGTGACAAGGAGGGGAAGGAAGGAGGAATTATAAATAATATAATCTACCACAGCATTCATGGAAATGTTACAAAATTAACATTGACTAAATAGCTGGAATATTTTATATTTAAATTCTATATTCTCTAAAATTCTACAGTTTTAACATAATTCAAAAATTGCTTCCTAGCCCATAAGTCATTCTCTGGTTAATATGTCTATTACCACAAGCCATTCTTTTATTTTTTTTAAGCCATCCTTTTTTAAATAAAGAAAATATGGATCTTTAGTCATTTTCAGGAAACTTTTTCTTCTAAAATTCCTCAACGTAATGCCTAATGGCTCTAAAGCAGTATATGTAATCATGGAATTACCTTAGAAATTATATCCTTAGTCACTGTAAGTTTAAATGTATTATGTTTTCTAGGTACCTCTGGGTAAAAGCTTTCACAATTATAGTCAGATTTTTATGGGTAGAGCACAACTGTTATTTGTTTTAACCGATTCTCCATATCTGATCTCTTTTGCAATAGACATCTTAAGTAACATCAAAGACTTAGTATTTCAACTAAATTCTGTTGTTCATTATCTCTCCTTGACTATCAAGGGCACAGAATTGCCACTTTTGCCTTCACCCATGGATACCTCTTGTTGCTTCCATTTTATTCATTGTTCTGTTTGTTTTTTTGTCTTAGAATGAATCTATGTGTCTGTATCTCTCACTACACTGCAAATTCCTTCAAAAAAGGGACTGACTCTTCTTTGTCGTGGTATCATTTGTGCCTATTCCAGTGCCTAAAACCTAGTAGGTACCCAAAACATGCATATTAAAGGAAGGTTGGCTGAATGAATAGATGACAAAATTTTTCACTATAGAGCCTGACTCTCAAAGTTATAAAGTTCTATTTTGAAAATAGTAGTTTTTGACTAACAAATACCCCAATTAATTCATTTTCTATAGATAATGTAAAACTTAAGTTCTCACCAAGCAAGATGAAGAAAGGCCATTATTTATAAATCTATTTGGCAAGGCATATTGGGATCAAGATGATAAATTTAAGGAAATCTGTCCACACGTAGCATGAGCCTCCACCAGCATACAAAGCAGCTCTAATCCGAGAGAACAAAGACTATGACACTATGTGGAATATCAAGCACCCCAGCTACACCCTGGAGCTCACATCCTGGGTTTCCGGCGAGATGGAAAAGGAAAGCCTAGGAGGCATTACTGGGATGAAATTATTATTGTAGAAAAAGAGCAGCCGGTAGCAAAGACTGCCAAAGTTCCTGCTCCAAGTTCACCGTTAGTAGATCAGAATCCAGGTCTTGTTGGCAACAGATCTCAAATTAAACTGTAACTTAGGAAAGTGAAAAAGAAAAAAAGGGGAAAGATAGCATTACTGAATACCAAAGTACTGTCTAGGAATTCCGTTGAATGCTTGCACATGTATTATTTATTTATTCAATACATGTTTACTAAGTGTCTACTTGTGCCATGCATCATTTTACGTGCAAGGCAGAAATAGAGGAGAGTCAAAAGTCCAGTGATGGAGATGCAGAGTTGTATCTAAAATAGTAAAACATTTTAGGTACAATTTGTTCTGAGAACGTAGAAGAACACTCAACCTGGACGTGAAGGATAAGGAGGAGCTTGCAGTGGAGGAAACAAATTCTAAGCTGAGAACTGAAGGATGAATGAGAGTTAGCCAGAAGAAAAAGAACATTCCTAAAGAAAGAAAAACATGGGCATCTCAATGTATTTCTTTTGTAAGCCATGTTGTAGAGTTCAGACTGGAGAACTTGAGAATTACTGTTAATTTTTGTTTGCCATTTCGACAATGTCTTATATGAATATCCTTCCTTTTGGTAAAGAATTCCCCAAAGAAGGCAGACAGATATTCCCTTTCTTTTTTTTTTTTTTTTTTTTTTTGGTGAGGAGATCAGCCCTGGGTTAACATCCGCCAATCCTTCTCTCTCTCTTTTTTTTTTTTGCTGAGGAAGACTGGCCCTGGGCTAACATCGGTGCCCATCTTCCTCCACTTTATATGGGACGCCGCCACAGCATGGCCTGCCAAGCCGTGTGTCGGTGCATGCCCGGAATCCGAAGCGGTGAACCCCGGGCCGCCACAGCAGAGCGCGCACACTTAACCACTTGCGCCACCAGGCCGGCCCCCAGATATTCCCTTTCTAAAACCCTGGGAAGCTAGGGTTCTACAAGGGGTCAAATTCAGTCAATCAGAGCAGACCATGCCTGTGATTTAGTCTTGGCTGCACCTTACCTTCCTTTTGTTCTGCTCGTTTTCTGAGCATTGATTGTGTGAACTCTCCAATACCCATCAAACAAATTCCATTTCTGCTTAAGTTAGCCAGAGCTGGTTTTTCTTATTTGCAAATAATTCTCTGATAATTTAGTCTTTAAAGGATTTTAAGCAGAAAAGTGGCAAACAGAGATTTGCACTTTAGGGCAATTTGTCTAGCTGCAGAGTTTATAACATGAAGGAGTGTAGCTATGCTGGAGTCAAGGAGTCTAGTTCTGGGAGTTTGCAATCAGCCAAACTAGAGATTCTGATGGCCATCTCTAGTGGTGGTGCTGGTCAAGGAGAACAGCCAGTGGTCTTGGAAGATATTGATTAAGAATTTACAAATAGGTAGGAGTTAGGGAGAAGGAGAAATGATGGCTTTCTTCATTATCTTGAGACACATTTACTGACCAACTTATGGTGTAGGCAACTATGCAGAAACTCTGCCAAGGAAGTCGAAGGGAGAAAAGTAGATTAAACCTAAAGGACATACCAGAAAGGAAATAGCAGAGGTACAGCAATTAGGATTTAAGTAGGCAAAAACCTACCTCAAAGTGGTGTAAAAAGTAAGGAATTATTTGGCTCATTTATCTGAGAGTTCAGAGGTAGACTGTAGATTTAATTAGGAGCTAAGGTTAAACCTCCCTGAAATATGCTTGACTCTCATCCTATTGGGTGCCATTTCTTATTAGGATGATACGAATAGAATTAGAGCAGTTTGGGAAAACAAATCAAAAATGCTCAGAAAGAGACCACCTCTTTTTGTATCTCTCTCTTAGGGGAGAGACCACGTTTTCCAAAAGCTCCAGAAAACTTATATATTAGGGCATATGTCCATTCCTGAAATAATTATTGTGGCTAGAAGAATTATATATTCTTCTAGGATGGGGTTCTTCTAGCCAGATTGATAAGAAAAGAATATATAATAATAATAAAAAGAAAAAGGGTACTACAACAGTATTAGACATTTAAAGGAGCAAGATGGTGATAGTACATTAGAGACCTTTTTTTATCCTAAGAGAATACTATAAACAACTTTATGCCAATATATTTGAAAAGATAGATGAGATGGGCAATTTTGTATCAAAAATAAGTTACTAAAATTGCTTTAGTAAGTAGAAAAACTGAATAGAGCAGTAGCGATTAAAAAATTGAATCGGTTGGAAAAATACAACTTTCTCTAAAATAAGCAATAGATCCAGATCATTGCATAAATAAGTTTTACCAGACCTTAAAGGTATAAGTAATCTCTATATTACCAAATCATTTTAGAGACAAAAAAAGTTTGGAAAACTATCTTACTCATTTTATGAATCTAATATAACATATATGGAAAATTAGGCAACAGTAAAAAATTAAATCTTCCCTTTAAAAATACATGAAGAAATAAAAGAAAACATAGAAATCAAATTTAACCCAATATAGTATTTAAAAATAACTCAAAAATACCAAAAAATGTTTATTACAGGAATGCAATTGGTACATTTTTTAAAGATTTTATTTATTTATTTTTCCCCCCAAAGCCCCAGTAGATAGTTGTGTGTCACAGCTGCACATCCTCTAGTTGCTGTATGTGGGACGTGGCCTCAGCATGGCCGGAGAAGCGGTGCGTCGGTGCGAGCCCGGGATCCGAACCCGGGTCGCCAGCAGTGGAGCACGCTCACTTAACCACCAAGCCACGGGGCCGGCCCTACATTTTTTAAAAATTAGCAGTTCAGTATAAAACACTGATCTATGAAAGTGAGAAATCATATGATGAAGAAAAAATTGGTGCATAAAAAATCATTTTAAAAATTCAACACACATTTATGTAAAAAGTTATTAGCAACTTAGGAATCAAAGGGAACGTCTTTACCTGATAAAGTGCTACCAAAATCTGCGGGAATGTTATTCTTAAAAGTAAAATGTAAGAATCATTCCAACTAATGTCAGAAATGAAACAAGTGTTATATTATTCAATTATTGAATGTTGCACTGGATGTCCTGGACAATATTATAATTCGAGAAAAATAAACACAATGTCTGCAAATTTAAAAAGAAATCACAAAATAGTTGTTATTTACATAGAAAATCCAAGACAATCTTGAACAGCATTCAATAGAATGGAGAGTTTAGTAAGTTTGTTGGATACAAAACCAACATACTAAAATCATTAGAATTCGTATAAACAAGCAATAACAAATTAGAAAATGCTATGCAAAACATAGACAGTCACAGGAGCTATGAAAATTATATTTACCTTTAGTACCTATTAGGAATAAATCTAATAAAAATTGTGTGAGACTTTCAAAGAAAAAATTATAAAATATTGAAGTATGCAGAAGATGCACCAGTGAGGAGATACGTCAGGTTCATATTTTAGAGAAAGCAAAGCTTGAACCTGTCAATATTGGCCAATTCTGTGTGGAGGGTTTGTGGTGGGTGTTTATCACACCTTGATGTATTTTTTTTTTTAACTTTTCAAAACAAAAACAAACCAGTAAAAGGAGTTTCATGCTTCTGCAGAGAAAAATATATTTTACTTCATGAATCACTGACATAAATTTCCTACTAACACTTTTCAAAGTAAAAGCTTGACACAAAAATATTCCGATTCTAGAACCAAGGCAGAAGTGTTTCATGTAGAATGTCTGCCTAAAAATATTTGCTGTTTGAAACCAGGAAATATTAAAGTCTATTTTAAAGGACATAAAGAAAATTATACAATAGGATTAAAATCTTAAATAAAAACTACCAAAATGATTTTCTTCCCTCTTTGTTATTGAAATGATTATGTGAATATATAATATCAAGATGAGTATGTGGTAACATTGTGATAATTTTTTTCACTCATTCAGAAAGCAATCAAAGCAGCTCACCTGGCTGAAAAGTGTTTATGAAGCAAAGTGAGGTGAGTTTTGATGAAAATATTTTTCAGGTTTTTTTCAATATATTTTCTTTAACAATCTCTGTTTTATTCATAAATATTGCATTCATTTCTGCTAAGACACTGAATCATATATATTTTCTGTCTGAAAGTTGTATCAACACCTTCCAGAGTATGCATAAAATAGCATTATTTTTTCCATGAGAAGTAGTGAAGGATATTTTTCTCATCCTATTTCCAAATATTATTAGATACTTGACACTTCTGAATGATTTAAATTACTTTCGATGAGCTTGAGACACAGTTTTATCGCATTGCTTCCTTGAACCAAGAGGAGAGAAGATTGCGTATTATTTCTATTTTCTCACCAAGACTAAACTAAACTAAAATGGGAATGATAAAGATTTTTTTCAAATATCAACGTGAATGGGAAACTTGAATTTAGTTGTTCTCTTCATAAAACCTGGGAGCCTGGGAAATAATTGGTGGTTAAATACAGGATCCAGACAGCTTCATGGTAATGAACCTCAAATCCTGAATATTTTCCTGCCTAAATGTGTACCCATATTGTTTCAACTATCAAAACTCTACACACGATTAAAGTCTAGTTTAAAGTTTATTGTTTCTAAATGTTTTCCCAACTGATTAAAATGAGCTATGATCTTCGCCTGGAAGCTGATTTGGGGGTTTGTGTTAACCATGCTTAGACTCATACTCTGTTAGATTTGGAGAGAACACTGAGATCATCTAGGGCAAGCCTCTTTCCAACGAATAAATGATTTCCTTACAAAGAATGCTGGCAAATGGTCAGGCCAGCTTCTGCTCAAACACTGCCAGGTGCTGACAAACTCCAGCAGACGCCCACACGGCCTATTTCCCATCCAATATCAGTACCTCCCTTCCTCCTTACGCCCCCAAACCAGAAATTGAAGTGTCATCAAGACTTAGAAAAGGAGAGACTTTATTTAGAAGAAAGACTATCGCAATACGGAGAACTCTGTGTTCTCGGAAATCTACAAGCATCTGAAAATCAGACAGAAAAAACATCTCTTTTATAGTGAGGGGTAAACGACAAGTAAGAGGAAATCAACAAAAGAGGGAGGAGGAAGCAGAGTGTATACCTTGTGAGGCTTGACAGGGAATGTGTCTTGCTGTGGTCAGCCACTTCTCACCTTAAACTGGTAGGAGGGGTGTGTTCTGCATTTTAGTGATGGTTTAGGCTTGGAGGCCGGCTGATGTTCAGGGCCTTGTGGAGGACAAAGAAGCCTGACTGAAGTTTCATTAAGAGAAAGCAGAGGTTTAACAATGGAAAACTGTGAGCATTGGATAAGAAGCAATGATGTGAATCGGGAGGGTGGCTATGTGATGTCGTCCTGGCCAAGGAGAGGCAAGCAGAAGATTACTTCTGCTTTGTTTTCCCAATAAACAGGGACCCACTTGGCTGGCAAACATCTTTTGCAGGTATGATGCCTGGAAGTAGAGCAGCAATCTGAGGAATAGGAGGAAGAAAGCCACATTGAGGGATGAAAGTTAGAAGGAGCCAGATCACTGTCAGCATCGTTGAGTCAGCGTAAATGTCTAGCTACCTCAGACGTCTTTTTCCAAAAAAAAATGCTGTTCGATTAAGTAACAGTAGTCAGATTTCCGTTATTTGCAGCCAAACACAATCTTAACTGATATGAAAAATATGTTTAATAATCTATTCTAAAATTTTTGCCACAAATCAACATTAATTTATTATATTTTAAGATATCTAAATCTCCATTGTACTACCTGGAAAACCTTCACATCCACACATCTCCAGTCCTGTGAATTTTCAATGATTTTTCATAATTATTTTCAAAGATGAATAATTCTTGATTATTTTCATTTTTCTAATTGCTGTCTGTAGGAATTTCATTTATGGTCTTTATATTTTGCCTTTCACTCTATATTATTGGCACTTATATATCTTTTAATAAGGTATAACTTTAATAAAGATATCTTTAATAAAGATATATATACATCTTTATAACAAGAATCCAAATCTTAATGTTAGTATATTGTGGGATTTTTTTATTCTGCCAGTGCCTTTTACTTGGTAGATACTCCATAAATATTTTTGAGTAATTCCATGAAATTTCTAATTCTCACAAATTATAAACGTTGAGAGGACTTAGAAAGCTCTCATTTAGTTTTAATGGTATTTCAAAACATCACCACTGTGCTAATAGCTACATGACAAGAATTAACCAAAACTAAATATGCATATCTTTCTGAAAGTTTTTTTTTAAGTTAGTTGAATTATTTCAATTTCATTAGAAAAGCACAATATTTAAAGAAATCCTGTGGTGAACCTTTTACAAACGTAATGTCTCCCTTTATTCACCCATAATTTGTCTGCTGAGTTTTTGTATTGCTTTAGGCGGCATTTGGAGGATACTAGCACTTGCTATAGCCAGCTAAGCTTTAACAAGGATGTCAGCAAACAATTTGAGTAGTTGTCAGGGAGATGGAGGAGAGGCAAAGGGTAGCTCTGAAAAAAAAGCCAAAAATCTCTGAATCGAGAATTCTAGTAAACAAGGTGATTTTACCTGGAAGTCACTTGCTTCCACTGGCCAGCTCCGCCCAGGGTCGGTCTAGGTGCCTCTGTATGGTCCATGTCATGCTCATCCCCTGTGTAAATCTGCATTTCTCCTGGCTGATTAAGGTTCTCATTGTAGCTATGACGTTTTGAAGTCCACAGGTTCTCTTTTATCAGATCTTTCCTCCATGTGCGTTTGGTGATGATCAGAGTTCTGGCCTTTAGAAGATCTAATTCAAGACTTGATACTGCCTGAGCTAGAGTCCTC
This sequence comes from Ceratotherium simum simum, assembly GCF_057802395.1. Classification (NCBI taxonomy): domain Eukaryota; kingdom Metazoa; phylum Chordata; class Mammalia; order Perissodactyla; family Rhinocerotidae; genus Ceratotherium; species Ceratotherium simum. Next base: position 41,684,299 of record NC_141924.1, read on the forward strand.
TGGGATCTGTATGGCATTATATCAGGACAGTTAGAAAGCAAAGACCAGACAATATATCCTATCACTGTCATAGTTAAACAAATTAGCTAGGTAAGACAAATATCAAAATAAGTTTTAAATGTGGTTCTAAGTAGACTTATTTATTGTATGCTCAATGAGGAAAAAGATTAATCCAAAAAGGGGAAACATTAGAATTTTAGCATATATTAAAAAACTATATTTTTCAAGCATATTAAATGACTACAAAGGGTTAAAATTGTCCATGATAGGTATTCAGGATACATAGAAAAGTAGTTTATAATTAAGAACTCAACTATTCGTAAGTAAATGGATGCTTCCAAATTTCATGTACCTGAAAACAACATTCATTACATTTTAATTCTTTTAAAACATTTTCTTGGCAATTCACTTTGTGTAATTCATTTTGTTTAGCAAAACTTCTAATTATGAAATGTAAAATTAAGCTTCATATTAGGTGCTATATGAAAGACAATACACTCTAAATCAATAAAATCTCAACTTAAATATGTGTAGTACAGAGTTTTCTATCAATATATTATACAGCTCCTTATACAAAGACACAAAACAATAGAAATTATTGGTAATGAAATTTTAAAACATAAAAACTATCGCCAAAGCCTTTAAATAAAACTGTCATGTATCAGAAAATGTCTGATATTATTTGAAAGGCACTTTCCTGGTATTTATAAATAATTTCCATCTGAAAGAAGAAATGTGTTTCTTACAAGGCTTTTACAAGGAAAGTGCTAGATTTTTTTATCATTTTTGTAAACAATACTCTGCTATTATATTGACCAAGTTACAGTACAATTCTGTCCTACGTTTGAGCCAGGATTTGTGACCATAAGAGCTCTGCAAATCAAGTTTATATAAAGTTTGTCGCCAAGGCCTGCGGAGTGAATTCAGGGAGGAATAAGAGAAAGAGGAAAGAACCTGAAGGCAGCTGAAGAAACATACCTGTGGTACAATAATTGCGAGTGTATGTTTAATATTGAACAAGTGATAATTATTCTGCCAAATCTGCAATGTTTTTGCAGATCAACTGGTAATTACGTAAGAAGTGGGAACATTATTATACATTTTGATTTAGTCATTATCTCTTCAATCTCTCAGCTTCTATAACTTTGAAAAATCTCGAAAAACATGCTGTTTGCTCTGAATAATCGCATCAGGGGACTTGGGAGTTTCAGCATTGCTGTGTTTGAAAGCAGAGGGCATGTCAAGCTAAACCAGCTCTGGTGACTAATCACAACAGTCTCTGTGCCTGGGCTGGCTGCCCTCAGCTGAAGACCCCTGCCACACTGTCATTATTACAGGCTGTCTGCTGGCTGGCTGACCCAGCTTCCTTGTGCTCCTCTGCGGCCGTTTAACACAGTGATTAACGAACTGTAAAATAACAACCAGTCTTGGAGCAAGTCAGGATTCCCTCCTATGAATACTGAAAAGAAATGCAAAGTTTCATCCCTGAAGTTGTCAAGATTTTATGGGCAAAACTTCGTTTCTCTTTTTTTACCCTCTAGCTCTAGTGATTGTTTTGTTACCCATCAATGTAGGATTCAGACGTCAAACCAGATACTCAAAGACCGCTTCTTGTTTTCTATAGCAACACTAAGATGCTGCTCTGTTTTCATCAATTTATTCCCAACTATTCCAACCACTCTGATTCATGATTAGCTCTTTCAAAACTTCCATCTCAGGGCTGTACTTCAGCATGAGAGGCCTAGTGAAAGAGAATGCAGTGAAACAAATACAGTTTTAAAGCTGAGAGCAGTCTGACATTCTAACGCTTGCATAACTGAATCAGAAATGCTCAATGTGCATACCAATGTTCCTTTTAATCATAATATTGCTTCCTTAAAGAAAGGAAAGTGCCAATGCAGTAAGATCATAAGCTAAAAGGAAAAACCACAAGTTCAGGAGAAGAGAAAATAGAACAGAAAATCTAAAGAAAGAAAGATGAGACCTGGTTTAATGCTAGTATATTGATTTCTAGACTTCTCATCCAAATTGCATTTCCCAGCAAACCCTTCTTGCTGAAGAATTACAATTCCAATTGGTTTAAAAGATTATTATGGATACTGAGTATGAACAACTAAAAGCTGACTTTAGGTCTCAGTAAAGTTGGATTTAGCAAACATTTTGTAATTAAGTTCTTCTGTGAGTGAAATGAATTCCTTCTCTTTTGAAACCATGCCTTCTCATCCTCCGTTTTATTACAGAAAAATAGTTAATGGTGAAATAACACATAATGCCCAATTATTTTTTTTATTTTTCCCCCAAAGCCCCAGTAAATAGTTGTATGTCATAGTTGCACATCCTTCTAGTTGCTGTATGTGGGACTCGGCCTCAGCATGGCCGGAGAAGCAGTGCGTCGGTGCGCGCCTGGGATCCGAACCCGGGCCGCCAGCATCGGAGTGCGAGCACTTAACTGCTAAGCCACGGGGCCGGCCCACATAGTGCCAAATTATAAACCCTTATAATTCCATCACTGATTTATAAAGTTGCATTGGCCAAAAATATATTTCTCATTTTTTCTTTTGTGTTATCTTTTACGGCTTTTGAAACATTTAAACTTCCATGTTGTATTCCTGTTGCTCACTTTCAAGAATAAATCATTAGTGTTCTTTGAACTGAAAATCAAATTCAAAATTCCTCAAGATCTTAACATTAAAAATTTTTTCTCTTCCTTCCAACACATTTTTCCTACCAATATATATAACAGATTCTATTATTATATATATAATAATTCTTTTTCTGAGACGTGAATTCACATCATGACATATCAGGATAGCTCAACATTCTGATAGAACGCAAACATTATTTGTGAGAATTTAGAACAGACATTATTAGTTACCCAATAACCTTTAGTCAATAGTCTTGAAATATAGTGGCCAAAAAAAAAACAGTTCTAAAAACTTCAGACATCAGAAAGTGTTGTAAAATTACTACTATTTATGTTTCCTAAAAATATGCTTCGTTAAAACAGAAACATTCCCATTTTTGCACTCTGCATGTGAAAAAGTCCTTCCTGATGAAAGTTTAACTTCAAGTGCTTTTTACCTGTAGCTTCAGAATCAACCTGTTGTCTTCAACTTCTCAGTACAGTGGAAACAGCAACATGAAACTGATAGTGAGTGTGAACTGACCCATTTAAGGTCTTTTAACCAAATGCTTATTGTAAAATTCAAAATGACTAATGAAATAGCTGAAAATGCTAGGTTATTCAGTTTTTTCAAATCCATGTATTTTCTTCACATGGATATGGCCTTACTGTCACAAGAATAGGGGGTACTCAAAGATATATGATACAGGCTTAAAAACTCCATTAAAAGGGACCAAGCTTTTCAAAATTGATTCAATAGCTGAAACATCAGAACAAATTTTTAGAAAGCTCAGCACAAGTTTTTTGTTTATTTGTTTGTAGTGATTGTTTTTCTTTGTTTTTATCGTTTCCCTGATTGCTTTCTCAGAGGATGATGCTCTACAGCAAGGGCACAGGATAGCAGGAGAACTCTGATGAACCACCACAGAAACCATTCTCCTCAATGGTCATGTGGCATCATGTTGAGAAAGAACCCATCAGATGGCTTTTTTTCTCTTCAGCCAGGTACTCCTTAATATAGCCATCAACCTACCCATTCTATATGTACACTAGGAACTACCTCTGTCAAAGCAAAGCAAGGCTCTGACAGACAAATATGGAAAATCACAAAAGAGTGAGAACAATAGAAATACATTCTTTTTTACCTTTTTTGTTTACTTCAGTATCTTTGTTTGAAAACAAAATGAACCAAATACATTATTTACTCTAAGATTCATATTTTCCATAAAGATACGTCAAAGATTGATTTATTGCTACCAAAACGAGTCAAGGTTTAGGATTTATACCCATCAGTTCTTCAAATTGATGGCCCATTCATATATTCATTCACTCATTCATCCAACAATGTTTATTGACAATGGGTTGACTTAGAGGCATTCTTCTGTGAGCTGAGAATAGAGTGGTATACAAGGACAGAAACAGTGCCTAACCCCAAAGAACTTCCATCTAGAGGAAGAAGACAGAAAATATATAAACTGATGAAGAAGGTTGTTAATTTCATAAGTGCTCTGAATGAAAATAAAACATGATGCTGTAATATAGTGTCTAAGGTAGGAGGGAAATTGCTTTAGAGTGTACAAGGAAGGATTTTCTAAGAAGGTATCATTTGAGCTGTGGCCTGAATGATGAGTAGGAGCTGTTCATGCAAAACTTAAAGTCAAAGCATTCCATGCAGAAGGCAAGGGTTTGAGATTGAAACAAAATCAAAGTGTTCAAGAACTGAAGAAAGTTCAATACAGTGTCATGTTTCCTCTTTCTTACATGCCACAATTAAAAATTTTGCAAAGGGAAAATGACTCTGTATGCTCAGAGCCTTTTGAGGAACAAGATCCTAACTTTCCTGTTTGAGGATAGTACACTACTTTAAATTTCAAAATGGCTACATCCCAAGACGTGTGAGAATCACCACTTTCACATCAATCTTATTTTGGAAGTGAATTCTGGGCTTGGTCTTTAGCTAAGTGACCTGAACGCAAGCTCACAGACCACACGCACATGTGAGCCTCAGAACAGATGTATGAAGTCCCAGATTGTACGTTCCTCTTGGTAGAGTAGACATACTTGGCAACCGAGACAGCACAGCAATGTGGCAAAGTTATGTTTTGATTTTTAAAAATTTTTTTCCAAAACAAGGATTCTCTCAACTTTAAAGAACAGAGGTCTGAGTGCTAAATATCTTCTCAACCAGCATTAATGAGAAGTTATATCAGGTGGAATGCTTTACATACATAAAGAGTATGTTATGTAAAGTTTCTTGCATTACTAATCAGCCAACTATGCTCATTTATTTTAATACAACTCTCTGTGCCTAAAGACAGACATTTTAGAAACCAGGAACTTTGAATTCTCAAGAAAGTGAAATAACTCTAAGAATTCTACGATTAAATAATTGTTACCTAGGAGATTAGTATATAAAATACTTTCATATAAACCAGAAATGGTGCATAACAAATACTTCCCCAGACCCTCATGGCATTCATGGAATAGCCCCTTCTGTACTCGTTAAGGAAAGCTCATTGGATCTCAAGGGAAAAAAAAAAACATAAAAAGAAGTATTTAACATCATCAAAATGAAAGTTATTGAGGAAAACACACATAATAATTCTCAATATCAGTGCAGTTGTTAGCAACAGCTCCTCCAAGACAATTCCCTGCATTCCATCTATGTCTAAACAGTACATTTCTAAAATAGGGACTGTGAGCCACAGGAAAGAACTAGAATCCTGGATTCATCAGCAAAGCAAACTACAAATGAAAATCACTTTTTCTTTTTAAAAAAATGACCATCACAACTTTTCCTTTAATTCTTTTAAAGAGTTGATTTTTCAGTAGTGTTTCTTTTCTAGAGTGGTGATGTTTCCCTCTGTAATAAGCATCAGACAATTTCTGGGAAGCAGCTTGTACTAGTATCATTTAGTTAGAACACATCAATTACTTAACAATTTAACTGTCACTGAAAAAAATTTAAAAAATAAAAAGTTCACTTCAAACAACGCAACACCCTCTTATTTCCTGCAGGATCTTAATTTGGGTTTTAATTCATGTATTCCACCCTTTAGAACTTTTCCATTTTCCTCTCCGTGAATTTGACATTTCAATTTGAATCCACTGGAATGGAACTGAAGCTTAAGCCGTTATGGCCAGGCACAATTATAGTATTAACCACCAGTGTGCAGGCTCACATGTTAACGATTTCCAACAAAGTTTGAGATGGAAACTCACATCACTGAGGTTATTTCATTGAAGCCAGGCCTCCTTCAGCTGTGATCTCACCATCTACTCACATTTTTCACAAGTTATAAAAAAGACAGCGCTGGTTAGGAGGAAGAAGCACCAAGCCTTTCTGAGTCTAAAAATATCACAATCAAAGAAGAGGCAATTTATAGTTGTTAGCCACTTGCCATTGCATGAATACCAGACTGTACTAAAATATTACCTCTCAACCAAGACTCAATGGTTCTCTCATGAATTTCCACACCACCACATGTTTGAGTGCAAATTATTACCTATTCAAAGGTCTGTTAATACCCATGCCCTGGTGAAGTTTTGGCCTGGGAGGAAAGGGATATTTTGGCAGCTTTTGGTAAGAAAAAGTTAGTCTAAAATTTATCACATTTAAATGAATTTTCCTAAGGAGGAAAATTTAGAACTCAGAATCTCTCTCCAACTCACCCATCTATACTTTATTCCGTATTATCTAAATTAACTCTTCCCCGACACCTCAAGGCAGAGCACAGCAGGACCCGGGAGTGTGCTCTGACCTGGCTCTCCCATGGGCTTGCACCCTCCTCCATAATGGACAGTCCCAGGGCTATTACGTTTGGTGCTATTTTCTTTATCTTTCCAAAATCTGCGTGGCAAAAGCAGTTTTTCTATTCTGCCAGTAACATTACTATCTTTTTTTTTCTTTCCAAACAATGATCTACTTTTCCATTGTTTCTTTCCAAACAATCTACTTTTCCCCACATAGGGAATTATACATGTTTTGAAATATTAAAAAAAATTCTCAATATTTTGTTAGACAGTCTTTCGGGCTTGTCTAAAAAATAATACTATGATATTTTCTGGCAACTACTCATGTCAATAATACAAGATAGACTGGGTATTTAGGAAAAAAATGTAAGATTAAAACAGTAAACAAAAAAACTATAAGACTAAAACAGAGGTTTATTTTGGAGGGATTGGGGAAGAGATTTTTTCATTCTTCTGGTGTTCCCTTTCGTATGGAGGGGACTCCAGTAGGATAAGAATCCTAGCCTTTCTCTGGCCCCTCACTCACTTCTCCCAAGATGTAAATAATGACTTCAAATGATCAATGATTTTGCAATGAAAAATGAGGGAGTCCAGTCACTTCCCCTTCGCTCTCTCTTTGGAGCCAGATTGTTTGCAGGAAAGGTACGTTCTGCTTTGCTTCTCTATGCTCTGACCCTAAACATGAAGGCCTGGCCCCAAAGCCAGGGTTGCCCGTAGCTCCATCTACCTACTTCTTTGGTCCTGTGTTAGACATCCCACCTTCTTGCAGATATAAGTGACCATCTGTGATATTAGTATTTCGAGAAATTTGTTGTTTCCCCCTCCATCTGCTTTACTCTTTTGTCTCATACATCAGTTGTTCAAAATTTAGGTAGGGAATTGATAGTTTTGTTTCTTAGACTCCCCAAGCCCCAGCATGTTTGAAGAAATTATATTTTATTTAATTCATTTATCACTTATTAGAAGAGATAATCCAAAGATCATTACTATATGTTTGGAACAATCAAAAGACCTGAAAAATACCCGTACTTCTCTCGTGTTTTTTCTGACCTGCCAGCCTATCATACAAGTGTTTTCACGTAATAAGGCAATTATCTGAATAACCTACTCAAATATATAATAGGACATTAGTATTTGCAAAAGTTAATTTCATTAATTTCAGAGCAATAAGTTAATATGAGGTAATAATAGTTAACGTACTAGTCAAATGATAATCGATAGTTAACATTTTTGAGTACTATGTGATAATTCTACTGAAAACATAGTATCTTATTTAATCTTCAAAACAGCCTTATGAGGGGCACTATTATTATCTCCACTTTATCAATGTTAAAATTCAAGCTTAGAAAACCTGTTTGAGAACATAGACAGAACTCTTTCAGGATTGAAAGCCAGATGTGTTTGATTTCAAAGTTCATGGGCTCTAAAATCATACTATATATTGTCTCCAAATCATGTTTTCCAGAATGCTTTTGGTAAACTATGTACATATTAATGTACACACACTAATCAAGGATATAGCACTGCAAAATTCAGAGATTTTTATTAGGAACCCATTGTCTTTAAAAAAAAGATTTGCCTGAAAGATAATATGTAAAATGAGAATTCTTCAGGTTTCAAGGAACAGAGCTACAGACAGATTGTTTCAGTAATTGGAGGCATACCTAAGGACAGTAAGAACTAGTGGGAGTAGTCCAATGGCTGCGTAGGCAAACCTCATGGAGAACTGAGATGCTGTTCTGTATATAAAAACAGCGCCAGCAGCAGCTCAGTTAATTCAAACATCGTATGCCCGGCCCTGGTGACTCAACAGCTCATTTCTGTTTCTCTCTCCTTGTGGTTTTTATTTTTCCTCTTCTGCTCCAGGCTGCCTTTACTCTTCTTCATGACTTCTGCTTTCTCTAGACATCAATTGCCTCATGGCTCTCATTACAGTTGAGCCCAACCTACATCACTGGCTTTCTGACCTGTTCAGAGTCAAGCTGTCTTAGGGTGATGGATTATTGTTTTCATGCTTTTGACTCCATCCCACTCTGATGGTATATACCAAGAAATTTTCTTCCTGAGGCAGACTTTCTTTTGCTCATTCTGAAACTTCTCCTTTGATGTCTCATCATGTTTGATCCTAATTATTTCAAAGAAAGACAATGCCTTTGGTGATATCCTTACTTGGTTTAGAGGCATATAGGTTTGCTATAAGATACAGTATGTAACCATTTAATTTAATCCTTTTTCTACTTCAGTGTCAGCCCATCAGTTTTTCATTTTGTTTTGTTTTAATCTCCCTTGATGACGTTGCCAGTTAACTAATGTAGCATGCGTTAGTATTACCACCCAGCACAGCAATACAGTTGTAAATACATATTTTAATCATCATTGCATCATAAAATTGGGAGGTGCAAGTTGAGCCATCTTAGTCAAAATTGTGGTTTCTTTTCTCCGTAGACATAATATTCCCCCCCATCACTTTATCCAGTGATACATCCCACCTTCTTGTCCACAGAGATGAATCTAAACCATAGTCTCCTTTGCCCCGACCACACTGAGTGACCCAGGAAGGGATCCATGACCCAAACCAAATCAATCAGAGCCCTTTTCCACATTTTATGAAACAGAGGTTTGCAATTCCTCTTTAGAAAAATTATCTAGTGATGTGATTTCAAAGTTGTTCAGCAGTCACTATTTTTACCACAGGGAAAAAGTTTGTCTACCATAGAAGGAAATAGAACTAAAGAGAGACAAATAGTCGGACAGAGAGAAAGATTTCTGGATGTGGCCAAGCTCTAGTTCTTATTCCATAGCCCCAGAACTGCCCAAATCCTGAAGCTGTTCTTGCATGTGTGAGCTGCCCCAGTACCCTTCCAATAACTCTTCTTTATTGCTTAAACTAACTCGAGTTGGGTTTCTATCACTTGCAACTGAAAAAGCCGTAATCTAGCATCCCTCTTAGACTATCACACATTTGTGCTCCCTAATACAGAAGACCCTGATTGTGACTCTCCAACTCTGTCAAGTATAAAGCATCTTTGTTTAATAGACTTCTCATCCAAGGCTACTTGAAAGGGCCTCTAATTCACCACACGTAACACAAATTCATCCTTTATCCCCCAATTACTTTTCCTGCATAACTTCCTATGTGTATTGCTGACACTGTTTTTCTTCAAGTTGAAAAGCTAAAAAATCTTACCAAAGTCTCTTTCCATTTATCTGCTCACTTTGGTCTTACCCATTTTCCTCATTATCCCTTAAATTTCTCACTTCTTGTCCATTTTCTCTAGAATAGCTGCCCAGATTTTTATGCAAACCTGTGTATCTGATTTCTATCTCCCATGTCTTCTACACGCCGTTTCCACAGTGATCTATCTAAAATGTCATTTTGAGCAACACTGCTCAACTTCAGATGAAATAAAAAAATCTACAGGATAAATCCAACCTTTTCAACTTGAAATTCAAGGCTATTTTTGTGGCCTATATCTACCACTTCTACTCAAGTTCTGTTTTCTTTCAGAAATCCCACAATTATCCATATAACGTTCCCTGGCTACATATTTATGTTTCTAGCTCTGCACCATTCATTTTACCTAGAACGCCTTCCCTATTTTCATCTTATTTTCTAGGCTTTGTCAAACTCAAGCACTATTTTCTTCTTGGAGACTGTATTTGCCTGGAGGCTAGATAAACTAATCAAGAGGAATTGAAACTAAATGTGATGAGGGAGGAGAAAAACATCCGGATAAATATGTAAATCAATTTACTGTGGAGAACACTAGCTATAACATTCACAGAAGGAAAACATTGTGGGTGGTGCCGGTGAGTCATATGAGAAAACGGTGGGACCAGGAACCAGTAATAACACCATACCCCAAATGCAAATCTATTATCGTGCAGGTCCCAAGTAAGGTGAATTGTAAATTTTAAGAAAAAAACAATTAAAACCAATTTAGACTTGGTAGACTTTGTAAGAGGGGAACACAATGTTAGAAGGACCTATAGACCTGCTAAGAGATGGAGGAAGTTTTATGCCCACCTGGAAAACCAAAAGGTAAAGATTACTGAAGAATATCTAGGAGAAAATTTTTTTAAAAGAACAACGATTAACCTGAGAGATTTTGCTACAGGATTAGAGGTTGGATCATCATTAGGGTTAGTGTTGGAGTTAGGGTTATGCTGAGGGTTAAGATTAGGATTAGGGCCACGAAATAGGGAATAAGACATTTGTTTAGAAGCAAGATTTAGTAGTATGTTGAGAGAATCATTTGACTCAAAACAGGGTGTCTGACAAGTTCTATATTAGCTTTGCTGAAAATGAAAGCTCCCAGAGAGAGGAGGAATTAAACCAAGGGAAATTATTTAGAACCCAATTATGACCAATAAGAAGGAATTGGATGGCAAGATGAATAAATTGCAAAACTTGAGAAAGGATGTTAAGATACCATGAAGATGTTAACCTAAAGAGAGCTGGCATGGCTGTATTAATAGCAAGTACAGTATACTTTAAGGTAAAAAGCACAATTAGGAGAAAAAGAATGGTCCCTACATAATAATAAAAATAATACTTAACAAGAAAATATAACAATTTAAAACCAGCATATACCTAAGAACAAATCTCAGAATACAATTGAGACGACTATCTAGAGAAAGTAAAAATTCTGCTACCATCGTGGGAAATTTAAAAATATCTGCACATCTCTTCCAGTAATTGGAATAGTCAGCAGACAAATAGTCCATAAGAATATAAAAATACTTGAACACATCAATTAAAAAATTTGGTATGTTGATACACATATAGAACCACACATGACGAGATTAAAAACTACACAATTTTTTCAAGCTCATAAGACATATTTACAAAAAATTTATCATGCACCAAGCAATAAAATGAGTTTCAAGCAAATACCAAAAAATAGGTAACATGTAAAGCACATTCTTAATGATAAAGCACTGCACTTAGGTATAGATAATTTTTAAAATAAAAATAAAAACATTTGAAAAGTTTAAAAAATATTTCTAAATTACTCATGAATCAAAAAATAATAGAAATTAGAATATATTTAAAATATTCAAATGTGAAAATGCTGCATGGTAAAACTTGTGAAATAAACTAAAGCTTTAGAAATATATCTCACTATACAACCTTCCTTGATATGAATATTCAATATGATGAATTGCACATTTTTGCCCAAATTCACTATCTGAGTCAAAACTCCTTATTAAAAACCTACATTTGTATATCAGCAAAAATGTTGAATTTTTACACCACCCAGGACCATAGAAGGAAAAGTGGCTTCAGTCTGTACTGGATTGTCTCCCATGGATAGTGTTTTGGTTTCCTATTCTTTTAAAAGACTGCATAATCACTACAAGTCCCCATATACTTCTTGGGCACTGTGGTTTGCCTATGCTGGACAACTAGGCATAGTAGCAACCCAGGTCCAGTTGAAATTACTATCCTTCACCTACTATTTCGTTGATTATTTTTGTATGGCAGAACATCTTCTTTGTAGGTACACATTACAAACGTCATTTGCATCTGATATTGTATCATTATTTATAGTGAAAATAAGTGAATAAATAGTTTTAGATGCTTTCTATTATAAAAATCCTTGTATTAAGAAAAAGTTTTAGTGATATGTGGAGAAACATGATTGAGGACTTTGATGGCCTGAGAATGCATTTTTGTACCATTTAAAAATTGGAATATAATATGCAAAAATGTTCTGTCCAACATATTTCCAGATATGTATTAGATATTGATAACAAAGGATGCCTGTATTTATAATCATTGTATGAGGACAATAAAACCTTAATACAAGTCTAGATATGAACAATTGAGGAAAGAAAAATAATGCAAGAATTATATTCATGAGCATAGATATAATAATCCTAAATAAAATATTGGCAAAGAGAATGTAGCAATGCACATAAAAATGTCATAAAATTTGGTTTATCTTAGACGTGCAAAGATTATTTAATATTTGAAAATGCAACTAACCATGCTAACAAATGAAAGAAAAAAATTAACATCATTACGATAGATATGGGAAAGGGATTTAGAAAAAAAATAAACTTTTTGAAAACTATGGTCAAATGGAAACTTTCTTAACCTGTTAGAGGGTACCTGCCAAAAAATTACAGAAAACATTATGCTTAAAAGCAAAACATTAAAAGCGTTTTCTTTAAAGTCAATAAAAGATAAGAATCTCGCCATTACCAGTGTGTTATCTATTACTGTGAAGCAAACTGCCCCAAAACTTAGTGCTTTATGAAAACAATGATTTATTAATTCTCGTGATTCCATGAACTGTAGGGGCAGAGCTCAGATGGGATGACTTGTCAACTCCACTTAAGTGTCACTGGGCTTGCAAATATGGCTTTAGTTTGGGCTGAAGAATTCAAGATGGCCTCACTCACGTGTCCAGTTCCTAACCTGGGATAGTTGGGACCTCTCTCTATTTGTAGACTTTCATCCTCCAGGGCCTCATCTGCATTATAGGCTGTCCTTCTCTGGAATCTTTCTCTTCCTGTGGCCTCTTCAGTAGGTTAGCTCGGGCTTCTTTACATTGCATCTCAGGAATCTCAAGAGTGCAAAAGCAGAAACTGCAGGGTTTCAAGTTTAGGCTTTTGAACTCAGACACCACCATATCTACAATATTCTATAGCTTAAAACAGGTGACATGCTAGTCCAGATTCAGTGTGGGGGGAGATTACGTAAGGGTCTGAGTGTTGCAGAGAAGTGCGGGTCATTGGGGGTCATTATGTAACAATCTATCAATCACAGCCACTTAATTTCAAGCTTGTCTATGCATCACACTAACTGAGGAGACGGAGAATGATGATGATGATGATGATGGTGATATCAAGTGTTGGAGGGAATCTCATTTAGGAATTACATGATTACATATATAGAAATCTAAGAGAACGAACAAAAAATGTAAGAACAAAACCATTACTGCCAATAATCTGAATATAAACTAGTACATAAAAATAAATTTTCTATATACCATAAAGAAACATAAAACTTTTAAATTATTTTAAAGGTATACATTAGCAAGCAGTCAACAAAAGTATACAGGATGCCCAGCAAAGATGGATCAAGACATTCTTGAGAAAAATGGAAATATTTTATTGACAGATATTAAAGAAGACCTAAATAAACGGAGAAATATGACAAATGGAGAAAAATTCTCAGATTCATAAAGTAAATAATTTTTCTAATATCAAATTTAATGAAATTTCAATCAGAATTACAAGATTATCCATGAAACCTGATAAACTAATTTTACAATTAATGTTAAAGAGCAAAAAGCCAAGAATAGCCAAGACAAATTTGAGGGAGATGAACAAGATTTGAGGTCTTGCTCTACTACATATCAAGACCTAAATAGAGAAATTAATTAAGCCAATGTGCTATTGTTGTAGGGATATATGAAAACATACAGAAGAGACTAGAGCCTAGAAACATGCATATTTTCAAAGTTTACAAATGATAGAAGCATCATTAGTAAGTAGTGAGGAAAGGATGGACTACAATCTTGACACAACTACTTCTCCATATGGAAAAAATATATAATTATATTCTTACTATACACTGCATATGAAAATAACTTAAAAATGGATTAAATAGTTAATTGTATAAAGTAAAACATTGAAAGGTTTCAGATAAAAGACAGGACAAATATTTTTAAGGCTTTTGAGTAAACAGGAAGCAAAAAGCACAAGGAATAAAGGAAAAGACTGTTAAACTGGACCATATTAACAATTACAAGCTTCTGTACAAAGACATCATAAAGAAGTGGAAAGGCAAGTGACAGTATAGGATAAAGCATATGCAGTGACTCACCTGACAATGCATTATTATCAAAAATGTATTTTTTAAAACCTTCAAATTAATAAGAAAATAAAATAGAAAAATGGGCAAACAGTATGGACAGACAATCAAGAATGAGAATCCAAACATCCACTAAATAAATTAAGGGTTGGGGGCCGGCCCAATGGCGTAGTGGTTAAGTGTGTGCACTCTGCTTCTGCGGCCCAGCGTTTGCAGGTTGGAATCCCAGGCGCAGACCCATGCACCACTCATCAAGCCATGCTGTGGTGGTGTCCCATATAAAGTAGAGGAAGATGGGCACAGATGTTAGCCCAGAACCAATCTTCCTCAGCAAAAAGAGGATTGGCAACGGATGTTAGCTCAGGGCCAATCTTCCTCACCAAAAAAAAAAAAAAGGACATATAAAAATAAATAAATTAAGGGTTATTCAGTTTTTTGAAAATTAATAATTATTTGGTAACTTTTAAGCCATCTGACAATCGTACAGGCTTTTAAGAGGGTAGAGACCCTCACATAGTGCTCAGAAAAGCATAGTTTGGTGCAATTTCTTTGGAGAGTGATTTAGCAATAATATAAATTTGAAAATGCTTAGTGAAACTTTAATAAATTTACCCTTGAAAAATGTATGCAAGAATGTTTTTTCAGCATTGTTTATAATAGTAAAAAAATGGAATGCAACCTATCAAAGGAGAGGCATAAATACATTTGGAATATCCATACAATGGAATAGCATATAGCTTTAAAAATTAATGAAAGAAAGCTAGGTTTATAAACACAGATAAATCTTACAAATACAATGTTGAGAGGGAAAAAAATAAAAGTAGGTTACTTCAGGGTTGTATAATTTGATACCAATTATATAAAATTAAAAAATATTCAAATCAAGCAAAATAATGCTTATACATATATTGTTTATGTGTGTTTGTGTATTTAATAAAACTATTTTTAAACATAAATAAAAAACATATTCAGTACCTAGTAGTTAGTTCAGTTTCAATTATATCTGTAATGTTTTACTTCATGATATTGATGGTAGGCCTGTCGATATGCATCATATTATTATCTATACTTCTGTGTGCATGACCTTGAATATTATAAATGTTAAAAATAGAATTATGAAGATTGGGAGTGATGCTGGAAGCCTAAAATTTGGCAAAAGATTATTTCTTATTTTCAAAAAGAAAATAGATTTTTCAACAAATATTTGTTGTAATTCCACTATGTACCAGACACTGTGCAAGGGGCTGGAGAAACAGCAGTGGAAAGAAAGACCCGTTCACTGCTCACCTGGTATTTATAATCGGAGTATGACATAATCTACAGACAGCTGGGATTTATGCCGTTCTGAATGGAAAATTTTCTAACCAATGGTTAAAGTGGTGGCTTGTGATAAATAGAACAAGTCATACCAGGCTAGCTTTATTCATTTAAGGCTAACTTCATTCAATTCTTTTAAGGGATTCTTTTTTTTTTTATGACCAAGAGAAATATAGTTGATGTATGATGTCTGGAAATCAGCAATTCTATGACAACGTACGGATTAACTGATATCAATCTGAAGGGAGGTGGCTTTTCTTTTTGGAATATTGCACAGCTCAGTTCTCTACTTTCATCTATTAAGAGTTGGTAGTTGCTTTGTTTGTTTGTTTCTTAATGGCTTGGGCAAAGGTATAAATGATAGGTTTATTTTTATTTTTCCACATGAAACTTGAAGAAATAGAGAATGTTAATATGCAATATACTAGTATACCAAATTAACCAGTAACATGCCAAAATTCTTTTTTTCTCCCAAACCACACTGCTTGTTATGAATTTACAAATACTCTCATGGCATGAATACATATAATCCCTCTCTAAAATTGGTGATTATCAATTGTGGTGGTTTAACTGGTTTGTCCCAACTAGGTGTGAGTTATGCTGAAAGGTATATGCCTACAACAAATGACAGACCTAAGTTTTCAAATGATTTTCTTTTTCTAAAAGAGCAAAGGGAGTAGATACAACATGTATCTCAGCAGATAAAGTAACTAACTGTTACTCTAGAATACATTATATATTGTTGTCACTTTTCATTTTGCTTGGCTTTTGATCACAGCAACTTTTTAAGAAAAATTTTGCAAAAGAGAAAATGGACCCTTTTGGTAACCAAAATTCAATGAAAAGAAAAGATACATCAGAGCAGAACATTTTGGCAATCTATAAAACTTTAGTGCACGTTGGAACACTACAGGACCAGTAAAAAGTACATTGTGAATAAGTTGGGTTGATCCCCGAATTGCAAGGTTAGTTCAACATTGGGAATCAGTCATATTTACTGATTTCGCCATATTTATAGATAGAAGGGAAAAACTATATGATCATCTCAATCAGTGTAGAAAAATCACTTAACAAAATTCTGTACTAATTCATGCTGAAAACTCTCCACTAGAAGCAGAAGATAATTCCCTTAAACTGATGAAGTGTATCTGAAAAAAGAAAAATTAGAGCTAACATCCTGCTTAACAGGGAAAAACAAAATATATTGCCCTAAGGTAAGAAAACCAGGGGACAGTGATATTTGTTTGCCATTTCATTTATCTTTGTACTAGAAGTCCTAGTCAGTGCAGTAAACTAAGAAAAAATATGTCCTGGAAAGAAAAAAAGTAAAATTGTCTTTTCATAGATGACATTTTTGTATTTATAGAAAATCCTAACAAATCTACAAAAAAAAAAAAAAACCTGCTAGAACTAATAAATGAATTTAGCAAGGTAGCAGGAGATATCAATATAAAAATCAATTGTGTTTGTATAAATTAGCAACAAACTTTTGGAAATGAAATTTTAAAATTACCATGGCATTCCAAATATTAAATACTTAAGGAAAAATGTAAAAAAAAATGTGAAAGAGATGTACATTGATAAATTCAAACATTGCTCACAGAATTAGAGACCTAAATAAATGGAGAGATTTTCCATATTTATGGATTAGAATAAAAAATATTGTTAAGATGTCAATTCTCCCCAGCTTGACCTATAGATTCAAAGTAAACCCAATCAAAGCCGGCAGCTTTTTAGTAGATATTGAGAAGCTGATCATGAAATTTATATTGAAATACAAAAGTTCACAGAATAGTCAAAACTATGTTAAAGTGTGGCCAAAATTGGAAGGTAGACTACTGATTTTCAAAACTTCCTACAAAGCTAACGTACTTGAGACTGGGTGATGCTCATGTAGCGTAGATGTGTAGACGATCAGCACAGAGTTCAGAAACAGAGCTGCACGTATAGGCAACTGGGTGGGCAAAGGTGCAAAGGTCATTCAGTGGAGAAAGGTAGTTCTTTCAACAAACTGTGCCAGAAGACCTATGTATACGTGAGGAAAAAGATGAACATTATCCCTCACCTCAACCTGGATGCAAAAATCAACTAAAATGGATTATGGAAATAAAATAACTATAAAATTATTAGAAGAAAACATAGGAGAAAACCTTTGCAACCTAGAAGATAAATATTTTAGGGCACAAACAGCACTTCTCATATAGAAAAAATAAATAAATCAAGTCTCACAGCTAATAAATTATAGAATTTGTGCTCTGACTCCCAAACTAAGTCTATAGCATTATACATGTTTTCTCTTGTATTTTCTTTTCCTTTTTTTCCCAATCCAGGTGAACTTCAGAACGTGCACAAGAAAAGCAATTCTTTTGTTTTGTTTTGTTTTTAATTTTATTCTTCTCAATTTTATTTTTTAATTTTTTTCTGTATTGTAAGCCTTCTATATACCAGTCAATTTTCCACTTTTTTTTAAAAATTTTTTGTTTATTGCAGTAACATTGGTTTATAACATTGTATAAATTTCAGGTGTACATCATTATACTTCTATTTCTGCATAGATTACATCATGTTCACCACCCAAATACTAATTACAACCCATCACCACACACATGTACCGAATTATCCCTTTCGCCCTCCTCCCTCCCCCCTTCCCCTCTGGTAACCAACAATCCAACATCTGTCTCTATGTGTTTGTTTATTGTTGTTATTATCTACTACTTAATGAAGGAAATCATACGGTATTTGACCTTCTCCCTCTGACTTATTTCACTTTGCATAATACCCTCAATGTCCATCCATGTTGTCACAAATGGCTGGATTTCATCGTTTCTTAAGGCTGAGTAGCATTCCATTGTGTATATATACCACATCTTCTTTATCCATTCGTCGCTTGATGAGCACTTAGGTTGCTTCCAACTCTTGGCTATTGTGAATAACGCTGCAATGAACACAGTGGTGCATGTATCTTTACGCATTGGTGTTTTCAAGTTCTTTGGATAAATACCCAGCAGTGGAATAGCTGGATCATATGGTAGTTCTATCCTTGATTTTTTGAGGAATCTCCATACTGTTTTCCATAGTGGCTGCACCAGTTTCCCGCCCCCACCAGCAGTGTATGAGAGTTCCCTTCTCTCCACATCCTCTCCAACACATGTTGTTTCCTGTCTTGTTAATTATAGCCATTCTGACGGGCATGAGGTGATATCTCATTGTAGTTTTGATTTGCATTTCCCTGATAGTTAATGATTTTGAACATCTTTTCATGTGTCTGTTGGCCATCTGTGTATCTTCTTTGGAGAAATGTCTGTTCAGGTCATTTGCCCATTTTTTTATTGGGTTGTTAGTTTTTTTGTTGTTGAGATGCATGAGTTCTTTATATATTTTGGAGATTAAGCCCTTATCAGATGTATGGTTTGCAAATATCTTCTCCCAATTGTTAGGTTGTCTTTTCGTTTTGTTGATGGTTTCCTTTGCTGTGCAGAAGCTTTTTAGTTTGATGTAGTCCCATTTGTTTATTTTTTCTATTGTTTCTCTTGCCCGGTCAGACATGGTTCTTGAAAATATGTTGCTAAGACCAAAGTCGAAGAGAGTACTGCCTATGTTTTCTTCTAGAAGTTTCATAGTTTCAGGTCTTACATGCAAGTCTTTAATCCATTTGGAGTTAATTTTTGTGTATGGTGTAAGGTAAGGGTCTACTTTCATTTTTTTGCATGTGGCTATCCAGTTTTCCCAACACCATTTGTTGAAGAGACTTTCTTTTCTCCATTGTATGTTCTTGGCTCCTTTGTCAAAGATTAGCTGTCCGTAGATGTGTGGGTCTATTTCTGGGCTTTCAATTCTGTTCCATTGATCCGTGTGTCTGTTTTTGTGCCAGTACCATGCTGTTTCGGTTACTATAGCTTTGTAGTATATTTTGAAATCAGGGAGTGTGATACCTCCAGCTTTGTTCTTTTTTCTCAGGATTCCTTTAGCTATTCGGGGTCTTCTTTTGTTCCATATAAATTTTAGGATTCTTTGTTCTATTTCTGTGAAAAATGTTGTTGGAACTTTGATAGGGATTGCATTGAATCTATAGATGTCTTTAGGAAGTATGGACATCTTAACTATGTTAATTCTTCCAATCCAAGAGCAAGGGATATCTTTCTATTTCTTTGTGTCTTCTTCAATTTCTTTCAGCAATGTTTTATAGTTTTCCGTGTACAGCTCTTTCACCTCTTTGGTTAAGTTTATTTCTAGGTATTTTATTCTTTTTGTTGCAATTGTAAATGGGATGGTATTCTTAATTTCTCTTACTGCTACTTCGTTGTTAGTGTATAGAAATGCAACTTTGTATGTTGATTTTGTATCCTGCAACTTTACCATATTCGTTTATTACTTCTAAGAGTTTTCTGGTGGATTCTTTAGGGTTTTCTATATATATAATCATGTCATCTGCAAATAGTGACAGTTTCACTTCTTCCTTTCCAATTTGGATCCCTTTTATTTCTTTCTCTTGCCTGATTGCTCTGGCTAGGACTTCCAGTACTATGTTAAATAGGAGTGGTGAGAGTGGGCATCCTTGTCTGGTTCCTGTTCCTAGAGGGATAGCTTTCAGTTTTTCACCACGGAGGATGATATTAGCTGTGGGTTTGTCATATATGGCCTTTATTATGTTGAGGTACTTTCCTTCTATACCCATTTTATTCAGAGATTTTATCATAAATGGATGCTGTATCTTGTCAAATGCTTTCTCTGCATCTATTGAGATGATCATGTGATTTTTATTCTTCATTTTATTAATGTGGTGTATTACCTTGATTGATTTGCGAATGTTAAATCATCCCTGCATCCTTGGAATAAATCCCACTTGATCATGGTGTATAATCTTTTTAACGTATTGTTGTATGCGATTTGCCAGTATTTTGTTGAGGATTTTTGCATCGATGTTCATCAGTGATATTGGCCCGTAATTTTCCTTTTTTGTGTCGTCCTTGTCTGGTTTTGATATCAGGGTAATGTTGGCTTCGTAGAATGAGTTAGGGAGCTTCCCCCCCCCTCCTCAATTTTTTGGAAGAGTTTGAGACGGATAGGTGTTAAGTCTTCTTTGAATGCTTGGTAGAATTCACCAGGGAAGCCGTCTGGTCCTGGACTTTTATTTTTGGGGAGGTTTTTGGTTACTGTTTCGATCTCCTTACTGGTGATTGGTCTATTCAAATTCTCTACTTCTTCTTGATCCAGTTTTGGAAGGTTGTATGATTCTAAGAATTTATCCATTTCTTCCAGATTGTTGAATTGGTGGGCATATAGCTTTTCATAGTATTCTCTTATAATCTTTGGTATTTCTGAGGTGTTTGTTGTAATTTCTCCTCTTTCATTTCTGATTTTACTTATTTGTGCCTTCTCTTTTTTTCTTGGTGAGTCTAGCTAAAGGTTTGTCTAGCTAAAATTTTGTTTATCTTTTCAAGGAACCAGCTCTTGGTTTTATTAATTTTTTCTATTGTTCTTTGTGGTCTCTATTTCATTTATTTCTGCTCTGATTTTTATTATTTCCCTTCTTCTACTGATTTGGGGCTTTGTTTGTTCTTCTTTTTCCAGTTCCTTTAGGTGCATTGCTACATTGTTTATTTGAGATTTTTCTTGTTTGTTGAGATAGGCCTGTATTGCTATAAACTTCCCTCTTAGAACTGCTTTTGCTGTATCCCATAAATTCTGGCATGTGTATTTTCATTTTCATTTGTCTCCAGGTATTTTTTGATTTCTTCTTTGATTTCTTCGTTGACCCAGTCATTGTTGAGTAGCATTTTGTTTAATCTCCACATACTTGTGGCTTTTCTGATTTTCTTCCTATAGTTGATTTCTAGTTTCATACTGCTGTGGTCAGAAAAGATGCTTGGTATTATTTCAGTCTTCTTAAATTTATGGAGATTCATTTTGTGGCCTAAAATGTGATCAATCCTGGAGAATGTTCCATGTGCATTTGAAAAGAACGTGTATTCTTCGGTTTTTGGATGGAATGCTCTGTATATATCTACTAGGTCCATCTGTTCTAGTGTGTCGTTTAAGGCCAAATTTTCCTTATTGACCTTCTCTTTGGATGATCTATCCGTTGGTGTAAGTGGAGTGTTAAAGTCCCCTACTATTATTGTGTTACTGTCTATTTCTGTTTTTATGTCTGTTAATAATTGCTTTATATATTTAGGTGCACCTACATTGGGTGTGTAGATATTTACAAGTGATATATCCTCTTGTTGGATTGTTCCCTTGATCATTATGTAATGCCCTTCTTTGTCTCTTTTTACAGTTTTTATTTTAAAGTCTATTTTGTCTTATATGAGTACTGCTACCCCAGCTTTCTTTTCATTGCCATTTGCGTGGAGTATCTATTTCCATCCCTTCACTTTCAGTTTGTGAGTGTCTTTAGGTCTGAAGTGTGTCTCTTGTATGCAGCATATATATGGGTCTTGTTTTTTTATCCAATCAGCCACCCTATGCCTTTTAATGGGAGCATTTAGTCCATTGACGTTTAAAGTAGCTATTGATAAGTATGTACTTACTGCCATTTTTTAACTTTTTTTTTCTCGTGTTTTAGTAGTCCTTCTCTGTTCCTTCCTTCTTCTATACAGAATTGATGGTCTCTTTAGTTTGACCTCTGTCTCAAAGCTGTACTCTTTAATTCCCCTCCTTCCTCCTTTTAAGTTTGTGATATCATATCTAACCTCTTTTTTGTGCATTTGTATCCATTACGTTCTTATCAGGGAAATAGATAATTTTTCCTATTTGTGGTCTTCTCTTTTCCCCTTAAATCAGTCCCTTTAATATCTCTTGTAGCACTGGTTTCTTGTTAACAAACTCCTTTAATTTTTGCTTGTCTTTGAAATTTTTGATTTCTCCTTCCATTTTGAATGATAACCTTGCTGGGTAGAGTATTCTTGGCTGTAAGTTTTTTCCTTTTAGCACTTTAAATATATCATGCCACTCTCTTCTAGCCTGCATGTTTCTGCTGAGAAGTCAGCTGATAGCATTATGGGGTTTCCTTTGTATGTAACTTGACTTTCTCTTGCGGCTTTTAGGATTCTCTCTTTATCTTTAATTCTGGACATTTTGATTATGATGTATGTTGGTGTGGGCCTCTTTGGGTTTATCTTGTTTGGGGCTCTCTGTGCTTCCTGTACCTGGATGTCTGTTTCCTTCCTTAGGTTAGGGAAGTTTTCATCTATTATTTCTTGAAATAGATTCTCTGCCCCTTTGTCTCGCTCTTCTCCTTCCGGGACACCTATAACATGGATGTTAGTGCGCTTGATGTTGTCCCAGAGGTCCCTTAGACTATCCTCACTCTTTTTAATTCTTTTCTCTTTTACCTGTTCAGCTTGGGTAATTTCTTCTAGTCTTTCGTCCAGCTCACAGATCCATTCTTCTGTATCCTCTACTCTGTTTTTGAGTCCCTCTAGGGAATTTTTCATTTCCAGTATTGTAGTCTTCATTTCTGATTGTTTCTTTTTTATATCTTCCATTTCTTTGTTGACATTCTCCCTGAGTTCATCTATTATTCTCCCCAGATCAGTGAGCATCCTTAACACTCTTAGTTTGAACTCTCTGTCAGGTAGGTTGCTCATTTCTGTTTCACTTAGTTCCTTTCTGGAGTTTTGTGCTGTTCCCTTACTTGGAATGTATTCTTTTGCCTCCTCATTTTGCCTCTTTCTCTGTGCTTGTGTCTACATATTAAGTAGGTCAGCTACGTCTCCTGCTCTTGGATAGGTGACCTTATGTAAGTGATGGCTTAGGAGGCCTGCCATGTGCTTCCGTCAGTTCTCAATGTTCCAGGGGTGACCCCTATGTGGGCTACGTGTTTCCTTCTGTTCTGGCCTGTTTGCTCTCCCTGTAGGCGCCCAGGGAGGCCAAGTTATGCTCTTGGCCAGCTGTTGTAATGCTCAGCTGCTTGTAGTTGTTGTGGGCCCTTCAGTCTCTTTATCAGGTGTG
Source organism: Ceratotherium simum simum (assembly GCF_057802395.1). Lineage (NCBI taxonomy): Eukaryota > Metazoa > Chordata > Mammalia > Perissodactyla > Rhinocerotidae > Ceratotherium > Ceratotherium simum. Next base: position 41,707,773 of record NC_141924.1, read on the forward strand.
GGGAGCCCCAGCACAGTTGGCTGCAAGTGCTAATACCACATTTGTGTTGCAGTATTTCTTTTAAGTGAGTAGGCCCCCAGCGTGGCATGTTGTTAGGCTCAGGGCCTTACAATTGCTATAAGCCTCCAGCCTTTAGGTCTCTTGTCAGCTCTCTGAGGATTGCAGCTGGGTGGGGCTGGCCTTAGGCACAGGAGCACCCAATTGTTTCAGGCTTTGGAAGGTGGGGCAAACCCCCTATGTGGGTCTTTGAGAAGCACAAGTCTTCTGCAGCTGACAAGCCCTGCCGCCCACAGGTCCACACACACAGTCAACACAGTCCTGCCCCGTGTGCACGCCCCGATCTCCCGAAGCGGACCCAGTCTCTCCATGGCGGGAGCCCCACACACTCCACCACTGCCCCACACTCTCCACCCGCTCCTTGTGCACGCCCTGCCCTGCTAAAGTCGGCTCAGTTGCCAGGCTGCAGAGAATCCAGTCACCAATCTATGCAGGCCCACAAGTTGCCTGAGGGCTTATTGTTGGGTGGGGCCAGTCTCTAGGGTCGGCTGCCCGCCCTGGCTGAGATGGATTAAATCGGTGCTCTAGCGGGTGGGGCAGACCCTGGGCTAGCAGGCCTCAGGGAGAACTCCAATGGAGTCTGTGTCAGCACGCCCACACCAGGCCACAACAACGGCCGCCGCCAATGTCCTAGTCCCTGGAGAGGTCTCACCCCTCACAAGATGCACTCAGGGCCTATCAGGTGAGTCTCTTTTCACCACAGCACTGTGCACTTTTCTTTCTGGTGACTTTAGGATGCTTTCTGAGACAGGTGAGTTTGTGTGTGGGCCCTTTAAGAGCCGGTTTTAATTTCTTTGTGAACCAGCTTTTCCTGGGGGTGCTCCCCAATGTTTCAGTAGCAGGCACAGTCAGATATTATGCCACTCGTCTCGATTGTGCTGGGTCCACAAAATGCCCACAGCGGGGGCGCTCCCCGGCTCTGGGCCCCGCTCCTCCAGGGAGGCTGCGTACCTGTGGGCTGCTCCCGGCGGCCGTGAAGCTGGCGGCTTGTGAAGGCGGCGTTTTTTCTCTCCAGAAGGGAGTTCTGCCTCTTCCTCCTCAGTTAGGATTGTCTGTTGTTGCAAGAGTTCCTCTTACCCAGTTTTCAGTTCTGTCTCAGGGGTAATTTTTCCACGAGTCGTTGTAAATTGGCTGCGTCCGCAGGAGGAGGTGAGTTCAGAGTCTGCCTACGCCGCCATCTTGACTTCCTCTCTCCAGCAATTCTTGATTAGAACAAATATGACAAAACATTTTTCCTACATCAAAAAGGCTTTTGATTTCTCTGAATTCCTAGTAAAAGTTTGGTTTTATTTTGAGTACCCTATAAATGTTTGTGAATACAAACATGTGATATTTGCATACAATAAAATAAGTTTCTAATAATGAATACCACTTACTAGTACTTACTGTGTATCAAGTACAATTCCATGTTTTGTATGTGAGTTAACTTATTTAACCCCAAGAGTAAATGAGTTTAGGTGTTTTTAATATCTTGTTTTTACAGATGAGAAAATGTGGAGTCTCAAAGAGCTAACCTGCCCATGCTCACACAGCTTAGTAAGACTCCCAAACAGGATTGGAACTCAGGCAGTATAAACTCTACCGTCTACACTCTTAACCATCCACAATGTACAACTGATCTGTTGTACATCTCAATGCTTCCCAAACTTCAGCAGACATGAGAATCATCTGGAAGCCTTTGTTAAACCACAAATTCCAGCCCACCACCAGAGATTCCATAGGTCAAATAATCTGCATTTCCAAAAAGCTTTCAGGTAGAGCTGATCCTGTGGATCCTCAGGCCATCATATAGACTGTGTTTGAGGAGTTAAAATCCTGCTAGGGACTTTTTCTTTTTTTGGTGAGGAAGAAAGACTAGCCCTGAGCTAACATCCAATGCCAATCCTCCTCTTTTTTGCTGAGGAAGACTGGCCCTGGGCTAACATCCGTGCCCATCTTCCCCTACTTTATATGGGATGCCGCCACAGCATGGCTTGACAAGCGGTGTGTTGGTGCGTGCCTGGGATCCGAACTTGAGAACCCTGGGCCACCGAAGCAGAGCATGCACACTTAATTGCTGTGCCACGGGGCTGGCCCCTTTAAAGACTTTTAAAATAAGAGAAACTTTATCAGCCCAGCACAGTAAATTATAATCTCCTTCAAGACAGCAAGATGGAATAAACCCCTTTAAATCCTATGATTCCACAAAGCCCTTTCCTAAACCAATGTGATTTAACGTTTAGAGACAACCAAAACTTGGCTTATGTAATAATTTAAAAAGCATTCTTTGCCTGTCAAAATGCAGAGAAAAAGAGTGAAAACTAGGAACAGTTTTCCTATGACCATTCTACAACGAAAAGGAAGGTGACAAGACAGTAAGCATTCAGACTTCTGAAATCTGTTGGGCTTAAGGGCTAACCTTGGTCCAGCATAGCTTGCAGGTACAAACTCAAGAACTGAAATTTCAGCCAAGACTGACTTCAGCTCAGGAAACGAAATGGGCATTTTATATTAGAAGATTCTCACACACAATTTTGTTTCTAAAAAAGGAAGTTAATTTGGGAGAAACACGCAAATCTTAGCTCCAGAGATAGAGTGGGGGAGGCTGCTTTGAACAAAGCTGAGCATCACGTTAGTCGGGTTCTCTGGGCCCAGGCTATCTGCAGAAAGACAGCTGCTTGAATTTAAGAACCAATTAAAGTTTTACAGGCTTTAGTCACTTTCTTTCACAAGAACATTCTACTTGTGTACATAGAAAGTAAATGAACTGAATATTCTATGTAAGGAGGGAAGAAGCATATACTGAGGAGCTTTTAACATAAGAAGCAAATATTGGGGAAAATACTTTTCAAATAAAATGGCGATCTAGTTTGGGTATGAAACTTCTTTACCAAGTGTCAGCTGGATAAGTTCTAAAATGGCTAACTTGTCAGCCTTCCTTCAGGAACTGTTCTTGAGGACTTGAAAGGTCAGGCCTTAAAGATGTAATTTTCTGGTATGTTTTGTCTTCTTTTAACTGCCATGTCTTGGCACCTAGTGATTTCTCGGAAGTTAAACAGTTTGTTCATAATTATTGCTACTTCTGTGTTGGGAAGGAACTTCATTTGAAACCAATATTTCCCCTATTTGTAGGTACAGTGACAAACATTATTTCTTGTTGTTTCTGCTGATTAAAAAAAAAGAGGGTGCTGTGGGGAAAGACAGCACGAGCATTAATTCATCCAGTTCACGCTGTGTCTACAGTGTGTGTTGTTAAAATGTTGTTGTTAGCTCTTGACCTGAGGAATGGGCTCTTGCTTTGGGAAACAAATGAAGGCATATACAAAATGCTTATAAATTATATTAACGAATATTGATTAATGTAAGTGCATATTACAAGAAGCCTATGAAGAAGTTAATGCTGATGGTCAGAGGAGCTTACTGCAGCTATGTACTGTCAACCTGCAAAACCAGAACTCAGTTTACAAGGCAAAGCATTTACTTGGGATCAAAGAATTGCAATTCAGGGAGCACAGATTCAGGTAGAAACCCAAATAGTGTCCCAATTACAGGAGAGGGGCTCAGGGTTTTTATAAGAAAAAGGGAGGAAGATGAGATGAGTTGTATTAAGGAAGAGTTCGTTGGTGTTAGATGAGATAAGGCTAAGTTTGTACTTCATAGATGGGCTTGAGATTCGGTCATCACTCAAAAGGCTAGACTTGTACTTCATTGATTGGTCAGTGATCGGTCATCAGCAAAGTCCATTTCCATCAGTCCTTACAGACAGGACATCCTTGTCCTTACTGACTTCTTGGAATGTTGGTGGTTTGGTCCAGTTTGGAAGATAAGGAAAACAAGACCTGCAAGGCAATTCCTCTGAAATGGCTGCCCTGGCTCTATTTTAATATGGCTCCCTTCATGTCATCTTTCACAGTACCTAGAGACCCTCAGTCAAGAGTCTTTTTCCACTTGATTCTTTAGACAATTCAGAATGTACCCAGATGATTCCTTTCATAATCTGGTACCAAGCCCACGAGATGCTGTAATTCCACTAAGTTAAATCTGTTTTAATTTTTCCCCTGTTACTAAACATGTAAGCACTATCAGGAGAGGATAAAATGCCTATTTAAAAATGATTTGTGCTGACTACCATGTCTTAATTGTCTTTAAACTGCTGTATGAGAAGATTCATTTTGAAATAAATATAATCATCCAAGTTTACATCAGGGATTCCAGTAAATATTTGTTTTGAGGAGTTCTGCGATATTCAGGACAAATTCTTATGGGGAATCCATAAAAGAGCTTTATATCCAAGGTAGGAAAGGTTTTAAGGTGGATTTTGAGAGTCTCTTCACTCCCATGTAGCTCTTTTAAATCATGACCAAAAATAAATAGCCACACTCATATATCCAATAATTTTCAAAAACAACTTAAACGTATGTTTCTTGTGTAAGTGCTAGAGAAAAGAATTGTAAGAAGTATCCAATGGAGTTGAACAAGGGGATCCTACCTGGCAAGGAGGGAACGATTTTTTGAGGAACCAACTTTTAACCTGAGTCTTTCTAAATTAATACAGATCAGCAAAGGGAGGTGGCAGGTGGAAAGGAAAAGGAAAACAGTGATCCAGCCATGGAAAACATTGAGTGTGAAGACTGTGAAGAAAGAAGGAGTAGAAAGGCTTGAGAAATGGAATAAAAGTCACTGTGATTAAGGTAGAGAAAGCAAGGACAAAGAAAAGCATGACGCGAGGCTGGTAGGGGCTAGATCAAGCTGAGTTTTGTTGGTGATATCAAGGATTTCAGACTGCACTCTAAGAGAGATAGGGGGGTCACCGAGGGTTTTAAGCAAGGAGATATTATTACAGCATTTACCTCTTTAAGAAAACCTCCCTCCATGCTGTATAGAGAATTGATCGGAGGGATAAGAATGGAAGCAGAGAGACCATGAAGGAGAGTTTTGCTTAGTCCAGGAAGAAGATGATGCACTGTGCACCAATTTAGTGGGAGTGGAGGTGGATAAAAATGTTTATTTGTAGAGGAAAAATAGATGAAATGGGAGAATAAGGAATAAGATATCAGGGATGATTCCCATACTTCTGGCTTAAGAGATGGTAAGATAAAGAAGCAAATAACCTTGACTAAGATGGGGTTTATACACTTATTCAAAAATATTCATTGAATATTTGCTACATGCCAAGCACCATTCTAGATGATTGGACCTGAAATAGAGGCACTGTATCCAGAATAGTAATAATAATAATGTCTGGTATTTGTTGAGTCTTTAATATACTCAAACACTGTAATAAGTGATTTACATACATACATTTAACCCTTCATCAGAGTTATATAAAAGGAACTATTATTATCTCCATTTTTCAGATAAGAAAAATGAGGTATAGAAAGTTTAAGAAACACATAGTAAATGTTAAATTCAGAACTGGAACTAGGCAAACTGGCTCCAGAGTTCATGCTTTAATTTTTTTTTTTTTTTTTTTTCGTGAGGAAGGTCAGCCCTGAGCTAACAACCATGCCAATCTTCCTCTTTTTGCTGAGGAAGACTGGCCCTGAGCTAACATCTGTGCCCATCTTCCTCCACTTTATATGGGACACCACAGCGTGGCCTGACAAGCAGTGCATCGGTGCGCGCCCGGGATCTGAACCCAGGCTGCCAGCAGCAGAGCGTGCACACTTAACCGCTATGCCACGGGGCCGGCCCCCAGAGTTCATACTTTTAAACACTACAATATATAGAACAGAATGTATCGTTGCACAAATATGTATTGAGCCATTAGATGTAGCAAACATCATTCTGTGCTCTCCAGGTCTAGTAAGAAAGTTTAATAAATGTTACAGTTGACACACATGTGGAGACACTTGCATAGTCTCCTAATTGTAGTGGAGTTTCATCATATAGATATTTAACTTTTGCAAATTCAAATATATATGATTGACTCTAACAGAGAGAGAGGAAAAGGAATAACAGGTTCAATAGTGTGGAAGTTTTCTGCTACTGTTCTAATCGATAGAGATTATCCCTGAAGTTAGTATAATATACAGTATATATACAGTAAATTCCGTCAGTCTCAGTTCCCAGTTGCCTCCCCAAAATGTGCACCTCTCTCAGAGGTGAATGTGATTCCTGTGTTACGGCCCATGCTCCCTCTCCCCAAATATAACTGTTTCATCAGTTGTACATATAGAGGAACTAAGGCTGCTTACATGACCTCCATACTATGAAATCATATGTGCATTGCCAATGTGACACCTGCTTAAGGGACATTGTGCTAGATTATATTGCTGTTCCTATTTATGTGGCAGATTTTAATTTTGTTCCCTGTTATTCTCTGCACTCCCAATAGAAGCATCATACACCCCTACCCATTGCATGTGACTTGCAGTGCCTTTCCCAGTGGAAGAAATATGCTTCCCGCTGCCATCAGCTTCAGGCTTGGCCTTGTGACTTGCTTGGCCAGTGGAATGTGAGCAGGAGTGCAACTTTCCATAACTGAACAGAAATTTGAAGAGCCATCAAATGCTTTCCCCTTTACTCCTTTACCCTCTACCGTGAGAGTGGTATGTACCAGAGAGGGGCTGTTCCTGCAGCCGGGATCCCAGAATGGAGAAGACGTGGAGCCAACCTGAAAATAAGTCTAGGCAACATCCAACATGAGAAACAAATCAACCTTTGTGTTTAAGCTGCTGAAATTTGGGGGCTGTTTGTTACTGCAGGAATACATAGTCCAAGTTGACTGACACAAAGATCCAAGGCTGCTTTTGCCCACATTTGAATATATGAGAATTTTACTTTAAATTCTACCTTTAGAACCTAATCCCACTTAAGATCAACCCCAGGCACTTTTAAGGACTTTCTATTACCGCTCTTAACTGCAGGTGGGCTCAGACCTCATAATCGAGGCAATTAATGGAAGACCTACAAGCAGAGCAGATTCAGTCCCAAAATGATAAACGTTGATTCTGGTCCCCCAACAAGACATAAAAATCTTCACAGAGACTGGCCCTAGACCTCATTTTGACCAGCAGCTCCAGTAATTTGTACTTCTTTCCCGCTCCTGGCCCTCTGCCTGTAGGGTCAACACCGTTAGAAGTTTCATTGTGACAGCTTTTCTGAGAGAGAGGGAAAAGCAGCAATCACACACACACGCGCGCACACACACACATTTCTTGTCCGTTTGTTCTCCCTGGTCTTGGTTTCATGATAAATACCCCATTTCCACTTACATAGACAAATGTCTGGCTGCTTGCCACATTTCTCAGACTGGAAGTCTGATTTACACTCACATTTTTCCAGAGGTAATGAATGTTTGCTTCATGAAGTCTGTGATAATTCACCATATACACCTTCATAAACTCAAGGTTCTTATATAAACTGCTGGATTTTGCTGAGTTTTAACCTTAACATCAACTAACTTCAGCTCTTGTCAGTAACTCAGTCTCTCTCTCTCTCACACACACATATACACACACGCATGTAAGCAAGTCCACAGGCCATCTATCACTCAGTATTTCTGAATGGTCTCTTCTGTATTTGATGATTGGCAATCAGCTCCAATGGGTCACAGATCAAGGCCTGTGACAAAAGGTAGAAGTGGCACTAGGGCAACACACCTGAGAGACCTGGTCCACGTCACCTCAGCGTGAATAGCCTGAGATACGAGAAGAGGAAGACAGAGGGAAGAGACCATGGGATTTTTCTCCTGATGACATAAAACTTAGTATATAACAAGATGGATAGCAGAACAATGACAAGGTACCCTGTTGGGGCTTGAGCACCGATTGTCTCCTCAGCTCTTGATTTTTCTACCACACGTCAAGTCACATAAAGGAGCAGTCATGTAGGTTTAGCCAAAGAAGGGGGGAATGTGTCCCTGGTAGTACCAGTAATTTGAAATTAAACAAGTCCTAAGGGAATAAGCCCTAATGAAATCATCATTTTGGCTTGAGCTCTGACAGGCAGATTTCGGTTCACTGCTTTTCTGGACATTGAATGGAAAGAAAGCGACTCTTTCCCTTAGCATCTTCTCAGTCTTTGTATGCCAATCTTCCTCATGAGCTATGTTTTTTCCTTATAATTTAAACTCCCTTTCCCTCCCACCCATAGGCTAGAATGTCAGGTGCTAGTCTCTGATCAGCGATTGATTTTGTGCCATCTGTTACCTATGAAGCATGATTTCAAGGAAAGCAATGGTGTGGTATCTCTTAGCTTAAATTGGTCTAGGCAACGCCTTCTTCCAAAGTGCTAGACACAAACCTATTTATTCTTTCTTCCCACCATGATTTGTTTATGACTTGTTATTAGTTATAATTTACATCTAAATGAATTCACAAATTATAATGGAAATTTGCATTTTAGTTGATAGGTTGAACAGAAGGTTTTTAAACCATTATTTTCCTCTATCAGAAGGGTCTCGTGGACATGCCAGTCACCCAGATGAGCTTTCTAAAAAAAACAGCATTTCCTATAAGTTTTCTCTACTTATTTCTGGCAATGCTAACCCTTACACTTCTCCCTCTTTGGGTAGAAAAAAGTCAATAAAGAAAATTTATACCATTCTTCAATTTGAACTTCATCGTTTATTAAAAATAGTGTGGTGTCAAAGGATATTCTTGCAACTGCCGGTCAAAAGAGAAACTTGATATATTGTTATCATAAAAATCATTATACTCACTTTAAACATGTAGCAATGAATGAAGTGAACATCTGTTATTATTTCACATGATGCAATTTCTACTTTCCTAAATCTTTGGCCTTTCCCTTCTCTGTTTACCTAACCATCTATTTTATATACATTCTCTCTAATTATGTTTTTTTTTTGTTTTCAAGGAACAGAAATATACTAAGCAAATCAAGAAATAAAAGGTGGGGTTATAAGTATAATCATAAACATGTAATTTATTGGATATACAGAAATAGAAACCAGAGTACCATTGCATGTAACTGGGGCCATGACAAGTGAGCCAGGGATTACGATGACTGTCTCTTTCTCTCAGGTCATGGCGTCTACCACGCACATGTACTGAATAACCTCTATGTACTAGGCACTGTCTAAGCAGCAGAAACGAGAAAGTGTCTCTGCCCTCTTCACACTTACAGTTTACTGGGGACTGCAGACATTAACCAATTCTTTAAAATATTTTAAAAATAATAAAATTGTACAAAGTAAAAATATTAGATGCAGAGTCCAACTGATTTTGAGAGGTTAGTAAAGTCTTCTTAGAAGTGAAGTTTAGGTTGAAATCTTAAGAATAAACAGAAGGTAACCAGGCAAGTGGTGCTATGAACTTTCTTTTATTTATTTATTTATTTATTTATTTAATTTTATTTATTTATTTTTCCCCCAAAGCCCCAGTAGACAGTTGTATGTCATAGCTGCACATCCTTCTAGTTGCTGTATGTGGGACGCGGCCTCAGCATGGCCGGAGAAGCGGTGCGTGGGTGCGTGCCCAGGATGCGAACTCAGGCCGCCAGCAGCGGAGCGCATGCACTTAACCGCTAAGCCACGGGGCCGGCCCTATGAACTTTCAATAAGTACAATTGTACGTTGGTCTAAATCCCTTCTTTTGATATGTCTGCTTCATTCTTCTGCCTATACAGTTTCTTTTGCTTATTTATAAATTTTGCACAGACCCAAAATAGAGATGACTTCAAATCTGGAAATTACACAACCATTAGGCCGTTGTTACAGGCAGACTATAGTCTCTGTTGTTAAAACAGAAAATCTGATTGACTTAGCCTGGTCTATGGAGAGTCTGGCTAATATTAGGTGTTGCCACTGGTCCAATGAGCGAGCCTCTGGATGGGGAGTGGAGCAGGGAGGGTGTTGAAATAAATGGTTGTGGTTGTGATCAGGAAGGATATGCAAGAAGGAAAAGTAGATTTCAGCAGGTGAACTGATTGACATGTCTAGAATACAGATGTTTTGTGCACACACACATATGCAGTGTCTCATGGGCAGTGCTTTCTGTTGTTTCTCACTGGTGGTGAGCAGTTGTGCACACCCTAATTCAGCTCCCTTGTGATTACTGGACAGCACGTGGCAGGAGCTGAGGAATGACCAGAGGCACAGATTTGTGGCTATTGAAATAAATCCGACTTCCTTGGGAAAAGTATTCATGACCTTGGCTTGACTAGCTATGGTATCTACCCCTACATGTATTACTATTGCTGCTTTGAAAGAATTATGTTGAATGCTATGTGACTTTGATATTCACAATAAAATTACTCTATCAATATTAATCTAGTAGTAAATTGTCGAGTTCTAGAGTCAGACAGATTCCAATTTGAATCCAAATAGTATAAAAGTTACCTAACATGGTTAAGCTGCTAGATTCTTCATCCATGAAATTGAGATAATAACAAGACCTGTGTACCAGTTAAGAATTCTGTGGGATAGCATATAATAAACTATCCAAAACAATAGTAGCTTAAACACATATGGTTTAATCCTTCTCATAAAAGAAGGACAGATATAAGCAATCCAAAGCTGGTAGGGTGGCTCCAGGAAGGCATCCAGAAGGCATCCAGCCTTCTATCTTTCTTCTCCCCCATACTCAGCACTGGTTTCCATCTTCAAGCTACCATGGTCCATGCTGGCTGCTGAATCACTAGGCATCATATCTGTAGTCCAGAGAGTGAAAAAGAGAAAGAGGGTGGGTTCAAAAGGAAGTGTCTCCCAATAGCCTAAGTTCCACACAGTAGTTCTGTGCACATCTCATCGGCCGGTACTCACATGAAGCTACAAGGTAGGCTTGGAAGTGGAGTCTTTTAGCTGCACTTTGTCACTTTAGATAAAATTTGGGTACACAGGAGGAAAGGAAAATTAGACTGGTAGGCAACCAGCAGTCTCTGCCACAATGTTCCTCGCAGGATTATTGTGCACATTAAATGAGTTAATATATGTTAAACTCTTAGCACAGTGCCTGATCCATTGTCAGAACTCAGAGCCTACCATTATTACTGTGAGATAATTGCCTAGGACAGAAGATTCTATTATTTAAAACTCATTAAAAAGGAAATTATAGTTCTGGAATATGTGAATTCTTTTATTCTATTTGGTACTGATTAAATTTTAAAGAAAATGATTTTAAAAAGTCATAGACAAAATATGGAGGAAAAACAGTTTAAGCCAGTAGTTTAAAATTATACATTAGAGAGTTTATAAAAAAACAAAAATTTACTAAATGAAAGATCCAAAGCTAGGAAACTACAGAAACCTATATATATAGGGAAGGAAAATGGTTTCCTTGAATTCTAGAATAATTCTCAATAAATAAGTTAGATGAGATGATAACAGAAATGTGAGCTCTTCCTCAATACATCACCGATATTCACACAGTTCAGCTCAAGAGCTTATGTGGGTGGAGAATGAAGGAAGCAGCAGTGTTCCTATTCTTCCTTAGATGTCTTTAATCTCTGTGGCTGACTTTCCTTTTTCTATTTTCTCCAGCCTTTCCTTTTCTCTTTCTCTCTCTGTCTCCGTTTCCTTTCTCCTTCTCTTTGCATTTTCCTCTGGGACTGTTCTGTGAAGCTACTTTGCAATGTTTTTGAGGTTTGATGCAAATCATCATCAATGTTTCTAATTCCTTTTTAGAGTATACATCATCTTGAATCACTGTTTCCAGGCAAGAGATGGTGCCAGGTTCTCTTAATGCTAATTCACTCTTTTAATTCTCTCTCAAAACTAAAGTGGAAATATACTGCTAGAAAGATGGTAAGAGAATGGGTTTCAGCATCACACAGACCTAGGCCTGTGCCACCTTAAGGGAAGTGAATTAATTGTTCTCAGTTTCCCTTTCCCTAAAACTGGCATAATAATAGCATATGTTACATAAGGACTTTAGTTAAAGATTAAATATGGTAATGCATGTAACTTCATAGCACAGTAAGAAATATGGAACAAATAAATATTAACTCTGATAATAATGAAACTAGATACAGAAATTCCATAGTCAAGCCTCTGATATCTACAAAATATTGTTGTTAAATAAGAATTATTTTACTCTGCTATTAGAGCAATAAGAACTTTCCACATGGAGCAACAGAAAAAAAAAAGAACTCAAACACAAATATGCTATGTTTGATTTATCTCTTAGGTAAATTCTGTTCCCTGATAGGATATTGCAAATTGTCTCAAGTCTGTCCTTGTAGCTATAGTCCAATAGTCAATACTGTTATACATTTTCTGTATGATGAATAATGTGATGCCTTACTCTTGGCCTCCAGCATTTAGTCTAACTCAGAAATATATCAACTCTCTGTTTAATTTTTTTCTTGTTTCCTCATTGTTCATCATCCTCCAGACAGAGTAATCCAGACTTTGTCAGGTAATCTATACAATATTAGTCCTCACTGATACACTTTTAGTCTAATTAGTGTGGATACGTTTATTCTTTGCCTGATTATCTGAAATAAATGCTCCCACTCGTTCACTTCCTTCCAAAGCACATATGGTGTTTTTCTCTCTAATAGTCCTTTTCCCAAGGCACTGACATATCTTGACAGAGGTTTCCCTACCTCTACCAAAAGCAAAGTTTCTTAAACTGTTTTGCCTGATGAGTGTTTTTGAAAATCTGATGAAAATGATAGATAATTTCTCTGAAAAAAAAAGCACACATGTTGCTATGGACTGAATGTTTGTGTCCCCCCAAAATTCATATATTAAAATCTTAACCCCAAAGGTGATGGAATTACAAAGTGAGGCTTTTGGAGGGTGATTAGTACATGAAGGGGGAGCCCTCATGAATGGGCTTAGTGTCCTGATAAATGAGACCTGAGAAAGCTCCCCAGCCCCTTCCAGCATGTGAGGATAAAAGAAGTCTGCCACCTGGAAGGAGGCCCTCACCAGGCTGTGCTGGCACTCTGGTCTCAGGCTTCCCGCTTCCAGAACAGTGAAAAATAAATGTTTGTTGTTTATAAGCCACCTAGTTTATGGTCTATTGTTATAGCAGCCCGAAGAAACTAAGACGTCACTCAATTGCCAAATAGCGCTTCTCCCTTTCTAGTTGCCTTTTTTTCTCCCCAGAAGCTATGCCGTTCAGAGACTCCCCCTTCAAATCCCACATACTTTCAAACTCCTTCCTGCGGTCCATGCTCTGATCTACCAGGCACATGTTTAGTACTTCCAGACCTCCTCGGGTGGCTTGGTCTTTCTGGCAGTAGGTTTGGATCAACTTTAGGCCAATTCTAGCTCCCATCTTCTCTCTCTCATAAAGGTTCCTGGCCTCCTCCGCTCACGGCAAGGCCTCGCTCCAGGAGGTGCTGGATGGTAGTGGGAGAGACACAGCTGGATTTTGCTGCTTCAGTTTTTGTTTCAGAATTTGCATGAAGTGTAGCATTCTCTATCTCAAAATTATGCTGAGGGTGTGGTTTTGGTGTAGTTTTATTTTTTCCTCCGTGTTCATCTGCATTGTTTTTGTAAGAAATATTGGGGAATAGGGACACAGGCAGCCACCATTGTCTTAGACTATCTGGAATTCCTCAGAGACAATTCTGCTACCAGTGTGGAAGATGGACTGGAAGAGAAGCTAAAAAATTGAAAGATTAAATAGGAGGCTATTTTAATAGTGTAAGTAAACTATAATGTGGGCCATAATTGACTTTGTAGATGAAGAGGATGTGGTGGGTTCAGATGATACTAAGAATCTGGGAAGTGTCAAGCAGCAGAGGGAGGGAAGGGTGACCCCTAGATTTCTGGCTTAGCCATTGAATATCACTATGGTAGAACCTTTTTTTTGTTTTTTGGTTTTTTTGCTGGGAAAGATTCACCCTGAGCTAACATCTGGGGCCGATCTTCCTCTCTTTTTTTTTTTTTTTCCTCCTTTTTTTTTCCTTCCCAAAGCCACTGTACATAGTCGTATATTCTAGTTGTAAGTCCTTCTAGTTTTTCCATGTGAGCTGCTGCCACAGCATGGCCACTGATAGACAAATGGTGTGGTCTCACACTTGGGAACCGAGCCCAGGCTGCCAAAGTGGAGTGCACTGAACTTTAACCACTAGGCCATCAGGGTTGTCTCTAGAACCATTTTGAGATGAAGAAAGCAGGATGAAGGCATATGGGCAGTATGCGTAGAAAGAATTTAATGAATTCAATTTCAGAACTGAGAGTTTGGAATGCCTGAGAAATATCCAGGAGGATTTGCTCACTGGGGATTTAGAAATAGAGAGCTCAAAAAAATATTGGAACTAAAGATGGAAATCTGGAAGTTCATAGCACAAAGGTGATAAAAGAAGCTGTGTTCATGTGTGAGATTTTTCAAGGAAAAGGGAGTAGAAAAGAGAATAGAAGAGAAAACGATGTCAGGATAAAACTCTGGGAGGCACTTCCACTGACGATGTAGGCAGAGGAAGAGGAGACAGGGGAGAGACCTGGAAAAAAGAAGTCAGCGAGGCAGAGGGGAAACCAGAAGAGGCCAATCTTGGAAGTTGAGGGTGAAATCAGTTTCTTGATGGAGCTGTTCGTCCATCCTGTAAATACTGAACAGAAAATAAAGGAGGAAGTAAAGATATGATCATCGAGTTGCTTAAAGACTGAAGATCTATTGAATTTTTTAGCCTTAGGAGATCATTGGTGATACTTGCAAAGAACATTTCTTACAGGTTGGTGAGAGTGAATATCAGATTCAGTGAGTTAAGAAATGAGTAAGAGGTAAAGAATTGGAGGCAGGATGTATAGACTTCTTATCTGTGGTGCCTTATCCATTTCACTCTCTGAAGAATGAAATAAGGGCAGTAGTTAAAACAACACACCTAATAATATTCTCATACATTTAATACTCTTGACCTGTGGCACTTTTGACTATGTGTGTATATAGCTTTCCTCCCATTCTAAACTAAAGTTCCTTTACATGAGGCTATGTATCTAAATCATGTTTGTATCATGCAGCAGTGTGCACCTATGATGAATTCAGTAAGAATCTGTTGGCCAAATGAATGAACCAATGAAAAACCCAAATAGCCAAGACTCAACTCTGTTCCAAATCCCAGGCGTAATACTTAGTCCCTGTTTCCAGTTTCCACTGCCTTTAAGAATGTTTAGCCTTTGATTTGAAACAATGAAGAGACGCCAACTCTTAGCTCATTTTATGAGATGTGAATGACAATCCCTGGCAGCCATGGCAGAGGAGCTATTAGGATGCACAGAAGACTCTGACAACCAGCTGAGGTCTGTAAATGGCCACTCTGACAGCTCTCCTCCAAATAATGTGCTTCACCATTTATCTGTCGTTGTACAAGTAAAGAAACATTTTTTCATATGTAACTACCCGCAGGCACTTATTTAATTTTATTACTGCTCTCTGCAGTGCTGCCAGGCAAATATCCTTTGAACCTATTTTGATTAATAACACGGTTTGCATTTATTGTTTGATTTCCAAGCCCCTCTCAAAGTGAAACTCCAATGTGGACCTCCAGATCTTCTCCATGTCAGCTCTGTTTTGAAAGGAAGGCTCTGATTGATATAGGTTTCAGAGAACGCACCACTGAGCATGAATACAAAGGCAACAGCATGTCCACAGAACCACAGAAAGGAAGAGAAAACAACCCAGAACAAATGTGCCAGAGCTTAGCTTCTAAGAGGAAAGAACCAAAGGACAAATGTGGACCAAAATATCCGATACAAGATTTCATAATCCTTTTGACTTTCACCCCAGGTGTAGCTTCCTACATAGGCCAACAATTTTTTTGAAGGCCGAATAAAGAAGTACAACAGGAATGTTTCCTGTTATGCTTGTAATCCAAACATCTGGACATGCTTAATTTCTCCATCTGGCTGTGGTCGCCATATCCTTAATATTTGCATGAAATTAGCTTGAATTCCTCAAATCCCCTATGATTATTTGTGTAGAGATGTGGTGGGCAAGCTTACGTTTTTCGCTTCATTTCAGCTGAATTCTCAATCTCCATTACAAGTTACACCTCTCATGTGTGCAATACTACACCCCACTGCCCCACTGAGTCACCCACAGATACCTTTATTCTCCCAAACTCCTCCAACACAAGGTGACGTGTGTTTCAAATTTTACTTAAGAATTTAGAGACAACAGGGGGAGAGGTAGGTTTACTTAGCTGATCAGTAGGACAAAGAACTTAACATTGACTTTTAGACACCTCTGGCCTTAAACGGCCTTGAACTTATCTAGGGAATTTGTGCTGGCTGTTTTCCCTGCTAGGATTTTAGCCTACTAGAAGTCGCTGCCCCCTTTCTCCTCAAGCCCAGCTCACTCACCCACAGCTCCCACCCAAGGTTTCAGATAATTTTGGCTGCAGAACAGTTTAGCGAGCCCTCTGTTTTATAGCAAACCATCTGCTCATGTCCAAAGGGCCTTACCCTCATATTTATGACCAACCATGATGCGTCTCTCCCCAGAAGGAGTTCTGTGCCAGCCCTTAAAGTAATACAATTTTCCCTCCTCCTGCTACTTCAAAATAAAGCTTGCACGCTTGGGCTCTCCATAATGGAAATTATGTCCTTATGTCAATCACATTCTCATAAAAATAAAAAAGTGGAGATATAAAGATTCATTTTACTTCTTTTGCTTTTGCTCCCAAAGGATTTATCCTAATCCTCCCCATCTTGAGCTAATCTCTCTTTCAGAAGTCCCAACAAAACGATTAAAGAAGAAAAAGTGGAAACCTTTAGTTTTGAGCACCTGCCTCGAGTCCCCAACCCTCATCTTGGTTTCCTACATCCAGAGGGTTTATTATATCCCTGTGACAGTTAACTTTATGTGTCAACTTGCCAAGGCCCTGGGGTACCTAGACATTTGGTCAAACATAATTCTGGGTGTGTCTGTGAGGGTGTTTTTGAATGAGATTAACATTTGAGTCAGTAGACTAACATGGGATGGTTGTATCATGTGAGTCAGAATTATGACCTTGTCATTGTCTTTATCTGGAGGTTAAGTATAGTTTAAGGAGATGTGTATAGGTGCCAATTTGAAAAGAGATGAACCTGTGATGGTTAATTTTGTGTTAACTTTTTTCTTTGAAGGTTTTCACTAACATTTAATTTTATCCATTTTAATGTAAAAAAATTTTTATCAACCCAAACAACAAAAATACTTGGTATATTTTGCATCTGATTTAAAAGATATATACTTCTATTAAATAAAAGGTTTTCTGAAACACATCTTTTCAACTTACCATACCTTACACTCCATATTGAAAGCTGGATTAAGATCTTTAGAATTTCTTAGTACTGGAAAGATTGTGGTCTCAACTCTCCAACCCCACAATATCCAACATTATATATAATTTTAAATTTTCAAAAAAAAAACGAGGTGCCCAGGCATCTGGTCAAACGTTATTTTAGGTGTGTGTGTGAGTGTGCTTTTTAATGAGATTAACATTTGAGTCAGTAGACAGAGTAAAGCAGATTGCCCTCCTGGGTGAGTGGCCCTCATCCAGTCAATTGAAGACCTGAATAGAACAACAACGCTAAGTACAAGAGTACTGTTCTGGCCTGACGGCTTGAGATGGGACGTTGGCTCTCCTGATCCTCTGGCCCTTGGATTTGTACTGGATTTTACACCAGCCATTGGAACAACCTCATGACAGTGTTATAATTCTTTTTCAACTCTTCCCTTTACTCCTACCCAAATCACACACACAGACTCAAAACTTTCCCTATTCTAGATTTTCATAAGTTGAAGAGCCAGCCTCCCCAGAATGTCCGTTTTTGCCTAAAAGTATTAAAAAGCCCTTCAACATAACAGTTGAGGATTTCACCACTGCTCCATCTCCCCCAGGTAATACACCCTGGACTCTGTCCTTACCAAATTATTAACTCTTTGGATTTCATTGCCCACTGCATTCTCTTTTCGAGCATTTGACTTACAAGGATCCTAGGTGATTAAAAAGGGGAGTGGGAGAGGAAAGAAAAGGGGGAGAGGAGGGCTACCTGAGGCCATTCAAATAGGTGTCAGCAAAATCTCTGAGTACAGATGGCATCATCTGGACAAGTTCAGGCAGCTTTTGATGGAAAACTCACCCGGTATTGATGAGAACTGCTAATGAGGCTTCCCAGCACCAGGAACACAATGAGCTTGCTCAAGTGGCAGCAACGGCCCACAAGCCTTGGCTTGTCTCCACGCTGCTCTCCGGCACAGGAGACAGAGGGTATGCAGCAGTCTCCTGGTGCTGGCTATTATTTCTGATGTACACTGCCAACTTGGAAGTCAAAAACTGAACCTTGTCTCTTTCTCTTTGCATTGCTGCCACAACAGTTTAATTCTCCAGGTGGTGTGCATGCTTCTGACTGACTGGGGGAAGGCTCATGTACAAGGAAGTTCATGTTCAATATTTTAATGTAATATCTCACTTCACAAAGCATCTACATTTCCTGTTGTGTACATCCCCCAGGAAGCAGTGGACAAGTAAGTGACCAAACAAGGAGAAGAAGCAAATTGAAAACTGGAGAGTTGCCACACAGGTCTGTATATGTAGGGATGTGTCTTTTGGGGCAGAAGGGCTAGAGCTGAATGGAAGTGAAAAGAACTGGGTGTGGGGAGAGTAGGGAGGCTTGGAAGTGCTTTGCTTGGTTGGTACAGATATCAATCATCACAAGAGCTGCCAGCCTGCAGTCTCCACTTGTTCTTTGGTCCTGAAGATCAGACATGTTGCAGTTTCAATGTCTTCATAACTCATTCATATTAACTCAGCAACATTTTTCAGCACCTACTATAGTGCCAGCCTCTGTTCTAGATACTGGAGCTCACAGTCTAGTGTTTGTGCACACATATACAGCAACTCCATTATGCTGATACTTCTGCTATGAACTAACATGGAGCATGGCATCTTGGTGTGCAAAAAACACTGTTCCCTAGGACTCAACAATCCTGGGATCTACTGCATGAACTTCCCTTTAAGCAGGTCTATAGTCTATTTAGTGCATAAAATCTCAGTTTCCTCATGTGTAAAATGTAGGTATCAGTTCAGCAGCCTAACACATAAGTCCTTGTAACGACTAAACAACAATGCATTAAAATGCTCAAGGGAGAATAGACTCAATGAAAATTTAATAAGGTTCGTTCAAGTAAGACAGGAAAACAACCAAGAGAATGGAAGTGACATAAAGAAAGAAATGAAAAGGATCAGAAGAAAAGCAGTGGAGTGGAAGAC
The DNA here is from genome assembly GCF_057802395.1 of Ceratotherium simum simum. NCBI lineage: Eukaryota > Metazoa > Chordata > Mammalia > Perissodactyla > Rhinocerotidae > Ceratotherium > Ceratotherium simum. Next base: position 41,726,922 of record NC_141924.1, read on the forward strand.
AGGCAAAGAAGGAATAACATGCATATTATCAGACTTACTGAAAAAGAAAAAACAAACAATGGAATAGAGTTAATATTTAAAACTATAATCCCTGAAAACTTTCCAGAAATATAAAAAGACCCAGATCCACATATTGAAAGAGCTCAAAAAATTACCTGGAAAAATTAACCCACAGCAGTCAATTCTGAGACATATCCTAGCTAAAACTATTAGATTGAAAAGATGAAGATAAAATCTTCAAGACATGCAGGCAAAACACTCAAATAATTTATAAAAGTATCTGATTTTTAAAAAAATAAAAAGCAAGGCAGCAATGGGACTTCAATTTTTAAAACTTCAACAAAAGAATGTGCGAACTAAGGATTTTGTATCTGGCGAAGTTGTCCTTCAAATAGCAAGGATGTAAAAACAAAGCAAACAGTTTTCAATATATAAGAACTTAGGGAATTCTGTACCCATCAGCCCTTCTTGAGGAACTACCAGAGCACTACGTGGCAAACTATGGCCCAAGGTCCTGTTTGGTAAGGCCCGCAGTCACACTCATTCCTGTACATAGTGCCTGTGGCTACTTTCACACTAAAATGGAGTAGAGCAGTTGTGACAGAAACAATATGTGGCCTCTTGGTCTACAAAGCCCAAAATAATTACTACCTGGACGTTTACAGAACAAATTTGCTGATCTCTGCCACCTAGATGGTGAGCTTAATCCAACCAACCAATGATGAAGAAAACTTCAGCAAAATGACTGAAGGCAAAAACTTTAAAATATAGGAATGTACATATAAGACTAAAATGATGTTGGAGGTAAGACTGGAAGACTAATGTGCAACTGTAACATACCATGATAAAGTAGAAGTACTGCAACTGAAAATGGGAAGAGAAGAAAGGGAAAAACAGGGAAATGTGAAAAGCTCTTTGTTGGGGGCCAGCCTGGTGGCATAGTGATTAAGTTTGTGCCCTCCGCTTTGGTGGCTTGGGGTTCACAGGTTCAGATCCCAGGTGCATACCTACACACTGCTTGTCAGGCCATGCTGTGGCAGGCGTCCCCCATATAAAGTACAGGAAGATGGGCACAGATGTTAGTCCAGGGCCAGTCTTCCTCAGCAAAAAGAGGGGATTGGCAATAGATGTTAGCTCAGGGCTAATCTTCCTCACCAAAAAAAAAAAAGCTCTTTGTTGTATAGGCAATACATGGGTGCTAAAGACTACTTAAAAAAATTGATAAACTAGATGATAAAGGATTAAATAAGGGACATTCAAAAGGGTTAAGTTCACGGTTATCTCTAGACAAAAATACAGATCTTCTTAGATATCCCTCCCAAATTTTAAAATAGAAGGGCAAACTATGTGAAACTCATATAGAAAGAATCTCATAGAGCAACACACATAGTGAGCAAACTATATACATCTCAGAGACTTGAGACCCAACACATCAGTCTCAAAAACAATTGTGAATGGGCTTATTCACTGTATTAGTTTGCTAGGGCTGCCATAACAAAACACCACAGACTAGGTGACTTAAACAACAGAAATTTCCTTTCTCATAGTCCTGCAGGCCAGAAGTCCAAGATCCAGGTGTTAGCAAGTTCAGTTTCTGCTGAGGTCTCTCTGCTTGCCTTGCAGACGGTCACCTGCTTGCTACGTCCTCACTTGGTCTTTCCTCTGGACATGTGCATCCCTGCTGGCTCTCTGTGTGTCTAATCTTCCCTTCTTCTAAGGACACCAGTCAGATCGGATTAGGACCCACCCTTGTAGGCTCATTTTAACTTGATCTTCCCCTTAAAGATCCTATCTTTGATGCAATCACATTCTAAATACTAGAGGTTAGGGCTTCAACATGAATTTTGGGGGAACACAATTTAGCCTGTAACATTCACCTATTAAAAAAAAAAATATTTTCAATTTGGCTCACAAAACAAAACCCCACTATTGATCCCATTCAAGTTTGAAGATTGAAACAGACAAATTTTTCCAAGAAATAGAAAAAGTTCTTTAAAAAAGAACTGACAAAAAAGCACCAGGCCTAGATATTTTCACAGGGGAATTCTACCACACCTACAAAGGCAGGTAGTGCTAATGCTTTATAAGTTATTGCAGAGCAATGAAAAGGAAGAAAAATTTCCTAATTCCCTGTATGAAGCAAGAATAATGCTCTTCTTTAAACCCGGCAGAGAGTACAAAGGAAGAAAGATCAATAGCACTCATAAATACTGATGAAAAACTTTTAAACAAAATATTAGTAAGCAGAATCCACCACCACATTAAGAAAACAATACACCATGACCAAGTGGGATTTATTCTAGGAATATAAGGTTGGTTTAATATTAAGAAATCTATTAACATCATATACTATATCATTAAATCTAAGAGAAAAGTTATGGTTATCTTCATAGGTGCTGAAAATATCTTTGACAAAATTCAACACCCATCCATTATTAAAAAAATAAACTCAAGAAAATAGGAATTGAGACATATATGCTTTCTTAACATGTGTGTGTGTGTGTGTGTGTGTGCGTATGTGTGTACCTTACTCCTTAAGCCATTATCTTATTTAAAGGGGGAAGACAACATGCATTTCCACTATCTCTCTTACTAGTTGATATTGCATTAGAAATATTAGCCAATACAATTAGACAAGAGAAGTCAACAAGAGACTACCAACGAGCAAAGAAGAAGTAATATTATCTCTTTTTGCAGATGATATGATAGCATACCTGAAAATCCCCAGAGAATCAATGATAAAACTAATTCAAACAACAAAATAATTCAGTGAAGTAACAAAATGTAAAATTAACACACAAAAATCAACAGCCCTTATATACACATGTAATAAATAGTTGAAGGACATAAAGGTAGAGGAAAAACCCATTTAAAACAGTGACAAATAGGAGAGAATACTTAGAAATAGATTTAACACCAAATGTATAAAACCTCTATAGGGAAAATTGTAAAACGCTCCCAAAAGTCACAAAAGGCTTGAAAAAAATGAAAAGACATCTCCAGTTCTTGGATAGAATTCCTCAACATAAATATATCAGTTCTCCCTCAGTTAATTTATAAAATTAATGCAATCCCAATAAAAATACAAACAAGGTATTTTTGGAGTTAGACAATTTGCTATTAAAGTTAATATGGAAAAACAAACATGTAAGAATAGCATGGAAAATACATAAAAAAAATTTATGAGATGAGGATGAGCCCTAGTAGATATTAAAACACACTGGTGTAGAGTCTCTATAATTAGGAGAGTCGTGTTGGTGCATTGATAGACGAATGGATCAGTGGATTAGGGCAGAAAGTCCATAATTGGACCCAAATGCACATGGAAACTTAATATATGACAAAGATAGCATTTCAAGTCCCTGGGTAAAGAGGAACGTTTTTAAATAAATGGTAGTGGGTCAACTAAAGAGCCATTTGGAAAAAAAGATAAAATTAGATCCATATCTCACATCATAAAATATAATAAACTCCAAATGGATTAGGAATCTAAATGAAAAAGTAAAACCATACTAATAATAAGAGAAAACACAGCTGAATTCCTCTTTAACCTCATCATAGGGAAAGGCTTTCTAAAATGACGCAAAATTCATAAGCAATAACAAAGAGATAGGTGAATTTGGCAATATAATTTTTTTTAATTCTCTTGAAAAGAACCACCATAAACAAAGTCTAAAGAAAACTGATCAAATTAGGAGAAACTATTCACAACATATACCACAGACAAAGGGCTAATATCCCTAACATTAAAAAAAAAAAAAAAAAAACCTTAAAATTTAGGAGAAAAATACAAAAACTTAATAAAAGTGTCAAAAAGATATGATCAGACAATTCTCAAAAAAGTGATACAAAAAATTCTCCTCAAACATAGGGGGAAAATGTTCAAATTCATTCATAATGAGACAATTACAAATTAAGACAACACTAAGATACCATTTTTCATTTATCAGACTGTAAAAAAGTTAAAAATACAACAGAACATTCTGTCAGTGAGACTGTGGGGAGAAAGACACTCTCGTACATTGCTGGTATGAATGAAAATAGGTACAGCCCATCTAAAAGGAAATTTAGCAATACTTAACAAAAATACATATACACATTTCTTTCAACCCAACAATCACACTTTTAGGAATCTACCCTGAAAATAAGCCTCCAACAGTAAAGAAATATATAAGCGTAAGGTCATTCATTGCAGCATTGTCTGTAATTACTAAATATGGAAACAACCTAAGTCCATACATGGGAAAGTGGTTGAGTAAACTCTAGCGCATCCGTACAATGGAGTCCTATGCAGCTGTAATAAAGGAATTAGGAAGACATCCACAAACTGATATGGAATGATTTCAAGGATATACTGTTAAGTGAAAAAAACAAAGCACAAAAGAGTATGCTACCCTGACTTAAGAAAGAAAGGAATATAAGAAAATACACAGGTATCTGCTCATTTGTGCAAAATAAATACTATACAGATAAACCAGAAACTAAAAAGAATTGAGTATCTATAAAGACTGGTCGAAAGGGGTTGCAAAAAGGAAGGAATGGGAAGAGGGTAGCAGGAACAGGAGTGAGTGACACTTCTCTGAGTATATTTTTTTGCATAGTTCTGACTCATGGACTCATATAGTAATGTTTCACATGCTCAAAAAAGAAAAAAATAAACAAAACCAACCAGGATGGGGAGGAACCCAAAATAGAATACAAACACTAACAAATGAACTCTAAATGTATTATAAATGAATAGTAACCACGTTCATTTGTAATAAGGAAGAGGTGGGGAAAAGAAGAATTAACCAGGTAACTTTGGAAAACTGTCTAAACTGGACACGACAGATCCAAAGAACTGTACATAAATGTTGTTATCTAGTTGATAGAAATATTTCTCACAAGGATATGAGTTAGCAATTCGAAAACTACATATGTATATAATAGATTTAGATAAATAAGTAAACACATGGTAGATAGTAACAGGTTTCTCACTGTTGGAATAAGAAGTTAAAAAGAAACAAAGGAAGGAAGCTAAAAGTGAACCCTTGTTATTGTATTGGAATTCAATATTTCAACGAAAACTTGTGATTTTTAATATACATACAAGTAGATGGATACATAAATATAAATATTTGAGTATGCGTGAATTAGTATGCATGCATATATTCCCTTCCTCTGTCTGAAAATAGGAGGAAAAAACAATGACATCCTAGTAGCAATGAGCTCACATAGTGCCCAGATCTTGGTTTCTAACACTATCCTCCCGTAAAAGGAACCGGGGATCCTTAGAGAAATTGTTGATTCCCAGAGTAAGGCAGTGAAAATGTAAGATGAAACTGAAAATTATGTGGTATCAGGTATTATGAAAGTGTTCAAAAAAACAGATGGAGCCTTGTCAAACACACAGGCACCAATCTGAAAGAGTTTCTAAAGGCCAAAGCTAGAATAATTTGAGTCATCCCATCAAGAAAAAAAAAGAAAAAACCATAAAAAATAAATATTCATGAGTCTACACTGATACAAATAAATAATGAAATAAATACATAAGGAAGAAGAGACAGCTCTTTGATGCAAAATTCCAGTTAATAATACAGAGGGAAGTATAAATTCACCATTGGCAAACACTACAGTAATAATTTTTGCAGACGAGATCAAAAGATAGATTGTAAAATAATTGGTTAAACGTTTGAAGAAAAAATGGATTTGCACAGTTTCAAAGTAGATCCCAAAGATATTGATTAATTACAGTGGGAAAGATAGTAACTTTACAGTGGAGGAATCTGGCAGAAACCACCTGAAGCAAGTGATCAAGGTCAACATCCTCAGTAGTCAAACATATCGACATCATGAACCCCATGATATGATGTACTGAGAAGGACACAATATCAGTTCTGTGGTATTCTTGCCAAAAACACATTATCTCAATTCAATCATGAGAAAACTCCAGACATCCATAAATATAAGAACATTTGACAAAATCACTGATCAATTACCTTCAAAAGTGTCAAAATCATGAAGGACAAGGAAAGACTGTTATGAAAGATAAGAAAAGACTGAGGAACTACTACAAACTGCAGGCGACTAAGGAGAAATAAAATTTAACAGCAAAATGGGATCCTGGTTGGAATTCTGAAACAGAAGACATCAGTGGAAAAACTGGTAAAATTCAAATAAGGTCTTTAGTTCAGTTAATATTATTACACCTATGTTCATTTTCTGGTTTTAATAGTTCCAATATGGTTAAGGGCTGTGAAAAAGAGATGTGTGGAAATTCTGTGCTGTTTTTGCAAATTTTCTGTAAAGCTAAAGTTACTTCAAAGTAAAAAGTTTGAAAAAAACAGTTGGGCTCTGATTTATCCCAACAGCAATATCCAAAATAATCTGTTTCTTCTTGCAGCCCAAAGTGCTGGAACTATCCTATGATTTATCCTTTAAGAGTCCTAGTTGTCAGCTTCTGCCTTGAGTGCACGCACTGCTGCCCCATAGCCACCCAACAAAGTTTTTGTTGTTGCTGTTCCAGACAACCAAAGTCAAGCACTATTTGCTTGTAATCAAAGAAACAGAATGGACACTGCTAGTTTATAGGATAGACTTTTCAATTCTATTTTCAAGGTTTAGTGTTTCCATGTACAAGTGGAAAATTGACTGAGAGAAAAAATTTAAGGTGGGTTCTTTGTAAGCTTTCTTTTTTTCTTTCATTTAATATAAAATGCTTACATCCTATTGTCGTAATTAAAACAAGCTTTGAAATTTAGGGACATTCTTAATTATAAATACAAGGATGTAGATAGAAGAAGTGGTAATAGAAGACAAAGTTGACTTTTGATAACTTTTACTGCTCTCAGTTTAATTTGCCATGCCTCAACTTCCTGTCTGCCTATGCCTGGGAGCCGCTTCTGCACTGTGCTATATAAACCAGGAGTAATGTCAGGCAGAGCGGGAGGTGTTTACTCACTAGCAAATATCCATTTTCTCATTGTGAGTCTTCAACACCAACTTTCTGGCTTATTTCTTTTGTCACTCCTGTTTCTGCATCTCTTGCTATGTATTGTCTCTCCTCAAACCATTCTATCTATCTCCACCAGGATTCAACAGCATTAATTAAAAAAAATAAGAGTTAAAATATCTTCTAACTCTATGAGTTTCTAACAAACATCCCGCGATTCTGATGTGGGTCTATATCAGAATGCAAATATATTTAGTGATAGCTAGAACTAGTTTTAGAACTAGGCAAAATTGTGAAGAAACTTAAATTTATCCACACTTCTTACCGTCCTCCTCATTTTTTTTTCACTCAAACATTCATTTATTTATTCATTTGAAAATTATATATGTATATATATGGATGTATTCCGTGTATATGATGTATTCTCATTTAGACAAATGAGAATACATCCATTAGGATCTCATACTTCTGTAGGAAGACTGATAAACAAGCAGATACAGTATCACATAAGGGCTATAATATTTGTATGAATCTTCTTTGATTTAAAAAACAACAACAATCTGAATAAAGTATGGGCTTTTAATTAAAAAGTATGCTTTGTAGTTTAAAAACAGTAACAACAACGACAAAAGAAATGATGGTATAGATCGTAACTATTAATTGAAACTCTTCATTAATTCAGTTGTAATTTAGTTATTCTCTCCAACAGCACTCATTTTTTACCTTTCTTGTGCTAATCATAGCAGTATGCTTTGTCTAAAAGTTATCTCCAAATAACTATTTTCTCCAATAGTTTTCTTTTGGTATTTTTGAGGGTGAGGGCTATGCTGTAAATATCCTTCCATCTCTAGCACCTAGAGATATGCCATCTACATGAGAATTTTTCAATATCTGCAAATATTTCAAAACAAAAAACAAATCTTATTTGGTAAAATTATTTTGGGTTGGTGAATCTAGTCAAGCAAAAATATTGGGTTGGTTCCTATGTTTAATTTCCTGTTTTCTCTGATAACACACCATTCTGTGGTGAAGGGCAGAGGAACAAGGATTCTTATTTATTTATTTTTACTCAGCATAACTCATATTTCTCTCCACATGCAGTCTAGAGCTGTCTAGAAGTCTAGAGTAACTCCTAACATTCTTTCCTTGGGTTGTAACAGTTCCTTGAAATGTATAATTTTCTAAGTGCTGGTTTTGCATTCCTGTGCACTTGCCCACATTGATGAGTTATCTGTTAGGAGTGGTCATAAGTGATTAACTTTTGGAGTATAAAATTGGTGAGAATCATCCCTAGATTATAATTCAAATAAAGAATTAATTCTCTTCTAATTTTTCTATATATTACTAGTCAGCTAATCTAGTTGATTCCAGTCAGTATATATGCTAGACCCCCCCCATATGTTATAGTCATTAGTGCTATTCACTAAATAAGAGAGAAATAAACTTTTGTTGTGGTAAGCCTCTAACATTTTGAGATATTGATTACTGCAGCAGAATCTAGCCTATCTTGACTGGTACACTGCTGGACTAACATAGTTAAGTACAGTGAACACAACGATTTGCCATCCAGGAGCTAAAGTTCTGGTGGCAGAAAAGAAAAGTAAAGAAACAATTACATCCTGGATGAAATACACATTCAATGACTATTCATTTGACAAATATTTGAATGCCTACTATGTACCACTCAGAGTAATGGAGAGTGAAAAGGAGCTTGCAACTTTGTCTTTATTGAGCCCATATAAAGTGTTATGAAAAAGCCTACAATGGTGCTAAAGTATATAAAAGTTATGGTGCTAAGAAAGTCGCAAAATGGGGAAATTTGAACTGGTTGGGGAACTCAAGAAAGGTTAACTGAAGAATTAGACTCAAGCTGAGATATGAAGAGTGAAAATGAATTAACAAGATAAGGAGTTATGAGAAGTGTTCTTAACACAGGCATCAGCATATGCGAAGGCCTAGTGTGAAGAGAGAGTTGGTGAGTAGGAAGAACTTAAACTAGGTCAATGTGATTGGCTCCCAGTGAAGAAGGAATGGGTTGTTATGAGTTAAGGCTAGAGGTATAAGTAGTCCACGTTAAAGAATTTTGTCTCAATCTTTTTTTTTCTTTTTTAGTGAGGACGATTGGCCCTGAGCTAACATCCACTGCCAATTTTCCTCTTTTTGCTGAGGAAGATTGGCCCTGAGCTAACATCTGTGGCAATCTTCCTCTATTTTGTATGTGGGACTCTGCCACAGCATGGCTTGATGAACAGTGTGTAAGTCTGTGCCCAGGATCCAACTCTGTGCACCCTGGGCCGTGGAAGCAGAGTGCACGAACTTAACCACTATGCCACCGGGCTGGCCTCAGTTTTGCCTTAATCTTAAAAGCACTGCAGAAGCTATTGCAGAGTTATTGAGGCAGTAATGGAGATTAGATTCGTATTTCAAAAAGATCGTGTGGAGAACCAGTGTGAGTGGCTGCTGGCAGAGCAGAGGTCAGTATACAGTAGTCTACGTGGAAACAGAGAGAAGCGCTGGATTCAGGGGAACTCTCAAAGAGGAAATCAGCAGGACTCAGTAATGGCTAAGAATTGGAGAGAGAAAGAAGTAGGAATGAAGAATAATTCCTAGGTTACGGTCTTGAGCAACTACATTGCTTATGGTTCCCTCCACAGAGATATGGGAATAATGAAAAAGCACTTGTAGGAGAGGAAAATCTTCATCCTTCTACCTTCCAAGGTTCAATGGCTGGGGCCCATGAATCAAACTGCTAAGAGATTAACAAGAGGAAAAACAGTTTTAATTATGTAAGCATGCACAAGAGTTCACAAAGAAAACTGTGCTCAGGGAGGCAGACAGACAATTGAAGCTTATGCCTGTTTAGGCTAAACAAAGGAAAAGGAGATTTGGCCTTCTGGGCAGGGAAGGCAAGTCAGGGAAGACAAAGGGAGGACCTGTACGGTAAGTAAGGGCTGTCTTGTGCAGCTAAGAGTCTCCCAGGTGATAAGGGTTGTCTCCAGTAGTAGTTCTCTTACTGGTAAGGAGACTTCTGTACAAATGGAAATTTCCTTTACAAATGGGAAATTTATATTCTATTTTTAGACAGTTAGGGGAAGGTGAAGAGTTTTTCTTGCCTCTGTTCTCAATTGCCTTTAGCTCAAAATAATCCACATGCCAAAGAGGCATATTTTGAGGTGGCATATTCTGCTACTCTTCATGCCAAATTTAGGAGAGCTGAGAATGAATTTGAGTTACCACTGAGACATACAAGAGAAAATGTCTGTAGTATTTAATACCATTAATCATGTTTCCCTTAAAATCCTTTCTTCTCTCGGTGTCTCCCTGGTATTCTTTCTATCTTTCTGAACTCCCTTATTAAGTATATTTGCCTCTCCTGGACTCCTAATGTGGGAGCCCCCAGGGCTTTGTCCTTGGACTGTCTCTTTTCTGTCTTACACTCTACTTGATCTCACCCAGTGGCATGGCTACCCATACCATCTACACTGTGACAGCTCCCCAGCTTGGATCTAAATCTCAAATGCTGTGTTGACTAGAAGCTGGTGTCTACTTCACACAAAAATTTTATAGGTTTTCTTTCCTGCACAAGATCCCCTATCACCCGTTTACCTCCCACACTCAAACACATCAGGAGTTGCTTTGTGATCCACAGAAGGGAAAGGGCCTTGAACTCACAAATAAATCTGAAAAGCCTATTTGAAAGGAAGTAATAGTCTGAAAAGCAGTCAAACATACATTTGAAAATAAGCGGGAAATCACCGTATCTCTTTTCAGAAGATCAAAAGGGAACATGTAATTGGACATTATTTAAAAGTTCAAATGGTCGAGTGAGTAAAACAGAAGATCTTTTGTTATTTGACTTTGTTTTACTGTTGTGAACTGGTTACGTGAAGACCTGTTGATCAGAGGGCCTGATTTCATAACATCCAGATGAGATGACTCCACCACTACAAGTTCCTATAAGCAATCTCTCCCTTGACGTCTCTGCCAGAACGCCAAATAGACACCTCGAAGCTGACCCGTGAAACCTGAGCTGTTGATACTACCCGCCCACCGCCCCCTGCCCTCTCTGCCCTTTCAGTTGACAGCAGCAGCAGCATTTCAGCTTCACGTGGCCAAAACCTATGGAATTGTGTCCGTCCGGAATCTCTGGAGAAGCAGTGCTCCGATAGCACACATAGACAACACATGGAAGGCCACGTAGAGTTCATTTGACAGAAATGCAAAGTTCCAGGTGGGAGCGATAGTGTAGGACGAATTTAGATTAGTTAGTAGGAGTTATAAAATGCTTTAGGGAACTTTATACTGGGTGATGGGAAGACACTGGAAGATTTTAAGAAGCGGAGTGCCAAGGTTTTATTTTCATTCCAAAAAAAAATCATAAACTGCAATTTAGAGAATTTACTAGAGCGGGCCTAGGAAGAGGATAGGTTGTTGCTAAAATGATCTTGGCTACAATAAGAAAACTCTCAGTGTTACTGTGTCTTCTTAGGGAGAGAGACACAAAAGGCCAACAAACACTACGAAAGATGGGAATCCATCCCCGACATTAAATATAAACAAAAATTATTAGGAAAAAAGTGACGTGATTACGGGTTTATAAGTCTGTGTCGCTCTGAAATAAAAAGTCATTTTGAAGTAATAAACAAATATAATTGTAACAGTGATTCGTGCACACGCGGAAGATGAGGAACTAATTCTTTTCACCCTCTAAAGTGCCCACTGCTGTTTATTGAGTTTTTGCGAGATGAATGCTTCAATTCATTACATTTGCATAAATCCCCTGGCAGCACCTTCTTTATCAGTGCACTTACAAAAGGAATGGATTTTCTAACACTTTCTAATTTTTTTTCAACTAGCATACTTACATTTGTGCTTTACTAAATTCAGTTTTTCTTCAGGTGAAGTATCTTATCAACTTATCACCAAAAAAATTGTGGATTCAAGAATCAATCAAAATTTGAAAATTTAATTTCCTTGCTTATGAATAAAGTCCTCCTCTTCTCACCTTCTGCATGATACCCACTGCTTTCATTAAATCAAAACTAGTAACTTCGCCCTGAGTAGGTTTAGCTGCCTTAAAAGAACTGAAAAATTAAATTACAAGTTGGTGCAAAAGCTCAGTACATCGTGAAGAAGGTTGCAGAATAATTTTTTTTCAAAAGAATTAAACTCTCCAGGCATGAATTTTCCTTAATGTGAATTGTTCTCCTCTTCAGAACATAGAAGTTCTGAAGTTACATAACATGGAAGTTAATTAGTAAGTTAATTTGTAATACTACATTACAGCCAAGAAGCAAAATCCCACCCTTTATAATAATACTTACTAAATATATCAGAATAACAACAACCAATATACATTTCCATTCTTATGACCTTCTTTAAATACCTCCCAGAAGAGGATGAAGCAGCATTTGAGAGATGGGAGGAAGAAGCAGAGGATGTAATTATATCTTGAAAGCACATAAAAGAATAGAATAGAGTAGATCCAAGGTGATCTGTTATACGAACAGCTCTTAGGCAACCCCCAAGTATTAGCCTGGACAAAGAATGGCTGCCTCTTCCTCATTCTTTCTCCTTGGGTACAGAGTGACTCAGATTTGATTTATTGATCTACGATTTTTATCCATTTTTGAGTTAGAAAGGGTGCAAAATTGACACCACCCGCCTGAGGTCTGACCCCTCAGCTTAACTAAACTTTAGATGGTTTTATTCCTAACTTCCTGACATTCCTTTTCCCAGAGCATTTAATTTTATTTTTTCTCTGACCCTTTGAGACTAAATCTTCTACAACCCAGGAATGTCTGTCTCAGAGAAAGCCATCCGTTTTTTTTGTTTGTTTGTGAGGAAGATCAGCCCTGAGCTAACATCCATGCTAATCCTCCTCTTTTTGCTGAGGAAGACCGGCTCTGAGCTAACATCTATTGCCAATCCTCCTCCTTTTTTTCCCCCAGAGCCCCAGTAGATAGTTGTGTCATAGCTGTACATCCTTCTAGTTGCTGTATGTGGGACGCTGCCTCAGCACGGCCGGGGAAGCAGCGTGTCGGTGCGCCCCTGGGATCCGAACCTGGGCCACCAGTAGTGGAGCGCGCACACTTAACCACTAAGCCATGGGGCCAGCCCAAAGCCATCCCTTTGAAATAGAATCATCAAGGAAGCAACCTAAGTGCCCATCAAGGGACGAATGGATAAAGAAGATGTGGTATATATACACAATGGAATACTACTCAGCCATAAGAAACGATGAAATCCAGCCATTTGTGACAACATGGATGGACATTGAGGGTATTACGCAAAGTGAAATAAGTCAGAGGGAGAAGGTCAAATACTGTATGATCTCCTTCATTAAGTAGTAGATAATAACAACAATAAACAAACACATAGAGACAGAGATTGGATTGGTGGTTACCAGAGGGGAAGGGGGGAGGGAGGAGGGTGAAAGGGATAATTCAGTACATGTGTGTGGTGATGGGTTGTAATTAGTATTTTGGTGGTGAACATGATGTAATCTATGCAGAAATAGAAGTATAATGATGTACACCTGAAATTTTTACAATGTTATAAACCAATGTTACTGCAATAAACAAAAAATTAAAAAGAAAAAAAGAAAGATAGAACCTCAATCTCCCAGGCTTGGTGGGAAAGTAGGAGCCTAACTTTGTGATCAGCACCAATTAGCAAATCAGATGGCCTAATCACATTGAGCAACCCCACCCACTGCCCCCCAGTACTTTTCCCCTAGCTCACCCCAGCACTTAAAAGCTCGCCCACTTTTTGTTTCAGGTGGGATTTAGTTCAGTCTCTCTCTTCTGTTGCAACAGCTTGACCCCTGCTGTAATTTGTTGTTAGTGATATCTAGTCGATTCCCACTCCTAGAGACCCAGTGTACAGCAGAGGGGAACTCTGCCCTGTCTTTTTGCACCATCTTCTCACCCTTTTGGTGCTGTATCAGATAATGCTCCACTGCCATTCAGAGGGTTTTCACGGCCAACTATTTTGGAAGTGGGTGGCCAGGTCCTTCTTCCTAGTCTGTCTTAGTCTGGAAGCTCCACTGAAACCTGTCCACCATGGGTGACCCTGCTGGTATTTGAAATCCCTGTGGCATAGCTTTCAGCATCACAGCAACATGCGGCCACCACGGTATGATAAGCAACAGGTGGGTAGTGCGGTTCCCTGAAGAGGAAAGGAAGCCCGGCCATGGCAGGGAGAGCACCAAATCTTAACCAGTAGACCACCAGGGCTGGCTGTAGTAGTCTTGAATAAAGTCTTCCTTGCCTCTATAGCTCCATCAGGTACAGTTTTACTTTGACAGGTCGCAGGCTGATGTCTTCCACTGATGGAGACAGTCATAGCCCTGTGTGAGCATAGTTTTAATGGTTAAGCCCAAAGAGTAACAGGAATACACAACTGGAGGTGTGTGTTGGCTGGGTGAGTTAAGGAATGTCTTTCCCTTAGTTTCCTCTTCTCATCTGCAGAAGTTCCATCAGATAATTCCCCTGTCTTGTCCCCTCCCCTCCAGGGGAAGAGGAGTGAATTGTTTACCTGATAACTTTGGGACTATGTGGCCAACTTGGCAGGGCAGCCTGAGAGAGAGTAAGCACTATATAAGTGTTTGTTAAATTAATCAACTGAACAATAAATAAGTTTCAAACTCAGGCAAGGAGAAGGTAGATCATTTTTGACATCTCCAAACGCTAAGAGCTTGTCAGGTGGGTGCTTAAAAAAATTGAAGATGTTAAACTTATAAATTCTGTTTAAAATATTTAAGGGGATTTAATTAACTAAGTTGCTCAAGGAATTGATTGTTTAAGAGAGTTTAAACCATTAGATGTGAGCTAATCAAATATTAAAGAATAAGAAAAAGAGTAAAGGTAACTGTTCTTTCTCAAATAAAATTTATTAGATTTATAAATGACATGATAAAATTTGTGAAAAATAGCTTAAAGACCTAAGGAAAACATGATTTTTCAATTTGTACCTCAAATTGATTATCAATTTAACTGCAAAATGTAAAAGCATGTTCATTACCAAAAAGCATTCTAAAAACTCATATTAACTGTTAAAATACTTTACTGATATATCCAGTCTTTTGGAGATTTTGAAAAGCATGACCACAGATGTGAATGCCACTAAAATGTCAATAAAAGGACTTCGAACATTGACTACGGGGAAATTATCCATACTAACTTCTTCGCATAGTTTTTAAAAATGAAACTAACAATCAAAAATATGTCCCTTTAAAATAAACCTTCTTTATTCTAAAATGTCAAAAACATTATTTGCTATTTTTAATTGATGTTTATTTTAGCAAGCATATTGTTAAAAATAAGACAACAAGCCCAAAATGGAGTTGCTTATACTAAGCCCTATATCACCAAACTGAGACTTAATCACAGTTTCAGCTCTCCCAGAAATGGAATCTAAAACCAGTCAATCAGGAATACTCTGATTAGCAGTAGTTAGGTCATCTGCCTGATAGACCCCTGCCATCCCCTAAAGCAAAGTGACCTTGCAATAACCAATCTGCTTTTTGTCTAGTACAACTTCTTTGTTCCTGCTGCCTTCTGCCTACAAAAGTCTTTCATTTTGTACAGCTCCTCAGAGCTCCTTTCTATCTGCTAGATTGGATGCTGCCTAATTCATGAATCATTGAATAAAGCCAACAAGATCTTTAAAATGTACTCTGTTGAATTTTGTTTTCTAACAGTATGAAATTTCAATAGGTCATTCATCATCCAATGACCCAATTCTATACATGGGTAGAATTCTATTTCTTTTCATTGTAGAACCAAACTAAAATGGAGTCACTTGTGTCAGGGACAAAATAGAATTGGCCAATGCAGGTACATTAAAGAAAATTAAACTTAAATTCACCTAACATAAGTTGCAGGAGTTTATAGCTTTTCTCAAAAATCAGAAGAGGATGCCAGCCAATCCCTAAATGCCAAGTCTGTTCACGCCATCTCTGGACCTCCTTGTTCCTCTGACTCAGCTACCCAGATCCAAATAAGGAAGAAGACCATTAGGCAACCAGTCAGCTGAAAAAGCCAAATGACTTACACACTCACCACACAAAAACTCCTTAGTTTGTGAGCAGCTTGGAACTCATTGCTCCCATAGCCTGGAGTTTCCCAGCTTGCAGGTTGAAATACTTGCAATAAACTAATTTTTCTGCTTTGTTTTACTCTGTGTACAGAGCTTGGTTTTTGACAACGTTTCAAGGAATATGAGACACTTTTGTACTAGAAATAAGCATGATACAACTGTGTTCATTTAGAGCATTTCCACCTAATTTACTATTTTAAATTATTACAGAGGTAGAAGGCATTATGCTAAGTACCTTAACCTAATCCACTGAGTGTTTCTTTTCTAGTTATTGGTGTTGAGACCCACATACAAAATAATATTATTAGAAAAAGAACTTAAATGAGAGAGCTAATATATAAAGCACAATAAGATTTCTTCTTAGTAAGGTTCCCAAAATATCAGGTGTATTTGCTCGAACTCTTATAGAATAGGTAGGAACTTGACAGTGGATGTGATGCAAATGTTTTATACATAACTAAATGTCCATTATCACATATGTGACTTCCCCAGTCATAAAATTGTTCCTATGGGAAATACGATATGTTTCAAGATCTGCTTTATTCTGTGAGCTTCAGGAAATATTTTAGTGAGAAAATGGGGATGACTTCAATTCAAACATATGAAGGCAGGCGCTGTTTCCTCTTTGAATAAATGTATCATAAAGATAACATTACCATTTAAATGGATGCCATCAATTGGAAGTCAGTGGCACTTAATAAAAAAGCTAATTGCAACAGATTCAAGAGGAAAAACCTAGAGAGACTTCTCAGAAGGCTAAGTGAAAAATAGTTGTGGGTTTAAATGTAATTAAAGAAAGAAAGAAACTAAGCAAAGATGAAGAATGCAGGAATGTGGGGAGGTTGGGTAAGACACAGTGGAAGGAGATGACACAAGACTTTTGCAAATGGATTTGAGGGAGAGGAGGCAGAAAAGAGTAAGCAAGAACAGTGAAATTCAGATTGGCAGTTACTAAAGGCAGTTGTTTCGTTGCTCCCATCAATAATGGAGAAGCATTGCTCAAGGCCACTCCATGGCATAGGAAAAGAGGACATCGGAGAAAACAGCATGTCCCAAGGCCAACCTGTTTTACTCAGCAAGGGTTGACCTAACTCTGTGAGCTGTTGTAAAGAATTGGATGTGCATAGCTGAGGGAGAAATTCAGACCTTTCTATTTTTCATCTAGTTCAAATAAAAACCAGGACACAATCAACATAACAAAAGGTGTGCCGATTACTTAATATAATTCAACTGTATTCATCAAAAGCCTTTCTCTCTTTAGAAGCCTGTTCTCCACAAGCAGTTAGGTGTCTCACAGAGCTAATGAAATGCATCATCAAAGAAGCACTTGTATTCACATGCATCAGCAAAAGCGTAGGCAGGGCCACCTACTGGATATGCTGTGAAGTGCAAGGACAGGTTCCCCATTTTGAAACACCTCCCTCATGGGCTTGCTACTGTGCAAAAAAATTCCCCCCAACAGGGTCATTCAGATTTAGGTGTTCTTTTTTTAAAGGCCCAGGTTAAAATGTAAGTCTGTTAACTGAAAAGAAAACTAGACTTGTTTTCTAGGCATGAGCCTCATCTCTAATGGTTAATAACACTGTAGATGGCAACTTTGGGTATCTCCCCAGCTTTTCATCTTTGTAAAAAGTACCCCGATTCATATGAGTTATCCCTAGAGAAATGTTTTACTAGTGTGAACCTGCTATCCTGATCATAGCTCACTGGACAAGTGAGGAAACATGATTCAAGGTGGACCAATCAGGATCTTTTGCTCAAGAATTTAAACTGAGATACACAGAAATTAGGAATTGCAAACTGAGATAAATGGAATAGTGCTAGGATTTTTTTTCTCAAATATAAATTATGTAGGTGTAGGAGAGGAAGAAATTTTCCTCTACTCTTCTAGGTTCTTCTGGCTGGTCCAAGAATTAAATTCACATGAGACAGAATAACAGGAGAAGGGCCGGCCCCGTGGCCTAGCGGTTGGGTGCGTGCGCTCTGCTGCTGGCGGCCCGGGTTCGGATCCCGGGCACGCACCAATGCACTGCTTCTCCGGCCATGCTGAGGCCGCATCCCACATACAGCAACTAGAAGGATGTGCAACTGTGATGTACAACTATCTACTGGGGCTTTGGGGGAAAAAATAAATAAATAAAATTATTAAAAAAAAAAAAAGAATAACAGGAGAAAATCAAAAAAATTTAATAACAAGTATACATGGTAGAAAGCCAGGATAACTGAGTAACTCACCAAAATGGCCAAAGCCACCACCTTAAATACCATCCTCAGTGGTTTGGGACTTCAAAGGGGAGGAAGGCAATTCACATGGAGATGGAAAAGCAAACCATGCTTTGCAGAGACGATGAGACATGGACAGGACTTTGATCAAATGGGCCTTGCTAGGTTCCTCCCTGTCTACCACACCTAGTTCATATTATACTGCAGTTATCCATGGTGCTAGCTCCTTATTGAACAGGCTTCTATCTTAAATTCTTTTAGGCAGTTATGGGAAGGTCAAAGTATCTTCATGAGTCTTTTGTTCTTAAAAATAATCAAGCCAAAGAGACATGTTTTGGGGTAGCAAATTCTGCTCCCTACATAGGCACCACTTTCCAAGGAAGAAAATATCATGGAATCCCAGTATGATCATGCTAATTTTTTACAATGTGACTTAATCATGGATAAACATAATGCTATATTTGCATTTATAAACAATTCTAATTTATAAGATCAAAAAATTACAAATATAAACAAAATTATATAATCAATAATAGCCAAATTTAGAGCATAAATTTCATACAAAGAGAATGCCCTTTCACTGAAAGTAAATTACTGAATCTCAATGTATTATGTGATGAACCAATTTTCCCATGACTGAGCTCAGATAGCATGTTTGACACCACGGGTTGAAATCACAGACATCTTAAGTGCCCATTGTTCATGCATGACTTTGATTCCATTCTTGTCTCAATAGTCCTCAGCATTTAGAGTGGCACTGCCTTTTTGGAACTCCATTATAAACAACCACATTCAGAAATTACAGAAATCAATTAGCAATATTTGGTTTTAAGATGACTGTCCAAATGATTCGGAATGTGTTTATGTTTTAAAAAATAACCGTCATGCTAAACATCTCAAATAGTTCAATCCAAATAAAAATCACAAAATATATCCATGCTTTCTTAAGCCTTTGCAGGTTCCAATTTAAGCTACATTGCTCTAGAGCAACACTGTCTCCTAGAACTTTCTGTGATATCTGCACTACCCAATTTAATAGCCATTAGTCACATGTGGCTATAGAGTTACTTGAAATGTAGCTAATGTGACTGGTAAATTGAATATTAAATTTTATTTAATTTTGACTAATTTAAATTTAAATAGCCACATCTGCCTAGCGACTACCGTAATGGCCAGCCAGCTGTACTTTTTCTGAACCGCTATCGAAAGACAGCTTTCCAAAATATTACTAAAACAACTTTTTGTTTAACAAATTACCCACACAATTTAGGAGCTTCAAACAATAAGCATTTATTAGCTCATACAGTTTCCACAGGTCAGGAATGTGGGAGCAGCTTTTCTGGGTGGTTCTGGCTGAGGGTCTCTCATGAAGCTTCAGTCAAGATGTTTGCTGGGGCTGCAGCCTTCTGAAGGCTTGACTGGGGCTGAAAGATTAACTCTGAAATGGCTCACTCCCAGGGTTCCTGGCAGAAGACTTTGGCTCCTTACCACGTGGCTCTCACCGTTGGGTGGTTTGATATGTTCTCACAACATCGCAGCTGGCTTTCTCTAGAGCACACGATCCAAGAGAGGAAGTTGAAGTGCTTTTTACGACCTACTCTCTAATTTGAACACTATCACTTTATTACTTATTAGAAGCCAGTCACTATGTCCAGTGGACACTCAAGAGGAGGGGAATTAGGCTCCAACTCTTGAAGAGAAGGATATCAAAGAATTTGTGTACATAATTTAAATCATCTCAGACATGTTAACTTACTTAAAGCAACGGAGCTAATAAGTGGAAAAGCCCGCATTTGAACTTGTTTCAGTTTTAGTCTAGAACTAATGTTTTAATCACAGCTCTCCATTGTAAAGCAACCATAGATTTGAACACATGATCTCTTGAGGGCATGTTTAGAAACCAAATGCAATCTAAATGCAAGTATCTAGCTTAATTTTTGTTGATTTCGAAAAGGTATGCATTTAAAAAAATCTGTTAGTTCCCAGATGCTATTTTACATTATAATTTCATGTTTTAAAAAATTTCCTCTTTCCTAAATAATTGGATATATATTATGCTCAGAAAGAAGGTTAAGCATCAGCAAAGCACTTGGAATTCCAGGATCCATTGCTGTACTGGAAAATCCAGTTAAACTGCTACCTTCTAGGAACCCTCAGAATGACAGCCGTGCCAACCTCCTCTTTGACAATCCCTTATACAATCCTGTTCAAGCTGTGTCGCGCATGATTAGGCTCAGGAAAGTTTCACAATCAAACAAGCACAGTTCAAATGGTATTTCCAATCTTTGCCTGATCTCTCGAAGAACAAAAAAGAGGATCCACGTACATAGCCGACAAGAATTCTTACTAAAATCCCCAGTCTTCTGTCCTCTATTATCATGAAAGACTCCAGAGCCTCTCTTTGTTCTGACAGAAGAACTCTTTCCATACACTATGCCATCCATGCCCTGCTTTCTCCCCTTCTCCCACTCCACCTGCAATACGTGCTTTCACAAGAGCCTTTCTTTGGGCCAATGACCCCTGACGATATTTGCTTTTCTTTCCTCACTGATCTTGTTGAAAAGTTTGGCAATGAGGCTGTTGTCCCTTTTGCTTTTTCACTCACAGACTCTTCACCACCACAGCCTGAAGTACAAATGACTTTAAGAACAGAAGAGACAGCGAAAGAATGTACTAATCTACAACCTACCTTTGCAGGCAGGGAGAAGGGGGAAACATACGGATACGAGTATTTTCTCTGCCACCCTGGGCAAAGCTGAGAAATCCACGCTTAACGGTGATTCAGAAAATCACTCACATCCTTTCTTTTAGGAAATTTAAATGTGAAACTTTTATCAAGCAAATAAGTTAGTAGAAAGAGCAGGAGCAAAGAGATGAGGAGCTATAAGGCTGCAAGCCTTGCATAAACAGTATACCTGAGGTTGAAAAAAGGAAAATAGGTTTAAAATAAAGTCTAAATGGGGCTGGCCCCATGGTCTAGGGGTTAAGTTTGGTGTGCTTTGCCTCGGTGGCCCGGGTTTGGTTCCCAGGAGCAGACCTACACCACCCATGGGAGGCCACATTGTGGCAGTGACCCAAATACAAAATAGAGGAAGATTGGCATGGATGTTAGCTCAGGGTGAATCTTCCTCACAAAAAAAGTAAATAAATAAAAAATAAAATAAAAATAAAAATAAAGTCTAATTAACTGAGACAACTCAGGTGTGCCTCTTCTTGTAACCCAGAGAAATCTAACAGGCCTATTTAAAAGGATAAAAATTGTGTTTGTTATCTTCAACAACTCTTATTTGGGGTTTATTATTTACTTTTTTTTTGGAATCAATGTTAGCCTCAATGGATTGTTAGAGTAATAATGATGGCTAACATTTACTAGATTGTTACTATGTATCAGGCACAATTCCAAATGCTGTGACTATATTAACCCGTCTTTATTATTATCTGCATTTTACATGAAGATATTAAGACACAGAGTATCAAAATGACTTGCTCCAAGTCATATAGCTGGTAAGTTGCAGAGGTGGGCTTTGAACCCACAGTCTGGCACCAAAGGCTATGCTTCTGACTGTTGTACTCTTCTGCTGCTCCAAATGAGATTCTCCGTCCACTACAGGATAATTTCCAGACTTCTAACCCCGACATGCCGGGCTTCCACAATCTAGCCCACAACAACCTTTAGTGGAATTACTTCAACTCTTATCCACCCCAGCCTTCCCTCCCACAGCCCAGCAAAGCATGCAGCCTGCGGGATTTGCACTGCTGCTCTCTGCACCTTCATGCCTTCTGAAAAGGGAAAACCTGACTGCATGAGGCTGTGATCACAGAGAAAGAGGCACATGAGAAGCAGCAGGCCTCCCAACTGCCACGGTTTCATACATCTGGATTCTGAGGCTGTAGAATCCAACTTTGACGAACAATGTGATCTCTCAAACTGTTTTATGAGTGTTTATTTAGACTCTCAGCGAAAGAATAAGGAAAAAGAAATTTAGTGCTGAGTTGTGTGAACATGGTCTGACTCCTGGATAATTTATTTTTTATGACAGATTCCATTTTCTGCTGCTGGCGTGATTACACGGGAACACATTTGTCCATTGAGGGTACATTTGTGTCTTTTGCATGGGCTAACTCGGTGGTAGCATTTAATTTGTGCAATATTGTTCACTTATCAGACCAAAAGACAGTACATGCTCAGAATTACTAAGTTTACTGAAATATTATTATAGGAATCAGTTTTGAGAGGCAAAAGGAACATCAATGCGAAGCTTGAGATTGTCTCATTATCTTCAAAGTGCAGATATTGAAATGATTAGTTTCCTGGATAAATTTAGGTTTGAAGAGGTGTGACGATTTACTCTGTCAGAAATGTGTTGCAGTATAGTTTACTGTGTAATGTAGTTGTTGAAAACTGAAATATGTACGGAGTAAAACTGGGTAGATGTACATTAATAGGGAATGGTGAACTCCATGGGGAATGCCCCTCTGAAAGAGAATGTCACTTATTAAGTGTAGCCAATTGTTGTAATGGCAGAATGTGGCCCAATGTCACTGGAAATTCTGATTTTTAAGAAAAACCAGATTTCTGGATATCTATATGAAATACCCTGGTGTTTAAATGGTGGTAAGTATGGTAGGCAGAATTATAAGAATGACTCTCAATGACCCACTTCCATGTATAATCCTTTCTCTTTTAAACGTGAATGGAATCTGTCAATATGGTGAGATATTACTCCCATGACTTATGTTATGTGGCAAAAGGTTAATTACCTTAGTGGACCTAATATAATTACAAAGTATCAGAAGAGGAAAGCATGAGAGGGGTACTACAGGCCTTTGCTGGCTTTAAAGCTATAGAAGGCCACACCCAAGGACTCAGCAGCCTGTAGGAGCTGAGAGTAGTCCCAGGCTGACAGCCAGCAAGAAAATGGGGACTTCAGTTCCACAACCACAGGGAACTGAATTCTGCCAAAACCTGAATGAGCTTGGAAGTGAATTCTTCCCCAGATCCTTCAAGCAAGAGCTCATCCTAGCCAACACTTTTATTTTAGTCTTGTGAGACCCTGAGCAGAGAACCCAATTGAACCCAGCCTGACTTATGACTTACAGACTGTGAGACAATAAATGGGTGTTGTTTTAAGTCACTAACTGTGTGGTTAATTGTTACTCAGCAACAGAAAACTAATCCAATAAGCAATTAAGATTATTTAAAAATCATTGGTAAGTCAATTAATACATATTGGTAAGTCAATTAATACACGTCGATGGGTCATCAGTTTGCAACCTCTGGTACAACTAAGATGAGTTGAGTGAGTTCAGATGGAAGAGAGTCTGAGCGTTTCTCCATCTTCTAATGTAACAGAGGATACGACGTGCTTCTTATGGTCATCACTTAAAAGCATTCCTAAAAGAAATAATCTTTTAATTGAAATACAAGTAAAAATTATCCACGAGATGATAATGGGTGAAAGCATAAGATGATGAAATGCATAAGAGCATTAACAGAAATAAGTTATCAGCTTTGTGGATATCTTCTGCATTTGGTAATTTAAGATCATTGAGGTCAATCAAGAAGAAGGAAATTTTCCTTTACATTTTTTCCCAAAAATGAATTGAGGATAATTGTTTCCTTAAAACTATTATATGCCTCTCCCAATCTGCTTTATTTATTATTGATTGAGGATGTATCTTTAAAAAGGTGGCAAATAGTCGCATCCCCAAAGGTTCCCAAGCTTGACTAGCACGCAGTAAAATGGGCAAGTTCAGAAATTCCATCAGAGGTAGTTTCCTTTTTTTTTTTTTTTTTTGCTGAGGAAGATCAGCCCTGAGCCAACTTCCACGCCCATCCCCCTCCTCCCTGTATATGGGACACCACCACAGCATGGCTTGATGAATGGTGCAAAGGTCCGTGCCCAGGATCCGAACCCGAGAACCCGGGCCGCCAAAGTGGATCCCACGAACCTAACCATTAAGCCACCAGGCTGGCCCCTAGTTTCCCTTTTGCTAACCAAATTTTGGAAGATTATTCCCTGTGGCTCCGGGAATAAATGTATTCTCATTTCATGGCCCCAGTAATAACAATCTTTGGCTAAAGTGGTTCTTAAATATAAAAATGATAAATCAGTAAGTACCTTCTCTTGCAGCCCTACAAGACTCTCTTTATTCAGCATCATTAATTGAACACCTAGTATGTTCAAGGCACCGTGTTATGAATAGGATGCTAAGAACAAACCTGACTAAAAAGACATAGAGTTAGCTTCAAATACCTTATGATCTCCATCTCTTTTTTCATGTTTTTGTTATAGTTAGAAGTGGGATGTACGGGTTCTATTAAAAGATGTGACCAAGATTTCCTAGCTACTCTCCCCTCCACCACACACGGAAACACCAGTTTGAAAACAAAAGGCAGTTAGACCCACTCAGTTGCGGGCGGAGAAGCTGGGACATGGCAGACACTCCAACACCTCCTGCCGCTGCTGGCAGAGCCACCGCCCGGGGATGCTGACTGCGTGCGAATCGGCAAACTGGATCTGAGCACAAGCCGACTACAGAGACCATTCTGCCCTCCTTGGCAGATAAATATGCCCAGCTGCATGTCTTACCATTCCCATAAGTCACTCCTGCTCTGGGCATGTTCAAATAAGGAGTAGGGCTTTCAAGAGCAGGCTAGGCCCTTGGAGAAAATCTAGAAGAATCCTGAGTAATAATCTTTACATGAATTTTTAAAAATGCAACAGGTTGGGGCTCTGGCTCAGCCCCCTCACTAACACCCCTCTTTTCCAGAATACCAGGACGTTAGTTATCTGTACGAGCCCCTCTTCTAGGGGGCAGAGATGGAGAGAGTCCCTTCCTGGCTCTTCCCTGGCGAAATTTCTATTCCCTATGGCCCAAGGCCAAATGTGGGGAGAGGAGAAAACATGTCCCTTTCATTAGCACTTATTATGTCTTTAAAACCAGCCATTTGTTTACCTAATGAGGTCATAAAATAATGGATGTTCAATAAATAAAACAAATATCTTTAAAGGCCACAGATGAGTCTTAATACCTGTTTGGAAGTGCTAAAGCTTAAGTGAAACATAACTATCACACTATCACTGTTGTTTCTGTTGGAATTTTCCAGTTAGTGTCCCATACATATTAAATACGGCATGTGTTGAACAAACTTGCTACCATTTGGTTGAAGAATAGTGCCTACTCTGGCTCTGGCGTCCCATTTTTTCTTCAGTTTAGGCTCCATGTTCTATATGAAGGGTAATATAAAGTTATTTAATAGGTATTTTTGTATACTTTCTAAAAATTGGTTACACTACTTTATATCTCTGTGGTATTGTTAACACATCATGACATGCTAAAAGTTACAATTGTTTGGCCAAAAATGTTGTTTTTATTCTTCAAATTAACACTTGGGTTGATTTCCCAATAAAAGGTTATGATGTAAAATTGCTTGCAGCATTTTCCTATGGTATGTTCAAACTTCCATTCCATTTTTGCCTTACTGATATTGTTGAGATTTGCAACTTGACCTTTCTTTGAAATTAATGGTCAGACAGTAACTGTAGGTCAGATTCTAGCAGTATCAATATTTGCTCGGCTGAAGAAATGTTTTCATCTGTTTGCACATGATCTATTTTCTAGTTCTCTGGAGGTGTTGCATATCCTTTGCAATTCATTCTGTGAAAAGGAAATTTCCAGAGCAGCCTGCAAATCCATGGTGTCTTGCAGGAGTAATGTGGGAATCGCTCTCATGTAGTTACCATACCAGCTGGTCACCCAAAAACTTTCCTTCAATATTGTCTGTGCTAATGGCATATAGAAATTTTATTATTTTCAATTGACAAGATAACATTAGTCCAATTATAATTTTATTTGATGGGATAATTAATTCATTTTACTTAAACCATAACGTGTGTTTGGAGTATTAATAATTTCAAATTTCTGAGTATGCCTCCAGGGTGACAGACATCTTTTTCTCAAACCAGTTAATAAAACTCTTGGTTATGTTGAAAAAAGCAAACAGCTAACGGGCACACTGTAGAAAAGGGGGCTAATTACTGTGTTATACTCGCAGGGGGACTACTTACAGCGTGTTCTCTATAGTCAGCCCTGTGGCTTCTACAGATGAAATAAATTTTTGGTAGCAGATCTTAAAAAACAAATATGTAGTCAAGGAAACCTGGTGTTTCAGATCTTGGAAAGAAATAACCACTGAACTTTAATATATAAGACAAAGAAAGAAAGAAAAATAACATTACATGTGAGAAATACCTTTACAAATCTAGGGGTTTCTAGGAAGCCAGATTAGTAATTAGAATGTTGTTGGGGAACCATGAATGTGCACAAAGGTGGATAGCGCTGAGGGATATTTTACTCAGATCAGGGAATGCACTGCTTTAATTTGTTTCTTTTCTCTCATTTTTCTGTATGTCCATTTTTAGTGTATTTGTAGATACTTCTCTCTTATTCTGCTGTCTCCAATCTCTTAAAACATTATCTCTTTATATTTGTATATGTTAATATGATTGCTAGGTCTGCAGTGAAGTTCTGACCTTGCTCTGGGAGTCATTCTGCTATTTAAAATGTCTTTGGATGTATATATGTATTTAATGAGCTGCTCCAGACAAGCAGTGAACACATTTATTAAGGAGTCCATGGCTTTTCACTCAATGGTTGTTCTTAAGGAAAAATGTTTGAAAAGATAGATCAGGGTGATCTTTACCAAAGCTTGAGAACAAAGAAGGATAAGAGAATGACTGAAATAGTTACAGTGAACTATTGTAATCCAGCACTGCGTGTGAATGGAAAACCCATCTGGGTCGCTGAATCAAGTAAGTTGGAAAAATGCCAAATCAAAGCTCCAGGTTGGTGTTCCACCTGGGAAGAAGATCCACGTGTGATCTGAGCAAGGTGGTTGCCAAAGTGAGGCTAAAGCTGGCCTATCAGTAGCAGCCACTGTCCATCTGTGGCTATTTAGCACTTGATAGCTAAAGCAATTTAGGAACTCAATTTTTAACTTTTTTTTCCTTAGCCCTGAGCTAACTTCTGTACCAATCTTCCTCTATTTTGTATGTAGGTCAATGTCACAGCATGGCTGACAAGTGGTGTAGGTCCATGCCCAAGATATGAATCTGCGAACCCTGGCCGCTGAAGTGGAGCATGCCAAACTTAACCACTACACTGTAGGGCCGGTCCCACAATTCTTAATTTTTTGAATTTAAAATTGAAACCCAATTTATGTTAACTATAGAACAACGTAGCTATGTGAGTCTACTTTTTAACTATAAATTTTTGAATTCTGAATATAGATCAAGTTGTTCTGATGAAAATTAGTGTCTGAATTAAGATGTACTATAGTGTAAAATACAGGCTGGATTTCAAAGACCTAGTACAAAAAGAAAGAAAGAATAATGCACATTATATAAAAAATCTAATTAATCTTACATCTTATTAAAAAGTATTTTAGCTTGATTATATATTGAAATGATAATATTTTTGATATGTTGGGGTAATAAAGTACTTATTATAATTAATATCACCTGTTTCTTTTTACTTTTATTAATAGGCTACTGGAAAATGTACAATTGCACACACGGCTCTCGTCATATTTCTACTGGAAGCGCTGCAATAGTCTAAAGAGTATGAAGCCTCACAAGTGTAGCCCAGGTGAATTTCCCTCCCCTGAGAAACCACTGATATTGGAAAAGCCTCTCCTCTAGTTTCTATGTAGTGGCCAAATTGGGAGATTTATCTCAAACCACCACGCGCCTGACTCTGGCTGTTCATTATGCTCACTTCTGGCCTCAGAAGTTCAACCAATACCAGGTTTCTGGGCGGCACTGCCCCATCATTGTCAGAGTCTACCCAGTCCCGACGCCCTGCACCAACCCAAGGAAGGGCTGGACTAGTGAATGTTAAGTAGCTTACCAGGAAATCTATTTGCCTGGGAACTAGGCAGCCCACCCTCAAAGAGATGCCAATGTCAGGCAAATGATCATTCCACCACACTCAAAGGTCTGCAGGAAATTTGGTCCGGCTCCTACACCTTGAATGTCACCCTCTAAAACCAGCTTATACTCAGCTGCCTCTACTCAGCACACCGAGTTAGGACTGAATACAGTCCTAACTGTATTCAGACTGAATCAGATCTGACTGAATACAACTACTAAAGATGCTCATAAGCATCAAGGGTTCTTGGATGGGTTATGACTAGACTTGTAGTCTGTCTACTATTCCCTAGGAATACGGTTCTATGCGAACTGATAGACACACATTATTTGTATTACAAATAATATTTAGAACCACTCCAGTTACACCGGGTGCATTTTATTATCTGTCACCATCTTTAGGGTATAGACTCGAGATGAACACAGATGATGGATTAGTTGATTCTTCCTGGAGAAATCACAGAACATGACTAGGATACAGATTTTCTGTCTCTGAATTCAATGGTTTTTCCCTTACGTTATACTCCAAATGGGCATAAATATACATATTATGCAAATTGAAAAATAAAAGCCAAATGAACTACAAAGATGTCTACATCTCTCAAGTTCTATTCTCAGTCTTCTCTACTCAGTCAAGATCTTTCTGGTAGGGAAACATCTCAAAGTGAAATTCATATCCTCTCCTCATTTCTCTCCTCATTTCTATGCTAAGGATTCCTATTTTGATCTTTTCAGCCACCACCTGTCTTCTAGGCTATAGCATTATATTTCCAACTGCTTGGTGTATTTTATCTGTTCCCAAAACCCCCCACACATTTAAATTGCACTATATATAACTAAGGCATCTTCAAAGAACTTGAAAAGCAGAAAGAAAAAGAAAACTTGGTAGAAAGTATGTAGTACATTACGTCTAAAGGGAAAAAAAAAATCCTAAATGTGAGGCAGTACTTTGTACTGGATGACACAAGTCCTCAAGTTATCCTTCCCTGGTCACTAACAGCATTCTAATGATTAATCTGGCTTCCTAGGGAGCTCCACACCTGTAAGAGTGATTCTTCTCAAATTGAGTGCTTTGTTTAACATAAGCTAAGGTTCAGTTGCTGTCTCCACATTCAGAAATATTTTTATTCAGTATATATTTATTGAGAATGCACTATATTCTAGGCCCTGAAATTGCAACATGATAAGTGGGACACGTTATATATATATTGCTAGAAAAGCAAATAACTCAGATTTTTGACCTAGTCTGAGAGATCAGAAAGGCTTGTCTTAGGTAATGGCATTTGCGAATGTGTAAGGGCCTTGGGGTAAAAGAATGTAAATTACTGTGAAAGAAATGTTCCAAACCTTGTCTGGGACAAAAGGTCATTGCTTGATATAATTAGTAATCTTCTTCGAATAAACTAGGACTCTGCTAAAATGTTTTGCCATTTTTCATACTTGCTTAATTATTTATGGGATTAATATTTGTCTTGGGGAACTGGTCACTCATACATCCACGTGACAGTCAAGAAGCAATCAAATTCAATATTTTTGAAATATTGAAAAAATGATATTTTCAATATCATTTTTCAGTGAAAATGATTTGCATAAGTAATCATTAGAGGATCTCTTCTCCACACGAAGTATACATTATCTCTTAGTTGCCCAGGAGTTCATCAGTAGGAAAACATATTCATAGACATTAAATATAGACAGCACATTCTGAACTAGAATATTATTAGAGGAAAATGAAAGTACTTAAGTTGTTTGTTTTCCATGAAATCGTAAAATAAATAAATAAATAAACCTTTCCTTTATCACTGGAATTTTTAACACTTCATCTTAATATTCTAGAATAGCATGCTAGAGTTGAACAACTGAATAGTTTTTACATCGATTACATGTTAAAATGAAAATGTTTTTAATATATTGGATTATATTAACCATTGCATTAAAATTAATTCGCCTAATTCTTTTTGCTTTTTTTAACGTGGCTGCTAGAAAATTTACAATTAAATATGTTGCTCATATTTGTGACTCGCTTGATATTTCTATTCCTATTGGATAGCACTGCTATGGAAAGATTGATCTTTATAAAATGTAGATATGATCACTTCCCTCATCTCTTGCATTTCGTTTTTAAGAATAAGATTCAAATATCGAAGGACGTAATTCCTTGCTCAATCTGGATGTTTCTTATCCCTTGGCTTCCTTTTTCACCATGTCCACTGCCCCCATCTTGGTTCTATTCCCTGTGACATTAGCCTAATTGCAGAACCTAGAAGTAATTGTTGAAACAACAACAACATTCCAGACAATTTAGCTATGAGCACGTGTCAAAGTTTTGTTATGATCTTGCTGCATGGGAAAAACCTCTAGTAGGCCAATGTACAGGTTTTTCTCCTAGTAGGGACGTTTATAGAAAATGGAGATTAAACAAAAAGAATATTTCAAGATCCCCAGCTTCTTGACTGTCACGTGGATGTATGAGTGACCAGTTCCCCAAGACAAATATTAATCCCATAAATAATTAAGCAAGTATGAAAAATGGCAAAACATTTTAGCAGAGTCCTAGTTTATTCGAAGATTACTAATTATATCAAGCAATGACCTTTTGTCCCAGACAAGGTTTGGAACATTTCTTTCACAGTAATTTACATTCTTTTACCCCAAGGCCCTTACACATTCGCAAATGCCATTACCTAAGACAAGCCTTTCTGATCTCTCAGACTAGGTCAAAAATCTGAGTTATTTGCTTTTCTAGCAATATATATATAACGTGTCCCACTTATCATGTTGCAATTTCAGGGCCTAGAATATAGTGCATTCTCAATAAATATATACTGAATAAAAATATTTCTGAATGTGGAGACAGCAACTGAACCTTAGCTTATGTTAAACAAAGCACTCAATTTGAGAAGAATCACTCTTACAGGTGTGGAGCTCCCTAGGAAGCCAGATTAATCATTAGAATGCTGTTAGTGACCAGGGAAGGATAACTTGAGGACTTGTGTCATCCAGTACAAAGTACTGCCTCACATTGAATAAATTCAAAAATATCAATATTTTTCACTGAAAAATAAAAAATAATATTGAATTCAGTAATGCAAAATTTTACCTATTAATTGATGCCAAAAAAACCCCACAAATGAAGCTTCTTTTTAAATGTGTTAACTAATCAAGACATAGAACTAGACATTTTATAAAGTGGTATATTTCTTACAAAGACAATTTTTTTTTGTTTTTACTGTGGAAGTCCAAAGCCTGAAATAAAGGTATTTGAGGGGCTGGCCCCATGGCTTAGCAGTTAAGTGCGCACGTTCCGCTACTGGCGGCCCGGGTTCGGATCCCGGGCGTGCACCAACGCACCGCTTCTCTGTCCATGCTGAGGCCAAGTCCCACATACAGCAACTAGAAGGATGTGCGACTATGACATACAACTATCTACTGGGGCTTTGGGGAAAAAAAGGAGGAGGATTGGCAGTAGATGTTAGCTCAGAGCCAGTCTTCCTCAGCAAAAAGAGGAGGATTAGCATGGATGTTAGCTCAGGGCTGATCTTCCTCACCAAAAAAAAAAAGGTAGTTGAATTTCTCCAAATTCAAACTTAATTCACTGGTATTGTTGATTCTATCAGTGTCTGAAAACATATCCTGTAGCTACTAGTCAGTGGACTTCTCATTGGTCACTCTTATGGTAGAGAACTTAGGTGCCCATCAAAATAAGAAACAAAGAGAACAGAGATCTAATTGTACTAACTGTAAGTCCCTTAGGTCCATAGCCTGAATCTCAGTGCCTCTGATGCCTAAGAAAGTTGCTTGGCAAATATTAGGTGTATAATAAACTTTTGCTGAGTAATAGCTAACACTTATATAGCACTTAAGAGGTGACAGACCCTTTTCTGAGTGCTTCACATGTTTTAAAACATTCAGTCTTCAAAGCAATCTTATGAGTAGACATGATAATTATCCCATTTTACAGATGAGGAAACTGGATGAAAGATATAATTTTAATAAGACTCTAATATTATATTGAATATATTTACAAATTGAATCCTGAGAATATTTGTTGTACTACTTATGCTAGTAATTTATTATAATGGCAGTGTTAATACAGCAGTTAACATTTATTCAGTTTTCTGAGTGCTAGATGTTGTTTACAGTGCTTTACAGATTTAAACTCAATCCTCCTAGCAGCCCTATGAGGTAGGTACTATTACTGTCTCCATTTTATAAATGAGGAATTGAGCTAAAAGATGCATTCTTTAAAAAAAAGAAAAAACACTATTTTTAAATAAGTTGAATTGCTTTACACATTGTTCTCAAGAATGTTGGAAAATAGAATAATACATATTTCATAATTATTATTTTATAATAATAATGCTTATTAAGGCAGCTACAATCCATGGAAGGCTCTGTAAGTGTTAGGCACTGATCAAGGCAATTGCACGTAATAACCCATTCGATCAGCACGGTAATCTGTGAGAGGTGGACACTGTTAGTGTCCTCATTTTACAGTCGAGGAAGCAGAGGCACACTGAGAGTGAGTGATCTCGTCAAGGTTACACAGAGAAGAATGACAATGTTGGGATTCACATTTGTGCAGCCTGATATTGGGTGTGTCAGAATTTTATTCAAGTTTTGTATTAATTCAATGTTTATCTGGATAAGATGAATTGTGGAAATTTCCTGTATCACCCAAACTGTAAATGAAGGAACAAATGAGCCAATTTTAATCCATTATGGATGATGACCCATTTTAACTAATGCCTTTATTTTTGCTCTACAACTCTTCTAATTAGAAAGTTTTCCTGTTTTTAGAATTAAAACTTTACTTATATCATCCAAATATACATTCCAATCATTGGTTTGGAGCCCAAGGTGCTTTGAAAAAAATTCTAATTTTAAATAGGGTTCTTTTTCTTTTCATAATCTCTATTTAAAAATAAACCACCACTAAAAGCATTATGCTGCTTTAAAATCACCTTTAGAGCTAAAAGGTCAAAAGAGGATTTAATGGAATAAAAACAAAGAAACATTTAATGAGTTGATTTTACTAAGTGGATATCAACATTTTATTTTATACTAATTCTTATTTTATAATTAGGCATATAGTTAGACTAATCAGAGTTTTCCAAAAATATTCAATGAATAAATAGCTTTCATTTTAAAAGATATATCTAATGCCTTCAATTTATTTATTTACTTAAAAGCTGTGAGGTCCCTTCTATGAGGTCTATAAAATAAAAATTCACACACATCCCTATTGGTGGCATATTAATAGTACAAGCCACATTTTAAAGCTTGACACTTCTTGGTGCATAATTATTCAATTTTTCTCCATATATAGACACCACACCTTGTTGTCAATAAATAATTCCACTTTAATGGCAAAGTAATAATTTAGACAGATACAGGGTGCACATTTGCAAAAAAATATATGCAAGCTGGTTTACAAGCTAGAGGAACAATAAACCAATAGAAAATACATCATCCAGTTAAGTCCATTGACACCAAGTACTTATTGTTGGGGCTTTACAAAGACTACAAAACTTTGCAGATGATTTATTTCACTGTTTCTGTCTATTTACATGATATGTTACATCAAAAATGTACAAAATATAAAATGTATACAGACAAATGTTTCACAAACTAGTTTAAGTTGTAAACTAGGTGGACCTACTGGGATGTATTGCAGGAATTTCTGTTTATGATCATGTTTGGACTGTGTTTCTCAAAATGGCAGGGAAAGATTAGCAATTTTCTTAGATCACATATTATACAAGGGCAACTAGTCACTCATCCAGCTACACGTATCGATGTTTCACAACAGATTTGATCCATGTTTGAGGCTTCAAAGTCAGGGTGACAATTCTATGTGCATATATTCGGTTCAGATTTCCCGGAGGGCGATAGCACCGTGTAGGACCTATAGAGACTTAGTGACACTCTGAAAACTGCACAGATGTTTTGTGCTGTTATTGTTCTATAGCAACTGACCCGTGGGTGGTCACAGAGAGTAGCACCAATTACACGTCCTGAAAGGAACACATTTTCACACGCATAGAACAAGTCTACACCATGGCCTAGCCCTTGGGTTTCATAAACTGAAAACCTGTCCTCTGTGTGTGGTGGTAACTTCTCCAATGACTCCAATCAGTTTGCATGCAATCTCTTTAAAGCCTGCCATGACAGATGTACTTTCAGACAGTTTTACTTTTCCAAAAATGTATTGGCTTCATGGACAGTTCTGAAGCATGCTCACTCTAGCACTGATAGCTCCTGCATAGTCATAGTAACTGTAAATACAGGACAAACACACCAGATAATAACAGCTTTGAGGATTTGCATTCTGTATTTGTTTGCAACGTACAGGAAATCTCAGCAAGTGAAACACCTCTTAACACCAACAGGATAAAATACAATTTTTTTGTGTTTGTTTTGATTTGTGCAAGTTTTTAAAATTATTATTTACAATACCTACCCAGTAGACTGTGCAAATCTAACCTTCTTTTACAGTATAAACGCTTCCCCTTCCACAGTGACTTCACTGCTTCAGTGTTCTTGAATGCTGAATTTCTCATGTATAACAACAGCAATCAAAACAACATGCTCAAAACTAAGAATAATAATTTAAAAAAAGAATAAGGGAGGAAAGCCGAATAGTTGTGCTCATGCTGCATCTAGTGCTTCCAGCTCTCCTGGATAAGAATTCAAAATCTCCCGCCTTCTGAAACTCTCTCCCCTAGGACTGGATGGAATTTAGCGCCACATGTCTTAGCTTTTAAGTGACAGTCAAAGAGGGTTTCTGGGTTACTTGAATATTTTAGAGGATAGGCAAAGCAATCTATTCACAAGGTAAAAATACTGATCTTTCTCCTATCCATTTCTTCAAAAGAAAAATATATATATAGAGATGAGGCTACTGTGTTAACTGGTGTTGCTTCGTTGTAAATGAAAAGACAGTGGAAATTACCAATGGTTTAGGATTTAAACCAACTGTTAAACTGTTGTAGAAATCTGTTTTAAGGCAGTGAGACAGCACCATAGGAAATGTTCCTTCTTTCACTGAAAAGGCTCAAACAAATGAAGCCCTAAAAAAGCCTTTTGTCAGTGTTGACTAATAATTGGTATAAAACTCTTGTTAAAGGAGTGGGCAGGTGGTTTAAAAAGACCACTGTGGTAAAAACAACTTTATAAAACCTGTGACTCATATACTAAAAAGTTGGTGGAGCACATCATGTGGACATGGCCGTTGAGAATTAAATTGGCACTTCTCCAGCTTGCCACAGTAGTGTTTTTCTGGTGGTTGCACAATTCCATTTGTGCTTATGGAGGACTGGCCTCTTGGCTTCGTTTTGGAATGGGGTGAGCACACAACACAAACACTACTGGAGCCCTGTGACCAGCACCATGTGGCACAGAGGAGGTGGGCGGATCAGAGGAACGGACCCTGCTTGAGGATAACAGCCCCTCAGAGGAAAGAAAGGAAGGGACAAAAAAAGGTCTGCATTGTAAACTCTTAAAGAGGAAGAAAATAAAGTCCAGTTTGGCTATCCCATGTGCAATCTATTCGGTTGCCCTGTCATTAGGGTCCTCTCCAGTTGATTAATGGAGCCTTATATCACTCCACAGATATAAAAATGCCTAGACGTAAAATAAAGTCAAGCTTTCATTTCAACTGAGCATCTTGGCGCTTCAGACTTAGTCTTGCTGCCCCCTTGGGGACCACGGCTCTGGGTCAGGGCCCTTGGCAGGGTGCTTCATACTGGCAGTGGTTTCGTGAAAATACCTTACAATTTAAACAGTTTTTAAAAGCAGAGTCTTTTCCCCTAATTTTTTTCCCCCTCTAGAGGGTAGATTCAAGAGATGACTCCAAAATGTCTTCCTGGTGGCTGGTGCTGTCGCTGTCACAGCTTTGTGTGCCCGAGTAATTGGCTGCTTCTTGGAGTTTCATTAGCATGTTCATCTGAAGAAAGAAAAAGAGACATCGATGAGGGCAATGATGCATCGAGTGAGCCAGCCCCATACAATACACTGAGGAACCATCTCGTCCCATCCAAGTGAAACGAGAAAACAATTTTAGATTTTTACTAGCTGCCCCTGGCTCCTACCCTATTTCTCCCAAATACGACTACAACACCAAACCATAAGGACAAAATAGGCCCTCTAGGTAGCTCTTTTATTTGGGGTTGTGAATGAATATGGCTCCAGCAGGGAGATTGGGAAGGAAACTGTATCACAGCTGGACATCTGGGCTCATTGCTGGAGAGCATGCCAAGCTTCCCAGCTTTTTGGCTGGGAGAAGCAGAAAGCACTGAATGGCAACTGAAAGTCGTGAATGTGCACACACACACAGTCCCTTGAGAAAAGAAGGGGATGGAGGGGAATGAAGCCAGCTGTTGCACACAGCACACCATCTGCCGTTTAGGAGCTGACCTCGAGAGGAGGTGACTGAACGAAGCAGACCATGAGTGTTTGATGAGGGAGAAGGAAAGAATCGCTGTCAAGTTTCTGTTGTTGCTGAATTTCTGGCTAAAATATGATTGATAGATCACTGAAAACAAAAACCACCTTCTGGAACAACAGCGGCTGTCTCAAGTTTCCCAGCCTTATAGGACACTGGTAATGTTTGTTCTAGTAAAAGGGACATATGCATGAGAGCACCCAGGGAGAAAGACAGCAAGCATTTCCATGTATTACAAAATAAAAGGCAGCCACCTTGCTTGGATTTTGATAGATCTGCAGATCCACTGTTAGACAAGGATGTAAAGACAATAACAGTGTAAAAGCAAATTGTGGATAAATGGTTCAATGATTTCAGAAAGCACATAAAAATTGGCATGTGTCTTCATGAGGGTATGGACTTGTTTTCTTATCAAGGATTTCTATAAATTGTAATAATCTGTATATTATTTAACGTATGCTAACTTAATTATTTTATAAAGTAATCAAAATTGTTCTTTTTCCCCCGACTTGGAGATAGATATAGGGAATCTGATCCAATAGAAAAGAGAAATCTAAAAAAGGACTCTTTAAGTCATATGTTAGGCTATGCATGCTTGTGTGTTCATTGTAAAATGTGTGTTCAAAAAATGCTTGTGAAATAAATGATAAACTGGTAATCACCAATTTCAGCAAGAATGCCTTTCTGGCAAAGAAGCTACAGTTATAGCATGTTTTAAAGTCATTTAAATATTCTTCAGGACAATATTTCTCAACATAATCTTTGGTCTAACTCTCTAAATTTATTAAATCAGCTACATAAGGGTATGAATGAAAATTGTTGGTGATAACCTCTCAAACCCAGTATGCCAAAAAGGCAAATGTCTCCATCAACACACTTTCTCTCTCTCCCTTTCGCTCTCTCTCTCATACACACATACACACACACACACCTACCTTCATGCACATTCATATTCCCTCCCTCCTTTCTTATGCCAGTTCTTCCCTCATTAGTAGCTGGCTGTATGTTCAAGCATTTGGGTGAAGATGATTTGTAAAACAGAACTGTGTTTTGAGCATCCTCCTGATTTACTACGAGTAGAAATGGTGAAGGGGGTCTGTTTAAAGGGTTATGATTCAATCTCTGTCACAAATGTTCGAAATCACTTGAACGCTGCATGTTATAAAAGGTTTATAGTGTAACAACAGTGTTACTAAAGTCTTAATTTTAGAAAATGGTGCCATATAGTAAATATGTTCCATTAGAAGAAGTTCCAAATCTCAGATTCATAATAAATGCGTACAAAGAATTTTCTTTGCCTTCTCATAGTGTTGCTTTGTGCATTCAAGTCAAAGGAGATTACAAGAGGACGGTAAGGCTGAGGATGATCCCAGAGTCACTGGGATAGACCATTATTCTTTACAAAACTATTTCCCTCCTCTTCTCCCTGCTTCTTCCCCATACCCACAGTCATAAATCTAATGTCTATCATTTGTAACACTTGGTCAGATCCTTACCATCTCTGGTATTTACAAATCTGCTTGTCTCCCAGCCTCCATGTCCTTCAATCTGTCCTCTATTCTGTTACAAAGTGATCTTGATAAACTGCAAATCTAACTAGGTAAGTCCCCTGCTCAAAAGCCTTTGGTGGCTCCCCATTGTCTGTGTGATAAAGTTTTAACTTCCTACTAAGATAAACAAGGCGTGGCATGATCTAGAAATTGTAGACTTTTGTAGCTTTAATTCCTCCCGCCCCTTTTGTCCTAATCCCACCAATTTGTATACAGCTCCCTAAACTCATTGTTTTTATTATACTGTTCCACGTTTCACCTGCTTTTTCCTTAATTTTGGATTTTCTTATCCAATGACATGGACATGATGAACTGCTATTCATCCTTCCAGATCTAGCTCAAGCATCTCCTCTGTGAAGCTTTCTCCTAATCACTTCCTCACAACTTTACCTAGCATGTACCTCTATCATTATTCTACTATAATTATATTGGTAGATGTCTCTTTCCACCACTGGACTGAGAACTTCTTGAGATCAAAAACAATATCTTGTTTATATCCTGAACACCAAATCTTAGCCTTGAATATACTTATTACTTATTAGCATTTGTTGAATGAATGAATGAGTTTGTTGACGATGAATACACATTGTATTTTTAAAATACAGCAAGATGTGCCAAAAACTTGCATCCTTGTTCAGATTCAAAAACATATTTCTGACAATAAATAGTGAGCTTTTTCCTAATATTTCTGATTTATGTTAACTGCAAATATATTTTTACCTTATGTCAGAAATTATAGAAATATAGAGAAATAAAAGCAGACAGAAAATATTTACTTTCCTATCAGAATGTGCCTGATCCAAAGATTTATTTTTAGATGATGTCTTTTGCCATTGAACATGTCAGATATCATAACGTCCTGTTTCTTAGGCTGTTTGGTTGAGCAGCAGATTAGGAATCAGAGATTTTTTTATCCCAATTCTCACTCAGAATGGGAGACTCTGGATCTCTTTTCTGTACTAGAAGACAAGAGCATTCAGAGCTGGAGAAAAGAGTGCTGGATGGGTTTAGCTATGGGAATCAGGAAAGTTGAGGGCAACCCCTAAGGGTCCCAATACGTTACAGAGTAACTCTCAAAACAATCTCCATAAACACATGTCCCTAGCTGAAACGGACACAGTATATCAAAACTGCAGAGATAGAACTAGAATTTATTTAAAAAATCAATGAAATAACCCATACTTGTACCTAAGGCTTATATTTACTCTATTAAATTTTAACCATCCTATCAACAATTATTTAGTGTATACTCACAATTATGCTGGATTCAAACCAATTCCACCACCACTGTTGATTTCTAACTATGTATGAGCTAAAGGGTCAGGTACCTGCTATAAAAATATAAGGCCAGGCCCGTTAGGAGTTTGTAGTTTAGAGCCAAAGGCCTATATAGGAGGTCCATGGACTCTAGGAAGGTCTATGTACATATTTCAGTGACTCTGTGAACCCTTTGAAATGGTATGCAAGATTTTCTGTGTGTGTGCATTTTGTTAGGGAAAGGATCTTGAATATTAATCAGATTGTTCACATGTAACCCTCAAAACGTTAAGAATGATCAGTTGAGATGATGATGATGATGTATCAGTGCTGGGGTTGTGGGAGTAAGGATATTCCATAAAATATCAAGTCATTTTATGTTCTCGGGTATAGTCATAGGTTACGGTTTTTAATCATTTCCTTTTTTGTTTGTTTTAAGTAACAAAATGGTGTTTATTTCAGTATCTCTTCTTTCTGTATTGGCTGTGCAAGTCCAATGATTTCTTTAGTCATAGAATGGTAACCTAATAAACATATTACATTTGATACCAATCTACAGAAAGTCATCCATAAAAATAAAAAATACATTAAAAAAATGTTTTTCCTAATATCATGTACTTAATATTTTCAGAGTGCTCATACTTTAGAGTTTTATCGACTTTCATTAAGCCATACATGATTGCAAATTGAGCAAGGCAGGAAGAATAACTTCCCTTTGATTTCCAAATCAGTTTATTCTTCTCCACTGTAGGCAACAGATTAGTTCTAAATTTAGTCAAACTAGTTGATATGTGTAAAATATTCTTTAACTCTCTAAGTATACATTAGATTAATTCTTTTGGTTTTCATTTAAGAACAAAATTCAGTTTTCTCTTAAATACCTAGTAAATCGAGTTATGCCATGTTTAAAATTTATTTATTTATTTACTCAATTTTATGCATGATAAGGGAAAAATTATGGTCACAGAGTTCAGGCTTGGTTTCAGTTTTTCTTGATTATTATTTATTTATTTATTTATTTGTGAGGAAGATCAGCCCTGTGCTAACATCTGCCAATCCTCCTCTTTTTCTGATGAGGAAGATTGGCCCTGGGCTAACATCCATGCCCATCTTCCTCCACTTTATATGGGATGCTGCCACAGCATGGCTTGCCAAGCAGTGCGTCGGTGCGCGCCCGGGATCTGAACCGGGGCGAACCCCGGGCCACCGCAGTGGAACGCACGCACCTAACTGCTTGTGCCACCAGGCCGGCCCCTCTTGATTATTTTTAAGCATGCAAATTTCATCTTTCATTTTAAGAATTTCACCCAGTGAAAGCAGGCCAAAGGTAAAAGAATTATAACTGAGTATCAATATCAGGACAGCCCCAAATAGTACCTGGGATAACCAATGTCTTAGATACAAATGACTAAATATTAACAGCTACTCCTTAACTACTTGTTAACTACAACTACTCTGTAGTCAAAATTATAAGGAAAAATCTATCAGCTTCTTACCAGGGGATCCCCCTCCGTGTCAGTCTGTGGAATGTGCTTTGAGGTTGTGGCTTCCTTAGTGGATATGCAGCCCTCATATCCAACATCTTCTGGTCGCAGCTGAAGTAACGCTGGGCCCTCCTGAGGCAGAGACGCTGAGCTCCACGGGTATGTATCAAGCACCCACTTTGAGGGATCTTCCCAAGGAGCACGTTTCCCATACATCTAAAAGGTGATCACATATTTAGCACACATAAAATACATTTCTATTCAGTAAAACGGGTGACTACTAATTGAGTGATTTCTTTGCTCATGGAGTTCTTATGAGACTTTCCAGGGAATTAAGTGCCCATATACAATTTTCCAGATTTTAAACATATATCTGTCTATATAGTTCATTTTAACTTGAAGGCTGGACAAAGGGAAGCTGACTCTCTGGGATAGATGATCAGCATTTGGGGGTGAGTATGAAGGACGCTTATTTTAAATACATGTTGAAATGACTGCCTACATTTATCTTTATTAGCAATTTTACAAACCAAAAGAAAACTCAAAGTTGAGAAAGAAAAGCTCCAGCTATGGAGGACTGAAGAAAGCCACGCTTAACACTAAATAGAGTTCTCTACTAAAGTGCATTTTGGAAAGATGATGAATAAAAGAAAAGAGACTTCTTTTTCTCTGTCTAGTTGACTCTACTCAAACTTTCTTCGAGAACAAGAATACTTTCTCTGATAAGCATTTTCCTCAGATTAACTTCCTCTAATGATCTCAATGCTTCCTGTAAAAACTCTTTTTAGATGTTTTATAAGACTACCAGTAAAAGAGGAGAAAAAAAGGGAAATGGAAACATCAACATTGTAAGGACTCAAATGGGGGGAAATCAATAAGAGAGTGATGATAAAGCTGGTTCAAGTACCTGCCCTGGAGGAGAGGAAGATGAATCCAAGAGACGTTACTAGCTAGAAGCAAAGCCAAAACCAAACTGGGAAGGGCTCCCTGGGGAGACAGAGGTGGATGGGACTTTGTAAAAAAGCATAAGGCTACAGGCGGACAGACAGTAAAGTTAAAATTAAAAGAAGAGGGCAGTAACAGGGATACACTAGTTCTTTAATGTGCTTTCCCTTCCCCTTGAGCTGCTCCACTGAGGGCAATCCTGGTTACCAGGTGCATATTTGGTCATAGGTGGCATTCTGTGTGGTGTCCTATGTGGCTTAGTGTGGTTCAGTGAGACGAAAGAAAATGGTGGACACTGACACCATGAAAGGTCCATGGGCTGCCTTGGAATTGCCTTTTGGGTTTTTCCTGGAGAAGTGGTATGAAGTTGTGGCAGCCTTGCCTTAAAAAAAAGGTTCAGGTCCTGCTATCTGTGTATTTCCCTAGGAGATGATGACAAAGGTAGAAATCATTAGATTTTTTTTTTTATTGTTCTGTTGTTTTGGAGCAGAGGTTTTCTCTTAGTTAAAAACCTACTTTAAAGAGGATTTAAAACATAGCTTGCTATACAACTTAAACTAATTGAAGAAAAATGTGTAATTCTTGGAAAGCAAATGTTATACAAAGAATATGAAAGTCTACAATCAACTGATGCCAGTCTTTTAAAGAATCGTCAAGGTCAGTAAAATTGAAGGTGACCAATAAAAAGCTGTTTAGGCCCAATTCTGTATTTCAGAGTAAAACAGATACTATAGAAAAAGAACTGAAAGAAGAGAAATTTCAACATGCAGAATGAGATGAGTTGATTGTCGACATTTTAAGAAAGATAGAATCACCAGAATAAAAATCAAAATCCACTGCATCACTAGTGTTTTTTCCAACTAGAACATCTGGCAGATGAACCAAAGCTTCAGCTTTCATTTGAAAAGAGGTTTTCCTGTTTGTTTCAACTCAGATTTTCATCTTTGCACTCATGCTTTGTTTCTCCACCTCTTGCTCCAATTCATGATTCTTTTTTGCCAGTAGATACAACGGAATGGTTCAAGACATACGTGATTCCTTTCCTTCCTGCCTCTCTAGAAGGCATATATGGACCACCCAGGAATATCACCTGCCAGCAGACTTCTGGCTGGGCAAGTCCTTTAGTAGCAATGAGAATTGTCTATCCACCAAAAGGTTTTCCTTTTCATCTCTCCTGTGTGCTAGATTTTCTCCCCATACTCCCTACATCATGGCTGATTCAGCCTTCACACTAACCTACTACTCAATATCTGGATCCACAGCAAGGCATTTGAGACATTTTTATCCCTCTTCAAAAATAATTTTGAAGTATCTCTCAGTTTTAGTTTGGGAAACTAGTGTTACTTTAGTGATTATACTTTTGCCCGAATGGAAGATTTATAGAATTATAATTCTCAGGAGAGTATTTTATAAGTAATATTAATTTAAATATTAAAAAAAAACTCATGCACTTTAAAAAAATGAGATCTAAGGAAACTAAGCATTTTTAGGTATCACTGTTTTTGAATTTTTAAAAAGCTTCTTTATCTTTCTATGTATTAGCAAACAAATGTGAAATAAGAATTTCATATATCAAGACTTAGATAATAGTTTATTAATATTGGAACTGTATCTAGAGAATAACTAATTTATTTACATATTAATTTTAAAATTATGAATATTATAAATAA
Source organism: Ceratotherium simum simum (assembly GCF_057802395.1). NCBI lineage: Eukaryota > Metazoa > Chordata > Mammalia > Perissodactyla > Rhinocerotidae > Ceratotherium > Ceratotherium simum. The sequence goes on from NC_141924.1 coordinate 41,770,462, forward strand.
AATTTCATAAATTTTTTTGTATAAATGATTGAAATTCAGAGACTCAACCCACATCTTAAGCAGCATAATAGTTTTAGAGGAATCCTGAAAAGTGACATGTTATACTTGAGATATAAAAACCTTTGGTACAGTCTTTTATTTTGTTGGAGCCATTTTCTGGGGCTAGATTGGTTCATACCCTTAAAAAGATGAAAATGGGTTATTTAAATCTGGAGTGGAACCAATCGATGGCATTCTTCAGGATCATTATCTCTGAGTGTTCAGAACATCCTTGTAATATTCATCATGTTCACCAGCACCATCGTGATTATTCTAAATAGCTGTCATGCTACTAGGTGAGGAGAGCGTGATGGTAAAAGAAGGTGAAAGGAAGGAAAATAGATACCCAATTTTTTAAACAGTAGAAGAAAGACTTAACACAGAGTTGCAGATGACAATATGTGAAAAGCATGAACTATATCTTAATTCTAGTAGCAATTGTAATAACCAGAAATAGAGGTGCTTAAGTAAAAACTGCCCAAACTTTGACTGAGATATTGAAAAGGAGACTGGATTCTTCTACAATAACTTGGGTGATTATGCAACACAAATCTTAAAGATTCATCCTTGAATTATATAATTCTACAATTCCATGAACTTTCAACTCCAATTTAAGGAAATAGCAAGACTGATGGAAAAGGGATAATATATTTTGTTGAAGAAACAGGGTTTTCTTATTAAGTGATATATTTTGACTTTTTACTTAAGAGTAAATAGAAGGGCTGGTTACCTCATGATGTAAGGTAGATGAGAGGAATAGCAGAGATGCTGCTAAACCAAACTGTCTTAGATAAAAAAGTCAACTGTGTTAGAATTTAGAGCACTTGCTCCAAAATAATAAAGGATCTTGAAGTTGGTGTTAAAGGGCTTCAACCAACGCAATATACTGAAAGCAGAGAACGCGTAAGCAAATACTACTTATTGCAAATATATGATAAGAGAATAAGTAATCAAGGCCCATGTAAACATGCTTGTATTACAAGATGTAGGGTATAAGATTATAAGATATGCAATTAACTGGATATCTAATAAGAACAGTCTGTAAACACCCATGGCAATAAAATTGGCCTTAAATGTGTAGTTGTTAGAATAACTGTGCTTTCTCTTTCTCCCACATATTTATTCTCAGAACAGAAAAAAGTATTGTATACTAGTTGCTCTTTAAAACTTTACAACAATATTTATATCATTCATGCCTTTAATTTTCTGCATATGCCCAGAGAAATGAATGGTTTTTGTTTTTAAAATGATGATTTTTTTTTGCTTTGTTTTTTATACAGCAAAGAAAATTGAGTACTATACCTGAAGACCTTCTCTCACTGCCTCCAGAACATAAGGTACCAACGAATAGTTCCAGAGATCCATGAACCACACTCTAGAACCTTCTACATCCATGGGGCAAGGAAGGAAAAGTCGGGGACCTAAGAAGAAACAAATAACACAACATTTTTGAGAACCATTATGTTTAGCACTCTAAACACATATTTAGACACCATTTTGGGGAAATTAATATATTTCTTTCAGGATTCTTAGAAAATTATAATCTTAGCCAGTTTGATTACTATTAAAGTAAGTTTTACTGAAGAACCAATCTCCAGGACTCTCTTTTCTTTTTACACTAAAATCTTAATCTAAAAAATAACAGAATGAGAAGAAACCTCAAAAGTCATAATTCAGTCAACCTGCCCCATTTTACAAATGATAACCCTGTGCTGAAATGAACTGCCAAATATAAACTATGTCATTATTTACAGAAATGGGCCTCAGTCTTGGTCTTCTGATCCCAAAGATAGAATTCTTATTTCTAATTTACACTATGTCTTTAGTGAGTATGTCTTTACGATCCACAACAATAGGAAGGGTTCTTTTATACATGCAACTTAAGAACAATTACAAAAATAAACATCTTTATGCCAACTGAAGAGAAATAATTCAAACAATTTTGTCTTCATGAAAAATACAAAACACCTAATTTATCTATAAAACACTTAAATTATCTCTAGCTAAAATATTGTCGCACAACTATATTTGACACGAGCCATTAGCTAAAATTTGTTTTTAGCATAAAAAAGTTATTCTAAACAGATACAATTTATTTCAAATGGTTATCTGATTTTTAGATTTTCGTCTACATTAAACATTTGATATTAGTAATATTTTAGTAAACCATAATTGTCAGACAAAATTAGTCTAACTGGAGATACAAAGCTTAGAAGAAGGCAAATGTTCAGAAAGGAGGAAAGAAAACTTAAATCTTTGGAAGTTTGAAAAACATTAGCGTCACTTGTTATTTTCTATCATCCAATCTGTCCATCTTTACCACAGACTCTTTGTTCCTGGAAAATGGCATATTGCAATTTTGGAACTTACCAATGGTAACATCAGAAGAACTGTGTGTTTCCAAAAAACTGTTGAGATGATGCCATGTCTTAGGAATCCAATCTATAATTTTGACTAGGTCATTATTGCGTATGTTCCTTTCAATTTCTACCTCTATCAGTTTCCTTCGAAGATACCTGCCTAAAAAGCCTTTCACTGGTTCTGTGTGGTTTGCACATAGTACCCACCTACAAAAAGAAAAAAAAAATCAGCAATCTTTATATAAATTAAATTTTAAGTCCACAGTGATTCTCCTTCCAATATAAAACAATAACGTTCCTATTCCAATTGGTGGCCACATTTTAATGATTAAAGGGGTTAGGAGGTCTATTAGCATTAGAGCTATGGTGTGACTAACTTTTCTTTTTGAGCTAAAGAGAAGCTCATGTGCGTCAGAAGGAGTGGGAGTGTGCACGCTGAGCACTCCTCCGCAGGAGAATCACAAGTCCTGAAATAGGAACGCTCTTCATATTCCTCACACTTAGAAGAAAAGTGCTCTACTTTAGCCGGTGACATAGTGAGCAGGAAAAACATTTCTTTTTTTTTTTTTCTTTTTAAAGAAACACTTCTGATTACAGGTTGAGGATCACAAAATGTCCTCTTGAAAAAAGAGTGTCGGAAGAAGTGAGAATTATTTTCACACCACAGGTCACCACTGGCAGGATTTGTCAATGTACAAATGGAAAAACAACAACCAAAAGCAAACAGAAAGAGTCAATACAAAAAAAATTAATTTATCTTTACCTGAAATTGTGATGCAGCTCTAGATTTGGTGATGAAGAAACTCCTTGATTCATTGTCCCAATAATGTATGGACTGGAAAAAAAAAAAAGAATAGAAAATGTAGATATTCTGAAGGTAAAAGAGATTAATACATTAAAATTGTCATAGAAAACAATTTAAATAAATATGGATTATTACATTTTAACATTAGGCTTTAAAAGGGTATTTTGATAATGTTAGGTTGGAAAATGACAAAGATCACTGAACTAGAAATTAAGATTTGGGGTTCCAATTTCAGCTCTGGCATCCCAGACAAGCCATTTTCCCTCTTTGAGACTCAGTTTACTCATCCATAAAATAAAAAGGTTAGATAGAATAATCACAGTGGTCTCATCCCACTCTAACATCTTATGACCCTTATGTTTATAACCAAATTCATTAATTTTTCCACTTTTATTATTTCATGGTTATTTTAAAGGTTCTAAACAACATGAGAGAATTTATATTCTTGTTTCAATGTTTATTTTATGCTGATCTATTTTTAACATTTTTTAAATCTCTAGCAGAGATTAATTGGGATATTGGCACCATTAAAATTAATAATTACATTGTTGCTCTTATGTGTCCTTTCTTTAGTGGCCATGCTAGAGTGAATCTCAAGTGGGTTTTTAGATTTTTTTATACCCTACTTTAACTTTTTATTTCATTGTAAATAGTTAAAAATTAGACGCATTAATGGAGACAGTTATTTCTTTTTTTTTCTTTAAATCAACTTTTCAAGTTTTCTTTTTTAGGAAGATTGGCCCTGCACCAACATCTGTTGCCAATCTTCCTCTTTTTCTTTTTTCTCCCCAAATCCCCAGTACATAGTTGTATATCATAGTTGTAGAGTTGTAGGACTTCTATGTGGGACGCCACCTCAGCAGGGTTTGATGAGTGGTGAGTAGATCTGTGCCCAAGATCCAAATTGGCAAACCCTGGGCGGCCGAAGCAGAACACACAAACTTAACTGCTATGCCACCAGGCCAGCCCTGAGAGTTATTTCTAAATGTATTAAACTTATCTCTACAGGAAGGTTGAATTTCAACTTTGATATGGACTAAGAATGAAACCAGAGCTCTGAAGCCTCATTCTAGCTCTTAATTTCCCTGCTCCAAACATTCCATCACTGAGCTTGGTCTCCCAGACCATCAGCATATCTGTAGAAGCTAACATCATCAAGTAAATCATGTTTCCATAGAAGTGCCTGGGACATAGTTGTTGAATGAATAAATAGAGGTTCTTAGGAATACATAGGGATCTTTGGAAATATGGTATTATATTAATAAAGGCTTCTCAAATTAATGGCATCTGTTATAGGTCTTAAAAGGAATAAAGGAACAAGAAAGCAAATTTAATCACCATTTTTTTCATATTTCATCATTCAAAATATTTCATAAGCATACCATTTGTTGTATTTACAGTTGAGAAAACCATTGAAGATATCGCTCAAGGAGCCCACATGGTGAAGATTATCAAGAATTATGACAACTGGGAGCTCCACACCATTATTATCAGCACTGCACTGTTCAGCCAGGTTGGCTAGATACTGTTGCAATTCCTTTAAAAATATAAAGAAAACAAATACCTCAATAATAAATTTATACCAATGGCAAACAATTCATAGTTTAGGAACAGCACACTTTATCTTCCATCCAGGATCTTTGATTAGAACTCATAGATCATTCCATTGATATAAAAACTTATTCTACAAAGCAAAAAACAGACAATGCTGAGAGGGCACATTTTTTAAAGGAAAGAGACAAGCCATACAGGAACACCAGCAGCAAATACAAAACTGTAAACACAGGCAAATTACATAGTTGTTTTCTCCCCAAAAGAAAAGCAAAAAAAGAGCTCTGCATATGCGCTTTTATGATAAACCACAAATGCTGAGACTTCATTCCTGTATTTGGTATTTCAATGATAAAAGTGGATTTTAGCAAATCTTATAATTTCAAGTGTAGACTAGATCCAAACTGGCACCACTAAGTTTCCACTAATACTTTAAACGTTTTAATTCCAATTAATTTCTATGGGGTGAATCTGAAAGCACAGCCCCAGGACTCGGATAAAAGTGTGGTTGTTTATTTATTTATTTATAATCTGCATGCAACTGCTGTAATTTTAAACAAAGATGAAATTTGTTATATTTCACTGGGTCTCTTGACAGCAGCATTTAGCATTTCTTGAGCTTCTTGGTTCTTTTACAGGTATTATTCCTTTCTAATGGCTTTTAATCTAAATATGATAACCTGTTCGCTGATTGACTGCTCTCACAGATGGGTAGGCCAGGAACATAATTAGGTTTCTTAGAATTATCCTAATCAGTAAGAGCATTTCCATAATATTTGCATATTTACAATGACATTTTCAATTTGTAAAAGTTGCTGAGGGTTAAAAAACAATTCCATGATCCCAATTTCTGGCATCCAGGTAAATATGTGAACGATTTACCGTAGATAAAACCTCCCTCTGTCTATAATGCCACTTTTAGAACTAAGTGTAGAAAGGAATAAACAACAATAGCCAGTGTTTCAAGGTATTTAGTAATATATTCATTTAATTTCAAGTATAAAGTTTATTAAAGAACTAATGCACTATTTATCTTATATTGAGCAAAATCACATAGAATAAATATTGCCTAAATCAGAGAATACAAAAAATATGTTTAAACTAGAGAATAGTCTGGAGTATTTCATTTACCTTAGGAGAAAAAGTGGAGTTTATGTCAATAATCTAGCTATATTAAGTCACTCATTCATTCATTTATAAAATATTCACTGTTTATCTACTATGTCCATGGCCCTAGACCAAATCTTGGGGCATACAAAAATAATGATGCTTTGTTTAACATTTATTAAGAACTGAATCAAATACTTTTCTGGTCATAGGGGTTAAAAAGGACAATCAGACTGTCTTCCCCTGTAGGCTTTAAGAGTTCTCACATTAGGGACTGAAATTTAAATATGATAAATCATTTGAATACGATGTCCTAGTGTATTAAGAGCTCTAAGAGGTCATGGGAGGAGATTTCGCCCAGTTGGTGGGTGTCAAGGAAAGCTTTATGGAGGAGGTAATGCCAGAGCCTGGGAGGGTGGTATGTACACACGCAACTAATGAACTTAAAAAATGCAATGTGAAACATTCCGTGAGAGAGGCTAAAGGAGGTTTGTGGTCTATAGGAGGGAGAAGGATTAATTCCAACTAGGAGATCCTGACAGACTTCACAGGCAGGTGAAATTTGAGAAGGATTTTGAATAATAAGTAGAATTACAAATGATAAGTAAACAGTTATTTATTCTTTCAACACACCTTTAGCAAGCACATGGTAGGTGCTTGGTAGGTGCCACCTACCATGTGGCAGGTACTCTGGCACCAAGGATTCAGACATTATTTCTGTATTCCAGGAATTTAGAGTTGATAAACAGAAAGGCAGGTCAACGAGTAAAATCCCAATAGTGTTGTAAGTGAAATGTACAAAACACTGTAGGGAAACTTCAGAGAGGCATCTAACCCAGTCTTAAGGTTCAGAGAACAACAGGGTACAGAAGGGGAAATTATTGAAGTTTAAATAATAAAGAAAGAGAGCTGGAAGGTATGAATATGTAATGTGTTTGGGGAAATAACAAGTGTCTGTTGTTACAGGAGGAAAAGTACATGGTAAGGTGATCACAATGAAAGACAAAATAGAAAAGACTTTGAATCTATGCAGAGGAATTTGGATTTTACTCTAAAAACAACTGTGAACCATTGTTTATTTTTCAGTACGGGAAAGCAATTTATTTATGAAATGTGAAGGATATGATGATTAATTAGAAATGGAAAAAGCATTCAAGAAGCTTATTGCTCAGAATAGAAAGTTAGGCATGTATATATATAACTATAAACTATAGTATAAAATATAAAATACATTACTTCAAAAAAGTGTACACCAAAGATTTTGTTCAGAACCTGCAGAGATTACTTGTAGCTACTGGGAAAGACATTCCAGTAGCAGTATTATCTTCTAATAACCCTTAATTTTTAAGATTAGGTCATGTTTTGATGCTTAAAAATGGAAGAAGAGCTTTCTAAATAGAGGGAGAAGAACAAAGGCAGAAACATAAAAATATGATATCCATGTAGGAAAGAACTAGTAATACATGTTTTGTGAATATAAATAGTGGTAAATAAATCAGAAAGGAAGGTTTGCAACCTTGAATGATTGGTAAGGTTACTGGACTTTGCCTATTGGCAATGAAGAAACATTGAATATTCAGAGGATATGAGTAATGTAGTCAGAATCGTGATTTCAAAGAGTGGTAAGTATATTGTAAAGAAGGAAGAAAAGCCAGTCAAGAGAATACTGAAATTGTTGAAGCCAGGAGACACTACAGGACTCAAGAGGGATAGCAGAAGTGTGGGAAGATTTTTGATTTAGTGCAAGAAAACAATGGAAAAACACTGCAAGATTTTAATGTGGTCAGATTTTAATTACAAAAAGATACTCTATTCTCCTTGAGGTGAAAGAATAACGACAGGAAGAGAAAGAAGGCAAATTTAACAGAAGTTGTGATCAAGCAGTTAGAAAACAACTGCAGTAGTCCAAGTAACAGAGAGTATTAACTTGGATGGGAGGTGGTGGGAGTAAAGATGGATGGAAACTGGCATTCCTAAACATGTATATTTATGCTAATAGAAACATTTGTAAGCTAATAGAAAGGTCGACTATATGGGAGATTGAGCATGGCTAACAGTGTCCAATTGGAGTCCACACAAGCTGAAACCAGGGGAGTCATCCAGGTGAGAACAGAAATGGGAGAAAACAGAATGTTGGAGAATATTTTCATCTACTGGTAGGTGAAGAAAGAGCAGTGAGTGAAAGAAACTGAGAAGGAGCTTACTAGAGAGTAGGAAAGAAACAAGGAGAGAATGATAATCATGAAAACGAGAAGAATTTCTAGATGGGAGATTAATTATAGCAATTTGCTATACATAAGCAAAAAAGAAAAAAAAGAGAGAGAGAAAAAAGAAGCAAAGGGCATTGAATTTGGTAATTAAAAAATGACTGGGTGATCGTTGGAAAAGTAGGGACATTAGATTTTGTTATGGGTCTTTCATCGTGAGAAGGGTGGTAGATCCTTTTGGAAATCTAATGAAGCTATGGACCAGTCACAAGCAGAAATAGGCACTCACAAATAATTTTGTCATATAACTTAAGAGTTTTTCTCAGACCCCTTTGAAATCACTTGAGGATCCCCATTCTAACTTAATTGTGGTAAAATCTTAGATTGAGGTATTGATGCATTAGCATTAAAAGTTTCATGTCCAAGATCTAATCAGGCAGAAGAAAAGAGGTATATCTACCAGATGGCCATTGATAATGAGATGAATCCCATACCTTTAAAATATACATAGAACACAGCAGTTATGTAAAAACTGTTGATCATTGCTTTCTCTGGTTTTGACTCTAGACACACTAAAAATAAATCTGCCAAGTCCAGTTTTCTGATCTTTTCCCACCTAACATTCCAAGTGGCTTCAGGTGGCCACATATTCTTTACTAAATCCATCTCTAGCCTTCTGGGCCTGCTATATCAAATGTCACAAAATGTAATTGTTTATGTCTACTGCTCTCAATCAAAATATTCCAGCTGGCAGCTTGAGGGAGGGCTTGAAGAGTGGGAAGAGGGACAGAATGTAAAACTCAGAGGTACCAAAAACAGGAAAAGATTTTTTTTTTTCATTTGATGGTTTATTGTTTGATATTTTTGAATCAGTAAGTGCTTTTGGCTCTGTCTCCTCAGTGCTAACTATGGCATTGCATAAAGCACGTCAGCAGTTACACAGCTCCATTTTTCAGGGAAAGGATTTATTATTTCATGCCTCATTCACACTTTACTTTAGTAAATCTACAGTGTTAGCAGCTATCGCTCACACAATCTCAACTTGTCATCCCTATTCCTTTATACCATTCTCACCGCCCCCACCAAAAAAAAAAAACCCCAGTGTGGATTCTCTGTCAATTTGGCAAGAATTGGCCAAATTCTCTGGAACAACTCTGTATCCAACATTACTGACAGCTCATTCATATCCTACAAACATTGAAGAAACAACATTTGTTTGTTGTATTTTTTGTTTTCTTGGTGCCGAATACCACATGATTTGTCCATGGGTTTCTTCCTATTGCTGATTCCCAGCATCATTACTTCTGTTCAAACACTCTTGCTAATGCTTTATTTTTCATTATTTTGTAGTAACAAAAATTAAACTAACCTAATAATGGCACAACTGATTTTATTCTGAAAGTAGAAAATTAGAGTGTTGGAAATACTTGCTCAAAAAATTTTAAAGTATGCTTATATCATAATATTGATTAAAAACATCTTCAAGCACTAAACATTTTTTAACTGAAATAAGAACTTATATATAACAGTGGATTTGGAGGTGAGGCAAATTTTATAATCAATATAAATTAACCTACTTTACTTTAGCATGTCAAACTACATCTTAATGAAGCCCAAATCAGTCTATTTGATTCAAAACTTGATTTTAAGTGATCTCCAATTTTATGAAAATGCCTTGGTTTTCACTAATAAATCTATTCTTCTCCTATTTTCCAACCACTTGTTTTCTCATAAAAGAATTAACTTCTAAAGAGTGCTAACACATCAGTATTGAGGAAAAACCAAAGAGAAAACTGAGGATGATTAAGAGACATCAATCCTGTCATCATTTTGGCTGAAAAGAAAAAGAACTGTGTTAAAAGGATTTAAGTAAAGATATGAGGAGACCCATAATTCACAGGAGACACTAAACATGTGTCTGAAGCAAACCAACAATTGTGCTTTTCCCACTTCTGCTCGGAGAAGAATCAAATATTCTGCCTCAGGTTCCATGTCTCTCTAGTTGAAATGAGAATGGGTGGTTCAACCACAATTTGAATAGTGCTGAGTTCCAAGGAGATATTCAGAATTCATGTGCTATATTTATTTAACTTTAAGAGATCTCATTGTGCTTTATGTACATCTTTGTTCTCTTTTACAACTTCATATAGGCAATTTTGAACAAAGGTCTGTGTGTGTGTGTTTGTAGGGGGCTGTCTGTGTGGGTCTGTGTGTATTTGTGTAGGAAACCTTTTCGGGATCCAAGGGCTATAATTAATAACTGCAGACAACCCTCACACTGTGGTTGTTACTTGTACTGTTTTCTCTCCCTCTCCTTATTCTCCCCCCTTTCTCCTCTCCCTCTATCTCTCTCTCTCTCAGACACACACACACACACACACACACACACGTAGTCCTTGCCACAACCCTAGTATTTTCCCATTTTACAATGGGAAAACTAAGGCACAATGAAATTCAGCAATTGCCTTCAATACCACAGTTGGCCAGTGAGAGGGACTTAATGAACCACTCCATTAAGAAATTTTGGGGGCTGGCCCCGTGGCTTTGCGGTTAAGTACGCGCCCTCCGCTACTGGCGGCCAGGGTTTGGATCCCGGGCGCGCATTGACGCACCGCTTCTCCGGCCATGCTGAGGCCGCGTCCCACATACAGCAACTAGAAGGATGTGTAACTATGACGTACAACTATCTACTGGAGCTTTGGGGGAAAAAAAGGAGGAGGATTGGCAATAGATGTTAGCCCAGAGCCGGTCTTCCTCAGCAAAAAGAGGAGGATTAGCATGGATGTTAGCTCAGGGCTGATCTTCCTCACAAAATAAAGGGGGGTGGGGATTAAAAAAAAAAAAAGAAATTTTTGTTCACTAAACTATATATCTCATTTATTTCAAGAACCTAGCTGGTTTGGGTTGCTTCTGGGAGATGCAGTTTCCTAAGAGAAACTTAGATTGAATTGATTGAGAATGTAATAGGTAATTAGGGGCAAAAATAGTCTAGTGTTATGAATATGTTAGGCATCAACTATTTCCTTTTTAGGATTCTTTATCTTACTCAGAATATATGAAAGTACTAGCTAGGTTTTATGGCCTCTCATGCCTATTTAATAGCACGAGAGAGTTCAGGCTGATTATTATGGTACATTAGAACTTAGCTGATGGTGGAATGATGGAACACTGTTCCCTTTCCTATGGTTCCTAAGCATAAATTCTATAGAAATATGATGTAAGCAAATTGCTGCTCCCAGAATTTCTGCCTGGAATATTCTAATTATGCCCAAATCCCCATTGCTGCAACACCCCAGTTAATTCTTGCTTATTTATTAAGACCGAGTCCAAGTATTGCCTTTTTATAAAGCTCTGATTCCTCCAGGAAGAGTTAGTCTTCCCTCTTGCTTTTACAGCACTTTGCACAGATGTCCTTCTACTCTAACACTTCCTAAATGGATATCTAAGATAAATCAGACAACAGGGATGCTGTTATTTTCTTTTGTACATTCCCAATGCTTGCGGAACACCTGATAACTAAATGTTATTGAATAGCAGTCTTGTTCAAATTCATGAAACAGCCTTGAGTCGTTCACCAGATTCTAGTTTTAGTCAAAGAGATGGAGATGTCTCCATGTGCAAACTGGAAGTTTCACACAATCTTAAGTCTTACTTGCTTAAGACACGTACGGAAAATAGCAGCAGTTCTCTTAGGAGCGTGTGACTCACCTTGCTTGACTTGTGGTCCACATTAAAAGCGGCAATTGCACCCTCTGTGTTCTTCCTCCCAGATTTGGTTATTACATATTCAGCAAGTTTGTTCGCTAAATAGGTCTTTCCCGTACCACTTGGACCCGAAAGTATAATTCTGTGATGCTCCATCAACAAATTAAAGTACCTTTGGGTAATTGGTTTAGGAATCAGCGTATCAAAAACAAAACTGTCCAAACTGTTTTCTTCTACCCCTGAAGGAAGAAACAAAGGGGATAGCACGCCTTATTGTCCTACATAACCTAGAATTTAAAATACAGTGTCACTCGACAACAGAGCTTCGTTATCTATAGGAATGCAGTCCATGCAAAATCCTTTATTTGATATTTCCATCCCACAAACATGTGTTGCCATTTTAAGACAGAAAACATCAGTAATAAGGCAGAGTGAACATCCAAACGAAAGCCATTACTTTTGGAAAAAGCAGCCATTTTCTTTTGCTCTGGCTTTCCTCCACTGTCCACTTCACGTTTCCCACTTATGTTTCCAGAGAGAAATGGAAGCATTACTATAAAGTCTATGATAAAATCTTTCTTACCTTTGAAGGTGGTAATTTTGTTAAGAATAAATGCAAAGCTTAAAATGTAAAATATATATGTTTGTGTGTGTATGTTCTTCCCTTTTTCTTACTCTTTTCTCCTTCACATTATTTTCTCCTCTCTCTCATTACACATCCCAGCTGTACAACCATTTAAGCTTTTGAAGAATACTAATTGTGATATTTGGCAAGGAATTAAGAAGGAGAGCAACAGTATCTCCTTTTACTAACCCAATTACCTTAATCATAAAATCAAATTTTGACAAATTCCTCTATTAGTCCATAGTTTATATAGATGAGTTCTAATTCTTTAACATATATGAGCAAGGAATTATGGAGACAAACACACTTTAGGTATTCTATTTGCCTATAATTAATCACATCATCCAAAGCAAAGAAAACAGAATTTCTCATCCCTGATTCTTAACTTCCATTCTTTATTCCCACTGGGTATTTATTAGGTATGCATATTTTAAAATCAAAGATGGCGTGATGAATATATTACTTTGGAATATACAATAATTTTTTTGAATCCTCCCTAAAAAAAAGATGATAATGGAAAACCTAGAAATTTGAAATTCCCTAAATCCCATTCATTTTTGTGATTCTGGGAGAATCTTCAAAATTACATTCCACTTCACATCCTAAAACTCAAAGAATTTCATTTACTTGGATTTCAGTGTTTTTAGTAGGATTTTAGTGTTTTACATATAAACATGGCTCATTTCATACCATCATACCATTTCAAAACTATCAAAGTGGTTAACGTAGTTTTCAAATACAAAAATTTGAAGGGAAACTGCAAAAGAAAAGAAAAGAAATATTGGTAAAAAAATACAATTGTGCTTTTCTTTTCATTTTTATTTTTACCTTTCAGGTTCACAGTGATGATGTTATTATCTCCAACAAGGTATCCACAAGGCAGCAGTTCAGGCACTTCTAAGCTGTGGGATCTAATTAAATCTCCTATACAGTAGCTAGCGATGCAGTCTGAGCTCAGACCAAGGCTAGTGGATGTATCAATTCGAAACACATATTCCTAAAATGGTATGTGCAAAAAAGGAAAGTCAAAACAGAGGTTCAACTCGTCTACAACAAATACAAAACTCATGGGGATATGAAGTTAGCTGTCAAGAATTTTAGAAATGGGTAATACAAGAACTATTAATATCAAACAGCACAAAGAGAGAAAGCTTTCCTTAATCTTTGAAATGGAGGAGAGGAAAAGCAGGTATGTCTACCCTATTAAAGCTAAGGGAAGCATCTCAAATGAAACACATTTGAAACACAACATACCTTAAAGAGACGTCTAATTACACCATCTAAGACATCCCACTTGGTCTTTCCACTAACACCAATGGAGCCTATCAGATATGCCTGAGACTTCTGATCCTAAATAAGAACAAAGTAAAACAAGATAAAATCCAACAATGTGTCTTGCTTTATGACTACATTTTCTACTAAAACTTGTTAATGTAGTGGTGATTAAGAATAAAATATTTATCAGGCCTATGAGTTTTATAGTAAGAGAAACACATTGGATTATATAAAATAAAACATACCCCTCAAAATTAACCAACCAACCAAAATAGCAATAGCAACAACAACAAGAAAGAAAGAGATTAGATGAAGCGATAATGTCAAGGTAAACTGATTCACGATCTATTCAGCAGATGAGAAAGGGCTAGGAGAGAACAGTCTTCTGTTTTCATGCAGTGGGTGCATTTCTGAAGAGAAGTAGCTTGGTAGGTGGGAAATGGTGATAGAGATGGAATAGAACTTTATCATGTAAGTCCTAGAACTTCATCTTACTATTTTTGTGATCTTATCTTTCTTAAGTCCAAAACTCAGTTTTTCATTTATTAACTTAGTTTATCTCTAAAGTCCAATCCAGCTTTAAAAAAATAAGTTGTCTATGGTAGTATGGCATTCACATATTTACAAAACAGGTTCCATTCTGAATTTATCAGAAAATTCACTATTTAAAAGAACTTGCCAGGAAATTCTACAGAACTCATTTTATCAAGCAAAGACTCTCTTTACAATACAAATAATGGCCCCAAACTTATCCTTTTTGTAGGATGGGATTTTGAGGAATTTCTACATACATTAGAAAAGTAAACAATTCAAGACTTATAGTCTAACTGGAGCCTCTTTTATGACGATTGGAATGGTTACATGAAATAATGATCACGATACCAGTAGATATAATTAGATAGTGGATATATTACAATCCTGGTTTGAGTCACCAACTGCATGGTCCTTAAGAGGTTGGTAGAATAATAACTGAGTCAGGTGTTAGAAGACATGGATTCTACAGCACACAATCTCCACCACCTAATTAAGAAATGTGACCTTAGGTAAGTCAGTTAGCTGTCTGAGAGCCTCAATTTCTTCATCTGTAACATTTAACTCTATAAGGGTAAATGATCATCACAATTATTTAAATATAACCTGAGTTAGAAGCCAATACTTTTTTCAGAAAAAGTTGAGAAATTCACAGCAAAATCATTATGAGTTGTTTTTTTTTTACCACTGTTATGGATTGAATGTTTGCATCCCCCGAAAATCTATACATTAAAGCCATAACCCTCAAGATGATGGTATTTGGAAAGGAGGCCTTTAGAAGGTAATTAGAGTTAGATTAGCTCATTAGGCTGGGAGCTCTCATGAGATGAGTAGCCTTATAAGTAGAAGAGAGAGAGAGGTATTGTACACACACTGAGGAAAGGCCATGTGAGGACACAGCAAGAAGGCGGCCATCTGCAACCCAAGGAGAGAGCCCTCACCAGGAACCAAATAAGCTGGCACCTTGATCTTGGACTTCAGAACTGTGAGGAATAAACTTCTGTTTCTTAAGCCACCCAACCCATGGCACTTTGTTATGGCGGTCCAAGAAGACTAAGACAACCACTTTCAACCTTCAAAGATGTTGTCGTTTAGAATTATTTTGAAAAAGAAAACTTATTTTCCAGTCTTATTGTCACTCAGTCAAAATGGATGCTCATACAATGCTTTGTAAGCAGCTGCCTTTAAATTAGAGATAGTTTAAGCTTCCCTGAGACTATTAGAGTCTCTCACATAAAGACCCACTTGGGAAAATCAGGCACAAATCTGCAGGTCAAGCAGGAAGTTTACAGCACTGCAATTCTTGGTGTATTTGCCCTGTGTAAAAATGCACAAGTGCTATCTCGCTTTTCAAACTTAAATACTTCAATTATTTTAAAATTTTAAGGGATTCTTTGTTTTTCTCTTTAATAGAAAAAAATTTGGATACTTACAAATTTGTATTCTTGGCCACTCATCTACAAATTCAGCTTAAAATAATATTTTTAGTTTTATGAAAGGGCTGGAGTCAGAACATCGCCAATTTGAAGGCAATACTTGATTCCAAAAAAATTAAAATACTTGCCTTATCAGCTAAGACTTTGCTTAAAAATGATGCAGATAAGCAGTACCAATGGAATTTGTCATACTGAACTTAGTATAACATGTCTTTCCAATGTCTAGAATATTCATATAGCTTATAGTCTCCTCTTTATATAAAGACCATGTTGACACCTCTAGCAATATGTTACTACACATCATAAATATCACCTATAATTTTGCAAATGATACTGAAAGAATATGTTAGAGAAGATATTTATGTCAAAAAAAGCAATGATTTTTTTTTAAGTTTTAGAAATGAGTGTGGCTGACAACCAGAATTGTTTTCAGTGAATGAACATGACATCCTGAGACACATTTCTACTTACATGATGATGTCATTTCTTTCGAGTCTCTAACTTTCATGCTTTTATAATATATTAAGCTAATGCCAATGTACATACCACTTGAGTAGTAATAAGTAGTATACTTAGAACAAATATTCAAATATAAAATACATTTGCTTCATGGTCATTCTCATCCTTTAGTAATAAAGAACTTAAGATTAAAGAAATACCTTTGCTCGACCATAGCCCTTGCTTATGGAGACTATAATTTTCACACTGCGGCCGTCTTTATGTCCAGTTGCATCACCAGCATCATCTAGCAAAATATCTACCAAATTTTCAAAGAAACACACACAAACACACACACAATAGAGTCACATTAGCTTGGATTTGTTTGCTGTCATTGTTTTCTCCCTCATAGTTTGATATCTTTCAATGGGAATATTTCGCCCTTCTGCTTCCCATTCTAGCCTAACTGGTTTGAAAAAACTCAGCTTTCAGGAAGATGAATTAGTGTGGTTGGTTAAAGTTTCAATCTAAGAATTTATTTCTGCTTCCAAAGGTCTTCACCCAAGTGTTGGACCATTGTCTTTAGATGAGGAAATAAGGGGTTTCTTTTTCTATTATGCACAGATTGGAGGAACACCTGAGTAATATTCAGTTACTCTGATAACCATGACAAACCCAAGAAGCAATCTGATTTTTCTATCCAACCTAAAATATCCAAGCTCAATACCTATGTAATTTATGGATGCAAAGGTGCTGAGACTGATTGTCAACTGAAATTATTTTCAAGCATTTGCAGATATCCAGCTATATTACTGCTTACCTTACATATAAGTAATTGTTAGGTACTGTTATTGAATTTCAACCATGGCATTTCTACTTCCCTACAGAAGTCTATTAAGTATCACTCTCCTGTACCTTTTATGCTCATGGTTTCAAAGCCAAAATAGTATTTCTAGTAATCAGCTAAGAGTTACAGAGGTACGATAAAGCTAGCTAACTTTTAAAGCACCAGCCTTTAATGTATTTAAAGATTAATTTTCAAAAAATATGAGATTAATATCAAATTTGGAGAATTATTAAGGCAAACGATCCTAAATATATGTTTTCCTTTGACAATGATGTTATTATTGAGCCATGTTCAATATGAATATGGTATTCTGAGGACAAAGGAAACTCAGTTACATGCTGAAGAGCACATTCCTGGTGACAAGGGGACTCAACTGCTCTGACTGTAAATTCATAGAGACAAGAGCTGTGACTGTACCATCAGAGAAAAACAATTTAATCAAATGGCTCCTGAAAATGGAACGGTTCTATTATCTTAATTAAGAATATGAAATTTTGCAAGGAAAGAAGCAAAAAAAGGTCTTAAGGCCATAACAATCAAAACAACATTTAGAATTTGAGGAATATGAAGATTTTCACTAGAAGTTTTTAAATTGTCAAAGACAATCTCCCTTACTGGAATTTAATCATTTTCCCAGATTAACATCCTCATAGTCTCTCACTTTTTTGCCTTTCTCACTGAAAAATTAAACTCTTCCTTAAGTGTCATTTTAATTTTAATTCTCTTGCTCCTTTTCTCAGGAGTTTAGAGCAACTTACTGTTGGCTGTTCACATCTAAATTTCTTGTAGTTCATGACCAAATTACCTCTTTAGTACTTTGCTCAATTATTCATAAATGTTCATAAATATTCAACAAATATTTATTAAGCATAAAAGATATCAGGAACTGTGCTGGGCATTGGGAATGAATACCAAGGTGCAAGGAAAATGAATTCCCTGCTCTTTTGGAGTATACATTCTTAACAAGGTAATTTCAGAATGTGTTAAGTGCAAGAAATAAACAGCACAGAGCAGTGAAATACTGAAAGGAGCCTGCTCTAGACAGAGAGGTCATCCTGGAATGCTTCTTCGAGGAGGTGGTGTTTGGAGATAAGACCCGGAGGCTGAGAAGTGCTATGCAAGTGAAGACCTAAGAAAAGAGGTCCAGTAAAGGAGAACAAATGCAAAGGCCTTGATGAAAGAGCTAGGTGTGTCCAAGGAACAGACAGATGTTCAGGGTGGCAGGAGTGAGAAGACCAAGGGAAGAGTGGGGACTGGTATGAAATGATGTTGAAGTGGGTAAGGGCTGGATCATGTCTGACCTTGTAGTCCGTAGCAAGGAGTTTCATCTGGTTTCTGATCCACTTATCTACTCAAGTTTGCCTCAGAACATGTTACTCATTTCATGTCATGCTTACTCTTAAAAACTATGCTTAAAATATGAATTTTCTCCCTACAGCAGTGAGGTAAATATTTACCAATAAGTGAGTGAATGACTGTCCTTGGCTCTTGCATATGTGGCTCCTTAAAGCAAAATGAATACAGTAGTTAAAAGGCTAGGCACCGGATTCATTGGGACCTGAATTCAAATATTAGTTCTGCTACTTACTGATTGTATATCTTGAGCAAATTATTATAGTCACTTTCCTAAGTCTTGGTTTCCTCATCTGTAAAATCGGGCTCAAACAGCACCTACTTCATAGAGATATTGAGAGTATAAGAGATAATGCTTTTAAAGCACTTCATCCTCAATATTCAGTAGGCTTAGCTGTTCTAACGATTATTCCTTTTCTCTGAGTGTTTATTCGAACTCCTTCTTTTGACAGTGGGAGAAGCACATCATGACTACTCTGGGTCTCCCCCCTGTTCACAGTATATTGATAGGATGATTACCTGAAGAAACAATTCCAAGGAAAAAGGAAAAATAGCAAGTTGAGGTGAGGGTCCTCTGTGGTTTTTTATAGAAAATAAGTTATGGTCCTCCGTCAACATTTTGAAGGAAGAATAAAGAGATTTGACATTCTGGTTACAATCAAGAGAAATTCTGACAAAATTTGAAGGGTTTTCAGACTTCTGTCTTTATTGGATGTATAGGACATGCAGTTATATTTCAGGAACTGGACATTCATCAATTATCCTCTCTTCTGTCTACTTCTTTCCTTTTTTAAAATTAATCATGAACGCTAGAATGATTTTCTGTTAAAAAATTCCAGCATAAATGCATTTTTGAATCCCAATTTTGAACCCGCTAATAGTGAAGGCAATCAAGACAGTATCCCTAGTCATGTGATTCAATTTTTTTGTTAATTCAGATGCAAGTATCGCTACTGAAAAATAATTAAGGAAATAAAATAATATAGGACTAAAAATAAATGATGAAGTGGGTAATTAAAAAGCACATTTTTGAAAAAAAATCTTAAAAATTGCTCCCCCCAAAATTGCCCCAAATTCTCAATCATGGCCATCAGTGTGCACAGTCCGATGAACACAGAAATTGTAAATTTGATTTCTTTGATTTTATATTTATCTTTATGTGTTCTAGTCTTTCCTAGACCTGAATTTTAGTTTCATTTTTATAAGGCTCTTCTTTCTAAACTGCCTTCAGTAATAACCTTGCCTCTTTCTAACTTTATCATATTTATATTTCAAAGGATAAAACACAATCAAGTAACAGGCATGAAATCCTGCCAGTAAGCTGTCCTGTAAGGTACCCGCCCCTGTCTTTCTTAGGAGTTAAGCCCAGGGACACAGACATGCATTGACTGCTGTTAGGTGTGGTTCCTACTTCACTGCTCTGTCAGGGTCATCACTGACAACCCAACATACAGGATATTGCTCAGGCTCTCAGATTCTACACATTTAAAGTTTTTGTTCTTTCTTTTTTAGCATCTTTTGAAGAGACACAACAATTACATACAATTTACACACTCATGTTATAACCATATTTCCATAGTCTTATTTTAGCTAATAATCTGTAAATTCATTTAATTCTGAAATCTCTGTTCTTTCTTGGCTATTAATATTAGTTTTACTTGATGCTTATTCTCTTCTTTTATTCTTTCCCCCAATCCTCACCAAATTTTATAAACATTCTTTTCTTGGATTTCAAGGGAGTTTCCACTTGCCTTTTATAAGAAAAAGGCAAGTATATTTGGGTCATTCATTTTATATTATGAAGGGCAGACATAATAGTAGAATTTTTAAAATTCTGCTTTTTTAGAAGCAACAGATGTGATTTATGGAAAATCTCGTCAATATCAGCACAGTGTCATTTCTCTTCTTCGTTTTTGTATCTGAATTCTTCTATTTTCAATGTAATTTAAGGTAAGCAGTGAAGTTTCTCACGTCTATAATGGAGTCTAAAGTTACCCAGGAGTATGTATATTATTGGTTTCCAAGCGTCACCTGCTGGCTGTGCTTTGAAATTACCACAGATCCTCACGTGAATCTTTCCTAAACTAAATTCTATGTATATAAAACGATTCAATGCCATAGGAGCAGTTATACTTTATAGCTGAACAGCTCATCAGAGATTAAGACAACATCAAATCCTATGATTCTATTTGCAACTGAATCAAAACTGTACCCTTGTCCCATTATCAGTACCACTGAATACAACAACAGCGTGCTCTTTTTGTTTGTTTGTTGAAAATTTAATAGAGCTACAGACTGGGTGATGGAGTAGCATTATGTTCTCTCTGGGCAAGACCGTGTAAGATCATCTAGTCAAATCTGGAATAGGCCCTGATACACTTTAAATAGGCTTTGTACACTTACAACACTATAAAACTGCATGGGGTTATTAGCATCATATTCATGAGTGCTTATGATCATCACTGAGAATGTTATCTCTTCATCCTACTTGTAATGACGGAGGACGGACTTTTCAAGCAGAAGTAATTTTTTAACAAATTGATATGAAAACCACATCTCTTAAGTCTTTCACAGAGAATGTTCTTTTAAAATTACAACTAAATAGAATAAATTTATAAGAGAAAAATAGGACTATTTCTGAGAATTAGAATGTTAACATTTTGAAGAGGGTATTGCTGAGGGGGATTAGTTTCTCCCAATTCCAGGTCCCCCCTCTTTAAGTCATAGGCATGCTTTGACTCAGGTAGGTGCGTGCACAAAATCACCTGAGGTAACAGACTCTGTGATGTTCAAGTTGTTTAGAGAGAGTCCCAATGACTGCCGTGAAGATGAGGAGGACGTGCTACTTGAGGACTCTGACGGGGGCCGAGCAGGCTTAGCCGTGTTACCAGTTTCTGCCTTCAACCGGTCATTTTCAGCCTTCAGTATTTCTATTTCATTCTGTTGTAAAGATGAAAAACATGAAAAAAAACTGAGCTAGTTTTATTGAGAAAACGGTACCAACTCTTCTACCAGAGTTCATTATTTTGTTTATTAAATCATGTGGTGATATGTTAAATAAATATAAATTATCTAAACAGGATTTCCTTCCAAAGAAGGAAAGTTAACCTTTTCTCCATCTCTCACAAACATATATTCATGTATTCACAAATATAGACACACTAACCATTAGAATTTTTTATAATTATTTTTTGAATATATCATATATTTGAGTTTTCCAGGACTTGGGCTCATTTGGATTAAGAATAATATAATTGAAGAGTTCATAACGTTTCTCATTTTAAAAGTATTGTTAAAATCTCATAGGCCAATAGTGCCATCTGCAATACTCTGAATTCATGGAGAGTTGAAAAACAGAGCAAAATAAAAACAATATAAATAAGGTGACTTCAAATTACTTTAGAATCCCAGATAACATCTGAAAGTTTTTATTCCTTCAAAATGGGGCATTAAGCTCCTAAAAACAACAAGAGCCTTTTGATGAATATATACAGTGGCAGATGAATCTGCTCGGCAACGAGCTTTTCTTATTTCAGTCATCTGTGGTTCCAAGTGATTACCGGTTCACAATAATAAAACGAAAACTTAGCCTGAGCACAGACTGGTTCTGAATTTAGCCTTCAGATGCTTCCCCAAAATACAAAAGCTTTACTTTTACAGATGGCATTCTACATCACTTTTACTTTCCCATTTAGAAAGCTTGTGTTACATTTCTGTTGTTTCCTCATTACTTTTGTTTTTCGATAAAAAATAGGTAAAAGTATTTGAAAGTCAGATTTCAAAAGAACAGAAAAAAGCCAACATAAAGGTAAATCGTGGAAAGCGAAGAAGCAAGCATTGTTTCAGTTCCTCTAAAAACTTAGCTCTCAAGGGCATCCAATCACTAGCACAAGTGTCTTGAGTGGTCCTTGAGTACAACTGGCCAGTCGGCACTCCTTCCAACCCTGGATTTGATAAAATTCTCCATTTGCTATTAGGAAATGAGTTGCAAAGACTGAATAAACAGAGTACATTTCCACGGTGGGTTTAAAAGTGTGATTTGTTCTTATGATAACCAAGAGGAGAAAACAAGCAGCATCTTTAATCTCTCCTCTTTGTTCCTTGAAGGCGCTTCGGCGCTGACCTGCATCCGGTTCATGGCTTCCCGGATCTGGTCAAGATGATGAGCAGAGCTGAGGGCCTCCAGCCGAATATCAGTTAATTTTAATTCCTTTTCCCTGAGCTCGCTCTTCAGCTGCAGAATTATCTCTGCCTCAGCCTCTGTGCATTCACAGATCCTGAAGAAGGAAACAAACACAAAATCAGTGGTCAGGGGAAGCCAGGGGATTAGAAAAGCAATGCTTCTTCTCAAGGCTGAACTGTGATATTATCCAGCAGGCATAGAAATTACTGGCTGCTGGCAAAACCTAGAGAAAAGGAGAAAGAGTTTTATAGACAGTAATACATTCACGGGATCCAAACTGAAAATAGTAGCTGTCTTTTTCTTTTAATCTTTTCTTCCTATTTTCTGAAGTTTAAAAACAATCTATTATTTTGGAATACAAAGTGATCCTCAAAATTCCCTTGTTGCTGATATTTTTCAAGGGACTTAAATTTATATTTGCAACATGTGAAATATTTTTTAAAGCAAAGTTATCTCCTTAAAATGCTGATTTCTTTTGTAAAATTGTGCAAAGAATAACCTTATTTGCCACAACACTATCTTCAAGTTACCAGGAAAATCCAATATAAATATTGTAGAAAATAAATCAGAGAGATTAGTTTTGGACATTTAAATAATGGATGAGGTTATATAATCCTCCGGGTATGCTCAGCTGATTTAGGAGATCACAGCTAATAAGGCGAAATCACAGGTTTCAACTCATACAAGCAGGCTAGCTAGGGGCTGCTTCAAGGTCATATCCATTAAATCCTCATAGTTTTGTTGTTGTTTTGTGGACAGCTTTGTAGGAAATATGTCAAAAGAATTTGTTTCTTTTTAACTAATATCTTTTCCATTTAAAAGTGAGGATTAGGTTGCTGGTCACAAAATGATAGTGCTCTGTTCTTCCTTCCTATATGAGTCATGAAATTATATAATAAGATGTACAAGTGTCTTGAATGTTCCTGTTAGTGGTCCTGTTTTACACGATAGTTCTATACTAGTCATTGTCATGAGCATACAAGGAAATCTGATTTAAATAGTATATAAAACAAAGAGAATCATCTCATCAGAACACATGCTCCTACCCTCTAAATATTTTATTCTTTCTTGTACCATCAATATAGTGGGCTATTATAAAAATGCTATGCTAGATTATCTAATAGGATTAAATAAAAATGGATTGCAGTTTGATTTTAGGAAACCAAATTTTACTTCGTAATCAGAAAGAGAAGGTTTTGTTGTTGAAATGCATGCGGGTGATTTTAGAAAAGGCCAAAGCGAACACTGCGTTAGGTTAGAAGCTGGGTCTGGCAGTTTGCATGCGTCACACTCCATTTTACCGGGATCTATGCTTGTAGATCACAGGGCCATTTTGCCGTTTCTTTGGTGGCCAGGCAAAGGGTGACCTGCATTTAATGCACAGTTAGACAGAGACATGGACAAATGCAAGTGAAAAGAAGTGAGAATAATGATTTAGAAAAGTGGAGAACGAGATCAAGAAACACTCAAATTTTAATATATGAAAAACAAAAGAGAAACAAATGCTGTCTGCCATTCTAAGGAAGATCTGAAAATAATTGGTACAGACATGGCACTGCAGTTGTGAAAGTACACCCCAGTGACACTGAGACCACAAATACGGGCTTGGCCTGAAGTTGTTTTTAAAAATTCTTCAACGTTCTGCAGAGGGAGCGACTTACGCTGAGGCAGACTGCGAGGGCTTCATGGACGCTGACCCACAGTCACCAGCACTATGGGGCAACTTGGGGGACGCTGGAAGAGACGAGTCAGTAAGCTCTTCAATGTCCGAATGTGAGGAAGGAGGCTTGGTGGACTTTTTCTTCCCAAAGGCTTGTTTGAAGGAGCTTCTCAGCTGGAAGAAGAACAGAAATTACCTTCCTTGTCTATTTGCACTTGAAGAGCTTTGCTTTGGGGCGTTAGTTGCAGGTGCCATCCTAGCCACTGCCTGGGGTCAGTATGTATAAGCAGAGTATTAACAGTTGCAGCACAGTATCTCTAAAAAAAATGATACCATGTTTTGTGTTTCTGTTTTATTCTTGTATTAATCCAGCGCAGCGCAAACATGGAAGGCTTTTAAATAGTGCAGGGTCAAGGGCATGGCTGTCAGAGCACTCATTTAAAACTAAGTACCTTGAAGGGATCTCCATTCCCAATGCTTCTCTCTTCAAGGCAATTTGTTTTAAATGGCCACTTTAGCGCTACAATCAAGTCATGTCCTGCTGACAGTATAAACTTAAAAAGCAAAATGAAATCAAATTCACTTAGCACTTCATTAATTGTGATTTTCTATTCAAATTTTCAATTCCCAGACTATTCAGAACCAGAATTGGTATCCCCTACAGCTCTATTCAGAAAATGGTTTTACTTCTTCTCTTTAAAATTTGAGATTAAAATGAAAAGACACAAAGAAAAGACATACAAGGTAATCTGTTTTTAAAAGGTATAAAAGCCTACTGCCAAAATGAATAGCATTCATGCCAAGGTAGGGTATTTTTTAGAGATGCATGCCAAATTGCCCACGGTTTATATTCACCTCACTTCCTCTAGAGTTCACCTTGCAGAAACATGAAAGAGTGTGGAATTACAAATCAAGGGAATGAAGGCTGATCAGTATTTTAAAATATTACCTGCATAAACATTTTTTTAAAACAAAAAAGATATTTCTTTCATTATTTATAGAAGGCACTCCAGTGAAGTCCTCTGATACTCATATTTTGGATTTCATCAAGCATTGTACTTATTTAAAATCTACCTTTGTTTCATGATATTAAAGGAAATCTTTTACTTCATTGTTTTTAAGCATTTTTGCAATGATAGCATCTTCCCCTCAATTTTTTAGCAATTACTTAATATTATCATAAATTGTATCTCTAGCAAACTTAAGGCATGCTTCTGTTAAAGTGCATTTCTATATTCCTGCTATATTCTCTTGGTAAAAAATAAATAAAGCAGACACTAATGTAGTCGATTTCTTATGAGGTGAAACTTGATTCACACTATAAGCCCTGTTGATGCGAGGGGTGGGGAGGCATTCAAAGTCTCTTCTTTCCCTTTACCAACTCCACTTCTTCCCTTTCTCCTCTGTCACCATCATCATCACCTCCACCACCACCACCACAACCACCAGCACCGCCATCATCATCATCATCATCTTTTTCTTCTTCTTCATCTCCACCTCCACAGTAAACTCGTGCTCTAAGCCATTTATTTACAGATGTTATCCTATTTTTCTTTACAATAACTCTATAAAGTCAGTATTAATTATCCTATTTTTACAGATGAGAAAATTTAGGCCTTCCAAAAGGTAAAGTAACCTGCCCAAGATCCAAAGAGTAAGTAGCAGAGCTGGGATTCAAACTCAAGTTTAGTCATTCCCAACTCTAACACTTTGCTTTTCAGCACCATGCCACCCTAATCTGGGAGATGAGTGCAGCATTTGAGGAGTCATCCCCCTGAATGAGACTCTTTGTAAACTGATGGGGATCTCTAAAGCCCAAAAGGAAAAAGCCTGACTCGTGCAGTAATAAGCTTCTGAATGAGATAAATGATGATGGCTTACCCAGTTTTTCTTTTTCTTTTTCTTGGAGTCAGCATCATTACCACTGCCAATGCTGGAATGGCTTGTGGCACTGTTGATACTAGAAACGCTTTCAGAGGAATGCTGTCTTCTGATGCGAAGATCTAGCAACAGATAGAGAGTATCACATTTGCTCATAAAGACTTTCAATCTAAACAAGTAAGACTTTCAGGCTTTCTGACAGGAAGTCCTCCAATAAAAGTCAACACGGCTTTGTACAGATCATTTCAATGCAGTTTTGGTTTTATAAGTTCAATAAAGTCCAACCATATTTGCTTTAATTAACTGGGTTATCTGCATTAAGATTCAATGGGAATCTCATA
Source organism: Ceratotherium simum simum (assembly GCF_057802395.1). Lineage (NCBI taxonomy): Eukaryota > Metazoa > Chordata > Mammalia > Perissodactyla > Rhinocerotidae > Ceratotherium > Ceratotherium simum. The sequence goes on from NC_141924.1 coordinate 41,796,806, forward strand.
TAAAAGTCTGTTGCACTGGTGGTTTAATAAGTTCTGAGTTTTGTCCAAAAATGAAATGCTATGCTACTGATTTCTACTGAATACCTGGATCAAAGAGTGCTTCCAAAATGATTTATTGCAAATGATTAGTTCCATGCAGTAAATGGAAACTCATAATAGCATAAGAATTAATTGTCTTTTTAATATTTGTACTTTGAATAAAGTTACCGAAGCCAAATATATTAACTTTCCATTTCACAGAATTATACCATGTTAGAGCCAAAACAAACCTTGGAAGTCATCTAAGCAATTTATCTCATAGATGAGGAAATTGAAGTGCAAAGAAGTTAAGTAACTTGACCAAGGTCAAAGAGCCCAATGAGGGGAAGATCCTCAAGAGAAAATCTGGGTAGAGGGTATTTGTGAATTAAATAGAAAATATATTTAAGACAGTGCAATTCTTCTATCATACCCCTAATGCTTGTCCATGACTTGGAGTAGTAATAACAGTAACAGTAATAACAATGGCTAACAATAAAGCTACCTTTTATTATGTGCTTACTCTACCCTGGGAGTATCTAACTTTATTCTTCGAGCCAGCCACTAAATGTAATTTTCTCATTGTCAAAGAGCTGAAAAACAGCTGAGCCAACCTGAGACCAAGACTGATTCTAAAGTCTATTGTGCTAACTGCCATGTAATATGGCCTCTCTATACTTCTAAAAAGCATGTAGTACTTCTCTAGCTACATAAGATATTTTGAAGAGGATAGCATTTGATATTTAATCACTTTTTGAAAATATTCACCTACTCTATGCAATCAGCTTATATAATATTTATTTATAGTTAGTAACATTGAAATTGACATTTTATCTACTTACAGTGAACTGATATTAAGTGTTAGTGGAGACACTAAGAATTTATAAAATTACTTTTAAGGTCAAATCTGCTTTTAGGCCATTTCTATTACTATATTTAATTGGCACAAACTCAGATTAGCTAAGCAAAAAATCTCAGTGGAACTTATGTCAGAAATTACCATATAGCTTTCAAAAAGTTTCCATAGAAATAATAGTATAAAATCAAAGCTTTCCAGTTGATTGATTTATTTAACAGTAAACTGACCCATGGCAATGAAACTGTAACTAGTTACTTTCAAAACATATAATAAATGAGTATACATGTGGGTTTGTAATATACATGTACATATCTCCATCCTTACACTCATATACACATACATATCAATAAGTACTTTAATTTTTCCATTAAGATAATAACCATGCTGACAAATTTTATGGGAGAAAAAAATAGAGCTATTTTTCAGAATCCCTGGAGTTTGGTCTCTTACAACTATTTTTAAAAATAATGATGAGAATATTTACTGGTTTTGCATGCCAAAAAACATTACCAATACCAAAACCTAAATCGAGGTATTTATGTGTGCTCTTTTGATCCAACAATAAAGGAGCATAGTATCCCTTCATCAACTAATACGGAAGTTATATGAACAAACAATAGAAGAATATGTGTAGGTATTTATTTGTGTTTTAAATTTCTGCTGCAGTTGGCTATAAGCTTTTCCGAACAAGATGTAGTATTTGCTATTTTTTCCCTAATAACTGACTTTCACAAATAGAGCAGATGTTTGTTAAAGTACTCTAGAGTTTTTATTATATTCAGAATTAATAAATTGTATTTGACTTTGATTAATCTCCAATTTTAAAAAGATAGGTAAATTCTTATAATCATAGGTCAAAAGTAGTCCTTAGAGGTATTAGTTATATTCCACTGTGACTGCATTCCCAATAAACATTAGCAAAGGCATAATTTCAATAATATCACGGAATGAAGGGAATGCATTTTACTTTTCTCTAACAATTCTTTCCTAGTGCTTACAAGTATTTGATTCAGTACATGGGACATCATAGAGCTCAGTAAAGAATGGTTGACCAAGTGAATATCAACAATCTGAATGAATGGAGAAGCTTATTTTAAAAGCACATATTTCAGTTACATGTTTGTTCATCTATTCATTTCCCACGTCCCAACGTTTGCACCCCTACAGCCCTGGTTCAAGCTACCACCACCACTGACCTGCTCTACAGCACGAATTGCTGTCCAACTTACTCACCTTCCAACTATTCTACAAACAGTAGCTAGAGAAATCTTTTTAAAAGAAAAACCTCATCATCACTCCCTTACTTAAGACTTTTCAATAGATTCCCATTTTAATAAGAATAGAAAACATCTCAATTCTTAAATACGCCCTAAAAGCCCCTCAGTAATCTGGTCAGCACCTCTCTCTCCACCCTGGTTCTGTCATTTTATCTTTGCTCATTAGCACCTTTATGGAACTGATACAAGGAAGATAATCTCTTTCCTGCCTCAAGACCCTTCTGGAATGCTCCTCTCTCAATATTTACAATATGATTTGAGAATTATTCCTTGGATCTCCCCTTAAATGTTGCTGTCTTGGAAAGGCCTTTCCTGACTATGGCCCCTCTGTTAGTTTCCCCGGTACCTTTGCTTTCTATGGCGTCTATTCTTCCCCATTTTAGAACTCATAACTATTTTAGTACGCACAGTCAAGTACACCAATGATCACAACAATTGCTTGTTTTCTGCTCTCCCACTAGACTAAAAGTTTGATGGAGACAAAGACTAGTGTATTTTGTTTACCATTATATATCCAGGGCCTTGTACAGAGCATGGCATGTGGTAGGTGACCAATAAGCACTTGTTGAATAAATTTATTCTTATTATTCATTCAACACAACTATGTTTGCCTAACATTCCTAAAAAATACTTACTGTTGACAGCAATTTAACACAAGTTTTGTCAAACTACTTGATACATGTTAAGGAAAAACTATTCCACGCGTATGCACAGAAGTAGTGACAAAAAGCAATAGTACCTTTTGAAAAATAAAAATAAAATTTTCCATTACCTTTACCTTTCAGCTTTATAATAATTATGGTTTATGATGTCACAATTGTTATATATATAATATACATCAATTACTTTTCATTGTAGTGGATTATGAGCCTTTGAGTATAGAGGCCTTTTTTTAATCTTCATATTTCAAGATCTAATAGAGCGCCTACTGCATAGCAGGTGCTCAAATGTTTGTGAATGAATAAATAAATTTATTCTATTGTAGACTGCTATTATTTATTAGGATTTGTAAATAAATGTGATGAACAAATATAAAGAAAATAGAAAGTCATGTTAATAAATTGATATGTGATTTTGCCATAGTTGACCTATCGAAAAAAGTGTTACCTCACTTCAAATATATATCTTAAGATTATATGTTAAAAATTTACCTGACATAAATATTTTAAAGGTCACAAAAACCAAATTTCAATGTGATTTCAGAAAACAAATTTATAGCCTACACAATCACCTTAATAACTATGGAAAGATACATAATAAGTCCACTGACTATTTATTTCCTCCATGTAACGTCAATGGTCAACTGTAATAAGGATCAGTTTGTGTTGACTGAACTTAATATCAGTTTTACTATTACAGAAACACAATCTAAATATGCTATATACATTCAACCTTTATAATTATTTGTTTTTGTTAGTTTTAAATATTGTAAAATTATTTATTAATCTTTCTTGACCAATTTGAATATTAGCTATTACCATTTTGTTCATTATAGGCACCACTCCCACATTTCTGAGCAAAGGAATTCCTATTTTTCAATTCCAGCAGATATATTAAGTTACCTGTTGCCTAAGATAAAAGGAATTCTTCCAGAAAGTTTTACTTTAGTGACTTGTGCTGTGTTAAAGAAAGGATTAAGCCTTTTTAAATCCCTTCTGGACCTATTTACGACTTGAAGATTTAGAACATAAGCTGCTTTATTATAGCTCTAAGATAAGCTTTAAATATGCAGTAATTTTCCATGCAGCATATAAATCAACTCCCTCACATGGAAAGTTGCTAAATTCTTAACAGAAGTAGCCCCTAGAGAACTAGTTTGTCCTTCAATTTAAGTATATCTCACTTTATATAACTGTTTTCCTAAAATTTAAATTCAAGTGTCTTTTTAAACTATATTATTCTTTTCTATAAAGTTTAAACAAGCTGCTTTTATGTACAAGGCATCATCACGGCCACTAGGATTAAAAAAACAAACTACCCTACCATCAATCAGGAAAGGCTGACCTTCCATAAACTAAGGGACCAAAGTATAATTCACATTTTGATAAGGGAAGTATAGTTATTTCCAAAAACATATTACAAGGGGACTTCACCCAATTTAAGGATCAAGGAGGCATACTTAGACTAACTTTTGTAAGGTCTCAAACATTCTGGTGAACAAGTGGGGTAGAAAGTTTCAAGTAGAATAAACAGAATATATAAGGAACTTTTGAAGAATTGGAAGCAGTTCACGGTAGCTGAAATATGAAACACAATGCGGCAAAAGAGCAAGACATAAGGTCTAAATCAATGGCTAGCACATAGCTGGTAATCAATAAATATTTGTTGAACGAATGAAGCTGGTGAAGAAATATTATGCCGTGTTAAGGAGTTTGTATTTCATCCTAAAGGCAATGGGATACCTGTAGATATATGTTGTTAGACAATTGCTCTGGTTTCAGTGTGCAGAAAGATGTAAAGGTGTAAGATGAAGAGCAGAAGGCTTTAGGAGTTTATGGGTATAGTTCAGGGGAGAGATGAGGGATGGTGACAGTAGGATTAGAGAAAAGAGAGCAGATCTAAGAGATATTTCAGGGGTGGAATCAACAGAACTTGGTGATTTATTGAGCGAGGGAAGGAGAACTTATAAATGCCACAGACTTCTGGTGGCATTTACTGAGGCAAGGAATGCTGAAGGCAAAGTGGGTCTGAGGGGGAAGATGACAAATTCAAATTTGGAGACGTTGAGTTCAAGGTGACACTGCACATCCAAAGATAACCAAATGGACTTCTCTCTTTGGCAGCTGGATATACAGATTTGTAACTCAAGAGATGAGCCTGGCTGGGAGAGATATGATTGACAGTTATCAACACATAAATGATACCAGATGAGTTTGTATAGCATTTTAGATAGGATGAAGAGTATATGTACAAAATCATAATGGAAGAGAGCTTAGAACTGGGTTCTAAGAAATATCAACATTTAACAAATGGATACAAATGAGTGAACCTACAAAAGAAACTTTGAAAGAGATTTCAAAGGAGCAGTAAAAAAAAACTAAGAACATGGATGTTATGAACATTAGAATAAATGAATGTTTCAAGTAGGATGGAATGGACATCAGTATCAAATGCTGTTCCCATGTGAAATACAATAAGAATTTTAAATGTTGTACTGGATTTAGTGTCATATAAGTCATTACTAATCCTGGAGAGTTGGTGAAGTGGTGGGAAGAGAAGCCACACTCCAGTGGTCTGAAGTGTGACTGGCTGCTGAAGATGCTGAAAGATTCTATAAAACTTCCCAGAATTCATCTGGAAATGGGAAGAGAAATGACAGGGCATTCAGTTAAGAATGCATTTTTAAGCTAGTAAAAAGTTGAGCATATTGAATGCTATTGAAAAGAGTTAGAACATGAATGAATAGAACCTATGTAAAGAAAAAAACAACATGACATTAATACAGAGCATTTCTTCCGTGGCTAACTAAGGGGGTGGGGGTGGTGGCAGAGAAGATTATTTTATCATCATTTAGAATTGTTGAAGTATAGTAGTAATAAAAAGCAGACCAACTTTTAGTCCATTTTCTTACTGTTTTTAAATTCTCTACAAGAATTTCTCTACCTTTTATTATTCTCACCTAGGAGGAGTCGCTCCCCATACCCACTACTTGGTATTTCACCATACTGATTATTTTATTTTTGTATACAGATCTAGATTTTCATACTTCTTACTGGGTTTGTTTTACTTGAAGTCAGATATGAATGTATTAACCAACCTCCCCATCCTCACCTTCACCAAATCAAGTGGAGAGGAATGTGTGTATGACTATAGAAGCAAATTTCTTAAGGTCAATTTAAATATTATTTAACAATGAAAGCTCTTGTTCTTAAATTCTGGGATTCTGACTGCGTTAATACCAACTTACTCATTATAAAAGGCAGTACTACTGAGTAAAAGCAGCTTTTCTCTAATTAATAAATAAAACAGATGACTATTACATTGGATGAAAATGGCAATATTTCTAAATATACCTTTGGGAGGGTGGTCTGGACCATTCAGCGCTCCCTGAATGGCTGCCTGGGCAGCAGAGTTCTGGGCCTTCAGCATTTCAATGGTTTCTCTTAGTTCTATAAGTTCAGACTCCTGTGAAACAAACAGAATTTAGAAGCTTTAATCCCTAGAGAGAAAAGTACACGTCCTTGTTCATAATTCACTATCAAATGGGTTTGATTTTATGTAGCGCTACTGTCCTGGGAGACTTAGATACTTGGCTGACCTTGTCAAGTTGAATTTAACAACTTCTTACTTAGCTAAATGTAAAGGAGAATTAAAAAAAAAATTGTTTTTTGGTTATTCTCTTATAAATGTGATCTGAATAGTCTTTATTCCTTTCAAAAAGTGGTACCCCAAAATGATCAGTGCACATAAAGCAAGATATCACATTGCTCATTTTATACTAAACTTAATACTACCTATGATTATATTACATAATAGATATCATTATCGCACTGGTACATCATATTGCACTTACTGTCAACTGGAAACCCTGAATTTTGGTCAAATGAGTGATTTCAGATTTTGTCTCAGTTATTTTGCAATTGGAAAATGGATTCTTTATATTCAAGTATGAAACCTGGAACTCATGCCTAAATCACTCCTTTAAATGTAATCTTATTAAATTCTGCTGGCCTATGAAGGTCATCTTAGATTCTGACACTTTTCATCCAATAATATTCCTAGTATGGAGACCCAATTTCACCAAGCCAAAGCAACACAGAAATTTTTTAAAATTGAATAAAAATATATGTAATATACAGTCCTTAAATAATAGTTAAATGACAAAAAAAGCTTACAAATCAAATTTTTATAAAACATCTACTTTCTTATTGAATTAAGATACATCCCAATGAAAATCCTTGTATAAATTTGATCTTTCACAGTTAAGTGAATTATTTTATCAGAAATGACTCACTCTGAGGAAGATAAGATAAAAAAAGAAGGAATTGGAGGACTCTTTCAGCACAGGCAATATTTCCACCAGGAGCTCCTTCTTGGCACTGATAGCAATCCTAAAACTTAGGATCCTCGTCAGCCTCTTAGAGGGAGAATTCCTTGGTAACGTATTTGTCATTGGTGTTTTTTCTAGCACCTTTGGCAGAAAGCCAGACACTCAGGCTTGGGTTCTTTGCTCCATGGTAAATAGTTTATCCCTACTCAATGTCTCCCAGAATACATGATAAAAGGTAGGGTCACTGACAACTGCCTTTGCAGGAGACTACTTCACACATGGGGATGTCTAGGGACTATTCACAACTTAGACATTTTTTTAAAAAAGATAGACAAGGCTAATTGAAACGATATCCAAGTTTGGAATGGATAACTGGCATTACCTATATCTCTTTTCATTGGATACCTGACATATCCTCCATAGAGAACAGTTAGATATTTAAAAAAATAAAACCTCTTATAGACTTCTAATAGCTTATAAGTCAAAAAATATCATAATGAAAAATCAATAGCAACCTCCTGGATTCATAGATGGATCTTCAAATACTTGATTGTAATTTAATTTGCATTTATTTATCATAAAGAAAAAGAATATGTTTGTGGAAAATTTCCAGTGTCATGACACAAAATATAGACCCAATTCGTGATAATTTCTCAGTCTCTGCAAGTTCTGTCCATATTCTGTCCCTTGCCCAACAAGTAATATATATGTTTACCCAAATTTAATATACTTTCCATTTAAATAAGTCTCCCAAGAGGTAAATATTTAATGAAAATTCATTCTGCTTTTACCAGAAATTTGTTCACAGAAGGATATCTATAGTGCATATTTAATGAATCACAAATAGTAATTTTACAACATATATACCAGGATGCATGTTACATTTTAATTATAACCTGATTTTAATTTTTGAATTTAAAATCAATAGTGCTTGTACTGTGGATTAAAATCTGCTAAAGCATTTGGATTTAGGTTTAAAGTGGAAGAATAGAAATGAGAAGATCTCATGCAAATGTCTAAAAAATTTAGCTTAATTTTATGAGTTAGCTGACTTATTCTGATGTCAAAACTAATCTTTTCGAGAGCAATATCTTTTAGAAACTGTTTTTAAAAAAAATTAGAAGTGGAATTTTCAGAGAATATTGTTTTTTCAGAAAACTGTGTTTAATATGAGATAGAAGAATAATTGCTTTCTAAAATAAAGTACTTTTTAAAAACAAGAGATATTAGCAGGTTAGTTGTTACTTAGTGTGGCACAATAAACCCAAAGGAAGAGTAACTAGGTAAGAAATATATTCATATAACTTGGGAAAATCACATCTATGAAAAAATCAGTTTTGTCTAATTCATATTAGTAGTTCTTTAGTAGAACTTTGTAAATGTAAACAAGCACCTATGAAATATTCCATTGTCTTTAACTAAAAAGATAGTTAAATTCTACATTGACATAATCTGTTCAAACCTGAAGTACTTATTTCTCCAAATATGCAGAAATTCCTTCCTTCTTTCTCACATCAGTTAATGAGATCCACCTTCCTCTTGTCACTCAAGCTAGAACCATCTCTTCTTCTGAGTCTTTCCTTATGATTTTTCCCTTTGCTTTAAATATCCTTCCTCACTCTTAAAGGCCACGGTGAAATGTCTCCATACATGTGACATCTCTTAGTTTTCTTCTCAGAAAAAAAGGAAAAAGTCCCCTTTCTGTGCTTCCAGACCATTTAATACATTCAGCTTATTTAATTGTTGAAGAGTTTATCTTTTCACCTGATTTATGATCTCAGTAAATGTTGGGATGATTTTGTTCAAATGTTCTGGTCTATGTTAAACAGGCGTTTCTCTCCTTCAAAGAATAATGTAAAACTTCAACTCTACTACATATTTTAACAACAGGGTGTTTGATCACCTAGGGTGCCATAAAAAAGTCAGTAGTTTTATTATTCATCATAAACAGAAAGTCTCAGCATGGCTAAATCAGTAGAATCATTTCCTTTGGATGAAAATAAAGTCAAGTTTTCCTTTCTCTCTTTTCGAGTAGTATCATAGAGATGAATATAAGGCATTTTAAAATGAACACTTGACTGAGACATAGAAATTGTTTTTTAATAGTTTATTTCTAGTCTTCCTTTCTTCCCCCTTTATAATTATAGTTGGTTTTTTGCATTTATTTTTTAAGCTATATTTTTCTAAGCTTCCTATAATGCATGGAAATTGCAACGTTGCCTCCAAGAACAACTATGAATTCTCTTTTTTGGCCATGGTAGGGATGTGGATCAGGAATATGATTAGAAGCGGGTTCCAGAAATAGCTGACTATAAAATTGTTTGATAATCTGAAATACGTTCATATAGTCTCTTTATTTTGAAGGTGACCTAATAGAAGATACTTAAGTTTTGAGAATCCCTATTAAACCTTCAGAAAAAACCTTGGAAAATGTATACACTATCAAGATATGCATTTAAAGTCTACTCTTCTTATTCAGTAGTTTCCAATTTCCTTTTCACCTCATTAGATACCAAACAGAAGACTGGGGATGAGATAATTCTGCAAAGGATCCTGGCAATAAAATGATCAGATCATATTTTGTTGTTATTTACTGCTTTTCAAAAGTGGCATTTTAAATCCTGAGAACCAAACTAAAATTTCATTTACCTACAGTGAGCCATTCAAGATAAGGATGCCCCAAACATTGCTGACCATGTAAGATTCCAGTTTTCCACGATAGTTTCTTGGGTAAAAGAAGCTGGATGGAGTCAACCTTCTAACCACTTTGTACATGTCTCTGAAGCTAAACAAGCTATCAAGGTCAGACTTGAAATGCTTCAAAATAAAATTATCAACTACGGTGTCATAATACTAGCTTGCTTGGTGTTCTTTCTAACCTAATTTCCTAGCTATATCTGACTTCTTTCCAAACTTCTCCTTGACACAAGCCTTATTGAGAATCCCACAAGCTTGGCAACAAATCTCATCAACCAACTTGATCTTCTAGGCAAGGCTCTTAAAAATTTCCACTAAACCGGTCTTTTGCTTCCTCACATTGACACTCAGTTAATCCCACACTATCTAGCTGTATTTTCTTTGAACACATCCCACTCCCCACCCCTTTGTGTGTATGTCTTGAAATCTTGTGAGTTTTTCTACTGAAAGAACCTGGCTAGCCCTGGTTCTAACTAAATGAACTAAATTCACCAAACCCCAGTGGCCTAAGTAACTCGAATCCATAAGTCAAATTCACCAAATCCCAGTAGCCTAAGTAACGTGAATCCATAAGTCACTTATGAATTCAAATTATCCTATGCCCTAAAAGGCTAATGAATGTATTTTCTGACTCTAGTGATAAATTTTTAAAAATACTTCCAGATGACAAATACTTTTTCCTAAACTGGGAAGAGTTAATGTGAACACCCAATTCAACTAAATTTTTAGTTTCTTCATTATCTATTTTCCGATTTGGCTTCGAATTTTCTCATTTTTAAGGTTTAAGTTTCTATTCATCTAGTCATCCAAAAAAGTAGTTTCACAGAGGTACGAGTGATCAAACCTAGGACTTCATAGTTAGAACAAGGATCAATATCTGAGCTACATCACTCAGACAAAAAGATATTCCTCTGTCATGCTCTGACCTTCTAACAAGGCTAACCTAGTATCCATTAACCTAACCATACTCTAATTGCCCCTGGCATGACAGCTATAGGAAACTGATTTGACAGTCTTCTAATTATCAGTGAGTACAGCCTTAGTAAATTTGCAAGGATTTAGCAGTAGTTCTGCACAAATTTCAGTGATAAAAATATAGATTTGCAGAATTCTTGCCATTTGATGACTTATATTGCAGCCTTTATTATCTGGCAATCTATGAGAAAATAAAGCCCTGAACAATAACTTGAGTGACAATTTTTTCAATTCTGACAAGGATGCTACATAGCTAATACCACTCTAGATGCATAGAACAGAAGTTATTTTATCATATATAATTGATGCCTCAGGGCATTAGGTCTTAATTCTCTCACAGAATCCTAGTGGAGAAGTGCTGGTAATGGGACAAGGACCTGAAATCTGGGTAAAATTCTTGATCAGACTACGTTGCTATCACAATCTGTTGAGACTTAGGTTAGGTAGAGGGCAATACCTAGAGATAATTTCACCCGCCAGCCAGCATTATTGACAATTATCTAATTTTTTTTCCTATTTATAGACTTACCATTCTATAGACTCCCATTCTATTGGGAATGCTCTTAAACTTTTGGGAAATGCTGCTAGATCAATCTTCATTAACTAAATTTTGTCATGTTAGTCTACTGTCAAAAACTTTTGACTAGCTCCTAGTTTTCAAAGACCAGAGTCCTTAGACATCTTTCTAGCCTTAGTTCCCATTTCCCTCCACATTCCTTCTTTTTCTCTTAATGTTTCCCATAATTTCCTCTTTGCTGCTCATGCTCATGCTCATGGTGTTCCGTCCTCCATGACATACAGTCCTCTATTTTCCCTGAATTAATCTTCTTCATCCTCCCAGAGCCTGAGGAGGCTCCTCTGTACCACCTCCACTCTGAAACCAGTGTGAAGACGCAGTGGTCCCCTGTGAGAACACTCAGGACATTGTACTGTTATATTTCTAATTGTACCCAAAGTTTTCTGCCTCTTGAGTTATTCATACATGTTTTTTTATTTCTTGCCAGGCTCTAAGTATATAAAAGTAGTGTTTTGGAACATAAATTTGGCAAGACAATCAGTGTGATTTGGCATCTGGAAACAAAGAAAAATCTTAGGACACTATTCAAGGGAGTGATTTTGGTCTATAAATCAAACTAAAATTTTGATATAGTTTTCAGACTATTAATGTCATATGATTGTTGAAAATCACACTTTGAAGCCAGGAGAAGCCGGAAGAGGTGGATTTGAGTCCTAGTTTAGTTGACCTATTTCTTAAGTATGTAACCAGGAACGTGTAACCACCTTGGCCTTTGTTTCTTCATGTCTTAGCATCCCATCCTGCCTCCCGATATCCTCATGCTCTACTTTAAATTCTTCGGTGGTGCTTATCTGCACCTAAAATCCTATATGTTTTAATTATATTTTTATCACAATCTGTCACCTACTAGAATATAAACTATTTTATATTATAACTGGTTATAAACTAGGATATAAACAATGTGTGTATTTCACTGCTGAATTCTCAGCATCTACAACAGTATCTCATACCCAGCAGAAATTCAATATAACTTTGGTGAATGACTAAATGGACAAATGAACCTTGGAGCTCCAGGAACAGTTTCAAAACCTCTGCTCTATATTCTCTAATCTTTTTCCTAGTATTGTTGGATCACCGGAGAGCAATATACCCTTTTATCTCAGCTCCCTGAAGAAATGACTTTACTGAAATATGATTAAATGTTATGCCCTCAGCTTTTAGAGAAACGTCTATTTGAACAGCGATTTTGTCTTTTATTATTCCATGACCCCAATTTAAGAAACTTTACAATAAATTCGTCCTTGAATTCAGTGCCAAAAAGTTTGTCTCTTCAATCTAAATTACGCTTTTCTGGTCAGAAAATGAGAACTAAACATGCCAAGCCATCTCCTTTTGTGTCTTAGCTTCCCTGACATTCAATTCAGTTCAGTGCTTTGCAACAGTAATTCCACAAGCTCAGGCATCTTGTTACATACATTCCTCTACTGGTTTTCACTAGATTCTGTCATTGAATTCTGCCATATCATATTGCAATTAATTTTATGAGATTCTCAAAACCACTTTGGAAATAGGCAGGTTATGTATCTCAGATTAGCCAGCCCTGGTGGTCTAACGGTTAAGAATCGGTGCTCTAATCACCACGGCCCATGTTTGTTTTCAGGTCAGGGAACCATACTACCCATCTGTCGGTTGTCATACTGTGGTGGTTGTACATTGCTGTGATGCTGAAAGCTATACCACTGCTATTTGAAATGCCAGCAGGGTCACCCAGTGTGGACAGGTTTCAACAGAGTTTCCAGACTAAGACAGACTAGGAAGAAGGATCTAGTCACCCACTTCTAAAAATTGGCCATGAAAACCCTGTGAGTAGCAGCAGAGCACTGTCTAATCTAGCGCCGGAAAGTGACAGGATAGAGCAAAAAGACCAGGCAGGGTTCTGCTCTACTGTAGACAGGGTCACTAGGAGTCAGAATCAGTTTGACAGCACTAACAACAACAAATCTCAGATTAATAAAATAAACTAGTTACTAACGTTGTTGTGTGTGTACAGCTTGCAATCAGAAGAGCAATCGATTAAAAAAAATGGCAAGAGCTATTTCAGACATCATGATATCTGAGAAAATTTCATGACTATGGCAATGTTACTTTAAGAATAATGTACACACAATTATAGAAGTCTCTGCATTATGGAGATATATTTTAAAATATTCAGGCATTATTCATAAGCATTATAAAGTAACAAATGTATATTTTTCCAATTTCTATAATAAATTTTACTTACAAATATAAAAGTTGAGGAAATATGGGAGGGGCAAAAAAATATTAATTTTGACTTTTTAAGATATTAAGACTTAAATACTAACTATGATTTCTAGCAATATGCTCGGCATATGGCCAACAATGAATTTGGTTTATCTTACATTTTTTAAGGAAAAAAAGGAGAGAAATGTAAGGGAAGGTAACATTTGTTGACTATCCACTACATGTGACATTATTATAGTATCTCACTTATTCGTCATAATGATTCTACAAGGCAGTTATCATAATCCCTATTTTGAAAATGATGAATTTGAGGGTCCGAAAAAGGAAGACTCCAGAGCTCTTAAGAGACACCACTGAGATTCACACTCAAGCCTATTGGGCTCCAATGTTTATTATATTCTTTCCCGCTCGGCTGCCCTAAGAGAACTTGTAATCCTATTTGCTGAGTCCTTATGTTACATAGTGAAGTGGTAAACTGTACCCCCCCACCCCCCGTCCCCAAAGATTAAGATAAAATTTATGTGCTCAAAAGGAGTTTGTTCCTTCCCTTCCAGAACAGGTTTGACAGGCAGGGACAGCGTTCTCTATCATGGGCAGGAGAAATCTATATAATAGGAGAATGGAAGATAAGGGCAGAGAGAATACAGTTTGCTAATTATACTAGGCAATTATAGGACTATTTGATTTTCTCTTTTGATTTAATTGGGCTGTTCATTCAGGTTTTTTTAACTCAAAAAAAATGGTGAACCGACAAAACTTAGTAATACATGCTAGTTCTGTAAAGCTAATGACATACTTTATAGAACTAAATACAAAAGTGAAGCCATTCCTATGGATAGAGATGTAGTTAACGATTCTGAAAATATCCAAATCTTTTTAGATGATGGATCTCTTTGAGAATTAGATGAAAACTGTGTCTACTTCCTCTGCTCATATTATGCACATATGCAGTTTTTACAAATACTTCCATATGATATTAGACTTCATCTGTCTCTGACAACCACTCAAGGACTCAGGCTAGGACTAAAAAACTAACGGCAGAGAGTCAGTTACTGGTCATCATATGGGAAGTGGCCAGATTCTTTCTAGGCAGCGTGGACCTTTCTGATACTTCTGCCTTTGCCAACTTAATTAATCCTCTGTTTCTTTCTTTTTAATATTCCTTCTTCCACTCCGTAAAATCCTTCAGGTTTATTTTAAAGCTTTTGATATAACTTAACTTTACTTCACAGACAGCATCCCCAGATGCCAACTAGTCCTTTTTACTCCAAACTTACACAAGATTGTCCTTTTTCCCATAGATGCTGTAACCTCAAGCCCCTTACCTTGTTGAGTCCTAACATCTGTTCCAGGCCTTATTCTGGGTATCTCAGCCTATGGACCTTCCGCACAGCTTATAGACCAGGCATTTGTGAAAACTCTTGTCAGAGGACAATTCTTGTCAACTGCATAACAAATTATTCCTCAAATATTCTAACTCTTCTCCTATACAGCTGTTTCTCTTTCTTAACATTTGGTACTCTGAATAGTTCCAGTCAGAGGTAA
Organism: Ceratotherium simum simum; assembly: GCF_057802395.1. Taxonomy (NCBI): domain Eukaryota; kingdom Metazoa; phylum Chordata; class Mammalia; order Perissodactyla; family Rhinocerotidae; genus Ceratotherium; species Ceratotherium simum. The sequence continues at coordinate 41,811,946 of NC_141924.1, forward strand.
AATAATACACTGCCTAGAAAGAACTCTGCCTGTATGTGTGTACGTGTGTGTGTGTTCCAATATGGATTAATCTGGATCATAAGTCTTTAAAATCTGAAAAGGCATTGTCTCGTGACTATTCCAATTTAGCATAGAATGGATCCTCTCTAGTAGTATTTTTAAGGACTTGCATCTCAAGTATCATTTAAATATCCTCTGCAACTTGCCTTCTTAGTTCAAGCCCCAGTGCCAATTCTCGAACATACCTTCTGTTCCGCTGTCATGGTTAGACTTTGTAGTCGGCCAGTCATATTCCCTAAACTCTTTTCAAAAGCAGCTACGAGGTGAGCCTGTGAACAAATGGAAGGATCACATTTTAAATGTCAGAACCTCATGTGGATGGATGAAAACGCTTCATTTTACAAAATGCTTAATTTCAGGTATTCTAACTCTAAATGCTGTGACCATCATGGTTAAATTTCAATGGTGACTCTCCTTTAACACAAATCTTCATTTATCTTTTCTAAACTTCAGTTTAAAATCAGTGTTTTGGTCTCTTGACATTTAATGCAAGTTCAACTTCTGAAAGGGGATGGTATTTTGCAAATAATAACACCTTCTCTAACTTGCACGTCATGGAGGATTTGACACCCAAAATACTAAATAAAGTTCTGAGTTGCCAAGTTTTTAGACTGAAAGCCCAAGAGGAGGTCACTGTGATAGTCAATGGACAGATGTTCCTCCTTTTTATACCTGCATGATGACCTTTGAAGATATTGTTAGCTCCTCCGTTATAATGGCACTCTCCTCCAAGTGCCAGACATCTGCTGACAGCTGTAACATTATCTTTCCTCTCTTTCTACTTACAAAGAACTGAATCGAAAAGAGTTGTCTTCACTTTCCAAACTCTTTTCAATGAAAGGGCACTTATTTCTACTTTATTCCCTTCAACAAAGAAAGTGTAGGTAGGCCAGCTAGAAATAATATTCAGTTATATTTTATTTAACATTAAGTTTTCGTGGCTTTGGGGCTTTATTTTAAATCTCAGAGAATTATACATATTGCAGTACATAATCATAACTCTTATGATTAAGAAGTACTTGACAGTCTTATTACAGCACTAAAACAGGCCAGTTTCTATTAACATGCCGTTATGCAACAGCTTGACCCACAGAACACTGAGCATGAAGAGGTGCTTCAATCTCTCACCGTGGCTTGAGGTAAGACCACAGCTGTGTTATCTCAAACGGATTTAATTTTATTATGCCCTTAAAAAGATATATGGATAGAATATTTTACAACCTACATCTATAATAAACTATGTGTGGGGAAAAATTTGGCAATCTCTGGCAAAAGACTAATATTTTGAGGGAAGGGAGCGAGAGCACTCAATTAAAACATATCATCTTGCAACTCAAGCAGAGCTGAAAGGCTGAGTTACCTATTATCAAATGGTTCACAGGAGTCCTAAGAATTAGGGAACTAGAAGTTTATTCCATTATTGGTAACAGCTAGAATGTACAAGTCCCTTCCATTAGCATCATGATACAAAGGTGTCTTTGTTTCTAGCTCTTAACATATTCTGGGCTGCCTTTTTTTTTCTCCTGACACTGCAATATGGAGAAAGACAATTTGTAGAGAATACTTCTATTATTCTTTAGTCCATCAGTACAAAATCTTCATTCTTTTTCCACTCTCTTCTCTCTCACCCCAAACACACACACACACACACACACACACACACGAACACAACCTTGAGAATTATACTTCAAGTTTTGTTACAGATTTAATTGGATAAATATTACTCTAAAGAAAGGAAATAGTATCTTATAGTTTAAAATACTTTCAATGACAAGGAATGCCATTACATCAGACTTAGTACCCTCACAAACTAACATAAGGTTATGTCCCACTTTCTCTTATACCTTTTTTAATCGTAAAAAAATACACCATATATATAAAAAGGACAAAATGAAAATGTACAGTTCATTGGTTTATCATATAGTGAACATTCATGCACTCACAGGCCAAGTCCAGAAACAGGACATTTCAAGACCCTAGAAGTCCTCCCTTGCCCCTCCCTCATTACTGTCCCCTCTACCTTCCCCAAAGATAACCACTACTGTGACATTTGTGCTAATTATTCTCTTGCTTCTCTTTATAGTTTTTTTTTTTTTTTGTAAGGAAGATCAGCCCTGAGCTAACATCCATTGCCAATCCTCCTCCTTTTTTTCCCTTTTTCTCCCCAAAGCCCCAGTGGATAGTTGTATGTCATAGTTGCACATCCTTCTAGTTGCTGTATGTGGGACGCTGCCTCAGCATGGCCGGAGAAGTGGTGTGTTGGTGTGCACCCGGGATCCGAACCCGGGCCGCCAGTAGTGGAGCGCGTGCACTTAACCGCTAAGCCACGGGGCGGCCCCGTTTTTTTTTCTTTTGTGAGGAAGATCAGCCCTGAGCTAACATCTCATGCCAATCCTCCTCTTTTTTTTTTTTTTTTTTTTGCTGAGGAAGGTTGGCCCTGAGCGAACTTCTGTGCCCAACTTCCTCCACTTTATATGGGACGCCACCACAGCGGTGCATTGGTGTGTGCCCAGGATCCGAACCTGCAAACCCTGGGCCACCTAAGCAGAGGGCGCGCACTTAACCGCTTGAGCCACTGGGCCGGCACCCGCTTCTCTTTATAGTTTTACCACCTAAGTTTGCATCCCTGAACATTATGTTTTAACTTTGCCTATTTTTAAAACTATTTGAGTGGAATCATATGGCATGATTTTTTTTGTGACTGTCACCTTTCACTTAACATTGTGTTTTTGAGATTCACCCATGTGGTGTGTAGCAGGAGTTAGAATTTGCTCTAAAGCGTGGCTCTACGTGATTTATAATATATTTACCCATGATGACCTCTTGGGCTGATTCTAGTTTAGACTATTAGAAATAATCCCGCTGTGACCATACACAGGGTTACTGAATCCTAATACTAAAATTGCTTGTTTTCTTTTAAAATAGTGAAAATTCTGGTGGAAAATTAACATTTACTCAAAGAAATGCAAGATTCTATTCCATATTGCCAAGTTTTAATTCTCCCAAAGAATTGTAAAGTTTAATTGTTGGACTATGAGTCCTTGAATGTATGAACGTGAAGATAATTACTTTACTTCACCTTCTGTGCATATTTTATCAGTTTAATGGGAGTAACAATACGACGAAGACAGCAGGACTGTGAAGAGTGCGTCGTGCAAGCACATTGCTTATAGTTTGTAGCTTTGAGTAAATACAAAACATGCACCATTTGGATTTCAGGATTCAATCTTTGGAAAACTGCTCTTCATTAATTATCCACAAGAAAACCTATCACTAGTTACAAAAGAACGTATTAATTTGAGTCATATTATTTTCAATGAAAAATATGTTAAAGGTATGTTAGTGAAATATTGCTGTGAATTTATGTCACCTTGGTTTCGTTTATCAGATTAACTTTGTTACTTTGAGGTAACAAAAGGTTAAATTTCTCACCAATTGGAATAATGGAAAGGAAGTACAAAAGGCAAATAAGGAAAGCCATTTCCACCAGTGATGATCTTTGTCACCTTAATGGAGAGAAAATGGAAAATAAAACTCATTAAACTATAGGACAATATATCTTGTTGGAAAAACTTTATAAAATGATGATTTTTTTAAAAATTGTGGATTTTTAGGGGAGTTGTTAATCGTAGTTTACTTGGTTCTCACTTTTCTTTTAGCAGTTGCACAATTTTCAAGCCAGAGTAAAATTGTATCAATATGATAATGAGTATTCCCTGACTTGTGCCAGGTGAAGTCTGTCAAGGTAATAAAATAGACAAGACCGAATATTAACTGAGGAAAGGTCTTTTTAATGCATACTGTCTTTGGTTTTAAAATCACATAACATAACCTGAACAGACATGTAAAGAGGATTATTGTGCTGTTAAACAATAAAATGAAATATCATTATGAAAAATGCCTGCATTGCATGTGTTCACTCAGAATTCAGTGACAGCCCATCAACCAAATAAAAAATACTCCATACATAGATTTATATGGGGAGATATATATATAAATATAGGTGACTTATATTTGAAAATCAATAGTTAGATGAACTGAAAATGACTCTGCATCTATCATAAGGTTTCTCATTTCTTTTAAGCTGTATAAAATTGTCCCTTCAGTGTCTGTCACTGTCAATATGTACAAAATAGTTTTCTCTTAAAAGAGATGCAGAAAAGAGTAACTGCCAGATTATATAAAAATATTAAACAGAGCAAAGAAACAGGACACAATCCCAAGCAAAATAATACCCACGAGATTTTTGGCTAAAAGACTAACATGCTGGAAGGCAAAAAAGGTACTTTTTGTTCTGTTACATATTCATTCAGTGATGTCTTTGAAAAATGGTGGTAATAACTAGTCTTCTTGCCTGTTTCCAAATTATCTAAGGGCTGAGATTTGTAAAGAAAATATAATAAAACACAAACGAAGGCCTCCCACCTGACTTGGCTGCACAAAGGTGTGGGCGAGAGACCAGAGGGCACCTGGCTAACTGTATGATGTGACCAGACATCATTTGCCTTTGCCTGTGGGGCTCCTGTTTTCTTCCTGTTCATGGGTGGGGTATTGATTCAGGGAAGGCCAGGCAATAGCACTCGCCCACACGCCATCTCTCCTTTCTAAAAAATCCTAGTAGAAAGAGCTTTACAAAGAGTCTTCCCAGGACCTTACGCAGCTCCGTTCAGAGAACTTCACAACTGGGAAGGCTCAGCGCCCATTCTACTGCCTGGGTTACACTCTGCCAGTCAAATGAGAGGGGAGCTGCCCGGATACCTCTCTGACCCGCCAGTGCCCCTTTCAACAAAGGCGGAAAAAGCATTTGAGCAGAGAGCCAGATAAGTTTCAAATTTAAAAATTAAAACATGGATTATTGTGTGGACTCCATATAAATATAATCATGCCAGGTCCAAATACATGATACACACCCCCAAATACCCCAAATTAAGGAAAATCATTTAAGTCTTGATAAAATTATTCATATATTGAGTAAAACTGAATAGCTGGCTATTTAAAATGATTACTAAATAAAAAAATAACAGTTAATGATATTTTCTACAGAACCAAACTCATTGTAATTTGTCCTTATAAAACATGGCTATTACACTTCTATTCAACAATGCTCATTGTAGTGATTCCATTGAACCAAAAGGTAAAAGGTTTACTTGTGGCCTGAATAAATGAATAAATAAAAGGCTTATCTCCACCTCCAAATAGGAACTGCATAAGATTAAAAAATAACTTTTTTTACTTATTATTGAAGAAATTCTATACATAATTTTATTGTCTTATGTTTAATTTAATTTCTGTATATATCTATGTTAAAAATATATGTATATATTACATACATCAACAGATATTAACTCAGAAACAGTGAAGTGAAACACACTTTGAATGAAATTTAAATGACGTATTTCTTAGAACTGAGGAAAAATCAAGCATTAACTAAATTCTTTGATGACTCGTTACTGTCTATGGAATCAAAAGTGATATTATAAACCAAATGTAAAGAGAGTAAGTTCAAGATGATTTGTAGTTAATAGGTGACTTATGAGAAATTCAAATTTGTCAATATGTAAAGGAGATTATATCCTTAAAAATACAAATGGACAGGGGCCGGCCCAGTGGTGCGTAGTGGTTAAGTTTGCGCACTCCGATTCAGTGGCCCTGGGTTTGCAAGTTCGGTTCCCGGGCTGGGACCAACGCACTGCTTGTCAAGCCACACTGTGGTGGCATCCCATATAAAGTAAAGGAAGATGGGCATGGATGTTAGCCCAGGGCCAATCTTCCTCAGCAAAAAAAGGAGGATTGGCAACGGATGTTAGTTCAGGACTAATCTTCCTCACACACACACACAAAAATACAAATGGACATAAATACACAAGTCTCTATCCCTTGCAATTATAATGATACTATTAAAAATGTTTAAAATAGGATTGATGTTAAAAATATTTTATAAACATTTATACATGCATCCATTTATACAAGTTCTCAGCTATATTTAGCCTTAAAGTGAATTTTAATAAACTACTTTGTAGAAGAGTTGAAGATAATGCGTATCTTCATTACCTGAATCTTTGGACTTTCATCTTTTGACATTTCAGCAACAAACTTATCTGATGGTAAAAAGCTTTAACAAGACATATCACCACCAAATAAAGGAGCACTAAATGGTGAAATAAAGTTGAAATTCCTAAGAAATTAAAAACTAGATATCTCTTTTAAAAATTGTAGTAGATCTGTAGGTGTTTTATTTTATTATTTAATATGAAATAATTATAGATTCATAAGAAGATACAAAGAGAGTATAGAGAGGACCCTTGTACTCCTTCACCCAGTTCCCCCAATTGCTACATCTTACGTAATTATGGTGTAATATCAAAGCCAGGAATTCAAGATTGGCACACAGATGTAGATTCACATATGTAACAACCACCCCAATCAAGATTCAAAACAATTTCATCACCACGAAGCTCTCGCTATTGCTACACCTTTATACTTATACCCACCTCTCAGGAAGATGAGACCCCCACCCCTAACCACTAACTTCTCCATTTATAAATGGAATTACACAGTGAGTGTCCTTTCGAAATTATCTTTTTTCACTTAGTATAACGCACTTGAGATTCATCCAAGTGGTTGTGTGTATCAACAGTTGATTTCTTTTTACTGCTGAGTAGTAGCCCACGGCATGGATGTATCAGACTCTGTTTATCTATTGACCTATTAAGGGACATTTGGTTGTTTCCAGTTTTTTAAGGTTTCTATGTACAGGTTTTGGATCTGAGGTGATTTGAGATTTCTAAAATGCATTATGAAGTTAAAAAAAAAAAAAAAAGAAGAACATGTAAAATAGGATATATATTAGGCTCTCATCCATGTGCAAAAAGTACTATTGATAACATAGAAATAGCTAGGGGAAGCTGCAGATATTTGGGCATTTTGTCTAAGACTAGCACTTTTTAAACAAAATCATCTATTTGGCACTGCTTCCTCTAATTCTGTATTTGTTACTTTCTTTTTCATTATTGTCCCCTAAGGAGACAGTATAGATATTTTTTTCACAATCACTCCCTTCCTCCATGACATTTTAATATCACAGATATATGCTGGACACCTGTTTATGTACTCTATGTATATCTGCGCTTTATGTATAAAAAGAGTAAGTTTTCTTTCATCACAAGAATGAATTTTCACCGTCTAGTGGTAATATCAATGCCCAGCTGAGAATACATGCTCCAAAGTCATGAAAACCCATCAGTGAGTATAGTGTGTCATGCGTGATCGAGGCAAAAGTGGTAGGTAGCCAAGGCCGGCATCATTTTAAAATGTTGGCTCCCTTTCCAAACAATGGCACAGAGTCAACCCCCAGGATGGTCCCCCTATGTTAGAATTTGGTTCCTCCCCTGTGTGTGTGTGTGTGTGTAGGCTTTTGCAAGTGTAGACTGTATATATGTATTCATGGGTATATAAAAGAACAATGTTTAAAGGAAACACAAGAAACCAATAACCATGAACGGGGAAAACAAATATACATTCTCAGAGGGAAAAACAAATATACATTTTTTATTAAACATTTTTTTAGTTTCAGTTTTTCTTTTTAATACAATAAGCATGTATTACTTTTTAAATGGAAATAGTTTAAAAATTACTGTGTAAAAGACCAAATTCCATTATGGATAGCAGCCATTTATGATTCTAACATCTGAATATATAAGTCCACACAAGAGTCATTTACAAAATAAAATAAAACTCTGAGTAGTTGTCCAAGATCAATGTAAGTATCCTGACTGCCCATAGCATAGGGTCTGTCACTGAGACTTCCTTGCTGCAGATAAACACAGCCCAATGTGCTTTGGTATCTGCATTGTAATATGTCCCCTGGGTACAAAGTCAGGAACCTAGACAGGAGTGTTTTGTACTACCATACATCTAGCCGATGGTATAAAATTTACAGTTGTTTCTGAACTATTTCTCTAATAAGAGTTATTCTTAGACATAAAATATAGCTTAAATAATACTATTCTCTTCCTGTATTGCCCAAACAATTCTCTAAAGCCTGCCATTATTTTTAAGAATCCCTTAACAACTATAAAAATAAATATAGCCAATCCAAAATTAATTTGATTCTTGCAAAGTTGAAAAGACAAAATCAATGTAAATACAGTGCTAAAATAAATACGTTGTGAGTGAAATGACTTACTTGTATACTGTGGAAGTTATAATACATAATAATTTTTATTCTTAAAATCTCTCTTATTCAAGTCATACCCACTGGGCCTACACCTGCTCACTCCTGCTATGTCAAGCTTTGTCTAGGAGATAGAAAAACTCAACGGAGTGCAGAGAGCAGTGTGGCAGGGAACAGGCCCAAAGCCTCGCCGTGGAACTGAGCAGATGAATGCTGTGTGAAGGGGGCAGGACATACGGCAAGACAGCGGGAGCTTCCTCACCCCGCCCTGCTGCTTCCCACACTGTTGTTCCTGAGGACCAGGAACAGGGCCACCTGTTCTCTTCCTCCTGCATCTATTCTGAGTGCTCCCCGGCACACTGGAAGATCTTCAATAAATGTTAATATGATTGATGGTCTTCATCATTTTTGCCATTCTCAGCTGCTGAAACTGCTATGAGAAGGCTGCCAAGGGTTTTGCGAGAACTCTATCTCATTTACAATATAGCTAAGATACCCAAATTTAGGCTTAAGTTAATTTTTTAGAATTAACTGGATGCTTAACTAATTGTCCAATAAATTGTGCTGAAGGAGGCAGGGCACATGAATTTTTTATCTTCCAGAGTTAATCACTATCAACTCCTAATTGTACTGGGGCTTGAGAAAGTCTATGCATGGGCAGTGACAAACATAAGAAATAAGAGAAGAAATAACCCCTGTAGCTGTTACCAATGGTTCCAACCTTACAAGAAACACAAAGCTATTTTACCCACATTGTGATTCCTCATCAGTCTGGGTTTACATTTTATAGCCCAGTGTGCAGGAAAGTTTACCTTTATATGCATCACACTATTTAGTGACTTAAGTCTGTATCATTTTGGACATTTAAAGTTTGTAAATCTATTACTAAAATCACCCCATTTACTATATAAAAATCTGTTTTTATATATCAAAAAAAATCAAAAGTGACTTACATTGGCTGAAAGTTGAGATGTGAGGGTAGCAACTTTTTCTTGTGATGCAACCAGCTCTCTCCGCAGTTTATGGATTTGCTGAATGTAATTTAAAAAAATCAATTCAATATGCTAGATTTTTACTTAAAACTAAGAATTCAATCCAAGAAGGCAAATACTACGGTTAGCTCATTCTAACCCCACTGTATCAGCACCAATTCCTGAAAATCAAAGAAATGTGAACACTGGCCACACAGTAAAAATCAAATACCACTTCTAAGAAGAGGGGCACGTGACTGTGTGCAAGGTTGGGATTCAAATCGCAAATTAAAGGATGCTTCCTTGTTCCCTTTGCCACGCCAACCTGACTCAAGAATCAGTTTACTTTCTCTGCTGATTCTTCTACCTCTAGAAGTTTGTGGTAATAAAACTCAGGTAGTAAAATCTTTCCTTTTTAAAAATTAAATTTACATATACATATTTTTTCTGAGTCTTTTTTTTTTGTAAAAAGTACTCCATGTTATTTTTCTATCAGTTTTTTTGTGTGTATTTATTTTAATTTTCCATAAATTTGGCAACTTCTTAGAAGCTGTAGAATGTCCTGCAGTCACTGAACGCTGGCTCTAATGCAGCATTTAATGATTCCATATTTGAAAATAATTTTATTGGCTGGAGTTTTAACGATTAACACTCAGAGAAGCCTTCCCAAATCTTTATTATAATGCCCTTTATCCACTGAGTTACTATTAGGTCAGAACAGAAATGCTTTACAGATTATCCACAGTTTAAAAGTAAGAGGAAAATCAGTAATATTGTGCAAATAACTAGACAAAACAGCAGAATAAATATGCTAAAAAGGTTTTATTTTTAATTAAGTTCCTACTCTAATAAAATTGAACCAGAAAAAGGTGACAGTAGATCAAATCATACTCAAATTTTAATTTAAGCACTTTTCTAAATTTAATCTGCATGTTTCATGTTGCCCTGGAATGTAAACAGTGATAAGTAAGTGAAACACACTTACAACCATCTGAGACAGAGTCTACCAGTCTACTTCTGATTGCAAGAGATTTTAGTTACTTAGATGCCAAACATTTTACTCTAAGTCTTCTCATTTCTTCAAAAACAAGTCTTCCACTGTTGTGGTTGGACTTCTGGAATACCAACTCAGTTTGAAAGAGCATTCTTGACACAGTTCAGTAACTGTCATTAGATTTTTTTTTCCTGCACATTAGATTTTCGTGGAGGAGAAGTAGTGGTCAATATTGAGAGACTCTAAAAAAGAAGTGAACTTGAAGCAGAGATGGTGCATATTTACATAATTTCAGCAAATAGCTAATGTGATTCCATTTCACTCCTGTTTTTTAAAGAGATACACTCAGTCCCAAAGAGCATTTAAGTTACCTTCAAATGATGAGGATCCCAAAGAGTTCCAGAAAGCAGAGCATCTATTTTATTTTTAAACCAATACAAATTCAAAGAGCTTTTCTCAAATTAATAGTCTCTATTACATGATCCTATTTCCTTTAAAATATAATCCAGGAAACCTTAAAGTAATATAAATTATTTTTTAAAAACCATGACCCATTATGTGGCATAAATGATAAAAGAGAAGTCTGATAACTACTAACACAGCAAAGAGATGTGGCATTTCTATACCTCACTAGCTGTATTATGATCAGTTAGAAGCTTTGCCATGTCCATGCGATATAAATAAAATAGTTTAGGTTTTTCAAAACCATATTCACTCTTTGTTCTAGCAATTATAAAGATCAAATTGGTGTAATCTTTTTCAATATTTTTAAACATAGCACAAATTTTACTTTAAAAGTAAATAAATAAAGATAAAATATGAGTTCAAAGGACAGAGTTCCTTTGCAGAGGCTGTTGCCAATGTATTTATTTTCTCTGTGGTCTGACTGCCTCAGTGTAAACCAATCAAACAGTCATTATCACACTTGGAAGAAAGCCCTAATTAAAGTCCTCCTGCTCTCCTTGGCCAGGACAAGTCATATACAAAGGGAAAGAAAAAGAATGTTCGCTCCAGGTTGCAATCGATTTGTATGTGATTGCAACAAAGTGTGTAGTTGTGAAATGTGTGTGATTAGAACAATACACCACACTAAACATAAAGTGATGATTAGAACAGTACAGTCCTGGCACCAAATAGATGGGCTGTGATGCTGGTAGCCTGTATTGTGGAGGTCTATTGCCTAAGATTCAATAGTTTCCTTAACCCAATGAGGTTAGTCTCACAGGCAGTGGGGAAAATGGAATTGATCATTCATCAAAGATTTAACGAATGCTTACTAGAGTCAGGCAATTAGCTGTTGAGCTAAGACTCCAATTTGGAATGTGAGAAGAGAGTTTGCTTCTAAAAACTTCCTTTCATTTTCTTTTAAGAGGAAATATCCAAGATTATTTGTCAACTAGCAGGGTCATTTCTATCAGCAGTGCTGGAGAATTATGCTACTGTATCACACTGCCCTCTAGTGGTAGAAACACTCATTTTATCATAAACGTAAACGAAAAGTCAAATATAAAAATGCTACTTTTTTTTTTTTACCTCTGAATGAGCCTTTTCTTCAGCCTGTAAAAGAGAAAAGGGAAAAGAATTTAACTATAATTAGTGTCAATTCATTCTACAAGTATAAAGAATAAAATAATTATATTGGGTATTTAAAATGTTATTATGGCCTAACATAAGAATATAGAAAAATATATATTATTAAATAAAATAGTAAAAACAGGAACTTTTAGGATTGAAAACAAGTATTTCTTTATACATAAACCATATGGTATTTTAAAAATATAGGCTATTTGATTCATGGATATATAATATACCTTGAGAGCAAAGGACAGAATTAGAAGACAGTGTTACTCTAACATCCAGACCATTAGCAACAAAAACAAAGTAATTATAAAATTATACTCTGAAAAAGATGGGTGCAGGTAAAAATGAAATATTGGATTTTTTAAATACAGATTGTAGAAATTGGATCCCATGAAATGATAGAGATTTTCAGCCAAGACGGGAGTCAGAATGTGATTCTGTGCTTTACAGATCATAAAGAATGCCAAATAAAGCTGGAGGGAAAATACAGACCTCTACTGATAACTACAGAAAATCAGCTTATTAGTTTCTATTTTCTTTTACTTTTCCTAATGATTATTAAGTAAGTTTATTGGGTTGCAAGTCAGCAAAACATTAGGACACCCAGTGTGAGGGCGGTGATAGGGTGGCGGACACACATCATCGGCCGCGCAGGTTAGGGCAGTGACAGCCGTGGGAACCTGAGGGCGTTTGGGCCTTGGTTGCAGAAAACTCCCAGCTCTGCTTTCCTCCTTCATGCTGGGCTGCGAAACGCCAGAAAATGAGTTATGTGCGTCATTACATTTGAGAAGCTCCCTCCCTGGAAAAAGCTGGAGAATGTATAATATTGCTGAACAGTACAAGTCTGCTCATTGCCTTGAGCAGACCCACAGCTGAAAACAAATCTCTTATGTTCTAGCTCCCCTTTGGGGACATTTCCTGATTAACTGATGCAGAAGTACCTCAAGCACTTTTTATCTCTTCTTTTCCTCCAGAAAACATAAAAAAAAGTAAAATAAACATCAAGATATTTTTTATACATAAGCATCTCTTAAGTTTTGTCTTTCATATATTTTCTCTACTCTTAAAAATAATGTATAGTTAATAATATAGTGGTTAAATAATAGAGTGGTTAAGTAGTAGAATCCAAATAGTCTTTATAAGAAAACTTTATTTTCACAATAAACGCTAATACAAAACTTGAATACTTTACATCTCAATTTTAGTTTTTTAAGTGAAGATTTTATTCTTTAATTCTAATAACTTCAAACTTTCATATAGTTTATTTTTGAGTCAGAAGTAGGGAAGGAACTTTAAGATAGAAATTTTATAAAATCAAAAGAAAGCTGGAGGTTGTCTGCCTTAAGACATATGGCACAATTCACTATGACTATTTGTTTTCCCTAGAACTTTGCATACTTATTGCCAGTTTATTCTGCCCAAATCCTGCTTCTAGACCTGCTAGGATTATATAAAACTGACACCCAACAAATAATCTGTGTATTTATAAAAAGCAATGTATTCTAGGTTTTTAAAAAAACAGTCAAGAAGGATATCCACATTTTTTCATTAAAAAAGTCCTGAGTATTGCCGATACTAGTCATAAGCAACACTATTACATAGTAATTCTATATATACTGTATATAATGATTGTTCTCATCGCTGATTTTTCAGAACTATCTTTTTCTTTAATCTCTGCCTTCTTTCATCCTGTGATTCTTAATACTGGGTAGGTGTTAGCATAAAGTTGAAGCAATGAGCCAGAATATTAATATTGTATTTCTTTCAGTGATTAAGTGTGGGATTAATGATATCATGACAGAATGTGATTACTTGCCATTTTTTAAATGATGGTTTTGAACCAGGCCCAATGTCCTGAAGGATGGTAAACAATATAATATACTTTGCCTAAATAAAAATATATCAGATTGTTTTTTATTCTGTAAGCCATTAATTGGCAATTCATTCATCCAAACTTACTAATTAAAAAAATAGTTACTTTAGTATTAGCTATGTGTTAGGAAATGTGCTAAAGGGATCCACAACGAACTAAGCATGGCCCTTGCTCTAATTAAAGCAACACAAATTAGATTCCAAGGACAAAATGGGTTCAATAAGGTTTTTAATATCCAGACATTCAGAAAACATCTATTGCAAGGATCAAAAATGTAAATGCCTAACAGGACCAGGCATACAAAGAATAAAAAGAGCCCTGAGCATTTAAAAAAAGAAAAAATCACACAGCCTTCTAGGCTATCTTTTATTTTCCCACTTTTCATAAAGATATGCATAATGAGAAGTATTTCTTTCCTATGAGGAATGCAACAGCACAATCATAACTAACAACTCAAACTCAGTTCAGTGTCAGGAAGAACAGAAGAGGTGGTGGAGGCTGGGACCTGCCCAAGGGCTCATGCTAACACCCAAAGGGGGCGACGCCAGGTGACCGCAGACCTGGAGGCATCCCATCTCAGTCACTAGATAGCCCATCTACTTTAAAACGGAATTTAGAAAATTGAATTTTTAGGTAAAAGGTCCGGATTTCACAGTGTTGGCTTGGATTTAAAAACAAACATACCAACTCTAAATTTGCCAAAGGTAACAACTTGGCAGATCAGATTGGGCCTCTGATTTCCAACCCATTTGCAGCCTCCCTGAATCTTTCTGCTCAGAAATTCTACAAGGGGACTTACTCAACTTTGTAACAAGATACTTTTGAAAAATTTACCAAATTGTAAGTGGCAGAGGCTTTAAAAGAGCTATATGTGAAGAAAGAATCCTTCCACTGGGATTTGTTAGATTGGTGATTTTACAGGTAAATGTTCTCTGCAACAAATCGTCTTTGTTACTTTGTTTTAATATTTACAATCAAAATATATAATTCCCTAAGTTGCATAAATGAGAATGTTAGAGTAAACATGGTTGAACTCATGGTTCATAAGAGCAGTATTTTGCCTAATAAGAGCAAATAATGCCTAATATTCTGCTAAAAAAAATAATCTTTTTTTTCCTAAACACTTTATTTTATGAAGGAATACCATGCACAGCTGTATTAGTTGTGCACTGCACACTTTCAAAAGGTGCAATTCACATAGACTATGATATAAATGGTGCTCCCTCGAACCACGCAGTTTACAATTTCTGGTAATTTCTGGTGTACCACGTCCCTGATCTTCTCCAGTGACTGCAGAACTCCCCAGGACAGATGGATAGATCTGGCTGTTGTTTTCCAATTTTATTTTATAGGCATAGTCCAAAGAAATTTAGCAACTTGCCTGATGTCACACAATAATTACTGATAGAATCAGGCAAGAATGCAAATCAACTGAATCTTTATCAAGAGTCCTTAAGAAGGCATGAAAAATAATGAAGAATCGCTTTTTCACTTCATGGCTTGAAAAGCACTTTCACAGATATTTTTTCATTGCCCATGAAATCTCACTGCATGATAACAAGGGATGGAGACAGAGTGACTCTTCATCATCTTTGATTTTTTCTCTTTATTAGTCCTCCAAATATGCATTTACTTGAATTGTTTTACTGCAAGTTATTTGTCAATTCAAGTACTGTATAATTTCCATCATTTCTAATACAACTATTTAAATTTCCTAATAATATCACCTTGTCAGGTGGCTTGATCACCTAGTCCTTTTTCACACTTAACAGCAGGGCCTTATCTCATCTCTAAATGTTGGCCTATAAATGTGTGTAGATGGTCTCTTTATTTTAATCTCGCTTCCCATTTCATATTGTACTCAATACAATACTTGTCATCTATGCTTTCTAATTGTATTTATTATTTTGACATCTGCTCCTATATATCTACAAATTTTTAAAGGTACTCCCTTTGTTCCCCATAATATTGCAATATCCAATATAGTAGCCACTATGCACATGTGCCTATTTAAATTTAAATTAATTAAAATGAAAAATTCAGTTCCTCTGTCACACCATACACACTTCAAATACTCAAGGGCCACATGTGGCTAGTGGTTTCTGTATTAGATAGTGCAGATACAGAGCACTTTTATTATCACAGAAAGGTCTATTGGACTCTGGTATATACTAATTAGCCATCTGTTTTTTTTCAACCCTTGATCTTTTCCTTCTTTCAAAGAAGAAAAGCTTCTTTCTCAGGCTTTGTGAAGGTTGTTTTTTATCCAAATACTGTTTTTGTACATATTTAAAATATGATTATAATGATGCTGCATCTTTTGATGTTACAAAGAGACTTCAACTGCAATGGTTTAAGTAGAATACATCTCCCGACAAGCAGCGGCATTGGCCCAAAAGGAGGTACACCACGTCTTAACGTATTTCTTTTATGTGTTTTTTCCAATACATTTTCACATTTCTCACTTCTTTATCCATTTGCCTAAAACAGTAGATTTATCTAAACACTAATAGTGATTTCTTCATTTATAGAATCTATTGGCAATTTTAATCATTAAAAGCAGAAATAAGAAAAATATTGCTTCTGCCAATGACAGCCTGATATTGAGTAACTATCTAAAGCAATAAATATAAAAAGAGGGCCATAACATTTTAACCTAATGAAAATGAGTGAAAAATCAGTCTTGCCCTTAATGCTTAATTACTCAGTGACAGCTGAAGCTGTGAATGTTTCCTGAACCTTTCAACACAGGATTAAGGATTATTCACAGTACACAAGTCTCAGTGAGATTCACAAAGCAAATACACCTCACTCTTACTAGGCACGAAAGAACCCTCTTGTAAAACATAATTTTCTGTAGATTTTTTTTAAAGATGAAATTATATTAAGTGGACAGAAGAGTCATCTTGGCCAATATAAAATATAATTTCACACACCGGGAAAATAAGTTGACATATTGGTATTTCTCTCATAAGAAATAAAGTTTTTAAAATCACACTCTATTTCAGAAGATATATTTTAAAAAATCTCTAGGCCTTTTAAGCCCCTACCCTTCTTGATCTTCTCAAAAAATGAACTTAAAAAATAAAATGGAGAAGATACTATAGAACAATTACCAGTCCTGGCTCAGAGAACCAAACAAGGAAAAGTAGTCAATATTATAAGATTACGGTAGAGCATAGTACCTAGTTTCAGGGATTCCAAGTCATATCCCAACAGGTTTTACGAAATTCAGTTTTCCATCCATTCATTGATTATAATAAGCACACAAAGGTCAAGTGGAAGCACATATAGGCGGGCCAGAGAGGGGCTGGCAGAGCACCGTCCAGCTCACTGGGCAAGCAATGTCCTTATTTCACTGTGCCACTTCTGTGTAAACGTCAATCTGTTTAATCATTTGGGTGCTTGGCAAAGGCAGAAGCTTTTTCTTAACAGCCAATACTTACTGTAGAGTAAAGAGAAGAAGTGCTGGAGACCAGTGATAATGAAGAGCCGTGAACTGGGGAAAGCAAAAAAGAACAAGAGATAAAATAAAGAAGTCTGCTCAGAAACACTAGGCCTTCACTGAAAAGTGAAGAACAGCTGATTAGGGGAATAAAATAATAACATCCAGATACAAGAATCTGAGAACAGTTCTACTGTCATTTTTTGGAAATCAAAATGTTGAGACATGGGAAGGTCCCAGACCTGTCCCTTGAACTACCTCCTTCCTCACGTCACAGAGAGGAGTTGATGAGCCCAAGCCCTCCCAGCATGCTTTGTACATTTTGGAAGTTATAGTAAACTCCTACATAATCAATAATCAGTAAATCACGGAAACCTAAACTCAAGTTGCCATAAACTTTTATACTTAAAGAAAAGTTATTTTATTTATTTAATTTCATTTTTATACAACAAAGATCCATTTTCAATATTTTTCTCCATATATTTTCAGGGAAAGAAGCATTTTATCCAACTTGCTATTTCCACATTATCTGTGATGAGTTGATTATGCTCTTTTAAATGAAGAATTACGTTTCTTTGCAATTTTAGTAATAGAAAAATACTTCTTATTTCAAAGTGGTGTCTCACTGAAATTAGGAATGGAAATTGCATACTGTCTTTTATCTAAGTATATCAAAATGCCATCTTAAACAATTAACAGACTGCTTTATATTTCTGCATATCCAGTGTATTAAGCCCAAAAGGTAGATAAAATTATGCTCGACTATATTTGTAGAAAAGTTCTTCCTCTTTTCATTGTGGAGTAATATAAAGTTATTTCTGCTTATTCATCCATTAAACAAACATTAGTTGAGCACACACAATGTGACAGGCCCTTGCCAGATCCTGGGACTATAAAATTGAATGACACCATCCTAGGAGCTCACAAAGAAGTAGAAAGATATATAATTGAAAAGACAATTACAATAGAGTAATATAAATATTATCAAGGGCAACGTACTGGGAACAACAAGAGCACACGGGAGGTGCTCACAACCTAGTCTGGAGAGGCCTGGGAAAGCTGAGGTTCGTGGCGGTGTGGGTGCAGAGAAAGAGACGAATTTGAGAGACACCAGGAAGAGCCTCTTTAAAAGCGATTGGGTATAAAAACACGGGCCGAAAGAGGAATAAAACATGACTTTCAAATTTCTCACTTGAGCAAATACTACCATTCTGTAAGATGTGCGAAATGTCAGTCCTCCCAAAACAAAACAAAAGCAGCACATTCTTTCAACCTCTAACAACACTGGTGTGAAGTAAGAGTGTTAGCGTGGTGTACCAGAAAGAATGTGGACAACGCGTCAGCAGAGCCCATTTCAGCCTTTTTCCACTACTTAGTATTTACAGGTGGTTGACCTTATAGTTTGCCGCTCAGTCTCCTCATCTTTCACTGTGAGCGTTGGGCAGGACATCAGTAAAGTCCCTTCCATCTCTCTAGTCTAATAATTCCTTGATTCTCAGACCACAACTTAAGAATTATAATAGTTCAGTATTTAATGCACGGACATCAAAAAGCCATCTTGCTCACTGAAGCTGGCTTTCAACAGTTCAAATTATTTAATCCTCATACAGGGAAGGTCACCATTTCTCAGCATATAAACAGCATTCTCTCTGTAAATGAGGCATTCTAGAAAGTCATCAGTATGCTTAGCAAATTATTTTTACTGTATTATAAGAGGCCTGTCTCTGAAGAGAGTTATGGAACCGTTTCAGAAAAGCAATGACTACATTTCCCATTAGTTCTATTTTGTCTGTCTATGCTGCAGCAGTCAGCAGTCTCTCAGGATATAATTCACTGTCTGTCACAGTGAGCTCATACGGTTTGGCTGATATCCCAAAGGTGGTGGCGATTGTGGTCAGCTGATTTAGTGCCAGCATGTTAAATGCACAGTGGTGACCTGAAAACCATGAGCCAATTTTCACAGCTGCCTAAACTTGTAGTCAGAGGAGACTTTCAATAAGAAGGTAGGAAGGGGAAAGAGAAAGGAACAGAACTATTCTTCATTTCATCCTCATGACAAACCTGTGAAATCACAGATGCAGAAATTAGGGTTAAAAAAGTGAGGAAACTTGCCCAAGGTCATACCACAAATACGTGGATACCAGAGGCTTAACCCCTGGTGTGTTTCAGACCTGGAGTCCTTTCTTTCATACATAATTATTAAGGACTAAGACAGCATGGCTGATTTCATGTCTGATTTCATTCCAGTCAGTTTGAACTTCTATGTTTACTTTTTTTTTGGTGAGGAAGATTGATCCCGAGCTAATATCTGTGCCAGTCTTCCTCTATTTTGTATGTGGGATGCCGCCACAGCATGACTTGATGAGTGGTACGTAGGTCCACACCTGGGATTCAAACCTGTGAACCCCGGGCACCAAAGCAGAGTGTATGAACTTAACCACTATGCCACTGGGCCGGCCCCTTCTATGTTTACTTTTATGTTGTCCTTAGCTAATATGCTTTATAATATGTGTGTCACAATTTTCATTTATGGATACTTAGAGAAATCATTCATTTTAAATCAAAGAGGAAACGCTCTCAAATATTATGATCAAATTTGACATTTGAGGTTATATAGTTTACAAAATTATATACATTTGAACATCAATTAAACCTCCTGAGGTTTTCAAATGGATTTACTATAAAGTATTCTCACAGAACTTTATTGCATTGGATGAGGAAATGTAACTTATAAAGCAAAAGTAGATACAATATGAATTCTAAAATAAGATAACAAAAATTAACACCAGAGGGAGTTTCTGAGAATAAAAGTTGGCAGGATGTGGTAGTTTCATAGGACAATTTTTCTGATTTATGTATCTTTATGGTTCTTTAACTGAGGTATTAAACAAAACACTCACTCTGATATTTGACACAGCCAGGCAAATAGTCTCTAAAATTATGAGGATTTCTGTATGAGAACATTGGATTTATTTTGAATTGTTCTCTAGCCAAATATCAATCTAAACAATTTCTGACATATCTCCAAATGCAAAAAGAAATGGAAGGTAATGCAGACTAAAACTTCTTCAAGCTTTGGGGCTCCCCAGGTGAGAGTTACACTTACTCATTTATTTACACTTAGGAATCCTTGTGATGAGAATGATGTGATAGTTTCATCTCTGAGTTAAATAAATAACTGCACCTTTATTTCCCCCCATGCCTACCTTCTTCCATGCTGTCTCTGAATGAGCCTGAATGACTGATGGCACGCGGCCTTTCCTCGAGAGACGTGGCACTCCCACAAAGCTGGGAGTCATCATAGAGATCGAAGGAAGAGTCTTGGGCTGGGATGCTGTTTGAGCGCATCATGCTGGGCCCGGGAAGGTTAAATTGAGACAAATTGGTTGGGCTCACTGAAAAACAAGCACATACAGCCTATTATTCCGGGGCCTGGATGATGAAAACAGTAGGTTGATAGAGGGTGATACGTGATCCCAATTCTTATGGAAACATGAATTTATAGGCTGTCTCTATGTAAGGTAGGCCAAGAGTCTGCCTCTAAAATGTTCAGAGGAGGTACAGCAGAATCCCTCTTTCCTTCTAGCACTGTCATGGCCAACAGTGTGCCCATTTCTAAAGCAACACTGAACAAAACCACCTAGCCACCTCTACTGTTCATGCCAGAAATATAATAACATGGTATTTTCTGCTGGCCATTATGAAGAAAACATTGTCTTCCTAGAGTCTTCAGGCTTCTTTTTAGAGAAGAATACATCACTTTAATGGGAAAAGCAAAACAGAAACAAAAATAAAACAGAAATCTAAGTTTCCTGAGCAGAGACTTTTGAAGCTTCCAAAGCAAAGAGTCATTTTGAGTTCTGAATTTTTTGAGTTCAGTCATTTTGAGTTCTGAATTATGGTAAGTTCATGGTCAGTACCATCATTATTATCAGAACTAGGTTAAACTCAAGGAAAATATAATTCTCCTTTAAATGAAATATAATGTAATGTACAGGGTATCAGTAGCTCATCACAAGGCTCATCACAGAAAACTCTTTTCCACTGTGTCTTAGATCGGTTGCCGCAGCGAGATGGTCAAAGGTCACAAACTTGCTGTATTTCCAAAGCAGTACCTTAAGTCTGTAATTTGAAATAAGACTTTATTTACCTAGTGCCTTTTACCAAATAGTTCTAATGACATCCAACTTTTCAGGCCAACTGATAATCATCAATTTAAAGAAAGATGTGATTAAGTGTACAATTACATTGCAAAACAATACTATTTTAAAATTTGAAATAAAAGCAAAGCGGAAAAATTGAGAAATACCTTTATCATAAATGCTCATATTTAAGAAAAGTAAGTTATTACAGGCATATGAGGAAGCAGGCAGGAACCTCTTAAGATATGAAGGGAACTGCTGAGTACTTTCAAAACCTTGGGGAATTTATGTCATTGGCTTAGAATTAGTCTGATATCATTTAAAAATTTGCTATGTTTTTTTCCCTTTGACGCAGGCACTATACTTCTTCTTAATATAATTACTGGCTCTCAAAACAATGTAAAATAGGAGGGGCACAGACCCCAAGGTAACTGAAGGGGAATATTCTATGTGCCAGGCACTGTGCTGGATACTGTGTAGGTATTAACTGAATCAACACACTGAACAACCCTTTGATAAAGCTAGTGATGGACTGGAGTAAAAGAAGGACAAGAAAAAAGAAAGCAGCACAAGACTAAGAATTGCATCTACGTTTACATATGTGAAAGATAATAAAAAAGAAAACCTATAGATTTGCAAAGTGCACCATCCATTGGAAGGAAGGAAAGAAAGACAACAAAAGGAAAGAGAGAAATCTGTCAGGCACAGTCCTTAAGCCAGTAGTGACCAGTTCAACCCTATTGCTGATAATGGCCAGTAGATACGCTGCAGGACATTCAAGGCCTGAGTGTTTATGTGTAAGTACCTAGATTGGAGTAAATCATCCTATTCTAGGCCCACAGTATGAATTGACTCTTTGCTAAAAAATTAAGCATTCAACACATTTGCAACATATGGTCATTTTAACATACGAATCTAGAGGTTGGAAGAACATTTCATTCACTGTTTGGTTTTGCATAATTCTCACCAAAATAATTGCAGACATATCTGCGTGAAGTGTCCTTCTATAATTTCAAAACATAACGTTTAGCTCATCCAAGAAGAAACATTAGTGAGTATAAGGGTGGATTTTAAAGGGAATATTTTGCATTTACAAACACTTTCGATAGCTTCTCCATTGGAAATATACCCATACTATTTAAGAATGTTCAATTAAGTTAATATCTATGATGGATCTGCTTTTTGGTATTGTGGTTGAATAGAAAGATAAATATAGTATGGTCCCTGATTTCAAGAGTGGCCACTAGGGGAGGTGAATGAAAGGTAGAAACGTTAAGATGTAAAATAGACCAAAAAAAGTTATATAATGGAAGACAAATGTATGACTGACAAAGAGAATTTCTGTAACAGGACACAAATTGGTACAGGGTTTCTAACTGTGGCTTTGCTTTCCATTTGCTTCAGGCAAATATCCTAATCTCTACCCTTCAGTTTCTTCATGAATTAAAAAAAAAAAAAAATTACAGAATAAATGGCCTCTAAGATCCATTTAAAGCCAGGAGACACACCAAAATTTCTAAATAGGAGAGACATAGATGTGGCAATCTTTTAGGGAAAAGAGGCCTACTGACTTTGTCTTAAATTACATTTTCATAGCAAAGCCACTGTTTTTATTAAATTATATGTTTATTTGTGGTGATTTGAAGAGAACAGAGACTGACAGAAATATGGAGTGGGTTTCTAAAAATCCTCCAAGTCATTCCCTGAGTCTGCTACTATATCTAGAGATACGAGCTAGTGAGTTTACAACATTGTTTTAAATAAGAAAAGAGTTGTCATATGGAATCTAATTTTAATTTATTTTGTGGAATCTAGGTATATAACTAGGAACAATAGCTGGAGATTTAGGAAAATTTTATTTGGTCTTTTAAAGGAACAACTTCATAAATGCGATATGTCTAGATTTATGTAGTTTCTACCATTGGTGAGTTTAGAGAAGAAGCTAGAGATGTCATAAGAATTTACATAATAGATGAATGATTTAAGCAAATGTAGGTCTCTTCTGACTCTGAGATTCTATGCTCCCAGGAGTACAGAAGAAAGGGATTAATCCTGAATAATTTGAAGAGGGAGGAATAGAAGGACATTCACAGAAGACAGACCCTTGGAAGTAAAAGCATAGAAACTTCCCCTACAAAGGTGTTCAAACATCCTCTTGTATGTTTGAAAAAGGTCCATCAAATATATAGAACTTGGAAGTGACAGGTTGATAGAAATACTTCTACATGGTAACCCTTGTGGCAAAGTGAAAAATGAATCTGAGCTATTGTTATCATTCACGGGAACATGACAACGAGTCTCACTAGGTTATAAGATGCCTTACAAGTACTGTGACCAATAATAAATGAAATTTCATCTAAAAATGTATCTTTTTTACATGAGTTATGTTCTGATATATTTTCTTGAGTAGGAATGTTTCTATTATAACTGTCATGCCAGGAACTACACACAAACCACAGTTTACTTTGGCAGCAGCTCACAGTAGTCTACTGATAATGACATAATTGTAGTGATCTTAAATTTCTTACGTTTGTTATACATTATTCTTTATAGCAATATTTCAAAAAATTTATATTAGCATATTTTTAACAGGTAGAAAGTAAGGATACATAAAGAAAACATGGATATTGCAACTGTTGAATGTTAATAATAGCTTATCTAACTGATCATTCAGAAAAGATAATGATCAAATTGAAAACAAATGATGACCAAAGTAAAATGTATATTATCTATATTCAAGTTAAATAGTAACATTTGATGTATCTTTCAAATTTTAATAATAAAGTAACTTTTACTTATGATTGAATTTTAATGGTACCCACTTCCTTGCCTAATAAATATAAATTCAGGTGAACTGGAAATACAATCAAATCTCTTTAGAAATAATTTTCATGTTTTCAAAATTAGTCATTTTTTTCTTTTATAAAATAACACAGCATGAAGATCTCAGAACACCTGATCATAAGCCACATATGCTTATAAAATCTGGGTAGGTACATGAGAGTGTGTTGACATGCATGGGAAGGTCTTTCTTCATATGTACCAGGGGGTGAAAATGTTGAGTGATAAGGGAATAGAGGTAGTAAGATCAATTTGAAATCTACTGCAATTGTCTCTGATAGTGTAAGAATGGCTTTCCAATAAAAATGATGATGTAGCAGAGTCTATCTAGTCTTATATTCTCCTGAGTCTTTGTACACATTAGATGAGTCGTTCCTCAAGATATGATCTAGATTTTATGTATCTATTCAACAGAAGAGAAAATTGAGGTTAAATGACTTTGCCAAGGTCAGACATAGCAAGTGGTAAGGTTTTTTTTTTTCTTAAAGAATAACGGAATAGATGAATTTAATCAGAATTATAACAATGGAAAAATAATGGAGTAAGGAATCAACTAATCAAATTAATGTCAATTAGTGAAAAGAGTGACAGGAGACATGAGATACTTAGCAAACTCATAGCATTTTAGGTGATTTGAGTTTGTTTCAGATGTTGCATAAAATTATATTTTGTTTCATATTCCTATGACTCTATAAAAACATTTTCAATTCATTTTCTGAAATTAATGTGTTAAGCTTGGCTATGTTGTGTAACTACAACTCAAAGTAAGTAAAAGCTATACCATCCTTTGGCATTATGAGGCAAAAAAGTCTCATCACTATGTAGGTTTAACAACAAAAACATGGTGTTTGATATGAATTCATCAGCTCATATGGAACCATGCCCCAAATAATTGGTTTTCATTGCTGAAAGCTCTATTCCACATAGTAGGAAGAGTTACAATAGAAAAGAAATAGCCTTGAGTGTCCCAACAGAGCTGAAAGTTGAAAAGTCCAAATTATTGAAGAATTTGGACAATCTGTGGGTCTATTATTAGAAAAAACTGTTTTCTAGTGAAAAGAGAAAAAAATATATAATGAGATTATATGTGACTTTATAGAAGAGAAATATATTTTTAAAAGCATTGGATCTATTAAATGATAACTGGAATGTTTAGATTTCTGTCATTATTTTGTCACTCTTCCCTGTGTTTTCTATGACATTTATACAAACGATTTTATATTTTGTACAAATGATGCTAAGCTCAAAGTAACTCAATGGCTAAACTAGTCTTTTTTTTTTTTCATTGCATTTATCCAAAAATGCTCAGGGTATTATCTTAACAGAGCACTCTCATAAGCTTTTTAAGGAGAGTTTTAACTTTAAAAATGGTAAAAGAAGTGATCTTGGAGTCATAGAATCATGTATGTTTTCTGCCTCCTAATTATTTCAATTTTCTATTTTTCTACAAAAAGATTATTAATTTTGTTATAAGGATTTTAAAAAACATTTTGAATAACAAGGCGATGTTTTACTGTTTTGTAAGAGGACTCTGAGAAGGCCCATAGGCTTGAAGTCAGGTGTTCTGGGGTCAATTACTGCCTCTGCCCCTATAAGTGGTGGGATTTTTTTCAAATCACGTGACCTCAGCGCATCTCTGGAGCCTAGAGTATAAAATAACAAAAGTATTATTTATGTCAAGTAGTTGTCATGAGCAACAAACTGCATAAGTTCGGAAATTATTTTGCGAACAGTAAGCAATCATACAAATAAAAGGTACTGGTGAGGTGTCTTTATCCCTTCTTTAAACGAACAATTTTTGTGAAGAGATACCAGGGCTTCCATGAAGGTGTATGGTGAAAGGAACAAAGTGGAAATGATGTTTTAGAATATTTTACCCAAGTTGGAAAAGTGGTATTTTCCTGTAGCCGAAGATGACATGGCAGAAGGGGAGACCAGAGGCGACTGGTTGCCAGTATCCTGCAGCCCTCCGGTAGAATGGGAACGCAGCCACTCCTTGCCCTCTTCTTGGTTGGCCTGCCGAGATGATGGGGTATATCTGCAAAACAGCACAGCTAAGACACTTAAGCACATCTACAAGGGCAAGGCAATATCAGAACAAGAAAACAAGAGGAGCTTACTATTCAGACTGAACAACGTTCTCAAACAGATTGAATCTAACTATAATTGCTTAGTTCTTCCAGATGATTTGACACCATCTGTTTGAATCTCACAGGAAAAAAAATAAAGGATTTTCAGAAGAAAATTATGCTTCTGTGAGATATGTAGTTGAAAAGCATAAGCAAAGAGCAGGCAACGAAGTGAATTGAGGACTCAAAAGCACAGTGCTTGGAAGGATGTGAAGCGGGTGAAAACACAGACTAAAAATGGTGGACAGTGGTAGGCCAGAAGCCAGTGGAACTGGGCTGATGGTCACAGAAAGTCATAGGAAATGTAGCACAAATTGACAGATTTTTTTTCTTTTAAAAAAGGAAAAAATTTATTTGGTTAACACGCCACTTGACATCATGTCTGGATTTAAAAATAAGAAAAGGAGGGAGAAATGGGCCCATTTTATTAGAAAATAAAATCTTGAAATTGAATGGAATAATTATAAGCTGTTTGCTGCTGCTAAGGAACTGGAGACAAAAGGGATAACAGAAAAAAGACCTATTTGGCCAGTACTCACTTTCACCAGAGTTAAGTAAACTCTTAGTACCAAAGAACAGTCAACTTATGTTCATATCTCTGTTAGTATATCTCTGTTAGTAGTTTATTCTGTAT
The DNA here is from genome assembly GCF_057802395.1 of Ceratotherium simum simum. Classification (NCBI taxonomy): domain Eukaryota; kingdom Metazoa; phylum Chordata; class Mammalia; order Perissodactyla; family Rhinocerotidae; genus Ceratotherium; species Ceratotherium simum. The sequence continues at coordinate 41,838,789 of NC_141924.1, forward strand.
CTTTGCCTCAGATAAAAGTGTGCAATAAAGGATGGCCAAGAATTAAATTTTAATTTAATTTTTTATGATGAACTGAATAATTATTTTATTATCATGTAATATTAGACTAATTCATATTTAAATTGATATGATAACAGAACTCCTGATAAATAGAAATTAAAACTCTTTTGAGTTTTTACCAAAAGGATTCATCAAAAGTTCATACCTTAATTACAGTATTTGTCCTCTGATGATGAAAATATATTCTCTTTGATTCAAATTAGAGCATCCTTCAGCCTTTCAATATTAACCGGCCACATCTGTAGACTAGATGGGTTTTGAGGTTTTGCAAGCATATGCGTCCAACATGCAAAAGTTAGGGAATTTTCAGAAGTGAGTACTGCATTCTACCAAAAGCTGCTATGGCCAAAATAATGGTATTTATATTGGATTTAATTTACTGAGTATATTTAAATTACTGAGCCTCTATGAGCATCTCTACCTGAGGGCTATCTCACCAATTCCTCAGGCCAAAAGAAACATCAGGAATAAAGTGATTTCATCCTCAATGGCAGGTGCTTCATTGCAAACAAACAAAGAAAGAGGAAGAGAGACAGCACACAAAGCTTACGTAACAACAGAGAAAGGCAGCAATTGTGCTGAGAGAAATATATACCTTAGTCCCTTTTTGGGTAGTGTATTTCTGTCAAGCTGCATGCTGTTAAAACAAAGAAAACCCCTAAGGACATAATGTAAACAAAACTTCCAAATTATACTTCCAACAAAAATGGTTGTCTGTTTGAACTACACAAAATAAATTTTTGTAACACATATTTAATGCTTAACTCATTGGAAAAGGCCAAAGGTGACCAGATGTCCATTGTTGTAACACATGTGAGCTCCCTTCTAATCCAGTACCATTCAATGATAATTTAGTGACAGGATTATTAGAAGATAGATTAAATCATATGTTAGCATAATTCCCCTCTAGATTCTATTTACTGAATGACATGGTAGTTTTTTCTTCCCCATGTGACTGACTAGACTTCTGCTATGATTTCACATGCAGGAGAATCTTAGAGGTGAAAATGAGATACATCTGTTCTGCCTATGTTAAAGTGACAAGTTCCAATGGACAGAGAAGATGTGAAACATCGTTTAATACTTGTTTTTTGTCTTCAAATTGTTTTCAATAAAAATAAAGGTAGATTTATTCCCATTCACATATAAGAGAAGTAAAATAATAGATAATAAATATCTGCTTGAAACGTAATGTTTCTGGCACCATTTATTTAAATATTTTAATGAAATTAAACTATGCCATCTTTTGGAAATTAATTAAATTAGGTATTTTAAAGCCTATAAATTTTATCAATCTCTATTTTAAAGAATTCTTAATTGGTTGAAGAAAGGGATGAAAGAATGTGTCTGGAGAAAATGAGAAATGGCCTCTCTAAAAATAGAGGAGGAGCGTGTTAACAACTAAGTGGGACAAGTCTAGGGACTTCTGTTATAATCTCTCGCATGTAAGTAACCAAAGAATAAAATTAATTTGAATTTGCAGAATTCTAGCTCTCTTCCATCAGAACCTCAAATGATCAAAATTAAATACACAGGATATGCATAATGGGGATGATACAACATGAATGCAAACACAATTGACTTGAAATTTAATCACTCAAAGTCAAAGCTAAAATGTTTTCTTCTACGTGTACTCCATCAGTTAGCACTGCAATAGAAGGCATCCAAAGGCATTATACAACTTTATTAACTAGGAATGTCCACATAAGGTAATTACTATATTATGTAGAGGTCAGTTCTAGTATATATCTTAACTACAGAAATTTTTTTTAGTAGTGTGGATAAACAAACAGGAATCATACTGAACAAATATGAGAAACCTCTAAACATGGACTACATTGTGCTAAAGCATTAATATGGTCATAAGCCATTTCAAAGACTCTCTGTCTCATGTGTGCAAGCTTGTTAAAGTCTAACATTGCAGAGGAAATGGAAAATAGTCATCGTTTTGCCAATGTGATCAATTGTATAAAAAATTACATGTTTATATGATACACAGAATTTAATGAAAGAAAAATACATTGAAATTTACCAACATAAGTTAAACTTTAAGTAGAAATATCTGTTTGAATCTGGATAGAAATGATTTTATAATGTAGACACTTTGCACAGACCCTGAAAGGTCGCAAACTCATACACCTACAAGGGCCAGGCAAACAGTGACCACGAGTGAGGTGGGGATTTTAGCCAACCGTCTGAGGACAGTCTGTTTACCCAAAGCCAGAGTTGCTGTGGAGGATTTTGAAGGCAGGGTTGCCAGATCTGCATTTAAAGACAAGCCAGAAATATGTAAAGTTGGTAACTACTTTATTTTTAAAGTTTGTTAGGTCACAAAAAACAAAACAAAGAAAACAAAAGAAACGTGGACTGGTTATAGCCCGTGGGCCACCAATGATCCAGAGCAGCTACAGAGGGAAAATTGGGAAAGAACTTATTTTATTATTTATGTATTTATTTTACTCATTTTAATGAAGAGGAATTTAAACAAAAATTAAAATCTTTATGAGAAACTATTGATTTACTAGTACTAGAATATGCATATCAATAAAGTATTCTGAAATTGTAAACAGGCAAATCATGAACTTATGCAGATCTCTATCAGATTTCTCTAATTAATTTGTCTAAGTATTTACACTTTAACATACTTTCTCTCAGGTATGGCTCCTTGATTAGAATATACTGCTATTGCTTGCAATTTTGTTTCAAAGAAAGAAAAAGTACAACAATTTACTGGGAAGAACTAATTAATATTTTTATAATATACTATACCTATGAAGGTATTTTACTTTTCACATGTTAACATTCATCAATACATTTTACTAAGATCAAGGGCAAAACAGTCATTTATTCAAAATTAATTTATTTAAAGTTTATTTTAGAAAAATTGTTTATCTGGCTATTTTTAATACTAGAACACTCCCACTTGTAAAACTGGTCTGAAATATTTCAAAGACTGAAGAACAACAACAAAAATGATTTGCTTAAAGAGAATAAGTAACCGTATATTTGCAAGTATATTTCTATGGTGAAAATGTATATTGACTTCTGCAAAAATATAGATCAAATAAAATATTAACATTGCATTTATGATATATCTATAAAACTCATCAATCTTGTATCTGGTTTGAGAGTTACTTGGTTACAAATAGTTATTTGAACATCTTTCTGAGTTTTCAATGCCTGAATACCACAGAAATAGGTTGATGACTAAATGGTCAACCTGTTGCAGTCATATTGATGATTAAGAAATAATCATTATTTTTGAGGTTGATTCTGGTCAATAAATAATAGTCTATTTGCAGTGTGCTTGGTTATTTGGATTCCTCACATGTCAGTACACAATTAAGTATACATTTATCATAACTATAGGTTGTTAATACATTTCCAATACAATTTGATTTATTTGTTAGAAGTTTTGAAAAGGACATATGAGGATGCCCATTATACCTTTAAAGTGCAGAAACTCAAGTCTAAGATACTAAGAAGTAGGAAGCCTAACTTAGATCAAATTGAATGAAACAGTACCTACACTAGTGTCATGTGTATGAAGTTGGTCTTGATGTACACTGGCTATAATGACAAAATCAGCAGGGAAATGGAGGCTAATGCCTACATTTTAGTTTCTATCACCCAGCTGTTTGTCTTGTTTCTCTTTGCACCATTTTTTGTTTATAAGGAGAAATGTATTTTGTAATTAGCAGCCCACCATAGGAAGCATCAAGCATCAATGTTTCAGTTAGTTCTAAAATTCTTTTATCAAGGGGAAGTCTCATTTTCTTGGCTGTCCATGTACCATTGTTAGGGGAGTGGGAAGTAAAGGGGGATGGAAGCAATATTTTGTTTTGGGTTTTGCATTTCACAAAGGCAAGAGAAGCAGGGAAGAGCAGAGGGAAATCTTAGATTAAGGGACAACTGGTGCACTGCAGTGAGAGTCTAGGTAAGGGCTTTAGTTGATATTTTAAAAAATGATTCTGGGAGTAAGTCTGGAAGTCTAGAAAAGAGGTGATAGGTGAGCATCCATTGTGGAGTGAACTAAAGTTTAGGGAAAGTTATCAGGCATTCTCAGTGAGCAGTAGTGCTTTTACAAGTAACACAATTAAGGTATGTGGCCAAGACCATTTGTGAAAGCTTTAGGTGTGCGCAGAAACCAACATCATTAAGTTCATCAAAGGAAAAGTGGTAGTTTTAAGATTTTCCTGGGGGAAAGAATCACTACCAAAATATCTGAGAAACGATTTTTTGGGGGAGAGAATCTAGAGCCATTTTGGTCAACGGTGATGCTTTCTGGTAAGTATATTGGGTAAGAAATGCCTTGTTATGTTCTCCATTTTAAGTTAAAAAAACCAATAACTCATTAAACCAATGGGAAACACTTTGCAATGTGATTTATTTCCAAGGGGTCTATTTAAAATGTCACTGCTGTTATAATTTTCTCTAAGAATTCATATCTGACAATTGATTTTTTTCCAATTTAAATAGGATTCCCCAGTGATCCATTTTCTGTTTTTCCATAGAAGTGCTAATAAAGTAAAATTAACATGTTGCTCAGAGCATAATTGTAGAATCCATTTAAATTTGGTCTTTACAAATGCTTAAATTATCACAAGGACATGTGTAGTCCTGAAGCTTAAGCTAAATCATCAAAATGTCTTGAGAAGACATCATTCAGTACATAAATACCTGCTTTTAATTTTATTCAAATTGTCTATTGGGTATACATATATATATGTACACATTCACATTAAGAAGCTTAATTTTCCAATTATTCTATCCTTAATGGTTTTTTCCTCTGCAAACTTGGTAATAAGAGCAAATAAAAGGCCCAACTCATCAATCTTATATCCCTTCAATCTACCTCCCTTTGCAAAGTGGCACTCCCACTGAAGTCAAGGGGGAGGGGATAGGCACAGTGCAGGGAGGAGGGAATGAGGACTTCATCAATGCCTCCAAGAAAGCTCACCTTTCTGAGAGAGTAGATCTCACACTACCCGTTCTCATGAGCAGGCTCTGAACCTCGTGAGTGCCTGTGGTCAATCCAGACAGGGAGCCATGATGGCTGAGGGGGAGGTCAATAGACTCAGAGCTCGTATGGAGGCTAGTCATGGACTGGTAACTCGGAGTGTCCTTGCTGCCAGCAGAGGAACTGCTCAGATTGGCAGCCCACACGTGACCACCTGATGTGAAAGAGTGAACCGATGCTGGGCTGGAAGCCAACGAGTGACTTAAGCTTATAACATCTGTAGTTAAGTCTGAGGGTTTATTGAAGAGAGGGCTGCTGCTGCCACTTAGCCCACCAGCACTGCCCATGCTGCCCGTACCAGACGATGGTGACTCCAGACTGCCTTGCCGCGCTAATGTGGTACTAGGACTGGGCATTACTGAGGAGGATTTCACACCCTCAGTATTAGGTGCAGAGGCAGATTTGCCACCTGCCTTGGCACCAAACAACCTAAAAGAAAAACAAATAACAACTTCAGTTGTTCCAAGAAACTAATATCCACATTTAATATTTAGGGTTACAATGCACAGAGCCAGTGTGCTTCGGTGTACTGAGCACCAAGCACCTCCTGTCTCTATGTTAATGAAATTTATAAGCTTGAACTTCTTAATCTAGTGCCAAAAATCTCTCATATCCCCATAAGGGTACGTCAGTACTGGGCTGCCACCCAGGGGGTGGTGGGAAGTGGGCAAAATAAAAGTACATCAAGCATGAAAATCCCTGGCTTTCACAATTTAAGTGACCATGAGAATCTTTCATGAAAATTTAATAGTTTGACTGTACTTGCTGTTACCTACTTACAGGACCATTATGATGAAACAACTTCTATGCATTCAGTATATAACACAATTTTTTTTTTTCATTTTAACATTTTATTCAAAATCTAAAAGGGGTGCTTAAGGCAAGGTTTAGGAGGCTACATTGCATAGCTGGTGGCCTGAGTGACTGTCAGAGTGTAGTAGATTAGAAACAGTATTGGACACTGTTGGCAACATGTCAGTTTGTATGTATTTTCCCCAAGAAAGAACAAAGGGTTTTTGTCAGTTGCCAGTGATATTCAAATACATATTTATAATAGTGATTTGAAACATAGTTGGTGCTAAGTAAGATATTGGAGTTTGGTTCAGAAAACATTTTAGTTTTGTAAATGAAGCAGATGATATAATCGAATTTATGTAAATATGGAAATAAAGTGGTATGAAGCAATGGCATAATGATTACTAATTAAGTTGCAATGAAATCCATATTTCCTATAGTGAAATATTTTATGATGAATATGAGAAATTGTTTCATAGGTAATGGGCCACTGGAGGGCACTACTGACTTTTACTTAAGCAACAGAACTATGTACTCTCACAACAAGCCATTATCCTTTCCAATGAGAATCAACATTTCAAAAAGCCAGTTCTTCAGGATTAATATTTCTACTGAGGAATATAACCTCTAGGTTTTTCAAATAATCATGTATATGAGATTGCTCGAGATGTAAAGGTAGTTTCAAGACCCTTTATTTCCCAGATATCAAGATTCTTGATTTAGTCAGTATAATAAAAACAAACATTAAAAATACTTAAGATGTAATAGACTATAAATCATATGCTATCATTGCATACATGAGGAAATAGACCCAGAGAGGTTTAACTATTTATCTCAAGTCTTTAACCGTATGTACTTTCCTGACGCAAAACACATTGGTATTTAAAAACAGTGATATCTCCAAGCAGAACTCCATATATTCAGTACCAGAGACAGTCTTGGTGCAGAAACCAAGCCATCATGCTCACCAGAGTCATGTCAGAGAAAGCTGATGAAGACTCAGACAACCTAGCCTATTCCTTAGTTACTACGCTGTACCAAACACCTGAATGTTTTCAAATTCTGTCAATCATATCATACCTTGATTTTCATTAATATGTCAAGATACAGTACTGTATAAATCTGTCCAATGTAATCTGTTACAAGGAACACAACTTCATCTAAATTCATGATCATCAACTCATTAAGAGCCAGCAAGTTAATAAACACTGGAAATGAATACCAATAGCCATAAAGACCTATTTTGTTTTTTAATTGTGGAAAGGGGAGATGGAAATCTCCGGAAATTTTACAAGCTATTACTTTATTTTATCACTATCCCTAGGTATTGCCATCTGCTTTTACGTCTCTTATAAATGCTGTTTGTGTTGCTAATATTACAATGATAGTAAAACTGCAAACTTTGAGCATTTCTCATGCTCCATTTTTTTGCTATTTATATGATCAGCTTCTTAGAACACACTGGACTCAGAAACTGAATAAAAGATTTCAAGCTATATGTATCTTAGAATATATATATATATTTAGGATATATACAATCTCTAAAATATGTTTTTTATTGGATAAGATTTAAGACATAAGACACAGCCTTTTATATTTTCCCAGCATCCTTGTACGCATCCTTACCTTCGAAACGTAGGTGAGGCAATATCAGGATACTTGGATCCTGGCTGCCTGAGCCCTTGTGTCCCACAGGCACTGGCAGAGGTGGGGCTGGATTTGGGGGAACCTGATAAAGAAACACTCTCTGAATCTGAGACTGCTACTTTTTCCTTTTCCTTGTCAGTTTGGTTGACAGTGACGGGACTCGAGCGCCCTGACCCAATCTTAGTGGGTTCTCTCAGTTTTGAGGTGGCAGCACCAGCTGACTTGCTGCTGACATTGGAATCAATACTGCTGGTACTGGATCTGTGGCCACCTCGGCCAGGAATGCCACTGGGGCTGGACTTTGAAGGGCGGGGCAAGCTGCGGTACTGCAGGGAGGTCTTCGAGCTAACATGCAGCCCAACGTCATCCTGATTCTGTGAACCATCCAAGCTGGTTTTTCTCCCTGCATTTGACTTCCCACCAATGGCAGCAGATTTGGGAATTTTACCCAGCGTTGCTGAGCCACTTGTTATGGTCGCGCCACTGCTGGTGATCATGGTAGATGACCCCACTCCACTTGGTTTCTTAAATCCAAAGGAGCTGGTGGCAGTTGATCTTCCAATGCCCGAGGGGGGCTTTTTCCCCTCATCTCCACTGCTCTTTCCTGCATCTGAAGGAGACCTTTGTAGAGACGATCCTTTCAGGGGAGTTTTCCCTTTCTCAGAAGCTTTGGCATCATCAGTTTTCCCTAATTAATGAGAAATACACAAATATATGTGCCTGTACATTTTGATTTGAAAATAATACTTCTTTAAACAATGTATAAAATGTGAATACATCTTTATATTACTTCAGTTTCTAAATCTAAGTTTTAGATCTAAATAGGCATGTACTCTAATATACTGAAAGGACTGAGCACAAAAATATTTTTAGAGGAAATGTGATGAAAGATCAAGGAGATAAAATGAAAACACATATTTTTGCTATTTATTATTGTCTTGTATCTTGCAACTCTCTTCCTTTATAAGGATAGCACTTAATCTTATCAAGCTGAGTGCCTGATAAAGAATTCATCTGAATATCTGTGAGACGCTTACGTTCAAAGTGCCCTGTTACATCAGTACTTCAGGTGGCACTATTTAAAATTAGGCACTATTTAAAAAATAGGGAGAGAGTCTTAAAAAAAAAAAAGGATAGTATAATTCACAGAATTCTTTCACTCTCTTCTTTCATAAAGTCTAATTCACAAATGATGTTTCAAATCTCCAGCATTCCAACCGTTAGATTAGTGTGATTGTTCTTGACTCTCAGAGTTGGTAGTGAAACTTAGTGGCCTATTAACCTAAATATTCCAAACGCTCATAATGAAGTCAGACGAAAGCAGTTTTACTTTTATTAAGTAGTCTTATTTTATTTCCACATGACCAGAAATGACTGTGGCAAAACAAAGACACCCAATAGCCACAAATTATGACAGTGCTCTCTAGAGATGCCTAGATTGTTATATTCATGGGGACTTATAAGATAAACAATGTGAAATTTAGATAGAAGAAAGTATTTAACTCTTCAGAGAAGAATCTGATTTAATAAAAATTTTTAAAAAGCTATTTTTAAAGAGAACAAAGATCAAATGGAAACAAGAAATTACAACACTTTTCCATTAACATCTGCCACATGACAAGCCTACCAGAGGTCTTGAGTGCACTCGTTCCAGCTTTCTGCCTCGATGGTGCTCCTCCTTGGGCAGACATGCCTCTTCTCCAGGAACCTGTCTGTGAAACGGACAGGGAGGCTTTCTGCCCCGCCTTCTCAGGGTCTTCAGGAAGTCCCGAGGAAACGCCCTTCCACTTGCCACCACCATCCCCATGGCTGTCAAAGTCCTCATCTGTTTTTTTCAGCTCCTCAGTACTATCCCACGTCTCATCTGTTGCAGAACGTTTCTCTGAATCTGTCTTCAGCTATGAGGAAAATAAGACAGAAAAACTTTGTGCAGAAAAATCTGTGAAATGTGAATTAGGTGCTGGAATGAAGTTTCAGATAACTGGTTAAAAAAAAGAAGCACTGATTTATATTTCAAAAGAATTCCAAAGACTCTTCTATTTTTATCCATGTCTTCATTTAAGTTTCATTAATTTTGGCCACATAATTCTCACTTGCACATATTAGAGAATGTCAGAATAGATATGTGCAGAAAACCCCAATTAAACACTCCAGAGAGAAATTTTCTATGTCAAATCTAACAAGGAAAAGTAAGACAAGATAAAACTTAATTATCTAATATCCATTCTTGGTTTATCATTCTCAAGAGATCCAGTAATGTGCTTCAAAGATCAACAGAAAATAATCAAGGACTATCCAAAATTAGACTACTAAAATAATTTTTGATTTTTAAACAAATATATCAATATTATAAAAAGAGATATAGCAATATAAGTCTTTCTGGGTTAGACTGTAATCAATAGAATATATATATATATATATACACACACACACAAGCTGCTTCAGTTTACGCAATTATTTCAGATTAAGAAGTTGTGCTAGGGGCCGGCGCCATGGCTTAGCGGTTAAGTGTGCGTGTTCTGCTGCTGGCGGCCCGGGTTCGGATCCCGGGCGTGCACTGACACACCGCTTCTCCGGCCATGCTGAGGCCGAATCTCACATACAGCAACTAGAAGGATGTGCAGCTATGACGTACAACTATCTACTGCGGCTTTGTGGGGGGGGAATAAATAGATAAAATCTTAAAAAAAAGAAGTTGTGCTATATTTTAATCTAATATAAAAGGACTTGAGGGAAAACTGGCAGACACACCAGAAAAAGAGAGAAGGCGCTTCTCACCTGAGCGTTCTTCCTGGAAGGGAGGGTGATGTTGGAGTAAGAGCTGACCGAAGACGTGGTGTTCAAGTCGTCAGTGCTGATGTTATCGAGGGTGTCACTGAGACCACTGCTCACTGAACTGCTGTCATCCCAGCTAAAGGCAAGACAGGTAGCAGCAATGAACGAAACACAGGATGCGCAATGCAAGTCACCTATATTTCCATATAATCTTTACCATGCACTGGGAAGACAATCCTCTTTTTTAACCTTAAGATGAAAAATCATTCACTTTTCATTTTTGGAAAATCATATTACAAGAATTGAGCGCAGACCTGAGAATAACCTCATCTGATATTTGCAAAGAATCCATGTCTAGAGCAGATCCAGGAGAATGTTTATAGAATGAAGGAAAATACTACTACAAATATTGCATGGAATCAGGAAAGAATAACACTACCGATAACTTTTTTTTTTTTTTCCTGAAAAAGCAACCAGGAGTCACATAGTGCGTAAGAATTCACCCTGTGCTCTAACAAAAAAACAACAACTGTGCTTTAGGAACCAGAAAGTCATTCTTCATTCTTCTACCTTAGTAGCAACTTCTAATTATTCACCAAATCTTGAATACTGAGATTCATTCTATCATATCATCCCTCCTCTATACTTCACTATTTCTGGCCTGGACAATACACAATATCCTCTTTGGCCTTCCTGTCTTTGGTATTTCTCAGTACAACTTCATCTGCTAAACTCATGTCAGTGATCAAAAATTCACATCTGGCCATGTCACCCCACTGCTTAACACTCTTCAAAGACTTCTCTTTAGTGAAGTAGTAGATTCCAAAATGGAACTCACCTGCCCTGCAGGATGCACAAGGAAGCCACTGGGGCATAAGAAAAATATCTGAAGTTCTGAATACATTTGTTTCTAATTTAAAGAAGAATAAATAAAATAGGCTATATTAATCTTCATGTGCAGACTAACACGGGGCCCCTCACTTAGTCAATGTGTCAGATAATGCAGAAGTAACATAAGATGAGCAGGGTAACCTGAACGAGGATGTAAGCTCCACGGTGTGAAGGGGCGGACCACGGTTCTCTCATTTACTGGCTGGTTCTCAGTCTATTGTGATGTATTGTTGCTTACCTACATAGTACTAATCGGATTCATGCACACTGCTTATGGATATTAGATACAGACAAAAGCTAAGTCTCATAAAATGGACAAGTAGCTTGAAAAACATCCTGCAAATAATCCACACACTGAAGAGAATTTCCATAATGAAAGCATAAGCAAACTCCAAAGGAATGGTGAAAGGACACTTTTCCTCCTCTGGTATGTATGCTTTATAAGTCACATCACAAATTCAAAATAATTGTGAAGTATTGAGATCACAAAGGAAACCAACTAGAAAAGTAATTATCAAGAAGAAAATCTGAAATTTGAATTTATAAAAAATATTGTTAATGATGATCCCTTTCTAGATGTTTATTTTGCTCGAGATATTAGCTACTTATAGCATAAAGCATGATTACCAAATACATTTATAAATCATATTACTATCAATAATAATTGTATTTTTAATGAGAGCAAAGGGTATTTTGTGCCACTGTAGCAAATATCTGTCATCTGTAGCTGCTCACATCTTTTAAATACCCTCCCTACATCTTATTTTGATAATTTCTCACATTATAAGTCTTACCTTCTCAAGGTAGATGGCAAAAAACTCACATTTCCAGACTCCCTTATAGATAGATATGTCATGTAACACAACACAAGGCCTATCATATGCACCCTAAGTCACCAATGAGAAAAACAATCTTCTGGCAAACGCAGTAGCAGAGTCATTCTATTCTTCTTTATCAGCACTGGAGATACCTGGTCTCCAGTTCCAAGGGTCAGAGGAGCCCAGCAAAGGAAGCAGTGATGCCCTGGGGCTATGACTGGCCAAGAGCCTGCAAAGAGCCTGGTTCTCCAATCATCCCAATTTTTCAGAGAGCCTAATAGCCTTTAACTCCTTAAATTAGTCCAAGTAGATTCTGTAGTTTGCAACTAAGAACTTCTATCAATACATTCATAATTTTTAAAATATTATTTATTTGTTCTTTAGTATACCCTTTACATTTGTTCTTACATATGTTGTATAATATATATCTTCTCACAGAAACACAAACATATAAATTATACAAATATAAACATACACACTTTGGCAACCACTAGTCTAAAGCAAAGTTCAGGCTCCTTAAAAAGACATACAGGGCTTTCCATTTTGTGGCCCTAGCCTATGTCTCCAGCTTAAACTCTTTATATCCCCTGCAACACAATCTGCACTGAGAGCTGCATTCAGTTCCCATCCCATTATGCTGTTTTCAACCTCTGCGTTTGATCAAGCTAGCCCTCTGCCTATCTGACTACCCCACGCTTACTCTATGAGCAGTTCCAGCATCCCATCTTCTAGGAAGAACGTTTCACTCTCTGCTGTCAGGACGGGTTAGGCAGATCCCTTCTGCACCACCATAATGCTACGTACAGACTTACAGGACTGCATGTAGCACAGTGTTTTACAAATCTATAAAAATGTGTCTCAATGAACCATTATCTTGTGAGTTTTCTGAGCACAGAACTACGTGCTATTTTTCTTTGAATTTCTGTTATTTAGGTCAATGACTAACACATAAATGTTGAATAAAAGTCTCACATTTTATTGAGATTAAGAGAAAGGCAATCACAGAGGTAATCTTTCATACTTATACAAAATGAATTTTTAAGGAATACCTAGCACAATATATGCAGTATTCAAGAATAAAATTAAACAAAAAGGTAAAATCTCTAACGCATATTTTTAAAGTGACTATTTCTCTGGCAAGAAAAGATAGAATCAATCTTCCTCATAATAGCTTCTACTAACATCAATCCTAGCATCAGTCACTATAAGTTAAATGCAACTCTTACTGGAAGCATTAAAATCATTTATGTTTTAAAACCATTAAAAGTCTCAAATGAACACAATGATTGTGTGGTTAAAATGATATAAATGAAAGAATCCAAAATAAGATATAAAGTTTCAGTCTCTCAATAGAAAAATAAAAATATATCTAACAAATATAATATCATAGACATGAAGAACAAATTTCCAAATTTAGCTCATTGTAATGGAAAGAACAATGGATTCATAAAATTATGGTCTTTTATTTGAGCCTTTTTTAGAGGTACATGACATGTTCACTTAAACTGCTACTCTGACCTTCCTGTCTCCCAGGGTTGTGTGGGAAGCCCTTATCATTTATACAAATCATTTTATAATACCTTCCATTTTTCCATCTCCTCAAACCACTTTACCTGTAAGATCTCAAATTCTGCAATCTTACTTTTTGACCACAATCTTCCATGCTTTTGGCACTCTAAAATCTACTGATTCCTAATTTTTATATCTAGTTTATAGCTACTTCCTATTATCTATTTTTAACAGCTTTCTTGTGTTTTTTCCTCCAGTGCACTCTTTACCAAATGATGCAGGATCCAAGAAGCTGGAACAAAAGGATCGCTCAAGTGATAGTCTAACCAGCGTACTATCCTAGCTCTTGCCCCCCGAATGGTCGTCCATACCTGTCCTGACTCCACATTAATTAAACATATGTTTTCTCCACTATCATTTTGGAAAATGACAAGAAAGTCAACTAATTAGAATGATTAATATAATAATAATATTATATATTTTATAATATGTAATAACTAATTATAATGAATGAATGCATATAGGTTCAAGTTATCTAAACTCAAGTGACTTCTCAGGGCTACTTAGAAATTCTCTTCTATCCTGAAGTAATTTTCTTCAAATTCCAAAGGCAGTGTTATTTCTCTCTTCTTCCTCTGGATTCCAAGATCTTCCTCCTAATATTTTACTGAAATTGCTTTCACAAAGGTCAATACATCCATGAATTGAGGGCTTACTCTGTGTTCTACTCTTCTAGTTACTTAATATATATTATCTAATCCTCAAACAAATCTATGAGACAGGCATAATAACGATAAAGTGGTTCAGATAGGTTAAATGATGTGTCCAAGATCCCATTACAGAGGTAGGTTTTGAACCCAGGAATTATGTCCCCAAGCTTGGTTAGTACTATGCTCCCCTGCCTCCTATCTTCCCACCCCTTCTCTCTTAAAATACACCAATGACGAGCCTTTACAGGCTCTTTGTAAACCTCACTGGAGTCCTCAGAATCTACTTTTCTCTCTTATTTGGGATTCCTTGAATTCCTCAATATTCAGAACTAATTTTAACTCACCTTACACAGTCTTCCTTGGAAATTTCCTTGTCTTCTACAACTTCAATATCCCTTTATGATTATGACACTCAAATTCACACGTCTAATTCAGATTTCTTTCCTGACTACAAGATCAGAATTTCCAGCCTTCTGCTGGACAGTTTCTCAAGGATCTCAAATTTACTCTCCTAGATTACATCATTTATCTTCAAAAATTCTTCTCTCTTTCAGTTATTGGCATTACTTGTTAATCCGTCTGCCATAAAATATTAGTACTATTGCCTCTCTTCTATCACTTGGCTCCATTTTAGTCAAGTTGTCTCTAATCCTTGAAAATCCTTCTTAGCTATAGATAACATGGCCATCCTTTGTTCCACATCTCCACTGCCCATGTTTGTCCCTCCTTCCATGAAAGCTATTAGTAAGTATCTGCTTTTATTCATTAAGTGATGAATAAATTACACCTCCTCCCCTTGAAGAACTCAGTGTTTACTGTAGAGGAAAAAATTTAAACAAATGATTATAATATAAAACGGTAAGTGTTGTGATAGAGGTGAGCGTTAAATGTGCGGCAGGACAGAGCTACTATCACTTATTTGAAGAGTTGAAGAATTTCTTCATGATAGGGATATTGCAGAGTGATCAGATGAAGTCTGTATTAATCACTGTATTGTAGCATATATTACCTGTTATAACCATTTTTTTGCGCTTTTCTATCTTCTTGGTCATAATCTGAATTATCTGAAGTGAGGGACTGTATTTTACTTGTCTTTATAATCAAAGCATATAACGTGGTGTCTACTGTTGAATAGATGACTGGTAGAAGTTTGTTAAATGAATGAAACAGTTTTACTTTTGAAAATGCTACTTCTATCTAATGTTAAATTGGATTGAATCCAATAATAAATGTAGATTTTGAGAAAAATTGTTCAACATATTTCTTTGTTATGCCATCTTAAAGAAACAAATTTTGATTGATGACAACATTATTTTCCTAATCTTAAAGTTCTATGATTTTGACTTTCATCTTTGATTTTGTAGATACCAGAATTCTCCCTAGCTAGGATGCAATTAATCTTGGTTATTATGGCCTACTTAATTAAATTGAAAAAGGTTCATAGAAAATAGGTTTTTATTACTACAAAAAATTATAATTTACTCACATAATTAGCTCTAAGTAATAGGTCTCAAATCTCATTAATATATTTTCTCCATCCTTTCATTTTTAATTTCATTAAGATATGCTAAGAATTCTTGACTATATTCTTTATAAAAGGGCAACTCTTTTTCTCCTAAGTTACAGTTCTATCACTCTGCTAAATTTTTCTCAACAATCTAGGACACTGCAATAAATTACGAATGTGCATTATCTTGTCCACATGGCTTGCATTTCCATGCTGGGTTGTTTCCAGTTTTGAAATGCTATGAATAAAGCTGTTAAGAACATTCACATACATTCCATTTATGTGACATTTTAGAAAAGGCAAAACCTGAGACATGTAGGACAGATAAGTGATTGCCAGTGGTTAGGAGTGTGGGAAGATTTTCAGTGGCTGTTACATGATGACACATATGTCAAAACACAGAACTATAGAAAAAAATTACTGTATGTATGTAAAGTAAAAAAAAAACATGTAGCCAATTAACCGGTTGGCAAATTACAATTTGGACAATTTGGATACACATTAGATTACTAAATATTCTAAGAAGAAAATATTGTTTTGGCATGCCTTTTACTTTTTAAATATTTAATGCTCAATAAGGCACTGGAGCCAGGGGTCTACTTTATTAATCTCATAGTGCATTTGTAGCTCTGACCCCCATGTTCACCCCTGGATTCACGCTCAGAAGCAGACCTGCTCAAAAACAAATGTGTTATATGTTGAAGGTCTTTTTTTTTCTTTTCTTTCTTTTCTTAATGATAAGGAATTCTGAAATATTAACTAAATAATTGTTAAAATAATTTTGCAGATTTAAAACTAATTCCAGAGGGAAATGGTAGTCCTCTTTGTCCGTGATTTTTCAACACACTCCTATGTTTTGGTATAGCAGCATCTCGTACAGCAGGTGTTCAGCCACATTCTTTGATAGTTCATATTGCCAGATCAACTGTCCTACTCATACATGTACATATAAAACACAGAGATTTGCTTTCAATAAATAACTAATACCTATACTTTATACGTTCAACAGTAACCTCAGTCTCAATTTGCTAGCTCATTAAATATTCCACTAATGGAACACATGAACATGCTTATTACTACTGATTCCTCTGGATGTACTCTGTTCCAACTCTAATTTAACTACAATCATAAGAATGCTGTCTGCTAATGTGACATTATTTCCAATTTCTATAAAAATGCCTTCTTATTCCTAAACTTTTTTTGTGTGTGTGTGAGGAAGATCAGCCCTGAGCTAACATCTGATGCTAATCCCTCCTCTATTTGCTGAGGAAGATTGGCCCTGGGCTAACATCCATGTCCATCTTCCTCTATTTTATCTACGAGAAGCCACCACAGCACGGCTTGACAAGCGGTGTGTCGGTGCACACCCAGGACCCCAACCTGCGAACCCGAGCCACCAAAGCAGAGCGTGCGCACTTAACCGCTGCACCACCGGGCCGGCCCTCCTAAACTTTTCAAAATATACTATTTTTGTCAGCTTGTTTTATTAAACTAAGAAATATCCATATAAACAATGTTTATGTATCTTTTTGAATGCTTTGATTATTTACTGTATGGTTATTTAGAAAACATAACCATGGAGATTATAGTATTTGTCAGTATCTGAGTGTTCTTAGGTTAGTGCTGTTGGAACACTACAGAACAAGTGCCTGAGGTATGCCATAGTGTTCCAACAGCATAATGTTCTTCCTCGGGTACTAGTATGTCTCTCCTTCACTCATTATGCTCCATGTGTCATACCCCTGATTCTGGATGCCGAGAGCAATCACCTAGTTGGACTCCATATCACCAACCATGAGTAGATTATTATACACTGTTTCAGATTCTTGGATGCCACTCCCATTTATGTCTCAGTCCTCTAGACATCACTGATTTCCTGGACAGGTCTTCAACCAAGTCCAAATCCTTCCCCCACTACACCCTCACTCTGAATTCTAAATTTAAGCTCAGATATCCTTGGCTCCATTTTCAAGAACTTCAAGAATACCAAAAGTTGAGAAATGTTAAGCAAATTCAGCTTTTTATATATAACTTAAACACAATTCTGAAGTCAAGTTTGCCATTGGTAAATAATGTAGATAATGGTAGATTATGTAATTCAAGTGTTTATCCCAGTGTTTGAGACCTGTGGACATTCAGCCAGTATACAGGATCATACACTAGATGTATTTAGGTACTGTCAGACACTTAGACAAGTGTGGAGATTTCCATTTATTCCACAAGTGTCTATTATAAACTGGGGATTTTTTTAAAGGTATAAGTGAGGTAGCAGAAACAGGAAAAATCTAGAGGCTGGAAGAAAAGGGGATACAAACTCCTAAAATTTCACTGGCACGTCAGAGGTCCAGTGTCAAAATTCTCATGAGATAGACATACCAAGACAAATAATCTGTTCTCTTCCAACCGAAAAATTGGCAAACATTGTAATAATATATGATAAAGTATAAGTTCTAAGGATTTTACTAAATATTTCTTAAGACAAATAATAATAATTTCATGAACAGAGAAAAAGAAGTAACCTTAGGCATCCATGAGATCATTGTGTAAAAACTTCCGGATATGCTTCTTGTTTCTAAGGGTAAAGTAAATAATATTTGCATAATGAAATGAAGGCACCAGTTAAAAAAAAATCCTATCACATTTCAGGATAGCTTTGCTTTCCATTTCCATTGTTTATGGCAATGTAAATAATACACATAGGGAGATACAGATATCTTTAAAAATACTATTTGGACACAATGACATTTGCAATAATAATAAAAAATACTGAGCATCAACTGTCTAGGCTTTGCATTTTGGTACCAATATGTTAAGTCAATGATCTTCTCAAAACTAAATGAGCACAAAACCACTTAGACTGACACCATACCTTTTTCTCAGCAAACACAATACACTACTTGTCAAGTTTGAGCATTATAGCCATTGAAGTGTAAATTCTGTATTACTTCAGGGTCATTGAAAGAAAGCAATGTAGTGTATTTCAATAAAGATTTATTCAGCATTTCCCTGGAAAAATATTTTATTATCAAGAAAAAAAGAACAAACCATTAAAAGAGACTACTGAATTAGAAAAACCTAAGTATATAACGATATCCATATACTAAAAATGATTTTCTGTTAAAAAATTCCTTTCAATCTATAAAATGTATATGATTTTTATTGTAGTTTTTAAAAATAGTTCCTTCCCCGTTCAAAGGTGTTTCATCCTGCCGCTGCTCATTAGTTTGAGTAACTGGTATAGAACCCAGTTGAAACATTTCCTCTATGAATCCTTCCATGATTTCCAAGGAAACTGGAATTCTTCCCCGTCTGTGCTGACTGCTCGAGCGCTTCCACTGTCCTGTAGTTTCCGGTTTCAGCCACAGGATTGCAGTTCAGGGCAAAGAGTGCCTTCTTTCCCGGAGTCTCAGTGCCCAGGTTGGCATCTGGCCCAAGACAGGTTCTTAACGTTTGTGGAATAAATCAATAAATGACCTAGTCTTACACAGTCACAAACTACAGACTTAATCTGTGATTTATTCACTCATTCTAACCCTTAAATGCGCAAATAATTAAGACTTGTGGTAAAAAATCAATGGGAAGAAGTGAGAGGAAAACCTACTAAGTTTGAGTGAATCAAGAACAGCTTCTTTGAGGAGGTAATTTTAAATAGGCATTAAGTAGACAACCAAAGGGTGAAGAGAAGTCACCTGTGAAGGGGTGGAGGAGAGAGCAGTAAAGGAAGAAGAGACAGCGAGCGTGCGGACCTGGAAGCACTACAAGGTGAAGAGAGCAGGGGCACTAGTGCAGCAGGCAAGGGGAAAAGTGTAAGTTCTGAGACTGGAATGGAAGGCAGGGCCAGCTCTCGAAGGATCTTATAGACAATGTTAAGAAGTTAGAGTTCCTTAGAAGCCCAATAGAAATTCATCAAATAGTTTTAAGCAGTGAAATGATATAAGCAGATACATGTTTTTAAAATACTATTTTAGTATTATGAATATATTAGAGGGAAAGAAGAGTGGAAGTGGCAAGCTCAACGAAGAGACTATTGAGACATTCTTCAGTTTTTGATAAGAAGGACACAGTGAATTAAAAGAAGGCAGTTTCAAGATATATTCAGAGGCAGAAATGATAGGACTTGCTATTGGTTAGTGTGACATAATAAGAAATATGAATTGGGTCTCTGTCCCGGATTTCTGATACAGAGCTCCTACAGCTTTTGCATTTCTAGAGTGACAGGGGAGCTAGGATCATCTTTTGTTCTAACATTTGGTCTTTGACTCCAGTTCCTAACACAGAACTCCTAAGTGCCTTGGAATTTCCTGGGTGATACAAGCAACTTTTGCTCTAACAAGGCAACCTTTGATTGGCTCCTGAATAGCCCATTAATTTTTCACCACATTCATTATTTGCACATTTAAGTGTTAGAATGAGTGAGGTATCACAGATTAAGGCCTTAGTTTGTGACTATATAAGATGACATCATTTATTGATTTTTTCCACAGCCCCATCCTTCAGGAGAGGAGAAGGGTTGAAGATTGAGTTAATAACGTATCATGCCTACATGACGAAGCCTCTGTAACAATTTATAAATTACAGAGTTTGCAGAGCTTCCAGGTTGGTGAAAACATGGAAGTGCTGGGAGGGTGGCATGTTCAGAGAGGGCATGGAAGCTCTGTGCCCCCTCCCTATACCTTGCCCTCTGTACCTCTTCAATTGGCTGTTCATTTGTATCTTTTGTACTATCCTTAATAACGAGCCAGTAAATATAAGTAAACCCTCCCCTGAGTTTTGTGAGGCGTTCTGGCAAATTATCGAACCCAACGAGGGGGTCATGGGAAACCCCAATTTATAACTGGTCAGTCAGAAATACAAGAGGTCTGGACTTGCAACTGGCATCTGAAATGGGGGCAGGCTAACAGAACTGAGCCCTTAACCTGTGGGATCTAATGCTAATTCCAGGTAGAAGTGCCAGAATTGAGTTGAATTGTAGGACATCCATCTGGTGTCAGAGAATTGATCTGTGTGGCAACAAACCCAACATTTGGTGTCAGAAGTATTCAGTGAGTACAGTGTATACAAAACCAGAAGTTTCCTTCCAGGTGGAATGTGGTGAAAGGGAAACAGAGACTGCATCTCTTGCATACTCTCCACTGGCAATAGAAACATGAGCGGATTTTTGGAAAAGTAAAGAAAAGAATCTATCAAGAGGATTCAAACATAATTTTAATTCCACGTTCTGTTTGCAGCTAGTACCATTATTTTCATATATCAAAGGAAGCCTATATGAGTTTACTATATCATAGCTTAAGTATGTAACTTCTGATAATCTGGCAATTCATGTAAACATAAGGTTAAAGTCTTTTCATTTTCATTATTTTTAGTGTGTACAAAATGCTACATATTTATCCATGAAATATTTATAGAGACGAACATTAATACCATGTGGGGTTTGGGTAAGGAGGGCAATCAATAGACTGCGTGCACTCACCTTTTCATTCCCTTTTCTTTCCTCTAGAAAACAAATAATGAACATTTATAGTTATTCTATTGTGGCATCACATGGGGTAATATAAACAAGAAATGAAAAGCTCTTGCTCTTTATTAAAAAAAGCCCTAGGTAGATTTGGTTAAATGTGATGAATGATGTTAGCTTGAAATGAATTTATGCAGTGAGGCAGATTTTTATGTTTTAATGATATCTGAGGCAGATAAGAAACATCTATTTTTGTTTCTATTGTTATATGGGCTGAAATCACAAGAGATAAAATAATCTTATTAAAAATTATTTTGCTGAAACACATCACTGGAACAATGCTTATTATGGTTTTGCTAGTTTATTCTAATGTTCATTTTCGAGATGCTGTTATATGGTTGAATATGGTTTCAGTTTATTTAAAGATTTCTCTTAGTGATAAGCTGAGAATATAACATACGACACATGAAAGTTAACTCAAGGATTCATTAAGGTCCATTTGGTATCTTTTTATATCTTATATTAATTTAAAAACCAATACATGGTCATTGTTGAAAACTAGGCAGTCCAGAAATATATAAAAGAGACAAAATAAATAATCTTTAATCCCACCCAGAAGTAGCCACCATTAAAATTTTGATGATTTCTGTCCAGTCATTTTCAGAATGCATTACACATACATGTGCAAATTTATCTGGTTGAGACCTTGCTGATTATCATATCTGTACCGTATTCATTCACTTTATATTACACTATAATGATTTTTAATATAATTAACATTTCTTCTACATAATTACATCATATGAACTATTATATATTTATCCATTTCTGTTTTAGGATACATGAAGTATTTTACAATTTTCTTACTATTATAAATAATACTGCAACGAATATCTTCACATATAAATATTTAGGTTACATTTATGGTTATTTTCTTAGGATAAATTCTCAGAAAGATAATTAGTGATTCATTGGATATAAACATTTGAAATACTGCAGATGCAGCATAGCAACTGAAGAATACATTATTTTATACTCCTGCCAGCCATCTAAGAATGCCAATTTCACAAAACCCTGGATATTTTTAGTTAATGTGGTTCCCTTCAGTAATTCAAAAATTTTGAAATTTGAAATAGTTGCTTATTGTAGTTTTAAGCTACATTTATCAAATTGTGAGATTGAGTTTTCTTTACGTTTATTAGCTATTTTTATATCCATTAATTATCTACGTCCTTTGTGTATTTTTCCGATGGAGTTTAAATAATCTATTTGTATTAGATTTATACATATTAAAAGTCAATTCAAATATTTTCCCAATCTATTTCTTGGCTTTTATTTTTATTAATCATATTTTTAAGTATAGGGTTCAAAAATGTTTTAGCCAACTCTGTCAATCTTATATCTTTTCTTCTATATCTTCTCTTAAGATATTTTGCATATATAATTTGATTTCTCTTTCTCCTCTGCCTTTTACATTCTATTTTTATGGTAAGGTGAGAAACTTAAAAAAACAAATTGTTACACACAGCTAGTGAATTTCTTTAAGATCCTTTATTGATAACTACTCCTTTCTATTTATTATTATGGATCACTTATCAAGTCCTAATACATGATATATATGAGGGTATCTTTTTAATGATTATCAAGTGTGTTCCACTGACCTATTTGTTGATTTTTGCAGTAATACCATGCTGTTCTAACTATTATAATGATTTTAAAAGGTTTTTTTTAAATGCAGACTGCACTTAAAAATATATATTTACGAAGAAGCCTTTTAAAAGCCTTCTCAAAGTTACAGAAATTAGCTAGTATTCTAAAAAATTATTACTATGCATAGTTTTCTTCATTTATTAGTGCATGAAACATTTACTGAGTGGTATCATTACGGCAGATCCTAAGAATATAGAAATCAATAAGATATTATAGAGACACAACTTTTGCTTTAATGTAGAAAATGTGTAATTCTTACTTTCGAACATTCACAGATTTTTTTATATCTGAACATTTAGTTATAGGCATTTTACTTAACAAATAGTAATCATAGCTATTAATCTTCAGCTAAATTGTCTCCCCTCTCAAAAACTTTCCTTATCTCTGGAAATATATTTGGCATTAGCTATCTCTTTCAGAAGAATATAAGCATCCAAATTACTATAATTTCAAGGATGAGTGAAAAGAGAAATGTTATGTGAAATAAAAGAGCTTAGATAAAGCTTAATGACTTAGCTACAGACCTAACTGTGAACACAGTTGAAAACAGAAATCTGTTGTGTATCTTGCTTGAAATAGCATACGTTAAAGTAACAAGAACACAATAAAACATTTTCATTTTTAAGAGGGAAATATTATTAACAATGAAGAAATATTTTTGCTCTGAGATATATAAAATATGTTATAATAGAAATTCCAAATTCTTCCATTTTAAAACATTTGAAACACTGCCTTGGTAAAGAACATTCTTTAAAAAAGCCACCCCAGCGAGCGACTATCTCTAGAAGGGGGTGAAAGATAGTTCAGAATTAGAGAGACGTTTGCCAGGAAATTCACATCCCAGCACTGTAGAACAACAGATGGCAGCAGTAACAATGAAAACTTACAGCAGATCCTGTCTGGCACACTTTCAAAATGGCCATTTATATTTCCGATCACAAACAGCCAACTCCTGTCTCCTTGCATTGTATGCACGGATATAGAAGAGAAGAAAAAAATGCAAGAATAATATTTGACTTGTCTTAACAGGGAAAGGATTAAACTTGAAAAACACCGGTGAAGCGATGACACAACCCTGGCCAGGTGTCTTAGTTTCCTGAGATTTCCCAGAAAGTCTCACAGCTGATGTTTTCCCTAAACTATCCTCAGGTCTGAAACGTCGCCAGCTGCTCCCAGTCTAGTGTCTCACTTCCAACATCCTGGTCTCTCTCTTTCCGAGCCCTGCTTAGTAACTTCCACTGGATTTCTCTTTCCTTCCAGATGAAGATTTCAGTCCATAGATTTTTGTTGCTAACCCTGGACCATAATATCTGACCCAGATTTACCTTATGTTCCACCCAGTAGGGAGTGAGGATTCAGAAAAGGTGACACTTAAAGACGAAGCAGTGGTTGGTTAAAGGAGCAGCTCTCACCTCAAGCAGGCAAAGTGGAGTCAGGGCACCCCCAAAAAGAAAGAGTCAGGGCAGAACAGAAGCAAGCAAGAGGGAGGCCCCTGTGTCCTAGCACAGTGAGGAGGTAGGAGATTCACAGGAGTTGAAAAGGCTCAGAACATAAACAGGAGAAAAGGTGTTACATCCAGCAACAAAGAAAGACTTTGACAAATAGGGCAGTCTTTTATCTCAAACAGAGAGCATTTATATCACTAGAGCACAATCAATTTCCCAGGGTTTGGTAAGGGCAAAGAAAAGGGCCTGACAGAGAAAACGATGGAAAGACATGGAGAAAAGCAACTTCTTTCCCAGTAGTTTGTGAGGCAGGCTATGAAGTTATTGTCTTCTACTCTCAAGAGAGAATTAGGTTTTATTCTGTAAGTTTGGGAAGAGTCAGATAATAGGTTGGGGCATATCCTATACGGGGCAATCCTATGGGATTGATCTTGAGAATTGTATCTCTCTTTTCCAAATGGTTAATTTAATACCACCCTGTTTTGGTTCAGTAATAAGATATAAGGAATGTTCTTCTTGGGCCAGTATGAGTTAAAATGTTAGGATCAGAAAATGAATTTTATCAGTAGGGTTTATACCAAACCTACTCCATCTCCTATATTCCAAATGGGTTACTTCTAGGGCTGTCAATAGCCTATGTGGTAAGTAACTTTATATAGTTCCATAGGAGCATGGCTTTGAAAATAGAGTGTGGTCTGGATTTCAGCTACACAGTCATTCAGCTGTGCACACTTGGATAGTACACAACCTGTACAACCATATGTGACCATCCTGAGTACTATCATGGAAGCACCTGCCCAAGACAAATACTTAGATTTCTCTCTCTTGTATAACCTCAACCTATATCCAATTAGTCACCAAGCTCAATCTGATCTATATTCCCTCCATTTGCATCTGTCCATCCCCATTGCCACTGTGTTAACTAACAATCTCACCACTTCCCGGTAGATTATTGCTATCTCCTAATTGTTATCTCTGCCTCTGGTCTAGAATTCCAATGCATCTTCCAAAGAGCCAGTATAAATTACCAAAAATTTAGCATGGTCCAAAGTCTGCTCTTTGTGTTTTAGCCTAGTTTCCCACTGCCTCTCTACACAGAGTCATGCTGAGACGCTCTGCACTTCTTCAGGTATTCTCTCAGATTCATGAATTCACACACTCCTTAGTGGATTTCTCTACACATACATTCTTCCCAGACTGTTACATGTCCTCAGTTAAATTGTCTCCCTTCTCAAAAGCCTTCTTCAAACACCCAGGGCTCTTTAATAACCTTCCTCTATATTCCGCGAGTATCCAATTCACATATTTATAATCCTCATTCTAGTACTTCTGTCACCAAATTGATATTGTTTATTTATCTATGTTTTTCATTAGGATGTGATCTGCTTGAAAGCAGTTATGGACAGATTTGTGATTACATATATAATAAATTTTGCAAAGATGTACAAATATCTATAGTTTGACATTATCAACAGATTTATAGAAGATTGAGGGACTTCATTCCTAGAAAGCTACAAAAGCTCCTAATCTCTCCTTGTCTTTTACACAAAACCTCTGAAAAAAATGCAGCAATTTGGTAATTTTTTCCTCTTCAAATGTTAACACATAAAAGACTGGTTTGACTCCAGTAAGAATTCAAATGAGGCAAAAGATGCAGATTTTGGCATTCCTAAGCCAAAGGCTTTCCACTGATCTTCCTTTATCAATACTTACTTCCCTAGGTGACCTCCTTCAGTCTCATTAGAACATAGTGCAGTTTCTTCAGTTCAGCCCTACATGAAGTAGCTAGGCTTTACTGAGGGGCCAAAATACATGAGGGAAACACATCCCCAATACTAGAAGCAATGCTTGTCTCACTCGACAAAGGGCAAGAGGAAACTAAGATTTAGAGAACCACAAATAGAACTCTCCCATTTGTGCTCACTCTGGGGCATGGGTTCTTTGAGCAGAATGGTGAAATGAACCCCAGGAATACTTCATATGAATATGTTTATAAATGTATTCATTCATATTCTTTCTTGCTCTTACCCTTACTCTTCCTTCAAGATTTGAGTTTGAACTGATTGAGGAAATTTATAGAAGTTACTTCTAGTGGTTGGAATATCTCCTCTTTTTTTGTGTGTGTGTGAGGAAGATCAGCCTTGAGCTAATATCCTTGCTAATCCGCCTCTTTTTGCTGAGGAAGACCGGCCCTGAGCTAACATATATTGCCAATCCTCCTCCTTTTTTCTCCCTTTTTCTCCCCAAAGCCCCAGTAGATAGTTGTATGTCATAGTTGCACATCCTTCCAGTTGCTGATGCGGGACGCCACCTCAGCATGGCCAGAGAAGTGGCGCATCAGTGCACGCCTGGGATCTGAACCCGGGCCGCCAGTAGCCGAGTGCGTGCACTTAACCACTAAGCCAGGGGGCCGGCCCATGGAATATCTTCTTATGGTGCCTACATACCTTGCACAGCTCTCTGGAACTGAGGTCTAAGACACTGTATCGAGACACTGACAAAGTAAATGCCTAACAGTAAACACATCAATTGTGCTATCATAACAAGAAATATTTTTTAATACCTTGATGTCAGGGCACTATAACTAGATGTTATATGCTTCTGATTTACAATCTGCTAATGAAAAACATGTTTACTTTTCCTTCAATCTTCATCACATTCTTGAGATTTTGTTGTTGTTGTTTAAAATAACTAAAATAGTACACATTTATAACTGTGCATTTACCAAGTGTTATAATTATGATCTCAAAAGATCAAATGTTTTAGGATGTTCATAATGATACAGCAGGGTTAATGTCATCCTCAAAGTTTAAATATGCAATTTGCAATCATCTCAGTAATTGTTTGTACTTTACCAAGTACAATTTTTTTGGTTTGGGGAATTATTTTCTTCTCATTAAAATGTTATACCATTACATTCATTGAATCATTTCAATTAAAAATAAGCAGCCCATTACTTAGCAACCTGGACATAATGTTAAACCTAAGGAATTTGAAATTAATATTTTCTAGATTGCTTTTAGGATAGAGGACAAGCAGACGTCATAGCTGCATGTTAGAAGGAAATTCCCAACTGGCTCAAGACTTTACAAACAATTATCTCGACAGTGTTTTTAGATAAACTCTTAAATGAAGGGACACAGCATGGATGTCAAATCCTTTGATTGTATTCAAAATTGGTACTTTAGAATTTCTCCATAAAAATAAAATAGGAATAAAATAAAACGATTATTTATTTATTTTTTTCGTGAGGAAGGTTAGCCCTGAGTGAACATCCATTGCCAATCCTCCTCTTTTTGCTGAGGAAGACTGGCCCTGAGCTAACATCTGTGCCCATCTGCCTCTGCTTTATATAGGACGTCACTACAGCATGGCTTGACAAGCGGTGTGGCGGTCTGCGCCCGGGATCTGTACCTCCAAACCCCGGGCTGCCACAGCGGAGCGCACGAACTTAACCAGTATGCCACCAGGCCAGCCCCAAAATGATTATTATTTTTAAGACTCATCTCAGTAAACAACACTTTTTAGAATATGCTCTGGAATTAGTATATCTCCTAAATGTAAAAGTAAAGATGATTTTAGGTAGGAAATGATGCTTATTGAGAAGGAAGCAGCTTGTCTATTTATCGGCCCTGCTGGTTTTTTTGTTTTGTATTTGTTAATCCCTCGAGTCTCTGTGTTTGGTCAGATGGAAGCAGAGTTTATGGCCTCTGCTCCCCACAGCTCTTCCACTGCTCTGCAAGTCTTTGTAGCATAGTGATGTGTGTTTTATTTCCAGAAATAATATTTGCATTTGTTGCATTTCTTCCACCACAATTTCATATACTATGAGAGTTATGGGTACTTTAGATTTTCTAACAAAAGCTTGAAGTACCCCCTATGTTCTTCTATCCCCCACTTGATTTATTGGGCTCCTCCTATGTTCCAGGCTCTGTACTAACTGTTGATTATAAAAGGGTAAATAAAAATAAGATTTTGTCCTCAATCAGCATACAGCATGCAGAAAAATTAGATGGGTAAACATCTGTAACTGAGAACCTGAATTTTAGGCTATTTTCAGTCAAATAACAGAAAAACAAGAATGTGTTATGTAAAACCTATATCAAATTTGCTTGTTCCCACAAAAGGCAGTCACCGGTTTAGGCTTAGAAACTTGAAAATATTATTCAGTGATTCATATTCACTGTATATTGTTAAATAATTTCTCTTTTCATTTATTCATTCATCCTCCAGGGACTTGCTAGGTGCTTACTGGGCCTATGAAGATGAACAAAACAAAATCCACCCTTCTAGGATTTGACCAGATGAAAATCATTGCAGGAAGTAGACATAACTTGGCAAGTTTCTCGGGAGGATTTGACCAACCAACCAGCTAATGCTTAATCAACATACGAAAGCCAAATACATACCTTACTCTGTGCTATGTAACGTGGAGAAACAGAAAGTCTGCGTCTCCTTAAGATGAAATAGCCTTAGAATTTGATTTAAGGCCCAAGTGAATATGGATGAAACAGTTTGGAAAATAACGAATATTTTCAAAGAGTGAAATGAGTTTCTTTCTGGCATTAGAAAAATATTACCATACCAAGCATGAGTATGTTTAAAGAGGCATTTATTTTATACGCTAAAACTCTCCCTCAGTATAAGCCAGCTGTTTCATATGGGCTAACCTTTCTCTGCATACTCGCCTCCAATTTACACAGGTACCGATTTGCAATGTTACTTAAAATAGTCCTGAACTTGAATATGAACTTTCCAGAAACTCAAAAAATTGTGCAAAAATCTAGGCTATATGGAATCTGTGTCCTGCTTTATCTTGTGTATTATTGTATTCTCAGTGCTCAGTGTAGAGTAGGTTTGGATATTTACTGGCAGAATACTGAATAAATACTGTAGGCTGAAAAATATTAGGAAAATTAAATGACCATTTTCTTTTTTACCATTATGATTGCTCTTTAACTTAGAATGAGTGAGTGCTTCTTTTGAGAATGGACTGAGCATGATAGTGATTCTTTATATTCTGTCTAGATTTCAAAATGAAAACACAAAAAAGAAGAAAAGGAGAAACAATAAGAAATACAGCCCAGTGACAGATGAATTACTTGCTAGACTCTGATTAATACATTGTTTTCACTTAACATTTATTTTGAGTTAAGTTTTTGGTCAAGTGAACCCGCCGAGTAATGGGGATTTATCACAGGAGCAGCTCCTGAATTACTAATTTTCAACAATTTTAAAATTGTCAACATTAATCAAAGAATAATGCATTGTAGCAAGAAAGAGCCAATAATGCACCTCCAAAGAACCCATCATAATCTTCTTCTGAAGCCAAATTTAAGTTTACAAAACTAAGGTTATTATTAAATGTTATATCTTCAAATGAGTTTTAAATGTCAAAACATCAGTAAGAATCCGTAGATATTATTTCTATGATCTTTAACACTTCAAGCACATATCTTAAGCAGTCTCCTTAATTAGCTCAGTTAGTAATCAGTTGTATTTCAAAAAGGTATTTTTAAATGCAAACTACACACTTTTCAATTGTGTTATGCCATTTTCCAATATAGTAGTTACTTGAGTAAAAACCTAAATTTGTATCTCTTTGGATATGTTCTCTCACACACACAGACATCCACACAAAGCACAGAAATGGCTCTGACACTTTGCACCATACATCTTTCACTTTTATTGTTAGAGTTTGGAAGTGAAAGGAAGGATCCCATGAAGAGACTTATGGACTGTTCACATCTTTTTAACGTTTATCTCTGAAATCAATGAATTTTAGAAATGTGAAAGCAACTATTATAGAACCTTCTTTATCACTTTAAAGATAGGTCACAAAGATAGTTGTATGATGTGTCAACCACAGCAGCTTTTGTTCTAGAGAAAATTTAAGAACATATGTGGTGGCAATTTTAAGAACCTACAAAAGAAGTGCCTAGGGTTACTCTGTGATAAATTTCACAATACACTGACAACAAAACTCTATTTAATGTCAATGGTACCACGATCATTGGGAAAATATTCCAAAGAGCTCAGTCATCAGATACTTTATATTAATCTAAAAGTTTGAAATCATTTAAGGCAGAATTCCTATGGCAAGACCTAACAGGCGTCTTCAGGCAACGTGGTGAATGTTAGCAGCAGATGCTTTAAATTCAGACGAGATTAAACTAAAATCTTGGACACATTTCTTAACACCTTTGAATTTCCCATTGCCTATTATTATACCACCCACATTCATTTGCAGTACTGGAACCAAAGAAGTATGGCAATAGGGACATTTGCAATTCAAATCAACTCTCAAAATATTTTTTGGAAGGGCTTGTCTACTAAGTACAGTAGCCATCGCTCAGTGCAGGGCATAGTGGAGACATAGGAGGAGAGACCTAGATAATAATTCTAATTTTGCAAAAAGGTAGCTGAAGAAAATTGATAAAATAAGTGAGCAAAATAATATAAAAGTCAAGCAGTCCAGAGCAGAAGAGAGAGAGCTTAAACCAGAGTTTGAGAGATGGGTAATTTTGAATAGATGTAGAAGGGGGAGAAAAGACATAGAGGGATTGAAGATACCAGCCCAGATGGAAATCAAGACCTAAGCTGAAGAAGAATGGAAAATGAGGTTGGATAGATACACTGGAGCATTTGGGATCTGAAATTATTTTCTATTAGGTGAGTTAGACGTGGTGGCTAAGTCACTACATTGTCAGGTATTGTCACAGGTACACTGGGATCACAGGTATCAGTCTACATAAGGTGAGGAGGGAGAAGAGAACCAACTTACCAGAAAACACCTAGTATCTCATCATAACAACAGAGTCCTAATTTCCACTCTTGACTCTGTAACTAACTGGTGCATTCATACTGGATAAAAATTTCAAAAATCATTCATAATGCTAAACCCAAAAACCACTATCCAAGTTAATAAAATAACTGAAATGAAGTTTATTTCATGTTAAAAATAAGGGAAGGAAACTAGAGAAAGGAAACCTTTGGAAAGCCAAACAGTATATCTTTGAAAAGGCTAAGTATTCAGGGGATTTATGGACTAATTTTTGTTTTGGCATTTTTTGGCTTGAAGAAGATTCTCCCTGAGCTAACATCTCTGCCAATCTTCCTCTATCTTGTATGTGGGGCACCTCCACAGCATGGCTGATGAGTGGAGTAGGTCTGCATCCAGGATCTGAACCCACGAACCCTGGCCACCAAAGCAGAGTGCGCCGAACTTGAACCACCTGGCCATGGGGCCGGCCCCTGGACTATTTTTTGAGAAATCAGAAACACCAGTATGGCTGTTTAACCAAGGCAAAGTGCCTTGATTCTTTTAATATGTTAAAATAGAGTTTGTTTAATATGTTAACATGTTCATCTGAATGTTTTATTAATAATTATGGCTTCACCATATGGTTTAGTATTTAGCTTTATCTCTACTTGAATTAAAACCTCAGAGGGAAGGAATCTGAGTTTATAAATGGGTTGAATTCTATGAAGTTTTCTTGTAGGGGGAGGGGGAGTGGGGGGAGACTGATAAGCTGGTTGACTAAATCACAAATATAAATGACTTGACCTACCATATTTGCCAACAGAGTTCAAATGCACAAACATGCCTATTATGTGGATTTCAAAATGTATGGAGAATAGAGTCTGTTCGTAATCCCATATCCCGAGAGATCAATGAGTAGTTACTGACAATGAAATGCATAGTTTCTGATGAAAGGTCAAAAACTGAAACTACTAATCCAAATGCCAATAACAAAGAGATTTGGGGTTTTAATATGCATACAAATTTTCTTGGATCCCACCTTTGCTAGTACAGCATGTCTGTCTTTGGTCCCACTATTCAGGGAGGTGGGACACACGGCCATTCTCCAGCTCACGCTCTCAGATTCTGGGTGAGCTGTCCCACCTTCAAACTCTCTAGGGGTCCCTGTAAAAGCAAGTACCCGCTGCCTAGGAGAAGCAAGATCTAGAGAGTTTGGTGGTCACAAGGGCAGTGGTAGTTACATACATTCTATTGTTTACAATTTCAGTTGCTTCCTGAACTTCTCTCTTGAGAGGAGGACAAAGAGAAAGAAGTGGGATAAAGATCTTTTCATTTTCTCTTCTAATGAGGCCACTATTTTCATCACCTATAAGTTTACATGATATTGCATTTCAACAAAATACTGAAAGTTAAAATTAAAAGGACAAGTTGCAAAACTAGCGTGATCATTGGGTCTTCCCTTTGTCTGCCTAGCTGAGATAATAGTTTGCAGTGACAATCCATTCACATATCACATAATAATAGTTTTTTTTTTTTTTGGAAAGAAAAGACAATGATTGAATAAATTTTATATTTTAACTTGTTATATTTTGTTTATAATATGCTATATATAGATTTATTTTTCTTCACATGTATTTCAGAACAATTGATTTTAATATATTTTATATTACATGAAGTATATAGCTATAACAACAAAGACTACTGCTAACCATCATCATAAAAAGCCTTTTTTGTTAAGTAAATAAGCAGAATATAAAATTTAATGAACCTTATATATTACCATATAGGTGAAAATGAATATGCATATGAAGAAAGACTGAAAAAGAAAAGAAAAATGATAACATCAATTTTGCTTGGATGAGAGGTGGGGATTTTTTTTTATTTAGCAAAAGCTTTCTATGATGTTATATTGCTTTTGTGATAAAAAATAATAGTTTATATTAATCATGTTGATCTACCAGTGAATATTCAAATTAGTCTTCTATTAGGGGTTCATCTGTAAAGCTAGGGCAAATAAATATATCCTTAAATTGAATACAAATGATCTATAAGACTATAAAAAATAGTTAGCTGGCCATTTTAATTCTAAGACATTCTGCATAATGTACAGGGAAAAAATTCAAAAGAGGACAATCCACTTTAGTGGTTGCATTTTATCAGCTATCATTTGTAGAAACAGACAAGAAGGTGAGACCTTCCACTTTATGATAAGCCTTCTTGACCACTGCAAGATTACTTTATTATCCACTAACATTGCTGTCATCAAATTGAAAAAAAAAAGTCAAATAACATAAAACCACATATTACATCCCACCTAAATTTAGGTCACCACCCCACCTCCTTAATACCGATTTCTTGGCTCTGCATTGTAATTTTGGGAGAGATTACATTGTTAATGTATAGATGCTTTGGGATTCCTTCTGAATGTATCAAATAACTTCCAAACTCATCTGTGCAGTACAGGACAGAATACACATGTGGGTAACAACATAATCTTTAATCCTCCCTGAGGCTCCTGATTTTTAGCTAAAAGTTTGATTTCTAGAATTAGATCAGACATGTCAAGGTCTGTTACAAAATCTCTCATGGAAGATTTATGTACCTTGGCAGCTTTGCAAAGAAATCCTCGATTTCAGTGAGATCAACAGAACCATTTTTAGAACACCACTGCTAGGCCTGAAGCTAATTTCCTTTAACTCTACAACATCTGTAAGCCTCATATGGGAGTCTGGGTTTTAATCAGCCCTGCAGTCTCACAAATGGCTGGTGATGCTTAAAGAAAATAAACACCAAAAACCGTTTCACAGGAAAGCCACAAGACAGCATAAAAGAGCAATATAGGCTACAGGCTTCTAGAATACATATTGTTTCATTAACAACTGTTACGAAAAAGCATTAGCGTCATAAAGGGAATCTTCTTCATGGGATTATTTAATTTTTTAATTAAAGATTATTTAATTTTTTTAATAGTATGAAAGATAGCCGGTGAAACCACAATAACTCCAACACACAGATATATCTCAATGAAAATCATATCTCAATGGAAGGAAGTGATGGTAGAGAACGAAATGCAAAGTGAGCCTGGGTCACAAGTGGGCTGCAGAAATACTGACAGTGAAATAGATACATCTTTCCAAGTTTTTAATTCTAGCCAACTTTCAAGAGCTGCCTTCATTTATTTCTTTAAGCTAAATGGAATAATCCCCTAGCGATGTTAAATACTAAACATCTTTCATTAACGTACGGACTTCTCATTAAGCATAAAAGCTTAAGAAGTTGAAGGTAAATAGTATCAACATTGTCCAAACAGCCTTTTATAATTTCACTTTGATAGAAATATTGGTAACAATAAATATGCATGCTGCACAGCCTTACTCTTGCAAGGAACAGGAAGTGAGCATTTGGGTGTAAGCAGTCTACAAATAAATACGTTATTACTCGAAGTGCTGCATATATCTTATGATTGAATTTAATCTTACTTGCATTTTTGACATAATTGGCTAATAATACACATCCCTAGGCATTTTTGTTAAATTGTCAAAAGAATTTTTAACACTAGTAAATAAAGAACATATTTCAAGAAAAGACTTCACAAAAAGCAAAGGTAAACAAAACCAGAGTTAATGTTTTCTTTTTGTAATTCTGTTGACAATACCACTAATACCAATTCAGTACTTAAAACAAGCCAGGAGCAGTCTGAACATTTTACGGGCATAATCTCATTGAAGTCTCTCAACAAACCTATCAAGTAAATGTTATTGTTACTATTTTGCAGAGAAGGAAACAGGCTTAGAAAGTGAAGTAATTTGCTCAATCCCAGAGTTACAAAATGGCTAAGTGGGAAGGTAAACCCATATCTTGGACTCCTGAACTTATGTTTTTAACTTCCGTGTTAAACCGTCTCTCTCATGAATTCACAGAGCTATTTAATAGTGGATCACCAATCCACATTCCTCTCAGGGTGTATTTGACTTTGAGCTTGAACTTTTATAATTTGTAAACTAGCTACTGTGTTTCCTATAGTTGTAGCCTTCATCCTCCTTTGCCAAAATGTAGTGTTCCCAAAAGTTCTGTTCTTGGCTCTATTCAAAATCTCTAGCCCTGACCTTTTTCCTCAGTGCCAGTTTTCCATTTCAAACTGCCTGCCTGACATCTCCTCCTGGATGCTCAGCCCACACACAAGATGTTTCTTACTGAATTCATTTTCTTCCCTCCCAAATCCACCCTTTCTACTAGATTTTCTATTTCTGCCCATCATTTTCACAATCACTCAGGAGGACAGAAACTAGTTTGAATCATCACTATAGTAAACGGTATTATTGTTCAAAAATATTCTATCCCGCTTCCATTTGTGGCTTATACATATCTATCCCATTGATTTGCACCTCGGCCCTGGGATGCACTTTGGCCAAAGGAACGTAAGCAGATATGACATATGCTACATCCTTTCAGGGGCATTGCAAGTTTCTGTCAGCTCTCTTGTTCTTTCTCTCTGTCTCAAGAAAATATATCCCACGCTGGGACTGCTCCTTGAGTCTGGGTCTAGGAATGAGAAAGGAAGTAAAGTCAAGCCACAGCAGCCAACCCACAGCTCTGGCATGTGTTATAAACCAGGAGTAAACGCTTGTTATTGTAAGCCACCGATATTAGGGGGTTATTTCTTGTTACCACAAATATAGATTTTCATTTTACTCTCACCTTGACACCAAATCCACCACAATTTGCATTTGTTCTACATTTGTAATGTATCTTCCATTCTTTTCTTTCTTTATTTTTATACCACCACTACCCTAATTATGTTGATCATTACCCTTTCCTTTGATAACTGCACTTCCTTATGCCTGTCTTTTTCTCTAGTTTCTGGTCTATCAAAATGACTCTTCCTCAAGTGAAATTTGATCATCTTACTCCTCTATTCAAACACTGTAAATGATTCTCCAAGGGGCAGAGGGAGGGAAGATCTCACAGAAGACTGAGTAATCAATTTACTGGACAGTACTGACAGGTCAAGTCAGAAGAGGAATGAGAACTGCCCACCGGATTTAGCATCATGTATTTGACATCAATGAAATTCATTGCTAAACTTAATAAGAAAGTCATTTATTACCTCAATCAGAACAGATGTGGAAGGGGATTCAAGAGACAACAGGAAGAGGGCAAGTAGAGAGAGCAAAAAAATTGGAAACAAACAAACACACCTCTTTTCAAGGGTTTTGGCATAAAGAAGAGCAGAGAAAGCGGGTAGTGGCTCAAGGGCAATGTGGAACTTGGGGACAGGGCTTTTGCTTTATTTTACCTTATTTCGTTTATGGTGAGGGAGAAACTTCAATAGGTTGATGTGCTGATGGGAATAATCTAGTGGAAACAGACAAAAAATGATGATGCAGGACAGGTCAGAAACAATGGAGCTGTAACACTGAACAGAAGAGAACGGGTGGGATCTAGTGCCTAACTGGACTGTTTGGCCTTGTATTGTAGCTAAGACAGTTCCTACAGAGTAACAGGAGGTAAGGTAGGTGAGCTGTAAGTAGGGCGGTAGCTAGGGGGATGAGAATTATTTTGGATGCTTCCGTTTTCTCAGAGAAATGGTAAGCATGTTAATTGAGAGTCAGAATGGGAAGGAGAGATTAGAAGTTGGAGGAGAAAGGACAGGTGGGAATTATTTCTGAAGAGAATGCAAGAGTGAGTGGAACAGGGAAATGCAGGATTTCTGGGCACTCCAAGCATCCACTTGAGATTACTAGTCATGAACTTACTATGAAATCAGTTTCCATGATTTTTGAAATTTTCTCATCACATTCAGATGGGCAGGTGCAAAGGAGATGAAAGGTTGGGTTTAACTAAAAGTTGAGGTTTTGATAGTCAAATAAGCAAAGAGAGAAAGGAGCAGTTGAGTAGAGGGGATATCTAGATCCAATAAAGGGATTCTTTTTATGGACCATGGAATCTAACCCGGACAAAGAAGAATATGAGGTCAATGAAGGTACAGGATTCTGACAAGTTTGGAATCAATGGATTGAAAGTCCTGGTAGAATTATATTATTCTTGAAGCTGGGATAATAAAAGGAGTGAACTGGAAAAGTGGGAGTGGTTGTTAGAGAGCATGAAACTCAAATGGTT
The DNA here is from genome assembly GCF_057802395.1 of Ceratotherium simum simum. Taxonomy (NCBI): domain Eukaryota; kingdom Metazoa; phylum Chordata; class Mammalia; order Perissodactyla; family Rhinocerotidae; genus Ceratotherium; species Ceratotherium simum. Next base: position 41,876,014 of record NC_141924.1, read on the forward strand.
TCAACAGAGAGGGGGAAGCTTTTATTAATGACAAGTTCTAGGATGTACTAGAGGGCACATGTGGCTAAGACAGAATGGAAGGCTTGATCATTGGAAGGTAAGGTGTCAAGATCCTGAGAAGGTAGGCTATTGAAAAGTGTATGTAGATACTGATAATCATAATGAATTGCGACATGAGTAACATCAGAGAAAGTGAAAAAAAAAAAAAAAGAGTTAAAATCTTGAATAACTGAGGGAGAGCAGCCTAAGGTTCTTGGAATGACAATGCCAAGGAGGGGTAGCAAGTGGTCTAGAGTGACAGCAGGGGCTTCAAAACTGGATGTTTTTAGGGAGGAGCGGGGAGTGAAAATGGGTAGAGGATGGAAGGCGTTTAGCCTCCACGCAGGCCCGGTAGGAGGAGGAGGGTTGGGGGGAAGGACTGTGGGAGTCAGAGGCCGCAGGGGAGGGGCAGCTCACAGTGGAAAGAAGCTGAAGTGCGGAATTGAGAAGAGACTACTGAGAGAGGCAGTTCCAGCTGACTGTGGGTTTGAATTCCAAGAAGCACAGTGAGAGCGTTTCCGGAATTGGGAAGGTATGGAAAACGGAGTTTAAAAAGGGAAGATTTACAGAACTCTACAGCTGTGGCAGTGTAGGAATGAAGGAGAGCTTCTTTATCATCACACTGAATGTATGTCAAACTTTGGACATACGTAACAACACAATCTATAAATCAAGCACCTTCTGTTAAAAGGTTAACAGTAGGAGAACTATATTATACACCACTTTTGTTTAATAATAGATGAACAGAAATCACACACAGCATGTCTACAACAAAATACCAAAGTATGCAACATATAACTTGATGCTCTCAAATTAAAACTTACCAGAAAAAGAGTTAACTGATCTGAAGGAACATGTTTTTCTTAAAACTTGTGCACAGACATTTTCAAAACAGGTCATTAATTTGACCAAACAATTAAGATAAAATGATTCATCAGTCCATACGTTTATTTTTGAAAATGGGCATATGCCAGGGAATGAGATAAATAGCAGCTAGGGAAATAGCTAATTAATGTTCTTGTCTTTAGGAAGTTTGGCATTTTATAGTGAAAAATTATCTTTGCAGTGTGGTCAGAGGCAGAAATACACAGTGTGGGTGACAGAGGGAAAGGAATGAGTGATGCGGAGGGCTCAGCACTGAGGATGCCTAATCGGGGAGGATAACTGGTTGCCCTACACCCTTCTCCCGGACAGGGAGAAACATGACCATTCCCACACAGGAACAACAGCACAGCACCTCAGACAAGCCTCCTCCCACATCAGGATCTGCCCCTATCAGATTTCTCATGCTTGTGAATAGGTCTAGGCTAGGGTTTTAAAAGAGAAAGCAGCAAGAGACAAGAGGAGTAAATGATGACGGCAAACAAGAGACTGTCGGCAAGACAGACAGCTGACATGGCTGAGAGGAGCGTCAGACAGAGAGCGCTCCCTTGGTCATGTCCTGCCACTCACACACCATGAAACGTTGCAGTCACCACCCAGGGGCCCTCAATCTGTGCTGAGCACCACGATCTGCGCCTGCACCAGGCTGGCCATGAGCCCAGCAGAGCTGGACTAACAGGCTCATTAGTTGTACCTATCCATGGGCAGAAACAAAAAGCATAATCGTGTCTGTTGACTGACCAATAGAGATTCCTTCAAGGAAAGAAGATTCCTGTGAGTCTGAATCAACCTCACTCTCAACATTTTATAATGCTATAGAGTTCATAACATATTAGAGATGTTATAACAATATAAATAACCGAATGATTCATATACACGTTAAACCAAGACTTATATAGCTTGATAGGTTCTCCTCTAAGAAAAAAAATCAAATTCTGACTCCTCTATTTCCTGCCTTATTGCCTTCCCTCCTCATACCTGCTTGCTTGTCACATGGATGCAATCTCTAAAATGCACCAGACTCCATTTACAATGACTAAATTGCCTGTGGTTCACAAGATTTTGAATTAGCCTATTTGTTATTATTGTGTGCATGTACTCAGTGAAAGTCATAAGACAAACAAGTTTGAGGTAATTAGATGGTGCTGATTGTACCTGCAGTATGCACTTGACTTTCATGATTAATTACGGCTTGAAGACTACATATTCTATTGTATTCTGTGAAACAGAGCATCACAGTAGGAGAAAAAACTCCAGGTCTCTAGTGACCACCAGTATCAATTGAACACTATTATCTTACCATGGGTCCAATATCTTGGAAAAACTCCAAGGCAGCAGCCGATCAAGAGTTATGATCTATTTCAGGTAGAAATTAAACTAATGGGAAAAAGTAAAATCTAAAATTAGTAATCAATACTGACACCCACTGTGTTAATGAGTTGCTGTCGTTACAATAACAATGGAATCAGAAGGTTAAGAAAAGTATCTTTTCAAAGTGTGGTGATTAAGCCTTTAATCCAAAGAGAACATTTATGCAGGTGAAAATTCATTTTAAAAGCATGTTTCAAGATAGAAAACATTTAAAAGTTAATTTAAGGCTCACTCTATATATCACACAGACAATTTAATTTTACAAAAGGGTTCCTATTGATCCTTAGAAAATGAGAGCAGGAGGCTGCATGACTGCCTGTCTGCTTGCTAAGGGGACGCCACACTCTCCTTCACTTTCTCCTGGGCTTTTGTCCCTTTACACCTCAACCCACACCATGTGAGAACCTACTATGGGAGAGAGACTTTTACGTTAGAAAAATCTTAGCTATGCTCTATCCCTAACCTATTCTAGTCTGAAATGTCAGTCAAGAAAGCTCATTTGGATACAATTTGAGATTCTATTGTCAACAGAATGGGGAGGAGGGGGCAGGAACACGTTCATAAGGTATTAAAATATAAACAAAACACATTTCGTATGGTTGCCTTATTTACAGCATGCAGAATACAATAATCACTCAGTCTCCACAGGGATTGCTTCCAGGACCCTCGCAGATACCCAAATCTGAAGATGCTCAAGTCCCTCATAGAAAATGGCATAGTATTTGCATATAGCCTGCGCACATCTTTCTGTGCGCTTTAAATCATCTCTAGATTACTTATAATACCTAATACAACGTAAATGCTATGTAAATAGTTGTTATACTATATTGTTTAGGGAATAATGACAAGAAAAAAAAGTCTGTACATATTCAGTACAGAGGCAAGCACTGTAGGACTTTTGATCTGAGGTTGGTTGAATCCACAGATGCAGAACCCGTGGATATGGAGGGCTGACTGCACAGTATCTTTGATTATGAATATAAAACACTTGGCACAGCATCTCTCATACAGTTAAACAAATAAAAGTCTCCTTCCCTTTCTCTACTGTCAGATGTAGAGAAGGGAGTAACCATCACTTATCCTGCATGGAATTGATGGAAAGGCCATTTGGTGGACAGACCTAACCACTTCTCCAGTGTTTTCTTTGAGGATGGTTCCATTCTAGATGTATGATCAGTGCACCAGGGTATCTAGCTATTCTCTAACTAAGTAAACAAGTCTCAAGTTTGTTTTCGTATTTGTAAAGAACTAAGGGTTTTTAAAATTAATTCAACACTGTATTCTGTGAAGAGAAGGCAAAAGGATAATTGTGCTTGGCACTATATGAGATACTATTTGTATGTTATCTTATGTATTTTTTATAATAGTCCTATTAAAGTAGGCTTGGGATGATGAAGCAGATATCAAATACCAAATATCAAACAACAAATACCAAAATATACTGCCTCCTTTTGCTGATAAAAATGTCATCAGTCATGAAAATAACGCATGGATCAACAGCAGGCTAATAAGACTTCAAGGAGATAGGATGCCATGCTTTGTTTTAAAGCATATTTCTTTCAAAATTGATGACTGTGGACTAATTTTTCCAAAGACCGTTTCAGGTACATAAGCTACAAATCTTAGTCTTTATATCTAAGGACCGCACACAGTCTATTCATTTAAAAATAAAAAAGCCTCTTTAGAATTCCTGTGCTAACCCACCCTTGCCCTGGCTGTAAGATTCAATGGCACGTCGGCTCTGCATGCTGTGACAGCTCCAGCTACAAAAGTATGACATTTCCTAATAACAAGGCACATTCACAGCTGGGCATTTCGAATGACGGTTTTATTTTAGAGTCAATTCTATCTGCTGCTTGGACACATGAGGGGGTGATTTGTGTGAATCTTACTCTTGATATATTTAGGGAATCACAGTTAAGACCTTTAACCTGAAAAATATTTGTTAGTATGATCAAAATTAACAATTTTCCATATATTTTGATTTTTCTAAATATTGCTGCCCATTTGCTAAAATGGTTAAATATTCAGATGACTGATACTATTCCACATTTTTTTCTGGGTGTTTTGTAGAGTTAAGGCAGCAAGTCTTATAGGGTCATCTTTTCATTTTCTCGGTTCTGTTCTATTTATTTATTATCTTGCTGCAGGGCTGCTAAGAGAGAAGCTATGGTTTTAAATTTAGAAGGACAAAAAGAGTGAGTTACAGCTATCATACTCTTTACTTTACCTCCTAATAGAAATAGAGTTTGATTTAGTACAAACAGAATGAGATTATTATGGCTGAATTGTGTTCCTCCCACCAAAACTCCTGTGTTGGAGTCCTAACTGCCAACACCTCAGAATGTGAGCTTATTTGGAGATAGGGTCTTTATAGAGGTAAATTAAGTTAAAGTGAGGTCATTAGGCTGTGTGCTAATCTAACATGACTGGTGTCCTTATAAAAAGGGGACATTTGGACACAGACACACACAGAGAAGACAATGTAAAGACATAGAAAAACAGCCATCTACAGATCAAGCAGAGAGGCCTAGAACACATCCTTACCTCACGGTCCTCAGATGGAGTCAAACCTGCCAACACTGGATATCCTACTTCTAGCCTCCAGAACTGTGCAACAATAAATTCCTATTGTTTAACCCACTCAATTTGTTGGTATTTTGTTACTGCAGCACTACCAAACTAATGAAAGAAAAAATGTCAGGCTGAAGAATGGCCTAGAACAGGAGTCAGCAAACTGTGGCTGTGGACTAAATCCAAATTGTAGACCTGTGAGCTGTGCATTTTTAAATAGTTGAAAAAACGTGTGGCAATTTTTTCCTCTCATATCTAAGTATGTCCACAATTTCTTGATTTTGCCTTTTACCCTACAAAGCCTAAAATATTTGCAGTGTGACCCTATCCAGAAAACGTTTGCTGACCCCTGGCCTAGATAAGAATCAAATTGAGTTCAGTTCCAACTTTACCATTTAATTATTGAAAGTTCAGTTAACTTAATTGAGCTTTCATATATTTATATAGGGCTTTTAACAACTTGCTCAATTTCACAGAATTAGTATCAAGAAGTAAACAAAAAATGAAGAATGTGAAAAAACTTAAAAATGTAGAAACGTCTATACACATATAATTGTAGTTTTTTTCAGAAATATTAACATAAATTATATATATACCAAATTTTACAAATCTGTAGCTTTACTCCATAAATTTTCTAAACTCTGAGATGAGTTCTGTGCTGTTTTAGATACAATCAAAATATACTTTAAGCAGAATCTCTGAAGAAAATTGCCATCAGATATCCTAGTATTATACTTTGCTATTTAAATTTCTGGTTTGAGTGCCTTGGTCAAAATATTTTTAAAAGATCACCAGTTAGACAGCCTGGAATTTGGTAAGCAAACAGAAGCCAATAGCATATCAAATTAACACACTGTATGCCTTAAACTTACACAGTGTTATTGTCAATTATATCGCAGTAAAAAAAAGAAGCAAATAGCCATATTCTGGATGGTATGGTTTTGAAAGAAGTTCACACATCATAAATTCTCTTCCATAATGCCTTTAAATGTTAACAACCTTATATACATGCTTCTTTTTCTACCTACAGAAAGCATTATATTTATATGTTCATTCATTTAAATATACATGAATTGAGCATATCAGATTCTGTGCTAGATGCTAAGAATATAAAGTTAGATGATACGGAAAAATACTTTCCAGACAATGTGGACAACATAATACAAAGATGCACAAGATGAAATGGGGTTTCAGGACAACAGATGGATATTTTTGACAAGAACTGCATTTGAAACTGGGGGTACCAGGATGAATAGGACACAGTCCCTATCCTCGGATACTTCATAGGCTTCTGGTAGAGACAAGACACATAGAGTCTTCAAAAAGATAGGGTAAATTATCAGATTGATGTACGCCTAGTGCATAGAGAGGGGACACTGAGCCTACTAAGGTTTTGAGGAAAGTTCACAGAGGAGACTACACCTGAAGTGAGTCTCAGAGAATAGGAATTATGAAGAAAGACAATAGGAATTCCAGGTTGAGTATGGGATTCCAGGTCTAAGCAAAGGCATGAAACATTAGATTAGGGGGAGGGCAATAAATATTTCAATATTTTCAAAGCACTAACTGTGAGGTCAGGCAAGGAAAAGATGAGGTAAAGCTCTCAGTCAGAAGTCGGGATACCCAAGTTTGGAACAGAAGAAGAGAGGGAGTAGAAAAAGGGTGCAATGGTAATTGTATAGATTAAGCATGTTAAAATGTAAGTAAAGACTCAGGCAGTTACGATGTTTTTTTTGCTGTGGTTCCAGAATGTCTATGTGATAACCTGTCCAAACTAGTGACTCTTAGGAACTTTGCAGAAGCTTGCTTCTCCCGCACTGAACTTGAACCTTGGACTGAGAGTGAGTTGCAGTAATGAGAGGAGAATCAAGCCCACTCATGCAAAATACCACAGCCAAGCCAAGAGACAAAGGGAACCGGACACTGTTACGCACAGCCACATCCGAATCCAGAGCTACCTATGGACTTTTCAGTTATGGAAACAATGCATGCCTTTTTTTCTTAAGCCAGTTTTAATTCGGTTTTCTGTCCTCAAAAGAGGCCTAATAGTGTAACTAGTTGTTACTAATAGTTTATTCATTTTTGTAAGTATAAAAATGAGGCTAAGAGTTATATAACTTTCCAGAGTCACACAACCAGCCAGTGCTTAGCCGGGATCAGAAGCCAGGAATCCAAACTCCAAACCCCTTTTAAATAACCAATTATGCTAAATTCTATCTCACAGTACTATATTTTCTCCAAATGTATACTGCTTATGATTTACAGTGATGTATAGACTTGTAATCAGTGAGCACATGGCAGATATATGGGGCAAGTAGGTAGAGGAGAAATGATGGTTCTGATTAGATGGACTCACACCTGGTTGCCAGGGTTAGAGGATCCAAATAGGGGGAAAAGCTGAGAATCTCTGTGTTTAGTACTATGTAACCTTGGCATAATTACCCTCTGGTCAGCCCTCAGCTGTACCGTGTGTCCCATCCAGACTCCATTTCTTTTCCTCTCCTCAGAGAATAATCTCCAGTCTTAGTACTAAGATAGAAAAGGGGTGGTTGCCCAGTTATTCACAGGCTGGGTTGGGCATCTGGGGTTCTGACTGCTTCTTAAAAACCTTTAGATCAATTCCTCCTGTTTTTACTCACATTCATCCCTACATCCTAAGGTAACCAATCTTAAAATTCCCAAGCCTTTGGAGTTCTTGTGGTGTAAATTGCATTGCTTCTTGACTTTACCCATGGGGTGCTCAGTGCTTTCCCGGGGCTGTAAATTATTACCTTCTGTCTTGCGACTCGCACAGCTTTCGTGCTATTGTTGCCTTCTTTACACTCGCACAGCTTTCTTGCTATTGTTGCCTTCTTTACTCTGGCCCTTGTGGCTTTATATATTTAAAAAACTCTTTTCACTAATATATTTGGAGAGTTTCAGTTGCAGTGGAGCTGGTTTATATCTGAATATTAAAATATCTCTGCTATAAAGTCAACTGCACCAACATATTCTAAAAACTTAGTAGTTAATTGGAATTGGAACAGCATTTCTGTGGGTTTTTACTGTGATCAACCTGTTCTAGCCACTAGCCAATCAAACTGGCTTGGAGAAGGAGGTCAGGGAACAACCAAATTACTTAGTCAAAACTGAAGCTGGATAGGATTTCAAAATTTAGAAAAATTTATTAAGTGAATCCACTTACTTGTTTCACTTCACCGGGTTTTAAATCCGACTCGGACATTTACTAATGGTGTGACCTGGAGCAAGTTATTTAGTCCCTTTGTGCGGTGGATGCCTCATTTGCAAAAGGTGATAATTATAATACCAAGTACAGAAGGTGGTTATGAGGATAAAATTAGTTAATACATGTAAAGTACTTAGAAACCATTTCATTGGTTTCTGCTTTTATGTATATTTTCTTCAGGTTTAATTTACTGTTCTTTTCCAAATTGGAGAATTTCTAACTTCTTGGAAGCTTAGCTCATTGATTTTCAGTCTTTCTTGTTTTTTGGGTTTAAAAAAAAATGTGTTTAAGACTATAAATTTCCCTGTAAGCATGATTTTTAGCTGCATCTCACAAATTTTAATATGCAGTATTTTCCTTATCATTCAGTTCAAAATATTTTCTAATTTCCACAGTGATTTCTTCTTTTACCCAAAGTTATTTGGAACTGTATTTCCTAGTTTCCAAACATACAGTGATTGTCTAATTATCTTTTTTGTTAATGATTTCTAGCTTAATTGCACTGTGGTCCAAGAACATACTCCATAGGATTTCAGTTCTGTGAAATTTGTTGGGACTTATTTCATGGCCCAACACATAGTCTTTTTGTAAATATTCAATGTGTACTTGAAAAGAATGTGAATTCTGCCATTCTTGGCTCTGGTGTGCTATATATGTCAATTAGGTCATGCTTCTTATTGTGTGGTTAAAATCTTCTATATCTTTATTGTTTTGTGTGTGTGTGTGTGTGTGTGTGTGTTTGTCTTATAGGCACTCAATAAAGAAACTATTGTTATAATTATTTTTACTTTTAGCTACTAAATATTTGGGCTGTCAAGTGGACGTTGCTTGTACAAACTGTCTGGGATCAGAGTAGAATATATCATTAGAGAAACAAAGGACAGCATTGTCTTCTGTAAGAAACAAGGCACCTCTAGACAGTTAGCTTGAAGAAGAAGCATAGTTTCAGCCGGCATCGTGGCTTAGTGGTAAAGTTCAGCACGCTCTGCTTTGGCAGCCTGGGTTCGTGGGTTTGGATCCCAGGTGCAGACCTACACCACTCATCAAGCTGTGCTGTGGTGGCAACCCACATACAAAATAGAGGAAGTTGGGCACAGACATTAGCTCAGAACCACTCTTCCTCAAGCAAAAAGAGGAAGATTGGCAACAGGTGTTAGCACAGAGCCAATCTTCCTCCTCGCCGCCCCCCCAAAAAAAGTCAATAGAGTTTACATCTATCTTGTCAGCAGGAAAACCTAACTGACAAAACATTTTAAAATTACAACAAACTCATGAATCCTAACAGTTTACAACATGCTAGATACTTAAAATTAAAAAATCTAAAATAAAAATAAATTATAAAAATTAATCTTAAGGAATGAGATTTATATGAAAAAATTAAATTCCAAATGTACATATGTATATAAATACACACACGTATATAAACACACACATGCATATATGTGAAGCATCCTCTTCTAGTAACTTGAAAATTCTATCATTTTGGAAAAAAATACTTGGGTATAGATATACAACCAGATCAGGTAAGATTCTGCTAATGACTTTGCCAATAAAATCAGAAATTTGAAGAATGTCTTAAACTTAATGGTTGATTATACAAACTCCCTAGATATAATTTATTCCAGATGATAGAATAGCATGCAATCATTAAAAGTCATATTTTAAAATAAGTAAAATTGGTGCAGCCATGATGGAAAATAGTATGAAGATTCCTCAAAAAATGAAGACCATATGATCCAGCTTTTTCACTTCCGGGTATTTATCCAAAGCACATGAAAACACAAATTCAAAAAGATATATGCAACCCTACGTTCACTGCAGCATTATTCACAATAGCCAAAATCTGGAAACAACCTAAGTGCCCATCAACGAATGAATGGATAAAGAAGATACGGCGTGTATATATATAATGGAAAACAACTCAGCCATAAAAAATGTGAAATCTTGCCACTTGCAACAACATGAATGGACCTTGAGCGTATTATGCTAAGCGAAATAAGTTAGATGGAGAAAGTCAAAAACTGTATGATTTCACTCATATGGGGAAGATAAACAACAACAACAACAGGGGGCCGGCCCCGTGGTGTAGCAGTTAAGTGCACGCATTCTGCTGCTGGCGGCCCGCGTTCAGATCCTGGGTGCACACCGATCCACCACCTGTCAAGCCATGCTGTGGCGGTGTCCCATATAAAGTGGAGGAAGATGGGCACAGATGTTAGCCCAGGGATAGTGTTCCTCAGCAAAAAGAGGAGGATTGGCATGGATGTTAGCTCAGGGCTGATCTTCCTCAAAAAAAAAAAACAACACAACAACAACAACAAACAAACTCATAGACACAGAGAATAGATCAGTGGTTACCAGAGGGGAAGGGGCATGGGAGGAAGGTTAAAGGGGTAAAATGGCACATGTGTACAGTGACGGAAATATAATGATGTACACCTAAAATTTATATACTGTGATAAACCAATGTTACCTCAATAAAAAATTAAATAAAAAATAATATTTAATACTATGCAGTAGTGTTCACTATGTAAGTTAAGTGACGAAAGCAGCATAATATATTGTACAGATGGAATAATCCAAACTGTGTAAATAGAGAGGGTGAGGAAGCCTGGGAGAAAATACATCAAAGCAACATTCTTGGTTGTTCTGGGGACAGGAGAATTATGGATTATTTTTAGATTCTTCTTTATACTGTTATTTATTCTGTGAATTTTTCTCAATAATCACAGAAAAGGCTTATAATAACAAACTAACTTTAATTCAGAAAATAAGCACTCATTTGTAATGAACACACTTTCATTTGCAACTTATCTGAAAAAACATATGGAAGCTCTGTTAACGCTTAAAACAATCCAGCTCATTGCAAATAACTTTAACAATTTCAAACACCAATTAAGTCAAGCAGGAAAAAAGAACATAAACAGAGCACATATGACTCTGATAAGTAAGTCCATGCCACCCGCTCTATAGAGCTGGAGTCAGGAAGATGCGGAATTGATCACCTGTCCGCCAGAAGCCCTCAACTTAATGATTCCAAGTTCAACGTCTCACTCCATTAGTTAGCCTATTAAAAAAAAATTCCTCTCCAGTTCTTGCAGAGAACAAAACAAGTGTTTCATGTATAGATGCAACTTCTTAAATCAAATTAAACAAATTAGCTGACACAGTCTCTCATGTTTTATTGCTATTTGTGGGAAAAAAAAAAATCATGTAATATAAAAGACCCAAACCGCTTTTCCCTCCCTGTAAGTCCTCTTTTAGTATTTTCTGTATATAAGTTGAACATATTTTTCCTCTTTCCATTCTTCTGTTATTTTCTTTAGTATGTTAGAAATAGATATTTCAACAGACATTAGATTTCAAGACTATGATAGGTTTACATATATAAAAGAACAAAACACTGCTAAATTGCTTTACTGGTACTAACAAACTAGCCACTCTTTAAGAAGCTCTAACACATGTGAAAACATTGTTCTGTTAGTTGTGTTTTTAGATTTATCTACAATCTGCGTAGAACTAGAATATGATTACGTACTCAAGGAACTTACCAACATTTATGAAACTGAATAAAAAGGAAGATCTGTTTATATTTTACAGAACGTTTAGACCAAAAGGGAAAAATGAAATAATTTACAAAATCAGAAAATGTCTTCCAGGCGTGATAAAAACCTTTATCTAAAGTAACAATTTTATGAATAATAGTAAGAGCACAAGGACCGAATTCAAATCCTGCCATTACCATTTATTCACAAAGCGTCTACAGGCAAGCTACCAGACCTAAGAACTCTTGTCTCACTCACAAAGTGGCAGGAATAAGCTCACTTCACAGGGCTGTTGGAAAGATAAAATCATGTATTTAAGTAATATGGCTTGTCAGTTACACATAATAGTTCCTCAATACTGATAGCTACTATGCTATTTTTATTACAACAAACTTGACTCCTCTTCATCATCACCATCTTTGTAAGATTCAGTAGCAAACTGTTTTGGAGGGAGATAAAGTAAAAATACTACATAACTAAAAGCACTGGGGACCCTCCCTTGTATTGGAAGATTAATTCTATGATGGTAAAGTTTAGCTTTGGTCAAGTTTAATGTCAGGAGCAGTCTTATAAAGAGGTGGGAGAGCTTAGAGCCACTTGTACGTACATTCTGAAAGACACTAAAAGGTCTCCCAATCAAAAATATCTACAACTTGGGCTAGTTGCACTGTCCAAGCATCCTTTGAATCTCAACGGCTTTCCAGGCTTTAATCCTCTCTGTTCTAGTGCCCTTCTAACATTAGACCTCTGAGTACAAGGCCCACAGGACCGAGCACAATGCTTGGCAGAGGGTAGGTTCTCAATATACGTGTACAGTGTGAATTAATTCTATGAGGGATATTAGGTAAAAGTATTGGCGGCTCATTATTCACAATGAGGTCAGTTAACTCGGAGAACCCGGACACAGGAGAAAAGTTCAGCACCAGTTCATAAGCCTGCAATGGTGAGCAGGTGCCAAAGGGAAGTTGAGAAGGCAAACAAAACTTTTTCTACTTCCCCAATGTTTTGCATTGGTAACTCTCTACTTAAAGTAAAGAAATGAGGGCAAAAAAGGCAGGCCATTTGATTATGAAATAAAATAATTATATTTACTTATCTATTTGCATCTCAGTCCATTAATATTTTTTTCTGTTGGCTTTTAATTACTACAGAAAGCCAGTAAGCTAATGAAGGAAACACTTAAGAGATGGGAATATACTGATTCTGTGATTATGCTGGAACAAATCAACACAGAATAGAATGAATTATTAGAGTGTACACAGACTAGTGACAAGTATCATGAATCTGACCGCTGGAGATATTAGTCTCTGTTTCCTTGGCTTCTCCTGTTTGGAGAAGTCATAGAAATATCAAAGCCCTCCTACCCTTAGAAATGACCTCTCACTCGATTTTTTGAGAATCTGTCATGACTGCCTTTATAGAGGCAGCATAATTTTCTGTACATTGATAACAACTGTAGGTTTAGGGTGAAGGGATCTAAAATATACCACTGTGAAAAGTTATGCCTTTTTTCCTGAACTCCCCTTATTTGCCTAAAAGCAGAGCATCGCAAAAGAATTCATCTGTCGTAAATCTTCCCCTTGGGAGTTGGCAACCAGAGAAGATTGGCTCCTATCACCAGAGACGAGAAGTAGGGATAAGAAATCTCCTAAACAGACACTCTCACAAAGATATCATATCTCCCATCTCTTCTTCTAAGGGCCATTTATCTTTCCTAAAAGTCATTTGTTTTCCCATGAGTGCCCTTCTCCCACTCCTCTTCCCCATTAAGGTGGGATATGAGCCTCGAATTTTAACCACCTCCTCGAGTCACATTTTCTGTGAACTCCCGCACTCATACATATGTGAATAAAAATTTGTCTTTTCTCTTGAAAATCTGTCTTTGTCAGTGTAATTTGCATGCCCTCAACCACTAAACCTAACAGGGTGGAGGAAAGGTTTTTTTCTCCACAACAAGGGATTCACTATGACTAGATGTTTGGGCCCAGGCTTCCCTTAATATATTAATGAGATGTAATGACTGATAACCTTAGAGGCATGTAAAATCATGACAATCCCTTAATGCCTTTCACAAACTGTTTCCTCAACTGTAATTTCAGCATGTGGATTGCAATATCACAAATCAAATAAATCTGTCAGTTAGTACAATACAAAAATCATAATTTCTATGCTGTATTATGATTTTATATATTCAAAAAGTCATAATTGAACATGCAAAAATCACTTTAAAAATATAAATGGTTAAATTGATTAGTTTATAATTGAAATTAACAATCAGTATATTTAGGAATATATTTTAGATAACATTGTAATAGACAATCCAGAACAAACCTGGAAAAGGTATCTTTGTTACTACACTTTGTGTAATTTTTGTCCACATTCAATAAAGAATTTGGTACCTGGAGCTTTATCTTCCTCTCCTTTGAGGCTCATTTTGTCATCATATTGACTTAATGGTCACCCGGAGAAATCATCTATATAACTGAGTTTTGACTTCTATGACCACTCTACTTTAGTAACTCACGCTATAACTTGTACATTGCATCATCAGCCGGGAGACCTCTACATCTCAAATGGTAAACTACATTATTTTATTTTTTGACATAAACCTTTACTTAACTTCACTTGCCCACGGAATCTGACACTGTTGCCTATTCCTTCTTCTCTCCATTTCAAAAATATCAGTTAACCCTATTTGTTCCTCAACTTCATGTTAGAGCTGATTTCTCTGTCTCTTCGAAGGCTACTCTTCCTTTATTAACTTGCTGAATGTCAAGGGTTCATTCTCAGGGCTTATTTTCTCACCCACATCCCAGATACAAATGGGCTCTTGGCCTGCACAGTGTTGAGTCACACAGTGGTTTAAAGAATATTGATTAGTTACTGACATGATGGACCTCAGGCAGGCCAGAGGCCAGCTCCACTGAGGGATGCTATGGCTGGGAAACCGACCTTAGATTTGTTCTGTCTTGCATTAAAAACTTGGAAATGTGCTCAGATAGTTCTTCCACAGTTATCTGCACCTGGTAGGCCAGCTTCTCACGATGCTGGCGTTCTCATTCTGTACGCAGCTATCAGCACCAGCGTTCCTCTGTGGGAAACTTGAAGGATCGAGGAAGTTTACACGACCATACGTGAGAATGTTCATCTCTTGCTGTATATAAGCTTCTCTGTAATTTCCTAGATTATCTGTCATTGAAGAAGATATATATCTTTAACTACCTATTGATCTTGCAGATCTGTTAAGACAGTTACCAATATTTAAAACTTGGGAGATTTCTCACAAAAGTCTAGACTCTTGACTTCACTTGAAAAATTAATTCCTCGGCCCTCCTTTCCAAGTTTGTGCATTTCCACAGGCAGCAGCCTGTAGAGCTGAGAGGGCTGCCCCCTTTGGACTGGTCAAGTTTACCACATCCCTTCTGCTTCATTCATTTCATGTGATCTTCCTGATCCTTGTAGGATCTGAGCTTATGATGCACATACTACATACACTCACTACTTTAATCCAGTACTTATGCAATGAGTGAACCTCCAACGATAAAACCACCTGAGAGTTACACAGTGTTATGAACTGCTTGTGTCACCCCAGATTCATATGTTGAGTCCCTAACTTCCAATGTGTATTGGAGATAGGGCCTTTACACAGGTAATTAAGGTTAAATGAGGTAATAAATAAAAAGGAGGACCTATTCCAATGCAACTTGTGTCCTTATAAGAAGAGGAATAGATGTGACAGATCTCTCTCTTTCACCCTGAGAGAGTACAGACTGAAGGCCACGTGAGGAGACAGGGAGAAGGCGGCCATCTATAAGCCAGAAAGAGATCCCTCACCAGAAAATGAATTTTCCAGCACTGTAATCATGGATTTGTAGCCTCCAGAATGCTGAGAAAATACATGTCTATTGCTTAAGCCATCCAGTTTGTGGTATTCTGTTATGGCAGCCCGAGCAGAGTAATACACACAGACCAAGCCCAAGTTCCTCTAGAAATGGTGTCCCCACTTCTGCTCTTCAGCTGGGTGCACATCTTCCTTCACCTGGACTTTTACAGTCACTTCCTAAGCAATCTACCTGTCTTTGTGTCATCTCTCTTCAATATTTGCTGTGGGAGAGTTTTTAAAAATACAATGATTATAACATGTGTTCTTGCTTTGAAATTAAAAAACAACTAATTAGTAAAATAGCTCCCAATTACTACAGGTCCAAACACTCTAGAATGGCCCTCCAGATCCTTTGTCTCTTGCCATCCCTGCCCACATTCCCAGTGCACTAGCAAAATCACACTATTAATGGCTCTGACAAAGACTCTCTCCTTGACCAAACTTTGGTCAGGGTCCTTTCATGACTTTTCTCATCTAGGCTTTGACCTTGGCCACTGCTGGGCCTGTGTAGCCCACTTTTAGTAAGAGTCCTGCTAGGTCAGTTCAGAGAGTCCCCTACCTTGATATCTGATCACCTTTGATATCTGGTCTAATTTCCCATCCTCTACCCTCAGTACCTGATCACCTGGCCTGCCTTCAGCAAGAATCCTGTTGAGTGGGTTTAGCAAGAATCTCCCTACCCTGATATCTCCTCTTAGTACTGTTCCATCCACTGACCCCCACATTCTGCTTGTTGACTACAAATCCCCACTTGTCCTTGCTGTATTCAGAATTGAGCCCAGTTCTACACTGAAGTCTCTTTTCCTCTATTGCAATAGTTCTTTATCAAATCTGTTTTTATGGCTTTAACTACCGTCCACCTATTGTTTTCTTTAACATCTCCTTAAACCAAATTCTACGCCTCTATGCTCTCACTCCCACATTCCTTCTGATTTCTCCCAGGTTATACGTCAAAGAGTCTTGTTTTTTCTTTATGGCCCTGTTTAAATCACACTGCTTTTTGAAGTCTTATACTCCCAGGTAGAAATAATTATTTGCTTTTGGTGCTTCTAGGGTACTTTGCATACACATCTATTATGACTTGGTCAATTTTATTATCACTTTATTTTTTGTTTACATTATTCTCTCTGACCATTAAACTCAGGGCCTTTCACCTTTATTATTTTGTTTTATTTCTATCCAAGGTGCTATTATGATGTCAGGCATTTAGGAGTAATTATATATTTATTAATCAGATATCTGTTAATGCTAGCATAGACAGTGTCAGAACAGTAATAGGAGTTAATAAAGGCCAAAACAACAACCATTCCCCAACTTCACCCCAAAATTACCTTTTAAATATAGCACAACCCAACTATATAATAAGTGTGTGTGAATTAGGATTGACATTATTATAACCAGAGCAAAATGGATAAAACCCATTTTTTTATTGATGTCATAATAGTTTATAACATTGTGAACTTGTAGTTGTACATTATCGTTTGTCAGTCACCATGTAAATGCGTCCCTTCACCCCTTGTGCCCACCCCCCACCCCCCCTTCCCCCTGGCAACCGCCAAACTCTTCTCTCTGTCCTTGTGTTAGTTTATCTTCCACATACGAGTGAAATCATGCGGTATTTGTCTTTCTCTGTCTAAGCCCACACATTTTAACTGTCTGTTGTGAATTTATTTGTGAAGTTCCCAGAGAGTCTCCAACGTGTCTACAAGGATTAGTCCCATTTTGTAATCTTTCTTAGGTTAATAAGGAAATGAGGTTGGTGTTGGATTGATATGGAAAGTAAAGGAACTGAAATACCCTTGGGTAATAAAATACTTAAAATACACTACAGTTGGTGTTGAAAGCCCTCCTCCTTTCTTTGGGGCCATTTCAATCTGCTGGGAAGAGGAAATCAGCTGTTCTCTATTGCCCACCACATTTAAACCAGAAGTTGGTCAAAAGGGAACACATAACCTTCACTATAGCAACACCAACAATTCAGGTCCACTGCTATTCCAGCCAGCTGGCTACTTTGCCATTATATAAGTGCATTTTCACTGATATAGTTTTTAGAAAGAATATCTAAGAAATATGAAAAATTAATAAAACACTGTCAATTTTTTTGGTTTTTAAGCTTTCTTATCAGTGAATTATCACAAGCCTTATCATTTACCAATTTACCAAAATGAACCAATCACTAATATGTTTCATTTTATTTAAAAGACCTTGACTAAGGTAGCTGGGAAACTGGAAGTATAGGAGGTAAAAGACCCAAGTCTTTGTACTACTATATCCACCAAATGAGGACAGCAGGCTAAATCAACATTTTAAAAAATATTATAGGGACAAATTACCATTATAGAAAACAAAGTGGAGGAATTCAGTGATGAAAAAAGCTTAAAGAGCACTGAATTAAATAAAGTTAAGAAAGTTTTATTTTGAACTGCGAGACTTCTCAGTACCTTTTTTGAGTACAACCAAACAAAGAGGTATTACCTTATAGCCATTCTTGCCTATCCTATTTGGAATGGATATCAGAATTAAGAAAATTTTATGAAACAACATCTTGTATAAGGAGGTATTTTAAAATAACAGAAGGACTTACACAACTATAATATTTAAGACTATCCATTTTAAGACAATATATACATCCGGAATCACTTCCTGAATATAAAATTTTAAAAGAACTTCAGACTTATCTATAACAAAGGAGTAACTCCTATCTCTGCTGATAGTAGGATTTTTGCTGTGACCTTATTGCTGCTTAATTTATACAAGTGACTAAAGTAGTCTTTTGTCTTCCTCAAATTATAATTCTTTCAAAAACCTTTCATATAATTTAAAGTATTAAGGACTTGGTCATTTTTTATGTTTAAAAGTCATGTTAAGTGTTTATGTTTTTACAGGCCTGGCATCTATTTGTCAGTCTTTAGATAGTGGTTCGTGAACTCCGTGTACATAAGAATCGCCTGCAGGAAGGGTTAAAGCTCAGCTTGCTGGCCCCCGCACCCAGAGTTTCTGGATCAGTAAGTCTTGGATGGAGCTGAGAATTTGCATTTCTAACAAGTTCCCAAGTGATGCTGATGCTGCTGGTCCTGAGACCACACTTTAAGAACCACTGCTTTCACAGGTCCCAATTTATTAGATGCATATCTGGGTCTTTCTGTTGGCCTGAGATTCCTCACCCAGGCCCCAATCTGGAGCCTTAAAGGAACAAAGAGAGCTGCTTATCCCAACTGTCTCCAAACTAAAGTCACCCTTGTGTTGATTCCTAGGTTCTGCCATCATAATCTCATTTCCCAAAGACCAGCAGATTTTCTCTCCTTCAATGTTTTCCACTGTTAGCTAACAATGTATAGGTCATTAGCTTCAAAATGTGGTCCACGCTTTGCATTTCTTCCCGTCTAATCACTGCTGCCTATTTTCCCATATAACTCATTCCCTCTCTTTCATAATATCCTTGCAGTACCTTGGCTCTTTCCTGGACTCATTTGCCTCTCTACCTAATAGGACCCTACTGCTAGCTTATGTGAATATATGAATATAGAGCCTATATTCATTCCTTTTTTCATTCACTCCACAAGCATTTGTTAAAGGCTCAACATACAATGAATATGACAAAAATTCTGCATTCATGGGCTTACATTATAATGGGGGAGATAGAAAGTCACCATGTAAACAAATAAGTAATTATGAAATATTCAAGGAGTTAAGATATCTATAGCATTTGAGTGAGGAGAAACTGAAGACTAATATCAGAATTCACTGTCTAGCCTTTGGAGCTGGTTGTACTAAAATGTACAATGAATGGTACACCATTCTTATTTCAGAATTTAGAAACATGAAGTCTTAACCTTTTGTCCTCTTCATAAATGCTGAATTAAATATCCACTCGAGACATTGATATATAGTAGTTCTGGGAATGGGCAATCCCTTCCTGCTCAAAATTCAGAGTGAAGAGGGGGCAAAATCAGGTCAGAAACATGTCTTACAACATTATTTTACAAAGACAATATCCTCAAACAGTGATGATTCTGACAAAATTGGCAAAACGATTTCTAGCAAAATAACAACTAATATATGGAAAACACACACACACACAGACTTTAAGCAATCTGAGACAATGATGAAAAATTAGCTTAAAGTAAGAGTTGTATGCTTTCAACAACACCCTCAAAAAAAGCATCAAGCTTAATGTATCTGGTAATTTGAAATATGTTTTAATCTTTACATCATTAGCCTCCAGGTAAATCTGATGGTATCTGAATTGAAAGAAATCTATCAGCCAGGGCTCTTTTCAAGTGAAGAATATAAGTCTATGTTTATAATTTTGCTTTTACAGATATTAAAAGTTGCCACCATGTAACCTGAAAATTTTTAAATATTCTCACCAGCAACACAATTTTTTTAGTATACAAAGCTAAAAATGTCTTGCAAGTGAAACCACCTTAATTTTCTAAATGTTCCAAAATAATTATTATTTATCAAAATAAAAAGTCCTTTGGTTTACACTGTAAAACTCCTAGGATCTCATTTATGAAATTGCCTTGTGCACTCCTCACCATCATGTATGCTGACTGCATTACCTGTCTGCATCCACTGTCACATCATGAACTCCTCTCTGGATGACATCCCTGGAAGATGCTGTGTCTGGTATTCGGTTCAGACTTCTTGTATACAGGTTGAGCCCTCCATCTGTCATGTACCTGAAAGTAAATGTCTAATTAATCAATAGAACATTAAAAAACCTCATCTGTATAATTTAACTTAATAAACAAACTGTTCACAATTTTCAATAATTATGCAAATATGCTTTGTTATAGTTTTTCTGTATAAACATTCTACTCACCAGGAAGAATTAGAATGTCTTTTCAACTTTATTAGGAAATCTGTCTTCCCTGCTGCAACAAGTAACTAGCCTATTATAAAACCTTCCTTTTTTCCTCTTTTGTTATCAATATGTTGAATGTAAAGATCTGTACACCGAAAACTATAAAACATTTCTGAAAGAAATTGAAGAAGACACAAAGAAATGGAAAGATATTGTGTGCTCTTGGATTGGAAGAATTAACATAGTTAAGATGTCCATACTTCCTAAAGCCATCTATAGATTCAATGCAATCCCTATCAAAGTTCCAACAACATTTTTCACAGAAATAGAACAAAGAATCCTAAAATTTATATGGAACAGCAGAAGACCCCGAATAGCTAAAGGAATCCTGAGAAAAAAGAACAAAGCTGGAGGTATCACACTCCCTGATTTCAAAATATACTACAAAGCTATAGTAACCAAAACAGCATGGTACTGGCACAAAAACAGACACACAGATCAATGGAATAGAATCGAAAGCCCAGAAATAAACCCACACATCTATGGACAGCTAATCTTTGACAAAGGAGCCAAGAACATAGATTGGGGAAAAGAAAGTCTCTTCAACAAATGGTGTTGGGAAAACTGGATAGCCATATGCAAAAAAATGAAAGTAGACCCTTACCTTACACCATACACAAAAATTAACTCCAAATGGATTAAAGACTTGAATGTAAGACCTGAAACTGTGAAACTTCTAGAAGAAAACATAGGCAGTACGCTCTTCGACATCGGTCTTAGCAACATCTTTTCAAACACCACATCTGAACGGGCAAGAGAAACAATAGAAAAAATAAACAAATGGGACTACATCAAACTAAAAAGCTTCTGCACAGCAAAGGAAACCATCAACAAAACGAAAAGACAACCTAAAAATTGGGAGAAGATATTTGCAAACCATACATCTGATAAGGGCTTAATCTCCAAAATATATAAAGAACTCATGCATCTCAACAACAACAAAACTAACAACCCAATTAAAAAATGGGCAAAAGACCTGAACAGACATTTCTCCAAAGAAGATATACAGATGGCCAACAGACACATGAAAAGATGTTCAAAATCACTAACTATCAGGGAAATGCAAATCAAAACTACAATGAGATATCACCTCACGCCCGTCAGAATGGCTATAATTAACAAGACAGGAAACAACATGTGTTGGAGAGGATGTGGAGAGAAGGGAACTCTCATACACTGCTGGTGGGAGTGCAAACTGGTGCAGCCACTATGGAAAACAGGATGGAGATTCCTCAAAAAATCAACGATAGAACTACCATATGATCCAGCTATTCCACTGCTGGGTATTTATCCAAAGAACTTGAAAACACCAATTTGTAAAGGTACATGCACCCCTGTGTTCATTGCAGCCTTATTCACAATAGCCAAGACTTGGAAGCAACCTAAGTGCCCATCAAGGGACGAATGGATAAAGAAGCTGTGGTATATATACACAATGGAATACTACTCAGCCATAAGAAACGACGAAATCCAGCCATTTGTGACAACATGGATGGACATTGAGGGTATAATGCAAAGTGAAATAAGTCAGAGGGAGAAGGT
The DNA here is from genome assembly GCF_057802395.1 of Ceratotherium simum simum. Classification (NCBI taxonomy): domain Eukaryota; kingdom Metazoa; phylum Chordata; class Mammalia; order Perissodactyla; family Rhinocerotidae; genus Ceratotherium; species Ceratotherium simum. The sequence goes on from NC_141924.1 coordinate 41,897,946, forward strand.
CAAATACCGTATGATTTCCTTCATTAAGTAGTAGATAATAACAACAATAAACAAACACATAGGGACAGAGATTGGATTGGTGGTTACCAGAGGGGAAGAGGGGAGGGAGGAGGGTGAAAGGGATAATTTGGTACATGTGTGTGGTGATGGGTTGTAATTAGTATTTTGGTGGTGAACATGATGTAGTCCATGCAGAAATAGAAGTACAATGATGTACACCTGAAATTTTTACAATGTTATAAACCAATGTTACCGCAATAAACAAAAAATTAAAAAAAAAAATATGTTGAATGGGCTTGTAGATAATATAACTCTTAGCAAAATAAGAGCAAGATAATTTCATGAGCAAGATACTGAGAAATGACTCTAGAAAGTTGGCTCCAGAAACCATGATCTTACCTACCATGCATTGCTGTCTAAGCTGAAGGACCACACTGCCTGCCCCACTTCCTGTCTCTGAGAACTACCTCTGTGCCATCGCAGGATCACCACCATTCTGCAGGGCTGCTAAACCCTCACAGTCATGTTCCTATTAGGTAATCTTGCTTCCTTGGCTATGGGGGAATAGACTAGGGTAGGTAATCTCCTACCCCCTCCTGGGCTAATCCAATTTTTCTCTCTGGAGAACTAAGATTAAGAGACAGTTAATCAGTCTTTCTATGTGGATAGAGTTGATGACACTGAAGACCCAGGAGCTGTGAGTATCTGTCTTCACCAGATGTCAAGCACCACAGAGAAAGCCGGTCAGCAAAGGAAGAACAATGACATAGATGCAGAAAAAAGAAGCAGAGACACTTGGCTGTGTGGTTTCAGCTTCACAAGTTGCCCTTGGGTTCTAGGAGATATCTCTACTTCTTTATAATCAGGTTTCCAATTTGCTTAAGCAAATTCAAGTTGATTTCAGTTTTTGGAATCAAAAAAATTAATCACAATCATATTTAATTGAAGATTGACCAAATAGTTAAAGCTAAGATTATGAAGTTGGCTAATTACCTACATGATTAGTAAATTCTGTCCTTATGAGTTGAAGGACCTTGAATAAGTTTCTTAAACTGTGCTTCAATTTCTTCCTCTGAAAACAGGAAGAATAAAATCTACTGCAGATGGATTTTATGATAACTAAAGGAGAAATATATAAAGCTCTTAATATGAGAACTCTATAAATAGTAGCTACTTGTTATTCACAATATCTCTCTATTTTTAGTTTTTTGAGGAATCTCATACTGTTTTCCATAGAGGCTGTACCAGTTTGCACTCCCACCAGCAGTGAATGAGGGTTCCCGTTTCTCCACAACCTCTCCAACATTTGTTGGTTTTTGTCTTGGTGTCTACAGCCATTCTGACAGGTGTAAGGTGATATATTAGCGTAGTTTTGATTTGCATTTCCCTGAGGATTAGTGATGTTGAATATCTTTTCATATGTCTATTGGCCATCCATATACCTTTTTTGGAGAAGTGTCTGTTCTTTTCCTCTGCCCTTTTTTTTGATCAGGTTGTTTATATTTTTGTTGTTCAGTTGTGTGAGTTCTTTATATATTATGGAGATTAACCCCTTGTCGGATATACAATTTGCAAATATTTTCTCCCAGCTGGTGGATTGTCTATTCATTTTGTTCCTGATTTCACTTGCCTTGTAGAAGCTCTTTAATCTGATGAAGTCCTACTTGTTTATTTTTTCTTTAGTTTCCCTTGTCCGAGTAGACATGGTATCCGAAAAGATTCCTTTATGAAAAATGTCAAATAGTGTACTGCCTATATTTTCTTCTAGGAGTTTTATAGTTTCAGGTCTCACCTTCAGGTCTTTGATCCATTTTGAGTTAATTTTTGTGAATGGCGAAAGCAGATGGTCCACTTTCATTCTTTTGCTTGTAGCTGTCCTGTTTTCCCAGCAGCATTTATTGAAGAGACTTTCCTTTCTCCACTGTATGCCCTTAGCTCCTTTGTTGAAAATTAGCTGTCCATAGATGTGTGGTTTTATTTCTGGGCTTTCAATTCTGTTCCATTGATCTGTGTGTCTGTTTTTGTACCAGTACCATGCTGTTTTGATTACTACTGCTTTGTAGTATGTTTTGAAGTCAGGGATTGTGATGCCTCCAGCTTTGTTCTTTTTTCTCAAGATTGCTTTAGCTATTCAGGGTCTTTTGTTGCCCCATATGAATTTTAGTATTCTTTGTTCTATTTGCGTGAAGAATGTCACTGGGATTCTGATTGGGATTGCATTGAATCTGTAGATTGCTTTAGGTAATATGGACATTTTAACTATGTTTATTCTTCCATCCATGTGCATGGGATGTCTTTCCATTTCTTTATATCATCATGGATTTCTTTCAACAATGTCTTATAGTTTTCATTGTACAGGACTTTCACTGCCTTGGTTAGATTTATTCCTAAATATTTTATTCTTTTTGTTGTGATTGTAAATGGAATTATCTTTTTGAGTTCTCTTTTGGTTAGTTCGTTATTAGCATACAGAAATGCAACTGATTTTTGTAGATTGATTTTGTACCCTGCAACTTGGCTGTAGTTGTTGATCATTTCTAATAGTTTTCCAATGGATTCTTTAGGGTTTTCTATATATAAAATCATGTCATCTGCAAATAGTGAGAGTTTCACTTCTTCGTTGCCTATTTGGATTCCTTTTATTCCTTTTTCTTGCCTAATTGCTGTGGCCAAAACCTCCACTACTCTGTTGAATAAGAGTGGCGAGAGTGGGCACCCTTGCCTTGTTTCTGTTCTCAGAGGAATGGCTTTCAGACTTTCCCCGTTGAGTATGATGCTGGCTGTGGGTTTGTCATATATGGCCTTTATTATGTTGAGGTACTTTCCTTCTATACCCATTTTGTTGAGAGTGTTTATCATAAATGGATGTTGGATCTTGTCAAATGCCTTCTCTGTATCTATCGAGATGATCATGTGGTTTTTAATCCTCGTTTTATTAATGTGGTGTTTCATGTTGATTGATCAACCCTATTTTCTTAATCAACATAAAGATATACAACTCTACCAGTACAGAAACTCCACGTTTTTTTAAAAAGCTTTATGGTGAAATATATCATGTTTATGCAAGTGTATAAACTGTGAGGTGCATATTAAATAATAATAAAAGTAATATCAACTTTCATGTGTCCATTGCCTGGCTTCAGAAATAGAACATTTCTGGGCTCTTCAGTGTCCCTACAGGCTCCTCCCAATCACATCCCCAACTCTCCTTCCAGAGATATCCACTGTCCTGGGTTTTGTGTTAAGCATTCCTTTACTTTTCTTTATGGTTTTATCACAATATTGTTTGGCATCTCATGATTTGAATTTTATATAAATTTAATCACACTATATGTATTCTTTTGTGGCTTTTTTCCTTCACTTAAAATTACATTTTTGCGAGTCATCTATCTTGATATGTATCATTGTGTTATTCATTTTACAGTTGTATAGCTCCATTTTTCAAATGCACTATAGTCTATTAATCCATTTAACTATTATGGACATTTGAGTTGTTTTTAGTCTTTCTGCTGTAACAATTCTGCATGAACACTTATATACACGTTGCCTTATGCTCACAGACAAGAGTGTGTACCTAAGGTCTATATCTAGGAAGGTCGTAAGAGATACATACACATATTCAACCTTTCTAGTCAATGCCAAATAGTTTTCAAAACAGTTTCAGAATAAACTCCTACTTGACTAGAGATGAAAATTCTCATTTTGGTTTTAATTTACAAGTTGCAGATTACCAAGCAGGTTGGTAATACTTTTACTTTGTTATAGGCCATTTATGTTTTGTCTGTGAAATGTCTGTTTAATGTCTTTTGCTCATTTTTCTATTGGATTTTATGGGTTTTTTTGTTTTGTTTTTTTCTTTCCTCACTGACACTAATCCTTTATTAGTTATACGTGTTGCATATGTTTGTGGCTTATATGGGGTTTTATCCTCATACTTTTCTCTTGCTTATCTTTATGTGAAATTAATTTTTCTGAATAAAAAGAAACTTGATATAGATACCTTTCTAACTTCACACAGTAACTGCTTCTGTCATTTTTATGTAGTGTTTAAAAATGTGGTAATTAGCTTCTTGAGATTTTGAACTCTGTTCCCATCTCCCACTTTTATCTGGAACTTCTCTACCTTCACCTTTATCGCCACATCCTGTTCAATTTGCTTCTACTCCCTGAAGTTTCCCTCACTGTGGGGTCCTTTCCTGGAAGGCAGCTGTTCCTAGACAGTTTAATAAATGCATGGGGACTAGACTGCTCCATTCCCCTCAGTCATGACCTTGGGCCCTTACTCTCCCTGGCTGGTCAAGTGGTCAAAACCCCTCCCAGCTTCAGCTGCTATCTTCAAATGGGTCCTAGTCAGTTTCTCGTGGCTATTTTGGGGCTCTTCTGTTCTCAGTGTTATCAGATGCCCCCCTGCTACCCTCTGTTTCTTCTTACATGGATACCGATCCCATGCTGGTCCTTTGGCTCTTGGTTGCTTGTCCCCAATTGCTCATACTTGGGGTTTGAGATGACACTTTGTCATCATCATTTTTGTGTAAATAATGATCTTTTTTTTTGGCTTTGCTATCTAGTTGCTTTGTCTGCTTTGGTGGGGATTTGGGAAGATCAAAACCTCTGCTTCCACTATATCTTACTAGAATTCTGTTTTTACATTCAATATCTCATACCAGCCACCATATGTTATAATTAGCTATTTTTCAATGACATGAACACACAGGGCATTGAATATGTGTGTGTGTGTGTGTGTGTGTGTGTGTTTTAACTTCAAAGGAACTCCAGTTCAGGACCTTCCTTTAGAGTAGCATAGACAATATTAAGAATTGTCCCCTAGGTCAAAAGTGCTAGCTAAGAAAACTATACTATAAATGAATGATTGCTGTGAACTTCTGTTCTGTTTGTTTGTAAAAAATCAACTCCTAGGAGAAATGTGTACAAGTAGACATGTAGACAATCTCACAGGGTCAGTATGTCATGACGGTTAAGAGAGCAGACTGGAGCCAAACTGCTTAGGTTCAAGTCCAGCGTTGCTACTTACCAGATGTGTGGACTCAGGCAAGTCACTGAAACTAGCTATGCCTCAGTGGCTTCATCTGTAAAATGGAAATAGTGACGAAACACTTGCTTCTTCTAGTTATGGTGAGATATAAATGAGTTAATGTATGTAAGATGCATAGAACATTGTCTAGCACATAGTAAGTGCTATCTAAATGTTGGATAGTGTAACCAGCTGTAACTCTCTTACCTTAAATATGAAACAAGTAGAAGCATTAAGATTAGGAATGTGTCATTTCCCACGTAGATCCTTTTACCTAACTCAGGCAACCCTGCCCTTTCCAATGTTATCATCACAAAGCTTACGAAAGGAGAATTGAAGGAGGAGCGAGGGAGAAGCAGCATTAAAATATCCACCTCCACTTTATAAAATGTCATTCCTCAGAATTCAGTTACCTTGTGCTTGGGTCATGTGACAAAGTAGAATTTTAGGTTATATTCTTGGCCCAACTGTTTACCACTGTGACACCTGCAGAAACTTCGATTTCCACCCAATTGAAATATGTGACTTTCTCCTCAATTTTCCAGCGTGTTCCTTTCTGCTTCATAAATGGAAACTTTTTCAAAGAGACTCATTATAAGTAAGAGGCCTTCCTCCAACTAATTCCTAATTACTGGCAGATTCACATCCCCAAGTGTTTAAACTAATTTTAAAAAGGGCAGAAAGAGATAAGCCTTTGCATGCTTCAAGAAATTTTGAATTCTCAGAATGTCGATTAATTTTCTGAGTTCTACGTAAAGTACATGAAAAAATGAAACTCTATTCCCATTTACTTCATGACCTTCCTTGTGGTTACACGAGAAAAAAATCCTATATTAAACATCTTCATTCACTACTATGTCTTTTGAGCCTTTGTCCCTTTAATCAATAAAACATTTAAAAATTTTTAAACATTGGGAACAGAAAGTTAATCTTGTGATGTAATTTTTTCATGAGTTGTAGCACAGACATTTCTATGCCTTTTATTCTTACTTAAAGAAAACAGCATCAAATTAAAAGTACCCTGGGATGTCTCCAGCCCTCTGGTCTTTCCACTTTTTAATTTTAGGCTGAGACATCAGGCTGTGTCCAGAGATGCCAACAATGACACACTATGTACACTGGTGAGCAATGAAGAAGTACAGCACATCCTGGGTGTCCCCCATCCAATATCTTCCCAATCGCACTTGAGCTGGGACCAGCCACATCGCCTGCTGACATGTCTAGTCACCTTCCACCCGGGGAACAGAACTCTGAGTCATTCTTTAATTTCAGTGTCCTGAACTCTACCATGAGAATGAGAAAATGTATACAGCCAAGCAGGTAAACATCACCAGAGGGAGTTTGCATACAGGATTTGTGTTATTTTCCACTTTGTGGTTTTTTTCCTTCTTCTATTTTAGATACTGAATATGAATGACTTTGTTGGGTAACATAAAACATGTAAACCACTGGTGCATATTTAGTGAACTCATCTGTGGAACTATCCAAGACTTCATTTGAAAGATAGACAGGGAACAAAAATGGAGAACAGAAGTCTGAATTGGGTTTGTACTGAGGCATGAAACAAGTAGGAAGGACAAACGATATAACAATATTTTTTTTTCTCATTAGTGAGTTTAGCAGAGACTAGCCAGCTCTCATTAAACCAGTTTCCTCTTCTTCCTGGGCACACAGCTGAACCATAGTTCCTGCCCTCGCTTATAGTTAGATGTGGCAAAGCAGCTTTTCTGGATAATGGAATGTGGTAGAAGTCATTTACACCACTTCCAGGCCTGGTACATATGAACTGTTCTTACACCTGTGCTATTCCTCTGTTTTGCCATCTGCCTGCTAAATATCAACACCCAGGGTGACACTGGAAGCCTGGTTGCATAATAGCAGAATCACTTACCATCCACCTTAGTTTCTGAAAGACTACATGGTATACATTCCCCAACTGAAGGTCAGAAACACCAGTGAGGGTTTAATGTGAAGGAGGAATGAATTTCTTTGCGTTGAGATACTGGGATTTTGAGATTCCCCTGTTACAGAAGTTAGTGTTAACTAATACAGCTAGAGTTCTGGAAAATACAAAATGTTTACGAGTATAGGTATGCCATATATTATATGCAGAACTCAGTTTTTTAAAAAATATGTTTTTTAAAAAACTACTTATATAAGAACGTATACACACACACACATTTACATACATATGTGTATATATCACTCTTCATTTATTGAATAAATGAGCACCTATGAAAATACAAAAACACTAGAATGTGAGTCACACGTGGGCAGGTGCTGTGTTGATACTGCTCACCGTTGCACACACAGTGCCTAGAGTGTTGTTGACACATCGGATGAAGTACAAATATTGTTTGGATATACCCATACATACATAATTCAGCCCATGATCCCTCTTCTCTCTCTCTTCTTTCCCAAGGAGTCCTCATGCCTCCCACGATTTCTACTATCTCCTATATGAGATCACACCCTATGATTATTAGATTATTAGTCATTAGGTTAATGACTGTTAATGATAACAAATGTAATTGTGATGATGATGATAAATTTACTGAACACATATTGTGGCAGGCCTTGTGCTAAGTACAATTTTGTGGGTTATTTCCTTCATTCCTAACAATTTCGTGAAGATTCTGCAATTTTATCCTTATTACAGATGACAAAATAAAATTTGGGTAAGTTAAGCTCTCAAGGAGGCCACAGACTGCAAATGGTAGCAAGGGACCTAACTCAGGCACTCTGACTCGGGGAACTCCACTGCTTCCTACCCTAGTTAACCACAATCTGTCTCCCTAATTCTAAACCCCTGGCAACTCAGGTAGGGTGGCTAGCAGGAATGGACTGGTGGATATCAGGATACCAGAGCAGAGCTATGAATCTGATCAAAAGCTCTTTTATACTTTTTAAAGTCTTGTCATCATTCCAACAGGCTTTTCATGAATGAAGTCAGGAAAGGCTATTCATATAGAAGAATGATGTCTGACCCTGGTCCTCTCAGAAGCATAAAGACAAAGAATAGGTCAAAACCTAGACTCACGTGGAAAATATAAAGTTAATTGGGAAGCTTTTCCCTGCATTACAGAGCTTGGGTTTTGAAGTCAGACATATCTGAGCTCGAACGCAAGTCTGGCCTTTCATTAGCATTGAACAACTGGGGCCAATTGGGATCAGTCTCCTTACCTGTAAAACAGGTATAATAAGATTCACCTCACAGGGGTTGGTGGTGGGAGGGGGTAAATGAATTAATATCTTTAAAGCACTTAACAAGAGCAAAGTAGGTAATAGGACGTGTTCAAAAGGGCAATTACAATTATTAATCGAAGTAGTTTTAATAGACTATCCTATTTACTCCACTAAGGCTCATCCTCAGATTGTACTAGATATTCCAAATTGCCAAAATACTTTAAGAGTTTTATAATCACAACATTTTTTTGGAATGTAATAGGAAACAGAAGGAAAACAGGGACTACCATTAAAAAAATCTGATACCATCAAAAGAGAGAAAATAGATTGAAACTTTCAACTCTAAAATGATTTTCCCTCAGGTTACATTGGAGGCACGTAATTGAAGAATGCTAGAGAATACTTGTTCCTCAAAGCAGTTAAAGGCAGCTTTGACAAGCCAAAAACAAAAAACAAAAATCCAGCAGCTCAGCAAAACTCCCCTGTCTCCTTCCCACGTCCTTCACTACAAAATCTATTATTTAAGAAGCATGTGAAAATCACTCTAAAAAACACAGGGCATATATGTTTCTCTAAATGTGTAACAATAGAAAATTTTAGTGGCTAGTAGTAAAAAGATTTTATAGAAATTTTGGATATTTTACTTTTTATGAATGAACAGAAGAGAGAGCCTGAAATATCCCCAAATAACTTTAGATTTCTCACATTTTCTAATGACTTTGTGAACTAACTTATATGCCCTTTTTGCTGCTAATGCATCTTACCAGACCACCTCTCCTCTCTCCACAGTTCTGTTAGGGACCTGGGCCCAGGGCCACTTACCCACTGTTGATGTCATCAGTCCTGAGACTTTTCCCAAGAATATCACCATCACTCATATATCCACCAACATCAACTTCAGCAGACATGTCCAGGTCACTGCTTGCTTTTTCACTCATGTCAATTTGTGACATGTTTCCCAGCCGAGAGACAGCAGCTCTACGGAGAGGCGTTGTGTACATGAACCTTGAGGGGTCTGTGTGGATGAATCGACTGGTACTGCTGCGAGGGTAGCCAGCGCCCAGGGAGGGAGCATCTCCAGCCTGAAGTCGAGGACATGCCTGGCCCAACCTCCAGGTCATGGGAGTGGGTCGACTTGTCAAGTTGGGTATGGTCCTTCCATTCACTTCCGTTGTCACAGTGCTGTCAAATGTTGTCTCCAGGGTGCTGTCAAATAAAATGCAGAAATAACTATACTCTGGTTCTCTTGTGGCCATAGACCAAGAATGCATGAAGACAGAAAAGCCTAGAGTTGAGAGTCATTTCTTAGAAGTATGTCATTTTCATGAAAGCCAAATTATACATTCATTTTGAGATTCTAAACACCTCTGCAGATATCAAAATATAGGAGGGGGCATTCTTTTGCAGTTTTTTCCTTTCAAAAGAAAGGCCATCATAGCATTTTAGATAAAACAAAATACTGTTTCACATTTTCAACAAACTCTTAATTTAACACATTGTAGCCTTCCCAGAACTACTCTAGAAGTTAACTACAATTATGTTTGAAAGTCTCTCTACCACCCCTCCCCAGATGCATTTCAACTGTAACTTCCGCCATCATTCGTTCTTTAGGCAGGCACGAAAATCCACTTAGTAGTGATGATGGTGGTTTCAGTAGCTAATTCAGTTTGAATGGGAAACTATGTCAAAGAAGAAATGGATAGGAGAAAAAAGTCCCTGGGTATATGCTGAGAAGTCACCAGTTGATCGTCATGTAAAATTCAAGTGAGAAAATAGGAAGGGAAAACTAAAATTCCTTCTCTATCATTATAAGAGGTTAAGTGCTTCATTTTAATTTTTTTCCTTATTGGCCCAGCAATATGTAGAATTGAGAAAAACCTGTGGCTTATCTGGGTCCCACGAAGACTGGACATAGTCTCTTCTAAATTTTGCCTCAAATCTGCTATGTTTTTAACTGTTCTCATTCTTCTTGTTTCAGGGTCTTCACCTAGAAAAGTAATATAATAATAAATTTATTATTCATGTCATTTACTGTCCTGAGAATAATTATATGCATAATATAGGTAATATACATTATTTTTCCAAAAAGTAAAATGATAGGTAGGAAATTTCAAATGACTATTATTATCTGAAAATTGTCATTCCTCTTTCCACAAATAAAATGTGAAAAGAAAGAAATATAATGTTACAAGTAATAATTTGAAGTGGTGATAACACAATAATACTTTGTTGGTCTATGACCTTAATCATTGCAAACTGGGAGAGTCATTTAAATACACTGTTAAGTACTCCATGTTTCCGATCTTAATTTAAAAATCTGAAATTATTTGGATCCCAATTATTTCTATAATTATCTGTTTCAAAGTGTACTCAGAATAGTTGAGATAAACTTAAGTAGCAAGAATACATTTGGACTCTGGGGAATAAGATAGAGGACTTTTCTTAGAGAAGCAATATCTTTTTAAGTCTTTTATTTTATTAGCCTTATGGATCAAGATTCACAACAATGGATGGCTTCATTTTTAATTATTTCTCCATTTTCTACAGGGAACCAAAATATCCACATGTGACACTAGAGTTCCAGTAAAGTCCTAGGCATCTGAACTCAGAACGTGTCTAATGGGCATGAAAGACACAGCTCTGCCAGTGTGACAAATGCTGGCCTTACATAATCATTTGGGGGCAGAGGTGCCATTACACCATCTTGTTTATGGCCATGTAATACTTCCCAGGCCAGTGGCCATTTGAAGCTGGTGCATCTGGATAACAAGAAGAAAATGGAAAGAGAGTAGAGGAAGCATAGCTTTTATTCTGTTCAATTTAGTCTCAGGAGTATATCCACTGATGAGAAATTTTAATAAGAAAGAAGAAGGAAGAAAAGAAGGAAGGAAGGAAAGAAGGGGAATGGATGGATTAAGAACAGGGAAGGTATGGGAAAGAGAGGGAAGAAAAGGAAAGCAAATGAAGAAGATGGTAGAGAAGGGAAGGGAATGGAAAGGAGATGAAAGGAAAAGAAAAAGAGAAGGAAAAGCGACGGTAGAAAAGTAGCATATATTAAATTCTAGTAGGAAAACTGTCACATAGACAAGTCAAGATGCATGTCGACAATCTGTTTTAAGAATATAGGCAGATATTCAGCTTGTTAATTTTCTTCCATGGCATTCATGCCCGATTTGTAAAAATATACAACAAATGTACCCACTTAACATTTATAATATAATCATAGATTTGGTGGGGATTTCAGAGATTGTCTTGCCTTACCTCTCCCCAATGAGAAAACTCATCTATGTCTCATTTGCTTGTGAAAACATTTCTGAGGATGAGTAACAATTTGCCTCCCTTTAACTTCCACCCAGTGGGCCCAGTGGCTCTGAAACCAACTGGACAACTTTATACTGTCTTTACCGTGGCACCACTCAGACATTGGAAGACACCTGCCAATTCCTCTATCTTCTTCTTCTGTCAGACATTACCACATTGTTCATTATTCCTCATCCTGGATGGTTGCCAAAACAACCATCATTCTGCTGCCAGTCTAAATATCTTTCTTTTAATTTATGAATTATTTTAATGATTAAAATATGCCTAATAACAGCACTGTTATTTAAAACTTAGAAGGTACTGAAAAGCTTCCCTAAAGTAAATACATTTTTAAGAAATAGAGGGGCCGGCCTGGTGGCGCAAGTGGTTAAGTGCGCGCGCTCCGCTGCAGTGGCCCGGGGTTTGTCAGTTCGGATCCCGGGTGCGCACCGACGCACTGCTTGGCAAGCCATGCTGTGGTGGCATCCCATATAAAGCGGAGGAAGATGGGCACAGATGTTAGCCCAGGGCCAGTCTTCCTCAGCAAAAAAAAAAAAAAAAAAAAGAGGAGGATTGGCAGATGTTAGCACAGGGCTGATCTCCTCACACACACAAAAAAGAAATAGAAAAGCGCATGTTGTGTCCTTATGCACATGGCATAAGCTTTTCCTACACTAATTCGTCATGTAATCTCTAAACTTATAGATTAACATGCTTTTAAAATTCAGAACTGTTAATAACCCTTAAGATTTTAATCATATTCTCCCTGGAAATTCTTCCCATCCTTCTCCTCATTAATATAACACAGCATATTTGAGAAAAGGCTAGAAAGAACTCTACCTTTTACTTCCAAATAATCTAGTAGAACCTTGAAGAAAAAGGAGAGTTTTGCAGAAAAAATCTTAAAGGGCAGACAAATAATATCATTACAGTCAAAGGAAAGGTAGAGTTGAAGAGAGATTTTACTCAAGTGGGCAAAAGAAAGAGCCAAGAAGGAGACAAAATTGGAGAAACATTAAAGCCAATATGCAGTATATGAGATTTCATACAGTACAGAAACCTTAGATTCTAAGTGATGGTAAGAGATGAGAAGTCTTAAAGGAGGAAAGTGCTGAAACTACCTTTTTTGGATGGAGGAGGGTATGCAAGTCATTTACCTTACACAAGTTATAGAATACACCATTACATGTCTCCTATGCTTGACCCTCTTCCTTCTGGGGGAGTTTTTACATTGTAATCAAGCTGCAGCTCAACCACTTGCCAATCAGCGTAATATTAGTATCATTGATATTTGAATTATTTTCAATATGTTTTTTATAAAAACTTTAAGAACATTGTATTTTTCAGACATTCCTTTTTACTAAATATTTTTTCACATCTTCTTCAATCTTTAAATTTTCTTCTTTCAATTCAACAGGCATCTTAGATCCTTGGTTTTTCCATTTGAATTCATTGTTTATATAGCTTCCCTCATGTTTCAGAACCATAACCTCCTTCCCTCCTTTGGTTTTTCTCCTTATGATATCCACTCATGACACTGCACCACTCACGACAATCAGACAAATGGACCTTTTCCTCCCAGCACTTATTGAGCAAAACGTAATTGCTGCCTCATCCACGTGATGAAAGATAATAGCCAGATCAAAATTTATTGCAGTAAATGTTCTCAATGACCCACAAAAGGCAAGATAATATTAAATGCACTTACAAAGCCCCTAAAGATTGCACAAGTCTGCAATATCCTGTAAATCTGTATCCAAACGATGTCTAGAGGATTGGGGGCAGGCAGGGAACGGCAATTGAAAAGGCCAAATGTGAAAGCACAAATAAAATGAAACACTTAGTAACAAATAAAAGTTAGTAGAAATATGCACATGAGAAATTTACATGCTCTCTCATTTCCATAATCTCAAAGCCCACTATTATTCCCGAAGGAAGCCTCCTAAGTATCAGAGATGATAGTAAGGCTTACACACGTTTTCCAGAATGGTATATTCTGCAATTTGCTTTGAGTTTTTAACATTGGTGTAAACTGCTTTCTCATTGCTTGTAAGGTCTTCTCTAGGAGTAGGGCACAGAGTAACAGGCTCAATTTGGTGCTTCTGCATTTTTACTTAGTGGTAGACGGACCATTTAATCTTGTGGCCTGCTCTCACTTTTTAGGCTTTAATTACACAGATTGTAATTAACACAGTTGGCACTGTTATCTTTTAATAGGAAATCAAATTACGTATGAATGAACCTGATTCACAGAGAATTACGTCCTCTACAGCACCCACATTATAAACATTATTATTTAGTGTACAGCTGCCTGATTTATTTTGAGAAATAACCCTAATTTTGTGGATGAGCCCAACAGTGATTTGGATGGAAAATTTTCAACTCATCTGGTTAAGCCTGACGCTTTGGGGAAAAATAACAAAATATGGCTAACAGCTTTACAGTTACCTTTTAAATATCCTCCTATATAGTTATAGCACAAACCTAGTCTGTCTGATTTATTAGGATATCCAAGAGTAAAGAGTTGAACTCAAGGAACGCTGCCTAAAAACTCACTTGGAAGAGGCCATTTTGAGTCAGAAGCAGAACCTAGCCAAGCACGTGGCAGAAACCCTGAAATTCCTGTGTGCTCTGGGTGTGGATATAGTCACGAACCTAACAGGCATCATTATTAAGGGAAGTGCATTGAAATGCTTCCTATCCTGATATGATTATTCATATCAGCTATTTGAATAAACTCTTCCCCTTCTTTCTCACTTGCATTTCTGAATACTGGCATAAGCGGAAAAGAAAGCCTTAAAGAGAATAATTCCATAAATACAATAAGCAGATGCTCAGTTGAAAACCCATGGATGACACAGACTTCTATTGAGAGGTAGCCCTCTGACAGTAATGCTCCACGTTATTTATGCAGATCAAGGCACGTGTCACATATACACCCACCCACGGCATGCTATAATTTAACAGAACCACCAACAAATACTGTCAGGGGACTGCATTCTGTTCACATGTTTGCAAAGACTTACATAAGAGGTGCTTAGAACAAGATAAGTGCTACCATTTTAAAGGCAAAGGATGAGTATCATTTGATTCTACAGTTCCAGGGGATCAAAAAAGAAAAAGGTTCGTAAGGATTAAGATTCCCTCTCTTGCCTTTGTACTGTGTACAGGTCTTTTATGAGAAGCAGCTCATCACAGAAATCACACAATGGTGAAGAGGTAAATCCTCAGTGTTTGAGCACCTGGTGTATTCAAATTCAGAAATCACTATTCCCACAACTGTGGAAACCTGACTCTTTTAAAGCCAAACTGACATGAAAAATTGAGCAATATTTGCCTCTGCTGTCTCTGTAAGATTTCTTCTTCTAAAGCTGGTTCACTAAGATTCCAGAAAAACTCATAAAACATCTTGTAACAGGAGGGTCTACATGGAGAGTAAAAACAAACCTATATTTAGCATCAGTTGTATGAATCAAAAACAAAGAGCTCACTGCTCAGGGTTTATTCTTTCAAATTTAAGGAGTTCTGTACGAAATCCTTTGTGGAAAAACAAATGGACAAAAATTATTATGTGGTCAATGGTTTAATAGTGATGGATTTCTGAAAAAGGGACTGTATGATGTAAATATACTTCAACGGAACACTGAATTTAGATATAACAATTAAAACGTATATAGTTCAGCTATTTAGGCAGGCAACAAAGTTGACAGTTAAAGTTTAATCACAAAACTGAACAATTACTTCAGACATTTTCATATCTACTTACAGATTATGTCAGAAGTTACTACTGAGACTCAGTTCATCAAAAAGGCCTAGTTTGTAAAGTATAAAAATAGCCCACAGTCATCTACACAGTAGTTCAAATAGTTATAATGTACACTCTCTGGAGCATTTTTTTTGCCAAACACCAAACAAGACAAAAAAGAAAAAAAGTATGTGAGTCAAGCTGTGAGAAGAGGCCTCTGTATTTCTGAAAGTGTTACAAGAATGCATGGTACTTGTCACTGAGGTGAAAACAAGGGCCATCCATTCGGGTACCACTGAGGCAGCAGAAGAAACCTGACTATACAGAAAATGTACCTGTGAGGCCCTTCATTCTTCATTCAGTATCTGTGGTGAGCTTGAGGGAAGTTGAATAAACAGGCCCCATTAATGACTAAGTAAAATACATATTTGGGGTTTTAAAATGGTAACTCATACTTATGGATGTCTAGAATGTACTGGACACCAGGCCCATAGCGCCCAGGGCAGATTGCTGCTATTTACTTTCTCCACATAGACTTTACAACCGGTTCTCGTAGCCCAGCTTTACAAAGAAAATAATTTCAAAACACAAGAAATTTAAAATTTTTTTCAGTAACTCTAGTTTTAAAAAGTAGTTAGAAGAACGGAAGATATTTGGCTAATGAAAATGTGCAGCTTCTTAAAATTCCATCCTCATTTTAGGAGCAAACTCGACTTACCTAACAAGTCCGAGTACAGCGCCTGTTCCAGGTCGCCCAGCATTGTAAGGATCACATCCTCATCCAGGTGAGCTGTGCCTTCCCGCAGGCAGCTTTCTCCCTCCTCTTCCACCCAGCTCCTGCTGATGCTGCTTGGCCTGGAGGACACGTTTTCATCTTCAGACCTGCTATCTTCATCACTCTCACCTTCCCAGCCTTTTCTGGAAGACCAGTCCTCTAAGCCCTCACTGCCCGAGTGGCCGGCAGGCAGCAGGTTCCAGGCCCCCGAGCCACTGGTGTGGTACAGGGACTGCGCGGAGCGCGAGAGGAATCGGGACAGCGAGCGCCTCTCCGCATAGGCGGACTCTCTCTGGCTGGCCTTGGCTGCATTCCCAAACCAGTTGGAAATGCGCACAGTGGGTCTCCTCTCCCCCTCACTGGTGAGGGAAAGACTGGTCAGGGACTTTTGTTTCTGAAGGCCAGCTCCCTTTCTCCTCACTTCTTTGCTCCGAAACACAGAGAGTTCAACTGGCCGCTGCATGGCTCTTCCAGTGGCTTCTTCTCATCAACAGGACTTCATATTGTCTTTTTACAGAGACAGCAACCAGGCTTTTTGGTTTTAATTAACACATGCACTTCAATAAAAGCCCAGGCAGGCTCAAACATTCACCTAAGATTTTAGGGCTATAGGACAATTAATTAGTTGCCCACCATTTAGCCTGCCACATCATTTCCCTGATCAGCAGTACTTACAAACATTTTCCTTGAATCTATCCAAAGCAGAAAAGAGTTCACCAAAGACACTGCTCCAGCTGAAAAGTAGCAGAGGAAGCCAACTACGTTTCCCCCTCTTCATCCAATCGCATGTCTCAGCAGGGTGATGGGTCCACATTTCTCCCTATGGCTTCTGCGTTGCCAGACGCAAGGTCGTGAAGCCCCAGCGATGTCTCTCCCTTTTTTTGCCTCTCACCAGCCCTTCGCTGATCTAGGTCTGCAGCCCTGGACGCTAGATGAGCTGACACAGTGCAGCATGTGCAGCCTCCGCATCAGAGCCCGTAAGAGCAGAAATTAAGCACTGAGAGCCCAGCCCTGCGTGAGCCTCTGGCGTTTTAGTATTCCACCTGCATTCTCAGATCTATGGCTCTTCCTTGCTGCTGCAGTGAAGGCTGCTGGCTGCCATGGCAGCAAACATCCTGCTAAATTAAAACAGAGGCACGGAAGCGGCTGCCCAGCCTAGAATGCCACAGGTTTCAAAGCCAAGCCTGAATGAGATGCTACGCTATTAACTGTATACACCTTTAAATCACTCACGGCCACTGCACCTCAGATACAGACACACACACACACTCACACACTCACTCACATACACAACACACACTCCTCGACACCCGAGAATGACAGGCTAATTCTCTATAGCTGCAGGCAGCTGAAGCAGGCAGATCTGTCTTCTGAATGTTGGGATTCGTGCTGTAAAAGCACAAATCAAATTCAAGAGTGTAAAGGACCTAGAAAACGGAGGCTGACACTCTCCACCGGCTGACAGATAACGCTTTAAAGGGAAAGACTTCGCCTCACCTTTTAAGGAACAAATTCAAGGGCTTTTTATTCTGAAGCTTTTTAGTAAAATCCTAATAGGACAATAAAAATCAAGATTTCTTCCTGTAAAAAAATAGCAAAAAAATAACTCAGAAGGCTTTTGTCCTTTTGAGAAGGAATATTTTCACTCAAAGCATATAATTGAAAGTTGATGGCCAAGTGTGTAGAACATAATGATGTGACAAAAAACAAAATGCAAATTATGATTTTTGATACCGAGTATTTTTCCTCGTCTATTCCATAAACCTATTGCTGCATAATCAGCTCTTTATTAATATTTTGATAAAAAACAGAAACCCTAAATGTTAAAATTTCTTGTATTTTCTTGTACTGGTTATGTATACCTACACCACCACCCTGAAATTCTGATTTTAGGAAAACTTTTAAAACACCTAGAAGATATAGTAGAGACTATGTATACCATGGAGAGCTAATGAGAAGAGTATCAAGGAAAAACTTTTAAGGTTTTCTGCCCATAAACATTCCTTATTAAAAGGGGGAAGGTGGAGAAATACATAGAAATATTTAAATGTGTCATTCAAATTGATATATAAATCCCTATCACTTTCTGAGCTAATATGATCAAATTAACTCTGATTTTTCACCTCATATTGCTAACCTCAGCTAGGGGAAATGCCCAATCTCTTAACTACATAAAACAGCATTATAATGCACGTTGCCTATCCTTTACATATGATAATAACCTACTGTGCATAGTTAATTATTCCTTATGCCCAGGCTCAAGGCAGAGCACATCTACATCCATTTTACACAGACACATAAAAGAGAATTAGATGGAAAGAACAGCAACTATTTGTGCTAAGAATGTTGCAATTAAACAAACAAATGAACCTGTGAACTGTGAATACTGATTCTCAATTCTTCACTCTTTAAAAATAAATTGTGTTTATATAATATGTGCTTAAATAAAATGAAGGTACAAATATCAAACCATAGAAACTGGCAATTATTTTTCTAAAAACATCATTTTGTAAAGTATTTTTTAAAAGATCAAAATGCCACTCCCCTTTGTATTCCTAAGCAGAACATTTTTTCCCTTCATTTTGAGTTATTGTGACCCAAGGAATCATCATGGTATGAGACCATAGTAAATTTCTTGAAGTTATAAAACTTCAACTTATTTGCCTTGTGTTATACTAGTATATTGTAGTATATTCTAAAATCTTATAGATTCACAAAAAAAGGGAATTCTTACACTTTAGAGGATAAAGAGTTAAACTAATGCAGATTTTAAGTGAAGACAATTATTATGACCTCTCCTTACACAAAAGTGCTTGAGTACTGGTCAGCTTAGATTGGTAGTTTTCAAACTTTAATGTTCAGAACCTCTTGAAGGCTTATTAAAATATAGCTTGCCAGGCCCCAACCCCACCCCTCCTCATTCAGTAGCTCTGGAAGGGGCTTGAGACTTTGCATTTCTAGCATATTCCCTGGTGATGCAGACACTATTGTCTCTGGGACCCCACTTTGAGAGCTACTAGGCTGAGACTAGTGGTTTTCTTTCAATGGGTGGTGATTTTTTTAACTGGATCCCTCTTAGGGGACATTCAGCAATATCCGGAGATATTTTTGGTTGTCACAATGCGGGGTATTTGGTGCTTCTGACATCTAAGGGGTAGAGGCCAATGATGCTGCTAAACATCCTACAATGACAGGACAGCCCCCCCACAACAAAGATTTATGCAGACTAAATGTCAATAGTGCCAAGTTTGAGGAATTTTGGCTTAGACTAAGTTATGTTCATTTACAAACGATTTAGAAATTTCAGTGGATTACAAAAACGAAGAAGCACTTTTGCTCCCATTAATGTCCACTCTATGTTGGCTGCAGCTCTGATCCTTAAACTATACCTTAGTATAAAGGTATCCTTTATACTAAGACCCATGTAGAACGAGCAGCTCCAGTCTGGGACATGTTGATCTCGGGACAGAGGCAAAAGAGATGAGAGAGCCAAGCAACAGCTCTTAGAGCTTCTGCTCAGGAATGGCCCATGTCATTTCTCCACCCACATTTCATTGGTCAAATCAAATCACATGGTCTACCCTGATTCGATGGGGCAGGAAATAAAATCCTCCTGCAGGGGTGAACCCAGGAAGGCTGGGCTAAGTCCAATGGAGCCCGTAAGGAGGTGCTGGTTATTCTAAAGAAATAACCCTAATAGAGAAAACATCAAAAAGGTATTTTTGTTTCTCTATTTAAAGATACTGCTGCCAAATTTTAGTTACAGTAGTTTTTCCCCTGAAACTGCATCAGTCCATAAGTTTACCCTGAAAACAGCAGTGGACCTACTTCCTGCTTTTCTAGAGGCAGCCATCTCTGCTTGCTCTGGGTGTGCATTCATACTTGAGTGTATTTAGACTTACTTGTATTCACACATATAAATGTATGTTACACAAGGTGAAGGAGAAAGCCTCAGTGCATAGGAGAAAAATATGCGCAATCAATACTAAAAATATGAATCACTCTAATTTTGCCAAGATTTAACATAAAGTATAGCTACTACAATGTTCAGAAAAGGAATGCTTTTCAGCCTAGTAAACATAATTATAAAGTGGCTATTTAAGTGAAAGATCCAAACTGATTTCAATTACCCGAGCTTGATCTTTTAAATCTTTATAAACATTCAAGAAAAAGGCAACTTAAGTGATCATTTAAAAAGGTCTTAAATACCAGATATTTCCCATTATTCAATACAAAGTCTGGTAAATCAGAAAAAAAACGACATGTAACCATTAGCTTATCCCTCTGTTTAAACTAAATTCTCACTTCTAAAATGATTTCCCGAATTCATCCAATTATTTTATTACTTTTTTACAAACGACATGCCAGCTTTGCTAATACTGAGTCAGTCTGGCGTCCATCAACATTTTTCAGTTGAATATAAATTTTAGATAAAGGTTAAAAAGTGCATTAAGCAAGTGTTATACATGTTACTAGATAGCCTTTTGCAAAAAGAGGGCAAATGTGAACATACGTAGAAAAAAAAATCTAACAACTTCTTGAATGATTCCAGTGGAATGAAAATAAAGCTCATTTTCTATTTGGCAGGATCTCTTGGCACTTGATGAAAGAGATGGTCTCTGAGGCCAAATTTTTTTTGTCAATGAATGTGAGAATAAAACCTAAGCCAAAGCCAAAGCAGTAAAATCAGAACTGACAATTTAGCCGGACTTGTAATATGGAGGTCATGGCATGAATCTTAAAGGCGAGGCTAGAAGCAAGAAGCTCACTCACTCATAGTCCCAAATTATACAAAACATTTCACCTGTATGTAATAATTAATGAACCATCATCATCAGATAGGTAAATATCACTGGGTTCCTCCTTAAGAACATGACAAACTATAAGAAACTTGAATGATATACATAAAGACTTCTGAGGGATACAAAAATCTCCAAATTGTAAAAGTCTTGAGTTTTCTCCAGTATGCCATTTTATTGAGTGTCTCATCTACAATACTTATCTTCACACCATAATTTAACTACATTTTTAACTTCCACTACCATTTAATCATAAAGACAATGTTTTTATAACTTCACATGAGTTACTGCATAGAAGAAAACTCAAACAGCTAAGCTTCCTAACTAACTCAGTGAATCCCTCTAACAAATCTGCTTTGCAGTGTGAACCATTCAAGTTTGCTCCTTAACAGCATCATAAATCTTTACATGTCATGCATCTTGTAGGTTATGCAATACTGATGCTTTTTACTTTGTTTAAGCACAAAAAGGGATTTTCCCAGGTAACACAACAGAAAAGTGCAGGGAAGGAGAGAAGAATAGTTTCAGACATGGCTTGATCAGAGACTCAGACATTTCCTACAACGACCTTGAGCTCATTGTCTCCTGCTTCAGGTTCTGTTTTCTGTTTATTTCACTTGACGGTGAAGGCGACTGCCAGCAGTTCCAAGTTTTCTTTTGATTAGCTTCAGGTCTAGTGAAACAAGAGTCTCTTTCCTAATGGTCTTAGGAAAAGTTCTAAGATTGATTGTCATTGGTTCTGATTGAACTGAATTAAGTCACATGTACATTCCCAAAAAAGTCAGTGTGGTCAATGGAATGGGTTGTTCTGATTGGATCTGCTTGGGTCAATTTCACTTGAATCACACAAACAGAGATTGATGGGGCTATGGTTCCCCCAAAGAAAATCAAAGTGCTGTTACCAGCAGATGGGACAATGGATGCTGGTCAAGCAGAACCATACCAGGACACCAAAGTATGCTGACCACAAAGCCAGTGGTGCTTAAGATATAGAGCTCCTAACTCGACTGAGCCTCTTCCTAAACACTGTATGTAATTTTGTATTTTTATTTTTATATTATTTTCAGGCTTCCCCAAATTGTATAGGTCTCAAAAATTCACAAAACATGGATCTCATTCCACCAAGACTAATTCCACCAAAGCTCTATCCCATTAAGGTTACTTCACTTGGGGAAGAAGACAGAATTACTCCCCAATGAGGCCCCCACACGAACCATTAGCAATAAGAGTTCAACAATAGCAATAGTATTGAAACTTTGGGTTACAGAAAATTATTGAGCTACCAAGATCCCAATGAATTTAGTAAAATGACCAGTTTTACAACAAGAAACTGACGAAAATAATAAAGTAGAATTTTTTTCAAGTTGTTGTCATAGAAGTTGTTTCTTGCTGGACTTTTGTTCCCTGATTTCTTTGCCCATTAGAATTCTACAATATACATGTGTGATCTTTTCTTAAGCCCTATACAACTCTTTACAGCTAAGTTAGTTCTTCCCATACATCTATTAATTCAATTATTTGTGCTGTTAAAGTTTATATGTCTCTTACTCTTCCATAGGAGATCTCATGTCTTAGTCATGTTTGTTTTCCCAACCCTTGGCATGCCTGGCATGTATATGATACTGGGTGATAGTTTCTGAAAAGATGGATAGAAGAATAAAACCATATCTCACAATAATCAAGTTTATTAAGTATCATATTAAGTGAGTTTATTAAGCATCATAATAGTCACCTCACAAAAACGAGAGCCAAGGAACAATTCAAACAGCTAAACAATGGCAATGCAGAGGCCAGAATTAATTTTCCTACTTCCTAGAACATTTCTCTTCCCACATCTCATACTGTCTTTGAAGGAATATTCTGTGGGCCAGTCTAAGGTAGGGCTTGGCAATAAATTCAAGTACTTATGTGCTTTGTGATTTCTTTGGCAGCCAGGATGTAGTAACAACAACAGAAATCAGAAAGAAAAGCAAAACTACAGAAGGGGCCAAGAAAAGTTGTATTTTAAAAAAAATTAAGATTGGAGAGATGGTAGCGTCCTGTGGACTAAAGAGAATGTTTGCTGGAGAGGGAGATAGTAAAGAGGTAAAAGAGAAAGTAATCCATAGAAAGGCAGAGAAAAGGGGTATAAATGCTGTACATGGGTAGATGTGATAGCAGGGGTTTTTAAAATTCTTTTCTCTTTGCTTTAACTTTTTCAGTGAAGTCAACATCAAGGTCATAAATTAAGAGGAAGGATGGGAGAGGTGGTATTGTAAGTTTGAGAAGAAAAGAAAAGGTATAAAATTGTCATCTAAGAACTCAAGTTCTAAGAGTAAATGGACCAGAGAAAATATAGAATGATTGCCAGGCAGCATTAAATATTCACTTGAGGTTGGTGGTCAGGAATGTAAGGGGAATCATATCAACATGTGATGGGTTTTTCTCCAGGTTCATTCATTGATGGTATGGAATAAGTAGAGAGTTGAATGTAACCAGGTCTGTGACTTCATCAGAGGAGTACAATGAAGTGAGAGAGGGGCAAGGGAGTAAAGGGTGTATACGAAAGTAAAATTATATTCAGTTACCACAGGAATTTAGCTGATTAAGGAGGGAAGAAAGGATACGCAGTTTGCTGAGTGTCAGTAAAAGGTGGTGGGATCAATGAACTGGAAATCCTGGTAGAACCATCGGCAGAGTCAGGGAACAAAACGAAGAGCACTGAGAAAGTAAGAGGTTGTTATCAGCCTGAATGGGGTGCATGAAAGTGAGATTATAGAGAAGTTGCAGATTCTGATGATGCCCAGATCTAGGGTATGACTATGAGAATAAGTAGCTCAGGAGAAATTAGAAGACAGGATCATGGGAGGAAAGGCCAGGGTATGCTAGTCATCCTCTCATCACTGGCCCGTCTCTCTGTGATAGTCGTCTTCTCATCACTGGCCCGCCTCTCTATGGTAGTCAGCCTCTCATCACTGGTCTACCGGTATACTCTCATCCAGATTTCTCCGATTATGGTACTCAATTTAAAGCTTACTAATCATGAATGAATATTTCTCTTCCACAAAATCTCAAGTTTGCATTGAGAGAATTTTCACTACCCCACTATAGGTTAATTTTAAACAGGTGATAGTAGGAATGACACAATCAGATAAGCCTAATTTCAGTATTTATTTGTTATTTTCTTTCTTTTATTAAATTCCTATCTAAATCATAGACTCAAATCTATGACTCTATATAAATAATTATTGTTACAAAATAATATTATACCTTCGAATAAATCCATTAAATATTATATTATGTTAAAGTCTAGTTTATATTTCACTTTCAAGTATTCTGTTAAAAATATCAGAACATTAAATGGAAATATAAACTGAAACTATGAAAAAATGATCAAATGGTAGTAGAATAAGAAACTGGTGAAGAAATCAAATATGGATTATTTATTCAATCAGAGATACTCAGTGATACATTATTTCAGAAAAACAAATTTGCTTGGTGAAATTCACATAAAAATTGGAATTCAGACTGTACAAAACGCATTTTCTCCTACAAATTTGAACTTGAGTATTTCATAGGCATATTGATACTAATGAATAAAGAAATATGTGAAGCGTATGTATCTTCATGCTACAGTAGGTTTAAAAAATATTTATTCTCAATATAGAGGCACATCTTCATTCTGACTATAGGACTACCTGGAGCTGTGGGAAAGCTAACACTTCCCCCAAGTATCTGAAAAATCTACAAATACCATCCCCATACTTATGTCTTCGCATCATCATTTCTACCTCTACCCCGCACTGGGCCACTGTAATCACCACATGAAACTTCTTGATGCCTAGTGATACCATTGATGTTAATTCCAAAAGGAACCCTTGGGATGTTGTGCTGTCATTGTTGTCAATATCCTCTGGTGGATACCGCAGTAATGGCTAATGCTTGCCAAAGTGTTTCAAGAAGTGAGGAAGTTTCTTAACACGTAAACTTGTGATATGGTTACTTTCATGAGCTTCAGAGCAATATGTTGAGTTCTTGGAGTACTATAGTAATTTTTAAAATTAAATACTTCTTTTAGTTTTTTTCTTCAGAATATACAAGGGCTGAACCAGAGAGTTACTGGAATAACAGACATACCTCTACTTCCGTGCATTCTTATACTTAGATAAAATGTTTTTAAACTCTCTTTCCCGCTAGGAACAGTATATTTTGCTAAGAGCCTACTTAGTTCCTCCTAAACACAGACCTCTGCATAATAAAATTACATCAAAGGCCTTCCATACATGACTAGCCATATCTGGATCCTAGGAAAAACACCAGACTAAAGCTGAGAATCCTGTTTTATACACTGAAAAATATGACAAACTGTGTCTAGCGTATGTATATGTCTTTTTTTTCTTACATTATTTATATATAATAAAATATTTCCTGAATTAGATTTGTTTTTCCAGAATACACATTTGGAGCCACCATGTAGAAATGTTCTAAATAGTACAGAATTGAAGACAAAACAGAGTTGGATTGGCCATGGAAAATTTACATTGACATCTGATCCTTACTACTTTTCAAATCTCCGTATATATTCAAGGGCTGCCTTATTAACAATAGAAGATTCTCCAAGTATTCTCTGATTATATTCAACTTGACCGAGGGCAATAATGACTTAAAATCAAAGCCTCTGAAAGCACTACCATTCTTTACAGAATTCTTTACAAAGCAACAAAGAGATTATCCTAAGCAGAATAGCCAAATATCTAAGAATCTCTGCAGCATGAGACGTAGACAGTCCATTTATGCTTAAGGAAAAACAGTATAGCATAAATATGATTTCATAAAAAGACATACGTAGAAATTACAAAAATTCTGAGGTTTGACCTACCCATCAATCAGGTCACTTACCAGATATCTCCTCTAGGCACTGCTTAGCAGTCTTACTATATGATAAATCCATCTTAGTAGGACTGGTACAGGAGTCGGCAGATGGTAAAGAGGTACCTTCATTTTCTGAATGTGCTCTGAAATTAACCAAGAAGATAGAAACAAATAGCAATTGCTATCACCAGTGACTCACCAAAGTTCTCTAGTACAAGAAGAAATCAACATACTAAAAGTTTTCTATCAAGATAAGTAAGCATTTCTTTATGACTGGGACATTCCAAAGCTGTCTATCTATAGGAGAATTTCCTTACTTTCATACACAACCCAAGTGGAAGTGAGATATTAAACCAGATTTCTTAGACTTTCATAAATTTGGAAGCTTGAATTACCAATAGTTGATTGCATTTTTGGGGGCAAAAGACTTGAAAAGATCCAACTTTTTTTGCTGCTTTAGAAAAAAGACTGGTTAAATCGTGTTCTTGTGAGAATGACTAATAAAAGCATTGAAACCACCCCTAAAATTATTTTTTCCATGAAAAGTCTATAAAATATATCCTAAAATACAAAGCATAAATAAAAATAAATATTGAATTTCTCCTGGGCAATAAATGTCACCATGATGTCTTGAGTTCAGAAAAGTTAAAGTCAATCAAAAAAAAATTCTCATTCTTAAAACTCCCTTTCACATTATATTTTATACTTGTGTGTGTACGTGCATGGGTATGTATTTGTGTGTATGGTTAACATGTAAAGAGTAGGTCAAATCAAATGAAAAACACTCAACAGAGGGACTGTATATGTTTTGATATTCCAATCTTACTTCATGCATTGCTGCTGCTTTTTATGCACAGGCAAACATTTCAAGAGGCAATGTCTTTCCTGATGCAGCTTCAAAGTCTACAGATATTTGATCCAAAACACTACATATTAAAAAAATCCACAGCATAAACTATTACGACATAGAAAGAGGCAAGGCAATGTATAGCAGTGTACACTGGACTGTGTTCTTTTTAGAAATCTCATTTGCCTCAGAGTCTCATTTCTAGTATTGGGTCTGAACCATGGAAGTGATCACTAAATATTGCTTACTTTAAAAAGCCTCTGTAGAGAATATTTATATGTGAAGGAAGAATTCAGTAAATTTTTTTCTGAATCAATTTTTAGTTAATATTTTACTTTTCTTCTAAATCCTAGTCAGCCCTGGTGGTCTAGTGGTTAAGATTCGGCACTCTCACCACCGTGGCCCAGGTTTGTGTCCCAGTCAGGGGACCACACACCCGCCTGTCTGTTGTCACACTGTGGCAGCTGCGTGTGGCTGTGATGCTGAAAGCTCTGCCACTGGGATTTCAGACACCAGCAGGGTCACCCATGGAGGACGGGTTTCCATGCACCTTCCAGACTAAGAAAGAGTAGGAAGAAGGACCTGGCCACCTACTTCCCAAAAGATTGGCTACTAAAACCCTACGAACAGCAGTGGAGCACTGTCTGACACAGCGCCGGAAGGTGAGAGGATGGCGCAAAAAGTGCAGGCTGGCTTCCGCTGTGCTATATGCAGGGCCACTAGGAGTGACTTTGGGGCTCTAAATCCTGGTTTTGTTTCAGAGAAAATAAAGTGTAATAATTGATACCAGAAGTATTTTATATTTATCTGACAGATCTAGAAACTCTGAAAGGCTCATTAGAATTTTACAAAATCATGGAAAACTATACACTGTGTATATGGATGTATGTGTAGACATAGGAATTGATAATTTAAAAGAAAGATAGAGCTATGCAAGAATTTATACAAAGCTGTGCCTTGACCTCTAATGATTTTTGGTAAACTGTTCCTATTTTATTCTAACTTAAAACTGAATATAAGAAGCATGGCAAAATTAAAAAGGAGGATATACTATTCAAGTGATAGGATGTACCAGTAAAGGCAGTAAAGACCTCGATGTTGCTAAAATCAACAGACATTTTAGTCTTCACCTTCCTTGATATGCTGGCAGCATTTACAACAGCAGACCACTCCTTACTTCAGGAAAGTCTCCTACTTTGGCTTCTAGAACAAAAATTCTCCAGTTTGTTCCCAATTCTCTCTGCATGCTACCTTTTTCCTCCTTTACCCAATCATTAAATGTTGTGGTTCTGAGTAGTAAAAAAAAGGGATTACAGAGGGCAAAATTTTGGAGTTCCTCAAAGCAATATCCTAAGCTTCTTCAGTTTTCATTGTAGTATCTCTAGATGATCTCAAACATACTCATTGTGTTAATGTTTACCTATCCACACTTGAATTCCAAATTCAAACTATAACCAAGCACTTCCTTCTGAATTTCAGATGTGTATCATAACTGCCTAGTTGACATTTCCTCTTGACTGTCACACAGATGCACAGAACTGAACTCATGATCTTTTCTCAACAAACCTGGTTCTTGTTTAGGGTGCCTCTGGGTGAAACCCTTAGGGAGCCTGTGAGGCTTTGCACATTCTGGTCTCTGTCTGCTTCTCCAGTATCATCTTTCACAGCATTCCCCTTCTCTCTCTGTCCCCTGTGGCTGCAAGAGTCTTCTACCTACATCCCATAGCTCATTGCCTCAACAGGGCCTTTGCACTTGATTAATTTCCTTCCCACTTCATCCAACTAAGTCTCTCCCTTCAAGTCCCAGTTCAAATGATTCCTCCTTTTTTGTGTGTGTGTGTGTGAGGAAGACCAGCCCTGCACTAACATCCGATGCCAATCCTCCTCTTTTTTGCTGAGGAATACTGGCCCGGGGCTAACATCCATGCCCATCTTCCTCTACTTTGTATGGGACGCCGCCACAGCATGGCCTAACAAGCGGTGCATTGGTGCGCGCCTGGGATCCGAACCGGTGAACCCCGAGCCGCCGCAGCAGAGCACGCGCACTTAACCGCTCGGGCCACTGGGCCGGCCCCTAAATGACTCCTCCCTAAAGAACTATCCTTAATGTTCAGGTGAAGCCCCAAATTACAAGCACTTATTGCTCCCTGCACCTATCTTAACAGCACTTTATACTCTTGTAATGTAAAATTTGTGTAACTATTTGATTAATGTTTATCTCCCAAACTAGACTCTATTCTCCATGTTTAAGATCACCCTTATACCCCAATACCCAGCCCCACGTCTAGCATATAGGCTGCACCCAGCAAATATTGGATAAACGAATCAATGAATCTTACCAGTAGTGATCATAAAGTAGGAGCACTGGTGGGTACAGTATATGGAAGGAAGCATGGTACAAGGTGCATGATTGGGTTTGGATGTAAAACTTGGCTCTCTCACTAAAAAGTTATTAACTCATGTGACCTTGCTAAGTTATTTAGCACTCATTTCTAAAGTCCATTACAGACTTTTCTTCCACTTGGGCTCATTTCTTATGGGACACTCTATCTCCCTGACCTGTTCCTTAGTCTGCTGTCTCTGAATGAAGGAAAAAAAAAATCCTCTGAAGTTTTCTAACAATTTTATTTCTTGCTGAAGAAGTTTAAATGGAGAGAATGTAGTGAGATTGGAGACCCTAGGGAAAGCTTACTGGCTGCCTGCCAGGAAGCCTCAGAGAGGCACGGTGCCTCGGTGAACTGGCTGTGAGCCAGGACTGGCCTATAGTCCTACAGGCTCAGTATTCACAGACTGATCTCTCAGAAGCTGAGTCACATTAAGTAGTTCTTGACATGGCTGTCTAAAGCCCAATGCTAACTGGTTCTTATTAGAAAAAGACCAGCAGCTGTCACAGGAGCCAGAAT
This sequence comes from Ceratotherium simum simum, assembly GCF_057802395.1. Classification (NCBI taxonomy): domain Eukaryota; kingdom Metazoa; phylum Chordata; class Mammalia; order Perissodactyla; family Rhinocerotidae; genus Ceratotherium; species Ceratotherium simum. The sequence goes on from NC_141924.1 coordinate 41,927,384, forward strand.
GCTTGAGGTCATGTCAGTTATAAAAACTCACAGTATCTCCCTCTAGGAAAATCTGTATGGAGCAAAAGAAATTCAGAATGTGTTTTAGGAGTAGAGTTTTTGCTTTGCTCCAAACAAACAGATCTTAAAAAGTATTCCTCAGGAGCTGACTGCAGCTATCTTCCTCAATATATGAGAAGTAGTACTCAATTCTATCGGCTAGTTCCCCATTCCTCCTGTCTGAGACACTCTTTTATAAAAAGTATTCATTCACGTTCTGACAGCTTAGTCTTGTCTTGGCTTTGTTTTATTTTTTAATGTGGCAGTGCATATTTCTGGCTGACTCCCCCTTTAATGTATTTTTAGTTCAAGTCACAAGAGACAATCTTATTTACCTTATTTTCAAGTTTTTTGGTGTATTTTCATTCGTATTCCCTATATGAGTTACCTACATTAGCAATGATAGGGAAACAAATTGATCAAGGAAAGGAACACAGAGAAGTTAAACTTCAAATAATTTAAAAAAGGACTTAGAAGTCATCTTTGGTTTGTATGTACATGCAAAAGGGTCTAGATCTCTGCTTTACATATGTTAGAAGTCATCCATTTCTCTAGGATTTCCACCTCATTACTTGTTAAAGTGGAATCAGATTTTAACTCCAGTCCCTAGAGGGACAATCAACGCTAACTGGTAAAGATTTAACTTTTATACAAATGATCAAAGAAGTTCAGTTAAATCTCTGAAGAGTCTCAACATGTCCTCTATTCTTGTGCATGCTTCATTCCAGTAAAATAAAAGGTTTTGGGGTTGATTCATGAAACAATTTATGAAGACTTCACAATCAATAGTGTTCTCCAACCAAAAGGTACATTTTAACAGGTAAAGTGAATATTGCAGTGGCATCATTCACTGTTCCCAGAAAAATTGATATTGCATTTCCTTCATGTTGACTGGAAAAAGAAAAAGATGAGTATCATGCCATTCCTTTAAAGTATTTAGCAGACACAGTCCGTTGCAGACTATCTTACTGTGCATTTACAGCACAGTCAACATGTTACAAGTACCTATCAAACTGTAAGATATAGCACTGCAAAAATGCCGTTTAACTTAGAGTTCTAATAAGCCAGGCCCTCAGTGCTAGTGTCTGTTACCAAGAGCTGTAGTGGTTAAAAGTCCAGACTTCACCAGTGATAAACATAAAAGCTACTTCCTGTTTCTGTGCATGTAACCTGTGCCAAGTTCTGTGCCTAGTGTTTCACCTATGGCACATCACTCAAACTTCACAACAATCCTGTTGCCATGGACTGAATGTTTGTTTCCCTCCAAATTCGTATGTTGAAACCTAATCCCCAATGTCATGGTATTTAGGAGATGGGGCCTTTCGGAGGTGCTTAGCTTATGAGGGTGGAGCCCTCGTGAATGGGATCAGTGCCCTTGTAAAAACCAGCTGCCTTGTCCCTTCCACCATGTGAGGACAGAGTGAGAAGATGGTCATCAATGAACCAGGAAGCAGGCTTTCACCAGATACCTTGATCTTGAACTTCCCGGCCTCCAAAACTGTGAGAAACAGATGTTTATTGTTTAAGCCACTCAGTCCATGGTATTTTTGTCATAGCAGCCCAAATGAACTAAGACACCTGTAATGTAGGTGCTGTAGATAAATTAAGGCTTCTAGAAGTTTAACAACTTGCCCTGTATGACAACTGGTTGAAACTTAACCCATACTTGAATATGGCTGCCTATAAATACTGTTCTATTAACCACTACCCCACAGTTTAACTAAATGCCTCTGGATGCTGAGTATTTCATTGCATTTGAGGCCCCCTTAGCTTACAGATAGCTCAGTCACTAAGTCAATAAAAGACAATATTTGAATGTGACAATATCCACTGGTCTCTGAACTCTTCACTACCTTAAATTTTTCCTCTTGATTCTTGAAAAAAAGAAGCTATTATATGTGCCATTTAAAAGGAACTCAACAATCAATCCTAGACACTATTAATCTTCAAATTTCCAATTTTATAAGTATGGGTGTCTGCATATTGATTCATATTAAAAAATATACCCCCCTGTGGCGTCATCTTGATATGGATATAGTCACAAATGTGGACACAAATAGAACTGGTTTGAGTCGTCAACATTAACTAATGGTGTTGGAGTTCCTGCTTTATAAACCCAACAAGAGGGAAAGAAAAATGAGTATCTTTTCAAAACCAGCAATGGGCTTTCACTCATCTTTCCTTCCTGGTGGGAAGGCAGACAGGTGACAGCCAGGGCCCAGGCCAGGAATCTGTCAGAGTGAAGGGCAGCCCAGTGTGGATGGGAGATTTGTTAGATTCAGGGGGATTGAGCTAATAGGAAAACATACTGAGCATAATGGGAGCCAAGTTTCTCAGCTGACAAAAGGAAAGCGGAAAGCAAGAATAAACTTTGTGTGTTGATTTGGAATTGGAGGTATTGTTAACTCATAGTTATGGTTTTATATATGTCATGTATATCAATCATAGATATCTCATAGATATTGAGATAAATGATATAAATGCATGTGTGTATGTGTTCCTACATATATTTCACCACTTAGGAAACCTAAGAGCAGTGAGATCTTGGTTTCTAAATATCACTCCCCACAAAAAGATATCAGGGCTCTTTAGGCAAAAGCTGAAACCAAGGCAGGGAGATTACAAGATGAGCCTGGAACACCTTGAGCCAAAAAAGAAACAAAGTTCTCAAAGAATAATGAGGCAGAAGTCAGCTTGAAGAGGATCCCAGTAGCCAAATCTGGGAAAATTTAAGCACCAAAATATAGTCATAGTGATAGATTATAGTCTATTGAATACAATACAAATCCATTAGTCCACACAATTTAGAGGGCGGGGAGGGGTTGGGGTGGAGGAGGAGTTGAGGAGAAGGAGAAGGGACAACTTTTTCTTAAAGTAGAATGCCAAAGCATAAATGCAGAAGGAATGATAGAATTTGAAATCATTTGACATCCATTGTAGAAAATTATTAATTCAGGCAAGAAACCTCAACAGATGTTAAAACTTATACAAGTGAAAGTAAATCAAGAAACAGAATTTTTACACAGAGTCTCAAAATATATTTCCACAAAAAACTTACTAAATACAAATGGGGCAAAGTAACTCTAGAGTGGAAAACTGCAGCAGACATTATCTTAATCACGGGAACAAATTTAACACCCCCAAAATGGGAAATATCAATACAGTGATACCTGATAGGATGCAATGGAAAGAACTGAGCATCATTTCTGTGACATTCTAGACAAAAATATATATAATGAGTCTAATCATGAGGAAATATCAGACAAACCCAAATTAAGAAACATTCTACAAAATGCCTGCCTTCGACATATCCATGTCATGAAAGTCAAGGAAAAGCTAAGGAACTCTTTATTGAGGGATTGAGGGATATTAGGAGACATGAAAACATTCATCCTAAAAGTCATCACTAAAAGTGATATCTTTCGGACAATTAGTGAAACTTGAATAAAGTCTCTGGGTGCTCTGAATGAAGTATATATGGTAGCTCTTTGTACCATTCTTGTAAATTTTCTGTAAGGTTAAAATTTTTTCCAAGAGAAAATAAAATGTAGAGAGAAGAAACAGCAGTGGTTTGGTTAGGCAATCTGCTAGTGAATCTCATACGCCAAATACAGAAAGGGTAGTTTATAAAGCTTCTCTGCTGAGAGAATGCCAACTGATAGCAGTAGCCTACACAACAGGCCCTCTTCCAGCAGTGTCTCTGTATTCCATCTTAAAAATACCGCTGTGTGAGGGAGTTTAAATTGCTATCCGATGCACAGACACATATCAAATCTAGCAAAAGGCAAGCTCACAAGGCAAGCATTCGATAAGGTTTAGTTTGTGCTGATGACCAATTATGCTGAGTTCACATAAAACCACAATTGCAGCATAATCTGTAACAGTAGCTGCAGGGTTTGTACAAAAGCTTTATCTGTAAGATGGCGATATGCTCTACATTTCAATCTTCATAAACTCACAGCTCCTCCTACTCAATCTACTGGTTCAACAAATAAGCCAAACTTAAAACCATGTGAGTAAGCATTTTCAAAACTAATGTTTTGCATTCTTTGCCTTTTAGAACATAGTATATTCAAGCGTCAATTTTCCATGTCACTTTCTAGGCAAATTAGAAATCTCTCAGAAACTTGTTACAGCAAAAATCTCTTCTGAGAACCCACGATGTTGTTCTAAAGAAAAGAATGTAGACCTCAAAATAGCAAGTTATGAATCTGGTTAATAGCTATTCTGAAATTTATTGGGAGCTGCTAAAAAGACTGAGGTTTAGGGATAATGTACAAGTCGTTCTTTTCTCCCTAATTAACTAGTTACTTCACTGTTTTACTTCATGTATCTATGCAAGTGTGAGAAATGTAGCTCTAAGTTAATGAATGTAAAAACAGTGGAAGAAAAATGACACACAGGAGGAGGGGAGGCATTTTTTGAAGGTCCAAAGGAGCTAAGGTAACACTTTTTGAACTCTAGGTAAGGAAAAAAGTTTGAAGAATACAGCATAAAGGTAGACACCAAGAAAGAAGAGGAACAATGAAAAGTAGGCTATTTTTTAAAACTATGCTTTTCTCCTTTCCCTTTCTTTTCTTCCTATAATTGAGATCTCTAATTCAAGTCTTAACAAAGCTACCGCCGAAATTCAGTACATTTCTCCTTCATCCAGCCATTGAACATGGTTTATCCTACCCTGATCTGTCCTACTAACAATCCATTTTATGCACTGAAGACATAGTAATTTTCCTGATCATGCTTTACACACACACACACACTCATGTCCTTCTGTGTGTGGGGGTGCACACGTGCGTGCACACACATACACAGAGTCCAAGTTACTGACATTCAAGAATTTCTTCTACAACTAGGATCCAGTCAGTCTTCATTTTCCAGGACAACCGATCTACTTGCTGACCACTCGAGGCATCTCGTGTTCACCCTGGTTATACGGTTCCTTCAGTGTTACATTCCTTGCTCGCCCCCCTCATCTCTGCACGCCCAAATCCCACTTATCTTTCAGAACCCAACTCAAGTGGCACTTTCCCTGATGCCAACCACTGGCAGTAATTTTCCATTTTTTTGAACTCTAAATGTACCAAATCTGGGTCACTGCTGGGGAGCGTTACCCTCCCTGCTTCATTTTGTAGTCATCTTCGAGTAAGTATCTTGCCTAATATATTGTGGATAATGGAAGAAAAATGACATATGGGATGTGTGATGTTTCACTCTATTCTTGACGCCTTGTGATCATAGGTATTTAGTAGGTAGTTGTTGAAAGAAGAAAAAAATAAGTGAATGAATGTCTGAAGAGAAGATATGATTTCATCCTTTAAATATTTTAAAGCTATTTAAATTTCAGTTAAACTCTCCCATTTATAGGAAGTAAGAGACTTCAGAACGTTGCCTATTCCATTGTATATTTTTAGTAGTTTTTCTATTCTTCTATAGCAGATAATTCTAACTCATGAAGATGGTGTTTCATTCAACAATTTTTATTCACTGCCTACTATGGGTAGGCTCTGTCCTGGAAAATTATACTACTAAATAAAAAAGACAGGACTCTTGCTCTCAATGAGCTTATGTTGCAGTCAGAGGTGGTTGAAACCATACTTGTTAATAAGTAAATAAAAAAATAGCAGATGCTGATAAACTCTATGAATAAAGTACAAGAGGATGATGAGGTATAATTCTGGTCAGGGGCATGGTGGATGTTCCTTTGGACTAGATGGTTGGAGATAGCTTCTGTGAAGAAGTAGCATGTAAGCAGAGATCTGATGAGAAGAAAGAGCCTGCTTTGATCTGGAAAGGAGTCTCTAGTATAGGCAGAGAGAACATCTAGACAAAGGTCCCAGAGCAGGATAGGCTAGTTTGTTGAGAAACACAATGAAGGCAGGGGTTCATTGCACTAGGGGGAGAATGGTATGAGTGTGGCTTGAGGGTTAGATAGAGGCCCAGATTATATAGGGACTTGTAGGTCTTGGTGAGGTGTGTGAGTTTATTTTTTTAAGTGTAATAGAAATCCAATAGATGGTCTCATGAATTGGAATAACATATATAATTTATACTTTTCAAAGGTTACAGTCCCTGCTGTGTGAAGGATGTTATTGGAAAGGGCCAAAAGTGGACTGTAGAAGACTCATTGCAAACTAGAGTAGAACTGGCAATGATGTGGCTTAGACTGGGAGAGGGGTGTGGAAAAGGAAAGAAATGCCTGATTGAGGGTATGTTTTGGAGGAAAAGCCAATAGGACTAGCTGAAAATAAGATGTGTGGAGAAGGAGTGATTGAAAGAGAAGAACAAAATATGGATTCTTTCCAAATTTTCTTCCTTAATCTCCCATTCAAGTAATCATGCATCCTAACCTCTAGTCTCTGCAGCAGTTTTAGTTACTAGCATTTGCATAGCATGTTGTAATTTGCCTGTTATTTTTTCCATCATGCTTGGATTGTAGAATTGTAGAATGTCAAATCTGGACGATGTCACAACACTCTCTCTTCCACCTGACAAATTCTGACTCATCCTTTATCTTATGTCTCCTCTCTTATCTTATGATGCATTCATTGAGTCTACCCTCATGTAAGATTTACGAAAACTCTTTCTTCTACATTACTTGTTGCATATACTTCCATAATATTAATAATTTTTTATTATATTCTTATCATTATTCCCAAAGGACTAAGTTCCCAAAGGATAGAGACTTTTTTTTTTAATCTTTCTAATTTTCATTACATAGTATTTGCAGAATGAGTGATGAGTACCTAAATGAAAATGTATTTGGTGATTTCCCTTTACCTAAACTACGGCAACTGGTCATTCTAGCACATCTTGTACACCTTGACACTTACAAAGGCAGCCTACTCCATTCAGACAGCTCTAATCATTGGGAACTTCCTACATTGAGTTTAAATCTTTTTCAAAATTCGCACCTTTCATTTTAGTTATATCTACTTGTTAAATGGATTAAGATATATCAAATTCAAAACTCTTTTATCACATTATAGTGATAAATCACTTACAAAAACTTAATATAGAATGTCCTTGCATTATATAGGAAGTAGGGCCAATATGAAATCCATTAACTTCCAGAACCTGACGTTATATTTATAGGACTCTGAATATTTAATTTGCAAGAAAGAGTATTATGAAGCATATATTAGAGTCCCAGAAGGAATAATTAATAACCTAGCATGACCTAGAAGTGGGCTGAGAAATCAGGAAAAATATCACCATCAGCCACCAATCTTCCCATTTTACAGAGGTTATTTAATTATCTTTAAATACCAAACATATGTATATTTATACATACACACACATATATATTTTAAACTTATACTATTTAAAAGAAATTAAGCATTTCCCAGTATAAATGAGTTTTAATTGAGAATTTTGCAAATCTACTATTGACATTTTCCCAGTCAGAACTTTCCTAGTAACAATACTTCTTATTTCTATACACGCAGAGAACTGATGAGCAAAGGAGGGCATGCTACAGACTCTTACTTGAGTTCAAAGGCAAACTCCTAGGAGCCCTGTGACTTTAGGAGATGATCACTATTCTGACTTGAAATCTCTGCATCTTCATCTCTGTAAAATGGGGATAACATTCCTTTCTCATGGGTTTATGATAAAGCTTAAGTGAGAAAACGAACATAAATCTTGTAACACAGAGACTTGCACTAAGTACTCAACAAATGATAATATCATTATAAAATAGTAAATTATTACTATTATCTTTCAAATGATTAGCAACTCCAGAAAAGTCTGTCAGGGATTTTGCAGGAAGGATTCTTTAAAGGGGTTGGAGCAGTCAGAGTTGAAAGGACATCAGGGGTCCCATAATCCAGATAACATGACTCGGTGATGTAAATCTCTCTCACTGACAGTTAAAAAGCTTGAATATTGACCAGTCTACCTTGAAAGGATTGACAGTATCATTTATATGATTATTCTGAATTGATAAAAGACGTCAGGCCACTATTGCCTCATGTGTAGACTATGATGTGAAATCTTTTTATTAGATGGTTTTATTTATTTTCAACTACCTTATATTATTAGAATAATGCAAATAATTACTGACATTTGTAAGTCATTGACTACAAATCTGGCTCTGTGCTACTAAAGTCTTTACATGGGATTGCCTTATTTAATCTTTAAAACAACGAAATAAGGTAGATATTCTTACCAACCACAATTTGTAGGATTAGAAATTGAAGTTTGGGGAAGGCCATTTACTAAGTGACAGGTACTGATCTAAGCTCTGTATAAATATTAACTCATTTCATCTTCAAAATAACTTTTTGAGGAAGCTTCTATTATTATCATCCCCATTTTACAGATTAGGAAATTGAGGCTCAGAGTCTTTAAATACATTACCCAAAGTCACATGACTAACAAGTGGCATCTTTGAGATTCTAACCCAGGCAAGCTGGCTCTTGGGGCCATCACCTCAACAAAACAAGATGCTGTTTCTGAACAGAGGCAGAGCAAGCAGGCTCTATAGCCAGCATTCTTAGCTATTTGGCTACCCTACCTCATTTTTATAATCTTCATTTTAAAGAGGGCAATCAGAAACTCAAGAGGTTGGAGAATCTGGCAAGGTCACACAGCTGATCCACACTTTAACCTCTAAGCTGTGCCACTTCCTCCTTTTAATAGTGAAAGTTACATTTTCAACTGTAAACCACTAAATTTATATCCACTGGATACTTTATTGCAAACAAATAATGAAAAAGCCTGTTGCTACTTATAGAAAGGAGCCACTAAACTGGCAGATATATTCTTTTCATTTAGATTTACACTTTCCTGTGAAATTCATTTGTGGTGATTTGAAATGACTGATATTTTTACGGAGTATATTTGAGATCCATAAGTGTGCTGAGTACGACATTTAAAACTTTATGATTTTTTCATATATTTTTGAAATGTGGATTATGATTTTGACATCTTAAATTCACCTTTGTCAGAAAGGGACTCTGGAGTTAGAAAGAGCTGCAGACTCCCATCTGATCCAAATATAAAGGTTTAAAATGAATTATTGCTACTAAACTCAGACTAGCAGACTTAAATCAGGTATCCCAAGAGCTAAAATGCAATAATTATAAATTTGTTTTGTTGAGTATATAAAGTCCCAGAGAAAAAGCACTTAGGTTTTTCACTGAGGGAATCAAATCATTATAATTATTTTCTTTACTTCAAAAACCCATATATTTAATAAATTTAATAAATTTTTAAACTATATAATCTTGCCCCTTTTTTAATTATAGCAGGTCCTACTTCCTATTCAGAAAATTTCTCCCCTGTTGTTGAACTGCCAACCTGCCTAAAGAGCAGACATTCTTCCTCCCTCGGCATCTCTCACTGAAAAGACAGTGAATGAAAACGGAGACACAGCAGCAACTGATATATTTCTAATTGATTAAAACAAACCACAGAACAATTAGCAAAATGTGATATTTATATAACTATAGAGTAGGATATGTACTTTAAAATATAGCATATATTGTATATTTTAATACACACAAAATAAAATATAAAACAAATAAAATGCAAAAACAAATTACAGTATACATATAATAATTATATCGATTATTATTTTCATCTAGAAACTTATACCTAGCTATGGGAAATTAATATAAATTCTATGTTGGGAAAGCAATGCCTTATAAACAACATTTAACAAACATTTGCAACGTGCCAGAATATACAGTAAACACTTTATATGCATTATCCTTGTTACTCTTCCCAACTCTACAAGGTAGACACTACTATTCCTATTTGACAGCTGAAGGAAATGAGACTAAGAGACGTTTAACTTGTCCAAAGTTATACAGCTGGTAAATGGCAGAGCTGGGCATTAAATCCATATCTGCCTGATTCCAGAGCCTGCCCCTGTAACCATTACAGTACACCTTCTCCTAAGGGTAAAAACAAAAATATCTGTAAACTCTACAGTCCTGAGAATTATTTTAAAAGACTAATAATAAAAACATCAGTAGTAGTAGTAACAGAAATAGATACAGGAGAAAGTCTTGGCATCTGAGCTCTATCTTGCCTTCAATATCAAGTAGGTTAACTTTTGAAGCCTCCAGGTCCTTGAGGAGAGGGGAGGGGAGGGAGAATAAGCCTAAAACTTATTAGAGGGTTTTTCTTGAAAATTTAAATTCTAGGCCTTTATTTTCAGAATGAACCACTATTCCAAAATGACCATATACAACAGGACTCCAGCAACCTTCATGACGCACGCTGCACAGGGAGACCTGCGAATGTTGACAGCTGTGGAGATCAGAGGCGGCCTTACCTGTAAATGAAGGGAGCCACCGTGGCGGTGTTCGGGTGGCTGTGCTGCTGCTGCGGGAGTTGGACAGCACCGTTTCCCGCGCTCTGCCCGCTGCCTTGCGCCACCAGCGCAGCGCCGGAACCAGCGGGAGAAGCTTGGCTGGCTTCCCTTCCCTCCACAGGAGCAGGGCAGTTGGATGTGCTTGCTTTCTCAGGGGTTACGGGCTTAGGTAAGGAGTGGGAAGGGCTTCCCTTGGTAGTCCTGAATTTTTCAGACTCTTTGCTTGCTGCACTGCCAGGTGAAACGGTTTGCTTTGCTGCTGGCACCTTTGAGCCCGGTTTTGGAATCCCACTGGACGATGGGATTAAGCTTTCCTTCTTGGCTGCTGTCGTCTTGCTGCCCTTTGGGATTAAGCTTGCAATTTTAGAGGTCTTTTTTGGAGCCGTCTCCATCACCTGATCCTTCTCGTCCTTGACTGGTTTTTCAGTACAAACTTTATTTTTGTCCCTGTTCTTTTCCTCTTTTTCCTTTGGCTGTAGCAAAGACTTTTTATTGCTGAGATTTTTGCTTCCAGCTTTTGGAGGGGCTAATTTAGGCGACACTTTGGGGCTGCTATTTGTGGAGCCCCCACTATTCAGACCACTGTTAAAAGCTTCCATTTCAGCAGATTCAGAAAAGGCGTCGTCGTCCTTCCCAGCATCACTGGGTCCTGAACTGGGAGACTGGGGCGGGCGTAAAGCAGTCCGGGCATTGACCAGCTTGAACTTTTCAAGCATGGATTTCTGACCCGAGGGAGCGGTTTTGCCTCCTTCTGAGACAGGCGGCTTCAGTCTGTCTGCAGACGGCGTGGGCGAGGTGGCGGGGCTCGACGGCTTCACGGTCAGCATGGCAGAGGTGGCGCTGTGCTTCACGTTCATGGACTTGCTGCGCCAGGGCTTGCTGGCGCTCGGGAAAGGGATGGCGGAGGCGGGGGGCTGCCCAGCAGCGCCCGGGGGTTGCACGTTACCGTTCACACCTGAAGATGGTTGAGGGCCTTTGGCGGAATCTGGACAGTGTTAAGAAAAAAAATAAAGAAAAGGTTGATTAGTTTTGACCATTTATGTCATACCACTTAGTGCTTCTAACTACACACATGGAAGTGTCTCTCCTGTGAAGTGAAAACAGACATGTTATGCGGCATCAATCACTTTTGTGATGTGGTTGTTTTTGTACCATATACGAAAAATACAGTGTCTGAGAGGCTTTGATTTTTGGGAAAAAAAACTTCCTTTTTTTCCCTGCTAAAATTACTCTTACCCAAATGAACTTTGCTAGTCACAGATAACTAAAGATAAATAAAACACTATCCTTCCCCTAAGCAATTCTTTGTATGTTTTCCAATTACTGCTGTGGCTCATAGCAGTAAATTGATATTCCACATAGTCTTATGTATGTGGTATGTATGTATGTAACCCTACAAGGTATGTATTATCTTCCCCTTTTTATAAATTAAAAAAAAACTGAGGCAAAGAAAAACTACATAACTTGTGCAAGGTCACCCAGCCTGGATTTGAACTGAATTCAGAGCCTGTGCTCTTAACCAGCACACCTACAGCCTCCTGTAGTGATCTGAACAAACTTTAAATTCTAATAGCAAATCAAGTTACTTTTGGGGAGCTACAGGAAAATAAGGCCTTTCTCACAGAAGTACTTTCCGATGCAGAAATCTCATTACGATATGAATTTTTATATGAGTGTTCTAGCACTGATTAATGCCTGATTACAAGTCTTATTTTTAAGCATGAAAAGCTAAATAAAAAAGAGATTTTATAATATTATATAGAATAAAAAAGAACTGAGCTTGGAGTTAAAAGACCTCAGTATAAATGTTAACATTTGACAACTGCATAATTCTGGTCAACTCATTTACCTTAAGTTTCCTCCACCATAAATGCCTCCCTCTTTTATCCTCTTTTTCTTTTTTTTCTTTTTTGGAGATATGTAATGATACAAGATTAAATTAGATGTTTATGTAAAAGAGGCATCATTTGGTTCTGTTAACATACTAGATATTGACAAATAGATGCAAAGGTCTTTTTGATGAAATGCCTAATGGAAATATTTTATAAAGAATTTCATTTTCAGAATATTCAGGAATTGGAGCCTATTAAATTTCATTAAATATTCATAAATATAAAACTACAATGTTTTTACTTTTAAATGTTTTCTTCAAAGATGTTAAAATGCATGATAAACAATATGTAATCAAGCCAATTAGTACAGAATACTAGTCTTACTCATTTTTCAGAAGAGGAAATTGACATATAAAAAAGGAAATAAAGAAGTTGAGAGAAAAAAGAGGTTACATTGTTAGTTGAATATTTGCATGATTAGGTTATTTGTAAAAACAAGTTAGGTTATTTTTAAAAATGTGTGCCTAAAATAATATAATAGATTTATGAAATTTACATTAACAATAATAATAATAATGTAGACAAATGCATTTTATATTAAATTTTCTCACACAAATTGCTATACCAACATTGACTTCAAATCTTACTACCTTTCTACAATTCCATATTTCAACTGGCAAAATAAATGTAAGACTGTATGTATATACTCTAGATTAAAATGTAGTAGTTCACTGAAAAGCCAAAATGCTTACATAGTATATTTAAATTTTAATGCATATGATGATAAATTGATTTTTTTTCAGAATTCATGTAAAGTCTGTAATTGTGTCCATTTCTAGAATATTTGCAGAAATCCATTAGGCTCATACACAAACACCAAGGTGTTCTGAAAAACAGTGGGAGTATTGACTAATTCAAGATAAACATATCCAACAAGCTTCAAAATATCCAATGTATCAAATGCATTCACTCTCTGTGAATGGATTTCAATCTTTTGCTTCTGTTTTAAGTACAGGTAATTCCAAATTTATTTCACTGACAGATCCCTTTCAGAGACTGATACACTTCATCATAGTTTGGATCATTCTCAGTAGCAGATAGAGCACATTGATTACCTCCAGGTAGAAATGCCTACCAAATATTTCTTCAGAATAATTCCTACTTATTGATCAGGTCTCAACTTTGACCTCACTTCCTTTGGGGAAAAAAACAAAAACATTATCGCCACCACCACCTCTGACCATCGCAGCATCAAGTCTGGATTAAGTGGATCCCCTACATTCTCCCACAGCTTATTTCCTCTAGTACAGCCATTGTAACTCCACTGTAACGGTCTGCTTCTTCTTCTACGCTGTACACTTCATGAAAGCTAGCTTTATCCTATGCACTAGCACCTATTATTGGACAGGCACTGAGCTAAGTATTTGACGTATATTAACTCAATCCTCCCAACAACTGCATGACGTTTTCATTATTACTCTCATTTTACACATGAAGAAACAGAAGCACAAAAAGGTTAAATAACTTGGCCAAACTTCTGCAATTTGTAAGTGACAAAACAGAGAACTGAACTTAGCTTGGATACTAAGTTAATTCTATCAACCACTATTTTTCAAATGTATAAGGATAAGTTCAATGGCTCAACTATAATATTCCTTGAATACAGAAACATCGAAAATAGTGATTGTCAAATTAATACCTTTAATAGAATTATATCAAGTGAACTTTATTTCTCAATTACCTAGATTCAATTGGAAACTAAGAATATCCCCAGAGAAAATGAACTTTCTCAAGTTCAGTGAATTGTATACATGCCCATGCATTTCACACAGTGACCTCATTTAGCTAATTTTTGTCCAACATATATGGCTCTATTTTTCTACTATTTCCAGCAATATTCATCAATGCTATTCAGTTCCTACAATCTATAGAATTTGAATCTAGGCAAACCATCTGTTAATAGGCACTGAGTGGCTATTCTATGCAAGACACTCCAAGACACCTTATAATCTAATCGGAGGAAAGAAAACATCTCATAAAAGCTGAATGGCATATATTAAATGTTAAGTGAGTAGGAGGTGATAAAGAAAATGGGAGAGCAGATCAGAGTTGCACAAAGCCTTGTACAATAAGATCAAGACAGATGAGCTAAGAGAGATAACATAGGCATTCAGGGCAGGAGAAACGTTTTTAAATTTTTTTAGGGAACTATGTGAAAATTTATTCTATTTACATTTTAAAAATATATACATATATTGGGACACAGAGTTGGAGAGAAACATAGTGCCCCAAAAATCAAAGTGTAGTCTGCTGTAAATACTGTTAAGAGGAACACAATGGCATCATATTGAATTCATCTTCACTTTCTTATATTGATCTGAAGTTATGTGTGATATTTCTTATTCTATAATGAAAATAATAATAATTATTACAAATATAACAATGCTAACTGGCATTTTATATGAAGATTCTTTACCTGCATTATCTCACATTAGTGCTCACAACAACCCAGTGAGGAGGGAAGAGCTCCTATTTCTCATTCGCATTTGTGGAAACCAAAGCTTTGAGAGACTAAACAACTCATTTAATGGTGCACAGCCACGGGGAGTAGAGCTAGGATTTGATCCCATCTTGTGTGACGCTAGAGACCAGGTTCTATAATTGTCTTAGAGTGCCTGACAGTCTAAGTGTCTCACATAGTGGTTCTCAAACTTGAATGTGTACGTCAGGCACCTGGGAATCTACTGAATGCACACCACACTGTGATTCAGCAGACCTGCAGTGGACCCTGAGATTCTGCTTTTCTAACAAGCTTCCAGATGATGTCAATGCTGCTTGTCACAGACCGTGTTTTGAGTAGCTAAGATTGAACAGACTCAGAAATCATGGAAACTGCTGATATTATCAGCTTTAAAGAGTTGTTTCTTATGACAGTACCCAAATTGGTTAAAGTCATTAAATGTTCCATAGCTGTGCAACACTAACATTCTTCATGCCTCAAACTTTCGGAACCTTGGCCAGTTCTGGTTTCATCTGGATGCTTGGCAATTCGTGGAGAGAGATCACTAAAAACAAAAGAAGCCCATCAGGTTTTCCTAATGTCCTTTATTTCATTATTTTAGCCACATGTTTAATATGTATCTTTTATGTATCCGCAGCTAGGTTAAGAACTCAGGGGACTCCTACTCCTGCGTGCTTGGGAGCTTGGGTGGATATGAGGGGAAAGGAAGGAAAAGAACCAGTCAGGATGCTTTTTAAGTGTGCTGACGTTAGCTAGACAGACTGCTACAGCAGTTCAGGTACAGAGGAGGAATTTCAACACCTCTACACCCAAAAATGAGACAGGAGGGACTCCAAATTATGACATCCACATCCAATCCATGGTCACGGTCACAGCAACAGCTGTAAAATCATTCTCAGATGAGTACACACATATAAGACACTTCTCTAAGCTCAACCCTAAATCTGTCCCCAGCCTGTCTCTTTAGAGCAGCAATGAGGTGCTTCAGGTTTCATTAACAGGGCAAATCATAGGTCATTGTGCATCAGGAAGGCACTGGAATAATAAGAGTCTCTCTGGACTCCTCACAATAAAGGTCGCAACAACAGCAGCTGAAATGGCAGCATCTGTAGCTCTGACAGAGTGGGTGCCGCCACAATCTAGTCTCTGTGCCATTTATATATTGAGTATTAAGTAACCTGGTCTCACTGATACGTTTCTGAATGTTGATAACTCAGCTTCTGACTGTGAATGAGCTGTCACCTGGGTATGGTGAAAAGAACAGATATCTAATGCACATTATTTAAAGGCATTCCTGCAATGGATTTCTATCTTGCATTTGCAGGGCCTATCTCTGCCTACAGCCCTGCTCCTGCTCTGGCCTCCAAAGAGAAATCCACTCCCTCCCCTTTCCTTCCCCTTCTTCTTCCACTTCACGTCCACCATCACCAACTCCACTACAACCAAATAACATTATTTCTCAACGGCTTACTTTTTCCAAGCACTTTGATACCAAGTGTCACATTTAAAACTCTTCATACATGGTATCTCATTTAAACCCAGAATAATCTGCAATATACTATGATTTCTCTTGCTATAAAAATGAGAAAACTGACCTTAGAAATAGAAAGGAACTTGTTCCAAATCACACATACAGTAAAACTTAGAAAAGACAAAATCAAAATTGGAACTCAGGTTTATCTGACTCCAAAATTTGAAGGCTTTTGACTCTCTCTTCTTTCCACAGGTTTGCTGTGTACTCAGAAATTCTGCTCATGTGGCTCCCCAGAAAGCCACACATTTGTCACATTAGTGAAGTTAATTGTGTAACTCCTTAAAACATGGTTTCCTTCTTCCTCAATGAGCAGAATAGAAATGAGAACATCATACAAGATACCCTCTACTCGGTAAATTGCATCCTATCTCCTTGGGCATCCTACTTGCACCATCCTTCTGAGTTGATGTAAGAATAAATGTTAATTCATGCTTAGAAAACATTTAAAGTCACAGAGTTTTTACTTATCTCGTCTTGCAAAAACAAACAAACAAAAAAACATTGATGACCTAGGAAAATACCAATCTAATTCTAAAATTAATGCATGGAGGTAAATTCGGCAGTTACGACAGGCATATGGGAACTTTAGATAGGGACATTTCTCTGTGGAACTTCCCCTAGCTTTAGAGTTTAGTGCCATTTTGCCCATAGTGCTATTGGCCTGAGAAAGGGCACAGGGAACATCCTCAGTGTGCTTATTTTTCTTCCTCACTGAATAGTATGTTGCTTAGATGGAAGCAAACCAGCTTTCAAGTTACAAAGTAACAATATACAAAGTAACACAAAGTAATAACTATTAACAATGACAATAGCACCATTCTTTTCAAAGTATTCACTGTGTAGCAGGAATTGTCCTCAGTGATACATATGGTCCCTGCTAAATATCGGACAACTTGAGCATCACAGATCATTGTGGAAAGAAGGAAATAATTAATCAATGTGGTCACAGCATTTAGCTTAGTAAATAATTAATTAGACTCATTTCACCATAACATATCAAGATACCTTTGAACATTTTAAAAAGTAAAAAAAAGTAGAATTCAAATCCAAATAGGTCTTGTTAGCAGTTGGCCTCTTGTTCACCTAACCACACTGTCTTCCATAAATGATTGCTTGTGAAATGCCTCCATCATCAATTTTAAGGTGACTCAGCAGAAACATGGAATGGTATTACAGGAATCCTAGAGGCACCGTCCATTCTGCACATGCTCATGTTGTACCACTTGCAATGTTAGAGTGCCACTTTGTGGAGTAGTGCAACATTCAGGGAAGCTTCCATTTACCAGCCAGTTTTTTAAAAAGTATGTAATTTATGTGCAGGCATGTATAATATGTGTACACCTCAATATGTGAGCATTTATGCATAAGCAAACAACACACACAGCAAGTCTATTTAATCATATCACCTGACATATGTACCTAATTATGTTACCTCATGAAAATCCCTAAGATTAACCTGAAATTATCATGTTAACATTATATTTTAGGCTTATATAAGTATTAAGGAAATAAAGCAAAAAGTCATGGTGGAACACATAATTAAATCACCAGTAAAGGAAGATAATAAGTAAAACATATTTGCTTTGCCTTGAAAAAAAATAAAACAGTTCAATTCTTTGATCTTATAGTAATTTAAGAGTAACTTAAAAAAATGAAAACAGAGACAACACTTAAAAACAGATATCTCTATGTTTTAGCAGTCCAAAATTCCATGACTAATGTTACATTCATGTTAAATCTTATAGTTTTAAAAAGTCCAATTGCAATGTTGCTAAATTCTCCATATCAATCCTACCAAACCTATGTTGAGTGTAAATGAAAGTCAACACTTCCACACCAGAAGATACTTAATTAGGATCCAGGAGAACAGAAAGGAAATCTCCTCTTTGGTAGATGCACGTGTATGAAGTAAGAATCACATGGGAGAAACAATGAAAAGGTGGTAGCGTGCCCTCTGGTACTGTAGCATGTTTCTTAGCAACATGGAAAAACAACTCTCTGCTAACAAACTCTGTCAAGCAATAAGTGTTTACAGATCATAATTCAGAAACTGAATTCCAAATAAAGCTAGGAATATTTACATTCCTAATAATACGAAACTGTTTAGCCTTCTTCATATTTATTATCCAGATTTTATAAAACAAGAATGATTTCTTAAGAAAGATAATTTGCTTCAGGCATGTAAGGTGTATGTCCAAATGAAACAGGGCATCATTTTCACAAGATCCCTGATTTCCAGTGAACAGGTAGTTGATTTTTCTTTAAACTGTGTTATCTGTCTAGAGCACTCTCGTAGGGTGCATGGGCAAATTGATAAACGCTGGTGCCAGAACATATTATTCATTGTCAGTTTCTTTCTTTTCTTTTTTTTTTTTTTTTGTGAGGAAGATCAGCCCTGAGCTAACATCCACGCTAATCCCCCTTTTTTTTGCTGAGGAAGACCAGCTCTGAGCTAACATCTATTGCCAATACTCCTCTTTTTTTAATTTTTTTCCCCAAAGCCCCAGTAGATAGTTGTATGTCATAGTTGCACATCCTTCTAGTTGCTGTATGTGGGACGCAGCCTCAGCATGGCCGGAGAAGCAGTGCCACGGTGCACACCCAGGATCCAAACCCAGGCCGCCAGTAGTGGGGCCGGCACACTTAACCGCTAAGCCACGGGGCCGGCCCTCATTGTCAGTTTCTGAATGGCAGGTCACCAAGAGAGGGAACCTGGACTCTCAAAAGAAACGCTCTTCTACAAACAATGCTATCCTCATTTCATCATTTGTTCTGAGAAATTTGTTCCCACTTTCCATTTCAACAGAATGGCAGGATGGATTGCTTTCCACTGTAACAACATTTCTATCTCAGCCTCTCTGCAAGCGATAATCTATGGCCATGTTCACTGACATTTTAATTCATTTGGTGAAACGAGAACACTGTTTTTTGAATTGCATGATTACTAAAATGACACTAACATGGATCTTTTGAAGTGCAGTTTGTGATTCTCTACCGATTTCCTTTCATTAGATAAGTCACACAATTTGCAAATAAGGTATTTTTACAATCCCATGCACATGAAAAGCTACTGTGCTTTCAACAGTGTGTTTTTTAGTAGGGAAGTGAAATTGTTTTAATTGTGAGCAAATCTTTACTATCTATTACAAATTCTAGAAATTCTTCAATTGATTCATATAACTCATCACCTAAGACTTGTTAAAGAAAGTAGGAAGTACATTTCCATTTGGAAGCATTCAGAGAGCACATTACAGATAATTTAATTGGTTAATCCTTCAAGTAAAATATCTTAATTTATTAAGTTTAAATGTTACAATTTCTAATAACCAAAAAGGAGTAGCAATTAGAACTAGACTATTCAAGTTAGTACTTTCTGATTTCTGTCATTATAAGACTATAACCTTTGAAAAGTCTTGTTTAATTTTCACCTTATTTGGTCATGCCCAGGATATGTATGCAAACTAGTTTGTGAGACAGATCAACTTGTCAGCAAATGGAATAATTTTTATATTTTTATATGTTATTCCACCATTACAAATCTCCATGTCAAAAAGGTTAAATAAAACAGTCTTATCAAAAAAGATGTATGACTGGAATAGTCTAAAAAAACAAATTATAAAATAGTTTCACATGTGATGTTTATTATTGTTTTGTTTGCTCTTATAATTTAAAACATGTTTCAGAAATATAAACTAGCATGACACAATGATTAATTTAGAAACACTGATATCGGCTGTATTGACATCAAGTTGTAACTCCATGCTAATAGAAAATGTTATGTAGCATATAAAACAAATTCCAGATTGGCTGTATTATATCAAATGATGCAATTTATGTATATTATTGGCAGTTTACAGACGTTTAATACCTACATTTGATGTATTATAAATATTTGTGAATGTGAGATCACACACTTTAAATGTTTTGGAAGTTTTAGTTAGTTGGAATTGAAAGTAATGGCTAATTCACCATGAAAACTCTTGTCTTTTGACTGTAGTTATGGGCCTAAGGAAATTTGCTTTTTATGGTCAAAAACCTCATAATGTATGTCATCTGTCTCCACCTTGTGGTTATGTTAAATATTGCTACATTTTAATTTTGCACTACTTCCTAGACATACATAAGAGGGGTTGAATGGCTATGGAAAAATGTGAATGCTTGTCTGCCTTTGCATTTTTACTTTTAGACACCAGAAATAAAGAAAAGTATTTCAGGGCCGGCCCCGTGGCTTAGCGGTTAAGTGCGCGCGCTCCGCTGCTAGCGGCCCGGGTTCGGATCCTGGGCGCGCACCGATGCACCGCTTCTCTGGCTATGCTGAGGCCGCGTCCCACATACAGCAACTAGAAGCATGTGCAGCTATGACATACAACTATCTACGGGGGCTTTAAGGGGAAAAAAATAAATAAATAAAATCTTTAAAAAAAAAAAAAAAGAAAGAAAAGTATTTCACATGACAGAAAAATTCAGATACATGATGATATCAAGGTGTTAGGTCATCTAAAGCATTTCTGAGTCTCTGCCAATGTTATAGTAATTTCTTGTAAAAATATTATATAACTGTAGTATTACATAGCTAAGGTGGACACTGGAGCAGTCCATTCAACACATCTCTTTGTCTAAACAGGTTCCCTTAGAATTTCATAGGACATACAGGCCCTGTATGACACTTTCTAGGAAAGTCACAAAACGAGGTAGAATGTTTTTCTGATGAGAAAATATTGTCTCCCTTCTCCCAGGAAAAGTATAAGTCTCTAGTAATAGTTCTTAGGTTCTTAAATCACAGGTTTTACTCTTTATTGTAAAGATAAACTCCTAGCTTCCCAATACACACTGTTTTCTTCTGTTTCCATTCAACTCCAGAACTGGGAACGTTACAGGGATCAAGACACGCTGCTCTGCTTCCACGGAGCCACGGTCTGTCCACTTTGTTGTCATGCGTGGGAAATTGTCAATGAGTGTCTAATTCATACATTACCCCTGTCAATTCTTGTTTGAGTGAGACAAAGTTGTCTAATCAGACCATCTATATGAGACAATTTGAAATGATCTAATTGGAGCAAAAAAGTTCCTACGCCGTTGAAGTACTAAACCAAATTGGCCAATTGTTCTACTACTTAGCATATTTGTCACTTTGGAATTTCATGTTTTGTTGCATGGAGAGTTACATACTGTGAACAGAAGTCAAAGTTCTACTGATTTGAAAATACTGCCTCAAAATCTAGCAGGGCGCCCTCATCCCTCACACAGTCACACTGCTTACAACAGTATGGGCTCTTGAGTTTCTCCGGGTGTAGAGGTAATCTACACACTCTCTCACTTGCTCCACAGTGATATGCATCAAGCCAGCACCTCTTTAAATGCACACGTTGCACATCACAGAGAACTGTGTATCATATAATTAATATATAATCTGGCTTTAACACAGACCTCACTAAGTGTCCTTTCTTCTTGATGATTTTGTGATTAGATATTTCTATCATGCACTCTTTCAAGAAAATAAAACAAACATGAATAATGTGTCTCTTTAGGGAAAACTAAGGTCATAATATTTGTGTCCTGCTACTTTCAAAGATTAAATACCCATCATAATGATGCCTCAGTTTTTGATGCTCCAACCTTGACTGCCCTAAACAATTATGGCACTTATGTTAACTAAAGCTAAGGATGCAATAAATTTAATGTAGATTTATGATTTCAGGATAAATGTTCATAAAACATAAGACAAAAGAAAATGCCATTTATAGGCATCAGGGAGGAACTATTTTTGAGAAACAGATTTTATATTGGGTATATAATTAACCACTTTAAAATAAATGAAATTATTTCCTTAAAATGTTGTTCAGATAAGAAAAGCCCTGAACAAAGCTAAAGTTCACGAGGAGGCAGTTAGAAAACATAGGAAACTCCACTGCTAACTTTTCCATTCCCAAAGCTGCAACACTGCACAAATATTAGCTTTAGCATGTAATTCACGAGACTCATATGTTAGACTTGCGCCATAATGATGTGACAGGGAACACTTACCTTTCTCATTGCCATTTGCATAATTTGGAGGCTTGTTTTTGTCAATGCTGTTAAAGCTCTGACTTCTCCTATTTAAATTAGAGGCTCCCTGGACCTTGCTGCTGCTGCCTGCAGCTGGCACCCTAGAGGGACCTGGAAGCCTGAAATAGTATAAGGAAAATTACATCATTATTGTACATTACGAAAAGATAGGGAGCAGGAGGTTCCAAGCAGGGAAGAGTTGATGGGAAAAATCACAGTGTATGATGTTCTAAAATCTATTTAGCAGAAAATGTTGGTTTAAGTGACCAACATTTATAACCAGCTAAACAAAAGGTACAAGAATCTTCAGAAAAATCATTTTCACTTTTCAATAAGTATGCTCAAAAGTATATTAATAATGTAGAAAAATCAGAAATAAAGTAACTTTTAACTAAGAAAGTCACATTTAGCACACCCCTGATGAAAAAAACTTTGACTTGACTTAAAAATACTGTAACAATTACATGAAAAGCAAGGGAAATAATGACTTTTAACTGTCTGATGTTCTCAGGGTATTAATCAGCCACCTGCAGATGTTAAGTTGTTCTTTTCCATGTATGGAACATTGGCTTTATCTTCGGTAGCTGTATCCTAAATCAACTTGTACATTAATAATAATAAGAAGAAAGTTACTGAACAAATTGCCAACAACAAATGCTTGTTGAATCTCTAAGCTAGCTAGCTTCTTGAAGACATGGGGTGGAGACCAAGGTCATGGGTTAATTCATATTTGACTGACCTGCCTGACATAAAAACTTTCATTCTCTTGCCAAAAGTAAGCACCTAGACTTTGGCTCATTATCTCACAAGTGTGGCCCACTGATCACAGAAGTGATATGACAAGAAAGGATGAAGGTCTCAGAGGACGAACATCGCTGCTAGCAGCATGACAATTTAAGATATACCTATAGTGACAGTAGCTTCAGCTACTCTTTGTGTACGAAGGACAGGACATGAGAGATATATACAGACTATCTTAAAATTAGAAGTTTGACAGGAAGTTATGATTTGCAGTTATTTTTATTTGGACTATAATTAAATATCAGTTTGGATTATTTATTTCACTGTTTAAAGTTTCCATATCAAAATGTCAAGTATCAATTATTCCATGAATTGTGCCTAAAATGTGCAATTACTATATTTTATTTTAAACTACTAACATATATTGTATATATATAATAAACTCAATAAACATAAATTAGAAATTAAGAACTAATACTGGCATTCTAAGACATATTTAAAAACATGATAGTAAAGGTTGTCAGCATTTTTGCTAGTATTTGCTGCCCCCATGTGAACATCACTGGGTACTGCTCTGATGATTTCTATTTTAAAAGAAAAACAACAAAAACCATCCAGAACTTATAAACATGTGCTGAATTTTTCACTGTTCTATTTCACAAAGTTTTTTAAATAAAAGAAGTTTATATCTGTTATATTGGTGCCCAATATATCACAATTCCACAATCAGGGGTTACAATATTCAAATTTTAACTCACCTTTATAATACTACTTGATATATTATTTCCATAGATGATTAGGAAATAATGAATTATTAAATACTATAAATACTTTTTTAATAGTAACAGGTATTGCAAAATGGAATGAACGTCAGGAAAATACAAATACCAGCTTAAAAACAGAAGTGTTGATTTCTTGGAATAGTGAATAGTTTCAAAATGTTGACTGTATTTTGGAGTCTAAATACATATGGATAATAGTTTCTTCAGCTATTTTGCTAATTAGAGGTTGTGTAATGCACAAGATTAGAATCTTTTCCAAATGATTCCAGCATTTAACTTGTGCTCAAATAAATCTACAGAGTTTGTAAGTATAGCACAATAACCAGACACTAGGAATTTTGAGTACCAGTGATTGCATTCTACAGAAAGAATTCAACTAATTAATTTGGCCAAATGTTCCAATCATAATAAATCTGAGAACTATTCCTGTAGACTCAGCCATATGCTTAAAAAGTTCATTCCAAACTCACATGTGTAAACAAATTTTGTCACAAAATTTGCCCTGCTTGTAATGAAACTTGACCTGTTTCTAGAAAGCAATTAAAATGCATTTTAATCTTTACTGTGATCCATGAAGCCAAGTGATCTTTAGTTCTCAGAAGAACAAATTAAAACAAATTAAAAAATCCATTTGCTCTTCTCATTACCCTAATCTGACAGGCAGCCAGAGCTCCAGATCATTCATCAAAATAATAAAAAGAGAAATGCGAATGAAGCCAAAAAAAAAGAGAGAGAGAGAGAGAGAGAGAAATTCTATTAAATCAAAGTACTTAAAATATATTTTACATGCTTAAGTCTTAGAAGTGGTAATAAAAAATGCTTACTGTACACGGCAGGTCACTGTTCTTTGCACATCCTAATTTATATCATTTCTTCTAATTTTTAATTAAGTACTCTTTTAATTTGCCTTTCCAAAATCATTTTAATTACCATGGAAATGAACATAGCTTATAACACCAAAGCAAGGAGAAAAGCATGTACCTCAAGTCAAGGCATCCTAAGCAGTTCTTGGCATATAACACATGCATATAAACATTGCATATAACATGATACTTCATGAGAGCAGTGACTAGTCAACCACCACTGAGGTACATATCCACTGAGTGAGATGGCACATATAATCACATAAGAATCAGGGGTGCAAAACACATTTGCTGTGGCTTCATTCAGCTGTACCATCAGGCTTTCAGCAGCTTAACATTTAAAAAAATATCAAACACTTTGCACACATTTTTATATACCAGTATTGTCCAAACAGTGCATAATGCACTGTCATTTATTATAAAAGACTGTCTTTAAAATACATACGTCATAAAGAATCAAAAATTTAAACTATTATAGATAGAAGAACAATCCAGGCTGAACTGGTGCTAACTTCCTCATGAAAATCTGCCTATGTTTCTCAATTCTGCTTCAAAATGTGCAAAATCTAATGCACGCCCATCTCAAAAAGCAATTATAATGTTGTTGTACAACTTTCTGTGACCTGGAAAGAATGAGGCCTTCAAAGTAATTTTTTTCTTGACTTTCTCTAAGCCTAGAACCTAGACTTCAGCCCAATCATAGCACTATGTATAACAAAACTAAAATAGAAGAACCCAAAGCCATTTAATGATCTCACACAAACATGCTCATTCCCGAGAAGGCGTATAGAAATCCACTTGGAAGAATTCGGTAGTCTAAACTTTTCATCCAGAAGTATGCAGTTTTTGAAAAAATTTAGAATGATAGGACAAAATATTACTGGGTATTTACTTATTATCACTAACAAGCAATAAATTAGAGATATTAACTGACCTAGTAGGCTTTTTTTGACTGGTTGCAATTCCACTGTGATTAGACTGAGTTGCATATCTGGCTGCCAGACTGTATGAGGAGAAACAGAGAAATTGAATTAAAGAGATTCTTTGAACATGGAAAGAAAGCACAAACTTACAAGAAAACTATGAGTTTAAATGAAATGCAACTGGAACATGTGTAAAGAATAAATTAATTAGAAAATTATGATATGCAACATATATACCATGGCCTTTGATTATGAACACACTATGAAATAATGCAGTGCACCCCTTGAAATAGTGTGTCACCATTGACTTTAAAATAATGGTTGTGTAGTATTAATAATATTATTTTAAGTAGTAATATTTCATCTTATAAAAAAATTCAACCTTTGTAAATGACCAAGAAAACTTCAGGAAAGCTAATGTTAGACTTACATGATAGAAAGATCTCTATCTCAAAAAGGTTAAAATGAAAAAAAGAGTAGGAAA
Organism: Ceratotherium simum simum; assembly: GCF_057802395.1. Lineage (NCBI taxonomy): Eukaryota > Metazoa > Chordata > Mammalia > Perissodactyla > Rhinocerotidae > Ceratotherium > Ceratotherium simum. The sequence goes on from NC_141924.1 coordinate 41,953,469, forward strand.
CGAATTATTATTTTTGTTAATAAACTCTTCTAATTTGCTGTTTTAGCCTAAATATTATTTTGAAAACCAAGTTATTAAAATATCTGGTTTCTGTCCAATAATTTATGCTGTTGATCTCTAGTCCTAGAGAGAATGTTCTAAGGAGGAAACAATACAAGATGTTTTTCTAAAGACAGATCTATGCAAAAGCTGAGATTAAAGTGGAGTTAAATTCTTCAAAAATAAACTGAACAGCTACTGATGACAACTTCTGAATATTCTTGAATAAAAACTCTTAATGATTTTAAAATCAAAATTTTTGATCAAAGACACAAGAAAGCATTATTTAAACCAAGTTTTGAAGAGGTGTGAATACTTTAGGGACAAAATGAAAATTTGTACTTTAAGTTAAACTGATTTCTGAATTCCCTAAGGGTTCTGAAATTGGTGTTCTGAAGGACATAGTGAGACCCAGTAGACCTAAACCATGTCCACACGGCCTGGGACGGCCATGGTTGAGGCCTGAGTGGAGTCACTTTTCAGGTGAACTGTGATGGCTCTACATGAACCAGTTGTGCAGGCACAGTTTCCCAGGCCTCCAAGGAAACAGGAACAACATGGGGTGCTGGAATCAGAGCGGAAGGGTCGCTTGGAGCCCTGCTGCACTTGATCCAGTCGCTTTGCTGCCAAGCAGAGGGTATTTCAATCAAGGGAAGGATTTCTGAGGATGACGACATGTTTCCTAAGGTAAGTCATACTCCACCAGGCCTGTCTGTGGTGGGAGCATGCAGGTCGTTAAAACCGCCTGGTTAGACAGGAATAACTGCTAATATCTAGGGAGCTTTTCAGATTCACAGAGCACTTGTTTTTCACATTTGATATGAAATATATTATTATTTGCATACAGTGCATTCTGTATTCTAACTACACTGGGCACTGAGTCAACTGGCCATGACTGACCAAATTACTTCAGTAACAATAATAATAGAGAATAATTTAAAAATGAAAACCGAAGTGTTTCAGTGAAAAGAGATATTAATTTAAAATTAAAATTTAAATATAAAAGCACCCAAAGTGAAAAAAAATCTTTTGTGAACTTCTGAGTCTACTTTGTTAACCCAAGAGTAAGAGAACTTTCTAAAGGTTTACCACTAGGTCTTATCCTATGCTCTTTAAATTGAACACAAATGTTAGCAGGAGAGATGACAATAAAACAATGTACTTTCCTTCAGGGAATGGAACCACCTAATTGGTTTTTCATGATTTTAAAGAAGTACCATAATTTCTAGTATAGAAGTGGAAAACCAACAACAAAATCTAGAGGGGTTAACTGACTTGGCCAAAATCAATTTGGTTTTATGGCCCACGTGTGCTTTCTAATTTATTACAAGAGAATACTGGACTTGTTGCTTGTATTTTTGTACCAAGCCCTCAGACTTCAGTCCCTTGAACCCTGGCTTCTGCTCTGCTTCCCTTGCACTTGTGAAACTGTTTTTTGAAGGACACAAGAGTTTTATTCAATTCTCACCATACTCTAACACCTTTGTATTTGACCATATTGGTCCCTTTCTTTCATGGACTGTCATACCAATAAGCTCATTTGATTTACCCACCATCATTCTTGTCCATTTTCTTTCCATCACTGGGCCCTCTTCCATCACCATCTCTTAAAGGCATGCTTTTTCGTATGTCCTTTGTCCTCAAACACTTGTGTGCATTCTTTCACTTAATAGTTTGTTTCTTATCTAAGATTTCAAGTAAAATCTACTAGAAACTAGAATTAATGTCCGCATCATACTCCCAGCCATCAACACTGAATAAAAGCCTTGTCCATTTCCATGATCTTCAAAATCAATTACCACATTAAACTCACCATTTTCCTTCTTTTATGCCCCAAGTCTAATCAGATCCTTCCTTTAATTTCTTGATTTCTATTCATAGGGTCAACATTTTCTTTAGCCCTGTGGGCTTAAACCTTAATAGTTGACTCTTTCCTTTTTCCTTTTAATAATTGTACATGTGCAATCAATACCCTGTCATGCTGATTCAGCCTCTACAAATCCATTTGCATCTATGTTCTCCTTCAATTTGCACGTTTATCACACTAACTCAAGCCCCAGCTTGCCTCTAGCTTCCTTTTTTTTCCTTAATTTTTTATCTGGTTTTGCCTCCCTATGCAGCAGCAAAGTATTTTTTTCCCACAGTGCTTGTTAATACCCTTTCCCAAGTTTCAGATTTACAAACAGACTAGTGACAAAGCAGGTGAGAGGTACAGCTAATGCAATTTATTAGTAAAACAGACACAGGGGACATGTAGACACAGCTCTGAGGCAAGTGGAGGTAGATAAATAGAGCCAGATCACCAGTCCACTAAGGATTTTCAGACATCTGGATTGAGGACTGCATATTTTTTTCTTGAAATGTTGTAAAATGAGACTCCTTCTAGCTTATGGGTGGCAAAAATATCAGAGACAAAATTTTACTAAAGGAAGTATCTGTTCAACTATCTGATAAAGTGAAATATCAAGAGAATGCTTCTTATTTCCTCTAACATGTAAGGGAAAAGGAGGAGACTAGAGACAGTTAATTAAAAAAAAAAAGATGAAACTCATCTGGTGTTCAATACACAGAAGGATCAAAACTGCCAGAACTTTCTAGTGCAGGTTCAATCCCCATGTGGAAGTATAATATCCATTTATTATAAGGAAAGAAATCTCAAAGTAAACAGATCCTGAATTGTGATTACCCATCTTGATGAACCATCAGATCCTCGCTACGCAGTGTTGATCTACAACTTTGTTGTAGATCAACAAAATTGGCATCACCTGGGACTTGTTAGAAATACTGAATCTTAGATCTCATCCCAGACCTACTGAAAAGAATCTGCATTTTAACAGGATTCTTATGCATAACAAAATTGAAGAAACTGTGCTCTACAGAATATCCACAAATGTCCAACCTTGTAGGAAAAAAAACATGTTAGTATCCAAAGTCAAAGAGCATAATCTAAACATCTCAAGCCATGCCTCTCCTTCTGTCCTGCTGCTGCTTTAAATACTGTTGACACCCTCCTCCTCCTGGAAATCCTCATCTCACTTAGCTTTCTTAACACAACAGCTATCTCTCCAGCTACTCCTCCTACTTCCCAAATATAGGTCTGCTCACTATCCCCACCCCCTGACTTTTGTAGCATGACCATGAAATTTTCCAAAACTATAATCTTAGGCATCAGCTAATCTATTCCTCCATTCTGTTTATATCAAATCTATATTTTATACTCAAACCTCAATCCTAAACTCAGAGTCTCTTTTCTAAATATCTCCTTGATATCTCCTAAATATTCTACCTGGACCTATCACCTAGATTTCTCCCAGATATTCCAAAAATGTTCAAAATTTAACTCATTATCCTTCCTTCAAATCATCCTGTCTCTCTTTAACTTCGTTATCTAAATTTAGCATCACTAACATTTTCTCCATTGAACAGCATGGAATTGTCTTGACCATTACCCACTCCTTTTTCACCCCCATGTCATTTCTCTCAGGGACTCTAATAGTATCTCTTCACCAGTCTCTTTGTTATCAGTCCATTTTTATTTACAGGCAAATCAAATCATTCTTATCACAGTCAGCAGAATTAACTTTCCCAAGAAAGAATGGATGTCAATCTCCTTTGAAATTGCTGTTGACTCCCCATTGCCTGTAGGGTAAAATCCAAGCTCTGTGATTTGGTTTATAGAGTGCTTCAGTATGTCTCCTCAGACTCCTACAGCTTCACCTCCTCTGCACATCCTCCACCCCATGTTCTCCACTGCCACCACCCCTCTGCCCCTTGCCTGTGGCCTCTTCTCCCGTGGGTCCATGGCTTTTCACACGAGCTTTCCTTCATCAAAAACATCATTCCTTCTCTTCCCAACATTATGAAATCTTCTACTTCAAAATCCCGCTCAAATATCACTTTCTCGTGGAAGTATTTCTCAAGTCTCCCAGAGTTAATTTCACCCTCCACTGGTACACAGGTCTTTATTCTTCCCTAATTATTAGGGTGATATGGGAATTTATCAGGGTTAATGTCTGTCTCCTGTTCATCAGGAGAGGAATTATGTTCATTTTTGCACTTTCAGTTCCTATCATGGGGTTAGTACGTGTTCAAGAACTAAATAATTCGTTGATATTTACTGGGTAGTATTATCAAAAAATAGTTGATAATGGTTGATAAAAGATGGTATATCACCATATTTTAAGAAAGAGAAATTGTCTTAAGAATGGGACTATCAGAAATATATTAAAGGAGGGAACATAAAGACACTTCTCTTCATTGTGTCCTTCTTAAGTGACAAGCAGTTTACATTTATTTTCAAATTTATTCCTCACAATAGTCCTGTGAAGGTGATACTCTATTTCTGGCTGAAAAATATGAAACTGAAGCTTTTAAACATTAACTCATTTGTACAAGTTATATATCTTATAAATAACAGTACTGGAATTTGGAATTTGAACTTTGGTCTATTAGATTCTATAATCTGTGCTGTGTTTTATGATACCATATTGTTTTCTTGCAAACTAATTACAAATTGCAATATTTTAGTGCTTCTTTGGCTATTAATTCATTGCCCTGTCGATTTATGAATATCTCCAAAACATTATGATAATAATTTTACACTTCCTACAGAATATAATCTCTTCTAGACTCAAATAAATCTACTTTCAATAGATACTCTTCAGCATTCAGATAAACACTATTAAATAGTTTCATTCAACAGGTCACTTTAAGTACAAATCTGGAATAAGCAATAGAACAATTTTAAAGAGTAAGACATTTTAGTATCTAAGCAGCTCTCCTCAAAAATCTTCCAAGTAAACACCATCTTTTAAAGGTTTAAGCAACATTTTAGTCAGGGCCACTCCCATGCCCATTGTGCACATGACTAATTAATCAATCACACAGCTTTTTTCTGCTGAGCCCTGTGGTAGCCTCAAAATCCTCCACTAGGATGCAAGCAACACTATTAATCAGAAGAATTAGAATGAGAGTAAACTTCATTTGCGTCTCTTCTTTATGTTTTCATCAAAATATTGTTAAGAAGATTTGAGTGGTTCAGTAAAGGATTTTTGTAGACGATTCTATTTCTGTTGTAGTTATTCCAGCGGTGGACTTCCATGCAGAAATAAAAATTATATAATCTTATTACTTAGTTATCATCCTCAAAAATCAAATTGGACCCAGACATACAGACAAATGCATCATTAAAAAATCATCAAAACATAATATCTGAGCCTCACACAATCTATCATTCCTTTTCTCCATTGGTTACTGTCGAGCTTCTTCCAAAAAAATCTCACTTGAGAACGCTGACATTTGAATTGTCTCAATTTGTGTTTAATTATTATGATAATTAAAAAAGTTTTTTTTCGTATTCATTCATTCCATAAATACTCTTTTACCACCTACTGTTTGTCCAGGTAAGGCCCCGGAGAGCCACAGCAACTTGCTGAGGAATTGAGCCTTTGTCCTGACTGCAGTGGGGAATAGTAAAAGGCTTTAATTGCAGAATAAATGATAAATCCTCAAATCAGAGAGATTTTTCTCTTAGATATGTAAAGGAGGAACTAGGGGAGGAAGGATATATTAGCAACCTTGGAACTGGGATACCAAAGAGGAAGTCACTGCTAAAATTTAGGCAAAATTTGATGAGTTCCTGAATGAAGGCAGAGACACAGAAAATAGAAGTAAATGATTAATGAGAGAAATTATAATTATGAACATAGGAATTCAAGAAAAGAGAAGAATCTAAGATGGCTCCTGGAGTATAGTTACATAGAAGCAGAGTGTAGGAAAAGGAGATTGAACATCCCTGGTATAGTGTATGAAGAGAAAAAATAAAGACTCCACTTATAAGTTACGTTGCTAGTCAAAGGGTGAATGAAGTAACAGGAAATACTAGGAAGGGGGATATTCACAGGTGAGTAAACCCACCTTCATGGTCGAGATGAAGATCACTTTATGATCTTATTTAATGGTTCTCTTGTGAGATGCATGAGTACTTTTGGATGTTGAATAAATGAGCAAATAAAAAATTGAGTTCACATTCCTAAGGTTTTGAAAGTGGCAGGTAGACATAAATGTTGATAAATCTGATTTAGTTTTGTGTTCCATTTATTCTAATAAGCATATATTCATTGATGTAATCAGCCAATTAATGAATCATTAAAAAGACTTTTATGGACCGCCTACATGTATTGGCACTTGCTAGAACAATTTAATTTGGGACAATTAGGTTTACACATGAAGGGATTACTGTTTCACTCTGAGAAGTAGAACTCTTAAAACCATGTATACTAACTCAAAACTCTTCCTAAAAAGTATAATTTGATATTTACTGGAAATTGAATTTACTTCAAGCTTGGAAGGGGAAACAAAAATATTAGGGAGGTGTGTGAAAAGTGGTACATTAAAATTTTATTTTCTGTGAAATATGAAATTGAAATGCCAGTAGTAAAGATCTGGCATATTGGTTAACAGCGCAGAATCTAGAGCCAGACTGTTCCGCCTGAATCCCAGCTCTGCCGATCTCTGTGCCTGTGTCCTCATCAATTAAATGAGGATGACAACTTTAGCTACCTCACGGTTTTTATGAAGATTAAATTGTAAATCACTTAGAAGGATGTCTGGTACAGATAAATGCTGTAACAGTTAAAAGAAAATTCAGTGGGATTCAGACGTACATTTCAGAATCCCTGGATGCACTAAGCCTCCACAGGAGGATCTATAAACATTCTGGTGAATTCGGTACAACATAACTTCCTATTTTCCTCAATCCCTACAATTACCCTGCCCTCCTGTGCTTGGTAGTCTTCTGAACACCGCATCCTCTGGTTCTCACCTATCACTTTTCATGTAACCGTGTTTTTACTCTAAACTCATAAATATGGACCTCTCTCTCAGGACGGTGGTTATGCTTTTAAACTCTGGCCCTCAGTCTCCAGGCTTATAACTATGTTGGGACCATGATTTATTGAAATGAAATAAAATTAAGTCCTATTCTCCCTCAAACGTCCCTGGATACTATACACTCTTCTTGTTTCCTGAACTCAAAAATATAAATCCCTGTAGGTCCCAATCCTATAAGGAATTATCAGAAATTGTCCAGTAGGACATCTAAGAACCACCATTCCCAAAGCAACACACACAGGGTAGGCCCTCCAGAACCTATAATTCTCAACAGTGGACATAATCCAAAAAGTGTGTCAAATACAGAATTTAATGAATATTTTGTCTTGTGTGTAGTGATTAGTGGAAAATATAGTTTTGATGTGCTTATCTAATATATTTACTTTAATATTTCAACCAGAGTTTTGTGTTAGATTTGTACTCTAGATTTCACAACTAATTTGAAAGACAAGGATAAAATGCCTCAGAAAATGAGGCATTCCTCAATCAGAAAAAAAACTGGCCTTTAAGAAGGTAGCAAAACAGCTACCATAACTCTGAAAATATTGAAAAACAAACAAAAGGAACATTGCCTTGTTCACTCACTTTACCCATAAATGTTTGTGGTCTCCAGAGTTTTGTTCTGGGCCCTCCCGTGTTCCCCTAGCTTTATACTGTCTTTCTTCCCCAGGAATCTCTTCCATTTCTATTGTTTTAAGCAATAAAACATTGCTAAGCCAATGTTCCCGGGCCCATATCTCTGGCCCTGACTCTTCTCCTGGGCTCCAGAGCCACACACCAGACACCACCATCTAGAAGTCCCACTGAGATAGCATATTCATGAAGTCCAAAGCTGAAATTCCTTTTCTCCATCTCCTTCTTCTCGTCTGTTTCCACTATTGCATTATTATTTTTTTCCTTATTGAAATACATCACTATCCAATGAGTACAAAATAGAAACATTATGATTTTCTTTTGCCCTTACCTCCAAACAGTCCCCCAAATACATTTTCCCAGCCAGACCCTCATGTTTATTAACATTACACTGCTCACTCCTCTGCTACTAGAGCCGTGGTGTCCCTCCCACTTCTCTCCCCAAAGCACATCTTTTCTCTATCCTGTCACTAAAGTCCTGTTTCTAAATTGTAAATACCATCATTTTTTCTCTGCTAAAAAAATTCCCAAAGCAATTTTCGTTTACACTCAAGAAAGCAGTCCCAGCTCCTAGACATGGCATCCAGAGCCTCCATAAACTGACCTCTGTCTACTTCTCTAGTCTTACATCTCATCATACCCTGTGGCGGTTTAAACACAGAGCTATAATAAGTTCTTTGCTGCTCCTGTCATTAAGAGGTGAGATCTTTGTCCCACTCTTCCCCTTGAATCTGGGTGGGCTTGTCACTACTTCAATGGGTCACCACATTAGAAGTACAATGTCCCTGAGACTGCCATGCTGGTGGGGCCAATATGTAGTCACTATTCCAGCTAAGCTGCCAGACCCATGAGTGAAGAATTCACCAGGGAAGCGGATTCTCCAACCACAGATGTTTTGCCTCCCAGCAGTTTGTGATGCCCCAGCCATTCCACTCTTCCCTGTAGAAGTCTCAGACACAGTGGAGTACGGATAAGCCATCTCCGCTGTGCCCTAATTCCTAGGCTCATAAAATTCATGAGTATAATAAAATTGCTATTGATTTGTGCCACCATATTTGCAGTGTTTTTTTTTTTTAAAAGCAATAAATACCCAGAATACACTTCTACTTACACTTTCTCCCTGACCAAATAATTCCTGAATGTGAAATGGCATTTCCTTCAACAGGGCCTTTGTACAGGCTCTTTCCTCTGTGGTCACTGAGCAACTTGTACTCTGTTACATTAGTTAGCACTTACTGAACTATCTGTTTAAATGTCTAGGTCCTCTCCTCTATTAGATGATGGGCAGTTTGAAAGGTAAAACCATCACTATATCTCAGCTGCACATCTAGCATAATTCTTGGCACGTGGTGGGAGCTGAATCTTTATTTGTTAAAAAGTCACATGTGAACTTTCGAATCACTGATGAAAAAGAACACTGGGCTCTGACGTAATACATAAAGGATCACTAGAACAATACTTTCTTTCATTAAGCCATATGGTGTTCATTGACTATGCCCAACTGCACAGTGATTGGGTCATCAAAACATAAAAATAAGGCACAAACAGTAATTTTAAAAATGGATGTACTTAACACAAAATAATTGAATAAATTATGTTTGTCAGAGCAATTTTTCATACTATATAAGTTTTTCCAACTCCTCATTTATATTAAGAGATTTATAGTAAATTATTTTAGAATTACCCTTATTTCCTCCCTTGTCCACTTACCTTCAGTCTTGGAGTCACACAAACATATCGTAAGAGTGAAAATTCCTACACAGAATCCCTATACAGTCAAACATTTAGTATTCTTGATTCCCAAAGAAAGAGAAAAACATGCTTAATCATAACATCACATTTGTTCTGTTAACAGCACTATTCCCAGGGAACCAAGGAAGAATACAAAGGAGCAAGTTATAGAATATGAGGTAAGAAATTTCTTGGTATAAGTTTCAGTGGAAATTTGTTACCTCCCAATTTTACTTTTCTTTTATAAGATGGTACGATGTTAAGAAGGCAGGAATTATTTTCTTTCAAATTTACTAAAAATCACTTGAAAGAAAGTTAGGAATAAATTACCCAAGAGATGTATAATTAAATACATTTGAAGAAAGTCTTAAACTAAGGATTTTTAGCCACAATAACAAACATTGAAGACAGTAAAGCACCTTCACTAAAATTTTTGAGATTGAGATACATTGAAATATATTTCCTTATACATCCTATGATTTCTAAGGGTAGAATGAAGCCATATATTCAGAATTAAGATTTAAAGAATTCTTCAAACCAAATTCTTCCTTTAGTACAAAGAGTTTTCCTTCTGTAGGATCCTGGTGCAATGTTATAAAATGATAACTGACAAGCTAACAGCTCTAAAAAGAGAGAGGTGTTCAGCTACTTCTGCAAAAATATCTTTTGTACCTCAAAACCATATATGTTCCTTCAAAAATACGTCAGACATTTTGCCACAACTATACTCACATCAGAGTATGCGATAAAAATACTTTGTCCCTATACTTAAGTTTTACTGAGACTTCACTGAAAACAGTTATTGCTTAATCCATAAATGAGTCAGAAACTCAGCTTTCATCCACATGTGTTTCTTTTTAGTAGCTGGGTGGCTGAAATATCATCCTGATTGTATGTGAGACAGGTTACTGTGATAAATCATCCCATTAGTGAAATATGGTATGTAAATATATTTTAACCTCTGTCTTATCTTAAATTTCGACAGACAGTTAATAAGGCCACCTGCATGGTCTGCTTTTGTGGGATCTCAAAACAGTAACTAAAGAGGGAGATGCCTGTGTAAGATATTACCACATCAAAGTCTCACACTCTTTGAGGAATGTAGGACTTCAAGATAAAGGAGAACTCAGGAAACCAGGCTCATATTTCCCTCACAATGTTACCATAAATTAGATTTTCCACAATGCTTTTTTACTTACACGTAGCTCCAAAACACTATGCTTTTCCATTTACAATTTTCAGTATGGAGTAAAATTATATCACAATGCATTCAGTGCTCCATTCCAAAAGTTCATTTTAATGCAACCGCCTTAAAAATATTGGACCCTGAATACGAGTAGACAAAGCTATTTTGTTAAGCTGAAAATTTAAACAAAAACTTTGGCAAAGACTATCCTGATTAGTGAACAAAATGGATTATGTAATACTTCTAAAGACTTAAAAAGTATTGTAGGAAGCACAAAATATGTTAAACTATTTCTTAGTACACGTGTTCATGAAAATGACCTCTAAATATTCTACTTATAAAATAATTATATAAATGCATCTCTATAAAGTGTTTGAAGACCTATGAGAAAGTCTATTTTATAGAGTCCTTATAATTGGGCTACTCTCAATTTACTGCAAAGCAAACGCAATCATCAATACAATCAGTCTCATATTACTAAGGGATGTCTGAGTCTCAAAACATCTCTGATGGTGAGCTTTGGTCCAGAGTCCCCCACAGCCTTGCAGAGAGAGAAGGATGATTTTGTTTATACATCTTACAAGACCGAGAGGTCAATCAGAAAGGGAGAGAGAAGAGGGGTGATCAGAAGTGGAAGCATAAGAAATAGAATATGAGGAGGGAAATGTCGACAGTGTGTTTTATAATAAAGAAGGACCCTTGACCAATGGTTAAAGTCTCATTGGCCAGACTATCTCAGTTGCAAAAGTGTGTAAGCTGCTTAAATCCAATTCTATGCTCACCCCATCATCCCCTGATTAGAATTTGGTTTTCCTTTTAGATCTGACTACAGGATAATATTTCAATGGTCATACTGACATGATTATTATAGTTTTTGCGACAGTTGCATTTTCCTTTGTAAGTCAGTAAGTTGAAATTTTGAGGTACAGTCTTTAGCAGAAAACATTAATATGTAATAATTTCATACAGTATAAAATTGCAGGTATAATATTCAAGTCTATATTATCAGTGCTCTATTTGAGAAGAGTGTGCCCCATAAATACTAAAAATCAAATAGAACTAAATAATTTCTAGTGCTTGAGAGACAACGCTCATAAAATGTATAAACAGGATATCAAAATGTCCTGTGATAAAATGTTAAAGAAATAAATCACAAATTAGTCACCTTGAATCACAGCTCTATGATGATATACAAATCACATTTTTAAAAGATTTGGTAGTTATAAGACCAAATTATAAAAAATGGCTCACCATTGTTTTTATCCAGATATTTATGTCTAAATGTACAAGGCTTAAGTTCTCTACATTAAGAGTTAGTCTAATACTTTAAAATATATATTATATTCTCACAATTCCTTTGGAAAGATAGAGTATAATTATGATGTTTTCATTTTCTACCTGGAGAAACAAAGCTCAGTTAATTGATTTTTATTTTGTTAAAGAAAAAAAAAAGTTATCAGAATCAAGAATGATTCTGTCCACGCCTTCTGAGGCTCAGACTCATGTATTATTCCTGTGTCCCTAATGTGATGGCACTAACGTGTTGATAGAGGAATAATAAAAGTTTAAGTTCACAACATCAAGGATAGCAGGATAGAGGACAGGGGTCACCAATGGACGAGACTTCAACAGATCTTGGAGAAGTGAAAAAACACGGAGTAATGTTAATGGAGAACACATAATAAGGGAAGCGCGTCCTAGTACTCACATGGAGGGAGGACTCAGTCTAGAAGATTGAGATGAGAAAATGGACTAGCAAAGTGCAGACAAGATGAAGGGGCTATGAAAAGAGGGAGATTAATCAAATGTTCATGTCAATCACTGTCAATGACCACTGCATGGCCAGACATAAACAAACCAATAATTCACCATCCAAACAAACAAGAAGTAGTTTTAACTCTAAAAACTGAATAATCCCAGAAAAAGATGCTGGCAAGAGGGGTCCCTGAGTTTACTTGACTGATCCCTCTAAAGCATCATTAAATGGGCCCTGGCCCGTTCTTAAAGTTATCTGCCAGTTTACACTAACATTCAAACAAGTATCAACTCTCAGTAGACATTCAAGGAAGGCCCTGAATAGGAAAGAATCAGAATATATGTCTTGATTCTTCAGAACATATTTATAATAGCTATTATATAAATACTTCATTGGTTTCAAAACTTTTGGAATCAATCTATACACTAGGAACTTGGAAGAATAATATGTGTATAGAATAGAATGTAAATCTTGGAGGCGGAGTCAAGATGGTGGCGTAGGCAGACTCTGAACTCACCTCCTCCCGTGGACACAGCCAATTTACAACTACTCGTGGAAAAATTACCCCTGAGACAGAACTGAAAACTGGATAAGAGGAACTCCTGCAACAACGGACAATCCTAACTGGGGTAGAAGAGGCAGAGACTCCCTTCCGGAGAGGAAAAACGCCGCCTTCACAAGCCGCCAGCTTCACGGCCTCCGGGAGCAGCTCACAGGTACGCACCCTCCCTGGAGGCGCGGGGTCCTGAGCCGGGGAGCGCCCCCGCTGTGGGTGTTTTGTGGACCCAGCACAATCGACACCAGCGGCATAATATCTGACTTTGCCTGCTACTAAAGCATTGGGGAGCACCCCCAGAAAACCCGGTTCACAAAGAAACTAAAACTGGCTCTTAAAAGGCCCGCGCGCAAACTCACCCGTTCCAGAAAGCATCCTAAAATCACCAGAAAGAAAGGTGCACAGTGTTGGGGTGAAAAGAGACTCACCTAATAGGCCCTGAGTGCATCTTGGTGAGGGGTGAGACCTCTCCAGGGACTGGGACATTGGCGGCGGCCATCGTTGTGGCCTGGTGTGAGCGTGCTGACACAGACGCCATTGGAGTTCTCCCTGAGGCCTGCTAGCCCAGGGTCTGCTCCACCCGCTAGAGCACCGATTTAATCCAGCTCAGCCAGGGCAGGCAGCCCACCCTAGAGACTGGCCCCACCCAACAACAAGCCCTCAGGCAACATGTGGGCCTGCATAGATTGGTGACTGGATTCTCTGCAGCCTGGCAACTGAGCCGACTTGAGTGGGGCAGGGTGTGCACAAGGAGCAGGTGGAGAGTGTGGGGCGGTGGCGGAGTGTGTGGGGCTCCCGCCGTGGAGAGACTGGGTCCGCTTGGGGGTCAGGGTGCTCACACGGGGCAGGACTGTGTTGACTGTGTGTGTGGACCTGTGGGCAACAGGGCTTGTCAGCTGCAGAAGACTTGTGCTTCTCAAAGACCCACATAGGAGGTTTGCCCCACCTTCCAAAGCCTGAAACAATTGGGTGCTCCTGTGCCTGAGGCCAGCCCCACCCAGCTGCAATCCTCAGAGAGCTGACAAGAGACCTAATAGGCTAGAGGCTTACAGCAATTGTAAGGCCCTGAGCCTAACAACCTGCCACACTGGGGGCCTACTCACTTAAAAGAAATACTGCAACACAAATGTGGTATTAGAACTTACAGCCAACTGTGCTGGGGCTCCCCACACCTGATAAAGAGACTGAAGCGCCCACAACAACTACCAACAGCTGAGCATTACAACACCTGGCCAGGAGCATAACTCAGCCTCCCTGGGCGCCTATAGGGAGAGCTAACAGGCCACAATAGAAGGACACACATAGCCCACATAGGGGTCACCCCTGGAACATTGAGAACTGAGGGAAGCACACTGGAAACCTCCTAAGGCATCACTTCCATAAGGTCACCTATCCAAGAGCAGGAGACATAGCTGACCTACCTAATACGTAGACACAAGCACAGGGAAAGAAGCAAAATGAGGAGGCAAAAGAATACATTCCAAGTAAGGGAACAGGACAAAACCCCAAAAAAGGAACTAAGTGAAACAGAAATGAGAAACCTACCTGACAGAGAGTTCAAACTAAGAGTGTTAAGGATGCTCACTGATCTGGGGAGAAGAATAGATGAACTCAGTGAGAATGTCAACAAAGAAATGGAAGATATAAAAAAGAACCAATCAGAAATGAAGAATACAATACTGGAAATGAAAAATTCATTAGAGGGACTCAAAAGCAGAGTAGAGGATACAGAAGAACGGATCTGTGAGCTGGAAGAAAGACTAGAAGAAATTACCCAAGGTGAACAGGTAAAAGAGAAAAGAATTAAAAAGAGTGAGGACAGTCTAAGGGACCTCTGGGACAACATCAAGCGCACTAACATCCGTGTTATAGGTGTCCCGGAAGGAGAAGAGCGAGACAAGGGGGCAGAGAATCTATTTCAAGAAATAATAGATGAAAACTTCCCTAACCTAAGGAAGGAAACAGACATCCAGGTACAGGAGGCACAGAGAGCCCCAAACAAGATAAACCCAAAGAGGCCCACACCAAGACACATCATAATCAAAATGTCCAGAATTAAAGATAAAGAGAGAATCCTAAAAGCCGCAAGAGAATGTCAAGTTACATACAAAGGAAACCCCATAAGGCTATCAGCTGACTTCTCAGCAGAAACCTTACAGGCTAGAAGAGAATGGCATGATATATTTAAAGTGCTAAAAGAAAAAAACTTACAGCCAAGAATACTCTACCCAGCAAGGTTATCATTCAAAATGGAAGGAGAGATCAAAATTTTCCCAGATAAGCAAAAATTAAAGGAGTTTGTCACCAAGAAACCAGTGCTACAAGAAATGTTAAAGGGACTGATTTAAGGGGAAAAGACAAGACCACAAATAGGAAAAATTATCTATTTCCATGATTAGATCGTAATGGATACAAACGCACAAAAAAGAGGTTAGATATGATATCAAAAACATAAAAGGAGGGAGGAGGGGAGTTAAAGAGTACAGCTTTCAGACAGAGGTCAAACTAAAGTGACCATCAATTCTGTATAGAAGAAGTAAGGAACAGAGAAGGACTACTACAACACTGAGGAAAAAAAAAAAAGTTAAAAAATGGCAGTAAGTACATACCTATCAATAGCTACTTTAAACGTCAATGGACTAAATGCTCCAATTAAAAGGCATAGGGTGGCTGACTGGATTAAAAAACAAGACCCATATATATGCTGCATACAAGAGACACACTTCAGACCTAAAGACACTCACAAACTGAAAGTGAAGGGATGGAAAAAGATACTCCACGCAAATGGCAATGAAAAGAAAGCTGGGGTAGCAGTACTCATATCAGACAAAATAGACTTTAAAACAAAAACTGTAAAAACAGACAAAGAAGGGCATTACATAATGATCAAGGGAACAATCCAACAAGAGGATATAACACTTGTAAATATCTACGCACCCAATGTAGGTGCACTTAAATATATAAAGCAATTATTAACAGACATAAAAACAGAAATAGACAGTAACACAATAATAGTAGGGGACTTTAACACTCCACTTACACCAACGGATAGATCGTCCAAACAGAAGATCAATAAGGAAACATTGGCCTTAAACGACACACTAGAACAGATGGACCTAGTAGATATATACAGAGCATTCCATCCAAAAACTGAAGAATACACGTTCTTTTCAAATGCACATGGAACATTCTCCAGGATTGATCACATATTAGGCCACAAAACAAGTCTCCATAAATTTAAGAAGATTGAAATAATACCAAGCATCTTTTCTGACCACAACGGTATGAAACTAGAAATCAACTATAGGAAGAAAATCAGAAAAGCCACAAATACATGGAGATTAAACAAAATGCTACTGAACAACGACTGGGTTAACGAAGAAATCAAAGAAGAAATCAAAAAATGCCTGGAGACAAACGAAAATGAAAATACGACATGCCAGAATTTATGGGATACAGCAAAAGCGGTTCTAAGAGGGAAGTTTATAGCGATACAGGCCTATCTCAACAAAAAAGAAAAATCTCAAATAAACAATCTAACAATGCACCTAAAGGAACTGGGAAAAGAAGAACAAACAAAGCCCAACATCAGTAGAAGAAGGGAAATAATAAAAATCAGAGCAGAAATTAATGAAATAGAGACCAAAAAAACAATAGAAAGAATTAATAAAACCAAAAGCTGGTTCTTTGAAAAGATCAACAAAATTGACAAACCTTTAGCTAGACTCACCAAGAAAAAAAGAGAGAAGGCACAAATAAGTAAAATCAGAAATGAAAGAGGAGAGGTTACAACAGACACCTCAGAAATACAAAAGATTATAAGACAATACTATGAAAAGCTATATGCCAACCAATTCGACAATCTGGAAGAAATGGATAAATTCTTAGAATCATACAACCTTCCAAAATTGGATCAAGAAGAAGTAGAGAATTTGAATAGACCAATCACCAGTAAGGAGATCGAAACAGTAATCAAAAACCTCCCCAAAAATAAAAGTCCAGGACCAGACGGCTTCCCTGGTGAATTCTACCAAACATTCAAAGAAGACTTAATACCTATCCTTCTCAAACTCTTCCAAAAAATTGAGGAGGGGAGAAGCTCCCTAACTCATTCCATGAAGCTGACATTACCCTGATACCAAAACCAGACAAGGACAACACAAAAAAAGAAAATTACAGGCCCATATCACTGATGAACATCGATGCGAAAATCCTCAACAAAATACTAGCAAATTGCATACAACAATACGTTAGAAAGATTATACACCATGATCAAGTGGGATTTATTCCAGGTATGCAGGGATGGTTCAACATTCGCAAATCAATCAACGTAATACACCACATTACTAAAATGAAGAATAAAAATCACATGATCATCTCAATAGATGCAGAGAAAGCATTTGACAAGATACAGCATCCATTTATGATAAAAACTCTGAATAAAATGGGTATAGAAGGAAAGTACCTCAACATAATAAAGACCATATATGAGAAATCCACAGCTAATATCATCCTCAATGGTGAAAAACTGAAAGCTATCCCTCTAAGAACAGGAACCAGACAAGGATGCCCACTGTCACCACTCCTATTTAACACAGTATTGCAAGTCCTAGCCAGAGCAATCAGGCAAGAGAAAGAAATAAAAGGGATCCAAATTGGAAAGGAAGAAGTGAAACTGTCACTATTTGCAGATGACATGATTTTATATATAGAAAACCCTAAAGAATCCACCAGAAAACTTTTAGAAGTAATAAACGAATATGGTAAAGTTGCAGGATACAAAATCAACATACAAAAATCAGTTGCATTTCTGTACACTAACAACGAAGTAGAAGAAAGAGAAATTAAGAATACCATCCCATTTACAATTGCAACAAAAAGAATAAAATACCTAGGAATAAACTTAACCAAAGAGGTGAAAGAGCTGTACACTGAAAACTATAAAACATTTCTGAAAGAAATGGAAGAAGACACAAAGAAATGGAAAGATATTCCGTGCTCTTGGATTGGAAGAATTAACATAGTTAAGATGTCCATACTTCCTAAAGCCATCTATAGATTCAATGCAATCCCTATCAAAGTTCCAACAACATTTTTCACAGAAATAGAACAAAGAATCCTAAAATTTATATGGAACAACAAAAGACCCCGAATAGCTAAAGGAATCCTGAGAAAAAAGAACCAAACTGGAGGTATCACACTCCCTGATTTCAAAATATACTACAAAGCTATAGTAACCAAAACAGCATGGTACTGGCACAAAAACAGACACACAGATCAGTGGAATAGAATCGAAAGCCCAGAAATAAACCCACACATCTATGGACAGCTAATCTTTGACAAAAGAGCCAAGAACATACAATGGGGAAAAGAAAGTCTCTTCAACAAATGGTGTTGGGAAAACCTGATAGCCACATGCAAAAAAATGAAAGTAGAACCTTACCTTACACCATATACAAAAATTAACTCCAAATGGATTAAAGACTTGAATGTAAGACCTGAAACTATGAAACTTCTAGAAGAAAACATAGGCAGTACACTCTTCGACATCGGTCTTAGCAACATCTTTTCAAACACCACATCTGACCGGGCAAGAGAAACAATAGAAAAAATAAACAAATGGGACTACATCAAACTGTGTTCTGCACAGCAAAGGAAACCATCAACAAAACGAAAAGACAACCTAACAATTGGGAGAATATATTTGCAAACCATACATCTGATAAGGGCTTAATCTCCAAAATATATAAAGAACTCATGCATCTCAACAACAACAAAACTACCAACCCAATTAAAAAATGGGCAAAAGACCTGAACAGACATTTCTCCAAAGAAGATATACAGATGGCCAACAGACACATGAAAAGATGTTCAAAATCACTAACTATCAGGGAAATGCAAATCAAAACTACAATGAGATATCACCTCACGCCCGTCAGAATGGCTATAATTAACAAGACAGGAAACAACATGTGTTGGAGAGGATGTGGAGAGAAGGGAACTCTCATACACTGCTGGTGGGAGTGCAAACTGGTGCAGCCACTATGGAAAACAGTATGGAGATTCCTCAAAAAAGCAAGGATAGAACTACCATATGATCAGCTATTCCACTGTTGGGTATTTATCCAAAGAACTTGAAAACACCAATTTGCAAAGGTACATGCACCCCTGTGTTCATTGCAGCGTTATTCACAATAGCCAAGACTTGGAAGCAACCTAAGTGCCCATCAAGGAAGGAATGGATAAAGAAGATGTGGTATATATACACAATGGAATACTACTCAGCCGTAAGAAACGATGAAATCCAGCCATTTGTGACAACGTGGATGGACATTGAGGGTATAATGCAAAGTGAAATAAGTCAGAGGGAGAAGGTCAAATACCGTATGATTTCCTTCATTAAGTAGTAGATAATAACAACAATAAACAAACACATAGAGACAGAGATTGGATTGGTGGTTACCAGAGGGGAAGGGGGGAGGGAGGAGGGTGAAAGGGATAATTCGGTACATGTGTGTGGTGAGGGGTTGTAATTAGTATTTTGGTGGTGAACATGATGTAATCTATGCAGAAATAGAAGTACAATGATGTACACCTGAAATTTTTACAATGTTATAAACCAATGTTAGTGCAATAAACAAACAAAAAAAAAGAACCACTAAACGTTGAGAACCACTAAAAAAATAAAATAAAATAAAATAAAATAAAAGCTTCATTTAAATAAAAAAGAATGTAAATCTTATGAATCTTGATTAAAAATAAAGTGCAGATGACAGAGGTTGGAAACTGTTACTGGATGGGGGAGAAATGAACAGAAGCGCTAACATCTATGTTTTACAAAATAGAACACCAAGAAATATTCTATAATTGATTGAAAACGAAATAAAAATGTTATTTCATTATATAAAGTTACAAAGTTAACCAATAAACGAACTAAAAAGAGTGAGTTTAACTATGTTAGGAGCACTCCTAGAAAGACCTGTCTATATTTACTATCTTCAATTCCTTCCTCCTATTTTCTGCTGAACAGATTCCAATCAAATTATCACAGCAACCATTCCACTGGAATAGCTCTCGTCAAAGTCTCCAGTGTGAAATCCACGGTCAGCTCTCAGTACTCATCCTACTTATGTGTACCATTTGAGGCAGCTGACGTCCTGCAGGTAGGTTATGGTCAAAAGCACAAACTCGGTAGCCAGATTGCCTGAATTCAATTTACAGATTAGTCACCATGAAACTTTGTTGCCAATATTGGCCTTTCCATTTTCAGTGTCCTTATCTGAAAACTAGGATTAATAATAGTACCTATTTCACAGGGTTGTTGTAAGGATTGAAAGAATGAGCGCGTGTATAAAGTACTCAGAATGGTGACTGAAACACAGTAGGGGCTACATATGAATTATTATCATTGATCTCCCCCTCCCTCCTGGAACACTTCCTTGACTTGCTTTCCAGAAAAACAAGCCCTGGTTTCTGTGTTTTTCCCACGTTACAGGCTGCTTCCTGCTATCTCCCTGATCTCTCAGCATTGGTGGGCTCCTGAGCTTAGTCCTCAGTCCCCTTCTCTTCATTTATACACAGATTTTAGTGATTTTATCATGTCTAATCTCATAGCTTTTTATAATTTCCATATGGTTATATCTCCAGAATTTTTATCTATAGCCTACACCTACTCCTTAAACTCCTGCAATTCCAGTTTCCTCCTTAATATCTCCACTTAGATATGCCTAGTAGACATTTCAAAATTGACATGTTGATATGTGAATATTTGACCTTCTCCCTACCAAACCTGCTCTTCCCACTTTATTTTCCATTTGAGTGAATGGAAACACCATCTTCCAAACAGTGAATACTAACTATGTAGAGTCTGCTTGCGGATTACCGATTCCACCACAAATCTGTCAGCTAATTGTACTGATACTACTTTCCAAATATACTTAGAATTTAACTTCCTCTCTCCACTTTCACCAGAGTCCAAGCGTTTCTCCACGACTCCTTGCTTTCACACTTTCCCCACTACAATCTATTCTCAACAGAGCAGCCAGAGTGACCCCTCGATTTTTATACCTGTTTATGTTCCTCTTTACGGCATATAATAGCTTCCCATCTCTCCTGCAATAAAATCCAGAGTCCTTATAATGACAACAGGGTCACACTCGTGTCTCTCTGCTCTTTCTCTGAATTATATCCTGCTCTTCTTCTTCCTCCTTTCCTCTGATCCAGCCCAACTGGGATATTTCCTCTGCTTGAAATAAACCAGACAGGCTCCGAAGTCAAGGTCTTAGCTCTTGCTCTTCTGTCAGCCTGAAACTCTCTGCTACAAGACAATCCTGCTGCTAGTTCTCTCAACTCCTTTGCTGAATATCATCTGAGTGAGAACTTCTGTCAGAACACTATGTAAATTTGTAGAAATATGGATCCTACACATCTTATTTCCCCCTTTCTGATTTATGTTTCTCCACCATCGGCTGTCCAATTACTGGTACATATTTTAATTAAATTTTTATTGTTTGTCTCCCATCACTAGAGTACAAGCTTCAGGAGGGCAAGAGTTCTTTAACCTATTTTGTGCTCTGCTATATCTCCAGTGGCTAGAAGTGTGCCTGGAACATAAAAAGTGCTTAATAAATATTTGTCACTTACATTAATGGGGGTGGGAGAGACAGGGATTATGAATCGCAAGATAGTGACCAAATTAATGAATAAAAGCTAGTGGTAGAAGTATTTTATTTAGCTATATGGAAGTAACCACTAAAGGAAATACCTAAAATAATTAAAGGGCTTACCTCTGTGTAGCTAGACCGGCCATGGGAAGGTCTGAGCCTTAAGCTGTTACTTTTAAACATGATGATATTATTACCTCGAATTACTTCTATACATTTAATTTTAAAAAGTCTAATGGACAGAATTGATCAGAGAAAGAAAGGAGGGAACAGTGATGAGGTTGACTTGAGGTTTCGAATATGGGTCAATATGTTTTATTATACATGTGATATGATCTTAAAGTGGGAGACGGAAGATGAAAGTAGCTGGTTTGAGTGTCTATTTTATGCTAAGTGTTGTGCTAAGGAGGCAGTTTATACATAAATTATTTCATGTGGTCTTCTTAACACCCTAATGAGGAAGTTATCACCATTCCAATAACAGGGCTCAGAACATTGGTATTTGAGCAGTGCCCAATGCCACACCACTAGGAATTGGTAGGCAGAATTCAAAGCCATGTTTACTTGACTCTAAAGTAACCAAAACTATATAGATGCTGTTTCATCTAAAACAAGAGAAGTATGAGTGGTTGTCAAGCTTTTTAAACAGTGGAATAAAACCACAGAATGTAAGCAAAGTGTGTATGTGTGTGTGTGTGTGTGTATATACACACACACACTCTTTTAATATTACACCCTCTTGGTCTCCTAAATCAGTCAATTAAAAATAATTTCTTTCTCTTCAATTATTTCTCTCTAGGAATGAAAAAAAATCTGCTTTTACAAAAAGATTCATAAATGTCTTTTTGTTTTGTTTCAAGTTTAATTGATTCACTGACTTTTTTGAAGAGCACACAATAGGCCACAACACAGAGCTGAGTTAAGCAACTAATTGAACCCAGGTTCATGAGGGTTTGAATTACCAGGGCCTTCCTGTCATCTTAAATTAAACTTCCTTATATACTTTTCAAGATTTATAACCCCAGGCTGAGAAGCTGTAAACCGTCCCAGTTTCAGAGCGAATCTCCCAGAAGGAAATGATGTTTCCTGGAAAAAACGAAGGCAAATGTCCTCAATGGGAAGAGGGTTCCAAGAGCAACATGTGTGGCAGGGGTCACGGGAACCTTGGGAGGGGGCTGCAAAGAGGACACACAAGCCCATGTGCCCAGGGATTTTGCATTTTGACTTGTGAGTCCTAGAGGAGCAAGTTCATCTAAACAGCAAGTAAACACATTCTTGATTTTCTCCTACAAAATGAAAAGCAGGGGGCAAATGATCATCTGTGGAGATCATAATTTCTCAAATCCCAAAACAGTTCATTCTAGTTCAGAAAGACTTACCATCATCACTGCCTTTAACACTTCCATCACCTATCTATGTAACTTCTTACCTCCCTCCACTTTCACATTCAATTTTTTTCTTTTTTAACATATTTTAATTCTCTAAAATATAAAAATAAAATATCGTTCATGTGATTCAATAATCACTATTTGTGAGTTGGTAAAATTTAACACCTATTTAATAACAGGATGGAAAGTCATTTAATAATCTGGACAAAAATTAACCTGAGAGGATCACATTTTAAGGAAAATTACCTCCCTTTTTTTAACCCTGTAGTAAATAAAAAACATCATCTTTTACAAATACTATCATCCTACTACCCTACTACCTCAGGTATAACCAGACCAGTACATAAGAAAAATAAATTTTCATTTTATAATTTCTTTCACTATAATGCTTTACCAGATATTCTCAAGAAAATTATACATTCATGACATGCATTCTGCTCGTTATTGGCTGGCCTCATGTGTATGGCTTTGGCAAAACTGAAATTTCTGTTACCTTTCATATCAACTAGAACTCTAATTGTCAAAACACAACATATAGAAAAGTACGATTAGCAGAAATATCCTGAATTCCTGAGACATATTTATAGATGGAAATGAATGTTCTGAGTTTGAAAATTATAGGATTCATTTCTACATTGTTTTCTAGAATAAGAAATATTATTTCTCTATCTCCTAGTTAAAACCTATAGAAAATAACTATCATTACAACTCTTATCAAAGGTTTTGTTCACTTTATATTAAAACATTTCTCATATTTACCCAGCTGGTTGGAGACACAGACTTTAATCTACTCTTTTCAGAAAGGAAAAAAGCAACAAAGATAGAAGGAACTGGTTTTATCTTTCATATTAAATAAACACAAATAGGATGCTTAACATTATGTAAAACAGCAAGATGTTTAATCTTGACCCATGCAAAGTCCTTCCAAAGACTGAGAGAAAATTTAATTTTTATATTAAATATCTTCAATTTTTGAGAATTGATGACTTGATTAATAAATCTTTATCACTCCCAATATAACCAAATATTTCCCTGTGAAGGATTTAAGAAATTTAGAACCTGAGTCCCAGCTTTATTTTATTTTTATTTTTTATAGGTTTTTTTTTTTTTTTGGTGAGGAAGATCGGCCCTGAGCTGACATCCATTGCCAATTTTCCTCTTTTTGCTGAGGAAGATTAGCCCTGAGCTAACGTCTATGCCCATCTTCCTCTATTTTGCATATGGGATGCCGCCACAGCATGGCTTGATGAGCGGTGCGTAGGTCCATGCCCGGGATTGGAACCCGTGAACCCAGGCCCCCAAAGCAGAGCGTGTGAACTTAACCACTGCGCCACCGGGCTGGCACCTCAGCTTTATTTTAACACAGATAATGACAAGTAGATAATTCAAGTCACATGATAAAGGAGATGAGTAATCAAGCAACAAGATTGCCCTCACATGTCATCAACTAAAACCACATAAACAAGGCCATTTTGGGATTAATTCAGAAGCACGTGGCTTTCAGTCATATTTTTCCCTTGTAACAGTAAATTATATTGACAAAATAAGGGCAATATTTATGTTACTATTACTTGTTAACAAAATGGATTAATGACCTGGACATCTTAGAGACAATATTTTTGTGTCAGATTAGTTGTGGCCTTAATATTTTTTACCAGTCTGTAATTTAAAAAAATTTTTAAAGGCAGACTATGCTCTATTATCTGCAAATCAGATGCATTGATTCTGAATATTAGATCAGTTATCTTATTTGGCTTGTCTAAGCAAAACAAGACAGAGAAGAAAGGAGTTATAAACATAAATTGCTTTAAGCTATTAGTGACCTTCCATAGCCCAAGCACTTCACACATATTTACTTTTTATGATACCAAAATGTTAATGATCATGGTAATCTGCTTTCTTACCCCCATAGGACTGAAATCACATGTTAGTAAAGCAGTATAGAGCATAAGCACTGCATAGAGGTAGTAACACTGACAGCAGTGAATTAATGAATGACAGCCAGCAAGCAAAGGGAACATAATATCTACAATAAATACATAAAAGACCAAAGAAGGCTATAAGAGGGGATCAATTAGGATAGAGGCAAACAGTTCCATGCAGCTGGGTAATCTCTGATGGTTCCACTATGTTATCATTTTAAAATTAACCGTAATTCAATATCATGACCACCCAAAAACCAAGAACATATTATCTTTATTATACTAATTTTATAAATATGTACAATTTTAATTTAAAATGACTTACAACTGTAACTGTAAATCTTATAAAGTATTCCTACTTCAAATTGGAAGTTGCTATATACAGATTCATTAATACTTACATTAACTTATTTGAGAAATAATTACCGAGAACCTACTCTTACACATAGCTATTAAACATAGCTCTGTATCCCTTGGAACACAACAGTGACTAAAATATAAAAACTGCTGTCCTCACAGTGCTTACATTCTAGAGGGGAGGAAGTGGCAATAATAAACAGTGAATATAATAAGTAAGCAAACTGTAGGTTAGAGGGTGATTAGAGCTATGGAAAAAAAGAAAAGTACAGCAAAATACAATGAGGAGTGGAGGTGGGCAGCCTGCAGTGTTCAAGGGTAGTCAAGGCAGCCATCAGTGAGAAGGCAACACTTGAGCAGTTGACTTCAGGAGGTGAGAGATTCAGCCAAGTGGCTATCAGAGGAAGAACATTCCAGGCAAAGGAATCAGCTGGAGCACATTTCGTAAGGTGGGAGGAGCCTGGGCTATTTGAGCCCATTGCAGGGCCTTGAGCAGGGAAGTGACATGTGCCAGGTAGGTTCAAAGTGTTTTAGATGTACTGACCCAGTGAACTCCCGAAACAGCCTCACGAGATGAGTGCCGTTTTTTATTCCCTTTCAACAAATGAGAACACTGAAGCACAGAGAGATTAGGTAAATTGCCCAAGGTCACACAAATTGGTGGAATTGGGATCCAGTCTGATTCTAGAGGTAAGCTCTTAATAACTAGAGCTTTAATTGCCATTTGTACAGGACACACACACACTTGCACTCACACATGCCCGCATGCTCGCATATATGAACACACACCCACACACCAACAAACATATACACATAAGAGTGGAGAGGGAGCTGTGAGACCAGAAGAAGAGAGTTTGTTACCCACACTCTGCATCTCTTGGTCCACACTTCATTTTGTCTCTTGTATGTATTACTTTGAACCTTTAGATCAAAATGTCTGTCTAAATGAAAGATGTTCAAATTTATTGAAAACATTTGGAGTTATTTTCAAAATAGCAAAACCAAGTTAGAAAATCTTAATGTATAAAACAAATTTGTGGAAATATATACAGTTATTTATTTTAAATAAACAAACAAAAAAACAAAACAAAAACTCTCATTGAACTGAAACAATGTGCCCTAAAATTTTTTATTAGTCTACAGAGAAAAATATAGGAATATTTTCTGGCTAAATATCCAGAATAATATAGCAACCAGTCATTTAAGCTATTTACTTGGAAAGAGCTTTGGAATAAATAGAAAGGCTTTGTAAATCATGATTTATGACTCACATCTCAAGCAAAGAAGAAAAATCTGTCACTGGAATTTTTTATCTGCATTAATTATCTTGGTTCTACCATATAGACAATATATCCTTTTCCTTTGTATATTATCATTATGGGCTTTTGAAAAATACTTACATAAATTGATTGTTGTATGTAAATCCACATAAATTCTAATTCATAGACTATTTCACTATACCAAATCTATACAAAGGAAAATAAATAATAATGTTTGAAATATAATATTCTCCAAAACAAAAAATAAATTTTATTAAAATTAGGACTTTGAGCTCCTCTATATCAGGGTCCTAAGTACTGCATTTAGTACAGTAAGTACTCAACATTAAATTAATTATCCATCCAAAAAGTAATTAACTCCAATTTATCAGAAGAAAAATGAAGAATCTATCTCAGTCCTAAAGGACATTGGGTGGAGGGAATACTTTTCAAACCCTTTCAATGAGAAAAATAAGACAGTTCTCCCCCAAATGATATAAAATTGCAATGCCTATTATATATGGCTGTATATTTTAAAATATAATACAGTTTCATAACAGCCATGCATACTCAGCAAGAATAGAAAAAAAAAATCTCCCTGAAAGAGTTATAACCTCTAAGAAGTTCTGGGCAAGAAATTCCACATCGCAGATACAGAAATAGAGTAGGTAAAACAATGACAAATGATATTCCTTATCACTTCCAGAGTCAACATGCTTTGTACAATACTACTTTACTTCCTATATTTTTTCAGCTACTATTCTTGCTTCTTATCCACTCAAATGACTTAAACCAACCTCTAGGACATATTATTTCTGGCAGTTTACAAAATCTAGATCTCTTTCTACCAACCATCCCCCCCAAAAATAATAATAAAAATAATTTTAAAAATTTCCTTTTTTCTCCCTATTCTTAAGGAAATCCAAAGAACTTACACTGTTGAATTTTTTTTCACTTTGATTCCTGCTCAATTTCACTTGACATCACAAAAAGCTAAGATGAGTTTAAAGAACTGAAGCATGTCTGTGTTACTGAGTAATGAGAAATATCTCATCACTCCATGGACTTTGCAGTCTACTCCATATTTTTTGCTAAAACTATGATTTTTCTTTATTGATTTAATAATTAACTAATGAATAAGATCTGCCAAAGGGGATAGAGTTTACATGGTTATATAGAGAAAGAAATAGCTTAATATGAAGTGAGGGCTTGTTGACAGATGAAAGAGTAGGGGATTTCTGAACCATTGAATATTTGACAATATGTGGAGGGTGGTTTGTGAATGTATTTTGGAATTTTATTTTAACTTTTTGAGTCAAAACTAATTACCAAAAACAAACTCAAGATAAAATGATTATTATTATGTTTCAGTTTTGGCTTCTAAGATGGAAAAAGTTAAATATTTACATATGTTTGATATGTGTTTATACTTTTAAAAATGATGAAGAGTATTTTCATATTGGACATTCTCTCTCGTTAAGAAAAACAACCATAGCTATTTCTGCAATAGAGCTGACTACCTGATACCCCGGTCATTGATCAGGATCAAATGAGCAGTTTGCACGAAGCTTGTTAACTTAATTTCATTCTGTCATCATTTTTGATGTGTCAATTTGGCTAGGCTTATGCAGTCCCACTTATTCAATCAAACACTAATCTAGGTGTTGCTGTGAAAGTACTTTGTGGATGGGGTTCAAGTCCACCAGCAGCTGACTTTAAGTAAGGGAGATTATCCTAGATAATCTGGGGGGGCCTAATTCAGCACTGGAAAGGTTTTAAAAGCTGGACTGAGGCTTCCTTGAGAGAAGGAAATTCCAGCTTCTGCTCCTGCTGAGCGAGTTTCAGCCTGTCCTTCCTGCTGGGCTGCCCTTAGGATTTCAGACCTTCCTAAATGGTCCCCATGATCATGTAAACCAATTCTTCACAATAATTCTCTTAATATGTATCTCTTACTGGTTCTGCTTCTCTGGTTGAACCCGGACGGAAAAATTTCAAATTGGAAAAAAGCAGTAATGGAAAAGGGAAGGAAGGTGCCATGATTTGTCAGCACCTCACCCCAGGCTGTGTCTACATGCGCCATAAACTCAAGTCAGACAAACGTACACAAGTGTGTATATAAATACATGCACACACGGTCTCATATCAAAAAACGTATGTTCCCAAACACTCAAACTCCTATATTCAACAGACTTGAAATTTTTGACAGATTTAATAATTTAATCAATGAAAAGCATCAACAAAAGATAACTACACAACTGGAGACTAGGACACAGTCTAAACGATAAAGTAATTTGCAGAAGGAAGTAACCATGCTACAGGACTTACAAGAAAGACATTTCACACACACTGGTCAAAACCACAAACATTTTTAGAAACCAAACGCAAATATTTCACCTTCACTTCAAAAAATGATAAATGTTGTTCATCCAGCCAAAAGAAAAGTGGTTTTAGCTTCTAACACTTTAGTCAAATCATCCCATCACATTTATACAACTACGTAAATATGTTTTTCAAACTCACAAACAATAACTTGTTAAAAACAAGTGGTACCTAAACAAATTAACTTTAAATACCTCCCCTGCTTCCTTGCCTTCCTTACCTGGACTGCATATCTTGTTGGGTTTTGGCCTGACTAGCTTCCGCCTGAGGGGAGGCGTGGGTCACCCGCTGCTGAAGTTCCACCAAGGACTGGTAGTACTGCTGTTGACGGTGTTGTTGCTGCTTGTAGCGAGACAAACTGAAAAACAGCCCTAGAATGGCTTTTAAGTTTCCATTTCTTATTTCTGTATCAAATGGGAAATACAAAAACAGTATCATATAAAATGATTTTTTAATGAAATTCTAGATGCAATTCTCTTAGTCTAAATCTATGAAGATAGAAACACAACTTGATTTTCTCAGTCACAGATTCAAACAAATCTGATTTGCTGAAACACGCTAACATTTCCAAAATTCAGGGAGAGAGTGAAAGGATGGAGGGTAGAGAGAGCAAAGCTTACTTAAGTGATGCTCTTTGCTGACTCTGAATTACAACTTTTCTAGAGCTAGCTTCTTAGAAATGGATGGGCTCTCTGTCTGGTGCTAATCATTTGACATAGCACTCTGCTTCCCTCACAAATACACACAGCTGTTACCAACACAGTGGTGGCTATGAACTGGAGAAAGCAAGCCACTTAAATGTTGGTTGTCCTGCATTATAAATACTGATGCTGTGGGTGTACCTCATAATAGCAACTCAGCATTCCTTCTAAATCACTCACCAACCAATTTATTAAAAATTATATATATGTATATCTACCCTCCAAAAAGCAGACATCATAGGTATCCATTTTTAATGCTTCAATTCTTTTATTTTTAATTTGTTATATATTAATAAATAATAAAGTTCAGCTTACTCATGACTTCAGATAACATAACTGAATAAATGTAAGTAGAAAGCCAACTTTTAACCCCTGGGGCTCCTGTGTAAGTTTTTCTAATATTGAATAAAAAATTAAATGCACAAAGTAGGCTACAACATGAGCCTGCCTTTTTCTCCTGTAGTTATAATTTAAAAATTAAAAAAAGAGATGGTAGTAAAGCTTGAAATAAAGCTACACAACCTGTAATCATATTTTAAACAAAACTTGCTACAGGCAGTAAAATACATCCTCTTGTGAGGTCAAGGTTTTATGTCTCCTTTTTGGAGTTTAGGAACATTAATACTATTTAGATTTCTTGTCCTCAGATGGTTTATAATGTCACACAAACTATATGGTGGAATTATTCATATAAAATGAGGCTCTGAGATGTTCTTTATTTCCCCCAAACCTTCCTCACAGTTGCCATAATATAGAAGAGTTGGCTTGATCGATATGAAGCTACAGCGAGAAAGAACTAATTTTCTCCTTTAAATGTGAATGGTCTTATTTAAAGAGTTTTTTTTTTAATTTCTTGTTTTATAACTATGCATGTTTAATTAATTTAGAAAATCAATTTTGAGCACTCACATATTTTTAGAAGATAAATAAAAATAAATAGGTTTATGTTAACAAAGGATGTCATCTGAGAAGGAAGAGACAAAATGAACAAATAGTAGCATTTCTAGCCTGCTTTTAACCACATAGAACGTAAAATATTATCCTGGAGAATTTCAACAAATTTTATTCTAAGCAACACAACAACCAGCTAGGTTTGAACCTAAGCTTTTTGGCCATTAAGTGTTTAATTTAATGTTACACATCATAGCATGTAAAGAATAAAAGAAATTTAAGATAAAAGAAAATTTAAATACGGAAGAATAATTGGGAAAAATAAATAATTCTACTAAATGTCCATTATATTTCAGAAGCCGCACAATTCCTCTTTTTCCAATGACAGCAAAACTTTAAAAACTTAGAATTGTCTAATATTTCTAGTATCTACAAGGAAAAAGGCTTTTCGGAGCAAACTGATTGTGGTAGAAACATTAACCAACCTCAATCGTCAAAATGTTTAACAGCATCTAGCAGAATTTTCATAAACATAATTAATTTTCCAATTTAAAATAATTGTAGTTGATGCAGGTCTCCAAGTGCCTCCTGTTCCATAAATTTAGCAAGTGGTTTTTGTTAATAGTACTTGGAAACTTTGGAAAGGTTTTCTAAGAATATATGCGGAAGAAAAAGACATTCAGAAAAAATTGACAGAACTAGTTCAGTCTTTTTCCACTTTTCTGTATTTCAATTTTAGTGATGACCTTTTAAACTTTTAATTATTTTAAGACCTTTACATATAAAGTTACTAATATTGTTAGCGCTAATTATTTAACAACTCATGATAACTTATTTAATCTTACCAAATATTTAGACTGACTACCAATTTGATCATATCATAGAAATGTTAGTTATAAAATAATATTTGAGCATTAATTATACTATTTTTACCTTAATTTATGTCTATCTACTATCCATCTATCCAGCCACCTACTTAACACTAAAAATACTCTACACTGCTACTAAAATAAAGATGCTTTGTTAACCTGCCCCTCCCATACACTCGGTCATGTCAAGAACAGTTCTGGCAAAATATGGCACATATCTAAATAAGTAAAGCTTACATTAATAACCACTGCACTTATGTTTCTATTACTTTGGAAACTTTACTGATCCCCTTTATTGTATTAAGGAGCCAAGTACTCCCACTTCACATTTTTTCTGTTATGAAAAATCTTTTACAACCATGGATGCCATTTGTGACAATCATGCTTTCTCTTACCTTCAGCAGATAAACCTTGAACATTTACTCCTCTGGCTGCTAGAAAACTAAGGCAGACATCAACATTTTCAATCTGCAACATGAAAAGCAGTGAAAAAGCAATTTAGAGCGTTATTTTTAAATAAATAAATGAGCTAGAATGAAACCAGAGAGAAAGATAAAGAAAGAATGAATACTTTACATTCATTTCATACTAGAGCTCTTTACCAGAGTTTAACTAGAATTATGTTGACTAATTGCAAAATGAATATAAAGCTTGCATTGTCCAGTCTGGTTCTTACAAACAATTCATAAAGGCCTGATCAAGAACGGCATTCTTACAGATTAGCAACCCACCTACTTAACATAAAACTGGATTTTGTACTTCACAAATAAGTCTCAAGGAAAGTATCCATACAGGAGGAGACTGTTGCTTGTGTGAGTCTTAGAATGTTAGGATGTGGGGAATTAAGATTCGACCGTAACATTTGGTAAGTATGCCAAAAGATAAATAAGAGTCGATACGAGAGGAGAAAGAGTTGATACAACATGAAAGAAATGAAGCATATTTTCATCCTAAGCCATAGCCAGTCTTTATTTTAAAAATTGTATTTGTATTTCTACAGTTCAGTAATCCTCTGATTTAATATAGGTATTGCCTTTGTAATTTAAAAGAATATGCCATGGCTTTTAAATAGTTTCAATATTATAACCAGCTTGTAACCATTTAGGGTGAGAAGCAAAAATCCAAATGGCTGATTTATGTTAATTCACAGGTTGATCTCAATATTGGTCATGGCATTACATAGCAAAGTTAAACAGCTAACACATTTTTTGAAGAGTGTCGGAAACTAGAAAGTTTCAGCTCTTTGTCAATCATCGCCCTGGGTTTTTTGGGATTCCAGAAACCTTGAAATTCTAAAGTAAATAAAAGATTTAAAGTCTATATTGGCAAGGTATTGTCTTCTGTCTTACTAAATTCTCATCAAAAGCTGTGCACGAGGACACACCAAGTTTGGCCAATGTCATCTCTAGGTTAGCGTCATAGTAAGGCCAAATGTCTCTTAAAGAAAATAAAAAGAAAAATTAGATTCCGGAATCTGTCCTTACAACATGGACAACTATTTACATTTCTTTTTAAATGCAATTTTGTGCAAAATTAAATTTAAGTAATAATACCCAATGAGATGTTCTTTGCTTAAAAATGATGGCAGCCAAGGTATACACATTTGCTTTGAGAAAAAGAATGATTTTTATATTTATGCATTTGAAAGTCACTTTTACTGGAACTATTCTACTGAAAAAATAATAGAATTGAAGATGCTGCATACAAAACCAAATGAATCTTCTTGTTCTGCTCATCAACATCTGAATGTCCAATAAAGCTATGGTGCCGAAATGTACTTCAAATTCTTTCTCTTCTTCATGTTTCACTTTGCTACTAGAAAATAAATTGTATAAGGAAGGAAAGGAGGAGCAAAGAGAAGAAATGGGGCAAATTGGATACTCTACTGTGTCCATCCAAATGGACACAGTTCCATTTAAATTATTTTTTTCAGGTCTGTTAAAAATAATTAAAAGGAAAATGTCAATTATTGTTGCCTAATATTAAGACAGAGAATTGAATTGAATATTTTAAAATGTTTGCTATCATAGTCCTGATGTTATTACTTTTATAGCAATTATATGCCTTTTACAGAAAGTAAGATTTCTGGCCGAAACATATTTAATTTACTTCAAAATGTTAATAGGCTATTATTGCTTTCAGTTACTTTTATTATACATGAACAGATTAGTTCATTGGAAGACCAAGAAAAAGTCAATAAATACAGTCTGTAATTAAGTTTGGAAGACAGCTTTTTTGGCTACCATTTAAACAGCATAAAAAATAAACTGATGTCTAGATTGGGTATTAGAGACAAACAATTCTCTCTCTCAACATGCACCATAAACTAGAAAGGGAAATTAAAAGGGCCCTATTAGTGAAAGAAAAAAAATATTGAAAATACACTCTACATTCCTTTTATATCTATTTATCAGGAGCATCCAAAGTAATATTTCCTTACAGTAATTCACTATGAGTACCAACAATTTGAGATAGTTACTTCAGTTTCCCATTACACTACCATAGTTAAGAAACAGCAGCAGAATAAGGACTTGAATACAAAAGTTCCAATATGACTATTAAAGGCCAGTTTATTAAAATTTATCTATCTATTTAACAATATTTGTTTACTGGCCAAAATTAATTTTCCAACAGTGTAAAAGCATAATACATAACTTAAGAAAATAATATCCTTTCCCCACTTAATTCCAAATTCCATCTATAAATTAAATCATGGTTGTTGGTACTACATTACACTTTTTACACAACGAAAAAGTTATAATATAAGAAAATGGCTTTGAGAAATGTTAACTATGATTAGCTTCCTCATCAGAGGCATACTTTAAAATAATTTGAGAAGATTTTTTAACTATTTAAAAATATATTTTGAATAATCATTATTTTTATTTCAATAAGTTCTAGAGATTAGTGTCTCACAATTTCTGTTTTTTTAAAAAAATAGATTGCCCTTCAATATTTCCCAGTTAAATAGCCTTATAAATACTGTTTTAGTTTCTTTTTTTTTTTTTTTTTTGCCATATTAAACCACAGTTGTTCTTTGAACTAAAACCTCAAAACTCTTTTGGTGATTACAAACAGATAAAAGTGATTTTTGCCATTAAATTGATTCAATTGGTTAAAGTCAGTTTTATTTTTTCTCAATATTATTTAAATCATATACCAAATAAACTATAAACATTCAAATTGTAGTTTAACACCTAATAATTTGGGCCAAATTTTAATTAGAATAATTTCATGTACCTTAATACACTATTTTCCAAAATTTTGACTGTGACTCATAGCCATAGCAAGAAATACATTGAATAGCACAACCCAATGTACACTTGCATAAATATAATGGAAAAAAAAGTTTTGTGGAACAATACTTACACTTACTAAATTGAAGTCACTGTAATGCTTTCTACTACATTATATTGTCTTCTGTTTAATCTATTTAAATATTGGTTAAAACCCACTAGATGGATTTCAGGATCCATTAATGGATATAGCAATCCACAATTTGGAAAACACTTCCCTAAAGAGGACCAGAGCACTGCCATGTCTACAGTGCCTCCTTTTGGAGGGGTAACTATATTCAATGGCTAAGGAGAAAGTGGAAAATTATCCTAAGAAGCAAGTTCTCTGCAAGGATTTAACTAAATCAGTCAAGTAACATCAAAAAAAAAATGTTCAAAATACTATTTTATACATATAAATATATAAAATCACACACTTAATCCTTAGGATATGTTTACAAATTGTGTTCCTATATCTAATATCTGAAAAAGAATTTACCTCTTCTCTTCAGTCCCCTTTAATTTGTGTAGACACAAAATCATTTTGAAAAGGAAAGCAACTCGTTGAAATTTGAGTCAATCCTCTATAAGCAATAAGTTATTTGACCAAATTTAAACAACTATTTCAAAATTACCAGGTTATTTGATAAAGTCAATCTTTTCTTGATCTCTCTCTCCTCGCTCCCTCTATTTGGCTTATGGGCATTTAAAGATGTTTGTTGAGTTGTCATAGTTATATTTATTTATTTATTCAGGTATACTTTTGATTTTATGAAGATATGGGTTTATTGAGACTTTAAGCCCCTGGTAGATAGGAACTGTGTTTCATTGACTCGCGCAGTTTCAGCAACCTAGCACAGTGTTTGGTGTCTGATGGCTTCTCAGTGCATTCTTGAGGAAGAATGGAGGAAACAAGGAGTAGTGGCCAATTGGTCCTTGTGCTCATGGAAGGAACAAGTATAGGAAAATAAAAAAAGATCTTTCGATACAGAAACTACATGTTAGATTCTCTTTGGGATCTCTTAAAATATACTACTTCCCTGTGCCTGACCCCGGACAATAAGAATCAGAATTCTGTGGGTTGGGGTTGGACATCAGTTTGTTTCCAAATTTTAGCTCCTAATCT
Source organism: Ceratotherium simum simum (assembly GCF_057802395.1). NCBI lineage: Eukaryota > Metazoa > Chordata > Mammalia > Perissodactyla > Rhinocerotidae > Ceratotherium > Ceratotherium simum. The sequence continues at coordinate 41,989,091 of NC_141924.1, forward strand.
CAGTCCACCCTCCTCTTTGAGGATTAAGCAACTGATCTCCTGAGAAAGTCTTCCATAAAGATGAGCAAAAGAAGCCAACAGAAGAGTATATACGATGTGGTGCCCAATTTATTTGAAATTCAAGATCACCAAAACTAAACAATGAAAACAGAACTTAGAATAGTGACGAACTTTGGAAGGACATAGTCTGGAAAGGGGCACAAGGGGAACAGGTATGTTGCAAGTGCCCTTTCTTTTGATCTGGGTGGTGATTACATAGGTGTATACATATTAAAAAGTCAATCAGCTATATACTTAAAATTGGAGTACTTTATACAATTTCTATGTTTGTTTTACCTCAATTTCTATTAGAGTACTTTACACTCTTTTATGTATGTTTTACTGCAATTAAAAATAAAAATATAATGAGTGGTCCCTTGTTTTGTTGAGAATAGACTCTAGGCATACAAAGATAGAAACCTATTAGGTGGCTGTTGCAAGTAATTAAAGTGAAAGATGATGGTGTTTCAGACATGGTGGTGGCAGTGAAGGTGATGAGAAATGGTCAGATTCTGCATATATTTTTGAAGAAATCCAATAGGAAGATATGGCATATAAGAGAAAGAGATGAGTCAAGGATGACTCCAAGTTTTCTGGTCTCAGTAACTAAATGGATGAAATCTCCATTCATTAAGATGGAAAAAACCACGGATAGATACAAGGAGTTAAAAAAATTTTTGGACATGTTTTCTAGTCTGTTTGATATCCAAATGGATGAATAGGCATTTGGACACACATTCTGGGGTTCAACTGAGAGGCCGGGAGCAGAGATCTAAATTTGAGGGTCATCCTCATACAGATGGTAATTAAAGCCATGAGGCTAGATTAAATCGCCAAGGGTGTGTGGATATAAAAGAGAAGAGGAACAAACATCAAGGCCGAGGAGACCACCACTGGAAAGAAGAGGAAGAACCAACAGAGCAGACTGAGCAAAAGCAACCAGTGAAGTGTGAGGAAAATCAGGAGAGTGTGGGGTACAGAAAACCACCTGAAGAAAGCATATTAATGCCAAGGGAGAGAGGAGCTCTAGCAGAAGTTGCTGGTAAGTAGAATGAGAACTAAGAATTGACTATTAGATTTTTAGGATTAAATTAATCAATACATTAAAGGTACTCTCTCTCTCTCACTCTCTCTCTCTCTATATATATATGTAGAAAGAATGTATATATATAAAGAAATATATATAGGGCCAGCCCCGGTGGCCTAGTGGTTAAGTTCAGTGTGCTCCGCTTTGGCAGCCCGGGTTCAATTCCTGGGCATGGACCTACACCACTCTGTCAGTAACATACTGTGCTGGTGGCCCACATACTAAAAAATAGAGGAAGACTGGCATGGAGGTTAGCTCAGGGCGAATTTTCCTCAGCAGGAAAAAAAAAAAAAAGAAAAGAAATATATATATACATGCACAAGTATATATAAAAATACACACACACACACACACACACACACACGTATTTGACCAGCAGAATGGAAGCTCCATGAGAATTCTTTTCCACTTAGCCCATTGCTCTCCCCAGTGTCTGGAAGAGTACCTTAGGCAATCTATAAACAAATGCTGAGGGAATGAATGAACTAGGGCAAGGATAATGTTTTTGTGCCTAAAGCATTCAAATGAAAAAACAGAAAAAAATCAAGTGATAATTTAAAATACTATTAATAATCAAATTCCGTATATCTACTAAGTATCTACCTGCCAAGCCAACTTCACTTCTATGGTCATCTCAGCTTCTCCTCTCTGATGCTCATCACTCTTTCCTCGACTGTGGGGAACAGGCACCTCACCTCGCACATTCACCCCTCTATCCCCAGCACTTCATATTATGCCTGGCACAAAGAAGATCCTTAATGCATTTTTGTTGACTAGATGGATGAGTTAATAAAATAACACAGAGAATCAGGAATAAGCTCTATTAGCATTTGCCCCAAAATTCAGTTTCTGGTCTTTTGCTGTTGTGAGGTCAAGGAAAAAACTGTTTTTATTCTAGGAGAGAGAACATAGTGATGACAGTAGAAAACTAAAACCTGCTGATAATAGGCAAACTAGTGAGAAATAGAAATGTCAAACAGTCAAATTCTGAGCGGCTCAGTAAACACGTAGATATAAATATTGAAATTATGTTTTGGGGAACTTGTTCCCATTATATTTTAGGATTGATAGAAATAAATAATTTAAAATAATTTCATGACTGTTGAGCCCATAGAGATCATCTTATCTGATCCTTTAAATTTAAACAATGAGATGAGAACCAGATAATCTATGTCATTACTTAGAGGACTCAGTGAAATTGCAACATGTAAGCACTTAGTACAATGCTCTACACACAGTAACAGCTCAATAAACTCAAGAAACAAAAAAGTGGCCATGATACTAAATAGTCTTTCACATTAAAAGAGGGTGGAAATGGCATAAAATGGCATCACAGCCTCTTTTGCTTTTGGCATTATAAAAACTTTTCTGAGAATTATCCATTTTGCATTAAACCTGCTTCCCAAGCTTTTAATCCAATGATTCATAAACTTTGCTACACATTAGGATCACCTAAGGAACTTTAAATCTATATATGCCCAATTTACATCACCATCAGTTAGATGAGACTGTCTGCGGATAGCAGCCATTTATCAGAACTTTTTAAAAATCCCCAGGTGGGGGCCGCCCCGTGGCTTAGCGGTTAAGTGCGTGCGCTCCGCTACTGGCGGCCCAGGTTCGGATCCCGGGCGCGCACCAACACACCACTTCTCCCGCCATGCTGAGGCCGCGTCCCACATACAGCAACTAGAAGGATGTGCAACTATGACATACAACTATCTACTGGGGATTTGGGGGAAAAAAATAAACAAATAAAATTAAAAATCCCCAGGTGATTCCAATTTGCAGCAAAGCTCAGAAACCAAAGCTTCAACTTAACACTCTTCAAAGAAAGTTACTGCATATAATTTCAACTCACCCCCATGTGGATGCACTGTTCAGAAGACAGCAGTGCATTGTCTTTTCTTAATTTGGACCATGATACTGTATAATTCACATGTTTTACATTTTATTACAGAGGTATTAAAATATATATCTCCTTTATAGGAGTAATATAAGGAAATTCACTCTCAGTTCTGTGGGCACCACATTTCTCATTTGGCTCAGGGAACAGTCACATCTGTAGCTCACGGACAATCACTCCTAGGACTTTTACTCATCTGTTATAATGTCATGCACAATTCCTTGGGTCTTTCTTTTTGTGGCTTACATTTTATTGGCATGGAACACCTATCTTGCCTCTCTTTTTCCTGTTAAATTTAAGCATGGCTAGATAACTGTAAAAATATTGACTATCTAATGAAAATAAAACAAAAAGTTTCCAAGTTCTAGACCCAGTCAATATTTTCAGAAGTTTCAAAATGTATGGGCTCATGGAGCCTTGAGGTTTTTGGGTTCTACAAAAACAATGTTATCACAGTGGCATAAACAAAAACACAGTTTTGCTAGAGTAAATATGAAAATTTTTGCTAGAGTAAATATGAAAACCACTGTGTGTGTTTTCTTTATTGAAGACACTAAACAAATTCAATAGAAGTTGGTTCATATTTTTAAACCTGAATAGTTTCTATTTATATAATTAATATTAGTTTCTTAGAGCACTACCCTTTAATTTTGTTTATGCTCTGTAAAATCAAACCATTCATTTATTCATTCATCAAACATTTATTAAACTTACTTTACACCTGGAATCATGCTAAGTGCTACAGATATAAATTTCAAGATATAGCCACTATCCTCATATTTTCTAAACAGCATTGACTTATTTCCAATATTTTCCACTATTCCTATGAAAAATCGGAGCCATTTTTCAAAACAGAAATTTCTTTGATTGTCTAATTTCATAATTGCACATTTATCTTGACCCTGATGAACTTGCTGAATATGAGCATGGCTAATTGCTAAATCACAAATTGGGTTTTAAATGAGGAAAAGAAGAGCTTTCATTATCTTCATTTATGAAAACTCAAGACAGGCATCAGAGTATTTGTGCCTTCAAAGTTTTTTAAACCTGAGGGTCAATATGTGTTCTCAACATATTAAACATAGTTAGAGGCTATATTAGAAATACTTGTATTTATTCATTTCACTGTTGAATAAACTATTCCAAAAGAAATGTAGTGTTTTTAATTAGCCCAGCTCTTTATTGAACTCATACACTTTAAGTGGCATGTTTTACAACACCCAGCCTTTTAGTGTTTTTACTAGTATAACTTGTCTTGGGAAATGTAACTGGAGGCATCTTCCACAATATTAACAAAATTATACCTTGTCTATTCACAGGTTTCTTTCACTTTTACTTATGGATATTTAATGGAAATTAAATTTAAGGACTAAATATCTGAGTATGATTAATATCAACCTTATAGTTTGTGATTAAATTTAAACCATGGCACCAACACTTCCAATGAGTGATAAATTCATTCAGCAACCATTGACTGTTTATTATGGGCAACGAGCTCAGCTAGATGATGAAGGAATATAAAAATGAATTACAAGGTCTTTGCCTTTGTGAGCTTGTAAAACAGCTGAAGAGACAAGAAACATTCATAAATCACCATAACACAAGGCATAATATGATAAATTCCAAACGAGAATTAGAAATAACACTGTACGACAGTGAGGAGAATGACTTATCAATTTCCACTACAGATCTGGGAGAAGCTTCACAGGAGAAGCATCATTTGGACTCAACAGCTAAGTCCAATTGTGATAAGGTTAGACCAGTGTCAGGGGGAGGAGCGGGATGCCTACAAGAGCAACCAAGATCAAAAGTGCTCACAAGGATGCTTGGGAATAGATCACGCCAGTCTTTACTTTCTGCAATTAAGTTTACAGAGCTAAATTTGGCCTGGAATTGAAAAGGCTCTATTGCCCCTTGGATTCTAAAACCCCTGCAATATAAAAAGTTAAATAACTGTAAACCACGTAGCAGGCAATACTTCAAAGATGGAGTTCTCTCTACAGATGCATGCATCCTGGTTAGGGCATGTCTGAACTGGGCAGGTACTGCTGCAGTGAAGCATACATAGAGAATGTCTAGAAGAATATAAACCAAACTTAACTTTCATTGTCTCTGGATGGTGGATTCTTTTGTGACTTGTGCTATTTTAAATTAATTATACTACCTATTTTTCATGATAAACGTTTACTGCTAGTATCATTATATAAATTACTTAAATAAATGTGATTTCAACAAAAACAAAATAGTTAGGATGGCTCAGTTTGAGAGAACTCCCATCCCACCAGAGAATTCAAATAATTATATGGATTTTAGCTAAAGATTTTAATATAAATCATTTTAATATAAATTTGTCTGGAGAATTAAAGTAAAATGCAGTAGTGTTGTTGCATTGGTTAAAATTTTTAAGATATTTGTCTTCATTCATTCACTTAATAATTATTTGTTCATTGAGACATGTCTGGCCCTTAAAAAATATATAGTTTCATAGGAGAGAGAGAGATAATTCCAATGCAATGTGATGAAGGTTATGATCAGAGAAACACAGACTCCTAGAGAAGGATGTAGAAGAGTCTATTTTGATCAGAAGTCAAGGGACTAGGAAAGGAAAAAATTATTAGCAACTAAACTTATTTAACATAGTTACAAAGATATCTTCCTCTGAAGTTGCCATTACTGTACCATTTTACAATGATAAAGTGTTGATCAGAGAATTAAATTGACATGCTCAGGGTTACAAAGAGAGAATACGTCAAAACCAGAGCCCATGTCACTAATCCCCATATTTTTCTCTTTAAGAGGAAGCCTGAGTTAGTCCCTGAAAGGTCAGGAAGGGTTAACCCAATAACAGGATGTGGTGTGAGGTGAACCCAAGGAAGGAGCAATATGTGAACTGTTCATGGTTGAGAAACATCTTAGGTTAAGGGACTTGCAAGGAATTTAGAATAGCCGGGAATATTGAGTGTTGAACCTCACTTAAATCTTTCTCCACAACTTCTTTATGAATGTGAAAATAGGCCACCCCAAAGGTTGGTAGCCTTCAATAGGTTTCAAGAACCTATATAGGAGGAGAGATCAGGCAGAAGGGACTTCAGGAACAAGAATCCTGAGATCTGGAGAATCCAGTGGCAGGAGACAAGGCCATAGAGATAAACAGGGGCTAGATGAGGAACATCCTCCAAGCCCTGCTAAGGGTCTGGGATTGATCTTAAAGCACAGAGAGATAATGCTGTGTTTTAAGCAAAAGAAAGAAACGGTCAGTGTTGCACTGAAGAAATATATTTTATATGACCACACAGTAGTTACATAGATTTACTGATAGATAGTAATAAAAGTTTCACAAATCAATTTCTACTCATACTATCTGCAATGCACTCTGATTTTTAAAAATTCAATTTTAGTGTATTTATTTAAAAATGTCATTTGTAACATTAACTTCATAACACAGTAGTTGAACAAGCTGTAGTAAAAATCCTATACTGCATATCAAAAATGGAAGCAGGGAAATGGTTTGAAAGCTACTGCTCAATTTTCTCCTCCACCACTCAACAACCTAGCACAGGAAGGGAGTTCACATAGAGTTTTAAGCAGGTATGTTATTTATTCCAAATGCAAAACCCTTTTCATTTTCACCGTAAACTCTGGTAACATTGATATTATTTTTCCTATTGAATAGAGGCTTAGGGAGACAGCATACTTTGTATAAGTTTACACAATTCATAAATTAATAAATGCCACACTGTTTCCTACGACTGTAATTTAGATATTCTGACTGAGCCATTTCCAGCCTCTAACTCAAGCTCTCTACATGATTGACAGGTGACTAGGACAGGGCCTGCCACAAAACAGGTGTTCAATAAGTATTTGGTTGACTATAAGGATGAAATTGCGTAGTGTGCAGGTGAAAACAGAAATACTATGCAAAATCCACTTGTTCCATACATATTCTAAGTTCACAAGGCTTAAATGCTTTCAAATTATTTCGCAAATATCCAATACATTTTTATATCCTGGTAGATTAACACATAGAATGACTGATGTAGCCACAAGCCAAGGAATGCTGGCACTCACTAGAAGCAAGGAATGGATTTCTCCTCCAGCCTCTGGAGGGAGCGCAGGACTGCTGACACCTTGATTTTGATCCCACGTACTGATTTCAGTTCTGGCCTCCAGAACTGTGAGAGATTAAATTTCTGTTTTTTTAAGTCACGAATTTTGTGATAATTTGTTACAGCAGCCACAGGAAACTAATACAACTAACTACTCAGTAAAGCAATAGATATCAACACTTTAGCAGGCCTAAGGGTGAGCTGGGATCCGTGAGCATGCAGAATTCCAGCGCTGCCCTCTGAGTTTCTATTTGTTAAGTCTGGAGGCAGGGGACATGAAAGGTGCAGTTAATTAGGTGCTCCTGTCACTGCACTGCTAAGCCACATGTTTTCCTTTCCCATCTCAAGTTAGTTTTTGTTGTGGGATTGGGAGAGGGGTAAGAGAGAGTAATTTTTCTTTGTATTTCCATTTGTTTTTTTGTTTAGTTGATCTGTGGTTAGATACAAGGAACCAGTTTATTAATTAAATACTATAGTATAATAATTAAAAGTTTTGCAGTGAAAGAAAACTGGGTTTGCATCCAACTATTGCAATTTACACATTGTAAGAAATTGAGAAAATTTTTACTCTCCCAAAGCCTCAGCTTCCTTATCTGTGAAATGGGAGTGAAAAAAGCACATATATATATCTATCCAGGAATGAAAACAGCACATATATATATCTATCCATACTAGGAATGATTTACATAAACACATACATGCTATGGCAGAATCCTGTGTTTGTGGTATATGTTTGAAAAGATAGATGTATATCTATAGGTATAAATATAGATATGGAAAATTCATGACTATTTTATCAGATAATTTCTTTTTCAAAATTTTACTATTCTATTTTAACTGACTTTGTAATTAGAGAATAATGAACATAATTTAATATTTGTTGCCAATTATAGATAATATTTAATCTTCATTATAAGCCATAATTGCTAATATAAAGTGTTATAAATATAAAATTACAAAAAATTGCATCAGTATTCGTTGACCTGAAGATATACTCTGTGGGTTTGTAATAAATTCCTGCTTTTCAGTTTTTTCCGGAGAACAAAACAAAACAAGGGATCTTACTCTTTTATTATGAAGTTTAAAACTGTTCTAAACTTAGATAATACTTATTTATATTTAGGGCTAAAGTTACATATAAGAATTATTTGCCAAATGTATAATTTCACCACAAAATCAATAAATCATTATTTATCTGACATGCTCAGGCCCTCTCCCAACCTACCCAAAGTTTGTATTCTTGCCATAGATGGAAGAAATAAGTGTAGTATTAAAGAAAAATGCTTACTTATAGTGCAAGGCTGGGAGTAGGGGAGGAAAAGTGACCAAAACATTAAAAAAGAAGAAGGAGGAAGAGGATGAGGGGGAGGAGGAGGAGAAGAAGGGAGGGAGGAGAAGGCAGAGTAGGAGAAGGAAGAGAAGACAAGGAAGAAGAGGAGATGAAAATCCAAAGACTTGTATTCCAGGGCTTATTTTGTTAAACATATTTGTTAATAAGTTTAAAAGCAATTTGGCCTAGACTCAAGTAGACATGAGACCAAACACAATTCTTCCACATATTAAATAGGGATACAGGCAGCTTCAACGAGACCCAGTTCCTTTGTAGGTTCGCTGTAACGACTAAATGAAAAACGCAAGCAAAGCACCCAGCACGGCATCGGATATATATAGTTGACATTGAACCAACAGGTGAATCAATAAGTGATGCTGATATTGCTGAATTCTGAGGTCCATCTCTGAACTTCGATGTTTCCATGATATGATTTCACAATACTTTTTCTTATGTTTGATAAATGGCTAATAGAAATCAAGTGGGCAATGGTTTTTCAAAGTGTAACCATGCATGTCATGAATTTTCGTCTGTGTCTATCCACACAAGTCAGTTTAACTGAATTCATATTTAAGTATAATGTCATAAAGCAAACAGCTTGGGCACATCTACTGATTTTTAAATAACTTATCTCATCCAAGATGAACTTTTCAAATGATTATACTGAGATCAAGTGAACAAGATTCCTCCTATTTCATTTTCTTTCTATCTCCTTATAAAAGTAATTTTTTATAAAATTATTTAATCATCATAAGTTTTTTAAAAATTTCCAAATGGTACACCAGAAAACTCCCATAACTCCAAAAGATATAATTTCCATCTTGGTGCTATTTTTCTTTATAAATTAAACTTAATATATTTTAGGAAATATCTTTCTGACCTTACTATGAATGTAGTTTTAAAAAGCTATAAAGATTGAAAATCCAAATATATCTCTAAGATAAAATATGAAACAGAAACCACTGTCTTTGGTATTTTGTTCAATCAATCCAGCAAGTCAGAGTTCCAGTGGGCTTTAGAGTTCATCAGTCTAATTTTCTCATTGCAGAAATGAATGGAGACTCTGAGCATTTACCGAATGCTTCTTCCTGGGGCACACAGTCAGAATTAGAATTCCAGTGACCATTGTCCTTTCAACATGACACACTTTCCCTCAATGCCTCCATGATATGCCAATTACTTCATTTGAACTTTAAATTACTAGTATACAGAGAAACTTCTAGAGACAGACTCAGTTTTAAAAATCATCAGGATATTCTAATAATTTAATATAAATTTCCTAATACTAGTAGTTTATGCTTATTCTTCCAAAGTTTGAAAATAATGAAATCATTAAAGCACTACAAAGTAGAGGTTTTCATTGGGTATTTCTTTAGATATCAGAGCTATATTTGTAGTAAAGCATTTGTCTTCATTAAGCTATCTTTTTCTAGACATTCCAGAAGAAGAACAGTTTCAAAATGGCAGGGGATCATGTGAATGGACTAACTTAGCAATATTCCATTCCTCTGACTCATTGTGCTAGAATCCTGCAGTAAGCCATTTATAAGATTTTATTAAACCTTTAAGAGCATTCCAATATTTATCTCTTCCCTATTTGGTTAGGAACCTCATCTTCTTATCTTATCTAAATAGATCCTTTAAAAGAGCAGCAATTACAAGCAGTGGCTGAAAGAATTAAAACTTTAAAGGACAGAGTACTGATAAAAGCACAGGATACTTTTACCATCATGAATAGTTTCACCATCCAGATAACTGTAAACTATAGAAATGGAATAAAGATGCTCACGAAATCCACAATGGTAATTATTCTGGAAGCCACAACCCTGTGGGGCATGGAATCAGAGAATTAAGGGAAGACTGAAACTTAATTTTCAATTTTCACCTTCTAGGAATTAAAAAGAGTAAGAGGCACAAGCATTCCGAAAATCTTCATATCAGCAAATTTTAAACAACATGACATGATAGAAAATAAGGTTGAAAGTTGTGACTGAAAGACAATTGAGCTACTAGAGTGAGGCAAAGGGAGAGAGCCAGCAAAGAGGAAAGACAAACTGTGAACCACATTTGCCAGATCCTTAGCTATGCCATATAATCTAATTCTTGGTTTGCAACTATTTCACATAATCAAATTTCCTAATCCCTCTACGCATTTGTGAAGATTCTTAATCATGCTCTAACCAACTGAGCTAACTGGCTGAGCACCATAATGTTCTATTTTAAAATTTAAAAAAAATTGTTTTCAAAACAACTTTTCCCCTACATGTCTTACATTTTTGTCTAAGAACCTTGCACTTGTGCCTCCACATTTCAAATAAATGTTGGACATTTTTTCTGCTATTTTTAATCTGCTGGGCATTCTGGACATTCTTGGTATTTATAGTTTACTAATTTATTTCCTCATGTAATCTCACCAAAGTTGTGGCATGCAGCATATATTTTGAATCCTGGTACCACCCACCTAGAAATTACTCAACAGGTGCCATCCACATTAGTCAAAGCATCTTTGGATGAAGTTAAATATAGTGTTGAATAATCCCCTACAAACTAAGTTCTATTTCTCAGGATGAGGTTAGTCTCCAGCTTATTAAGGAAACATAACCATGACTTGGAAACTTAAAATAAACATGAATCAAAATCTCTCAATCAAGCTACTGAATTGCTGAAAGGACAAGTTCATATTTTTCTTAAATATGTGCTCTTTGGTCCATGTTATTTCATAGAATTGTTGTTGATTTTTCTTTATCTATTATAAGATTCCATAATTGAATTTTTATTCATATGATAAAGTAACCATTACAGAATCACATGAAAAAGAACACATTAGGATTCTCTAATATTCTGAAGCTGTCAAATAGATTTGAATTCCTTCCGTTTCCATTTAATCTACTTTCAAATGCCCACATCTTCACGTAATCATATCCCCTGGAGACATGAGACAAAGGAAAATGTATCCCCCTTCTTTTCCAATGTTAAATCTTCCGCACAGACTTCAAATTCCCTCCTCTGCCACTCCCTTTAGGAGGTATCATCACTTGTCTCCCCATTCTCCTGGATCCTCTTCTCTCCCTACTGCTTCCTTCTGCTCAGCCTACTTCCCCACTCGCAAACACTCTCCTCATCCTGACTTTCTCTCAAACTATATATTTTTTTATTCTTCACTTCAACAGGAAACTCTTAGAAATATTTTTCAGGACTCAGTGGATATCTGCACCTCTCAGTTACTCCTTAACACAAACTCTACAAGGAGATGTTTACATAAAAGTCATTAACGACTGTCTCATTACCAGAACTAACTTCCTTGCTCTACTGCACCAGATAGTTGTCTATGTAGTATTTGACAGCGTCTGCCAGATTCTGCTCATCTTACTTTGCCCTATCTCACTGGGTTAGTCCAAGCACTATAGCTTAAGCCATCATAGCTACCCTAAGGATTAAGAACCCACATCTGTTGATCCACTCGCTCAATGATGGCCTCGCTCTCTCATCCTTTTCTGACTCCTACACCTCTGCTCATCACACATGTATTGATATTCCCCAATGTGAGAACCTCAGCTTTCTCCCCTTCTCCTCAGCTTTCTCCCCTTCTGACTTTACACAGACCTCCTGTGAGATCTCATCCTTGTCCATGGCTTTAATTGTTACCTATGCACTAGGCATATTCTAACCAATACCTTACTTCTGACCTTTAGAAACACATGTCTAATTGCCTGAAGTCCCTCCTATTTGATGCTCCAATGGATACTCGTCAAATATGAATCTGTCATCCCCCTCCTCCATCTTTTAGCTTGTTTTCTCCCTCTATAATAATCATCTTATTTAATGGTAACCACTTACTGATACAGGCCAAAAAATTGGGGGCCATTTTATACTCCCTATACTCTTCATCTCCCACATTCAATTGGAGACCAACACTTTCGTATTCTACAATTCCCAGAAAGCATCTAGGGTGATCTTTTTCAATATTTACATCAGATCATGACACAGTCCAGCTTTAAAAGTCTTCCAAAAGCTCCTCAACAGCCTTAGAACAACATTCAAACTCCTTACTTCAGCCCTATGAGATGAGGCTTCCATCATCCCCTCCAAACACCTCTCACTGTGCTCAAACCACAGTGGTCTTCTATCTGTTTCTGGAGCACACTAAGCTTACTCCCTTCAGTCCTTTTGTTCTTGCCTATGCAACACTGTTGCTATTATTTATTTAAATATTTGCTCCTCTGATCCTCAAGTGTCCCTATACCTGGTACCTTAGGTGCTCAGTTAATATTGGCTAAATATGAACTACCTAGCTGTTACAGGAATTCATCAATGTATTATAGATTCATACCAGAAGAGAACTTTTATTTTTAGAGGCTTAAAACAACCCAATAAAGGTTATCAAGTTTGAAATTTAAATAAAGACAATCTGTGACTAGAAATAGTAGCAGGCCTAGTTTTACCTTACCTTTTGTTATTAAACACAAACAGCAACCAATGGCCACAAAAGATCCGATATACAGAAAGATCAAAGTAGTTCTGTGAGTAAGGACAGCATGCACTGTTACTAACGCAGCCCCTTTTGGTTGTTATGCAATAAAGAAACAGGCCCCATCCTGTTTGGAACAGATACAGGAAATTCATAAGCCTAGTCATGCTATCATAATGCTCTCTCCTCTACTCTCTTGTCTCAGATAAAATCTGGAATTTTTATTCATTAATAACATAGTGCCAATGCCAATTCTTAAGAACAGAGACAAAAATAATTGAACCCCAAAAGTTACATTTATGTCTTATGTATACTTCTGACTCAACATATTGAGAGCATGCCAATTTCAGAATCAAAATTCAACCACATCAGAAAAAATTAGGATCCAAGTCATCCTTACTCAACATTCAATGTGATTCCGACTAATACTTTTTGGCTGGAAAAACTACCTTTTTCATAGCATCTGCATTTCTCAGGTTTTGATTTTTCTGTTTTTTTTTTTTAATCAGAAACATCAGAAGCAGAAATATCAACATAACATGCATACTAGATGTTACGTGACTATTTGGGGTTAATAAGGAGTAGGAAGTAATAAAAAATTAACAGAGTTTGATACTCCTGAGAATATTTTTACAGATTTGTAGAATCTTTGGTACAGATGTTTCAGATAAATATCTTAGGACTCCTTGTCTACTCATAGTTATGAGCTTTGGAGTTTTGGGATTATTTTTTCTGTCATGAAGTATTAGCTTGGCTGTTTATTACATTCTCCGTCATCAGAATCAACTTGGAATGACAGCAGAGAAGGTAAGAGTTTTAGTATCCAACACCTCCTTCTGGTTGAAACAATAAAAGCAAAACCAACAGTGCTGGGTTTAGGAAACATAACATGATATTCAAGGACTAGAGAGCTTTTAATACAAAGCCCTAAAAATCTTTTAATGGGTGTTAATTCATGAATGTGCTCTTTATAAAGTCTGTAGCAATACCATTCGGCATTTCCACTTCCAGTTTAGGTAGTAAAGAATGTTCATAATTATATGTCATTATCATATCCTAATTAGGGTTCATGTCACAGATGAGAAAGCTGAGGCTCAGAGAGGTTACATGTCTTTTCCAACATCACACAGCTTTAATTGTAGCAGGATCTGAAGGTATTTTAATTGCTTTCAGTAAAACTTCAGAAACAACCATAATTAATTTCCATAGAGTCATGCTTGTGCTCAGAGTAATGAGATTAGGAAGTTTCCTTAAAACTGAAGTATTTTACAAAGAGTCTTTCTTTATAGTGATTTTTTTTCTCAACAGCTACACAGAGTTCATGACATTGAAATAGGTCCTGAGAGTGCTTATTAAACACACACACAGTGCTAGTTAATCACTCTTTAAAAATAAATTCCTTTTACTAGTTTGGATTTCAGTTTTCTGACATTAAGTAAAGCAGGTCAGCAGGTCAAAAAAGTTCATCATTTTTTTCATTCTTCCAGTCTCTGACCATGAAGAACTCATTAAGTTTATTTAAAATGTCTATTCTGTGCTAAAGCACTTTGGAGGAGCCTCATCTTGTGGATTTTGGCGGTCCTTCCTGACGATATCTGCTGATGCAACTCCAGCTAAGGTATATTCTATGTTCAGGTTGTTCTATAAAATTAAGTTGTGGCTATTTAATGAAGAAAGAGGTGAATTTTTATCTCAGCAGTTTATCAATCTATTATGTTATTATAAAACTTTTAGCTTTCCCAGTTGGGAAAGACAGGAGAGGGCTGGGGGAGAGGCAGACCTCCAGATAGATGGCTTTCTGGAAAAGGCTATGAATCATAGCTCACAGTCAGTCACTGCTCAGCAAACTCCCAGCAGCATGCCTTTCGAGCTATTTCCAAAAGTGTTGAAGAGTCCATGTGTTTACATTGGACTTTGTTATGAACAAAGAAAATACTATTTTTATATTTTTAAAATGCACATGGCAAGTTCTCTTCCTCAAACTAGTTGTTCAGACAAAAAGGCTCCACTTAAAATTGGAAACGGGATTTATTGCCACCAGACCAGTGTTAAACTAAATTACCAGACACCAGAACAAAAAAATGTCAAGGACCTAATAAAATACCTGGAGATATGTTATTTGAGAGTCATATATGTTCAACTGTGTTCATGCTATCACCTGTTCATAAACTGCACCCAAAGAAATACACAGGATGTGATCAAATGGTTTCTTAAACAGGCAGGAAGACATGCAAAATAAATTTCTAGTCCATTTACAAATGCAGTTAAATCTGGATGTGAAGATAAGCATTGTATTTAGAATAAATATGATTCTTACCATCTGAGATTGACTCCTAGGACATCCATTGATATCTTCAACTTTTTCATTTGCTAAAGCCAAGAAATAAAATAAAAGAGAGAAAAAAAGAACGACATGCTTAAGCAATGAAGTGAAACACAAAAAAAAAGGAGACTAAGAGAAAAAAACACCAAGCAAAATGCTGCTGCTACATCCACTCCGTCTCCCAGGCCGTGTACAAGAGGACACACTTGCTAGCAGCCGCCAATTCCATATGCAAGAATCAGGCAAAAAAAAAAAGTGAGTGAGAAGGAAGTTGCTGCTAATTCTTCAGCCTGTGCCAAATGACTGCTGACATGAAACCTTTCACAATTGTCCCTCTGGATCAGGATACAGTTTCAAGGAATCTCAGAGTGTATGAGTTGCTCCAGCTAACGAAATGCACACATGGGAGACATATGGTTTAATGAAGCGTTCATTTCTGACAATTCACTGTATGTAAAGATACAGTTCTAGCCATTTAAAAGTATGGCCAAACTGCCTTTTTCAAACATTCTCACATAAACATTTTTAATTAAATCACGGGAGAGCTACATTAATCTCAGAGACACATGGACCAAGTTCATATGCATTCAACTTAAATTGCATTTTACCAAGAGGGGTGGGGGCAGAGACACTCATAGTTTCTCTCAGAGGGCAGCTCTTACCAATGATCTGGATGATTTCGGCTAGCAGTACTCCATCTGCAATGTCTTGTTGCAAATCCTTGATCAGCCGCTTGTGGCCCGATTTTGCTAGGTAGTGGTTGGCCCAGTCAGTGTAAATCTGTTGAACAGAGGCAGGGAAGAAGTGAGATGGGATGAGGGATGAGGGAAAAGAGAGACAATAAAAATGCTTCAGACAAATGTTGGATTCAAAGGGAAGCTATTCTGGATCACATTCCAGTGTAAGCAGTCACAGCTCAAAGGGAAATAGTTGTAAAATAATTTTTACACAGCTCTTTCTCCCGCTTATCTCTTGTTTCAAAGGGAGTGAGTCACACTCTCTCACAACCAGGCACTAGTCACTTGTGACACAGCAAAACTCCCCTCCGGATGATTACTGAGGACACTCCTGTTCGCAACTCAGTTTGGGTTCTCACTTGCTTTCCCCTGGTTCCATCATGTTGAAAATAATGCTGCCTGTCCTTGTAGAAGGAAACCACCTGGACTGATTTATACAGGAAGCTTACTATAAAAATTTGTGTTTCTCTGAGAAGATTTGGTTAATTTGTCGTGTGAGATACTGTACATGACAATATTTTGGCATCATTTTATGAAATAACTGTAAATGCCTTAGATATTTTATTTGGACTGTCATCTCCTATTTAAGCTCCTTGAAATGTGTTTATACAAGAGAATAGGGGAAGCAAATGCAGTTATTACAGAGAAATTACAATATAGAATTGAGGAGTGGATTATAAGCCACAAGGTTGGCAATTTGACACAAAGTAGAGGTGACTCTTTAATAACAGATTATGATATATAAACAAAAGCTGAAACTGTTCAAAAATTTCACAAAAATAAAATGTCACTAATTTTTCAAATGTTAGGGGGCACCTACTAATGTAACGTAATCTAACTGTAAGGAAATAAATGTGAAGACTTTTCAATTTCATAGGTGGTTCATAGTAAGTTTATTACAAGGCAGATTATGATATGTAATGTAATAGAAGAACGCAAAACTTGAAATGAGAATAGAGGAGGGGATTGGACTAAGATACACATTCACAAAAAGGTGTTACAGAAGCACTGGAATTAGAACTGGGAACGTAATGGCACCTGAATATAAGCAGCGAGGGAAGAGCCTTCCCC
This sequence comes from Ceratotherium simum simum, assembly GCF_057802395.1. Lineage (NCBI taxonomy): Eukaryota > Metazoa > Chordata > Mammalia > Perissodactyla > Rhinocerotidae > Ceratotherium > Ceratotherium simum. The sequence continues at coordinate 42,006,155 of NC_141924.1, forward strand.
ACAGAAGGTACGAGATACAGAAAGGCAGAGAGGCAAAGGAATCAAGGACATGTGTTAAATCTGTAATTAAGGCAAGATGCCAGGAATTAGGACAAATTAGACCGGAAAGGTAAGTTGCATCTTATAGTCATGAGCACTGAATGCCAAGCAAATGGTAAAAAACATGTTTTTTTATTTCTAACAAAACCAACACACATATTTTTGCAAAAATAAAATAAATCAGAGGTGTAGAAACTAAGAAGTGAAATTCTCCCCACAACTTGCAACCCCCATTTACTTTTGAATAATTTGGTATGAATAGTTCTAGAGTTCTTTTCTGTGCCCACACACTTCACCACATGACACCACATTACACACATACACATACAATAGGATTTTTAACCAAATCTGGCTTGAATTTTACATCTCATTCTGGATTTTTCAACTTTTAATATAACAATATTTTTATAACCTTCTAAAACCATTTCATATATATTTATCTCACTATTTTTGATGTCATTCTGTATGTAATATCAATCTCCCTGTTGAAGGACTTTTAATTTATTTAAATATGTTTCTACTACCTCTAAAGTTGTAAGAGGCACCCTTATATATGTATCTTGGCACATTCATATGCTAGTATGCTTACAGGACCAAAACCTAAAAGTGGGACTGCTAAGTTTGTTAAAGGATCCTAGGTACAAACATTCCAAAATACAACATACAAGAAAAAGACAATGTTTATTTTAGAAAATACAAAGTGGCATCTTAATGCATAGGTAGTGGTGATTAAGTTTCCTAAAATACACAAATAATTGGAAGCATCCAGTTGCATAAGAAAAATATGTATGACACCAAAATTACATCTCCTTTCTCCATGTCTATGATCTTCTTTATGTTCAAGATATTTAAGTGTGAGAAAAATCACTTGCATAACTGTATTATGAATTAGAAAACAAACACATGATTATCTGGTGATCATTTTCTTCAATTAAGATTTTATTCTACTTATATTATTGTGAAATTTTATTTTTATTAGGATTTATACTGTTTAGAATCTAAAACATTGAGCATGTCCCCCTCATCTATACATCAATCAAATGATAGCATTAATTGTTTGGGCTTCTGGTAGAAATTTTAGGTTGAGCCAGATTTCATTTGAGCTTAACCCCATAGGCAGCAAGTTAGGAGGAACAGTTGATTGACTTTAAAGGCTCCCACAAAGGTGATGAACGTGAGTTCTGGAGTCAGGTAGACCTGGCTTTGAGGCTCAGCAGACCACTTACCACCACTGGGACCTTGAACAAGTTACTTATCCTTTCTAAACCTCAGATTCCTCAACTGCAAAATAAGGATAATAATACTTACGTTATAGGATTATGTCAGGACTAAATAAGATAACACTTGTGAAGTGCCTGTCACAGAGTTAGCCCTGAAGAAATGTCTGCTATTATTATCATCATTGTGGCAGCTAGTTTTATTTGCTGTGATAGCTTTCCAACAAATATTTGTTAAAGTTAACATTTCGCAGAGGTTAAAAAATTTGAGAAGATGGCAGTAGAAGACTGAAGAAATTGTACTCCTCACTTCTGACACTACTCACATCTCTGACTCTCCTGCCTTCTAATTCACTGGGCCCACAGATCTGTCCACCATTCAAACTTACAGGAATGTATCTAATTTTAAGGCCGCCATGTTCTTATTCAGAACTGCAATGTCTCCGTGGTGACACCACCTCCTTCAAACTCCATATTGCATGGATTTTGTTTTATGAAGGCATTAAATTATAGAAAAAATACTTATTTAAATACACATAGAATGGCATGTATTAAAAATGAAGACAAGAATACTTTCATTCTCCAAATGCATGTCAACAGTGCCTTAGCCTCTATCCAAATCCCTCCTGGGAATTAGGTGAGAAAACAGATGGGAAGTCAGCTGGTTGGCTTCAAGACCTTGTTGGGAAAGCCTCTGATTTAGCTCATGAAACATTTTTCACTTGGTCCAGGATTTCTTCCAGAGGAATCCCAGACCTAAGTGCTTTGACTTGTCCAGTATCTCTAACATGTGGAACTTTGTTTGGAGAATAGCTCTGACTTTAGTTGCAACCAGCGAAATCAATTCAGACTACATAAATGAATTTAAAATAAATCTCCATTAAAAAAATAAGTCCTAAACACTTTATTTTACTTCTTCTTTCTAATAAACATGTGTAAAAGATACTTGACATCCTTCAAGTAAATCAGTACCTTTCAAAAGGATGTTTTCAAAAGCAACTTATAAACATATTTTTAAAATATTATACATAAACTTGTACTTTTCTGTCTTTTAAAAAATAAAAAATAAATAAAAAAAGTGGAAATATGAGGTGTGTCTTTAATGAGACAGTCTTTAAGCAAAGGACACATGGTATATAAATGTATTTAGAACTCACCAATAAACTTACTGTGATATTCTGATGAGAGAGGTTACAAACAACCTTGTCAATTGTCATTAGAAGCTGTTGTCCAAATAAATACAACGGAATGGTGAAATCCTGTCCGGATTTTGGATCTGAACTCAAAGTTGACCTTGATTCACTTCCACAAAAAATAATCACGGTATTGAACCTCTTAGACTCAGTTGAATGAGCTGCAAAATGTGTGGTAATGTATTTTGCACGACTATGGTATGAATTAAATACAGGTTTTTTAGTGAGGAAGTTGATATAATTGGGAACAATATCAAATTAAATCATAAATCAATGTTTGGTATTTTCTGTACCAGGGTCATTGAGTCTTTTAGTCATCAAGGTTCTGGCCATTAAATATGATTTACTCTAAACATTTGAAGCCAGTTTTCCTCAATTGTTTTAACTACAATATTATGAATATAAATGTCATCTCATGTAATAATTATATTTCAGTTAATTCAAAAGAATTAATGAAACTACATTTAACAAAGGGCTACCTAGAAATTCCAGCACAACTGTATGCATAATAATTCATTTAAAGTAATTAAAAATAATAGAAATCCAGGGTACCATAGCATATTTTATATGTCATATTTATCAGCATGAATTTTAGGGCCTATTAGACAATAACATGTATTCTTTGAGGAAAATTCTATATCATTTTGGAATTTCTACTCTGCCACTTAATATCCATGTGGACATTAATTGAACATTTATTTTCTCTCAGTGCCAGAATTTTTTTCATCTGTAAAATGGCAATAACTAATGGATTATTATGAGGATAATAATAATGGATTATTATGAATTTATACTTTTGGAATACGGCTTTTCACATCATAAATGTTTGTTAAATGTTAAATACTATTACTAGCTGTTTGTTTTTTTTGTGTGTGTGTGAGGAAGACCAGCCCTAAGCCAATGTCCGATGCCAATCCTCCTCTTTTTTGCTGAGGAAGACTGGCCCTGGGCTAACATCCATGCCCGTCCTCCTCCACTTTATATGGGACGCCGCCACAGCATGGCCTAACAAGCGGTGCGTCGCTGCGTGCCCCGGATCTAAACTGGCGAACCACGGGCCACCGCAGTGGAGTGCCCGCACTTAACTGCTTGCACCACCGGGCCGGCCCCCTAGCTCACTGTTTTAATATGAAATATATTTACATTAATTATAATGGGAAGTTTATTAACATTTTGAAACATTATCATTGTCAAATCCTTAAATCTTAGCTATCCGCCCAATGTAGTGAACCTAACTAATTAAGGAAAACTGTTGCAAGTTGTAATGATCTCTTAGCTTAGTCATTTGCTCTCACATTTTTTTATAGAGTTCATTTTTCATTATAAAATAATAAAGTAAGATAGAAGGCAATATATATGACACCATATTGCTTTTGTCCAGTGAATCTGTCACTGTAAAACAACATCAGAAGATCCACTTTGATTCTCTATGGAAACTAAATTTTTGTTTATGATTTTTTTTTAACTATTGACAACATAACACAGTCTTTGTGTATTACAGCAAGCTGCCCCTGAATTTTTTAACCATTATTTATTTTAGTATTTGATGAATATATTATATTGTAAGTAATTTAACAGCTATATAAAAATGATTATGACATTTTGTTATTGCATACATTACACTGAGCTATAGAAATGTTTCAATGAGATACAATACTTTATTTTTAATGAGTGCTAAATGATCAAAGAAATGTAGAGAAGTAATGAGAGAAAGACAGACTCTTTATTCAAGATAAGAGTCTATTTTAATAGAAAGACACTAACCCATAACCTGGTTAGAAAATATTATAAATATAGTCAGATGATTTTTAAATATTAGGCAAACCGGTTTTAACCCTGCACTTACTTATACACATTAGTTTTTCCCCAACATTCAAGCAGTAGCAATACATTCCCATAAATATCGCTCTCTGGTATGTTCAAATTATTGGCTTGGAGAAGTCAAACATGCTCTTCTAACCCATAGCAGACAGAAAGTGTGTTGAAACCAAGGATTTCATTGGCTGGGTTTCTACATTTTAGAAAGCAACAAAGGATTAAGCACATACAAGTTAAACCATAAATGGTAGATTAGGGAAGGGTTACCAATGACAAAAGCATTTTTCCCACAAAAAGAAGAACTAGTACTGGGAAGAGAATTGGAAGGAAGGGCAGGTCCTGAGAACTGACCTGATAGGCCCCCTCTCTGGGCTGAGTTATAGTAGTATTTGGACCTGAGAAGGGACTCACAAAGCATAACATCTACCACACCAATATATGAGAGCATCCATTTTTTTCCAATTCCCTGAGAACATTATAGAATTGTTTAAGAGAAAGCCAGTAATCCTAGAGAGCACTTGAAATCAGGACAGAAAGGATACACAGACCTGACACAGAAAAAAGTATAAAAAGCAAAAAAGATATGAGGACAGGTTGTGAAAACTCCAGTCTGACAGGCATCATAAACTTCAGCGCTCACCAGAAAGCAGCATTGGCAGGCACCAATGGCCATGAACAAGATGTGTCATGATAATACGTAACCATGCTCATAACCCTCCCCAGCCTATCACTTCAGGGAGACAAGATGCACAAGGGAAGGGGAAAAATCTGGAATTGAGTGGGCCTTTTCCTCAAAGACCGAGCTGTAAACCAGAAGTGACCGAATACTTTGAATTTAGAGAAACAAATTTTCTCCTACTGTACAGAAATAGAGGCTTGAGAGGTAAACACATACATATTCTTTTTAGTTGTAATTTTGTACACATAGGTTTTATGACCCAAAAATCCATGAATGGTAGGCAATGTTGGATAAAGAAGGTTGGAAAAATACAGTGTGGAATTAAGACATGAAACATGCTCTTTTTAGTCAGTTTGACATTCGATCACAAACTGGATCCTCAGTTACTGTCACAGAACTGACATGATCAAGAGATCCATGGAGTCCAATCTCATGACTCTTGCAGACCTACAAATTTCAATACTGAGGGCCCTGTGGTACTTCAGTTATGCACTACATAACGATGTTTTAGTCAACAATGGACCACATATATGATGGTGGTTGCATAAGATTAGTACCATCTGTCCTAGGTGTGTAGTAGGCTATACTATCTAGGTTTGTGTAAGTACTGTAGGGAAGAAATTTTCCTCTACTCTTCTACATTCTTCTGGTGGATCTAAGAATTAAACTGACATGAGACAGATTAACAGAAGAAAAACAAATGCAAGTTTAACAACATGAATACATGGGAGAAACCCAGGAAAATAAAGTAACTGGCCAACATGGCTAAAGCTGTCACCTCAAATACCATCCTTAGCTAAAGACGGAAAAAGATGTTGTGGGTGGGAGAGTCAGGGACTTCAAAGAGAAGGAAGGCAATTCATAGGGAGGTGAAAAGGAGCAAATGTTTGGAAAACAAGTGTTTGGGCACACAGAAATAAAAGAACACAGGCGGAGCCCAACAAATAGGCTTTTCTAGGTTCTTCCTGGTCTACCACCTAGCTCATGTTATGCTAAGGTGAGAGCTCGCTTCCTGAGACAGGTTTTCTTTCTTTTTTTTTTTTTTTGTGCGGAAGATCAGCCCTGAGCTAACATCCACGCCAATCCTCCTCTTTTTGCTGAGGAAGACCGGCTCTGAGCTAACATCTATCCGGCTCTGAGCTAACATCTATTGCCAATCCTCCTCCTTTTTCTCCCCAAAGCCCCAGTAGATAGTTGTGTGTCATAGTTGCACATCTTTCTAGTCGCTGTATGTGGGACGCGGCCTCGGCATGGCCAGACAAGCGGTGCGTCGGTGCGCGCCCGGGATTGAACCCTGGCCACCAGTAGCGGAGCGCGTGCACTCAACCTCTAAGCCACGGGGTGGGGCTCAGGTTTTCTTATCTGAATACTTTTAGGCAATTAAGGAGGAGGTGACACGAAAAATTTTGAGTCTTTTGTTTCTTAAAAATAATCAGCCTAAAATAACCTTCACGTTAAAGAGAGACATTTTAGAGTGGCAAATTTTGTTCCCCTTAGGACACTCTATAATGTTCTCACGACAAAATCTCCTAAGGACACATTTCTCAGAACGTATCCCCGTCGTTAAGCGACATGACTATATTATGAATTGAACCCATCAAAAGCTTTTGGTAATATCGATATCATCACAATATATGTAATAGCTTCACCAACTCAGCTAGTTTATTTCTCAGTTTTTACATCAAGGATAATACTGTTTATGAAGTTTTCTAAAAATTTCAAGTTTGAAGCTTGATTTAAAAGTGAATATTAAGGAGTCAACAACCCCAGAAAATCAGTAGAAAGTCTATGAAGGCAGGTAAATTCTAAAGTAACCATAAGAGGAACTCCAATAATTTCCTTTTTCTTTTTTTCTCCCATCCAGTCTCTGACTCAGTTCTGTTCATTCTGTCTCCTTAATACCTCTTGACCCTTCTGCTCCATTACTGCTATAATTACCCTGCTTCAGCTTTTCATCATCTCTCACCCAAATTGCTTTAACAGTCTTAGAAACAGTCTCTGTAGGCAGGCTAAGCATAAAACTATTTTATACACTATAGCTTGTGATTGCTTTAAAATGCAAACCTGATCAAGTAATTTACCTTCCTACCTATAAATCACATAAAAGCTCCCACTTAACTTCAGAAAAAAGTTTCCTTATGAAGTGAATTTATTCCAGTTTTTAAAAGCGAACTGATTTAAAGGAAAATGGCAAAAAAAAAAAAGAGGAAAAGAAAGCCACAACTTTAAGTATTCTACAAGAATGACTGAAGATTGAGGAATGCTACCCAAAAGGATGAGCATTGACAAGAAGAAAGAAATGGAAAGCATATTCCATGCATAAGATAGAGGGATAATGAAACCTACAAAGGGACAGAGGTATGAAACAGCATGCTGAATTCACTGAATATTGAATAATTCCGTTTGGCCAGAGCATGAGGAAGAGGTACATGGAAAAACTAGAGGGAAGAGGATAGGAATCAGGTAGGGGTCATACGTAAAGTTAAGAGGGCTGTATCAATATTTTTAGGTGAAAGTTTGCTTGTTTTCATGGAGGAGACATAAAAATGACAGCTATCGCTGTATTTCTAAACTCCAGCTCCAGTGCAGCTATGAAGGATAGTTTAGAACAGAAAGAAACTAAATGAAGAGAGACTACTTAAGAGGCTAAGACTTAAGACATAAGATTTCCACCTCCTGGATGGTGAAATACTTTTCTGCCCTGTATTTTCTAGAAAATCTCCCTCAAAACAGCAAGAACAAAAAACCAAAACTCAAACTCTATCTCCCATGACCACAATATACGAATATGGAAAGCAGATGAAAGAATGATAAATGATTTAGCAAAGAGGAGTAAAGGAAGATCAAGCCCACAGGAGCCTGCAGAGGGAGATATCAGAGCAATGTGAACAGATTTTCCCACAGAACCCCGGAGCGTCTCGGGAAGTGTGGGCATCAGACCAAATGGAAGGTGCAGTGAGCCAGAGTCAAGAGCTATATTACTACTTGCCTCCCCCGCATCCCATCAACAGCCAGGAAATACAGACCAGAGAAAATCCAGATTTAGAGTTACCAATCAGACAGGAAAGTAGAGGCAGGGGAATAAGAGCGAGGGATTAAGTGAAATTACGCATCCTGATGTTGAGACCCCTGCAACTGTCTTCCCCTTCTAGGCTCTTTCTCCTTCAAAAATGCAGCATTATATATCCCCTGATCTTCACTTCAGCCAGAATTGGAAAATCCTTCTGACAAAAGTGATCATCCCTAAAACCAACACCCATTGACGTTCAAGGTACCCAGCGAATCAACCAGCTGGCAAGTGAATGGCCTATAACGCATCCTAGAAGACACTAAGAATTGTGTGCGTGTGCGCAGATAGCTTTTTAGTGTCTCACGCTTGATACATACAGAGGTGAAGGTTACCATACATATGATGAAATCCTCTAAAACAAAATACAGATGCCAGATGGACATATAAAAAAGAAGTCAGATTAAAGTAGAGTCAATGTCAGGAGCAGAAGAAAACGTCAGGGAACTTATAATATCGATGTTTCCCCCTTAGTAGATGCTCGAAAGAGCCCCACTTACAGCCTATAGGGCCGTCTATACACAATCCATAGACGTGGTACTCCCAGAGTTGTGCAGTGTGGTGGCTTTCATAGGTGAGTGCAAGAGAACTCTAAAAATGCCTTTACTTATAGGTTTTAAGAAAATATATTTATTTTTTTAAAAGGTTTGATTTTAGTTTCAAAGAAGAAAACTCCTTAATGACAATCAATATGGTAACATTCAGGTCCATGTCACATATATTACTAATAATATATTTCATGTGAAGGGATTACCAGTCTTAGGTAAACATAAATAAACTTCATATACACGTAAAAATATCACTTTCCATTATTACCACATTTAACTTTTCAAGTTCTTTGAGACTTATTTCCTACACCTAGGCTGGCTACTGTACTGATTTTGACCATAAGCCAGATGGAACAATCAACATCAACATTCTCAACTCTCCTGCATGCAACCCTACCCATCCCAGGGACACTTCCTTGGTATGTAGCTGTCAAACACACCCCTTAACTCAAGTTTCAGGTTTTATTGGAAATTATACTGATATTTTCATTTACCACTGCAGTTATCTGTTTAAATTTATAGCCACAAATTATTATCTTGGAATGTAAAAACATCTATCTGTTTTCATACGTGGGATAGGAAATTTTTAGCTGAACAGAAATAGACCTAAATGTAAGCTGACAGGAAAGGAAGGGATAGGGTTTATGGTGCTAACTATAATGTGTTCTGATTTTGTCACCTGCAATTTCTTCCTAGAGAAAATAACTGAGGCCATAATACAAACTGTGGCCTGCATAATCAAATCAAATCAGCCAACAGTGACTGAGTGGTGCTGTGCTGGGCACTCTGGGCAGCACTAAGGATGATAAGGCACAGAGTTTGTCCTTGAGGAGGGAAGGAGGGAGTGGGTAGGGAAAAAGGGAGCCACTTCAGAGAACCTACCAGGTGTTCTCTGCAATGATGACTGCCTACTCTTTCCCCATCTCGCCTATCTGGTGGCATTCTAGCCCCCTAATTCTTTGTCCAAATCATTACTCCCCACACTCTTGTGAAGACTCCTCAGCATTCATTTGAGGCCACATGTGTCACTCTCTAAGCCTTCCAGCCACTCAAAGTGTACTGCATCTTTTGGTTCCTGAGGAATATTTTCTCCTCTAACCTTAAGTGTTACAATCATCCTGGGCAATTTCATCACCAGTGTGGACAGTCCATCAAACACTCTGCCAGAAATTAAATATATAATGAAGAACCATCTACCCCGTCTTAAACACACAGTACCTATTAATGATCTTTTCTTCTACAGAGAACCTGACATTTTGTAAGTTTTTCACAAAGGTGTTGGATATTATAATTAAACAGCACAATTCTGGTACTAATTTAAATTTTATTTCACTTAACTTCAATTGCATTTCCACTGCTCCCAGCAGCATGACAAAAAACGGCTATATAGCATTCTTTCTCCAAGATGTAGAGTCTGCTAGTAATAGTACTAAGAGTAAGGCACTGTTTTAAACACGTTAAATGATTTAACTCATTCAATCCTCAAAGTTCTCTAAGAGGAAAGTACTATTATTCCATTTTAGAGATGAAGATCTTGAAACAGAGAAGTGAAGTGTCTCCCCGAGGTCACAACATGAAGCGCTACATAGAACCCAGATTTTCTGGCTCCGAATCTGTACTCTTAGTCCACACAAAAGGAAATATTTCATCTACAAGCCTTCCCTAATTCCTGCATCCTACAGTGTTTCCATCGCATCTGACATCCTTCTCAGAGTCTGGGGAAAAACCTCCTTTATTTGGCTGCTACAGCATCTGGCATTTATAGAGCGGTCTATGGGGAATCCATCGTAACACCTTGCAAAATTGTAATAATCCAAGTGACAACATGAGCTAAAATCTGCATATTAAACTGCACCAAAGAGTAATTTAGAAAAACAGCTAAGAGAACTTTTAGGTCTCACACTTTTCTGGGGGAACAAAAGGCATGGTACTTAAGATTCTTTAAGCTTCTTTTTAACTCAATCTGATAATTGATGTAAATAGATAGCGTAAATAAATTCAAGGTAAATATTAGCAACCATCCTTCAAAGACCAAATAATGTAGCAGAATATATGTATAAGAAAATAAGGGTAATGAAACACAAAGTTAAGAGAAAATAAACCTTTATAAGTCTTAGTTTAGAGTTTCTAGGCTTCTGACCTGGGTATTTCCATTCCCATACCAAAATTAGCAGTCAGGAATTGACTGATAGAAACATTTATTGCAGACCAGTGGTTCTCAAAATATGGTCTCTGGAGCAACACCATCAGTCATCTAGAAACTTGTTCTAAATGCAAATTATCACTCCTCACCCCGGATCTACTGACTCAGAATCTCTGGAGGTGGGGCAGGTCATTTGAGTTTTAACAAGCCCTCCAGCTGATTCTGATGTACTAATGTTTGAGAACCACTGGCATAGATGAATGCTGCTCACAAATACAAGTGGTTTAATTTCTAGCACTTTAAACTGTACTTCAATGTAAAAAGAATTTCAATGGAAAGGAAAGGTAACAAAAGACTCATAGCGTACCTAGTATTTTCCCTTACCGCCTAAACTCTTGCTACTAAGAAAAACACAATGAACCCACAAATACTCTAAATGATTGTAAATGCTCTCTACAAATCATTCATTCCTGTATTTTAAATCCTTTAAATTATTAATGATAAAGGTAGGCATCTATTTCAAAGTTTTTTCAAAGTAGAAAATCATTTATTTATTTAGATGGAGGTGAACAAGAGGTGGCTTACATGTACTGAGACTAAAACACAGGATTTGAAAGCTGAGAGAGAACACGCTCCCTGCTGTGCTAAAAAGCCACAGTGGAAGTAATGGAAATAAAAATGCAACACCCCAGGGAGCTAATCCATCCATCTAGCCCCTGATCGGCAGCAGGAGTGAAATTTCTGGGGAAAAAAAGAGACTTTTTAAAATATTTGTTTTCTTGCCATCTTTCCTTTTTGTTACATGAACTCTATGCAAACCCAAGACTATTTGGAAGATTTTGCTGATCTCCACTGCAGCACATTCCATTTTCAAAAGTACTTTGAATTTTTGAAACTCTCATAAATTACAATAAAGCGCACACACATATATGTACATGCATGACACATGGTGAGATCTGCCGTCTAGTTTGCTATTTGCTAAAGACATTTTGATGGATCCAATTTATATTCCAATCAGACAATTATTCATCAGCTTCCTGCAGGTGGTTTCTCTCCAGTGCCATGCTGGAGCTCCCAATCTCCACAGGTAGGGGCTAGAGCCACATGACTCCACGACCATCAGCCAGTCGTGGCTGCTACCAAGCAGCTTTGTCAGACTGCAGAGGAAAACGGCTCACAGAATGAGACAACCACATTAGTGGTCCCCTGACTGCTAACAGAGCATCAAGACTTTAGAAGTCATCACATCCAGTCATCTTAAAAATCTCCAAATTTCACCCTGAAATCCTTTCATTTTAAATGTACTCCAATTGCTAGATTGCTAAGAATCCATTTGAATTCCTTACAAATTATTGCACTACATTAAATAAAATGGAAAATAAAAATAAAAATGGAAAAAAAAACCAAAAAGGCAGACTCTCACCATATGATTTCATTGTGAATTTATATACGAATACAGGGGAGCAAATAAAAATCAAAGATTCTAAATTGGCTAATATTTCAAGTTCAAGCTTCTAAACCAAATTTTACAGTCCGTTTCCTTATAAACCTATTTCTATGATTGAAGTTCTTCCTTAAGTGATTTGGGAAACACGGTCTAAAACCTTCACCCAACATGGAAGACTCAGAAAGTAAAACTTCCTTCTGGGCAGGGAGGCTGATCCAAGTTGATACTGTTGTTCTCCAATCCCCAATCCCTCTAAGAAAAAAAATAATAAAGTTAAATTTTTGAAGGGTTTTTAGAAGTGGAGCCTCAAGTCAGAAATTCTGGGCTCCTTTCCCAGTCCCACCACTTACTACTGGATCTTGAGTTTCCCCCTCCTAATGCAGGGATCATATCCATATCTACCCTGCTTATCTCACAGGATTATTGTGAGGATTAACTGTAATAGAAAACATTTGCAAAAGCAAAATACGTTATACAAAATAAGGCATCATTAATATAATCAATGGAACATGCTACCCACCAGTTACATTTTAAAACATATTCTCCCAAAACAAACATACCATAATTTCAAATAACTATTGCATATGCATATGACATCAACTACTTTTTGTTTTTTAATTGCATTAATGAGACACAGAAACTAATTTATTTCCATAAAATATCCTTATCTTGAATTTCTTCTGTCCATATCTGATGTATTACCTACTTTATTCCAAGGCAGGTTATACGTCAGCTATGTATTTTGACAATGGATGATTGTACAACTACTCCTTTTTTCTTTTTTTTTCCTCAGGAAGATTCACCCTGAGCTAACATCTGTACCAATCTTCCTCTATTTTGTAGGTGTGTCACTGCCACAGCATGGTTGCCCACAAGTGGTATAGGTCCATGCCTGGGAACCGAAATCAGGCAGCCAAAGCAGAGCGCGCCGAAATTAACCACTAGGCCCCGGGGCTGGCCCCCCAACTACTCCTTACTTTTTATGAAGATTTGTCCCAACCAGGGATGCACTTCCATCTGCTTCATGACTGGGAGTCTCGCCCCTTACCTTTATCAGAGAACCTATTACATTTTAGCCACTATTCGCCAAAATTGGTGCTTCACCTTCCATAGCATAGAATATCCTCTAGCAAGCAGCTTCTCACACAGGGACTTCGTTTCCAGCTCCCCTTTTCTTGCATTTAGATGGGGAAATATGGACTAGTTCTCACCAATGGAATGTGAGCTGAAGACATCTCTTCCAAGCCTGGCCCATAAAAATATCCCATACACTATTCTCCATCCGTTTTTGCCCTCAGGGCAGCTGGCAGTACATATGTAGGTGGAACATGGAACCCACATAATGAAAATGGCATAGCTTTCATCAATATGAATTCTTGAGTGACTGTCCAAAACAGAGCATCCCAATTCCACATTCAACAACCAGGAAACACCTTGGACTATGTGAGTGAGAAATAAACAGCTACTGTGCCGAGCCACTGTAAAACCATGGCTGGTGTTAATTTAAATTACAGAGACAATCTCCTTGCAGCCAAAGACTCTTCAAAGAACAATTCCCCTACATCCAAGAATTCAATTATGACTCCAACAGAGGGCTAACAACCATTCCCAGTATTCCTATTTCTCTTCCAGAGACCATTGCCCTGTATCCACAATCCTTACTGAAGACTTTCTCTTCCTGATTATCCTGATAATTCCTGACTATCTTTTCATTAATTCATCTAATATGCATCTTTTGAGCACTGATTATGGGCTCTTTATCCCTGGGAACTCCTCTATCCTCCTTCTGAAGCTCTGACCTGGACCCCCAGGAGTTCCCTTCAATTTGTTACCGCTGGTCCTAGGCTGGAGGTAGAGACACAGGTTGGTCAAATTTCCACAGCTGGGATCCTTGGAACTTGGTGTACAGTTTTTGATTTTTTTTTCAATAAACAATGATGAAAACAGGACTCAATATTAAATATATCTAATATCTTAATTTTGCTTTACAATTTACAAATTGATCATCTCTTTTGCTCCTCACAGTAGTCTTTTTAGTTGAATAGAGTAGGTGTTATAATCATAGTCCTACATTATAGACCTACAGAAGAGGGAATGTGGATTAAGGCACACTGTTCAAGAAAACTATCATTTATGAAATTGTTTCCATGGCAATTGTGGTTCCAAATTTCAATAAAATATATTTTTAAAAATTTGGAAGATGATCAATTTCTAAATCCATCAAGTGCCTCTCTTCTATTTTAGTTGTGATATTTGTGTATGTGTGAAATTAAATTCTATGGCTTATAAAGTATATAAAAACATAAGCAATGGTTTTTAAAATTTAGAATTCTTCACTATCATAACCTAGTTGGTAGAATTCTACAGTGATAGAAAATGTATTTTTTTATTTCTCAAATTGGCTTTAGGCTTGCCATACACTCCTGTGACATTCCTTTATTCTCTTTCTTTTTTGTTGTAGGGAAGATTCACTCTGAGCTAACATCTGTTGCCAATCTTCCTATTTTTTTTTTTTTTTGCTTGAGGAAGATTGTCCTTAAGCTAACATCTGTGCCAATTCTTCCTCTATTTTGTATGTGGGATGCTGCCACAGCATGGTTGATGAGTGGTGTATAGGTCTGTGCCCAGGATCCAAACCTGCCAACCCCAGGCTACTGAAGCAGAGTGCACGAACTTAATTACTACGCCACCAGGCCGGCCCCTCTTCCTTTATTTTGTATGTAGGTCGCCACCACAGCATGGCTTGACGAGTGGTGTAGGTCCATGCCTGGGATCTGAACCTGTGAATCCGAGCCACTGAAGTGGAGCATGCCAGACTTAACCACTACACCATGGGGCTGGCCCCCCTTTATTCTCTTTTTTAATGTGCATTTATGCACCAAGAAAATGTCATTTATAATACTAATTATACTATTTAAAAATAAGAACTAAATACACTAAAAAATAAGAACTAAAATAAATGCCAAATAATAGGTAAATTATCATTAAATATGGTTTATTCACCCTATGAATACTAAGTAGCCATGAAAAATAGAAATTATGATAACTGTATAGCAAAAGGAAAACGTATGATGCAAAAAAAAAAAGTAGAATATAAAACAATCTTGAGATGTACACATAAAAAATACTAGACGGGCCACAGTATTTGTAATGAGGGTGATTAGGTTTACAGATTTTTTTTTCTCCATATTTAAAAAAATTCTGTAATACTATGTCTCTTATATAATCAAAATTGATTTCAAAGCATTACCTCACAGGTATTCTGAGAAAATTAGTGAGAACACTTTAAGAGCATTTTTAGGAAATGTCTTCTAGGAACAAAAACACGCAGTGAGACTTTGAATTCAAACCAGTAATATGAGCACTCCTTTTTATTTATCATTGCCACAGACAGAGCCACAGAAGAAGAGTTCTGGACCACACCCAGATTGAGGGACACACCAAGGAGACAAGAGTAAAGCCAGAGCCCGCATGTGTTCTGAAAGGGCCAGGCTCTGGAGGGCCCATGAGGTCCAGAAAGTTCAGACCAACACTGTTTTAGGATAACAACAGAGTGTGGGCTCACAGGAACTGCAAAATCAGAACACACACCGCTGAGGGATTTTCCCAGAAGTGGAGGAGTGAATAACTAAAAGATCAAGAAATAGTTGAGACCCAGAGTGTTCACAGGAGCCAGGTGACCAGAAAAGAAATTAGGAGCTTTAATGAAAAGCCCTGGCCTCCAAAAGGGCAGAAATCTTTAAAAACAAAAACAAAAAAACCCTCTCTGGTTCACAGCTCAGAGAATTTAAAACACAGAGGCAAGGAACTATCCCAGGGTAGCTATTCCAGCATCTTCGGGGAGAGCAGGTAATTGAAATTGATGGCTGAATTAAGGAGTGTCTTCAGGGCTGAGAGAGATGGTAGCTTCCTTTAAAAAGGAAATGACCAGAAGCTCTTGCACTCCAAGTTCACTGACAAAGATTCAGAGACAAAGCTTTGATCTAATGGCCACAGTTCCCACTAAGTCATGACAGATACCCCACCCTACTTTACAGGTATTATTTCATTTATTTATCCTCCAAAGGACCCTATCAGATGGGCCCTGTTATATTTATCTTACATAGGAGACAACTGAGGATCAGATCAGTTTACACATTTGCCCAAAGTCAGTAAACAGTAAGTCACAGAGCCAGGTTTGAAACTGCTCCTCTCTCTCCAATGCCCAGACCTTTTCAATGACACCATACTATCTTCTCTGTTGGCATCAACAATAAAAAGGGTAACATTAAGATTTTTCAAGGTGCTTGTCTTTTTACCGTCTTTATATGCTCATAATAACTACATTCCTTAAGAAAAGGAAACTTTGAACCTATGTTTTCTAGTAAATTTTTCACTTTAACCCTATGTTTTTCAGTAAATCAGAAAGCTCATGCTAACTCCAAGGTAAAGAGATTTAGCTATGAGAAAAAACTTAGTGTTAGACAATCTTTCCCATGGCAGTTCTCTTTCCCAAGGCAGTTCCTAGCTGCAGTTCTTAACAGCATTGTTTTTTGGCTCTAATATATTTGGGTTAATAATAGTCACAATTTGTTGGTTATTCCAGGTTGTCAGTATCTATGACTGGGTAAGTAAGGCTAATTCTGGGGTGCAGGATGATAAAGTACATTGTTGCCACATGGTTACAATTCTCCAACAGTTCTACCGATAATAAAAACGAAATTTTGATCTTCATCTCAATGACTCCATCAACTATTTGCAGTTGGTATTGACTTAGCAGAACATTTATTAGCCTCAAAAATTCCAAATTTAAATTTGAATAAAAATTAACATTTATAGAATTCCATATCTTAAAGATATATATCCTCAGTTACTAGATTTATGATGACAAAAAAACAAAAATACTCACATCTTTTCTCAAACTAGCCTAAATGTAAGGTTCAAAACCTTTGTCAAAGTCTGGTGAGGGGCCGGCCTGGTGGTGTACCAGTTAAGAAGTGTGTACGCTCTGCCTCCATGGCTCGAGGGTTCCCAGGTCCCGATCCCGGGCGCGCACTGATGCATCGCTTGTCATGCCCTGCTGTGGCGGCGTCCCATATAAAGTGGACGAAGATGGGCACAGATGTTAGCCCAGGGCCAATCTTCTTCAGCAAAAAGAGGAGGATTGGCATGGATGTTAGCTCAGGGCTGATCTTCCTCAAAATAAATAAATAAATAAAAATTAAAAAAAAAATCTGTTGAGTATTTCACACGCCTCTAGCCTTAAATTTCAGTTTCTTCACTGGCAGCTATGCCCTTAGAATGGGTGTCTTTCCCATATTCTTATAATGAGATAATTAAGAACGCACTTTTCTAACCAAAATTCTCTACTCAGAAATACCTATAGCCATTCCCTTTTTTGACAAGGATGTGGGCAGATAACCCAAAAGAACCTGAATGGTGACCTGTGAAGGTCTAATACTCTCCATATTCACAAGGCAAAATACTCATTAATGTCACCTATTCTCTGATAATCTTCTCTTTCCCAACACAAGAAGCACCTCAAGTGTAATTTTTCTTTATATAACTTTCTTTTTGTCACAAACATTGCTGGTTAATATTTGGATTTTATCTTTGCAAACCAAGTAGAAAGAGATGGCAAATATTTGGCTACATGAGCTGGAACATGTTTGAGTCCTGATACATAAAAGTAAGTTCAAATATTTGTACTTGTCTTTCGCAGAGTTCTAATTTTCACAATATATATTTCTCTAAAACTTGATTTTAATTTTAATTAACAATACAAGTTAATTGTGTTTCCACAAAAATGTTATGAAGTATCTCTTTATTCTATGAAATTTACAAGTAAAAATGTCACTTAGGACTTAATTCATCTAATAGTTTTTGGGCTTTTTATTATGTTTTTTAAATTTATCTTTGCCATTTTCTTCATGTCCAATAGTAGACCATTCTTAGAACAAAATCCAATTTTTCTCAAACAAAAGAAAACAACTTGAGTTGGATAAAGTAAGAAAATTAAGTACAATATATAGCATGATATTCTTTATTCAAATATTAATTATGAGTTTTAGAGTGCTAATTATATATACTTGAATAATAGTAATAATAACAATAAAATGTATTGAGCTCTTAACACGTGCTAGGCACTGTGCTATGCTCTACACAGGTACAATGAATGCAACTCTCAAAACAACACATTAAAGAATGTTATTATTACTGTTATTTTACAGATAAGGAAACTAAGGTTTAGAGAGATTAAACAATTTGCCAAAGGTCACACAGGTAGTAAGTGGCTGAGCCTGGACTCTTTTTTTGTTTTTGTTTTTCTGTGAGGAAGATCAGCTCTGAGCTAACATCCATGCCAATCCTCCTCTTTTTGCTGAGGAAGACTGGTCCTGAGCTAACATCTATTGCCAATCCTCCTCCTTTTTTTTTTTTCCCCTTTTTCTCTCCAAAGCCCCAGTAGGCAGTTGCATGTCATAGTTGCACATCCTTCTACTTGCTGTATGTGGGACGCTGCCTCAGCATGGCCGGACAAGTGGTGCGTAGGTGCACACCCAGGATCCGAACCCGGGCCGCCAGTAGCAGAGCATGTGCACTTAACCACCAAGCCACAGGGCCGGCCCTGAGCCTGGACTCTTAACCAAGCCTAACAAACTCTGGAGCTAGAGCTCTTAACATTATGCTATATTTTAAGTGCATTTGATAAATAGTGTTTAAAATGTCAGTAAGTTCTAAACCTGCCATATTTACAGTGTCATTTCCAAAACTGAAATATAAATGATTGTTCAGTCCTCTATAGAAATCATGGGTCATTCCCTTCAAATTCCACTCACAACAATCCAGTCAGGACAAAAGGCCACCAGACAATCAAAGCTCAATTAGGTTTTCATAAAGTTGAATCAACAGTGGCCCTTTGAGAACCACAATCTTGTTGATCCGATCGAATATATAGCAAAGCGAGCATAACTGCCACTGAGAATAGTGTACATGCAGATTGTCTCGATGAAAACATGTCTATTCTCATAAGAAAACAGATGTTTGCTAAATTAATATGAATTTTGCCTTGAAAGATACAAAGATGTCCTTTAGTGGTTGCTAGGTAACATATTTTAGTTTAAGAAATAAGCTAAAGTACAGACTTCAGAATTTTTTTTAAATTGTGCATTTAGTAAAACAGTGGGTTAAAAGGGACGAGGCAATGGCTTAATTTGACGTGATTATTCCTTGCTATCCTCATCTCCATTTATGCAAAGTTGCAATAGTGCTGCGTGAGTATTTTCAGAAGTTAAGTTGGACCCCTAGCTGAAGTCTACACCCCAATAGTTGAAGTATCCTCCTCCACCTACATCCCAATAGTTGAAGTCTAAATTAATAACATTCATGTGGGTCTCCTGATAAGGAAGTTCTAAATACAGTAATGCACATATATTTATTTCTTTTGGTGTGACCAATGTTTCAATTCATGTGGACAAAAGAAATCTTTAACCACACTCTGACACTCACCTCATCCTACTCCATGATTAAGAGCCTGCCCTCCATGCATCCATTTCTTTTTGCCCATAGAAAATAAATGTTTGTTCTGTTTATTCTCTATGATATTCACACACGTTCCAAAACTAAGTTCCTCTCCCTAGTTGAATCACTAAAGATTTCAATTCTTCCTCCATCTTGTTGTCTTTGACAATATTCTTTCTCCTATGTTCCCTTCAAACCAGCTCTCTGGTTCATTCTTTCTCCTTCCTTGAATGAATCACTTAGTCAATTGTATATATTTTTGTGGTATAGTGTAATAATAGTCACAGTTGTCTACTCTTCCCATAATGATATGGAGTCTATTTCTCTAAACTTGAATTGGGGCTGGTCATTTGACTGGCTTTGCCCAATGCTACTTTAGCAAGCATGACATAAGCATGCCCTGGAAAAGCACTTATACAAGCAGTCTTGCCTGCTTGCTGCTCTCGTAACTCTGAGCTGCCACATGAACAAGCCAGGACTATTCAGTTGGATGAGGAAAGACCACGTGGAGAGAAGTCCCAGTCACCCCAGTTGTATCAGATAAGGCCATCATAGGCCAGCTTGCCAAGAGCCATACAACCCTCAGATACAGTCACCTACCCGGCCAGCAACTGACCACGAATGAGTGAGCCCATGGAGCGGAGATGAACTGCCCTGATGAGTCCAGGCCAAATTGTCAACCCACAAAGTTGTGAACTAAATAAATGGTTGTTGTCTTAAAATATGGGGATTTGCATTGGTTTTGTAGCAAGAGCTACCTAATACATTTTCCAATAACTCAAAACAGCTAATAGAATCAGTAGCTAACAGCTCTGGACTAGCTGGCATAAAAAAGTCCCCATACTATAGGCTGTAACTATACTCAGCCAAATGCTTTCTATTTATGGAACACTGGCTAACAAAAATCGATGTCCTATGCAAGCTAATACAGTTCCTAAAAGAAAATAACCTTGACCATGAAAACTTGTCCAAAGGGAGGGTCACAAAGTAGTGTTTAATGTATTTCACTTGCGAAGAGCTCTAATAATGAAAGCAAGGGGAATCCCTAGAGTCCAGAGAGAAGAGAGAAATATCACAATTGACCATTCTATACGAAAGGCGAGAATATTGTCCCTTAGGTATAAGTTCAAGTGCTAATGCTTGATTTTGATTAGTTCAATCGGAACTTCATATAGTTTGACTCTCCTGCTAGAAAGCAATGCTGCTGACTACGTGCAGGTGAATGAAAGTTTTTCTAAATGCCAATCCATGCTTTACACCTTTAATAATAGAAACTACCAATTAAAAGGATCCATTTGGTCACTGTCATTGGATGCAAAAAGTCACTGTACAAGTCAGGGTCCAGTCAGGAAAACAGAAACATTCTAGGTATTTTACATAGAATTTAATTTGTGGGCGTTGACTAAAATGATGAAACGGCCAGGAAGACAAATAGGGAAGGTTTAACTCTGATTTTAGCAAGACCAGGAAGCCACTATTAGCTCTATAGCAAGAGGGAAAGGGGTGTGGTACTGCTGAATCCTAGAAGCTAGACTTAAGTGATGGGAGGCAGAACTGGAAGGTTACGAGACCACAGAAGAGGAGACACACCCACTGCATAAAGTGCCAGTCTGCCACCTAAAAGCATTCATAGATTAAACACAACAGGACAAAGATATTAGGTAGTTTTGTACTTTAGACTTTCATTAAGATGTACACTAAAATCTATGGAAAACATGCCTTCTCCCTATTTCAACTAATGCCTAACAGCCTTTACTCTGTGTCTAATATAATCTTTACACCATCTGTCCCTCTCTTGGTAGAATTAATCAATTCTTCCTCTTTGCATCTGTACCTTTTAGCTTAAGGAGCTGGGCTCCCACAAGGTGCAACCAGAAAAGAGCCTTAGTCTTTCCCTGCAAAACAGTCCACTGGATTTATTCTTTCCTCTTCCCTGAATGAAATCTTGGACCAGTTGTACATACGTTTCCAATGATTTTCAATAATAAATAGTACTTTAGTTTCAGCATTAAAAAAAAAATTGGGGGCAATCTACATATCATATAACTCCAGTCCAGCTTCAGGACACTGTATTCACTGTTCCCTTTGCTCACGTGGCTTTTCCATCAATAAATCGTTCACTTAACCTTTCATTCATTCATTTACCATTTCATTCGTGTCTCTGCTCAAATATCACCATCTCAGAGAGCCCTTCCTTAAATTCTTAGATAAAATACTCTCTCCCTATTTCAATTCTATCACTGTCTAAGTCCATATGTTACTTTATTTTCTTCAAGTGCTTATCATCACTTGATACACTATAGATTTGTCTCCCGGTTACCTCCACCCGCTCATTAGAATGTAAGCTTCATGTCATTCAGCACCCTGTCTTGTTAGTTGCCGTATCTCCTGTGGCCTGGACAAGGTCTGGCCCATAGGAAGTGCTCAATAAATATTGATGGGATAAAATGAATGAATGAGGAATGCATGAGGCCACAGGGTACACACAGCAAAGCTCTTAGCAATTTTACAACTTCTTTGTCTTTACACACTACTGGAGAAGACAATATTGTAGGCAATTTAATTATTTCTGAGATAAAGTAATCATCTTCAAAGATCATAGAAAATTTACTCTCCTGATCCTGACAAAATTTTGTGGATAAAAAATAGCAAGAATTACATAAAAAGATGCAAAGAATACACTATTCAGTTAAATTACTTGATTCTGGCTGGAAGACCTTTTCTTTCTTTTAACATGAAGAGATCCAGTGGGAAATCCCTGGCTTGCATATCTGTTTTTGTCAAACATTCAACAGCAACTGATAATCTCTACATCTGTTATTTATTTGACAAATCTCCAGAGGGCCATAAAAGTGGAAATTGCAGAAAAGCCCTAAACAAACTCCGCAGCTCTATGCAATGCCAGGAAGAATTTTTGACCATTGTATAAATGTTAGGTTTAATTTAATCATTCACACAAATGGCCACTTACTGATACACCTTCTGCATAAAGTATGTAAGGTGAAATTCTGTGATGTGTCCACTGTTGTATTTAAAAATAAAAATTAATTATACATTGAAATTAAGCCACTTGACAATGGGAGGAGGTAAAAGTCAAAGAAAATTTGCAGCTGGTCGGGAAGTAAATCCAGGGTGGAGAAATTTTTGCAGAGCTCGGGAAGAGAGAAGGATTGTAAGGCATGAAAGAAGACCTTCAGATTTTGTTATGGTGTTTTCAAGATTTTGACAGCTGGAATCAAAAAGATGCAACATATCTCTTAAACATATATTACACAGCTAAAGTGAATGATTTTCAGAAATTAACGAGTTGCATTTGGCTTGGAGTTTTAAAAGCCATTTAAATGATTTATTTTGTAAACAATATGCATGCTACCAATAGGCATTAGGCATAAAACAGAAAACACCAGATCATAAAACAAAGTCAAAGCACCTATACATTCTCAACCCAGTAACAGGTTTAAGTTTATTGTTTTGAGTTTAAAATGTCTGTTTTCTGAATGAGAACAGATACTTGGAAATTGCTTTTTACAAGCTACTCAACATACACTTTAGTCCACAACAGACTAAGCGAGACCCATATTCACGCAAGGAAAATAAAAGCAAGACATACGGGTTATCGCGCAGGGCACTAGCTAACACTTTGAGGAATTTAATCCATGCCTGTGACCATAATTTATTTTAATGGAATCCCCAAAACAAGAAGTTATCCTTCAAGTACGACTTTTAGATAAAAGCAAAATCATTTATTTTGCGATTTCATGATGTAGAAACATCTGCAGGAAAACACTAGAGAGCACCCCTCACTAAGATATCAAAGTAACTGCTAAACTCAGGCCAGCTGAAGTACAAGGAGTATAAATCATCCATGTACCTCCAAAAACATCTTACACTTTCTCAAATGATTGATTGACTGTTTGATGAGTGAATAAATGATTGAAACTCCTGATAGAGAATCAAAGGCATGATCTCTTTACATGCCAATAAGATCAATAAGTATGGGTCTGCAGAAGAGATTATTAGATGATTCTCCCTTGAAGCAGTTTAAAAAGTTGGCATAGATACAAAATGTAAAAATTATGGGAAGGATTAACCAGTTAAACATCTGCTGAAATTTTCATTCAATTAAAAGAAGAGCATCATAAAACCTTGCCTTCCTTAAAATGTCATGGCTCAGAGGTGAAGAGGGACTTCTGCTCTGCATATGATTAAGACCAAAAAGAATAAAGGAAAAAAAAGTCAACATTCAATGAATCTATATTATACACTAGGCACAGCGCTTTAAAAAGCTGCCTGTGAAATATAAAATCCACATCAGACTGGAAAAGGATACGTACGATAGACAGAAAGAAAAAAGGGCACATAACTAAGGAAACATACTTGAAAAATCCTCTATCAAAAAGTCTGGAGCCAGCTTAAGGTTAAGAATTGTATAAACATTTTAATTAATTATATTCTAAAGATAGAATTCAAGTGAGAGAGAGAAAAACCACTCAAGTCCTATTTTGCTTCCAGCCTCTTAACCGAGAATAGTATAGTAGAGTTATCATTCACACACATATTCCCTGAATTCAGAGTCCAGTCTTCCAATAAACTACAATTTGACTCTAAGTCAAATTATCTTAACTAAAAAAATCAATTAATGAGAGATAATATAGTATGTATAAAACTTTTAGAATAAAGCCTAGTACATGGTTAAATACTAGGTAAGTGTTAGCTATAATCATGGTCTGCATGCTTCTTATTAAAATATATTAATCTTACAGTGGTTTGTTGAATGGAGTAAATGCAGGAACTGTGTGCAGTTTCTACCCATGTGCCAATCACCGCTAGTGACCTGAGAACTATCGGACATATGCACGTGGACTCTCTTTGTGTTCTCTCCTTTAGTCTGGCTCTGTGGCTCTTCTGTGAGTATACAAATTGCTGCGTACATGATATATGAAATAAAAGTATATATATGTGGACATATGACAAATAACCATGTACACCATGTTTGGGGGCCAATTATGCTATTTTAAGGTGTTTTTTTTCCCCCACCATGCACATTTTTCCATATCATACAGGGATTTTGACATTACATTAAACAAAAAAGTGACTCAAATGTAACTGGTAACCTGGAAGTGGAAAACATCATGAAAGATCACTGAAATAACTGAAAACACAGTAAAAAAAAATTATCTAGACACTTTAAACATACTAAAATCTGCAAGTACACAGTACTTATTTCCCAAAGTTTTTAAAAAAAGCATGTTTTAAGAACTACAGAGATGACAATAATAATAATACACTTTTATGAAATAAAGATAGATCCAATTTTCAAAATTGGGGAAAATGTATATTTGCAGATCACTAGCTTGATGCTGAATTATGGAAAAATTGTAGTGTGAATTACTGAGTAATTGATTTGTGAGCATTTACAAATTAAAAGATGTTTCTAGCAATCAGACTGTTTACTAGGAACAAATCAATTCAAATTAACACCATATCATTGTAATAGGGTTATTAGCATTCTTCAGTTTGTAAACATATCACTCTACTCTCTCCCTCTATGATCACATGGTGTTTTCCCTGTGTGTCTGTGTCCAAATTTCCCTCTTCTCATAAGAACACCAGTCATTGGATTAGGGCCCACCCTAATCCAGTGTGATCTCATCTTAACTTGATTACATCAGCAAAGACCATATTTCTGAGCAAGGTCACATTCACAGGTACAATAGGTTAGGACTGCAACATATCTTTTGGCGGGGATACAATTCAATCTCCAATAGTATGGGTACTTTACACTACAGTGCCTCAATTAATGGTTGCCATAAACTCAATGGAGTAGGTATCATTCCCTTTTAACTGATGAAAAACAAAGCTTGCTAAGGTTGAGTCACTTTTTCAGAATGACATAGCAAGAGGCAGAGTCTCAACTTAAACACGGAATCGCCTAATTACAAAGCCTGTGTTTCTGAAACCGGGGAATGAACATCCTGGAGAGACAAAATGTGTGACCAGTGGTATAAGCATCTCTCTGACTAACATGGTCCATCTTCCACGGAAATCAACTTTATCTAATGACAAGTGACTTAAAACATTAATTTTATATTAAAGTCAACACATTTTATAACGGAATGCAAAATTCACATAGGGTATTATAAATAATTTTAGTTTCAAATACATTTCCCAAGTCTGGAGGACTGATTTTTGGCAAACTCTTATGAGTGAATATTCACTCTGTCAGTAGATATTTTTAAGTTAAAAAAACTTAGAGGGCAGGCCCCATGGCTTAGCGGTTAAGTGCTCGCGCTCCGCTGCTGGCGGCCCAGGTTCGGATCCCGGGCGCGCACCAACGCACCGCTTCTCCGGCCATGCTGGGGCCGTGTCCCACATACAGCAACTAGAAGGATGTGCAGCTGTGACATACAACTATCTACTGGGGCTTTGGGGGAAAATATAAATAAATAAAATTATAAAAAAAAAGAATAGCAACTTTAAAAAAGAAAAAAAAAACTTAGAGAAGCATTGACAGAATGATAGGTGTTTTTGTATATAGAATGGATCATCATTCACCAGGATGTTGCAGAAAACAGTCGAGGAGAGGATGAAGTTCTTCTAATCTAAATTGATAACAAACAAAGATATTCTATAATCTGTCCTTATTAGCTGATCTTTTAACAGAAATACAGACACAACATTGAGAGAGAAAAATCTTAAATTAATTCTGTCATGATGGATCAACAGTTTTATAAATTTTTTTCTTGGCAAAGTTTCATGCTCTCACTAGTCAACAAGTTGGATAAATCTTATGGAAATGCCAGATTCTAACCCCTTTTCCTCAAGGAAGTTCTAGAACTTCCAAAGGCTAGGACAGATCATCCTGACCTTCTTTTACCATGAAGTCTTGAGGCACTTGATCACTTTTCTCATCAAGATGGCTCTTTGCTCTCTCCCCAGACACACTGCTATTTAGTTGTTCTACAGCTATGTTTGGTTGTAATGACACAGTACTGCCCTAAGAGTATTCATTCATTCATTCTTTCATTCATTCAGAATCTCTTTATTATGCCCATACTATTTTATAAGCACTGTACTACAGGCTGATAGAAGTATAAAAAGATGGCCATTCACTTCTATCCCAAATACAGAAGTTTTGGGGGTTTTCTCTCTGCTCTTCTGTCGTTTGTGCTGACTAGCATCAGTCGTACCTCAGTATCCAGTTCTCTCACTCACTGCCCATGTTTTACCTTATTGTTTCCCATGTTTTCATGCCTCAGCTTTCAAGCCAAATGGCTTTGGAGGCACATCGCCAGCCTATTGGGGTGCACATTTTCTCTTGAGCTCTAAGGGCACCTCCAAAACATGGATAATAGGGTACAGCCTGTGTGCTTTCAGCTCTATTCTTCCACAGGGGTCATTGTTTGGGAGACCCGGGGCTTTCTACGTCACCAATTTCAGGTGCAGGGTGAGTTATTAAAACTGCAGTTTCTCAGATATGAGGATTTAATGCTTCTTGTGGCTGGATCCTTCAAGTTGCTGAAGTTCAGGGGAAACATAAACTTAGACATAGGCAAGAGAGAGTTTTTAGCTTATGATACCTTTTAAGCAATCTACTAAACAAGAATATTTCAAATTTCCTCTCTAATTGAACTCTGTATGGGGCATAGTTTTAAGAATTCCTTAATAATAAAGAAAAGAACTTTAAGATAAAAACAGTAGGAACGTTGTAAAGAATGTTCTCAAGAATGACAACAGCAAAGACATTTAAAGGATTGCTTAAACAGAATGACGCACCTTAACTCACCACCGGGGGAAATGTATACTAAACACAATTTTAGACATTCAATTTTGTGTTTAAAGGAAATTGTGATACCTTTAAAAATGTATATTGTAACTGTAGAATTTGATGCTAGCCCAGTGATTTCAATAGAATCTGTGATAGTCGTAAAGATTGAACAGATGATTCCACAATATCTAAAGCATTCACGAAAAATTATTCATATAACAAAACTGTAAAATAAATTCTCCATTTCCATTGAATCATATTAGATAATGGGTGATGCATTCAAAAGGCAGCTGAACTTCATGTCTGTAGCTCATTTTAAAAGGCAAAAGTATTTTATATCTGCTTATGTTCCAATAAAGAACTAGTTCTACCTAAAAGAGAACTGACAACCTGGTCTGCCCTTCCTGCCGTGACTACAAGCACCAGCGTGTAGTGCCACCATCTCCTCATAACATTGTTTCTCTTTTTAAAGACTTTGAGTTGGTGTCTCTTGTACTCCTTCTTCCTGTCAGTATTCATGGTGATCAGCCTTGACTAGGGTGGAAGGGAGTCACCATCTGGAGGGAAACAGGCCTCTCATAGTTGAACTGATGTTTTAGCAAGATCAGGGAGGAAAAATGTCCCTGAAAAATTCTCAACTATATATGTTCAGATAAATTTACTGATTTTTATTTCCTGTTTTAAAATTTATGTCATCTTTAATGATCAAATTATTGTAAAATCCTTTACCTACCAATGTAAATCTCACGATAACAGTAGCCACATTTTGAGCACTCGCTACATGCGAGGACCTGTATTAGGAGTTTTATGTCTAATATCTAATTTAATCCTTACAACAAAACTATATGGCAAATATTATTATCCCCATTTTACAGATACAGAAACTGAGGCTGAGAGAAATCAAGGAGCTTGAGCAGGGTCAAACAACAAATGGAAGGGTCGTGATTTGAATCCAGTCTGCCTATTTCCATGTCTATGTTCTTTTCACTGAACTATGGAATTTATGGTTTGTTTTGACTTTCAAATTCTTTAGATACAAACTATTCAATCTATTTTCATAGGCAAGGATAAAGCGCCGTTATCATACAGAAGGAGCAATCTGATCTATAAATTTTGCAAAGGAGAAAAATCTCTTAGAATGGTATGCTAAATGTTTCTCTGAAATATGGTGAATAGTAAAGCAGTGGAAAAATCCGTCCATTAATCAAGGTCTTTTAACTATATCTAAGCCAGTTATCAAAGAAAAGCATGCATTTTTATGATGAATATTATTTTCAGAAAAAATAGTGGAAAAATCAAACATTATTACAAAATGAAATTGATATGATCACCAAAAACTGTTTAAACACCAAAAGCTAGAGAGTAACAGGGATATATTATTCTTAAATTGCATTTTCTCCCTCTTAAAAATATTTGTATCATCGTTTCTTTTTCTTCTAACAAACACATTTATGCACATTTTGGTAAGTGACGTCCATTTGGAACCCATTTTGTATTTATAAAATAAATAAATAAATAAAAGACTTCCAAGATTTTCAGTGAAGCACAATATATTTAGCCCATAGAAGTCATAAACAATATGTCAGCTTCAATACTTTCGGGAGGCATATGTTGTTGGTTTTATATTATATTTACAATATGGTGACTTTAATATTTATGTACATTTTCCAATATGTAATTAGTTGTCTATGTGGAAACAAGCAATTCTGAATATAAGTTGTTTTGGAACATCCTGCTGACAAATACACATATAGCTTATGATTGCTGCTTACATACAAGATCTCGTTATGTTTTAAAATAAGAATAAAATATAAGAAAACATGCTAAAAACCAATATTAACCACAATGCTATAGCTTCTACCTGGGAGTGGTTTATTTCTGGCTTTCCAGAATAGTATGGAAGAAAATTATGTGACAATGACTGTGTTTCATACACAGGCCACTAACTTTGTTCAGCCACTCACACTGAGAAGGAAAAGTTCATATACATCCACAACTACTTACACGTATGTGACACGTATCCGTGTGATGTTATTCAGCCAAGAAATATCGCAGTCAGTTAATGTTTACTGAGCTTGTTCACTTAACCAATATCACCCATGTGTCCAATACATTGGGTATACTAGCTGTCTCGTAGGTGCTTACAGTCTTAGGAGATGGTGCTGGAGCCTTAGCCTTCTTAACTGAAAATCAAGTGTAATAATACATATTATATTGAGTTGTTGTGAGGACTCACATATATGAAACAGATGAACAAAAATAATCGAATACCATATAAAAGTGTACAATAGAGATAACTAGTGACTTATGTTACTAGTTATCACAAAGGAAGAACCAGAAGGTCTGGAGTGTGTGAGAAAACTTTCATAGAAGAGATGGGACTGAGTTAGATCTTGAGAGATGAGAAAGCTACCAACAGCTCTCACCTGGTGGCTACCAGAAACTACTCCAACCAAAGCTCAGCCTGCAGAAAGACAAGGAGAAAAGGCTTTCCACACAGATGAATACAATTCTCAAAGACTCAGAAGGGGAATAAATACAAGTTACCTGAATGAACTCTCACCTCTCCTGACTCTAGGCCTTTGCCCTTGCTGTTCCTTCTGACTTGAATGCCTTTTTCACTTTTGTTCAGCTGGCAAGTTTCAATTCGTTCTTTAAGTCATAGGGAAGATTTTCATATCTTCTGAGTCCACCTTCTCCACCTGCCCCAAATTAGGCATCCTGTTTCTAGAATCCTTTTTATAGCTTGTCTAGACAAATACCAATAAACTGTAGTGTCCATACTTTCTCCATCACTCTAGAACCCCATGATGTAAGAGACTGTCTTTACCTTTGTTTACCTGGTAGCTAGCACAAGCCTGTCACACGGAAAACTCGAAACAAGTTTACAAAGTTAGAGATGGAAGACTTGTGCCCAGGACAGGAAGGAGGACTGCTTCAAGGGGACAGAGGAGAGGGTAGCTGAAAATCAGATTGCAAACGATCCAGAAAACTGGACAGAGAACTTCAGATTTGAATTCAGATTTTAGAATTTTTGGTGGACAATCAAGATAACTTCTTAGAGGGTGGAGAAAATGGAGTCTGGGAAGCCTGCTTAAAGGTGGCTGAAGCCGTATAGATGGGCCAGGATGGTGGTGAAGAAGTGAAGAAAGATGCAACTACTAAGTAATAATAGAAGTGAAATATTTTTTGTCTTTAAAGTTATACATTGTTAGCTATTTTACTCCCAGCTAATGAAAATGTTGTAAAATAATAACACTTCCATAGCTAACACTCACACAGATTTCCTATGTGCCAAGCATTCATCTGAACCCTTATATGAATTAAATCATTAAGTCTTCACAACAACCCTGTGAGGTAGGTACTCTTTTTATCTCGATTTTACTCAGAGAGAGAGGTCAAGAAATTTGTCCAAATCATACAGCTAGTGAGTGGTGCAGCTTGGATCTGAACCCAGGCTGTCTGGCTGAGTCAGAGTTTTAACACTCTGCTACACTGCGTGCAGATTATTTTTTTAATCCCTTAAACCTAGTCCATTCCCTCTAGTAATCTTTCCTTCCTGGCAGTATTAATGATTGTCTCAATGTGTCACTCAAATAAAAAAAAAAAGGCAGTCTTTTTATGTGGATTGCAATAACTGTACACTTATGAAAAGAAGATTTAGCTGAAAAGGGAGTTTACTAGGAAGATTCAGAGGTTTGTCCTAAGGGGAGTCTGCTGGGTCTGGAAAACCCATAAGTAGGTAATTGAAACTAATGGGAAAGCCCTTGGGAATAAAAGCCCGCTTTTGCTTGCTCTTCCCCTCTCCTCTCTCTCTGTCTCTGCCTAATGTCTTTCATGCCTGCTTTTCTCAGCTTCATTCTTCTCTTATGGGGGCTTCCTCTGCTCTGCAGTTCACGACAAATCCAGGTCTGATATTTCTGAATATATCCAGTGCTTACAGCTAACTACTTACACTCATGGTCCACCACTTCTGTGGAGAAGAAACAGAATTGGCATAGCTTGGATCAAAAATCTACCCTTTATTTAATCAGAAGTGACCAGAGAGGGCAAGGCCTCATGGCATGCTGCTTACTCAGTAGATTGTGGGAACAGCACTCAGAGAACTCAAGGGAGCCAGCAGACACTGGTGACATATTTACTCCATATTGAACAGCGATCCAAAATGTTCTAGTTAGCTCAAAATGTTTCCATTGTGATCAGTGCACAACTGTGCTAATATTTTTATGGGTCTGATCAGCCAAAGTTAATATAGCTTCTATTAAACAATAAAATACTATTGTTGTTAAAGACAAATATACTATTTCTAGATTCTGAGTTACATTATGGTTAATTCAAAAAAATTCCAAGAGTGAGAAATGCATTAAATGTGGAGATAAAAACCAGAGGATGTAAATATATAACTGAATATGTAAACTGAAAATATAAACTGAATATATTTGAAAGTAAATGTGAAAGAGGAAAAAAAATACAAGAAGTTATGGCACCAAACTTCCATAACTTGGACAAATCACTCAAGTTTTCTAGGTTCTTGCCATCCTATAATTTGACATGCATTTTGAAAGTCTCTTTACTTTTAAAATTATATGGCACTTTTTTCCCCCTACAAATATAGTATTTGAGGTAATGATCTAAAATCTAAAGAGAATTCCTTTCAAATAAAATGATTCACTGATTATATAAAGAAATGCATGGAAAAGAAAAACCATTTTTCCCACTGTATACTACCAGTAACAAATAGAGATATGTTTTGACTTTCTTTCTCAAAGTAATTTCTATAACTTGTAATACATCTATTCATTTTGAATCTGAATTTTAGACTCTAGTTGACATTTGAAAAGCACCAAGACCTTGAAGACAGAGAGGACATTTTGCTATGCCAAAAGGAGAATTTTTAATGAAATAATTTCAAATATAATTCAAAGGCATTTAAGGACCAGGGGGAGAACATATTGATTTTACTAGCACTGAGCAATAAGTATGAGAATAACTTTTCATTCCTTGATTTGTGCATTGAATACATACTTATTTCAGATCTCATTCTTAGTATTTTTTAAAATAATATTCTTGCTCAAATCAATGCAACCATATGGCATGACCAGCACAGCAGGAAAACAAACACCATCTCTTGTGCAGATAAAGTGTGGAAGGAAAATTAGAGTAGACAGAAGGATAATGAAATAGTCATGAAAAGAACTTTTGGTCCTAAGCCCAAAATAAGTTAGGATAGAATTAAGAGAATCTGGCAGTAATTCTAAAGTAAATTTAAGAAGTACTGCTGTGCCTTTCTATTGCCTGTTGGCTTGGTTTTCATGACCACCTACCTTTTGGGATGATCTTTATTGCATTTTTCATAGGCTCAGTTTCATGGGAGCTGTCTACTCAACATAAAAACAATAGAATGGTTCATTCAATCACATGGCTGATCAGCCAGTTAAACTACTGGTTTGGTTAACTGACCAATTCATCGAGTGAGCACAGTCAGTCTAGAAGCCTATTTCAAGTGTAGCAGCGTCTTAGTTAGAGATGATTAAGTAAGAAAGATAATTCAGAGAAATTCCAGCATCAATAAAATATCTAGTCAAAGTTTCAGGAGATAATTTTGGAAAACAATGTACAACAATTAAAATATAATGCCAGAAATAAAAATTAAGGATATAAATCACTTGTTTCAGAGATAAGAATAAAGGTAAAGACAATTATGATGAAATTACTTACTACAGCCCATCTCTTCTTCCCAAGTACTATATATATATTCATATGGTGGATGACTATTGCTAAATCCAGAGGTGCCATCAGAAAGACATTACTGGAGAATTTCAGAGCTGCATATTCAAGCAAACCCAGGGACTCCAAAGAGAAATTAAAAAAAGAAGAGAAGCTTCCTTTCTGAGAAGCCAGGGTAGCTCAGCTGAGACTGGTAGAAAAGGGCAGAACAGCTCAATCTGAATCTGAAGTAGAGAAGAGGAATACAGCTTAAAAAAATATGGTTGATTCAGAGAACCAGAAGGAAGGATCTATGGCAACGATAGTCCAGGTTTGGGGAGTTATACAGAGCGAGCAATCAACAGGTGAGCTTCATTTTCCACATTAGACTCAGGTGGACTTTTTCACTGCTGCTGTTACTTGTGTTAAATTTCCTTCATGTTCAGAGTTTGTGCCTTCTCTTGCCCTCAGGATGACTAGGAAGTGAGAGTAGAGTTAGGGATGGCATACTGAAGAAGATCAAACAAATCAAGCAATAAAACTGCCAGCTTCTTCCATAAAGAGGCAAAGAGGCAGGTACCAGGTCCAACCTGCATGAAAGCTTTAATGAAATTCTAACTTGGAAGAAATTTGATGAGAACAAAATAGTCTCTTCTACTGAGAAGTCTATGTAGCAGATTTGGAGGTGAAAGGAGCATTCTTTCATCCTGCATGCCCAGAATCTAATCTTCATAAAACTCTTTCCATTGCATTTTATGACTCCATCCTCCATTCTTCCCTATACACTACCTTTGTCAAGGTCAATAATGACTTCCAAGTATTAAATTCACTGGCCAATTTTTAGTTCTTATCCACTTCACTTATCAAGAGCATTTGATGTAGCTGATCATTCTCTCGTCCTTGAACTTCTTCTCCCTTGGCTTCCAGGAAAACACATTCTCTGGGTTTTCCACCTGCCTCCCTGGCTGCTCCTTCTTAGTCTCCACTGATGTTTTCTCCTCATCTCCCTGTCCTCTATATGTTGATGTTCCTCCAGTGTCAGTAGTTAAACCTTTTGTCTTCTCAATTTACATTCTCTCCCTTGGAGATTTTATCAAGTTTAATGGCTTTAAATATGCCCCATACGTTATTACTCTCAAATTATTAACTACAGTTATCACCCTCCTGAATTCCAGATGCATAGTTCTAACTGCTAACACAATATCTCTACTTGGATATCCAAAAAGCATCTTGTAATAGTTAATTTTATGTGTCAACTTGATGGGGCCACAAGATGCCCAGATATCTGATAAAACATTAATTCTGGGTATGTCTGAAAGGGTTTTTCCAAAGAGAATTTTGAATTGATGGCCCTCTCCAATGTAGGTGGGCATCAGCCAATCCTTTGAGGGCCTGAATAGAACAAAAAGGTAGAGGAAAGTTGAATTCATTCTAGGCCTGACTGATTAAGCTGGGACATTGATTTTCTCATGCCCTTGGCACACCTGGTTCTCAGACCTTCAGACTCAAACTGGAATCTATACCACTGGCTCTCTGGTTCTCAGGCCTTCAAATTACACCACCGGCTTTCCTGGGTCTCCAGCCTGCAGATGGCAGATTGTGGGACTTATCAGCTTCCATAATATCATGAACCAAAACCTTATAATAAATCTCTCTATATACACACCCTTTTGGTTCTATTTCTCTGGAGAACCCTGACTAATACACATCTCAAACTTAACCGTTCCAAAATTGAGCTGCTGATCCCTACCTCACCCCAAATGGCTCCTCTTGCATTCTTCCCCTTCTTATTTCACAGCAATTGTATCCTTCCAATTGTTAATCTAAAACCTCAATGTCATCTTTAACTCCCCTCTTACTTTTATATTCTATGTACCATCTGTCAGAAAATTCTGATAATTTTACACTTTAACTTACATTAAAACCTATGTTTTTAACAGAATGAAAACATATTCATTCAATTTGACTAGTTTGATGAGAGCTGAAATGAAATGCAAATATATTATATGATATATTATAATATAATAAAATATAATATATTATATTATCTTTATCATGCTTGGGAGAGAAATAGTGATATAACATAATTCCAAAAAAATACCAAAGTCCAGAAATCTAGTGTTAGTTCAACAAAGTGTGTGTGGTCTTAGTCTACTGCACTAATTTTCATAATCATCATATTCTCTTTTATGAAATAGATTGTTATAAGAAACAAATGGAATATAAATTTCAAAAGTAATGAAATGCCAAATAAAAATAATACTTATAATACAAATTATTGGTGAGGTAAAGCACTCCAGTATTAGACCAGCTGAGATGTGGACCAGAGATATAAAGAAATAAAGGGGTGTGAGAATGGAAGGTGAGCTCAATGAGAGTAGGATCCATAGCAGATACGTATATTTCTTCTCTTGAGACCTCATTAGAATTATACAATTCCCACAATGCTTTGAATAACATGAACACCAATGAACACAGACATATTGTACATACATACACTGCTCCCCACTGACACATGCAATCTGCCAATTAAAAAGAAGAAAAGGACAAAATAGCAGCCCAGGACTGACTGATGGTGACTATAGGTACAGTTCATGGAGAAAGAAAGCAGAAGAAAAGGCCAAAGCAGCAAGATGAGTATAAACCCAGGACAGCCTACAGGCCTGCAATTCAAATTGCTGTGACAAAGGAAATTGAAACTAAGTCAACAAGGTTGAAACTACACCAACAAGGTGTAAACAAGGCCTAGCTAGGAAAAGACCACTTTGCTCCTGAGTAAAAGAAATATGAGAGAGTAGAGTTGAGGCAGAATGACAAGAAAGGGCCGTATAGAATGAGGTCAGAGCTCCAGGATTACAAGGAGAATGCCAGTAAATACTCAAACCTCCTACCAAGTTAAAGGAGTGAGGTGATAGTATGCACTAGTCATTTACTGAAACACCCTGGAATAGTTTCAGAAGATTTACTTCCATGAGAGTTAAGATATGCTTCTCTGGGACAGACCAAGTATCAGTGATAGTGGACAGCGGGCAGGGGAAAAGCACAAGAAGAAAAAGGGAAGGGCCAAGAATTCAGTCACAACTTAGAGAAAAATCAATTTGTTCTTTTTGCTGCCCTCCTAGACCAGAGCTTGTCAAATATTTATAAGCCTACAAGTCACCTGAGGGCTTGTTGAAATACAGATTCTATTTCAGTAGGTCTGGGGCAGAGCCTGAGACTCTGCATTTTTAACAACACCCAGGTGATGCTCCTGCCTCTGGTCCACACCTGGATCAGTGAGGTACTGGTGTGACAGCAACCGGAGAGCCTGAAGTGGCTCTGCATTGGCCTCCTGCAGGCCACGACCTGCAGCGTTACTCTGCTTGGCCCACACAGTTTAAAGTCTACATATTAAAAGCAGGAGATTTCACATCAAGATCAGGCTTCTTGGTTCTCTTAAAATACCAGGACAGCTGGAATCCCTGGGCCTGAAGTTTTACATGTCAACCATCAGCTGGAGCTGAGTGCAAGTTACCGCTTTAGAGGAGGCATCTTCCCTCCAATGCCCCACAGCCCCCTTCACTATCAAGCACACGGCGGATAGAGGCAGAGGCCATTCACTATTCATCATGCAACTGTTATGTTGATTTTGTTTAGTAGAGAAATATTATTCCCCATGTCTCTGTCAAAACTGAGAAAACAAACTTAGACCAAGTTGGATCATGTCGTCTACTTTTTCCATATTAATCACTTATACTATATGCCAATCCCCTTTAATTTTGACTTTGTAATACCTAGTCTTATTCATATATCTATTTCCAGTACCTAAGACAAAACCTGGCAAACTGCACTGTGAATTGAATTTCTAATGGAAAACAGAGACTCAGAATCAAGGGCCTTCTCTTGGAATCCGTTAGCGGTACTGTGTTCTGTTACATTAATATTTCCACCGTGAAACTGCTTTTAACATGCAAGTAGATCCATGAACTACATTTATATCTACCTACAGTGAACCCACAGGTTCATAGTCAATCTTGAAACGAATCTTGTGACCTGACAAACTAGAGGATGGGGCTGTGGTGGTCTCTTGAAAAAGACCTTGGTTACTGGTATCAGAAATGATGATAAAATTCAAATTAAAACAGCAATCTTACTATATATTGCTTAATTTATTAATTTTCTAACATTAGCACTTTCTCAGTTTGGTGACAGATTTCTATTGTTCTCAAAATAACATAAAAGAGTCTTTTCTTTTTTTTTTTTTTTTTACTGGAAATTGAGATCAAAAGGCAAACTAAATGGCCACAAAAGCTCAAAATAAAATTAAAGCCCACTTTCAGTGTTTATAAATCATAATTTATACTTTATATGAATTGTCTGCAAAGGTGGGGGGCACATGACTCCTCTTATCAGATATGTGTATTTTGTTTAAAAAGGAACATTTCAGTAAATGTTTCCAGACACAATTTTTTTTAAGTATATATATATATATGTATGTGGTAGTATAAGGCGGAGTGGCATTAAAGGAAGACAGATTTGAAACAGAATCATGATACTTACTGAAAGTAGACACTTTTAAATACTTAAGAAAATATAAAACTGTTAATATACTTAATACAAAGCTCAAGAGTAAAATTTTGCATTGAAAATAGAACTGCTGGGAACATTAACAACACAACATCAAAGCCAAAATAATAGAAAGGCAGGTTCTAATCGAAATACTTATATTTGGAGAGTATATTCTAAGTTTTATATCCTACAGCACGTCCAAGACTCAAAAATATTCCCTTTATACTATGAAATGATTGACTGACAAGTTTTGAAAATTATACCACCCACAGTCTACTATTCTCTTCCTCCCTCCTTCCCACAAAACACACACATACCACACTTCCCTTCTTTTTAAAATCTACTTTAACATTGGGGCAGCCCCAGACAAACCAGCAAGTCTGTGTTGATATCCCCGTCCCCTTCATTGTACTGTCACTTAGGGTCCTAGCCATGCAAGACCCCCAGGCATGAATCTGTGAAAATACATATTATTAAAGAAATAATGCTCTCCTTTTATTATCTTTCTTCTCTCAGAACTCATCATCTCATATCTCTTTCGAATGTGCCCTAATTTGCTAATATTTTAATGAGTTACTCCTCTGTAGATGGTGCATTTGGCATTAAGAAAATGGGAATATGGGAGAAATACCTGCTAGAGCAGAGCTGGTAAACCAGATTGAGCCCTCCAAAGATGCTTTGCTTGGCAAGCACAGTGTCTTAAAAGACTTTAGCTAGTTTTTAAAACTCGGAATATTTCACATAAAAATCCAGATTTCTGGCTTCTTTTGAGAAATGGGAAGATCTGGCAACACTAGGCCCACATTCTTGCATGTCAGTAGTGAGCTGGAGCCGTCCCTCTAATACGGAGCCTGCACTTTTGAGTTAACCAGTTCTCTCCACTATACCTTGTTGCTTCTTATACTCAGCCCCTTTCACACATTTACTCCTCTTTTCTGGTCCCTGTAGACATTTCTTTGAGTTGACAATTTCTGTGCTAGATATTGGCTAGTTCTTTTTAATTCGGCTAGCTGCAGTTGGTAGCGTTGGTTAAAATAATCAAATCCCAAGAATTTGGTTTTTACTAATAATTAAGCCTGTTTTACTATCAGTAGATTATTGTTTTCCAAACCCAAATTACTGCAATTTTTATATTAAAATGAAATATCACTTAGAGCAAGATTTAAAGATATATAGCAGTCATATATTTCTCTTTTATCTTAGATTATAAACTTTATTTTGAATCTTATTTTAGGGAGAGAAACCTTTCTAGGTTATGTTCATAATTGTCATGCTGGGAGGGTGGTGACAACATCATCGTACTGGTCAATTGGAAAAAATACCTGTGAAAGTGCTGTGCAAAGTTTCAAAGTCAAGAGACCAAAGTCAAGCTGCTGTAGTTTCTGGAAGTCGGGAGGTAATGGGGAAGCTGAGGTTCTGGGATCCAGGAGGTTAAATCAGGTATTTGAGAGGGGAAACCAGGTAAGTATCAAGTAGTGAGTTAGAGGAAGGCAGCAGCAAAAATATGGTGTCCCATATCATCCTTGGTATTTTCTACAGAAAATAGATTGCTCTTGGTATGCAGTTTTTTAAGAATATATTAGTGTAACTATATAGAGGAGAGAAATATTATGACTATAGTTGGAGTTTTCATTTTAATATCAACAATTAAAAGGAAGTTCTTAGATCACCTTGAAGATGCTTCTCCACCTCTCACAAATTCATTCTGCTAAAACACCACTGGAAAAATTCTGATTGAAGTTACTGAAGTCACTATTTAAAAGCCTTATTGGAGCAAGGTATCATTCTTGCCATCTAACTCTATGATCCTGAACTCTCCATTTTCTCTTTGGCAAAACTCATCCTTTCAAAGTTAGATTAAGCTTGCCTACACAATTTCCATTTCCCCACCTTTTTTTATGTTGGTTATCTGATTTTTTTTTTACATTAACAAACTTTAGCAATTCACTTTTAATCACTTGCTTTGTTTATTAATACATGCATATGACAATGTCACTATAAGTACTCCATGCAGTTCAACTCTAATATAAATATAATGGTATTACAGACTGGGTCTTTTCTTTTTTCTTCTTTCTTTAGCAATCTTAATTATTCTCCTGAGTTTTATGCTTGAGGAGAAACTTCATACTGAGCAGCAGAGAAAGTCTGACTTAACAGTAAACTCCTAAGAAAATGTGTAATTTGTAGATTGGAACCTCCATGAACTTTGAGATTAGAAGATTATTGCATGATGCAAATTGTAATTCGTTATTTAAGCTCATTCCTGAGATTCTTAAAGACTCCAACTTTCTTTCCTTAGTCCCTTTTATGTTCTTTTGAATCTTATTTTATAAAAACCCTTTCCACACGCTGCAAGGAAAAATCTTATAGTTAGATATACAGGAAGTTCTTATAACTATGCCATTATTTCCATGCACTGTGCTTCAGAAAACTAACATCCAGTGAGGTATTAAAAAGTGTCACTCAATGGCACTGAATGATTATCACGAAACTCTTCACTTACGACATTGCTACTTTACTTACTTAATAAATATCAAAGTTCATTACCTACCCAATAATCAATACCCCTTTCTCCTTTTCCTTTTTAATAGCTAAGACATATTTATTACTTTTTACCGGATACCTTACTTAGCACTTCATATCTATTTATTATTATGTCCATTTTGAGATAAAGAAAATGAAGCTTAATAGGTTTAAATAATTTTATCAAAATCATACAACTAATAAATGGTAGGGCTGAAATACAGTCCAGAGAGTCTGATTCCAGAGCTTGCCTCGTTGATGAACTTAGATCACCTTTAGTGATCATCGGACGCACAAAGAGATAATTTTCCATCAGGTAGAATATACAGGCAGCATCTATCAACTCACCTTTGCACTGAATGCTTGTCCTCAGTGATTATAGGCTCTGAAATAAGCTTACAAGTTCAATATCTTTATTACATATGAAATATGTCACATTTTGGTGATTTATTAAGCAATTAATTTCTCAGACCATTTTTGCCTTCTATTTTAATGTTAGTTTGGATTACTTCTTCCTATTACCTGTATTTTGTTATTATAGTAATCTGACCAAAAAGTATAATTATAAAAGTGTTCCATGATCAAATAAGTTTGATAAACTTTCGTGTAGGTCAACTCCTTTAAACCTATGAAACGAACAGAGTGGATGACTTGCCTTCTCAGAGGTTCCTGCTAGACTAGTAGATGAGGACTCACACCTGCTGTAAGTCACAGAGCAGTAAAGAGGAGAGAATGAAGGGATCAGTGCCACCCTCAATGTGGAGGACAATAGATGGACAAGGGAACGCCAGCACTTAGGATGAACGGTCTGTCTCTGGAAGGCAAAGTAAGTGCACTAGACTGGAAAGCAGGACTCCAGTGCCTCTTCAGCTGTTGGCTTTGGGATTGTGCACAGATCCTTCAGCTCAACTTGCTTCGCTGAACAAATGTTTGTTAAATTGCTAGTTCTGTTTGTGATTTACACTATACAGTGTTTCATATTAACTCACCTTAACTTAGGTTGTTACTGGTTCAAATAATGTAACAAGCCACAAATAACAGGAGTGGAAATTTTTTAAAGAGTCCTAGAAAAAAGAAAT
Organism: Ceratotherium simum simum; assembly: GCF_057802395.1. NCBI lineage: Eukaryota > Metazoa > Chordata > Mammalia > Perissodactyla > Rhinocerotidae > Ceratotherium > Ceratotherium simum. Next base: position 42,047,427 of record NC_141924.1, read on the forward strand.
CTATATTTGCGAGTAAGAGTAATGAGATGGCCGGTACCCCAAATGGAAGATATATATTTATCTGCCAAGAATATAAACAAGGAGATGTGAAACAAGGCACTTTATGGAATATTTTGAGTTCAACATAATATGAAAACAATGCTCACCATGGAAATATTTACTGAGTTAGTATCAAAATAAGCTTTGTAGTAAATTCATACTGAATCACAGCATAGATACAGAAGACCATATCTAAATCACCGGGAAATGTATTTAAGATTTTTTGTTATTTCAGTTTGTTTCACGTACCAATTTTTAAGGCAGTAATACCAAGGAAAAGTTCTAATATTTCATCACGAACACTACACTAACAGGGAGTCCTACTCATGAAATGGGATAATCTTGCTTAAGAGAAGAAAGAGCGGAAAATATTTGACTAACCACAGGCTACTTTGGAGAACGTTTTTGTGTCTAAATTATTAAATCATTTATCATATTAGAATATTGGGCACGATTCCTTCACTTTGAACTAGTTTCTGAAACTTTATAGGCATTTCAGATGTTGATGTGACTTCAAGTTACTTCCAGAACTTGCAGTTTTCCTACAGAGTTTATGGGTAGTTCTTTAAGACGCTTGGGATGTATTCAATGAACACTCACTGTGGAGTACCTACTTTGAGCAAGAAGTCACCTACATACTTTAAATTCTAACCTTATAGTTGTTATGTCGAGATTTAGGGACATTTTTCTAAGTCAAAATAGAGCAAGCTATTTACTCTATGGGGTATTGTATAAACATCAAAGCATACAGATGTTCTCTAAATTAAAAAGTAAAGGGAAGAAATAGACATGTTTTTCTAATTCCAACCATGGATAACCAGATATGAAGTAGATATGAACTAGGGCATAAAAATTATATTTATTATATTTCTTTATTTCATCATTTTTTTAAAATTAAAGAAATTAAAATAGGCTGCCTGTTCTCAGCCTTGAGCCTCTCATCCTCAAAAAAATGTAACCAAGAGCTAAGAGTTGATTGGTTTTGAATTGTAATTTGTTTTATAAATCAAAGCCTTATGAAACTAACATAAAATATAATTCAAGGATTCAGTTCCAATTCTTAGATTTTTCTCTTCTTCTCCACCCACTGGGTTTGGTTTAAGTTTGGAATAGCTACCCCAGCCAGGCTTCAGACAGCTATAGGACAAGAGTGGTAACAACTGCATGTATTTGTATCGAGTCCAAATTTATAATTTTGTAATTTCTTTGTAGATCTTGAAGATGATACCAGATACATATGAATGGTATAACTATTGGACATATTTTCTTTTTTTTTTCCTCCATTTATTTATTTATTTATTTATTTTGAGGAAGATCAGCCCTGAGCTAACATCCATGCCAATCCTCCTCTTTTTGCTGAGGAAGACCAGCTCTGAGCTAACATCTATTGCCAATCCTCGTCCTTTTTTTTTTTTTTTTTTTTTTGTTTCCTCAAAGCCCCAGTAGATAGTTGTATGTCATAGTTGCACATCTTTCTAGTTGCTGTAGGACATATTTTCTTAAGTTTATGTGAGGACTAGAATTTTCTTGCACAATAAAGATCTGAATTATACTTAGAGATATTTCTAAATTGAAATAAATTATACCAACTGAAAAAATATGAATAAAGCATGGTCTCTATCCTTGAGGGACTTACAGTCTAATGTGTTCTAAGAGACAGATAATTTGTATTCACTATAATATGTTAAGTCTAAGATAGAGACACATACATTGTGGTGATAGTGGGGGAAGATATGGAAGTTCAAAAGAGCTGGGGAAAAAAAATTGAACCACTAAACAGCAGGTTGCATGAGGAGAAGCCATTCAGGGTTACTAGAGCAGAGAACTGAGGCAGTAAATGAACACAGGGACCAGATCATGGCATTTTTTTATGCCATGTTGTGCAGATGGAACTTCATCCTGCGGCAATAGGGAGCATTCGCACGGATGTGGTGTGGTCATATTTACACTTCTCAGGCAGCAGTTGAAAGATTGGTTGGGAGATAATAACACTGGATTGGGACCATCAATCAGGTGCCTTTAGAGAGTACAGATGAGAGATGACAATGATTGGAACTAGAGCAATGATAATAAATGGGGGAAGGAGGGATTAAAGAAATATTTAAGACATAAAATAAGCAGGACTTGGCGACTCATTTGATGCCAGGAATGAGGAATAGATATTTATCTTAGATACGTAGACAAATGATGTTGCTTTTAACTGGGAGAAGCGATTGCCAAAAAAAATCGTCTTATCTGTTTAAATAAAAACATTCTTAAATGGAAAGATTTAGTTGCTCCCATTGTCAAGAAAGGTGAGAAAGATCACGGAACTAGAGCTATGTCTCACTTTGGATTAAAATTCTTCTTAAGCAACAGGACAGTTAGGGAACAACTCAAATTGCAACTAGGTTATTTTGCTTCAGCAATGTTCTTTTAGGAATGTGGCCACTCCAATGCATTTAAGTGCATGTTAACAGATCAGAAACTACTCAACAGAGAGATTAAGGGAAGGAGATGGGTATAGGGAGAAATTTAGAATGAATACTAGAAGTCACTTCCAATTGAAGATCAGAGCACATTCTTAAAATTTTTGATTCACAAAAATACTCCTCTGGCACACATACAACCAGTAAGAAGCAAGGAACCTCCATATATGCCCAACATAACTTTTACTTCTATGTAGCTGTTTTTTGTACAATAAACTATCATGAATTTATTGAGCACTTAGTCAGCACAAGGTACTGTTGTGAGCAGCTATCATTTTTTTTTCCCTGAAAATAGGAGGCATATATACATACATAGCTACAAAAAACAAGTAGTATTGGAACTTTGGCAAACTACTTAGTTTCCTTAGACTTCAGATTGATCATTTGTATAATTAGATCATTGAATTCTAAGGGCCTTTCCAACTCTATGACATCAATGGGAGAACCCAATCACACTTCACTATAATAAAACACATTAACGCTTAGAAAGCTTACTATTTAAAATTTTTTTCTTAACCTATATAGGGATAATCTCTCATTTTTAGGAACAATGATGAGATAATTAAATGATTGGACTCCTTTACCTTAAAGCAAATGACAAAATTTGACATGATATACTATCCATGGTAGATGTTATGTTCCATGAATATAAACTTTTCCAACAATAACGATGAGATTCCAGAAATGCTCCATCCACCATCATCATCCTTTACACTATACTGACAATAAGACATACATCTTTGTAACCTAACATTTATGAAAATGGGGTGCATCTCAGAATAACTTGATATTTTCAACATTTCTTTTCCTCCTTCTAAAGTTGTACTAAATTGATGGTGAATCTGAGAATTGCATAAATAAAGAAATAATCAGAGCTACCATTTATCAAGACTCAGAGCTGCTTCTAGGCACCATGCTAAATGACACCAAGTTATTAAATGGACTAACTGGCCTTAGAAGCCAGTTCTGCCTCCTTTACTTGAATGAGCCATAAACAAGTATGAAAGCTACAGAGGGTGCTGGGCCTCCTCGAGAGGTTACTTTTGGTTTTATTTTAAATTACTACAAGATCACATGAAAAAATGTTTCAGGTGGCCATATGTAATTTGTTTTGTGTCTCTTTTATAAAACAATGGCAGGAAAGTACAATCAATCTTTTCTAGGAAAGATTTCCAGCTATACCTGTGATTTCCGATCTCCTTGAGGTAAACTTCACGTTAAGAGAAACAGAAAAACCAACTGAGTAACTACAGGTCATAGTAAAACCCCAATGCAGCAGAGACCATCTTTGAGAAAAAGAAAAGAGAAATTAACTCTCTTTAATGTGAAATATACTAGTCGGTGCACATGGTCTCTCTTGCACTTTCTCTGTTAGTAAACATGATAGAAGAAGAAAGATTTTTGGGGGACCGGCCCCATGGTGTAGCCATTAAGTGCTCACGCTCTGCTGCTGGCAGCCCAGGTTCAGACCCCGGGCACGCACCTATGGACTGCTTGTCAGGCCATGCTGTGGCGGCATCCCACATAAAGTGGAGGAAGATGGGCACGGATGTTAGCTCGGGGCCAGTCTTCCTCGGCAAAAAAAAAAAAAAGAAAATAGATTTTTAACCAAATATAATTTCAAATGATTTTGCTGACCAGTGGGAAAGCTGTAAAAGACTGACTGCCATTTTTAATGAATACTGATGGATGATTAAATCTGATCTTCATACACACTTCATGGAAGAGTCCAGCTGAGCTACCATGCATTTGCAAACTCTGTAGTGACTTGAGATTTCCCCTGGGAATACAGTGGAGTCAAACACTGCAGTAGGGCAGGGAGGAAGACCAATCTTAAAGACAACTCCTAAGGTCAAAATCACTATAATAAAAATTTCTTTAAAAAATGTTATACCCATAATAAACTCGTATTTATGCCCACTCAAATTTGAGATCCACTAAGGTAACTTGAAGGAAAGATGAAAGCACAGATATCTAGGTATTCTGCCTTCAAGTTAATTATAAAATATCTGGTCATTAGTTGGCAGGGTAGGCGGAGACAGCATCAATGCATTGCACAACTCCCGAGGGCGCCATTCACATGCTATCTATGTAGACAGTAGCTACTGAAATTGTCCGGTGATTAGTCTGGGCAACACTACACTGAAGCTCTGGATGGAGAAGTTTAAAGGAATACTACTTGCCTGCAGGATTTTATCCCCCTTCTACTTAACATGGAACCTCTATAAAGTAGTTGCATGCTAACAGAATTGTCCATTTTCCTGACAATTAGGGGGAATCACATTTTCCATGATGTGACTCCACTATGAGACATGAGCTATTTGCCAAAGAAAGGTTCCCTCCCTCAGGCTTCCTGCTGATATCTTCCCAGAATGAGAAATACAATAACAGAAACAGAATTATGCCACTTGTTACATCTTTATTACTTGGAAATGGAGGTTCAGATACATTTTTATGACGTGCCCTTTGGAAGTTGGGAAGGCCTGGGGTTCCTATTCACACTTACCTATCGTAGGATCATGAAAGGAAAACTCATATTAATAATAACTACTGCTATTTATTAGGCACTTAAGCTAGGCACATTTTTACAAATATAATCACATTTACAATATCCCTGTAAGGCAGAGATTATCACCAAAATGAGAGCAGAGAATTTAAGTCATTCATCCAAAGTCCTGGCTAGTAAGTAGGAAGACCAGTATTTGAACCCACATCTGTGGGACTTCATTATCACCTTCTTTGTACCACACAATAATGGAAAAGATGACTTTGGCTTAACACAAGAAAGTGCTTCTTAAAACTATAGCTAACCAACAGTGCAACAAACTGGCTTGTGAGGCAGTGAACTCTCATAATTACACATAATAATTCTGTACATCCATATGCAGAGCACTTTATCATAGTGAAATAATTTTCACATACATGATCTCATTCGGCCTATATAGCCCTGTGGGTCAAATATTATTTTAACCCCCATTTAATATGGGTTCTGTAAACATGAATCTTGCATTATGTAGAGAGTTGATTTAGATATTTACAAAAACACCGAGTTGCTGTTTTAAAACCCTATGGTACCCTGAGGGTGTGGAGGAGAAATTTTTGAGCCTGGGGACTTTCCAGGGTTACTTGCTTAATCTGGACTGTATTGTAACTCTCCCTTACTGACTCATAAATAGTTCCTCCAGCATCAGCTGTATTTGGTGGCACAGAGCTATGGACCTCCAAGCACTGCCACTTTCCTCATATCCAGAGCCACATCCCCCTGCACGAGTCAGTAAACACCAGGAGACAGCTGGTGGGACAAGTGCGTGTAGGCACACACACAAATATGCTCAACTGAGAACTGAAAAGATACAAATTGAAGTCTCTCTCCTATAAACATCTTATTGAACTGCATGAGGTTGATATAAAGGTTAGTTTTTCTTAGCCATTCTCAGAAGCAACTCCGATGGCCAAAAGCTGTTTCTAGAGCAAAGAGCAGATACAATGAGAACCCTAAAAATCATTACCCAATTAAAATAAAGCAAATGTAATCAGCATGTCTAGGCTCCACCCACAGAGCCTTCACAATCAGATCACGTTACCTATTTTTAAAAAATTATTTTTTACAACAGTTTTAGATTTACAGAAAATTGAGAAGATAGTACAGAGAGTTCCCATGTACCTAGCACTCAATTTTCTCTATTATTAACATCTTATATTACTATGGTATATTTGTTACAATTAACGAATCCATGTTGATACATTATTATTAACTAAAATCCATATTTCATTCCTATTTCCTCAGTTTTTAACTAATGTCTTTTTTTTCTGTTCTAGGACCTCATTCAGGATACCACAATACATTTAGTTGGCATGTCTGCTTAGGCTCCTCTTGGCTATGCCAGTTTCTCAGATTCCCCTTGATTTTGATGACCTTGACAGTTTTGAGGAGCACTGGGAAGGTATTTTGTAGGATGTTCATCTATTGGAATTTGTCTGATGATTGTACTGGGGCTATGGGCATTTGGGAGGAAGACTATAGAGGCAAAGTACCATGTTCCTCACATCATATCAAAGGTACATACTATCAACATGATTTATCACTGTTGATGTTGACCTTGATCACCTGGCTGAGGTAGTGTTTGTCAGGTTTCTCCACTATAAAGTTTTTCTTTCCCCCTCCCTCCACTTTGCATACTGTACTCTTTGGAAGGTAGTCACTATGTGTAGCCCACACTTAAGGAGTGGGGAGCTATGCTCCCTGCTTTAGGGTGGAGTACCTACATAATTTATTTGGAATTCTTATGCATGGGAGAGTTGTCTATTCTCCCCATTTATTTATTTATCTAAGCTTTTATTTATGTCAGTATAGGCTCATGGATATCTATACTTTGGGCTATAACACAATACCACTTTATTTTCTTGTTCAAATTGTTCCAGCTTTGGCCACTGGGAGCTCTTGCGGTTGACTCCTGTATGTCATTTTGACATACTCCCACCAAAGTGTTTTGTTTTGCTTTTTTGAGAGCTTCCTTATTTTGCAGCACTACAAGATGCTCCAGGATCATCTTGTGCATTTCTTGCCATAGAATCAGCCATTTCTCCAAGGAATTGATTGGAGAATGGTATTAGAAACCAAGATCTGGGTGCCAGGTATGCTCCTTGCTACTGGGATGTCCGTGCTTTTGGTCCCTCTCAACTGACAGAATGAAGAAATGTGTGTGTGTGTATACTACTTCATATATCTATGTGTATCTGTAAATATATCAATATTTAACCATCTATATTTATATTAAACTAAACATGAATTCAAGCGGCTGTCTCTAATTCTAATCCATTACCACATGGATCATTCTAGCCTCCTCTCCTTGCTTATCGATAAATTCACTCCAACAAGATCACATTAACTTTTAATTTCCAAATTTTAGTGGTACTCTCACCACCACCACCACCAACACCACTATCACCCTAACATGATCATAGACGCTTTAAAAGTACATTTAATTCTGGGAGTCTCCAAAGAGTGTCTACGTGGGTGTGTCAGATACAGCCAAAATGTGAATGGAATCTGCTGTTATTTCTTTTCTTTTCCAGGTTCCATTTGCTAGTAGGGCACTTCCATAGTCAGAAAAATCATTCCTTTACCTTGTTATAAGTCTCATAGCACATAAGTTTTGGCAGGTTATTTAGTCTTGCTTTACAGAATTTAGGGTCATAACAACAGTGTCAGGTGTCACAGAGAGGGCTCTGGGACCTATTTTTAATAAATGGAGTATTAGATGGACCTCATTTACATTCAATGGATAGCCACAGCACCTGTAGCAGTACTAGAAGGAGATTTATTTAAAGTAGCAAAAATAACAGCAACAATGGGATATACCCTGGGTTTACAAAATGTACTAGGGAAAACACACAGCTTTGTTGGAGTACTCCTAATATTACCCAAATTAAAATAAACTAGCATATTAAACACTGCATGGAGAGAATGAAAAGAAACATCAATATTATATAAAATACCTTAAACACTTCTGGAGAGAGAAAGTGGATTATCTAAACAGAAGCAAGAAACTGGTTGGTACCAGGTTTCTTATCAGGAAACTAGATACAAGAAAATATTAAGCAATGTCATCAAAGCTCTGAGAAAAAAGTCTATAAATCTACACTTTTGTATGTAGCTAAGCTGTTATTTGCCTATAAAGGCAAAAAAAAATTGTTTTCAGACATGCAAGTCCTCAAAATACACTGCCACAAACCATATTAGAAATAAGTAGAAGATTTATTCTCAGATTTTAAAAATGAATCTATTAAAATAGTTAAAAGAAATACAGGTGAGCAAAGACGACTGAAATTATGAAGTTCAATACATTTATTAATTTAAAAATAATTGACAATAAGTGGAATTAAAATCACAAATGATATCAACATAGAGATGAAATAAGCATCGGAGGGAAGCAATAAAAGAGGAATGTTCTCACTTTCCTTTACATACATTTCTCGAACTTTTTACAGCTTAATTTATTCTGGCATTTCTTGTGAAACTTAAAATATAACAAATCAAGATTTTACAAGAAGTAAATGTAAAACAGTATCTAAAAGTTCTCAGTGAATTTCCTGCATACTTTTGAAGAAGAGATGTAGATGTTCTTGGAACATAATAAATCTATGTGAGATGCTTCTTAAATTTCAAATTAAGACAATTCTTAAACTGTCATTAAGAACACAAGTGTCCATTCTCCTATTTTTCAAAATGCATACTAAGAATTCATGATCATTTTCATGAAGAATTGAGGGAGGAAAAATGACTTTTCACCATAAATACATAAAGCAGAAAAAAATTTAAATAGGCAGCGAAATTTTAATGTTCTGAAAGCTTTGAAAACTGATTAGCCACATTAACTTTTACACTAAACTGAATGAACCAAAAAATGGCTTATAAGTCATCAATATTTCTTATACTTTATCATGGAAAATACATTTAAAACATTTTTTTTAACTATGTTTTTTTTCTATTGTCTTTTTTAGTTTCTTTTAATTGAAAAAACACCTTCCTTTTTATGTTTAAATGATGTTACAAATACATTCACCACCATACTTAGTGACAAAGACCTTCCAACTAAATTAAACCCACATGGGGTGTACGCATTATTGAAAACCAGGAAAAACTCTTATTTCAAATCAGTTTAAGAAACACTAACAAAATATAGAGAGCTCATTCATGAAGAAATAGGCTATTTACTTCATCTCTTTCATGAATGACCTCAAATTATTATCACGTTGATCCCACTTCCCCATTTCTTGCTCTGGGTGTCCTGAGCGCTTTGAGCTCGCTTAAAAGTTAGAGTAACATAGCAACTAGAAGGATATACAGCTATGACATACAACTATCTACTGGGGCTTTGGGGGAAAAATAAATAAATAAAAATTAAAAAAAAAAAAAGTTAGAGTAACATAGATTATTTATTCTGCATTAGCTTTCTCTCATGCCATGAGTGTTGGAGAAGTAGAAGGGCAATGGCAAAATATGGTGGAAATGTCCAACTCCAACTTTGGTGATCTAGTAAAACTTTCATGTCCAAAACTACTGACAGTGACACCATTCATGATGGGATATAATGATACAGCACACAAAACCATGGCTATAAACTAGTGATAGAAACATAAATCTATTACATTTTCATACTTATTTCCATATCTACATTATTTATTTTAGAATTTTGATGGAAATAAGATAGCAACAAATTACTGTGCCATTCTCTCTCTACCCTGTGCCTTGGAGAAAGACTAAGAAACTGAAACGCTAAGTGCTTCTCCAGTAGGCCATATTTTTCTCAGAAGACTACAACGGCAAGGAGGAAATCACTATTAGTCTCTATAAGTATTGCCTATTGATAGAGGAACACACAAATGAAGACATACAAAGAACATTATAGACTACTCATTAATAATGTATTTGGATGGGAACATGAATGGAGACATAAAAGCACATTCCAGACTACTCATTATAATGTGTTTGAAATGTATTATCTAGCATGTCATTTACATACAGCTTAAATACTTCCAGTCAATAAAATGTATAACTCATATGAGCAGGAATATAATCAAAATACTGTCTATTTAGATAGTCAGATGATAACTATTTTCCTCATTGTGATTAGATTCAATTTATTCATTCATTCATATAATAAATATTTACTGTGCATGTTCTGTATGCCCAGCAATGTTCTAAGAACTAAGAACGTAACAGTGACTGAACAAAGTCCTTGTTCTCATAGAGCTAACATTCTAGTTGGAAAATTAACTAATAATTATAATGTATTGATAAGTACTATGAAGAACAACAAAGCAAGATAATGAGATACAGAGTGACACGGTGCTCTCTTGAGAAGTGTCGGCAGAGAAGATCTTTGTGAAGAGGTGCCATCTGAGGAGAAAGCTGTGGAAAATAGAGGAACGAGCCTTGTGAATAGCTAGGGGTAGGACATTTTAGGTAGAGGAACCATAAATACAAAGGTCCTGAGGCAACCATGCATGGAGTGTTCAAAACAGCAATTTAAATGTTTATAGTCTGTTGGCAGTTTGAAAGTAAAGGGGCTTTCCAAAAAATATTTTTGGAGAAAATATATTTTAAAAATATTTTCCTTTATATAAAAACAAACAAATGACCACAAAGACCTCACTTTCACCTCTATTGGTGGCAGTTAAAGTCTTGTCACAAAAAACTTTACTCCTGTCAAATGGCTAGTATTTATAAAGTTAAAATAAATGCATTTTTCCTATAATGAAATATAAATTTGTTAAGCCACTTTGGTTAATTTCCTTTAGCATATACTGTACAAAAATTTTTCATGGAAGCTATTAACTTCAGAGTAACAAAATTTATAGAGAGTAAGGAGGAGGAAATAATCATTTATTGAGCCAGGAGCCCCTGCATGCATAATTCGTTTACTCACCATAATAACATTGTAAGGTAGGTATTATTAACCTCATTTTGGAGATCAGACATCTAAAGCATCACAGGCTTGTGTAACTTGCTCCAGAGGAGCTCCCAAGTGGTAATTATAATACATAAACTGATTCTGAGAGATTCCAAAGCTTATACCTTACACACATGGCAAGCAGTCACTAGGAATTAAAACAATGCAAGTAAATTTAGGTGTTTTTAAAATCTACCCAACTCATTTGCAAAGATTAAAAAAGAATGTTAACACCTAGTATTGACTAGGTTATAGAGAAACACTCTTACACATTGTTATTGAAAGAACAAATTGATACTATATTTAGAGAGAGAAAGTTCATATAATACAATATAACAGGCTATAATATGATACAATATAGTCTATATGTTTTAAAATGTTAACACCATTTGCTCTTCTAGATATTTACCCTAAAGGAAAAAAATAGTCATGGTTCTTTGCTACATATAACAAAAATGCTAAACACTAGGCATGTATCAAAATAAATTTTAACAGATCCATAGAAGGGATACTTGCAGTCATTAAAAATCAAGTTCCTCAAAATATGTATGGACATGGAGAAATACTTAAGAAATAGTAGTTTAAAAGGATAAGAAATGTACAAAATGTTTATCTTCATATATATTAAAATCGGAAGTAAATACACTAATATATTAAAAACTAACATCTTAGAAATGAGCTTAGAGGTTTTTAAAACTTGCTTCTTTATTTTTCAAATTCTCTGAAATAAGTATACATTATATTTACTCAACACAATAGAAAAAGAAAAATGATATAAAAAACAGCTCCACGTTGGTTAAAACCAGGGCTATGATCACATATTTAGAGGGTTTCAAGATTTAAGAAGTCTACAAAGAAGAGAGAAGAAAATCCTGGCAAACAGGATTTAGATGCAGTGGCCAAGGACTCAGCTGGAAGCAAATGAAAAGTTTCAGTTGATTTTTCTCACTACTTGTGCCTCTATTATACATTTTCTTGAGTCTCCAGGATTGTCATGAACTAGTGGTTCTGTCCTAGAACCTGGCCTTGGGTCCTTGAATCTTTGATCAGAGCTTTCTGGAGCCTGAGGTCTCTGTTCCAAGACCATGATCTTTCCCAAAACACCACCATTGCAAGGTTCACTCTCAGCTCTAACATTTACATTTCCACTAACTGTCATACCCATTGGTCTCTTCTTTCTCTGAATGCTTTTCAGAAGTTTAGCACTTACAGTGAAGCTATGGCAAAGGCAAAGTTAACACAAATACCACTCTACTTAGGCAGCATCATGTATGTCATTTTTTTTTTTCAGATTAGCTGGTCTCAAACACAGGCCTACCTTATTTCACGTTTAATAAAAGAAATGGCAATCAGTACCCAAGCTCAAGAAAAAAACTGACCAATAAATTGCAATCTAATCCAGTACATAAAAATATCATGTGTGTGATTCTTCAAATTTAAGAAAATTTCAAAGGCAATTTTAATAAAGTTTATTTTCTACCTATATGCTGATTTATAGAAGTTATTTCTCATATAAGATTCTACCCACTTAGATCTGTACTGAAATGTATTTCATGTACTTAAACTGATTACAAGCTACTAAGGAGTAAAGTTGTGCATATACGTTTTCAACACCCTTGTAAATGCTTAGATTCAAGAGCTAAAACTAACATAAACAGACCTCCTCTCATAGGCCAGTTACTTTCATGTGCTCGATTATTTCATTTTCCCACCTTTGTGTGTGTGTGTGTGTGTATGTGTGCATACACGCACATGTGTGTATTCTTTATCCCTGTTGTCTCCAGGAAACCCTAAGGATAGGACAGAATCCTTTGTGAAGCAATGATGAAAATGAAGCAAAGTTTACATAGGCTTTCATCTTGCTTTCAAGTTACGGATGATGAATATCCTTGAATTTCATGAAAAATGACTGGTGCTTTTCAGATTTCAGTTGAAACTTTCTCCCTCTCTCAGTTTACAAGATCCTCATGGATCAGCTTCTTCTTGCCAGGTCTCCCACTGTCTTTCTTCCTCTTCCCAATTCTCCTTAAACACTGGTCATTTTTTTCCCACTCCGTTCACTTCCTTTCCTCTCCCCAGTGTGTGGCAGACTCCCCGTCCACACATTCTCCAGCATGCGTAACAGGAGCACCATGACGAACTGACTCACCGACTTGTTAAAATTTCATTTTCAGCCCCAGTATTTCTCCCTGATTCTGATTCCTAAACATCTCACTAACAAAAAGACAAATGGTCCAATTTTCTAGGCTTTATTTGATCACCTAAAGTATTTCAATTTGATCCCTATATATTCTTGCCTGAAATTATAGAGATGTGATGATTAGTAGAAATTTTTATATATACTATTTCTATATATTATTCTGCAAACATATTTAGATATTTTCTTGGTAAATTATCATAGACATAAAATTTGAGTGGGGTAACAACAAAAGAGTATATATATATATATACTTATTTCCTATCCAATATAAAAATGATACACAAAACAGAATTGAACACACACATCATACATTAATTTATTCATTCATCACATAGTATGGCTTGTATTTGTTATATGCCATCAAGTCGGCTCTGACTCCTGGCGACCCAATGAATGAATGATGTCCACAATGTCCTGTCCTCCACAGCCGTACTCAGCTGCTGCTGATTCATGCCTATGGTTTCCTTTACGGAGTCAATGCATCTCATATTTGGTCTTCCTCTTTTCCACCTGCCTTCCACTTTTCCCAGCATTATTATCGTTTCCAAAGAATCCTGCCTTCTCATGATGTATTCAAAGTAGGACAGCCTCAGTTTTATCACTTTTGCCTCCAGTGATAGGTCAGGCTTAATTTGCCCTAGGACCCACTTGTTTGTGTTTCTGGCAGTCCAGGGGATCCACAGAGCTCTCCTCCAACACTATATTTCAAGTGAATCAATTTTTTTCCTGTCAGCCTTCTTCACCGTCCAGCTGTCATGCCCATACTTAGTAATTGGCAATAAGATGGTGTCATCTGCATATCTTAGACTGGTGATATTTCTTCCACCAATTTTCACTTCTCCTTCATACTAGTACAACTAGTGTGTGTTAAACACTAGAAACACATTGGTGCGCAAAAAATCACAGGTTTTGCCCCCATAAAGCTTGTGGCCTAGTGGGATAAAAAGACATTCAATAAATAATTATAATAATAAATATATTAAAAATTGTGGGGCTGGCCCCGTGGCCTACTGGTTAACTTCAGTGAGCTCTGCTTTGGTGGCCCGGATTGGGTTCCCAGGTGCAGACCTACACCATTCATCCACGGCCATGCTATGGCAGCAACCCACATACAAAATAGAGGAAGATTGACACAGATGTTAGCTCAGGGCACATCTTTCTCAAGCAAAAAGAAGAAGATTGGCAACAGATGTTAGCTCAGGGTGAGTCTTCCTCAGCAAAACAACAAAAAAAAATTGAGATAAAGTTCTAAATGAAAGGAAAAGAACATGATATCAAAAGAGAGAATAAAGCAAAGGCAACTGATCTAGATTTGGAGGGTGAAGTAGGTGGTCATGGAAGTTGGCCCTGAGGAAGTAAAGATTGAACTAAAATCTGAAAATGAGTAAGAGTTAACCAGGTTAAGAGCAAGGGGAGAAAGCTCCAAATAGAAATGGCACTTCTGAGAATCCTGAGGAGGCAGGGGCATGCCATGCTCAAAATGGCTGGCTGGACCAGGATCACATCTATTAAGACAAATTTTCATTTACTCAATAAATGATCATGGACATAATGGCATTGCATTAGACGATTAGTTTCATAAAAACTATCACTACCATAACATATTTTTCAATACAAAATTGTTTTTACTTGACATTTATTGCCCTAAATAGGGTACTTACTTACTATATGTCAAAACTTTATATCATTATTAAATCAAATCCTATAACAACTGGGGAATTGATACCATTTGCCATAGGTCACAGGGCTCATAAGGGGGCAAACCTAAGAACTGAATCAGCCTGCCCAAAGCCCAACTTCCTTCCATGATCTCATTTCCACATATTAATTAGGACTTGTGTTCTCAGCTAGTAGAGCAGGGCATTCTCACTCCTCTTAAATGATCACTGTAAACGGCTTACACTGATCTGCAAGGGTAGTTTTCACATAGTGATGTTTAAGGCACTCATACAATTATTTAAATTAAGCAGGCTTCATGCAAGCATTGAGATTTTTTTAGGAGGGCCTGTTTTTAGCCCATAGGAACATATCTCCTGGCTCTGCTTCTCTCTACGTTATAACCCAGTGATCTCAGCAACTGTTTATTTTTCTCAAGTTCTTCCTAATTTTAATAGCTCTCTGAGTTAGAGCCATCTGCAGTCTGAAGACTGGAAGAAAATGACAAACTCTGGTTTACAACAGAACCAGCAACTCTATAATGCAGAGCTTGTGCCTGAGATGAAGGACAGTATCTGGTGTGAGCTGACTCCACTCTCCAGTCTTCCCTAGTGCCCTACATGGACACATCCACACTCGAGTGGCCTCAGCACCCTGAAATCTACTAGGTCAGTGCAGTCCAGAACTGCAGGCTGCCTACTTTTAACACAGTTTTAGGCCTGAGGGGTGGGGTCACAACAGCAGCCTAGGGTCTACTCTATTATCACGAAAGGAATTTTTTTGCTATACTACAGTTACTCAAATTGATTACTTCAGTGTTTTAATTTTTATTACACCTTTGGGTCTACTCAAGGGTTTAATATCACAGCTCTAGGGATGGGCCGCCTTTCATGCTTGGAAATATTCACATTTTATTCTCATACTCTAGACTATTCTACATGTCTGATTCTGTTTAAAAGCACATCATCTGTTCCACTCCTTTCCTGACACCCATCTATTCATTATTTTTCATTCAACACTCATCTCCTTGTAACCATCAGGCTCAACTGTATGCTAATTTCACTTATTTTAAACAATAACTCATGATTTTATATAGTAACCTATATTTTAATAACTCCCACATATATATAAAAGATAGTTAAGTCCTAAGCTTAGAAACACCAGATACTCTTTTAGAGAAAAGATTAGCAGAAATCAACACGTAACAAGAAATACAATTGTCAAGAGGAACAAAGAATAATTATGTGTCTTTGACTTCATCTACTTCCACCTTGAATAATTGCATTTTTCATTTCTAAATGCTGGCTACCTTTTAAACTGTTAAATTTACTACTTGTTTTGACTGTCACGTTACTAAGTTTAATTCTCACCAAGTTATTTGCATGTTTTTTAAAGAACAAATATATCTGCTCATAGTTTTATTTGGCTACGTTAAAGAGGAGGCTAAGTATAGGGGAAAGGTTTTCAAAAATTTTTATTTATTGCAGATAAATGTTTCTTGTTATTTGATGAGAGAATTTAGCTATAGACCAAAGCTTTGATTGAATATTAAGAGGACTTCTTTCCATTTAAAACTATTAAATGAGCTATTCAGGAGTTACTCACTGAGTTATTCAAGAAGAATATAGAGCAGTGATATATCTTCCTTGCCTCAAACTTATGATATTTTAATCCTAATCAAACAGCAATATTCTTGTAACTAACCAACAGAGTAAATTTGTCTCAAGTCCCTTCTCAAAATTTTTCTGTGATTATAATTAAACTGTGTAAAATCTTAGCTTTTGCTCTTGATGTGGGATAGAAGAAAACGTTTGGCTCAGCATCCTATGGTTGTTGGATCATCTGGCTTCTCTGATTCAAATCAAAGTGCCTCTGTGCTGCATAGACCAGGAGGCCTGTAGCATGCGCATTAGCCACTAGCCACTTAAGTTAACTCTTTCCCTTAGTACCAAAGTCTTTTTAAAAACACCTGTCTTGTATCCAGTATCATTGTATGAGCCCTCAAAACTATTCTAATTAAACTTTAAGTCTTATGTATTCAATCTCAATTCTTCAATAGAATGTAGAAAGACAATATTCTAACATCCACATATTTTATCTAAGTTGACCAATCATTTAACATTAATATACTGTGGCTGAGAATTATTTTTTCTTGTGTATTTGGAGTTGGCCTTTTATAAAGTTAAAATATTTTCCATTTTCAAACTATATGCTTAGAATTTTATGAATTATTCTTCATCAAATGTATTTGGTAAACAAATAATGGAAAATGTTATCACACATTGTTTTGGTGGCAGGCTGACCAACTCCCATGATGTGAGGTCAATGGGCAACAGTCCTGAGAGCAGCAGGCTGTCTTCTCATGCATTTAAAAGTATTTACATTGATTACCCACTATGCATGAAGTAAGGAATCTCAAAGCTTAGGGAAAAGGAGAAATGTTTCACATTTGCTTACTAGTCACTAAGCAAACAGATTAGAATGACCACAAACATGCATATAGAAGAGAAGCAATCAGTTGTTTTATGTTGTAGAAAGTTACGGAGAAGTGTTGTTCATTCATTTGTTTGTGGCTAAATATATTATCTTACAACTTATAAATATCCCTAAATATCTTAACAACATTGCCTTAAATTATAAAACACAGAAAATTTAAACAGAGCTAATTTTTATCACTATTACCAACAGCAGTAACCAAAGAGATATCAAGGGATCAAACATTAACTAATGAGCGCATTTCCTATATTTCAGAGATGGTCGTAGTTCCAAAGAACCTCAAATTCTCCCTTGGAAAATATATTTGTAGTAATAGATGATTAGACAACAAAAACAAGTTCCATTATATTTGTTGGAAAAGGGCTTGAAATATCCGGTGGCCTTACAGGCATCCTGAGGGTAAAGGGAAACATCTATTCTTTCTTCTTCAATAGAAATGTTTCACATATCAGTTTTTCCTGTCACTTCAAAGTAAAACAAAATAAAAATAAGATAACATACAGATTCACCTACATGAACTACAAAATAGTTTTGAACTGTAGAGTGAATAAATCTTAATCATCTATTTTTGCAGAAGCTAATATAAATAAGTATATCTTAGATTCCTTTGCCCACTATTCACATTACATCTAAATTCATCATTTATTGATAGTACAAATGCCTTTCTCATATGCCTTATAATAATGCGTTTCGTCCATACAGAATTAAAATAAATCATAAAATGTACCTGATGCCAGCAGGCTAATCCTGGAGAACAGTAAATGCTCTGAACTTTTGTGAGTTACTCCTGGGTTAGCTCATTCATTCCTTCATTCATTATTTGAATAGATATTTATTGAGCACGAACTTTGTGCAAGACATTACTCAAGACATAGAAGGGGTGAGAGGTGAAAAAGAATAAGGCAGGAAAGGCTTCTCCCCTCACAGTGCATACATTCTAAAACAAAACAAAACAAAACAAAACGAAAACCAATGAATAAGAGAATTACAGATTGTGATATATAATATGAAGGAAAGAAAAAAGGGCAATATGATACAAAGTGGATGGGCAGAGGGGATTTTAGATAGGAAAGAGGGTGCCTAAGAGGTGAGCAGAGACTTCATTAGAACATGGTTCTGAAGGAAGTCTACATCTATTCAGATTAGCCTCAAGAATTTACATAATCTTTGCTCTCTCAGCCATCTCAGAAATTATAGCTTCCCGCATCAAAGCTCTATAAATGCTTACTAAGCAGAGGGGCATTTGTATAGCAAATTCCCCCATCCTGTTGCACCAGGGAAATTCTTACAGTGGACATATACTAGTGTACATATGATACTTTTAAAAGTAGTTAAAGTAAGAATTATTTGATATGAAAAGCACCTAAAGCCTCCTATTAAGGTATGTTTAAACAAATTTCACTATTATACTACGGAAAGTGATTACAAAATGGAGTCACACATGTCAAGGGCACCTAAATTGGAGTCAGGAGACCATTAGGGAAGTGGGACTTAGGCATGTCTCTACCCAGATGGAATGTAACTTTTGAACTGTGCTTCATTGCTCTCATTTTGACCTTCTTCCAAGAAATATGCTTACTCCCATAGATAAGAACTTTCTGCCTTAGAGATGGCCTTAGCAACCAATCACGTATAGCCAAGAAGTAACAGTTACTGCCAGCACCAATCACAAGTCTTGCATAACAACCTACGTAACTCTGCTGGAATTTGTCTCCTTTTGCCTTTATAAACCCTTACCTCTCTTATTCTCCTTGGAGCCCATTTGAGTTTCCATTCAAATCTGTGTCTCCCGAATTGCAATTTCTAAGACACTAAATAAACATTTTTGATTCTCTTACAGTTTATGCCTCTTATTCATTGACAACACTTAGATTTGCAAATGATCAGGTCCTACTTCTCAGAAGATGAGGGACTGATAAGGTTAAGGGAAGTATAACTTGTCAGAACCCAGTAAAGGTATGAAAATAGAAAGAAAAAGAAGATATAAATAAGGGTACATGAAGAAGCTATAGCATGGGCCGACCCCGTGGCTTAGCGGTTAAGTGCGCGCGCTCTGCCGCTGGCGGCTCCGGCCCATGCACGGCTTCTCTGGCCACGTTGAGGCTGCGTCCCACATACGGCAGCTAGAAGGACATGCAGCTATGACATACAACTATCTACTGGGGCTTTGGGGGGAAAAATAAATAAATAAAATTATTAAAAAAATTAAAAAAAAAAAGCTATAGCATGATTAAAGTACAAACCAAATTAGAGATGCCCTAATCACAGTATTTAAATGAATCTTCATGTTTAGATATTTTCTACCATGTAACAAAGATGTGCATCAGTCCTGCTCCATTTATATAATAATCTCTGCCATAAGAGGCATATTTTTACAGTTACAGAAGAATTAAAATACGTATGTTTGAGAACTTGGAGATCTGTTACCATTAACTTGATTGCCGTGCATGATTCCCTTAAATGATTTTTGTGTCCTGTTCTTCAGATTTAATATCCCTGTTATTTTACAAAAAAAAAAAATAAATAAAACCGATTGTGAGAAAACTGTCTTAAAGTAACTGTTTTAGTCTTAGCTCTAAATGTCCCTACTTTCACAGGTCTGACATATACTCAGTGTAGCCTTAAAACATGACTCTTTGTGGTTATAGGAATTTTTTTCCCTATGTAGTCAATTCAGACTTTTTCATCCAAAAAGATAATTTAAGACTATAGGAGTATTGCTAACTGGATGACTCTTACACACATTTATGCCAATGGGGGATGCCAATGTGAAAATTAATAAAGGAAAACCTCATTTAAAATGGAGCTGGGTGCCAGAAGAGAGAATGCTTATGCATGTGCCACTCAACATATACTACTGACCCCAACAGGAAAAGATGGGTACCTTGCATCTTCACAGGAAGTGATACTAGTACTTCCTACCCCAGCAGAAGGAAGGAAGAACTTCCTCCTTGCCCAGCAACAGCTCAGCCAATGAAAGCCACTACGCTTTGAACTCCCAGTCTCCTCCAATGGACTGTTGGTTTACAACAGCACCTCTCCACCTCAGAAAAGAATGTTTCTCTCTTTTGTGTCTCTCCAGACTTGCACGTGGCTCACCAAACACCGTGTGTCCAGAATTGCAATTCTTTGCTGTTCCCGATAAACCCATTTTGGTGGTAAAATAACTGGCTGTTTCTTTCTTTTAGGTCAACACAAATGATGATAGTAAAAAGAAAATTGCAGAGTTAGACATATCATGACCCAAACCAATAGATTTTAAAAATATCTTGCTAAAATGTTGAGGAGAATAACTATGCTATTATTTATTTTAGAAAAACACAGTTGAAATACTTAATTATGAAGACTTCGAAAAGTTGTCCACCAAATAGTGACTATAAAGAAGGAAATACAAAGTGATAAAAAATACCTGGGTGGGGCCGGCCTGGTGGCATAGTGGTGAAGTTCCCACACTCTGCTTTGGCGGCCTGGAGTTCGGAGTTCGCAGATTTGGATCCCGGGTGTGGACCTACTTACAGCTTATCAAGCCATGCTGTGGCAGGCGTCCCATATAAAGTAGAGCAAGATGGGCAGGGATGTTAGCCTGGGGCCAATCTTCCTCAACATAAAGAGGAGGATTGGCAACAGATGTTAGCTCAGGGCTAATCTTCCTCACAAAAAACAAAAAAACACTTGTATGGTTTATAAAAGTTTAACCAGTAGTCAGGGTGTCTTCCCAACACATCTCCTGACATCTGCTGAAGAGAATTGAGCTTCTATGACTTTAAACATAGATGATTCATTTTAACAATCCTTAGATAAGTTAAAATTAACCTTGTCAAACAAGTATGTATTCTGACCTACCTGTCTATAGCAGAACTGTTATTTGTTTACACTTTACATCTCCTTTCTCTAGTATTTGGACAGTTGGCACTCCCAGCCCTTCCATTTCAAATATAAATCTGTTGTATTTGGTATGAGCAGCTGCAAATAATTTAACAAAGATTTTCAAGATGTCAATTCCTTAAGTAAATGCATACATTTCATCAAGTCACTGGCAAAAAAGTTTTCATTAACAAAGAAGAAAGGGAATTTAGAACGGTCACATGCAGTGTTTAATAGGATAGGAATAAAGAAATGGAATGCTTTAATCCTGTTTTGTTTTTTTTTAAGATGAGAGAAAAGGAAGGCAACGGTTTCATGACCTTCTAAAATCAAGTGTGACAGTCTCCTCCTTCATCCTGTCCTCATTCAAGTTTTAAAATAGTTGCTGCATCCAAGAAACTTCTGCCTGATTAATATGGAAACATTAGATAAGCTATTGTTTAACCAAAACAATGTTTAAAAAAAAAAGGTCACATATCACTACCAATAAAACAATACTTTCCCTTTGGGCTTTCATCTATTTGATGAATTCCAACAAAAAGAGAATAACGATGCTGTCTTTTTTGTAATTTTTTGTTATCATTTGTTTGGTACACTCATTGGACCTTGTGAGGAAGGATTACAGGAAGGATTATTAATTTAATAAATGTCTTCTCTTTTGGTTCCATCTCAAAACAGAACATCAAGCCAAAGTAAACACTCTCAAGTTATTCAACAGACTCTACAGGCTGGCCATCGCGGATTCAGCATCAGTCTTAGATGATCCTCCAACTGTCTCCGCACCTCTCCCCAAACTCCTTTGGCAATACAAAACTCGGAACCAATTCATCTTGCTGACAAGCAGAACTGATTCAAGGAAGGCAAGATACCTCATTATTTTTGTCATTAAACTTTAGATAATTAAAGTGTCACACCAAATTTTCCTTTGGACTAAAGGGTCTTCAGGGACAACTGATGAACTGCTCTTTTCTATCCACTTAACTTAGAAACATTTAAAAAAACATCATTTTAATGATATAAAAAAAGAAAATTAATAGACTGTTACTTTATTCAGCACTCCTCCAAAAACCCATCAACAGAAACGTAATTCATTTTAACGGGTGCCCCACATTTGGAGAAACCTCAGAAGAGCTGTATTTGCCTGTTATTTAAAATAACAATCATCACAATGTTATCCACTGGAAAAATTAGAAAACATGTCAGAAATGACACAGCAGAAAATTATCTTTTTTGAGTGTGGAATTCCTTCTTGACCTATGATTGTATATTTGAAAGGTACTTTAGACAAACATAATTTATATCAATGAAAATGATTGAAATTCTACCTAATGTGTATTCATATTGATATTAGGCTGGGAGGGGAGGGAGTGTTTTTCGAATGGCTCAAAAGAATAAACTTCATTTTTGCAATAATGGAGTTTAAACATAGTATATGACAGAATATAGAATACTAAACAAGCTTCAGGAAGTTTCTTTACAGCCTCCGCCAAGATTTCTGATTTTTTCCATAATCTACCTGCTCCCCAACCCCAACCATTTAAAACCAAATTGGCTTCCATGATATCTGGCCAGAAGGTAACAGCAACCTTAAGTTATGCATCCTATTGCTTATGTAGCAGGTTCCAAATGTCCAGGGGATGCTGCGGGGCATATTTCATTTGTTATTTAACTGTCTGCTTTATGTTTTCATGCTTCAACATGAAATTCTACTTGCAATGCTGAAGCATTTCTTAATGTGCGCTAAAGAGAGACATACAAGCTGGTTTCATTAGAACATCATTCCAGATTTCTTAGCATTTGACCAGAATGTAAATGGCATTAACTTGACCCATTAAACATTGTCCTCTCTAATCATGATTGACACCACGTGATAATTAAAAGACTGGGCAAAAAGTCACAAAACCTCTGGTTGGGCTTGATTAATTAAGAGAGTTTCATGCAGACAGATGCATATAATCATCTGCACAAAACAGAAGGAGAAAAAAGAAGAAAGATGTACAGTTCCTCTTTTTAAGCTGGGAAATATTTAGTCAGTTGTAACCCTGTAAATGCCACAGGGCTATACAGTTTTCCAATCACTTGCTACTTTTATCTCTATCACATAGGAGACGACCATGGTTACAGCGTCAAGCTGAACTTGCAGCTGAAGCACATGAATGCCCAGGACAAATGTCTCCGCAATAAAGAGAGGAATTAACGGGATTTTCCAACGCTATGCTTTTAAATAACTCTTTGTCATTTCTTCACAAACACACATCAAATGAATATTGTGGACTATAACCAAATAATTCAGACTAAAGTGATCAAGTTTATCCACCCTGTGAAGGACAGTTTTGATCCTCAAGCCCTTTATTTCCCTTTTGTAGGCCAGTTAAAACAGCTTGACTAAGAATTACTGAAATGCTGAGTTCACTGCCATTCACACTTGTATGAGACACTGCCAGCAACACTTCCCATTCTGTTTTAAACCCACATGGAGCTCTATGTAAAATTTTAAACCTGACTTTAGGCATTCACATCTGCATCTAATATTTTGACAATAAAAAGTAACTTCATTCTATTTGAATGTCAAATACAGACTAGGGAGTACTGTATTTTATTCAAATAAAATAATGCCAATTTATCCCAACCCCAAAGTAATAATGCTTTACTGAATAATTGCGATTTGTACCCTATGCCCAGAAAACATTTAACAAAAGAGAAATATTTTCTAGCAACTAGAAAAATAAACATAAGTATTTTTTTGTTTGGATACTCAAGATTGTCTGCTTTGGTGTAACACTACTTTGGAAATAAATGGCAATTTTTAATTCAGATATGAAAAAGGATATAACAGTTATTATTTAAACTCAGCAACATTTTAATATTCTTCATTTTTTAAGTAATGTACATAATAAAAAGTTTAAACAATACAAAGTGTTATATATGTGTGAGTATGTTATGTGTATGTTCATATGTATACCTAACTTTTATATATGTATTGTGTATGTTATATATATACTTGTATCTATGTGTTGTGTGTATATATATGTGTATACTTATACATATGTAAATAAAATAAAAGTAAGCCCACTTCTACCCTTGATCTCTAAGCTTCTCAGTTTCCCTTTCCTCCCTGGAGGCAATTGCTGTTACCATTTTCTTATGTATCCTCCCAGAGTTGGTTTAGGCATAAATAAATACATATGTACACATATATACAAATATATTTTGTGTGTGTTTGATTACAAAAATGGAAGCATACTACTCCCTATGTTCTACACTCTACTTTTCCACTTAACACGTCTTGAGTCTAATTCATTATCAGTACATGTAGAATAGTACAGTACACATTCTTTTTAATGAACAGGGAAAGATTTTAAATGTGCTTTACTTATTAGCAGAAGTTGATTCAACTTAGGATGAAACAGAATCAAGCATAAAAAAATAATGAAAATGGTGACAGTGTGAGCAAGAAAAGGAAAAGAGAAATATAAGAATTATGAGGTGTATCAGAGTTCAAATTCAGGGCAAAGTTAGCATTTTGAACATTTTCTAGAAAAGCAGAATATACAGCAAAATGGTTATCAATTTAGTCTTTGCTATCACCCAAAAAACTGTTCTTCCAAGAGAGCCCCATCTGATTTTTCTTAAGCCTGAAAAGTTACTCACTCTGTCATAAAATCTTTGCCCTGGGGGCCACAAGCCATATCTCAAGGGAGTATATATTTCTCTTAAACAAAACTGAATAATTTTAAGACTAGGGTTATATGTTAGATTGTTTCTGAGACACATTTGCAATAATAGTTTCCAGGGCCTTACAATACAGTTCAATATAGTTTCTAAGGTGGCAACTTGGGAACACAACGGAATCTCAAGGACAGTTTATGAGTATAATAAAATATACTAAGAGTTTCATGAATTAAAGAAAATCACAGCTAAACTGAAACGTTATTCTCTCTCTAAAAGGTTGAAGAGAGAGCTCAACCAGTTGTGAAACTGACTTCTACTTCTCATTCTTTGATGGGGTGACTGAAACGATTTTATGGTGAATGACATACCCTCACTCATTTAAAAATAGAGTAAGGGTCTCCACTTTCTATAATTGTAGTGAAATTAAACTAGAAAAAATACCTGCCAACTTGTAATGCCAGTCAATCAACATAAAATATTTGTTATCTTAGATTCGGGTGAAGAACCTTGCATGTCTCTCAGCAGGAAACAGAATTATCCAGGGCAACTTCTCCTCTGCTAAGCATTGCACATGCAGTTGTACAGTTAATGAGATTTTGTAAGATTGTATTTGGATTGGTTTGGGTTTGGGTATAGGAGCTATTGTTATATGGATAAGCACGCTTATGTAGCAGGATTTTCCCTTTAAATATTTTCCTGGGGTTTAACATGAGCAAACTTTTGATTTGTGAGCTTTTGCTTTCCCTGAAGAAAAGTGGTCAGACTGAAATGAAAGTGGAGAGGCTCCCCTAGATCTGGAAGTCGAATTCTCACAGTGAGAAAAACCACAATGAGATAGTGGTAATAAAATATGGCTGTATATTCCCAATCTGTCTTCAACAGAGCTGCTTTCTCACCAATTCTTCTGGTAAATCTCTATTAAAATTCTGTATGTAAATGGCTGGAGTCTCAGATACTAACTTTAACGGGTGGCTAGATGCATTGTACTTCCTGAACACCTGAGGTATTGCTGAACCTTTGGAAATCTCAATTAACAACATAGTCCTCACAAAACATTTCCTGGAACATATGTATTTTGAGTCAAATTCTTCATCCACATGAAACCCAATCCCCCCTAAGCCCCCTGTCTCCCATTTTCATTTTCTTTTCATGTTTTCCACCTCCCGTGAACAGTGAATGTTTCAAGCCGTACTCCAGAGCTTAAAATACTGCAATGTACTTTACAATGTGGATGATGGATAACTTTTTGAAATATTATCAGCTATTGTGTTTTATTTCAGAAGCCACTGCCAAAAGTAAAAATCACAGGCCAGATTCCTAACTCCCTTGGAACTCTCCTATAGAAGTGACCCCTTGAAATTCCTAAGCCCATGAAGCATATATGGATTATATTTTGTCTCAAATGCAAAATGTGTTTTTATTCTTGGCAAATTGAATGGATAGCATTTGGTTCCTAATGTGAATTTTCTTTATACTCATGTAATCTCTGTCCTTACAAAGATACTAAAAACAAATATGCAAACAACAACACAACCATCAACTTTGTGTCATAAAAACGTAACCAGTTCCATGGCATTGTAAATATGAGTGTGTGGGGGGTGGCATTTGCCTCATCCACATATTTTATCTACATCATACAGATTACTAGTATCCCCAGTTTCAAGACAGGGTTTTATAGCTCAATAGTTAATTAAAACTTTTGCAAGAACATTCAAATATGATTAATTCCTTTGAGGAAAAGATTACCCAAGGCAGACTTTGTCCAAAACCTTGTTTTTACTTGTCCTTGAAAAAATCCAAGAAATGTCATCTATAACCAAACATAATGGTTTAAAATTCAGACAAAGGGGACTATTAGGAACCAAAACGATGATCTTTTACCATTCATCATTACACGTATTGCTCGGTACTTGAAAGAAATAGAATTGATTACATTTTTATTTTAGTTGCTAAATTAATGAGATTTTTACTATTTTTGAAACTTTATAGTTTCAAACTCCCTATTCCATGTAACCATTACCACTAAAAATAAAACAAAAAACCTTTCCACAATTACCATACCATTTCAAAGAAAATTGAAACCAAAATCTTGGAGTATATGAAAATAATTATTTATTAAAGACTAACTTTATTGCAAGCACTGTAACAAGATATCTAATCCTTACAAAAACTCTTTGAAGGTCATATTATAACCTCCATTTTAGAGATAAAGGACATAGCGCTCAGAGAGGCTAAATAATATATTCAAGGTTCCTCCCTCAGTAAGTGGCAGAGCTGGCATTTGTATGTAATACCGTCTGGTTCCAACTTTCGTGCTTGAATTCCTGCCCAAATTTATCAGAAACATGGAGGTTTACATTTCCCCTTATTGGTATCTCAGTTTTCAGATTATCAAAATGAATACTTTTGTTTTTAAAAAGTTAAAGACTTTTTCAATGCAAAGCCGGAGAAACAGTCTTAAATATTTGATAATGCTAAATGAAGTCTAAACAATTAGAATCCAGTCATTCGTATCCTATTGTTGTCCAAAGTAAGTTTAAAGTTTAGAACCACTCAAGATCTATAAAACTTATTTTCAGAAAATATCACTTCTTATTGTCATTTTAAGCCATTTGAATTTTAAAGAGCATAATTCCACAATGTCTGGGGGAAAATTTTTAAAAAGCCATTCCCTAATATTTAAATATTTAATGTTATTTAAAACGGGATGTGGATTATTAACTGCATCTTTCCTCTTTTCAACTTAACATTTTAATATTATGTATTCCCAAACATTGTAAAATAATTTAATTGAGAGAATTTTCTCTTTGTTATTTTATTTTTTATTACATCACTTCAAAACTGTATGACATTCTTTCCACTAGAAAATATTCCAAGAGAAATTTTTCATTTATTTTTGGATATTTTCAACTTTAATTGAAATTCTGAGTTAAGCTAAATACAGTTTTAATTCAAATAAATCAACATTTCCAATGTGTATCTTTACATTTTAGAACAAAGGTAACAAATCTTGGATGGAGCTTCTGTATGAGAAAATAGCCCTCGGGCTCAGAGGATGCCAACAGCCAGTATTCAGAATTTATGAGCAATTTGTCAGCACATCCCCCTCATTTTCACCCCGTCATTACCACTTCATAAAGTGGTATTTATACTCAGACTTAAACAGTTACATGTTACAAGAACAAATAAAAATCTAGTAAATAGAAGACCAAGACCTGCAAGCCCTACTGTTTCCTGAAAGAGAACAAACAACATGGACTATAAAGTCCTTAACAGATCCATTGGTAAAAATAATTATATAGTGCTCCTGGTCATGCCATAGCATATGTGCCAGGATAAAATGGATTTCTGAAGAATTATATTGATGTAAAGATAATAATATTCCAAAATTTATAGAAAAAATAAATTTTAATAATAAAACTTACATGCATATAAACTTTATAGCATCATTTTGAAAATCCAGTACATATCTGTATCAGTTACCATTTACTATGTAATACACTACCAAAAATTTAGTGAATTAAAACAACTATTTTTTAGCTCATGATACTGTGGGTTGACGATTTGGGCTAAGCTCAGCTGAAGGGTTCTTCCCCTGATTTTGGCCGGGTTCACTCAGGTTTCCGCAGTGTGCTTGTAATCAATGACTCACTCATATGTCTGGCATTAGCTAGTTGTTGTTTGGGGCTCTGTGCCATTCATTATCCAGTGGGCTAGCCCAGGCTTATTCACATAGTGCTCGTAAGAGTAGAAGTGGGAAAGCTACAGGCATCTTGAAGCCTAGGCTCAGAATTCTCAGTGTCTCTTCAGCTATATTCTACTGCTTGAAATAAATTCCAAGGCCTGACCAGCCCAGATTCAAGATGGGGGTAAAGAGACTCCTGTACCCCACCTTGATGGGAGGAGATGCAAAGTATTATAGAATTTCTACAGTATATCACAATGTCATGAAACAAAGACCTTACGAGAAATTAGAAAAACAATGTAATGCCCTTTAGGGATATCATAGATTCACTAAGAATAGATTCTATCAAACTAACCTTCTTTCATTTTGTGACAGTGTTACTATGTTGGTAGCCAAAGGAATAACAAAGACATAGATATTTTGATTTCAGCAGATTTTTTTGATGATGATTTCACTAATTTTTCTGCAAAAAGTATACTGACACTGAAGCTATAAAATAGAAGAGTTGAATAATTTCACAAATATTTGGACAATTACAATTAAAGAATGATGATTAACAGACCATTGTCTACCTATTTTCAGGGAACATCCAAAGGATGTACTTCTCAGCATTTCTAAGTAAGAGATGCTTATGCTTAAAAGATTTAGATGGCATCCCATCAGTTTAAAGATTAGGAAAGATAGGAATAGCTAGCATGATAGATAAGAAAATGAACTAGAAATTAGTATAGTTGGATTTAAAATCACATGTTATTATCCGAAGATAAATGCTATGAATATTCTGGTGCCTTTACTTCCAATTATTTCAACATATACAATACACACACAGCCACACCCACAATTGGGTTATAGTGATCATACAACTTTATATCTTGCTTTTTTCATTTACCTTTATATCAAAAATAATCCTACATATTAAATATTCTTGGGAACCAGGGTTTCTAATTACAAGCAATTTTTGTGTATTCATAAATTAACTGAAAATGTTGGAGGACACTTGGGTTGACAATAATCATAAAATCTAGGAGATTATTCAAATTCAAGTTTAGTATGTGAAAATAGTATGAAGCACTGCCAAAAATATGATAAAGTTGCTTTAGGTTGAATCAACATAAACAGGCTGCCATCCAGTTGTAGGAACTAACGGAACCATGGTCTCTTGGCTGGTAAAACATCATGTGTGGGACTATTACTTTCTATTAATTTTTAATTTTAAATTTAAAAATGTCAGTAACTAATTAGGCTATATCTAAAGAAAGAATAACCAGGATGATAAAAAGTCTAGAATCCATACCATGTGTGGAATATTTGAAGGCTTCTGCTCAGACAGGAGGACAATAAAGGGACACATTTTCATTTTTGTACCACTTTGTACAGCTAGGATCTCTAAAAAAAGTATACTCTTTAACATGCCTACTTCCCAAAATCAACCCTGAGCTCTTCAAGGCTTTTATTCATCTCTGTATCCCTGAAACCTATAAATTCTGGGATGTGTCAGGACTCATATAATGTCTGTTGAATAAATAAACGAATGAAAAAATATATTAGTGAACTAGAAACCAGTAAATGGAAGTTATAGAGAGGCAATTTTTACCTCAGTATAAGAAAAAATGTCTACCTTGTGAGACACCAACTCTTGGTCATTAGAAGGATTCTGTCAAACTAACCGTTGAAGGATTCTTACATTAAAGTGATAAGCTTCACTGGATTACTTTGTGAATTCAGAAATAATCTGACACAAAATAAAATTGACATTAATTCCTAAAAATATAGATGAGATTATCTCTATTCTATACAGTGAGCAATTCTGCTTGTTTTAGTATATATATATAAAGTAGCTATCGAATATATTACACATATTCAATTTTACACCTCAAATAATGTTTTTTACATAGAATAGCTTTGTGACCTTTGAATAGGTAGAGTCGTACAAAAGACACACAAAAAATGATATATTGGATTACATTAAATTAAGAATTTATGTTCTTCAAAAGAGACCATTCCTAGAGAGTGAAAAGGCAACCTACAGAGTGTGAAAAGATATTGACAAAGTGTGTATCCAACAAAGGACTCATGTCCAGAAAATATAAAGAATTCCTGTAGACCATTAAGGAATGAGACTCACTACTCAGTAGAAAATCAGGCAAGACACATGAACAGACACTTCACAAAACAGGATATCTAAATGTGCAATTAAATATATAAAAAGATGATCAATCCCATTAGTCATCAGGGAAATGTGGATCAAAACTACAATGAAATCCCACTACCCAGAAAATATTAAGAAATTTGTAGCCTCATAGCAATAGGGAAATCTAGTGTGAGCAGCGATATGGAGCAACCAGAGATATATGCAAGGTGGTAGGAAAGCCATTTCGTACAACCACTTTGGAAAACCGTGGCAGTGTCCATTCAAGTTGAGTATATGCATTGTCTACGACCTACAATTTCACTCTACCCAACAGACATTGCATTATGTTCACAAAAAGACATGTACAAGAATGTTCACAGAAGCATTATTCATAAAGCCCCAAAGTGTAAACCCTCTAAATGGCCACATTAATGGTAAAGTGAAAAAATAAATTGTGGGAATAATATGTGTCCATGAGAATAAACAATCCAAATTCACATGCAACAATATGGGTGAATCTTAACACAATGATGGATAACAGAAGCAAACAAAAAGAGTGCATATCTCACAATTCCATTCGTATATAAAGTACAAAACAGGCAAAATTAATCTATGCTGTTAGGAATCAGGATAGTGGTTTCTATCACTAGAACTCAAGGGGTGGGGAGCTTCTGGGATGCTGGCGATGCCTGTTTCCTATCCTGTGCTAGTTGTACAGGTGTGTTCTATTTCTGAAAATTCATGAACTACACATTCGTGATGTGTTTACTTTTTTGGTGTGTGTTTATTATGCTTCAATATAAGTTTAAAAATACAAGTTTAAAAAATGTTTCATAACAAGCTAAATATTTTACTAAGCACTTTTAACAAACCTATAGTGAATGATATTGCTATCAGGCTTCTTAAGTAAATAGAAATTATTAGGATTTAAACTGCTATTTTGAAGATCAGTTAGTCTGTTGCCACACCTGAACTTTGTGATGAGCAGGCCACATCTACCCATATTTTCAAAAATCACTTTATATTTCCTAAGAGTCATCATTTCTTTTATACTCTTGCTCTGATTTCCCAGATGAAGTTGTTGCTCAATTCCAGTTACTGTAGTAATAGTCCTTACTCCTCCATGCTAAATCCACAGGAATTCCATAAGAGGAGGTGGCTGGGTCATCTTACCCACGTCACTTGACTCTTTTATGCCTTGGTTTCCTGGTCTCCTTATCTGTAAAGTGGAGCTAATAGTAATAGACATGAAAACTAAATGAAAATGCATTTAAAATACCTCCAACAGTGTCTGGCAAGTATTACTTAATAAGTGATAGCCATTTTTATTAGTGGTCTTTCATGAGTTATAGACTAGACATTGATGCAAGTATTAGAAAATACTTTCAATATTCTATGGAAAAAAATACATAAGCTGTGAATTTCACCAAATCATGATATGTATGTATTCATTGTATTTACGTAGAAGGGAGTGTATTTTTGAGACATTAAAACAACATAGTTTTGTCCTTATTTATGTTTATTTCTTAGTTGACCTATGGTTCCTCCATCCATTGAAACAATGACATTTATTATTTCAAGAAGAGAGAATTCTGCCTGTAACAAAAAACTCATCACTCAACTTTATATCAAGTATATTTTAAGTACCTAGTGACAAAATAGTCTTGAAGTCAGAATTCGTTGAATGAGCAAGTGTTTTCTAGATTGCAATGCTTCCCTTTACCTCTCAAATGAAAAATCTTAAGAACCAGAGCATAGAATTATACTATAAAACACAACACAGAGGATGCAGGAGACATTTTCAGAGAAGCTAAATGTGATGGTGAGAATCAAAAAAAAAAAGTTCAAATAGCAGGAAGGAAGACAGGAGATTCATAAGGGTTGTGTCTAAGATAAGACACCATTAGAATCCGAGAAGGAATCTGGTACCTCTGTATCACTGGGATTGACTGTTGGATAAGAAAATTCCCACATGGGTTGAGGACCAGGGTGAAAGCTAAGAAAACTTGTGTCTCACTTCCTACTTGGTAGCTGGGAGGGCCACAAAGCAGGGCACCTCCTTGCCAATATTGAGTGTTCACAGTAGAAGGAAAATGGCAACCGGACAAGGTTAGGCAGATAGGGCTTGAGAAAGCATTCCTGATATGCGTGAATCCAGAAGTTTCTATGTATCCCAGTGGGGGTATGCAAAAACGTGAAGAGGACTAGTGTGCCCAAAGAGAGCTGGCATTAGGACAAGGCAGATGCAGAATTTGGGCAATGGTTACCAGCAGTGGTGTCCACACAGTACCCAAAGCCCAAGTCTCAGCAAAGAGCAGCACAGTATGCCCAGTAACCAGGCTGCATGGGACTATCTCAGCACAGGGCAGTAAGGATCCAGATGGTAGCAAGCAAACCAGAGACTCTCTCTCACTCCACCCCCTATTACCCTGAGGACACACAAATGTCCCTAAACACACTGCATCCATCCATCCAGAGACACTATTTTATAAATGAAAAAAAAGGAGAGAAACCTCATGGAGAAAGGAAAACAGCATTAACAAGTTTGACCTTTAAATTACTAAATATTTGCTCTAATGAGGCTTTCTTACACCAAAAAAAAAGGAGTCTAATTTAGATGTCTCCCATCCTCACCAATCTCTTTTTCTACCATCAGCAGAAATGGAGGTTTGAGAGCAAGAAGAGATATGTTATAGAAAATACTGAGTTATATTTTCTTGTACATCTAAGAAGTAGTGTGTCTTAAAGCTCTTTAAGTAAAGCACATAAATTATAATGCACTTGTCTGAACTTACTACACTACAATGGACTTGTGATTACTAAGAGGAAGATCCAGATCATACATCACCCTAGACAAGGAAAATTCTATTAACTTCCATAAACCTATCCTAGCAATAGAGCATGGACATTGTTACTGAATAGAGTGATCTAGTTATGTTCTAACGGCCAAGGAAATCAAAGAATGTCAAGATGCTTTTAGGTGTTGGAGCGTGACTCAAACATATTCCATCTCCTTAGTGATTCTCCAGTGCAAAGCTATGGCTGGCTTTCTATCAGACTATGAGTCCTGGATTTGATGTTAAAGTCATATTCATTTTCCCAAGCAGCTTTGGTAGAGTAACCTAAGTAGTAGTTATCAACAAACGGGACAGTGAGATCATGACTTTTATATTCACTTTTTAAGATGATGCGGCTTTAGGATACTTCATTTCAGTTTGCTGGGTCTTAATTTTACCAACGTACAAAAAAGAGACACTTGTCTTAGGAAGATCTTCCACTATCTCTTCCACTACTAATATTCTACATTTGATGAGACAGGTTTAGAGACATGAGACCACCATTGAATTAGGGTAGATTTTCTCAAGATGGAATAGTATACTATACTAAGGCCAAAATATGAAGATTTTTGACCTTGAATCACTGAAACAGCAAGAATATACCAAAATAGCAGAGACGACATTTATATGCAAACAATCACGAATAGGGTCTAGAATAGCTCTCTGTGAAACACAGGCATGAAGAAAATCATGAGTCAAAGGAGTAAAATTACAAAAATCATTATTAATTTTTTAACTCAACAAATATGTTTAAATTCCTACTGCATGCAAGATGTTGTGTTAGGGATCTCAGGAGATATGAACATGAATCAAATAGGCCTCTCCTTAAAGTAAGAGTTTAATGAGAAAATTCATTTCAATCAGATCAGGGAGAACATTGAATGATTGCCAAGATTACAGCTCTGCTAGGGAAGATTAATTTGTCAATAGTGTCTAGGAAGGACTAGTATCACTCTTATAGCCACAAAAATCAAAGAAAACACTACTATTATGCAATCATCCCTGAGAGATTCAAAACCTATGATCTATAGACCTCAGCTAACTGGCAAACACACTACAATCTCTCCCTTGGAGTATACATCACATTGAATGGAATCATGCTGAGAAGACTGATGTTTTTGGTCTTGATCAAGGAGATTTCTCTCTATTTACCTGGGGCTCTGCCCTCTAAAACAAAGAGCAACCATGAAATTTAAATCTAGTGTTCCAGAACATATGGCAAATGAGCATACGTTTTGTTCAACAGATAATAAGGTAGGTACCTCTTTATCCTTTATGCCACTGCCAGGATAAACTGTTCCAAGTGTTTGGTAAATTATGTGCGGTATTAAAAATGGTATGAGCTCATTATTCATTATTTGTAGTAGAAGACAAAGTTCCTGTGTGACTCCAACTTGACTATTTCCAGCAGAGAAAAGGTTTTGATGTATTTGGACTAAAACACTTGGAGTACAATGGAAGGAGGTTAAGAGCTTCTCACTGATTTTTCCCATTAAGCATTCTTGTACAAACCTGAGGAATCACTCCATAGGATGGATTTATATTCATTCAGTGGCCTAACTTTGCAGCTAGTAGCAAAATTCATCAGCTTAACTCAGAGCAGTCCTGTTATTTTAACATGGCTGTTTCTATTTATAAAGTTACACAATCCAGTTGGTTCCTTCTTCCTCCCTGTCTGAGACACAGTTTACAAAAAGAAAGCCACAGTCATTACATAATTGCATTGCCAGGAAATCCAAGTGTTGTTTTCTGGTGGACAGTAAAAGGCCCGTACCTTGACTTATGCCTTATTCATCCTAAATCACATCCGCTCTTTGGGGTACTTTCTCCTGGCTCTAGAATGTGTTCTGAAGTTTTACTACATTCATTAGAAGGTTGTTTCTGTTCCTCTGACTATTCATATTGTGGTTTTACAGATGTCCTCTAAATGAAAGCCTGCTGCACAACAGGAAGTACCCACTGCCAAGTCCTTTGGAGAACAGCAACACATCCACACGAGGATCCAGGTGGTAAGACATTTGAACAAACAAGTACACAAGTGCATTTGAAAAGAAGAAAGCAAAAGACAAGGCAGACATGGGGACTCACTCTGACTCTCCTTTCAACTTAAGGGCAGCTGCACCAACTGGATATGTTCATACAAGTCAGCACTGTGACAGGGTAGTACAAAACAGGGGAACTTTCCTCTGGAAGGTCAAACAAGCTCCAAATGCAGCAGAATGAACACAGGGATAAGATGTCAAAGATTTTCTTGCAACTCCTTAAAATATTAAATTCAATTAAAATTTAATTACTATTTGATCAAGGCTGGAGAAGGGAAAGGGATATGTCAGTGCTTGTGATATGCATACCCAGTATAGCATCTCTGCTCATATTTCACGCAAAATGAATTGTAGATAAGTCAGCACCTGGCCCACTCTCCGCCTAGAAGGACTTCTTTCCTGCTGAATCCTCTGCAGTGTAATCTTTCAGTTAGATTTTATCTTCTCACTGTTTTCATTCTCTCAGCTTGATTTACACAGACCATACATAAGGGCTAAACAAAATGTGTTTAGTGCTTGAGGGAATTAATTTTCTGCCTGGGATAATGAGACAAAATGTGATGCAATTCCTCCCTGAATTTAAAATGTTTTGTTATCTTGAAGGCAACTTTGCTCATCCAATAAAAACAGAGAAGGAAGATGGGTGACCTTAAAAAACATATTTCTGAAACCTAAGATTTTCACACACACAAATGTCTCCGATAATTTTGGCTGTAGACAGATGCTCTCTTCCTCTTTGTACTTTCCAAACATTCTGTCAATGGTCTATTGTTGAAGTGTGGACTTTCTCCCAGACCACATCCTGTCTGTCTTACAGAGAAGAAGCATCCTGCTGAAGAAAAATTCAAGTCCTTTTCTTTGTGTGGAGTCTCTGAAGCTACAGAGAAGACTAGCTGCGGTACCTCAGGATTTCACTACATTTGGCTCAGGGCCCAGAGGACTCAGGTGGGAAATGACCCGATGAACTCAGGGAACTAAGCTACGTTTGTTTTATTGACAATTCTAAGCCTTTCACACAAAAGGAAAGAGCAGGACATTCATTATTGCCAACACTAGTTAAAATGATACGGATAAGGCAGAAGTAGATGTAAATATTTGAACCTCATAAAAAAATCATTCTTCTTTGACTAACTAAAACCTGCATCAAAATTACTTCTACTTTGAATAATTGCTGTTAAAGAAAGGACGTATTCTGTTAAATCTGAATAGAGAACTGACAGTGTCTGACAATGAATCCTTAACTAAGGCAATATTTTAAAATTGGTCAGTATAAAATATATCTTCAACTACAACAGAATTAAAATTAATAATTAGAGAACTAAAAAAACAGAATAAAATTGAAGACAAAAATATGGAAATTTGATTCAAAAAAATTAGGGTGACTAACCATCCCAGTTTGCCCTGGATTGAGCAAGTCCCAAAACAAAAGACTTTCAGTGCCAAAATCAGGACAGTTCTGGGAAAACCAGTACAGTTGGCCATCCTACGTGGACTTAATTAAAATTTTTATTTTAATGGTTTCCTATAGACAGTAGGCATAAGGGGGAAAAAAACAATAACTAAAATCTAAATAAAAATTTTATTGAGAAAATTGTTGTTTAAAATCATAGTACCAGGGCCGGCCTGGGGGCGTAGTGGTTAAGTTCGCGCGATCTGCTTCGGCGGCCCAGGGTTCACAGATTCGGATCCCAGGCGTAGACCTACACACCACTTGTCAAGCCATGCTGTGGTGGCATCCCATATACAATCTAGAGGAAGATGGGCACGGATGTTGGCTCAGGGCCAATCTTCCTCAGCGAAAAGAGGAGGATTGGCATCAGATGTTAGCTCAGGGCTAATTTTCCTCACAAAAAAAATCATAATACCATCTCTATAAACGCCCCTAGGAAATGTTTCTTGCACACCCAAAAACAAAGGTGTGAATGTCCTGAGCAAACTAGCACATGTTTTGGGCACTTATTGGAACATCACTTGCTCAACCTTTATGTATTGGCAGCTCAAAAGCTCAGATCCAAACGTGTAGATGACCACTAGCAACCACACAAAACGTCACAGCATGCATTTTGTTACCAGCCTTTCCTCTAGCTTAATCCTTTTCTATTGTCCTTTTCTTCTTGCAACCCCATTTTATTTGCACATGTTTTGAAATCTTATATGTTGTATGTTTTTTTAATTCCACTAAATCCTTTTTTCTAACAAGGCAGGATCTAAATCGTGGTTTTAAACTGGGGGCAATTTTCCCCCCCAGGTTATGGGCAATGTCTGGAGACATTTTTGATCATCACAATTGGAGGGGTTAAATCTGTTCTGAATAAAACAAACATATCCCAAATGATTAATAAAAGTTATGATTATTGAAAATCTGAATTATAATCATTTCTGATATTTCTAGGTAATATTAAATGGGAACTCAATGTTGCCAAAAAAGAAGGAATATAAATTCCTAAAAAGAGTCCCAGTTGTTGCAAGTATACTTCCCATAAAGCCTATTACGTTAAAATAAGCAATTTTATATATATAGAAATATATACACACTTTGCCTTGCACCTGGTAACTACAATAAATAGTTGATGATAGACTGACTGACTCAATGAATGATTAACAATGACGAGAAAAGTCAACTCGGATCCATGATGTAGACCTAGAAGTGGCAACTGGAGAGATTTACATTTGTGAAATAGCAGCCTTGTTTGAGAATACAATAGGTCTAGCCTGAATCAGAGGAAAAGAACAGAGAGAACATATTGTGGGAGATGATAAACCCTGTGTTCAATGGAAGAGGGCTACACACAAGTGTGGATATCAAAAAGCCTGCCAAAGGAAGGAAGAAACAGCTATAAAAAGCAGATGGTTTGAAGAGAAAGGAAATGTAAAACAGAATCCAAAAAATATATGGGTCAAAATAATAACATCACAGGTTCTGGCAAAAATATCACTCTGTAGAAATTCAATAAATTGTCAAAAAAAGGCACAGCAAGATTATATTAAAATATAAGCATTCAGGGGCAATAAAGGGAAATACATAATCTGTATATTTTTTAGAGTCTAAAAAGTGAGCAATTTAAATTGAGCCAAGCTAAAGCTAAACAGTAAACACTGTCAAAGAGAAGTAGAAACATGAGTAGAGATAGTCCCAGATGCACAACTAAATCTAAAGACCATTAAGTCATTTAGAAATTTACTTTGCATTTGAAAAGAGGTTGTTTTATGTACTGTTCCTTTATTTGATTACCATGGTCCAAAAGGATTGTAATATGAGTTGATACTTTAAATACTGGTGGTGGGTTTGTCAATGACCCATTCATACATTCCCACTAGGTCCCCTTTGGAACCAGTCTGCAATGCGCTGACAGAAGCTACATGGTGTCTCCAGGCCAAGAGAGCAGATACTCCCTCACACAACTACACAGCCACACATTTGACAACATCTAGGCACCAGCAAATGCCTACTTCCTGCTGTGACACCTGACTCTACCTGATTCTTTAAACTTCACTTCTCGAATTCAGATCTTACACTGCCTTGGCCTTCCTGATTCCCAGCTTGATGGAGAGTTTTCAGGTGTAGCAAGAGAAGAATGCTAAAAGCTGAGTAGTAAAGCAAGTAGAAAGGAGGACAGGACTAAGAGTTGCTTTCAGGATGTTAGTTTGGATCAACAGGTTGGAAAAGGAAAAATTGAAGGTGGTTAACAAAATCATAAGATGGGGAGCAGCTGGAGGAGTTACGCGACCACAGTGAACTTTTTATATGATACTATTGTATTGCTGGGCCTGGTGTATTTTTCAAAAGCTGGGTTAACTGCAAGATATTTTCTTTCTGTACACTTAGTAACTTGAGTGTAATTATGGTCCCCCACTTATTCAATATTTTGCTTTTAAAGACACATCTCTATAACTTAGGACAACTTACTGACAATCTGGAAGACACTTCTAGGCACCTTAGAATATTTTTTAATATGGCGGATTTTTGCTTAATCTTAAACATCTGGCTAATTAGGCAGTCTCTGACTAACTAAATGCTAATAGTTTACCAAACCATTTCCCTTAACTTCTGGGCACACAGCTAGGCTGCATTTCCTAGCCTATCTTCCAATTAGGTATCATCATATAACTGAATTCTGACCAGTAGAACTGAGTGGAAGTGATATATGGAATTTCTAACCCTCTTATGCAATCCTCCATTTTCTCTCTTTCACTGATGGCTGGCCAGATGTGGGAAGAATCTAGTTTCCTGAGTTACCACATGCACGTGTCAACAAACTTTTTCTATTAAGGGCCAGATAGTGAATATTTTAGTCTTTGCAGGCCGTACAGTCTCTATTGTAACTACTCATCTCTGCTGCCATAGCACAAAAGTAGCCATAGACAACACACAAACCAATGTCACAGCTTTTTCAATAAAACTTTACTTAATAAAATTGGGCGCCAGTCCAGATTTGACCTATGGACCATAGTTTGTCAACCCCTGACTATATGGAACAGCTAAAGGAATGAAAAATAAACTTTTGTGTTAAGTCGCTGAGACCTTGAATTTATCTGTTACAGAAGTTAGCATTACCTTAACTAACACTGTGCCATTTTGGTTGTTTACAAAACTTGCTCTTAACACATTTCATCATGGAAAATTGTGAACTGGCTCACCTCAGGTTTTCAGTTTTACAAAAGAGTCCTTTACAATATCAAAATACAGCAAAAAGAGATGGCCTGTTGTTTTTGTTTTTTCTTTCATGGAGACTGCATCATGTTATTTTATTGGGAAAATGGTAAATCTTTGCCACTGCCCTCTCATCTGGCGACTTTATCTCCAGGCAGAATTGCAACACTTTCTAACAAATCATTCCATTTACTGGGAACAGTGGGGAAATCCTGCCACGTATCTAATTAATGAACTCTCCCACAGATATTGAATTTCTCTATTGGCCCCAGTGTCCAAGCAATCCAAAGAAAAGTACTTTTTAAAGCAAAAATGGAGCAACGTTGGGGGTTGGGGGAGGAGGAAGAATTCAAAGTGAAATTTGTCAAAGATTAATTCAGTACTCCTGGCACGAATCCATGGTTTTCTTTGTTTTCCCATTATGTAACTCAGTATTCACAAAGAGAGAAAAGAATAACATTGGTTTTGACTGTGGTTTATAAATTGTTGTGAGAGAGACAGAGGGGGAGACTGAGAGAGTAAGGACATAGCAGTCAAATATACCTAGGTTCAAACTCCTGCTTCACTCTAGCCACCAGTCTGAGCTCAGTTTCTACATGTCTTTGATTAGAATAAGAATAAATTGGGTACAGCATCCAGCATGTGGTAGGTTCTCAAAAAGTGTTAGTAATTATCATTAGTTTTAATTGCTACTTGCTGCCAAGTTCACTAATTTCATTTCCAACTAAACTGTAAGTTTTTGTTTGAAGAAAAATGTATTTATCCTTCAAGACTCAGAATTTTGTGGACTATTGATAAGTGAATCTAAACATCTACTTTCTTTTACTAGACTTGTTTCTCCTCCATTTCTCTTGAGCTTGGTATTTCAGTAAAGATTTTGCTCCATCACACTCTCCTTCACTTCTGTATTTTTGAACTTCTCCCCCTTTACTGGATCTTTCCATGTTTCATTTCATCATCATCTTTCTAAAATATAGACTTAATCACGTCCCTTTGACATCCTCCCCCCATTCTCTACAGAGGAATTCCAAACTCCTTACTGAACATTTAATGCCCATCTTCCCACTGTCTCAGCTCAACTTCACCTCTCTTGCTTGCATCCTACACCCTAGGATTGGTGAATAATCTGTAGTTTTCTAAACACAGCACAGTATTTCACACCTTGGTGAATGCTCTTCTATCTAAGATGTTCTTTTTTCCATAGTTATTTGGCTAAATCAAATTCATTCTTCAAAAGATGATGAAATGTTCCTTTCCTCATACATAGAGAATTAATCACTGCCTCCTCTGTTCTACTACCAATTCTTAATATTACTAATTTTTGTATTAAACTATTAAGTACTTTTATAATTTTATAATAGGTAATAAATGTTGAGTACCAGCTAAGTACTAGGCACTCTCTTGGCATATAGTTTATATGCAATATCTCATTTACTCTTCACAATAATTTTATAAGGTAGTTTATATTATTGTCCTTATTTTATAGATAAAGAAACTGAGACTTAAGCATTAATTGACTTGCTAAGGTCACTTTGCTAGTAAATATTGGAGCATTCCTAAAAGAGAAGTCTGGTCAGCAGATGTCAAATGCTGCAAACCAGAGGTAAAATGTTAACCAAGAAGAAATGTCTTTTCAAAAGCCATTGGTAACCTCTAGGAATACAGAAAAGAAGTCAGAGATCAAGAAAAGTAAAGCAAATACAAAGCTTGGAATAGCGGCAATGAACACCAACTACTCATTCAAGAAATGTATCTGCAAAGTTGGAAGGATGGAATGATCATCTGATGCAAGTGAAGGAAATTATTATCATTATTAAAAATAGTAGAGACCTGAGCATTATTAGAATCTGATTGTAAAACAGTGTTTCTCAACTGGGTTTGCTTTTGCCCTCTCCCTAGATACATTTCACGATGTCTGTAGACATTTTTGGTTGTCACAAGTGGAGGAGGCTACTGGTATATAGTAGGCAATGGAGGGATGTTGCTAAATATCCCATAATACTAAGATTGCCCCCCACAACACAGAATTATCAGGTCCAAAATGTCACAAGTGCCAAGGTTGAAAAATCCTGTTCCTAAGGATCCACTGGAGAGGAAGAGATAGAAAAAATAAGAGAAATGTGATAACTGATAGGACAAAATAGGAAAGAAAGATAAAGTGAGTAGATAATAAAAATGTTACCCTTAGAAAAGCTTTATCAAGAACTATTATCCTCATTTTATTTAATTTTTTACAGATACAAAGGTTGAAGTTCAGAGAGCTTAAATGAATTATCCTTTCAGGATCTACCAGAAGTTTAATTCAAATCTTTGAGCTCCTAATCTGATATTCTTTTAACTATGCCACCTAATATTTTAAGTTCAAGATTGACTGAAGGTAATTGTTGAGATGTGATGGCATAAATACCAACCCTGGAGCAATTATTTTGCTTAAAAATTAATGACATACCCATTGATTTCATGTTTCCGTAAACAATACATTTAGTGCCTTCCTTTTTATGAAAGGAAAGAAAAATTTCTATGATACTGGGAAGGAAGAAACTAAGAAGAATGTGTTTGGCAAACTGGCATCAAATATACATACAATATCGACACCTGCACAAGAACAATAAATCAAGTTGCGTGAGATTTTCAATAACATTTAATCACATATAATTTACCTCAGAATTTTTGTAATTTCATAGTGTAAAGCATGCGATATAATTCTTTAAAGATTTTGTAAAGCACAAACTAAAATAATAGACAATAGTGTTAGATTGCCACTTTTCTACAAATTGTTACTCAAGGGAAATAAATGCACGATACTGAAAAGCTGAGCCTTCTGCCAGTAGAGGAAATGTTAAAATTCAAGGATCATTACAACATTCTTAACACCATTGCTACCACAAAGGCAAAAACAATTAAAACGACCATTAACTTTTTAACCATGAAACTTGGA
This sequence comes from Ceratotherium simum simum, assembly GCF_057802395.1. Taxonomy (NCBI): domain Eukaryota; kingdom Metazoa; phylum Chordata; class Mammalia; order Perissodactyla; family Rhinocerotidae; genus Ceratotherium; species Ceratotherium simum. The sequence goes on from NC_141924.1 coordinate 42,090,562, forward strand.
GCACGAGCTATAACTAGAAAAAGAAATAATCATGTTTCTTTAAATACAAATAACTAAATGTGCAAGCAAAGCAGAAACAGGCAAATAAGGCGAATCGTCCAGGGACCTGAGGGCTGACCTATGCAGCTGGAGGCCTGGCCAGCGCTGGAAGCGCTACCATGTGAGCAAGCCAACAGGAGTGTCGACAGTCCTCAGCAATCAGGCATCTTCTCCAAGAACAGCTGGAGGCCAGAGCCAGTCATCTACTCTATTGACATCTGCTGCTATATTTCTATCGTGAGGTTTCTTTTATTTATTTCTGTTATTAAAACAATTCGGTAGAGACCATCTGTCAACTTAATTGTCTTCTCCTGATAATTCTAGGCACTTGGGCACACCAATGATTTATTTGCAATTCACTAGCAATGCCAATTAAATACTTAAAACTTACTTGTATATATAGAAATCAAATCAATCAATAGTCCTTCGTCTCTCCCTCTGACACCCCCAGAAGTCTTCATTGTTGCAGTGTTGCTTATTGGGTAAGAGTAACGTCTTCTGGAACCACACAGCCTTAGTTTGAATCCATGTTCCACCATACTCTAGCATTGCAATATTGGTAAGTAATTTAACCTCCCTCAGCCTCGGTTTCTCTATCTGTAAAATGGGGATAACAGTGCCTATATCACAAAGCTATTGTGAGGACTGAATGGGATATTCCATGAAGAGCTTGGCCCAGTATCTGGCATATAGCAACCTCTATAAACATTAGTTAATATTAGTCCCTCTGCTATGATTTCTCCTATCACTAACAGTGTAATTTTGTCTCATTCTTACATAAGAGCCTTTCCCACTGTCTTCCTAATGAAGTCTGCCTCCATCTATAAACTGACCCAAAACTGTTCATTTCCATAAATAGTCTGCTCAAATTATAATGGTTTCCTCATTAGCTATTCTTCTATGCAACCCTCTTCTCAAAAGAATGCTTTTTTCTCTCTACATCTGAGTCCTATCTGCCAATTAAATTCCAACTACTGGATGAAGGCTTTTCTGAATGCTCCACCCAAATAGGATTTCTCTCAGACCGAAAGCCCTACAAAGGAATTGCCCTCATTAGCAATATTATTCATACAATATATTTGCTTGTCTATATCACTATTTATGTTTTTAAAAAATATTCAATTTAAAGCTTTTGAGTATCTTCTGTTTTCAAAGCATTAGTGCTAGCACTATGTGAACAAAATAGTAAGAAATAATCTCTACTTGATTGCCCTCACAACTAGTAGAGTAAGAAAATTAAACAAACATCCATACTACCATCTACATAGATGCCACTACTGTTTTAAGAATTTTCTTTAGATCTCACCAACTGAATATAAACTTTCCTTCCTTTTAACACCCACAACCATTTGTTTATGCTTTTCTTTGACTTTTGAACTGTCTTAAACAGTGGGTGAAATTTGAAGAATAGGATATATCTAGAAAAAATATTGCAAGTATATATTATGAAGAGAGAGTGTAATGTAATAGACAAAAAGGCTTTGTAGGGATAAAGCTAGATTCAAATTCTGGATTTTTGTACTAGTTAACTGTCTGACCTTATGAGTGTCTCCCACCCTACTTAAGTTTCCATTTTTTCCTCTGTAAATGTAGATAATAATGCCTTCTTTGAAATGTAAGGAGAATAAAATGAGAAATTTCCTATAAAGTACAAGGTAGGTGCTCAAAAAATTATTTTCTATAATAATGTAAAAAGAATTTTGAGTTTGTATAAGTAATGCAAGAAGGAAAGGATGAGTGAGCCCAAGACTGGAAAGAAGTTAGAAATGAGAGTAGAGGTAAAGTGAGATGGCAGACTAAGTTGGAAGGAGGCTGGGGATTGAAAAGTGAAGGCCAGAGAAGGAGTCTTCAGTGGTAAGTATGGCTCAGGCACTTTCATGAACAGGGATGTCTAATACTTAATTGTATGTTATTTGCTGAGCCGTGACAATACGAAACACTCTTTCTTATCCTTAATCTCCAGATTCTTAAGTAAAGTTTCCAAATCAAAGTCACTCTCTTTCTCATTTGGGTGAACACCCAGGAAGAATGGATAAACAAGTCCATATGAGAAAAAACATTAGAAAATTAAAGTAATAAATCAGAACAAGAGATAGCTAGAGAAAACATAAGTCCTTGAGATATCATGGTGGAGTTTGCAAATATATGTGACATGGAATCTGGAACTAAAGTTATTTGTTAAGAACAGTGAAACTAAGCAGTCTGAAGAACTTGGGACAGCCAGGAAAGAGATATCTGGACTATAGTAGACAGATGGAGCTATGATAGTAGAGGAGGTGACAATAATTGGGAGATTGGGATGGCTGAATGAAAAAACTGTAAGACATGAGAAGTAACTAACGACTTTTCGTTAAGCAGGATGGTGAATGTGTTGGATGCACGTGGTGGAGAGCTGCAGGAGGAGAGGAGGCCAATTTGGAAGTATTGCCATAACTGACAGAAAGCAAGGGTCAAAGCATGAGGATGTGCACTAGAGGACAAATCCAAGCAACAATAGAGAAGCAAAATCGCCAATTTCCAGCAAATTACGGGATGTGAGATATTGATGCATATCACCAGATATTAGAGTAAGAATTTAAGATTACATGACTGGAATGACGGCACTTACACTAACCAAAAACAAGGATAGAAGGGAGCGCTGGATCGAAAACACATTTCTGACATTTTCCTATATAGGTTTGTTCTTTTTAACCAGACTGTGAGGCTGTTTGGTACAAGGATTAGCAGAGTACTCCACACAAATGTTTCTTAATGACAATCACCTACTGTGGGTACTATCCATTGTCTCTTTTTCCTCAGAAATAGAACCCATAATTTTTAGCTAGACACATGGTTTCCTAGAATAAACTCTACATTTTCCAGTCTCCATTGTAGCTAGATAAGGCCTTGGAAGTATAAACAGGCCAATGAGATGTGGAAGAATCCTTAATGAAACAGGATGTGTCTTTTTAATTGCGTGGAACTCAATTATCCACTCAAGACTGAGAGAGAGATGCCACAAACTGATGACGGTGGGCGAAACAGAGAGAGCTTGCCCGGTTCCCAGACAACTCCATGAAGTCACCCTACCAGCCAGGGACTGCTTACTTCCAGACATACTTTACATGGAAAGGAAACTCCTATCTTGTTTATGCTATTGTTATGTTGAATTTTCCACTATTTGCAACCAAATCTAATGATCTCTAATACAACTACCTTGATCATTTTTGCTATTTTCTTCAGTTCTATTTTTTCATAAGTTTATGAAAATCTTTAAATATACTTTTTTAACATTTAGAAATATTCTGAAATGCTGACCAGGCATTCTTTACATTTGTTTGAAAACATTTTTAATCTGATAAGTAGCATGGTAAAAACATCCCTCTAAATACAACATTGCTTACCACAGAGTCTTATTGGAATATCAGATGTGTGATTGATATGTGTGCTAACCAAAGAGATCAACCAAAATTGTGTTGAAAACAGAACTTACAGTGGTTAAGTCTTAGGCCGAGGCCATTTATCAAAGTAGAGGTTTGACAAACCTGCAGAGATGATAGCCATGGTCAGCGGAGAAAGAGTTTATCTATTCTTTCCATCTAATCCAGATAAGTCATTGTGGGTACACAGGACTTTAGAACAGAATTGTATGGTGTTCACTTTTAATTATTTACATAAAGTTAAATATTTTCAGTCTTTTGATGATAATTTACACTTCCCTACTTTAACCCTGAATTGCTTATATTGGACTGAGAACTATAAGCCTACAATTAATTATTTTCTTTTAACTGATTTTTCTTGTGTAGACAATGCTTTCTCAAAACACAAAAGGAATAATATAATTTTAGATCTAGAAGTACTTTCAAAATCATTCATCCAAACCCTATGTTTTACAGATTACATGACCCAAAGACTCTAATGAACTTAACCAAATCTTTCTCAGGATTACTGTTTGTTCATTCATTCTACATATTAATCCATTCAATTAGTATTTAATTCTTATGCATAAAGCATTGGGAAGAGGGAGATGCAGCATAGAATTAGACCCTGCCTTCCATATATTTTCAATTTAGTGGGGATAGAAATAAATTATCCAGATAATTAAAATAAAGTATGAATAAATGAGCTGTAAGTATTATTACAGACGAAGAATCACAGGAGAGGAAGGAGGGAACAGGGTAGCTAGCAAAGACTTGATGAAGAAAGTTGCATTTGGGCTGCACCTTAGAGGACTTGAACAGGTGAAGATAAATGGAATGAACACTTCAGACAAAAGGGGTGGCTTTCTTTTTAACTTGTAGAGCTGATTTCTACATGAAGTTTTTTTCTTAAATTATCTTTAAATTACATTTAGGCAGGAAAGTAAAATCAAATTATTCCCTAAGAAGCCAGAGAATGGTGACTTTGGAAAGCTTGACGCTATAGTGAATGCTGCATTAAACAGTGATGTTTATCAAGGTGCAATGAATCCCCAGGAAGTTCATCACCTGAAGGGCCATGCTCCCCCTCAGCATCTGGAGAAAATGATGGTAGTATGGCTTAAAAACCAAGAGCTATGAGCGACTGCTCACAAAACAGCATAAACCAAATGATTGAAAAAGATGTCAGTAATAACTAAAACAGTAGGGTTTCCATTTACAAGTGAAAACCCAGACAAATGTGCAGTATCAAGGAAAATAATATTTCCTTTTCCTTCATATTGCAATGAATTAAGCAGTCTAGAATACACATATTCAAACAGAAAGTGTTTAAAATACAAATGACATTTAGAGAAAAGTGATTGTGTCTGTATGGAGTTTTACAAATAAATCTCCTTCTTTTATTGTATTATGTATGAAAAATAGGTCTCCTTTTTTCTCATATGTGTGATTGGTTACGGTTATCAGTAATAGAGCAATATCTAGGACTAACTAGGCACTTCATCAATAAGTAGTACTAAGTGATACCAACATATGCATATTCAGAGAATTTTGTTCACTGTTACAACTGTAAACTGTAAATACAGTTTTACATAGGCTAAATATCCAGCTTTTCAACTATACAAACTACTTACTTTCCTGTGCCAGTGTTCCTCTACTAGTTCCCATTTCACACATGCTTTACAGTCTGTCTAAAAGAACATTCGTGTTTATCTGTATAAGTCTGCAGGTAACCTTCAGCCACTAACCTTGCTGTCTTCTGTCTCCCGAGCTTTTCCTTGGAGGGGTTTCTTCTCTCCAAATTCACAGGTTGGTTTTAATGTGAGCTGACAAGAAAGCATTGAGCCCTCTGCTTCAGTAAGTTCCAAAGGTCTTGAAGAACAGTGCTGTGACCCAGGAGCGCCAAGATTTGGTATCGGAAGAGCAGTATGAACAGGCTTTGACCCAACAGCTGGCTGCCTCAGTTTCGAGGCAACCCCAAGTACAGGCATGGCTTCTATAAAAGTATCTTCTTGCTGCCAAAGAAAATGCTTCTAACCTCAGTCTGGTAGACTCCAACTTTAGTATTTCCAGAACAAATACTTTAAACAAAACTAGCAGTCATCATGATTTTTTAAAAAAAACTAATAATATAACTTTCAGGAAAAGGCAAAACTTCTCTTCATCTTTAGTTAAGTATCTTTCTTTCTTGCTGGCTTGACTTCTCATACTCTCACTCTGGCATATCCTCTCTCTCTCTCTCTCTGTGTTCAGTGAGTGCGTGTCTATGTAATATTAAATACTCCTTTAGGGAGTAAACTTTCCTTGAAGGTAACTGCTACAAAGCTCCTTCTCTAGGATTAAAGAGCTCCTCGTTTTACTTTTCTCCTCCCTATAGCAGCCTGAATCTGAGCATTGAGAGTGAAAAAGAAGAGAAAAACAAAAGGAAAAGTCCTTCAGTCCAACTGTCAAGGCAGCCAAAAGACCACAATAGTGGAAGGACAGGCGCTCTTCCTGACTTCAGAAATAACCAGCTTGCATGCTCTTTTTAAAGAAAATCGTATTTCCCCCAGCTTTAAAAAAAAAAAGAATGGACATGATTAACAGCCAAAACAAACAGCTGTTGGAAGAACTTTTAGCCCGGAAACAATCTCAGCAATGAAGCTGTTTGTCTGATTTCCAGCTATTTTTCACTACTGACAGCCATGAACCATGGTGTTCATTCTGTTTCATCCCATGAAATCAGGTTAAATTCATGCAATAGTGCAACTAGCTAAAGCTGCTAAATCACTCAGCAGACCATGCCTGCCCAGGTTATGAAAATATAGTAAACACAGAGAGCAGGGCACTTGATATATAGTAATCCTTGTTTCTAAATTTAATTGCAGTTACTGGGCTAAGCACGTTAGGCATGATCACATTTAACCAATGGAACGACTCAAGAATAAGCACACTTATTTCTCCACTTTATAGAAAGGATAACTAAGACTCAGAGATATTTGAGTAATTTGACCAAAATAATGCAATTAGAAAGTGGAAGAGGGCCGGCCCCGTGGCGTAGTGGTTATGTGCGCGCGCTGGGCTGCTGGCGGCCCAGGATTCCCATCCTGGGCGTGCACCGAGGCACCACTTGTCAGGCCATGCTGTGGCGGCATCCTATATAAAGTGGAGGAAGATGACCACGGATGTTAGCTCAGGGCCAGTCTTCCTCAGCAAAAAACTGGAGGATTGGCAACAGATGTTAGCTCAGGGCTGAACTTCCTCACAAAAAAAAAAAAAAAAGAAAGAAAATGGAACAGCCTGTACTATTTCAAGTAACTTTAAAAATCATCTTAGAAACAATTTAAAATAACATTATTATTCAAGCTCATTAAGTCCAACTTAAAATTCTAAGTTTCCAAAAAGTGTCCAAATCTATACTCAATCACTATGAACAATGCTGTTCTATCCATAAAATTCTTTTATTACAATCAGATCACGTTTCATTTCTGGTAAAAGCATGTCAAGATCTCTAACAAAAGCAAGGGGTAAGTTTTTAAGAAAACATCTAATGTACATGCATTATTGTCTTTAAGGCAGCTGCATTTAGATAATGAGCACAGAGAGAAATCCCCCTATCATTTAGTAAATATCACATTCATATGACAGTGTTGATCTTTCAATAGCAATTTCCTAATAACAGAAATTTATTTGATTTCACGTTCCTCATATTTCTGTCAAAAATTCTATAAGACCCAGACAGATTTACTCCTGTTTGTTTCTTTATTTAGAAAATCTATGTTATATTCATCAAGTTATTTTAAGAATTAGTAATATTGCAAGTGAAGTTTGTAGAAAAATGAGTGGACATTCAATACATGGAAGCAATTATGAGAATCATAGCCATTATTGCAGAAAATACCTCTCTTTAGTAAAGAAATGATTTTCTGGAGCTGGCCCCTGGCGTAGCGGTTAAGTGCGTGTGCTCCGCTGCTGGCGGCCCGGTTCGGATCCCGGGCGCACACGGATGCACCGCTTGTCAGGCCATGCTATGGCGGCATCCAAATAAAGTGGAGGAAGATGAGCACGGATGTTAGCCCAGGGCCAGTCTTCCTCAGCAAAAAGAGGAGGATTGGCATGGATGTTAGCTCAGGGCTGATCTTCCTCACAAAAAAAAAAAAAAGAAAGAAAGAAAGAAATGATTTTCCTTGTCTTCTATTTCCAACTCTATAAATTATTATGCTCTTTTAGGTAAGAAAGAGTAATTTACAAATAAAAGAGCCAATAACTAAAGTCAAAATTACATGTTTTTTTGATACAAGCATAGACAAAATTCATATACAAGTTAGAAAATCTGGCCAACTTTTAAAAGAAGTAACTCAAGTGGGCTTTATACAATGGGATAACAGGAAACAAATACAACACTAGCGGTGATAATGAGATGAAATGATCACTCTGAGGAAGTTACTTTATAATTTACAAACCACTTAACACACTATCCCTTCCAGAGACTATAAGATATTGCAGAGCTGGAGATATTCATGTTCCTAAAATGGGGTTTCAGCTATATGAGAAGATATACGCATCCTGTAATCCTCCCATTGCAAACACAATGGCATACCTGAAATAATAGGACTTGTGGGGAATATAGGTTCTGGGAAGACCATTCAAAACATATGCAACTTTGGGAGCAGATCACCAGCAAAAATAATATTGCTATCTCGGAAGATAACTTGGACCACCCAAGTAAGCAGCTCAGCCCAGAGTTAAAACAGAAACAAAAACAAAAAACAACTGAGTAGAAGTGTTGGCAATACTTTTTAAATTAGAATTGGTGGAACAAATCCAGTTGGAAGGCAAACTCTGAGCCAATAGGCTTGCCACTGAAATGGGCACAAGGGAGAGTGAAATCTGCAAATATTTAAGAGCCACACAAGACAAGGGGTATGCCCCAGATACAGACACTTGTTCTTAAAATTTTCTTAAAACTGAGCCAAAAGGGCTCCTGTTGACTATACAGCATCAAAGCTGAGAGCTTCTCTTCCCACTCAAGGTTACAATTCTATTCTGACGATTCTGCCTCCCTTGGCCTAGAATAAATCACATATAAAGCTGCACAAGTTCTACCTTATACCCACATCATTCTATTTACCAATTGCAAATGAGCTAATTAGTATTTTAGAAACATATGTTGGAGCAGAATACACTGTAATTCCTGAAACAATCAAATTGAAAAAAGTGTTCACATTCAATAAGATGTCTTTTCACTTTGAAATGCCTTTTGCTCATTAGACAATATCATTTCACTACAACTGACGTATAGGGTTCAAAATAGTTGCCACAGTTGACTAATTCTATGACATAACATCTACCACCAAGAGCAACAAAAACAAGTTAACTTACTCTAGAGGATTTACTGTGTGCCAGGAGCTGGCATCTCATTTCATCCTAAGAGAACATCACCTTTGAATAGGAGACAAAGGCCCTGAGAGGTTAAGTAATTAGCATCAAGTCATAGAAAATGGGGTTTCTCAGACTGAGTTCAACAAACCACCACCTGGAGTGCTTGCTAAAAATAAAGATTACTGGATTCATCCCAAACCCACCAAATAAGAATCATGAGGGAATGGGAGAGGTCTGAAAACTGAATTAAATAATTAATTCTCCTATACACAAAGAGTTAAGATCTGTATTTTAGAGGATTTGTAGTTTGACAGTTCAGGGAATGGACTCTAAAGTTGGACTGCCTGCAGTCCAATCTCTGCTCCTCACTTACTAGCAGCATGAATTTGGAAGTTGCTGTGCCTCAGTTTCTTTATCTGTAAAATGGAAAAAAAATAACTGTACTTCCTTCACTAAGTAGCTGTGAGAATTAAAGGAAATAAATGTAAGAAGTCATCAGAACAGAGTCTGCCACATCATAGATGCTCAATAAATGTTACCTATTAATGTTATAAGAACTATCACAGCCTTGAGAATTATGGAGGTAAGGTCAAGAAGCATAATTGAAGAGTTTGGCCAGGATCATAAGGGTTCACAGAAGTGAACTCTGGGGAAAAATCCTGAAAATTAAAATGAGATAAATTACTTATTTTTTCCCATCAAATCCAACAGGAAAAGTGGCAATGACTCCTGAAACACACTGCCTTCTAAAGCCAAGCTAGAGTTTCAGGCAATAAGAGAATTCCAACCTGGCTAAATTTCAATATCGGTGATTTTTAAAATAAATAATAAAACCTCATGAAATGACAATTTGCTAACTATTACTTATTTATGAAAGAGAGAGAAAATAATCAATTTCAAACAACACTAAAAACATACTTGCCAAAAGACAAAATACGATTGCTTAGTCAACTCTGATGTTTGCTAAAAGAAGGATCGGAGAGTCACATTCCTATTTCTAACAGTTCAATTGAAGTAAAATTTACAAATAATAGAATTCAATAATTCTAAGGAAATAATTCAATGTGACCAGCACCATGATCAAGATGTGGACTATTTCCTTCATCCTAAAAACTTCTCTCACATCCCTTTGCAGTCAACATCCCACTTTGAACTCAGGCAACAAATGAAGTGCTTTCTGACCCTAGTTTTGCCTTTTCTCGAATTCCATTTAAATGAAATCATTCAGTATTTTTGTCTCTGGCTTTTTTTATTTAGCATAATTCTTTTGAGCTTTATCCCTGTTATGTGTATCAATAGTTCTTTCTTTTGTATGGCTGAGATGTATTCTCTTGTATGGATATAATACAATTTCTTTACACATTCATCAGTTGAAGGACACTTAAATTGTTTCCAGTTTGGGATATTATAAATAAAACTCTATAAATATTTGCATATGTTTTGTGTTAATATTATTTTATTTTCTCACAGATTAATAACTAGGAGGGGATTGCTGGGTCATTTGATAAGTATATATTCAATTGTATATACATTCAATTACCAAATCATCTTCCAAAACATCAGTCTGAACTCCCACTAGCAATGTAAACATTCCAGTTGCTCCACATATTCATCAATGCTTCACATGTCAGTCTTTAATTTTAACCATTGTAGTGAAGTGTAGTGGAGTATCATTGCAGCTTTAATTTCAATTTTTCTAATAACTTATTGATGTTGAGTATCTTATCGTGTGCTTATTTGCCATGCCATCCATATATTATCTTTGGTAAAATTTCTGTTCAAAACATTTGCCCATTTTTTGTTTGTCTTCTTATCATTGACTTTTAATAGTTCTTTATATATATTGCATACAGGTCCTCTCTTAGATATATATTTTGAAAACATTTTGTCCTGGTGTGCAGATTGCCTTCTGTTAGGATAAAATTCTCCATATATTTCTCACATTTTTGCAGTCTTATGAGCAGAGGCTCTAACTAACTGTCGTTTTATGCTAAATTATCTTTTCAAGGATTTTGAGTAGCAAACAGCCTTGGAAGATAGAAATGGGTGTTTCCCTCTGGAGCAAAGAGTAGGTTTGTTTACTGTCCATTATAATAACGTCTCCCTCCAGAAAAAAAGGTGATGCAGGTTTGCTTTCAACTAATTATAAAAGATTTGTGTTCCCTAGGCTCGAAGTTCCTCTCCTGTAACCCAACCCACTGCATGTGCAGACATCACCTGGTCCTTGTCACACTGTCCTGTAGGAACTGGCGCTTGAGGAACCTGCACAAGAAAATACAATATTCTGGCTATTGCTACTGCTGTAAGATTACTTGTCCCTGGTCTCTAATAGAGGAGTCTAATGTCTTGAGCCAGCAGCCATGAATATATGCCAGGTTAAGTTAGCCTGCAAACAGAATAAAACCTCAGACTACTCAGAGTTCTTGACACACTTCTGTTACCTTAACATTGTCTTTTAACGATATTACTAGTCTTTGCTTTACGTATTTGACAGCTTTATCATTGGCTTCATACACATTTAGGATTATTATTTCCTCTTGATGGATTTGACTCTTTTAACATATATAATAAAAAGTCCTTCTTTATATTTGTTAATATTTCCTATTCCAAAGTCTACTTTGGCAATATTTTGATATTTCTTTTGATTAGCGTTTCGTATAAATTTTCCTTCCTTTTATTATTTATTTATTTATTTTTGTGAGGAAAATTAGCCCTGAGCTAACATCCGTTGCCAATCCTCCTCCTTTTGCTGAGGAAGACTGGCCCTGGGCTAACATCGGTGCCCATCTTCCTCTACTTTATATGGGACACCGCCACTGCATAGCTCGACAAGTGGTATGTTGGTCCGAGTCTAGGCTCCGAACCCTGGCCGCCAAGCAGAGCATGCAAAATTAATCACTACACCACTGGGCCGCCCCCCCTTCCTCTTACTTTTAATCTATGTCTTTATAGTTAAAGTGGATTTCCAGTAGGTGATACATATCTCATTTTGATCTTTTATTCTCTCTGATAATCTGTGCCTTTTAATTGGAGTATTTAGACCATTTCGAATTAACGTACTTATCGATATGACTGGTTTAAGACTACCATCTTACCATTAGTTTTCTATTTGTTCTTTATCCTTTTTCCCGTTTCCTGCCTTCTTTGAATCAATTCAATTTTTTTTGATTTCCTTTTATCTCTACTATCTGTTTAATTACATATAGTGCTGTCAACATTTTTTAATGGTTGTTCTACAATTTGTCATTTAAATCACTAACTTATTATAGTATATCTTCAAATAATATTAAACTACTTTATTTACATTCATGTGCCACATAACGACATTTCAGTCAATGATGGACCACACATATGACTGTGGTTCCATATGATTAGTACCGTATCGCATAGGTTTATAGTAGGCTACAACCATCTAGGTTTGTGTAAGTACACTCTATGATGTTTACACAACAATGACATCTCCTAATGACACATTTCTTAGAAAGTATCCCTGTCATTAAGTGACACATGATTATATAATGTACAAGTCTCATGATATTTTATTTTCATGTTTCTCTCACATTTTTGTGCTATTATTGTCATATATTTTCTTCTACATACATTAAAATAGTGCATTATTATTATTTTGTTGTAAACTGTCAATTACCTTTTAAAGAAAAATAAAAATGAATAAAATGCTATTTATATTTATCCACACAATTTCTGTTTCTGGTGATTTACCTTCATTTATATAGATGGAAATTTCCACTTGAGATCATTTTCCTTCTCCCTGAACAACCTCCTGTAACATTTATTTAAGTGCAGATTTACTGGTGATTAACCAGCTCAGCTTTTGTTTGACTAAAAGAGTTTACTTCACCTCAATTTTTGAAAGGAATTTTTTCTGAGTATAGAATTCTAAGTTAGCAATTTTCCTTCGTCTACTTTCAAGATGCCACTCTATTATTTTTCACTTGCATAGTTTCTATGGAGAAGTCTGTTGTAAATCTGAGCTTTGTTCCTCTCTACGAATCGTAGCTATTTTGTCCAGCTTTTGTTATAATTTTCTCTTTTTACTCATTTTTAGCAATTTGACTTTTGTTATGCTTCTTCTATTTTGTAGTCATTGACCTTTATAGCTTCGTTACATTTGGGAAATTTTTTGCAATTTTTATTTCAAAATATTTGTCTGCCTCCCCTTTCTTTCTGGGGCTCCAATTACACATGAGTTAGACCACTGCTTTTGTACCACAGATTACTAATATTCTGTTTGTTTGTCTTTTTAACTCTCTGTTCTTCATTTTGCATTCAATTAACTTCTACTGCTATCTTTATTTCTACAGTATTTAATCTGTTGTTAATCCTATGTAGTGCATTTTATTTCAGATACTGCATTTTTCCATTTCTAGAAGTTCCATTGGGTGTCTTTTATATCTACCATTTCTCTTCTCATCATATTTATATTCTCTTCTACCTCCTTGAATTTGTGGGGCATATTTATAACAGCTGTTTAATATTCCTGTCCACTAATTTTACCACCTCTGTTATTTGGGGGTATGTTTCTATTAAGGGATTATTTCTCCCCTGGGTATGTGTCATGTTATGCTGCTTTTCTACATGGCTGGTAATTTTCACTGGATGGTAGACATTTTGAATTATACATTGTTGTGTGCTGGATTTCAAATAGTGTATGACTTTGAAATGGCACACAATTAGGTTACTTTTGAGATTTTCTTATAAGCTATGTTAAAGAAGGTACAGAACCGCTTGTTGTCTAGGGCTGATTTAACACCAGTCCTAAACAAATACACTTTTCTGAACTCTAACAAATGCCTCATGTATTAAGTGGTCTCTTCACTCTAGCTGGGGAAAATACCAAGTATTCCCAGACCTGTGTGAATTCTAGGATTATTTATCATACTCGTTTCTGGTGCTGTTTTCCTCGGCCTCTGCTTGTTTCCTCTCATACATGTACAGTTAAGTCCTCTACCAAACACTGGGGAAATAGCTTCATGAGTTCCAGTGTTCATTCTCATTCTCTCATTCTGTCTTCTCTCTCATTCATTTTTTTCTCTCTCTCTCTGTACTCCCTTCCTTTCTGGTCCTCTGTCTGAAAAATTTTAGACCTCTAAGTTTTCCTGGACTTTGATTTCAGTCTCTACAACTCAGCATGACTGCTGGACTCTATTTGGGTTCTCCTCCCTAGTCTGTGATGTGGACACTGCCTCCAGGAAGTAATCCGGCACAGTAATAGGACTCCTCTCTTATTATCCTTCTCTTATGTATCCTAGACCTGTGCTGCCTTTTGTCCAGTTGCTGAATAATGTTGTTTTATATACTTTTGTCCAGTTGCTAGTTGTTTAAGACAGGAGAATAAATCAGATCCCTGCTAATGTATAATGGTCAGAAGCATAAGCAGTCAGATCTTAATTCTTTTATTCTCCAGTCCATTCTGTTATTAGTTTTTCACATTAGACCTTAAGAACTTTGCTGGCTTATTAGTCTCCTTCATCTAGCTGAAAACCTCCCTTAAACCTTAAAAAAGAAATAATATCTACTTACAGCTTGCAAAATGTTTGATTGATTGGTTAGATTGTTTTCCACATCTAATGAGGAAATTTAAATTAAAAAAATATATAAGGTATAGTGAACAAGGAGTTAAAACTAATTTCCAGAGTTAGCTTTAAGCACTTAAAACACTGAGGTCTGTTTTACAATGTTTCTTGCCAGAATCCCCATTGGCATTTTTTTTTTCAGATATCTGGGAAAAATTTGATACAGAGAGAAGTATTAGCCACACAGTCTATTTGAGGGGGCAATAAGCCAAGATATGCCTTTAATGTGGCATTGAGCAGGGGAAAAGAAGGTAAATCAGCTGGTTACAACATAAAGGCAAGTGATAAATACAAAGGAGCCAATAATAAAACAGTTAATGGATATTTGGAAATGCACACAATGCCCACTAAAATGAGGAACAACTCAGGAGAGGTGGAAACAGGATATATTTGCTCTATGGCGTACATTTACCATCTTACAGGCTTCCTTACAATATGCTACTAATACATTTAATTGAGCAAATAAAATTCATCAAATTCAGAAAGCCTCTTAACCATAAAGTATAATGAAAAGCAAATGTAGTGAGCTTTGAAATGGCATTGCGTGTTGATACTCTCCCTTTTAGAATATCAGCTCCCAGAGTCAAAAATATACACATCTGGAGAAAGGATGGCTATTTGATTAATACAAAATCACGTCAATAGTCTTGCCAGATAAATTTCAGTTCTCCAACAAGACTGTATACCTTACAAATCTAAGAAATATTCAAAAAGGACATTAACAACTTTAAAAATAGTTATACTTGAGGGGCTGGCCCAGTGGTGTAGTGGTTAAATTTGCACACTCTGCTTTGGCGGCCTGGGGTTCGTGGGTTCGGATCTTGGGCGCAGACCTACAAACCACTCATCAAGCCATGCTGTGGAGGCATCCCACATATAAAATAGAGGAAGATTGGCACAGATGTTAGCTTAGGGACAATCTTCCTCAAGCAAAAAGAGGAAGATTGGCAATGGATGTTAGCTCAGGGTCAATCTTCCTCACCAAAAAACAAAAAAAAATAGTTATACTTGAAATAACTTTTCCTATTGGCACACATGCACACAAACATGCTGTGTTATAAAGGTAAAGAAAGGCACCTTAACCCAAATCATGACAGTTTGGTCCTGGGAATTGCAGCCAAATAATTTTAGGCATAACAATATATAAAGACACTGTTTTATAAAAGTATCTTTTTTACTACTATTCTCTTGCCGCTTTTATTATTTTCAGCTATTTTTCAATATTATATATAAATAAGAATTGGTTAAAATAAAAAGGGGTGACACATGACAATATAACTGTTTAAAAGGTATCAATAAAAGTGTTGTTTGCAAAAGTGGTACCTTATAGTTGTAAAGAATTTGCAGGAATACCACTTGTAGGAAAATTAACATTCTCATATCCCAAGCATCCTAGGGCATGAAATATAGCCATTGCTCTTACTCTTTCAGAGTAAAAATGTTAACTATCCCCTGTTTTATTTTAGTTATTAAGGGTGAATCAGGTTTCTTTTAGGAGTTTTCAGAAGAAATCTTTTTTAAAGTTCTCTTTTTAACTTTATTTATTTTTATATTTTAACACAGGGCAGCAATATAATCACCTGTGATTTTAACCCAAAAAAGTGAGTTAAATTAATTGCTGCCTGAGATCAGAAGATATTTCCCTTAGTTTCAGCAAAGGGAATTTCAGATATAACTCACTTTCATACTCGTTCTAGGAGACCACCCAGAAAACCCACCCAAATCAATAGCTCCACAAAGGTGGTCTTTATCAGATCATGCAAAATTATACCATGAACTCTGGGGATATTTTAAAACAGTTGTGTGTGTGTGTTTGTGTGTGTGTGAGAGGGAGAGTGAGGGGGGAGAGGGAGATGATGATGGAGGGAGAGGGGGAGAAAGAAGGGGGGGAGAGAGAAAGACAGACAGACAAGAAGAGAAATATTGAGAGATTCAGCAAGATGGCCTATTATTCAACCTATCTGAAGACATGAAATAAGAATGGGGAATTAGGAAGTGTGAGGATGAAAACACAGGGTCTAAGGATTATTCTCCTACTATTCTAAGTATTTTATTCAGATGCTTGGTCAGTAACATAAAATTATATATACATTATGAACGTCTGTTTATTCTACTGAACAAAAGTAGTGATTATATGGGAGCAAAATTTGCCACCCCAAAATGTATCTCTTTGGCATGAGGATTATTTTAGGCTGATTATTTTTAAGAAACAGAAGACTCAAGAAGCTTTCTTTTTATCTCCCCCCTTAACTACCCAGAAGAATTTAGATAGGGAGCCTGCACTAGGAAGGGAGCTATCACCAAATATAACTGTTTTACATAAGAAAGACTTCTCGGCATGGCATGGCAAACATTTGTTTACCAAATATTTGTTCTTTCCATCTTCCTGTGAATTGTCTTCCTCCCCTTTGAAGTCCCAAACCCCTACCCGCTTCTCCTTGGCTCAAAAATGGCATATAAACCACAATTGCCTGATTATTCACGGGCCTCATATTCTTATGGATCCTCCATATGTACAAAATTAAATTTGATTTTCTCCTGTTAATCTATCTCATGTTAATTTAATTCTTAGACCAGCCAGAAGAACCTAGAAGGGTAGAGGAAAATTTTTTCCTCCCCAGCGTGATCCAGGGCCCTCACTGCAGTCGCAGTGCCTTTCACATCTGGAGTGGTGCAGTGCACAATCTTCCCAGCTGTATGCGATGGCCCTATTCTCAACAGCCCAGAAAGAAAATGAGACCAATAGCTGGAAAACCATGTTTCTCTATCAGGGACATCTAATCCATTAGATTGAGAAATATATAGAAAATATACCACAAAAGATGCAAACTTCAAATATGCTCTTAAAAATTCTGAGTGAATACTTCCAAGTTTTCTTTTTCCTTTTTTTTTTTTGGAGAGAAAGATTGGCCCCGAGCTAACACCTGTTGCCAATCTTCCTCTTTTTGCTTCAGGAATATTGCCCCTGAGCTAACATCTGTGCCAATCAAGTACTACTCTATTTTGTATGTGGGACGCCTCCACAGCATGGCTTGATGAGCAGTGTGTAGGTCCGCACTCAGGATCCGAACCTGTGAACCCCGGGCAGGCTGCTGAAGCAGAGTGCGTGAACTTAACCACTACACCACCAGGCCGGCCCCTCTTTTTCCTTTTTATCTGATTTTCACCAGAATAGTTTTCTTTATATATTTCCTTTCCTTTTTTTTTTTTTTTTTTAAATCAGGAAGATCAGCCCTGAGCTAACATCCGACGCCAATCCTCCTCTTTTTGCTGAGGAAGAATGGCCCTAGGCTAACATCCGTGCCCATCTTCCTCTATTTTATAGGGGATGCCACCATAGCATAGCTTGACAAGTGGTGCGTCAGTACGCAGCTGGGATCCGAACCGGCGAACCCCAGGCTGCTGCAGTGGAGCGTGTGAACTTAACTGCTACACCATCAGGCCGACCCCTATATATTTCCTTTTATTGATATTATATTCATCCTGACCTTGCCATCCATTTTCTTTGCCAATCAGTTTTCTTACTAAAATGTTGATATCCAAATAATAATAAAAAATACATGGTTATTGGTTTTATGAACAACACATATGTTGCCCTAAATTATCTTCTGCTACCCTGTTTTAAATCTTGGACTGTGAAAATAGCTGAATAGAAAAGTATAATGTTGACAAAGTATGAAATATTTCTGTAAAGATGACTTAATTCAGGAAATTTATCATTATCAGCGTAAGACATATATGAAGAACTTCTGATTTTTAACAAAGTTGAAAATTTAGACTAAGGCTAAGACGTTTTGTTTTGTTTTCTTCATTTTTCCCCTGTACCTTTATTCTCTCACTAAATATTTTTACAAAAACGTTCTTTTCCTTATCCCCCTACAATGCATCCACAAAATATTTATGAGCTTTAGGGGGTGGACAAAGATGAGAATAGAAAAAAACCTGGATCATCAGGTTTGATTTCTGAAACTTCAGTCTCCATTTTTTTATTCAATAGCTATATTTTCAATGGATTGAAAAGATTCCACAAACTTAGAAAAAATGAGAAGAAAAATTTGCTGAATATTTGCTATTAAGTACCTGATGATAAACTAGTTTTCATCTAATAGAAGAGGAAGTTTGACTCTTAGTAACCTCAGTTTAAAAATCTTCGTTATTAGTCAACTCTTGTACTTTCAGGATGAGTAGCATATTTATACCATAGTTATGTTAGTATTCAGTTCAGACAAAAAGGAAAAAGGGGGTGATGTGAGAGGGAACCACCAAAAATATTTATAAGGTTCCCAGTGGTCTCATAAGAAGTTCCCAGAAATATCTATTGCTGCCACAAGTGCTCTCTTTGCCAAGTTCTATAATAGCAACAAGAAGCTCTGAAATCAATTCCACTATCACTGACAGATATTGCCTTAGTCACTAGAAATGCCTGCAATGGATTTTAAGAATATGAGGGAAATTTGCAGAGCCAAAATAAAATGGAATCAAGTACTACTAGATTTGCTGAAAATGGGATGGGCTGAAACCTATCAACAACTGGTATAACAGATATCACATGTGAACTTGGCATAGAAAAATCAGGGAAATGAGCAATTTGCTAACTTTTAAAATAATATGACTTTTCATTAATTAAACTTGGCTTACTAATAAATACATTTATTTTTGTATTCTTTATCACACATAAAAGAAAATCTCTCACATTATTTCTGGAATTGATAGAACAAAAGTTTCTTCTCTCCAATGCAGGTAGGAAGAAAGATGAAAGGTAACGTGTTATTTGTCCTCCTCTCTACACACTTTCTGACAGAGACCATCAGATACTAACCTGGATTCTCGCAAACGTACTGATTTACTCCAGACTTTCCTAACACCAGTGTTAACTTTTACATGAGGTCATTGAAAACCAAGGGTGTTAGCCTTCACATACTCATAGTCCTGGGGACAACACTGCCAACTTTCCACACTTTCTAACTTTCCACACTTTCTGACAAAAAGCAGGCAAAGAAAACAAAACAAAACACTTTGAACAAACATAACTGGAAAGTTTCATAATTCTAATTGGATGAGATAGACCCTTCTCCCATAAAGCCAATTTCCCTGTTTCTTATTAAACATTAAAATTGCTCATTAGAAATATATCATTTTCATAACACAGTTTTAAAAACCAGGCCTGAAAGCATATGCATTCTAGAAGTTTTATTTCTACAATTCTTTCTGGAATAATGGCATATTTGCATTTTCTACTGTACATATCCCAGATTCTCATGAAACAAGATATTTGGGATTTCTCTAAAAACAACATTAGGAAAAATAAATTCAATGCAATTGGATGGCTTACTAAAAGTTATTTAAATTATTAAATTTCCATTTTCTTTGAAATTGTTTTTGTTTATATTTATCAGGAAGAAATCCTTACATTCTCCCCCACACCACACAAAAAGCCTAGTTTCTACATATGTTTATTTAGCCACACAGCTTCTAATTCATCGGCTTATTGTATCTTCTCTAAAAAGTACTATCTCAATAGCCAAAAGCTATTAAGGTTATTACAGATACAGAACCTTATATCTGTAAGGTTCATGCTAGTGAAGAACTATACAAAAATATTGCCTGATCACTGAAAGATGTTTAGAAACAAATTGACCCAGCTGAATTTACCTTTGACGGTTAAAATGAGATAAATGCGAGACCAGTGGTGACTTTTCCCCACCGGCTTGCATTTCTCCGCTGGATTTTAAGAGCTATCTTACATAACAAGCATATGGAGACCATAACTGCTATAGTGTACACAAACAAGAAAAATAACGAAAATAACATGCCACGAAAACTATAATCAAGGTGAAGAGACTATTTAATTGCACATCTGGCAATGCTAAGAGCTGAAAAGTAGAAAATGCTTTTCTAGAGAAACCTCAGGAGAGGTTAACATTTGCCTCTGCAGTAAAAAAACAGAGTGTGGTCTTGACACAATCACTAGAACTTTGCAAAGCATTTTAATCAACAAGCAATGCCATCAAGGAAACTTTAAAGAAAAAAAAAAACAATTTTTTTTATATTAAGTAAATTCAGCAGCTTTTCCTCTCGAGTTTTTCTCCAGAGGATTTATTTAAATAAAGCATCTCTGGCAAAGAATACCTTATTACTTCTTCAAAGAATATTCAATAAAAGTGTAAAATTACTAATGAATCTTAAACAGGGTACAGCAATTCCAGGCAATCTTAAAATAGTGAGCTCCATTTAGATAAGTTTTAAAGTTCAGTTGCTTGCTTTCCTTCTTTCTCATTTACCTTTTATTGGTATCATTTCTTCTTCAGCATCTGAGCCCCTATAAAGATCCTTCCAAAAACTGATCACCAAGGTATATGTAGTAGATTAGGATTAAGGGTCAATAAATAGCCACCCAGAAGATGGAAAGAGTATAGGAGATTGGAAAGGAGAATGAAAAAATTGAAACTAAAAGGAGCAACTTGAGTTTGATAGTAGCAGGTAAAATACCAGCTCTGCAGACACACCTTTGCCCAGTTTGTCAGTCAGCAAGAATTCATAGAGTTGGTAACACATAGATAGCACTTTACTACTCTCTCTGAACTTTTAGCTTTAAATGTTCAGTGGAAAACAGTGAATACTGTCTCCATAGTTTAGAGATCATAAAGAGTTTAGAACTGAGCTGAAACATAAAACCCTAAACCCATATTATTTGTTCCAAATAACTTTTTACATATTTGCCTTTTTTTTTTTGAGGAAGATTGGCCCTGAGCTAACATCTCTTGCCAATCTTCCTCTTTTTGCTTGAGGAAGATTGCCCATGAGCTAACGCCTGTGCCAATCTTCCTCTATTTTGTATGTGGGTTGCTGCCACAGCATGGCTTAATGAGCAGTAGGTCAGTCCGCGTCCGGGATCTGAACTAGCGAACCCTGGGCTGCCAAAGCAGAGTGCGGGAATTCAACCACTATGCCACTGGGCTGGCCCCCGTATTTGCCTTTTGATATAAAATTTATTCTTCCTTCAATGCTGCTTCGGGAAGGGGGAATAAGGGTGGCAAATAATAAAATTAAGTAAAGCAAAAGCTAAGTGGAACAAGATACTGTGTCTGTGGGAAATGTTCAAAGCCTTACAGGGGCAGAGGGGTGCAGGGAAGGAGACAGCTAAGCACAGCTGGGCACCATGCAAGAGTGATGCAGACAGCAGTGCTTGTCAGATCTACCCACCTTCCATTTTTCTATCATTTGTGCTTGCATTGGATAAAGAACTTATGGGTAGTTCTGAATGATCAACTCATAGGAAAGGGAGCAGAGGGAAATAAATGCCATCATCCTAGAGCCTATCTGAAAATACTGATCCAGCACCAATCCTATCCAGAAAGTGAGAACAGTGGATTTCCTGTGTACTCACTTTTCAGGAGGCTTACAAATTCCTTCTCTCTATAAAAATGCACCTTCTTCTCTGACTGAGCTAAAACACTTATTTACATATTGATCATAGGAGAGGGTTGTCAACAAGTCTGAAAATATAGATGAATACATTAGATGATATACTGATATTACAGTACATCACAAAGTAACAGTCTATGTGTCCAGACTTTCTGCTTCTAGTATTTTTAAGTCTTCATTCTTAATCCCTTCTAATGAATACCACATTCATCTCCCCCTTAACATGCCTTGTAATTATCCACAAATCTCCACCACTTCATTCTTAATTATTCTGCTATCAATTTTCTTCCCATCTTTGAAATTCTATCTTATATTTCCTCAATACTCCTGTTGTTACTCCCTTGTCTTCTAAAATCATTTTATTTATGAGACTAAATTTGTAACCACAGGCCTTCTAGGACCAGTTCAAACTGACTCCACCTTATCCACAGAAAGTTTCTCAGGGGCAAGTCAAAAATTTGCAAGTCATGTAGCCAGAGCATGCACAGAGGAGAAGATCTTGACCTGAAACGACACTGGAACCAAAGATTCTCTCCTGCACGGAACCTAAGGACGGGGACATGAATAGAACTTGAAAGTTGGACTCTTAGAAGCGAGGGTTCTGTTGTCTAGGAAGATCCAGTGTTAGATCCCCTTCCACATTATAACATAAAGGTTTAAAGCCTTACCATAAATGTTTAAATCGCTCCAATTGAAAACTGCCCCACCAGCATTTCTGCGCACCAGCCTATTCTCCCTAACTTGTTAAATTTCACCCCAAACCCTGAATGAGGGAGACAGATTGGAGAGTGTTACCTCCTGTCTCCATGCTGGTCAACCTCACAATAAAGCAAAAGCTGATACTGTAATAATTTTTTTTTAATGCATGTTGGGCAGAGAACCCCCACTTTATGTGGTAACAGCTTGACACAAAATATAGTGCATTTCAATTTCTCTCCTCCCCGGTACATACTCATCTATTAAGAGGTTCCAAAGTACCATAAAATATCAATAGAAAATTATCCAGTTTTCTTTAGACATCAGATTATTATTTTATTGGAATATCTAAAAATTGCTAAGTACCACACCCAAGTTCTAGTTTTGATAGATCACACTTGGCAATCTAAAAATTACAGTGTACAGTTCAGAAAGGATGTGGAGATGAGATATAAGGGAAAAAAGATTTGATGAATTGTGACATCTCAGGAAGCCGTGACCACACGTTACGTGTATTAGAACGAAGATGTTCTAATATAAAGTGATAATTATATGAGCCTACGATGTAATTTTAAAAGCTGCAACTTACTGGAGATGAGATACATGATAATTTGGAAAGCCATTCATCAGGGGATATATCAGGATTTTTTAATGCATTATATTTAACCTATCAAATCATAGTAGAGACCCTTAGCCTACCCAAACATTTAGAAGGAAAGGTCAATATTTACTATGTGCTTCTGAAAATATATATGCTGTAATTCTAGTAATGAGAAAATAGTAGCACAATAACATAGCGGTATCTTCACAGGACAAGATATCCAAGTTTCACCACTTGGATTTTTAAAGTAATTGCATCACTGCCCATTCTAGTATCCTCCCAATCAAGGCAGATCCTCAGTTGCTTCAATATAAACAATATAAGTAACTGTAATGCCATAAATAAAATATTGCACTGAGCTAAATAGTTAAGTTATGACTAAAATTACTGTCTGCAAATTATTTGCTTCTTGTATTATTTATTCAGCCTAAAATTTTACTTTGAAATAATTAAGAATGTCTGACTTATAGTGAATAGAGCCAGGACTAGAATTCAAGAAGTGTGTAACCCTTCCACCATCAGTGCTCACCACCTCATCTATTATCCCACTGTGCTCCGATGTTCATGCCAGTCCCCTTCCCTGACAGCTTTCAAGGACCCCTCCATTAACAGTGCCATCTTAAATGACAGGAAAGTCAGTACATCTTGCTGCATACATCTCAACTCTTTGAGAAAATAAAAAATATCTCCTCTGCTCCCAAAATTGGGGATTCACACTCAAGGAGATCTTGGTTTCCAATCTTACTGATTAACAACAGCAGCAGCATTCTAATCAACATTTTGAAACCACGAACAAGCTTAGCAACAGTCTTAACTTGTTTTAAAGCTTGCACATCCAGTATGTTACTGTTCTGCTGTTGTTGGTTTTTAATCACAGGTGAGTGCCATTAATGGGCAATTCCAGTCTAATTAAGGAGGAAAGTAGGCCTGTGCTATTGAGGACTTGCTCTCTCAGTTTACAAACTGCTTCTCCACAGTTCTTTAGTCCTTTCCATGGCATCCAGTTTTTTCCCTCCCTCTATAACTGCCTCTGCTTACCACTCATCAGTTGTTTTCATTGGCTCTAACCCAGTCATTCCCTTTGATTTCAACCCCCTCTTCCTGCTGTTGTTTTCCTGGTATAACATTTCAAATAAAGATTTCCACTGCTTTGCTGTGGCTTTATTTACTTCTCTTTTCATTTGCATGGTGTAGAGTTTGGTGCAAGTAGAGTTCACTGACAGACCATGGCAGAGAAAGCAGAATGTCTGATTTGGAGACCATGTCTTCCCAAAGGATTTTTAAGAAATTTGTCATAGGGAAGGAAACATTAGGAGATGTTGGGATCTTCTCCCAATATCAGAGTTTTCTCTCAACATATGAAGGGCCATGAGTTGCCTTGGGCATTGACACATTACTTCCTCTGGGACATTACACTTGTGAGTGTCCATCAGCCTCTGGCATGATATTCGGTCAGTGGTTCTTTAATGTTAGTGGGTTTCTGAGTCACCTGGAGGGCTTGCTAAAACACAGATGGCTGGGCCCCACCCCTGGAGTCTCTGAAATGGTAGATTTGGGTGAGGCCGGAGGATTTACTTTTCTAACAAGTTCCTAAATGCTGTTGATCTGGGGACCTTACTATGTGAACCACTGTTCTGTAGTGTGCAATAAAGAGAAGAACAAGAAAGAGGATTAACTTTTGAGAGTAACTTAGAGGTATTTATGTTAGATGCCAGAAAAAAAACACTGAAAGAAATGAGGGCATTGAAGTTTTAGAATTTGCCACTCTCCACTGAAATATTTTGGATTAGTGCCAGACTCTAATCTTTTGAGCGCTTGCTATTAGACGTATGAATCAATGTAGTACTAGCCATGAGGTTGCTGACCAGGCCTATTCTTCACACTTCCTTATGAACCATCTCTTAGATACACATTTATCCTGTTTTCTCTAAGCCCTTTTATTTTGATGGGTTCTTCTTTCTCCCCAGCTATTTTCTGTGGGATAGCTTTAGGATTTGGGATAGCCCCTCCACTTGTAAATATAACCATTGGAAGGAGGATGCAGAATTAGTTGCTAATAGAACTGAAAGAAAAGCTAAATCAATCAGGTCTGATGATCTGAGTGGTAGGAACTAACAGGCACTTTCTTCAGGGCCTCCTAAGATCAATTGCAGATTTGTTTGTTATTCTGCTCAAGGATGACATGCCTGGGAAAGAAATTTGATTCGCAAAACTTGGGTCACATCCCTACCTCTCAACCATGAAACATAGAGTACCTTGACATATTGTCCCACCAAAACAGTATCCAATTGCAATGGCTGGTTTCCCAAAGTAAAATGAGAGTGCTATCAGCAAAAGAATGAGTAATGAATGTTGGGCAGTTGAAAACAAAAGGTGTCCACTGCACTTAGGCTCCTTGCCTTATGTAAACTCTGCCCAGGCACCAATGGCTGAGAGAATCCCATTACCCATGAGTTTGGTGACTTCTTACTTACAAAGAATGTCTCTCTTAACCCCTGAGTTTTGCTCAATGATATAATGTGATTTTTTATTTCATTAGAAGTAAAGTTCCTCCATACTTTTCATTGGCACTAAATCTCTGATCTCTGAAATGATCATGGAAGTCATGGTGGGAAGAAATGAGTGATTTATTAAATAGACTTTCATTATTTACATTATCTTCATGTTTCACTAATTGGTTGGGTTTCCGTCAGAAAAGGATTTCCAGGTATGTCCAGTCCAAGGAGGGTATAAGGTAAGTTGAAGAAACAGAACTGGAGGTTGAAGTTTATTCCAACTGAAGAATTTGAATGACATGGATTTTAGCAACAGTATAGGGGGCTGTTATTTCAGGTTAAGGGCAGTGAGATAACACGATGGAAAATACACATCTCGCTGAATGAAGGAATCCAAGGAGAATGGAATAAAATTTTCTATGCTTATGTTTACCCCTTTGCTGAATATTATGAAGAACTGCCAAGGTTGAGGGTATATAAAAACATGGGGACAATGGAATCAGGGTTCATAATGGAATTAATCAGTATCTCCAAAGTCAAGAATCACTTTAATAGGTGATTAATTTGGGGTATTAAGAAGATAAAAACCTAAGGGCTAAAACAAAGCAAGAAGTAAACTTCTATTTTAAACTCATATACTGTAAAAAATAATCATAATTGGATATGTTTATGAATAAAACAATCATAAGCTTGAAAATAAATTTTCCATGAATGCAAAAGTTTAACAAACTAAATATAGTTTTAATATTCAGAAAATGTTCTCTTCTTGGGATATCAAATAAATATTTGCCCTAAAATCACTATAATACCACAAAAATATGATCCAGCAATTTCACTTTTAGATATATACCCTAAAGAATTAAAAACAGATACTGAAAAATTACACATACATGCACGTTCATAGCAGCATTATTCATAATAGCCCAAAGGTGGAAACAGACCAAAGGTCCATCAATGGATGAATGGATAAACAAACTGTGGTATATACATACAATGAAATATGCAGCCATAAAAAGGAATGAAGTACTAATACATACTACAATATGAATGAACCTTGAAAACATTATGCTAAAGAAGCCAGGCATAAAGGTTATATATCATATGATTCCAATTTCTAGGAAATATCCAGAAGAGGTAAATGGATAGAGACAGATGCAGACTGGTGACTGCCAGGGGCTAGGGGGAGGGGAGGAAACGTGGAGCAAGGGCTTAGTGAGTACAAGGTTTCCTTTTGAAGTGATGAAAGTTTTTGGGAACTAGATTGAGTTGGTGGTTGTACAACATTGTGACTGCTCTAAATGTCCCTGAATTGTTGACTTTAAAATGGTTAACTTTATGTTATCCTATTTTACACCACTCCCAGTGAATGCCTCTCTTTCTTCTTTCCACCTATCCATGTCCTTCTCTTCTAGAGCCAATTCAAATATAATTTACTTAGTAAGACCGTCCTTGACAATTCCAACCCCAAGTTCACTTTCACTTCTCTGAGTGTCTACGTTATATTTCATATTCAGTCATTAAGTAACAAATATTTATTAAGCACCCCCTATGTGTTGGGCACTGAGTTAGGCGCTGAAAAAGCTTTGGTGAGCCCCTTCTGACAACTGCGAAGAATTATATAATTATATAATCAAACCAAAGAAGGCCTAGGATCAAATCAATAAAAGTGCTTTGATAAAAAGAAACATTCCTTGAGAATGTACAACTAATCTGACTGAGACTTGGGGATAGTGGTGGTCAGGAAAGGCTTCTTTTAATACACGTTTTATTATATACTCTCTTAACTATTAATGATTATAATTAGCTTTTCCAGTTAGAGTATAATGTCCTCGAGGACAGGGGCTTTTATATACTAGAAAACATGGCCAGACACTATGCAAATTATGCTGCTCTTAAGTGATACTGAAAGAATGGAAGAAAGGGTGAATGATGAGTAGATATTCATGGACAATATGAATACATGGTCAAGAATTGGATGTAGAGAAATTTGTACTAGTACCTAATAACTACAATACCAATTAATTCTTTTATTCTTAAAGTTTTAAAAATTCATCTACTATGCATTTTACACATCTTTTTTGAGAGAAATCCTTTGAATTGAAAAGGTTAAATGTTTCCATTTAAGAAATCTAATTACCTTGAATATTTGTTACCAGTAATCATATTAGGGGAATCTGATTTTAAAGCTATTGTTTCATTTTTATCCCTCATTGCATGTTTTTAAATGAGCAAGTATTTTTTAATTAAAATAAGACAACAATAACATTGATTTAACATAAAGAAAACTTTTAAGTGGCAATTAGAAAACAACTTAATTTGAATATTGGCCTTTTATTCATAGTAGCTAGGCAGAAAAATTTGTTAAGGAGCAAAAAGAATTAAAACATCTTTAAGAAACACATTTGCGGACAACGTACCTGAAATTTCTTAGTTCTATTTTATTTAACATTTCCAAAATGTATTTAGTCCTGGAAAGGAAAATCTATTCAACACTTGTTGGTCTGCAAGATTGTCCTGTTTCAAAATATTTTCTCCCTCTAACATAGTTATCAGTCTATTCATGAAATCATGTAATATCACTTTAAACCAATCAATTATTCACTAAGTATAAAAGGTCAGATTACTGATTGACATAAAACCATATAATGGATCTTGTCCAAAAAGTGTGTAAAATGACTAAGATGTAGAAAACTGACCAACAGAATTTGAAATTAAACTGAAAAAGAAATCAAAACCTGGATCAATCCTGAGCAAAACAGTCCGAACAGTCAGGCATTTGAGAATCTGGTTTTAATAGATCCTTGACTTAATATTTTTACAACAGCAAAGGTGACAAGCCAATAAAAATATTTGGCAATTCAATTTTTGCTGCACTGGAGCAACCAGGAACCCAACCAAAGACAGATCTGATATACAGATCAAGTACATATCTGCCAAACATTAAAGCCAAAATGATTTGTAATTCACCGTGGAAAAAGCCACACAACAGTGGTTGTGCTATGAAATGGAAATCAGCAATTTAACACAATTTAAAGGACAGAGTTCAAATATAAAGAATAAACAACTCACATCAACAAAGTATTTTTTATTCAGAACTTTTTTCATAACTAAAAAAACAAGAAAGTAACTCATTCCTCAGGTTCTCTGGCTAAAACATAAATACAACAAGAAAGAAAGCTAGACAATGTGATGTTGTTATTAAAATGTCATTGAATATAGGATGTTATATAATAAATGCACCCTTTTAAATTACCCTAAGAAGTTTTCAAAGTACTAGGTACATAAGAAGAATGTACTTTTTAAAGTTGTTTTGGGCTTCATCAATGTAGTTTACTTGAAACACATTTATATTACTCTAGCATCCAATTCTAGAAAATAATTATTTGAATTAGGGAAAAGTTCTGTTTTCCTTTTGAATACCTGGGAATAATAGCAAACACATTTCTTCTTTTTCCATCTTTCCTTTCTAAAAATCACAGATAATCTTGATTGAGCTATAAATGTAAACCACACAATTAATCTAATATGAAATTCATAATACACCTAACTTCTCAATCTCTTATGCTTGGTTTTTCTGGAGTCACTTATTGGTGGGAGAATTAATTGCATTTGCTATTGAAAGTTATTCTTTTTAGCTTATTCCTGCCCAGTGACCCCTGAACATCGAAGTTAAGCTGGGAAAGGAGGGAACAGAAGAAAACAGTGATGTAGGTAGCATCAAAATATACACCAAGCCCTCTGGGCCAGAATCATTTCTCACAGTCTTACTCCTATGCAAACATTTTTAAGGCCAAAGGCTTCCTTTAAAAGATGGATTATTTTAAATAGTGGTTTAGCCCACTTTTGTATCTATATGTACAATTCAAGGATCTTCAAAATGGGGCCTCTGAGAGACTAAATGACTGTTCATTTATCAAATATTTAGTCAGCAGCAACGTGAGCAAAAGTGCTATAAAGATTAGAGAGACGTAAGACACGGCGTCGCTCACTCAGGAGCCTACTAACTGAAAAGGAAGCTGGACGAGGACTTGTCCATTTAGAAATCATTAAAGGGTGAAGATGAATGGCTCTGACACACTAAGGGAGCTACAAGCAAAGGGCTGGGAGTGGGGAAGCCAGGACGTCAAGGGCAGCTCCTGGTTTTTCCAGGCAATAAACTGAAATCTTAGGGAGCGAATTATATCAGGCACTCCAAGTTGTTGTATTAGTGAGAACAAAACCCAAGAAAGAAAAATCTAAATTTCATATACTAAATTTTCCAATTTGGATGGAGCTCACTACTTTTTTAGAGTTTTAGAGAAATAAAATATCCCAAGTTCCACTTCTATTCATCAAAAAAAGAAAGAATGAAAGAAAACATACTAATGCTTTAGATATCTGAAAATCAGTACCATAGGTACACATTGTCAAAACAGAAATTCCGAAATCATGGGAAAAACAAATATCCTCCTCTCCCCCTGGTGTATGTTTGTGTGAGAGAGACACAAATAAATGGTGGAGATATGAATTTTAAAAATTGGAGAGAAAATTAAAATTCATGTAATGATTACTTTTTAAAATCCATTACAGAATGGATAAAGAAGATGTGGTATATATACACAATGGAATACTACTCAGCCATAAGAAACGATGAAATCCAGCCGTTTGTGACAACATGGATGGACATTGAGGGTATTAAGCAAAGTAAAATAAGTCAGAGGGAGAAGGTCAAATACCATATGATTTCCTTCATTAAGCAGTAGATAATAACAACAATAAACAAACACATAGAGACAGAGATTGGATTGGTGGTTACCAGAGGGGAAGGGGGGAGGGAGGAGGGTGAAAGGGATAATTCAGCACAAGTGTGTGGTGATGGGTTGTAATTAGTATTTGGGTGGTGAACATGATGTAATCTATGCAGAAATAGAAGTATAATGATGTACACCTGAAATTTATACAATGTTATAAACCAATGTTATAAACTGCAATAAACAAAATTTAAAATCCATTACATATTTAAAACTACTTTCAGTTAAAGTTTAGTTTTGTTCACGAAGACAGGATATTTAACGTATGCTATGCAATGACATAAATTACATATACAGTACTACATACATATACAGAATGCTATGTAATCATATAAATGGGATAAAGGAACTAAGCCTTAGTGAGTAATGTCTACGTGACAGCCACTCTGCTAGCTTGCTGTCATATATTTAGCTTATTGAATCCTCACCACACTTTGAGGTAGGTTATCATATCAGTTTTTTGTTGTGGGAACTAAGACTCTGTGAGATTAAGTATTGCACCCAATTTCAATCGGGATTAGAATCTGTGTCAAAAAAAAATAATATTTTTCAGACTCTCATGCTCAGGTAGGCAAAGCAAAGAAACAGATATCAGTTTTGGCTAAAAAAGATTGTTGTCATGTTTTTCCCTAATTGCCTCTTTAATAAAACCATAGATGGGGCCGGCCCAGTGGCATAGTGGTTAAGTTCGCATGCTCCGCTTCAGTGGCCTGGGGTTCGCGAGTTTGGCTTCTGGGCACGGACATACACACCACTCATCAAGCCATGCTGTGGTGGCGACCCACATACAAAATAGAGGAAGATTGGCACAAATGTTAGCTCAGGGCCAATCTTCCTCACAAAAAGAAAAGAAAAATCATAGAATCCACTCTGAATAATTGTATGTTTTAAAAAGTGACAAGGAACATACTAGATGTATAAAAGGCCTTGAGAGCAAAGAAAAATCTAATAACTGCTAGCTCCTACCTTCCATCAAAAGCACTAACATAAATTAGGATTTCTATTTATGTGTTTTATCTCACAAATCTGTATTCACTACAAAGCAGATGTTAAAGATATTCTCACAATTAATTCTTCACAACTCATTCTGGTATAAAACTCAGATATATAAGCCAATTCTACAGATGCCAAAGTGTGTTGTTACTTCAAATTTTAAAAGTACAGTTACATAATCATTTCTAAGTA
The DNA here is from genome assembly GCF_057802395.1 of Ceratotherium simum simum. Taxonomy (NCBI): domain Eukaryota; kingdom Metazoa; phylum Chordata; class Mammalia; order Perissodactyla; family Rhinocerotidae; genus Ceratotherium; species Ceratotherium simum. Next base: position 42,122,146 of record NC_141924.1, read on the forward strand.
AAATTATAAATTGTTTATAGACCATAGTAGCTCCTACTGTACTTAAAAACCACACACAAAAAAAATGCCTATTTTCTTTTTTAGTAAATATTAGAAAACTAAGGCCAATCAAGCCAATGACTTTTGTGAGGCAAATGCTCTGGTTATTTTATAAACATTTAGTAACCATCAAAATTTTTACATTTCCTCAAGAATAATGTAAGCCTCAAGAACATCAGACCACTGTACAATCACTAGGACCCATTTAATTCATAGGCGAAAACACTTTCCTACAACAACAGCCAAACCGATGTTGGTGTGATTTGTAGATTTCAATACCTCAGGTTATTAGCTTTGGGAGTTGAGTTCCATGTTCCATTTCTGCTTTGGGAACAGTTTCATTTCTAAAGCCCACCCATAAATACAGCCAGTCCCCTCCCGCTCTACCCTTCTCCGTTTTGGCCTTTCCCTACACTTAGTGAGCCAAATTGAATCTTCTCAGTGACTGCCAACTTCAAGGCCTCAAAAGCCACTTCATGATACTACTGTTGAGGTTCCACAAGAGTACAGGTCTATTATCACTAAACTATTATTCATCCATAGTTTGATGTGTTTTAACTAAGTTATACCTCTCAGGAAGCACGTGGATGTTCTGGTGAGAATGATGCCTTTTAGCACATAGATCTTGTGTCATTAATTGTTTTTTGACATTGATTTCCAGTATTGACTGAGATTACTGTTGAGATTCGGGGAGAATCAAATAATACAATAGCACTATAACTAATAAGTACAGATAATATAAAACATTGTAATTACATATATTCATTTAATATTTAAGATACATATATACACATATAAAATTTGTGATACTGTACAGTATAGTAACAAAATGCCTGTGCCCTAACATCAGACCAACAGATGTCAATTATCACCTCCACCCCTTGCTAGAATATCACCCTGTGGTAGTTCATTAGCCTCTTAGTACTTTACTTTCCTGTTGACTTTTAAAAAAGTAAAAAAGGATAGACCATGATTAGGATAAAATAAGAGAGTACATGTAAAGAACTTAACACAGTGAGTGATGCAACTTAAGAGTTCATTTAATGGTAAGTGCTATCACCATCATTAGCATTACCATCATCAGGGGAGGAATAAACCTTCTTAATGTTTATCACCAGTCATAGCCACTAAAGTTTGGCTCAGTCACATTCTGACATAAAAGTTGGAATTAGACAATAATTCTTAATAATGGATCATGTTGATTAAGATCTTTAAAATCAGGTTCAATAGTATACCCACTTTACTTCATAAACAGGAAACTTAATCAAAGCATTTAACATAAATCAAAAATCCAATAAAGCAAGGGAGGCTCAAAAGTTATATTTGTAGTAGACTGTTACAGTAAAGAGCCCCAGTGAATGATATTTCCTGGTATCCAAACCATTGTGTTATCTCCTCTCACACTGACTTCTCCCACACTTGCTTTGGCCAATGGAAAATTAGCAAACACTATACAAACAGAAGCCTTAACGGTCCGTGCACATTGAGTGTGTCTTGTCTCTTATTGCTCAGGCCTAAGCCAGGCTGGTATAGACACGTGGCCCAGCTGAGAGCTCGTATCAACTGCCAGACATGTGAGCAAGGCCATGAGGGACCAGCCAGCTGACTGCAAATGCAGGAATGCAGCCAAACAGACAGAGCAGAGAAAGCCATTCCAGCCGAGCCACAAAACCATCTGCTAATAAATGGTGATTTGGGGGTGTTTTGTTATGTAGCAAAAGCTAACTGATACAATATTTCTCCTGCAATGAAGTAATTTCTAAAGTGTTCCTTTGGATGAAAGAGTACTTCCATTTTATTAATTCATCCATTGATTCATATTTATGGCACATCAACATTGAAAAACAAAATCTAATCCTATATGAATCTCGCCCTCAAGAACCTCCTCATGGCAACACGAGGTCAGAGGGGAAAGGAAGTTCACTCCAACAATAATTGCAGCAATTATCTTATTACATTATCATTAAAAATAATGATAAGATAAAACTAACATTTATATATTTATTCACCAAACATTACTTCATTTAATCCTCACAAAGCCTATAAAAAAGGTTTTATTTTCTATTATTCTCAGATGAGGAAAGTGAGAGTCAAGAGGTTAAATACTTGGTCTAACACCACACAGCTATTAAATAGAATATTTTCCATAATTTCTACACATAGTTTTACAACTATATACTTATATAGAGGTATGCATTTCATGATGTTTATAACTTAAAACAGGATTAAGACTAAATTTATTTACATATCACAATGAGTTTCAAAAGGGAAAGATCAATGGAAATGCTTAATTTCAACTTGCCTTTACTAAAGTAAATTTATTAAATATGCACTGTGTGTTAACTACTCTAAACCTAGTTTCTTCCTCACTCACCAAATGAAAGTATTTGAATAAGTGATCTTTAAACTACTTTCAACTTTTTGAAAATTCTGTTTAAGTCTTAGGTACAGAAAATTAAATCAGCAAACATGTTAGTTACTGATTTACTCAGTTAGTTACTGATTTACTCACCCCAAATATATAATGAAATATAGTCAAATAATACTTTTTGAATCAGTTTAACATATACGTACACGTACATACTGCGAGCCCACAAATATCGCTTTTATCTAAGACCACATGTGAAACATAGATTATAAAAGAACAAAGCGGAGTCCTAACACCTTCCTGAGCACTCTTGTTACTCTGCCACTGCTAGCTGGGAAGCTGAGCTCTCTGCGCTTCAGTTTTCTAATTTGTAAAATGAGGCCAATAATGCATATTCCATGAATATTTTGTTAATGAAATAATAAAAAACAAACAATAAGAGACATTATTTCACATCTAGTTCACTTGTGCTAGGCATTGTACATACATAATCTTCATTCTCACAGATAGCATGAAAAAGGGCTATTATTTTTGTTTTAGAGTAAAAAGAAGTTGAAAACTTATACCAAGGTCACACCTCTTAGATGAAAGCAAACCACTACTCAAATCCGAATGTCTCTGACCTTGCTGCATTGTGCTCTGAAAAAATACACAGGTGGATGTTAAAATAACATGGTTTCAGATAGATAGCTGGCAAGATCAATCTTCTAGATTAGGTGGTAGATTGATCTCAACTTGGGGACTGTTAGAGGTGAAGGGATCCTAAAAACCACCTAGTTTAAGTAACAATAAGAAAATGGAGTCCCTAGGAAGTTCACTTATTTGCCCAAGATTTTACTGATAGTTAGAAAAGAAGGCTTGGCTATGAATAGATTCGTGACCTCAGTTTCAGGGTTTTTCTTTCATATTATAATAAGTTGGAAACTATAGCTTAATTACACCTTAAACAAGATATTAAGAAATAATTATCACTTTTTCGAATCTTAGACAAAATACTACCTTGTCAATGATACCTTCCTAATTGCAATGTAACATTACCCAATTCTTTTTCTTATGCCTCTATTGTTGTTTTTTTCCTTCACAAGATTGATTATTAGCTATAATTATTTTACTTATTCACTCATTTCACTATTGTCTGTATTTCCCCTTAGTGTATAAGCTCACAGAGGGCAGTCTCATTTGGTGTTCGGGTGAGGGCAATTTGGCATTAGCAAGAAAGAAAGGTTTTAGCTTCCTAGGGTAGCTAGGCACATAGGACCATACGTAGCCTCTCAGAAGATTCTGGCACTAGAATCATGGATAAGAGCCAGCTGGTTTGAAGGGCCACAGTAACGTGTCCACTGTGAGACATGCCTCTTGGTAGTAAGTGGCAGGAGGAGATGACTTGATGATCAAGTCCCCCATATATTAGTATGGGCTTCTTCAGAAACAGACCCAAGACAGGATTAAATGTGCAAAGATTTTACCAAGGGAAACACTGTGAGAGAAAATAGGTAGGGAGCCTTCAAAGATTGAGACTGCCTTCAGACTGTGTACTAGTCTGATCCCAATGGAGGAGAGAGGGAAGGAAGGTTGGGAGTGGAAGTGCCTCAGGCTGCTGTGCAATCAGAAGACAGTTCAGTAAGGTTGCTGGGGACTCCTAGAAACAAAGCTATCCATCAAAGGAATCCCATCTCTTCCAGGAACAGGCCTGCCTTAATATCCCTGTCATGCCTAGCAAACGGCTAGGAGCAGCCCCTGGAAAGCTTGTGTAAATGTAGTGATAGATTTCAGAGCAGAGCAGCAGGGACCTTGGGTCCATGGTATTCCCTGTAGCTTGTGGTCTGAGAGGTATATTCTCTTGGCCACCACGATCCACATCCAAAGCCTTAGCCCTACGTGATATTTGGGTATTATGATAGGTGGGTGTATGAGGGGGCCCTAAAAAAGGCTGAAGATTAATTTTTTTCTAGCCTGACAGGAGATTGGTTAAAATGGAAATTAAATTGAATTATGAGACAAAGATTGTCTTATTGCTTGCCATCTGAGTGGGTGAAGTGAGCTTTATACTTGCTGCATGTAGGAGGATAAAGAATTCCAAAGAGAGGGAAAAGCAGATGAGCCAGAGATTAAGAAAAAAAAGAAGACAATTTGGAAGAATTGGAAGAAAAGAAGTCTGGCTGTAGCACACAGAGTGAGAGTGAGAATAATGTTAGATGATGTTGATTGAAAGACTATAAGGTACCTTGTACTTAGGAGGCTATTAGAGTATTACATACAGATGTTAGGTCTGCCATGTGCCTATGGTGAGCCATAGGAGACATACTACTATTTGTGGGCCTCAGTTCCTCTTCTGTAAAATAGGAATAACAATAATAGCACCTATGTCACAGGGGAGTTATGAGAACGGAAAGAGACAATATGTTTAAAGCACCCGTAGTAAGTTTCTAAGAGCTAAGCCTGTTCGCTCTTATCATAGAACCTGTTCCATAATGAAAGGAAAGTACCCTATTCTACCATTAGGGCCTACCCCAAAGGATGAGTCAAGAAGGAAGAAATGAGAAAAATGAAAAGAAAATCTTATTTTCCTATAGGAATAAAGAACACACCAAGTTGAGATCAAGGTTCTTGTCTTTTTCTCTCCCTTCCTTTTCCTCCTCCTTTGAGGGAAGACACTAAAAGGGTATATGTGGAGAAGGGGGTGGTGGGGAGGAATGCCTTCAAAAACATAAGATAAGTTGAGGAAAGCATAAAGATAAGGTGGACCTCAGTTGGCATAATTTGCCCTGAGTGGAGTGGTCAGGTGGAGAGAGGCTCCAGTTTGTGTTCCTGAATGTTCTTACCTTGCCTAGACCCGAACTGAGAGTCACAGCCAGTTGAGGGACCCCTTGATGATGAATCTTGTAGGCTGTAGTAAATGTTCAGGATCTCAGATGCAGAGAGAGGATGTTGCAGAGCCTTAAAGGCCTCTAAAGCAAGAAAGGACTTGTCAACTGGGGGACAAAGGGGGGATCCTGCCCAAGCCACAAAGCCAGATTGCAAATTACACTAGTAGCTGTCCTCACCTGCAAAGACCAGCAACCAGGTGCACAAAGGTAATCATCCCAGGGATCAGAGGAGCCAGAAGCTTCAGTACCTGAGAACTCCAACTCTTTACCCACAGGATTATGCAAGTCACTCACTCCTCAATACCTTATATCCATACCAGTCTAGGAAAGAAGCCTAAAATGGGGGTAGACGACTAAGAAATCCAAGATTGAATGTTTTCTCCTAGAGATGCTGGGCATTACGTAAAGAGCCAGTTTTATATATCTTATCTATTTTTTTCTGGTGAGTCAGAAGATGTGGGCCTTTGTGAAGGACACCAGCTCAGTTTAAGAAAGCATGAGTCCGCTGTGCATCTCAGTTGTAGTATGAGTAAATCTGCTATCATTTCTTTTATGGTATTTCTATTACAAATGACAATAAGGGCACCAAAGAGAGGCTTGTTACTGATAGCGTGAGCTGGCGTGGTAGTAAGAAAAGGTTCACAGAGCTGGAATCTGCAAAACAGAGATTTGCTGAATCTTGAAAGGTTCATGGGTACTCGTGTTGCAGACACAGGACAGATGAGGAAAAGAAAGGGATTCCAGAGAATGGAAACAGGAGGATAAGGCTAGGCAGTAGGTAATAGGAAATAATACTAAGGAAAAGAAAGTAGTTCTGTAATAGCTGGAAGGTAGAGGGTCAGGAAAAGGAGGGGCTTTTGACTAGTAAATCAAGTGATAATGTAAGCAGGAGGCAGCCAATAAAGAGATGGCAAGAAACTGGAAAAATTTATTAGAGGAGAAATATGATAATCAGACATACGTTCCAGGAAATCCCACTCTCGCAGAGAAGTGGAGAATTTATTGGAGGGATTTGAGATCAGAATCAGAAAAAAAGGTTAGGTGGAATAATCCAAGCAAGAAATGATTAGAGCCTGAACTAAGGCAGTGGCAATGGGAATGGAAAGCAGAGGATAAACTATTCAATATGTTAGGTGAGCAGAATAGTCATGACTTGGTTACTGAATTACTGTGGATGGGGCAGGAGGTATGGAAATTAATAAACAGAAACCTCATTAAACTGGACTCAGGAGGACAAAACGGGGAGGTCTCACACCCTATAGCAGAGACCAACAGGAAGAAGAAAGACTTCCTCTTCTTGACGGGCGAGAAGCTCAGCCAATGAGAGACTGTCACAACTCAGCCAATGAAGAGCCACTACACCTCTGATTCTGTGTTTACAATAACTCTCCCATCTTCCTCTTCCTCTCTATAAAAGAGTTTCTCCTCTTTTTGCTGCGGAGGACTTGCACAAGGCTTGTCATGGTTGCAGACCCTGAATTACAATTCTTTGCTGATCCCAAATAAACCCATTTTTGCTGGAGAAATAACTAGCTGTCTATTTGTTTAGGGTCAACAGATGTAAAAGGGACACTTATGATGGCTTTCAGAACTGTGGTTGGGGAAGATGAAGTAGAAAGGGATACCATTCACGAGGTGAGGGAAAGCAGGGGAAGGACTGAGTTTGGGGAGCTAGGGAATGGAGAAGACAATGAGTTCAGTTAGGAGGCAAAACTAAGTTTTGTTTCTTGTTTTTGTTTTGCTCCTATTTTAACCTACTATAAGAATTTATTCTCATGGAATCTCAATTAATGTGCCTTAGAAATGGAAATCCCATTATTTAACTATCCTGAAAGCAGTAGTCACATCTGGAATCTCTACAAATTCTGCATAATAGAAGGAAAGGGGGGGTGGGAAGGAGGAGGAAGAGAAGGAAACACCTGAAAAAGTCTTTGTTTTTAAAAAAAAACGCTAAATGCTTTCAAGAATATTCCATGTGTAAAACTCATTAATTCAAAGTATATTGAAAGATTCACAGACTTTTAGAGCTGAAAGACACCTTAGAGATCATGTAATTCAAGTTAGCACTTTTAAGATGAGGCAACAGGGGTATAGAAGGGTTAAGAAACTTGGCAGAGATCACACAAGGGCACCCATCACAGGTGGTCTTCCCAGCATGCTGTGCTGCTGCCTCTACTGACCACACTCAGTAATGACTTAAGGCAAAGACCAACACAGATCAAGAATTGAATGCAGCACATTTTCATTTGTTGCATTTCTTTCTAACATTCAGGATTTCTAGTTTTACTAGAAACATCTCAACGTCATTATGAATAATCTCTAATAGCAAGAAAGATGCATATATACATGTACTGAACTTCTATAAAATCCACAGTAAAGACATTATTTAGGTGTATTGATATTCCCTATAAGCCCATGAGGATCATGCATATTTTATAGATGAGGACACCAAGGCACAGAGATGGTAGATGCCTTATCCAGGGTCACAGAGCAAATAACTTGTGGAGTCAGGACTCAAACACTGGTAATCTAGCTCCAGAGTCTATATTCTTGAATTGTAATAATATACTGTCTCTCAATCATCTCTTTTTTTGTCTCTAAATAACAAGGCTAATAAAACATTGTAATGATACTGAAAATATTTTCAAACATGTTGCCGTTTAAGTCTAGACCTAAGCATTATCAAGATAAATCCATGAATAATAATTTTAAATGTGTATATTTATAGAACTATGAAACTGCACACTCCATATTATCTTTATGATGATCTAGCTTGGTAAATCACACTTACATAAACTAAAGTTTCCAAAAAATTGCTAAATAACAAAAAACATTATTTTAAAAAGCTACTTAACATAGCTCAAGGAATCACTCCTAAGTGGAGGCTTATGAATTTGGATCCATTAGACAATGAATACATGGTAAAGGAAGCAATGCCAGTAAAATATGTTGATCACATCAGTATTTGTGTCTACATTACCCTCTGGGCACCTAAGCCAGTACTGCTGGTCTTAAAGACCAGGTGGGACAGGTGAGCCACACAGCAGAGAACGAGAACTTCTCTGCTTCTCCTCAGTTGTCAGTGGCCTTCATCAGCTCTTCAACCTCAGGACGTCATTGTTGAAGCAGATGGGAGGACAAAGGGAGTACTTTTTAACTAACTTAAAGTAAAAAATAGTTCTTAAACATCAAAGCTCTCCTTCTTGGATATTTTTAAGTAATGAGGAACAATAGGTGATACCGGCTCAAGACAAGGTTGACATAGGGGAAGCCATATTGTAGAAAAGAAGCCCTACTGTAACTTGGAATGACCTCTGGCAAACTAACCCAGCTGGATCTGCACCCTCCAGGAGATCTAACTGCTCTGTAGATTTTACGACCCCTTCTTGTGCACCTACCTCCCAGCTGTGATAAGATGACAACTTTGTTTTTTTGAGTTCCTTAGGAATGTGATGACCCCCAGAGAGTCTATGCTAATAGCCATCATCAATGAAAACGAAAAGATCTGGTGTGGCCCTCCCAGTCTGTAACACCTGAGCTTCAACATTCCTAACTCCCTCCCCTATAACCCAATGGCCTATATAACTGCTGTAAGATTTCATGCCCCCTGAAGATGGTTCTTTTGGACATGAGTTGGCCATCTTCCCTCTTGCTAGCAAGCTGTAATAAAAAAGTCCATTTTCTCCTACCACCTTGCCTCTTGACTATTGGCATGTCTTGTGGCAAGCAGAAGGCCCCACGTTGAGTGGTAACATAGGTGAAGTCTGAGCAGAGGAATGGCATGACAGAACTGGGGATGTGTGCTGACAGACTGCAGGCCAAGACATCTTTTAGAAGAACAATGTGATACTCTAAGACCTTACTTCCATTGTTGGTAGGATTGGGAAAGAGAGACCCCAAGCAGTCAGAAATGATAAAAGTTCGTGATGTGGGGATGGGAAAGAGGGCAGAGTTAAAGATTTGGGGATTTCTTCCATATGATCCTTTCATCTGTAACCCCAATCCTCAACATCAGTTTTAATACGACCTTTATCAAGGGTGCACCTTGTATGCTGCCTCCATCTGAACTGCTTCAAAACATTAAAAGAAATTATACTTATTGTTTGAACCACACGGCTGTTGACATGCTGCCCAAATGAACAAAAATATTTTATTTGGCCCACTTTACAACAAAATAGAATGATGTTTCAAAAACATTCTCTTTAAATTATCCTCCTATTACAAAGACAAAAAAAGTCACTTCAGTTTTAACATATGATCAACATTAAAATGACATATGAAGAATATGAAACTACATGCATAATAGTCACCATTTGGAAATGATAGCAGCCAAAGGCGTGTATGATGAATATCCAAAAACATAAAGTTTTAACTCAGAAAAAAAGAAACCCAAACAAAATAATATCAGTGTTCTCTTATTTCACTATAATCAGAATTATCTTACTCTCTACCATTCTTCTCGAAAAGAAATAAGTAGTACCACACAGCAGTTAGGAGCATACCAAAATAGATATTTTCAGTTATTTTTGAGAAATGACTTAAATAGGGATTTTTTTTAATAAGAGGCACTGTTTGGCAAAAATTTCTACTGCAATGATTTTTACTGGAAAGACTTCATGGGCTCCCACAGCTTAGGTGAGAGAATTTGGTCCTAAACCCCAAGCCAAAATTCTTATAAATCTACACTCATCAAATAAGATCACTCAGCTCCTGCTAAGTCTTAACTTATTTAAGGTTTAATATGACAAACATCTCCTCATCTCAGTATATATAGGCTCTGTTACTAAGGGATTTGTACCAGAAGGAAAATGGGAGGAGGGATGACCGCAGGTTTCTTGGGTTTCCAAGTATGTCCTTTGCAAAATGCCCCTGATAAAAGGCATCTTGCAGCTACTATAGCAGCCCACCATTATTCGTTTCATCAGAAAGGCTATGGAGTAAGCAGCCCACACATACCCAGCGCTCCAGGAATATTTACCTCCTTATAAACAAGGTAGGAGTTGTCACGAGACTGCGCTTTTACTCATACTCATACTTGTCCTGCTATCTGGAATGTCCTCCTGCTTGTTTCTCCATTGACCCTTCAAGGATTGGTTCAGTGTCTACCTTCTCCTTGAACCAGCAATGTGTTATCAGTAACACAGGATTTGTCTCCCAGAAGCTTACCTTTTTCCTATGTGCCATTACCCTCTTTTGTTCCCTCCTTCTCCTCCCATTTCTTTACTTCAGTGCCTCCTAGGAAGTCATCTAACATACAAACCCTTTTCTAATTAGCATGCCAATCTCTGTTTAGGAGATCTCTCCCCATTGCACATCATCTTGGGAAATAGTGACTACCTCTCACTAAGGAAGCCAAGGGCTAATATCTTCATTACTCTGTTCAGGACAGAGGCCAGATATGGAGCGAGTTCAGGTCAACCTGAGGTTGTCTGAGGTTTTGAAACGTTGAGCAAGTGATAACATGATTAATATGGGGACAACTGGAGGTCAGAGTGGAGGCATGAAGACCAGATGACCTTCACTGTGGCTCCTGTTTATCAGCCCTCTGCTGTGCCTGTGGTTCCTGTCCATATTCCAAGTCTGGACCTCCAGCTTCCCACTAATTCACTGATCCTCCATTATCCTCATTAATTCCCACTTCACTTTTGTGAGTTACCTTATGTGGCTTGATACTAAGATCTTTGACTGATACATCATCCAATGTCAACTGCACTCAGATTGATCCTTCCAATTTATTGCTCCTCTAGCCATACAATAATCATAGAAAACATAAGATACTAATTCAAAGAACTGCTTCAATGACCAAACTGACTGATTCCTGGCATGGGCTGAGTTCTACTGCAGACTCTTGCCTATACCTCTAACCTTGACATGCCCTTAGCAGGTAACTGCTTGCTTTGCATGACAGGATATTAGTTATATTGTCCTTCTGAAGCTCGGTACCTGAGGGTTACTGTTATTCAATAAGAACATGATTGCCTTTCGACCTTGTTCCCAACACAGACATAGATGCATCTTGTCAATTGGCTGTTTTCTTGTTTAACCTGAAGGGTGACTCAAGGGTTCCAAGGGTTTGTGAGCTCATTTTGCAGAAGAAAGAGGATACCTTCAGGGAGGTTGCAATCACCAGATGACCAGCCCTCAGCTGCCATTGACACCCAGAAGTCAGACTGCCCAAGGGCTTCTCTGGAGTAAAACATTACCCCTTTGTTTCTCTGAAACTCCTCCTGCCAAGCCCCTTAGCTCTATAAAACCCCCTGCTTTCTTCTCTTGTTAAGGAGGATTTGAGAGAACCCATCCTCCTGCCTTCTCATTTTTTGCCAATTTGAATAAAACCTTTCTCCATCTCCAAGCACAGACAGCTCAGTGATTGGTTTACTGTGCATTGGGAACATGAACTTGAGATTAAGAGGTCCAGTATGACTTCCTTTAGGCCTATTGTCCTGGTTTTGTGTTCCTTGTGTGATCTAACTTCTGACAGTTGTATCTGCCCAGCTACCAACACTTTCAGATCCTGATTTTAATCACTATGTAGTCTGAGCTTCCATTCATGATGTGTATCTTAATAAGTCTATCAGAGCTCCTCAATCTTCAGTTCCTTCTGTTACTCAGAATGACAATCATTGTTTAATAGAAAGGATAAAGAATCATCATTCCCTTCTGTCCAGACCAGTGAAGTGCCATAATACATTTCTTCCTGATCCGCTCTGGGCTGCAGGCTCCTAAAAAATTTCTCCCAGCTTTATGTCCTCAGGGAATTCATTCTAGGCTCAGTTCCACAGGCTTTCAATCACCTATAGTTTCCCTTTTGCTTTCTGCTGCCTTCTTTCAGGTGTCTCCCTCTCTTCATTGATAATTTCATTGCATGTTCTACATGACTTTGCTTTGAGTTTCTCTCTACAAGATCACTGGACTCCTTGATCAGTTCAGTGTCCTAATCCATTTGGCAATAGGCTGGTCCAGCAGGGTGAGTGTCTTCTTATCTGCGAGAGAGGGAATCCACATCCACAGTTGAAGAGAGTAGTTATGTTGAGGTTAGGGGCATTGCCGTCCTTCTTTTTAGCATGATCGCAGCTACAGCTCACAGAGTGTTGTTAGTGAGTGGCAGGGACTAGCCTAAGCACTTTAGGTACATTGATTCTCAGAATTTCCCTCTTAAATTGGCATTATTGCTCCTTATTTACTGATGAGGAAGCTGAAGGTCACAGGCATTATGAATTATATAAGTTGGTTGATGGCATAGCTGGTTGATGGCAGAGTTAGGATGGAAACCCAAGTTACTGTGATCCCAAAGTCTGTTCTTTTAACCACCCTCCTGTAACTCCAATCTGCCCCCTACACATACACCTGTGAAGAAGTCAACAACTCTTAACCTGGAAATTGAGCCCTCCATCATTTGCCTCTATTTGTCTTTCCAGAGTCATCTCTCCCTTTGTCCCTACCGCTCTCAACCACGTGGAATCTGAACTCCAGGCAAATTAAAATGCATGTATTTACAAATAAGCCATACACTCAGATGGCCATCCTTTTATTAATGTGATTTCCTCTAACATAAAATATTCTCACCCTTATAAACTCTACTTTCAGCACTATTCATTCCAAATGACCTAGATCAAATGCACCCTTTTCCATGAAGCCTGTCCCATTCCTCTACTTGGAAATAACTGGCCCTTATTTTAATTCCTATATCACTTTATTTACTTTCTACATAATCCATACCCCTCCAACCCAACTAGATGCTGAGTTCCCTAGATGCTCACATGGTGGTCTTATCTTCTCCATAAGCCTTCTGTGTACTGTCCTCTTCTATAGTAGCTTCAATTGTTTGATTCACTTACTTCTGAACTTCTGCCTGATCATATTCCCAGCACATCTCAAGGGAAGGGAATGTGGTTGTCAGATGCTGGCAATCAGAGGTCACCAAACGGGCACTTGCTCCTCTGCCTTCACAATCGCAGGCTCCATGTGCTCCATATGGGGATGTTCTCCTACCAGCCTAGAATGGTCATGTGCTTACATTTTACAGCTAAAAAGAAGAGGACTGGCTTCAACAGTTCTAATAAGTAAAACACTGAACAGCAGCTGGAAATCTATAGCCAAAATTGGAGTTAATATGGCACCTTTTAAAATGATATCCTTAATATTACAAACTGAAAAGCAAATAATCATAGATAAGAATCGATGGTACAAATAAATATAAAAAAATATTATAAAACTTGTGATGGGCTGCCCAACAACAGAATGAGAAAAACAATTGCTAAGGAACAGCTTCTTCCCAAGCTCCCTCCCACCTCCACCTCACCTCCACAGAGTCTGTAAGCAAAGCCTGGAACACTGCATCAGCATATGTTCCATTTTCACACTAAGATGGAAAAGATAACTTTACAAATAAAAAGAGGGAAAAAAATTAAAGCATGTTCTTAAATGTGGAAAGCTCAACTAAGTAATAAATATTCTTGAATGATAGCAACATGTGACTTGGTCCCTTTTCCTCTGGATACTACTTTAAGCTCCACTAGGGTTTTCTTAGACTTTCCTATTGCAAGCGAGATGATCCCTTTGGACAAGGTACAGTTATGAAAGACACAAGAATATGTAGAGGATAAAAATTGTGGAAAAGTTTGATTGAATTATTGTCTATGTGTCTCTATGCTAAGTAAGCTACCAGCCTCAAGATAGGGAATCTTGGGCCGGCCCCATGGCTTAGCAGTTAAGTGCGCACGTTCCGCTACTGGTGGCCTGGGTTTGGATCCCAGGCACGCACCGTCTCTCCGCTTGTCCGGCCATGCTGAGGCCACGTCCCACATACAGCAACTAGAAGGATGTGCAACTACGACATACAACTATCTACTGGGGCTTTGGGGGAAAAAGAGGAGGAAGATTGGCAATAGATGTTAGCGCAGAGCCGGTCTTCCTCAGCAAAAAGAGGAGGATTAGCATGGATGTTAGCTCAGGGCTGATCTTCCTCACAAAAAAAAAAAAAAAAGATAGGGAATCTTTACATTCTTTCTGGGACAAGTCATATCATAACTATGACTGGTCAAATTTATGAAGCTAAGCTTTAATTCATAAAGCAAATTTTCATTTTAAATTTTATTTGAATCATAGCTTTTCCAGCTAATGTGATCATAACTATTATCTGGTCTAATGCATTTTTTATTATATTTTTAAGCAAACAGAAGTTAAAGAAAAAAACCACAGGCCCAAAATGGCGTCACTTGTGCTAAAGCCCGTGATACCAAACCTAGATTAATACCTGACCTAACTGCAGTTTTGACCTTCCCCAGACACGTAATCTTACTCAACCAGTCTGGAACTTTCTGGTCGGTACCAATGAGGTAATCTGTCACATGGGCCCTCTCTATTCTTTAGAGGAAGAAGAGGCAATCTGCATTATAAAACCCTTGCCATTCCCTTCCCCCCAAAGAGAAGATGTACCAGCCCCAAATAATCCTCTTTTTTTTTTTTGCTAATAACTTCCTTGCCCCACTGTCCTTCCTATAAAAACCTCTCCTTTTTTATATAACTCCTCAGAGTATCTCTCTACTTGCTAGATGGGATGCTGCCCAATTCATGAATCGTCAAATAAAGCCAATTAGATCTTCAAATTTACTTTGTTGAAATTTTGTTTTTAACACAGAACTTCATTAAAAAGAAAAAAAAAGAAAGGAAAAGACAAATTTCACAAAGAATCTAGAACATGAAGACACCACCTCCATCGCCAAACTGCTCCAGAAAAAACTCGGAGGACCCCTAGGGATCTAAGGACATTATTATTGGTGAAATTGCTTTAATTTTGCAAATGAGGGATGTGGCACATAATTTGTTAGAGTAGCCTTCTGGTGTTCACATGTTTATATAAACGCCTCCTCTTGAGTGTGCATGGAACTTGTGACTTCCTTCCAACCAATAAGCTATAGCAAGGTGAGGAGATGTCACTCTGGTGATTACATTATACTATACAAAACTTTCCTTGCTAGCCTACTTGCCCTAGTCTCTCTCTCTCCCCTTTCTCACTTTGAAGAAGCATAACGCCATGAATCCTACAGCCACAGAGAACTGAATATTGCCAAGAACCATGTAAGGGGAGGAAGCAGATGCTTCCCCAGTTGAACTTCTAGAAGAAAGCACAGCCCTGGTCAACACATTGATTGCAGCAGATCCTAAGCAGACCTCTGACCCACAGAAACTGTGAGATAAATAAATGTGCATTGTTTTAAGCCACTAAGGGTGTGGTAATTGTTACACAGTACAGAAAACTAATAGAGAAGAACCAACACCCAAAATATATACCTAAGCCAGAGTCAAGGATAAAATCTACTTAAGACAAGAATTCTCTACCTCTATGCTGCCTCCAAGGAAAAAGGAATTGCGACCCAGATGGCCTTAAGGATCCTGTCAGCTCGACTAAAGTTTAGACAGACTTCTTCCTGACTATTGGCCTCTGCTCTCTCTTTTCTTAGAGAATTTACTTAAGAAAATTTGCAATTGTAAATTCTTTCTCTGTCCCTCTTGAGATGTAAATCTTTTTCGATCCTCTGGCCCATTCTACTATTCAGGAGTGTCTTTCTCAAGGACCTGGGAGACATCCCTTTGAAATAGAATCATCAGGAAAGACTGAACCTCAATCTCCCAGTCTCTGTGGGCCGGTAGGAGCCTAATTTAGATAAACTGTCACTTAGCAAACACATTGACCACTTCTCCACTAATGTCTTCCAGGACTTTTCCACTAGCTCATCCCAGTGCTTAAAAATTCTACTGCCTTTTGTTTCAGCAGAATTAAAATAATCTCCCTCCTCTATACTTTGGTCTTGAGCCTTATCCCAATAGTCTTGACCCCTATTGCAATAGTCGTGAATAAAGTCTTCCTTGTCTGTTTAACTCCATCTAGTGTTTGCCCCAAATCCAGGAGGTACCCTTCATACTTTACTCACGTTGAACTTCACGGAGTTGTTCAACATGGTGGCCCAGCTGTACATATCAGTTCTTACCAATGAGCAGTTTAGAAGAGTTGAAAGTTCAATTCTGCAGTAGTCTTAGATGATCTGAGTATATACAAAATATATAGAACTCAATTTCAGAATATGGCCATTTTATTGGAATGGTTGGTTTTATACCCCTTGAGATGTTATTTTAGTGTTGGTTTCACCCAACTCAGGGCTAGAAGCCAAAAATTTAATTCATATCCTCTGAGTGAGATTTTTCAGGATTGTGACAAAATTTCAAACCAAAATCACAAATCTCAGTGGTTTCACGACATTTATCCAAAACCGACATTTGTAGCAGCGGAAACAAGTAATGTGACCAAATTGCCACAAAAGTGTCATTATAAAACAAAATTTAAGCATGGACTCCAATAATTTAGTCTCACATATACAGAGTGGCACAAGCTTGTACCTAAGAGACTTCTTTTTTTTAAATTGAGACTTTGAAAGCCAATTAATAAAATGTATTTTTATTAATAATTTGAGAAAATTACAAATTCCAACACACACATTATATATCACAACTTAATTTAGTCATTTGAGACATTCAATTATCACTAAATAAATTGATTCTGTCTCTCTTAGTCCCAAAAAGAATAGTTGATGTTATATAATTACATATACATTTATTGGTGAGGATTGAAAACTTTTGCTAAAAGACAATTTTCTAATTGACTAATACATACAACTTTCCTTCTTCAGCAAACTACTTTCTATAACTTTAAAATAAACTTTTTTCCCATTTTTAATGTAAAATAATACATGTTCATTATAACAATCTGGAAAATAAAGCAGTGTAACAAAAAAAGAAAAAGAAATGGGAGAGGCCCAGTGGCATAGTGGTTAAGTTCTCACACTCCGCTTTGGCGGCCTGGGGTTCCCAGGTTTGGATCCTGGGTGCAAACCCACGCACCGCTCACCAAGCCAGGCTGTGGTGGCATCCCATATACAAAAACAGAGGAAGATGGGCACAGGTGTTAGCTCAGGGCTAATCTTCCTCAGCACAAAGAGGAAGATTGGCAATGGATGTTAGCTCAGGGCCGATCTTCCTCACCAAAAAAAAGAAAAGAAAAGAAAAGAAAAATGATGTATAATTTTACCAATGAAAATCACTAATATTTTTGGTGTAATATCTTCTAGTCTTTTTTTTCTGTGCATAATTTTTTTTTTAAGGAAACAAACATAAGTTGCAATCATAATGATTAAACTCTTATGTAGCCTGCTGTATTACCTTAAGTATAATCAAGCATTTTTTTTTTCTGGGTTATTACTAATTCTTTTCAAACATTTTTTTAAATGACCATGCAATATTTCACTGAATAAATGTTTAATGGCTTACTTAATCATTGCTTTCCTATTAAACATATGTTAAGCATCAGAATATGCTAAGTAGAATCTGAACTACTGGGCTGGACGGATAAAGAAAAGAATCTTCACATTCATTCCTATTAATCACTGTTTGAATAGTATAAAACTCGCTGCTCTTTGTTTAGACTTGTTCAGAAGCCATATTTATTAGTGGTGCATCACAAAGCATGGCTTTAGTGCACTTAGGAACTGGTGATCGTGAGGCATAGGGTCAGAGAGGGGCAGTACCTTCACAAGGAGGTCATCATCAGCCTTTTACTGAACAAATGGTTGAATGAATGAATGAGCTCTCCATAATCAATAATTAGAGTTTGCCTCCATAACTTGCAGAAATTCAATAAAAAATTTATATGTCTATGCCTTTGTTGCCTTTGTATGTTTTCCTATAGAGGGATCATAGCTGTCATAAGATTCTCAAGAGGTCTGTGACCTACTAAAATGTATTTAGCTATTAAATACAGAATGAGTCCAATACATATCCAAAAAAATTAATTCAGATCTTCCTTGCCTTACAATGAGGTAACATCCAATTAACCCATCATAAGTTGAAAATATCCTAAGTCGAAAATGCATTTAATACACCTAACATATTGAACATCACAGCTTAGCCTAACCTACCTTAAATGTGCTTGGAACACTTATATCAGCCTATAGTTGGGCAAAATCATCTAACAGAAACTATTTTATAATAAAGTGTTGAATATCTCATATAATTTATTAATATTGTATTGAAAGTGAAAAACAGAATGGTTGTAAGTATATCAGTTGTTTACCCTCCGTGTGGCTGACTGGGTTCTGCAGCTCGCTGCCGACGCCCAGTATCACAACATGGCATCTTACCAGATATGGCTAGCCCAGGAAAAGATCAAAATTCAAAGTACAGTTTCTACCGAATGAGTATCGCTTTTGCACCATGGTAAATTTGAAAAATCCTTAAGTCAAACCATCGTTAAATTGGGGACTGTCTATAATTTGTTATATGACACATATCCATCCCGTTGTCTTATCTTCCTTTTCTGTGAGATTAGAGCTGCTTATTTTTGTTTACACGTTTATAAAAGGTTGCTCACCCAGAATTTACCCCATCAGCTCTCAACCTTGTTTTCCTTGGTCAGACACATGTGGCAGATGAAATTCACAGGTAGGGCCTCTGTAAATGGTCCAGCAGCATTCCCAACAATTCCTGGCCTGAGAGAGAGAGATGGGGACTACAATCCTCGCCATGCTGTAAGGACAAAAGTAGGAGTCCTGACCCTGGGCTGTATCCTCTGGGAGGACAGCCTTTTTAATTCATGCAAAGGTACCATATGGGCTGGAGCCCATACGTACACATAAAGGACAAACTTTTTTTTATATGCTAATCCTAGCATTAGATGTAAATTTACCTCTTTTATCACACTTAAGAAAGTGAATAATGATCTTATTTAAGCTCTCATTATAAGGACCATATAGTCCTTGCCAATTCATGTCAAAATGTAAACACTTTGCTGTTATTATTTAACTATGTTCAGTAACAGAAATATTGGCATTTGTGACCTACCTCATAATACACTAGTGTGCAATACTATTGTGAAAAGAAAAATTTCAACCAATACAGATTTTGGAAGTTGTTTATTCATTTATTTTGAATCTCACCTGTTCCCAAAATTTCCAAGGTGGTTTATATAGTTATATACAATAAAACAAGATATAAATTTTAAAATAAGTGAATGTGGAAATGGATCAGAGGGAAAATGAGAATAAGAAAGATAAAGTCAGAGTGAAGTTGATAGACAAGTATATATTGCAAGATGAGATCCATTGGCTAGAGCTTGGTCATGAATTTAGATGAATTTTGCAAGAGATGGCTCAAAGAGACAAATACAGAGACCTTTTTAAGTGGAATATCCGTGTCTAAAGCCACCAGCTCTGGGTATAGAATAGAGGTAGTTTACAAATGTACTTATTTTATTCATAAGATAAAATTAGCCATTTGTTCACAGTAGAAGCACAACTAATCCTGGTAAGACCAGACAGAAATTTTTCCCAGGGGACCTCACAGAAGAACACTGTGATATATGAACATAGTAAATAGAACCACATGCTTCATAAATCTTTAACTTCCTCAATGTAGACTATTGGATTCACAATACATTAGATTCAGAAAATTATATTTTAACAGAAATTAGACTAATGCGGTTTGGGTATATAGGCCTTTGTCAGACTATCTTAATCAGAGGGGGATTATAGTCTATATAAATGCAGGGTTTCAAAGTGGTCATTGCTTGCAGGAATCAACCTGCAGATTGTTTTGTAGAGCTGAAGAACAATGTTCCTTAGATAGGCATGTGACCTCCAGCATGCCACAAGTCACATTGCTGCCTTCATTCAGTTTTATTACTTTCTTGGTCTCTCTAGTCCTTCAAGTTTGTAATTCCTGTTCCAGAGGGGTAGATGACCTGGATCTCCTTCAAGGAATCCTCCATAAATACTTTCTAGCTTTTGATAAGCATTTTGAAGCAGTGATATCAAAATAATATCCTCTGAGAAGTGCCTTGAATGCAGCTATTTTATGTTGCTGGTTGGGCAATGATTATACAGAAAAGTAAGCAAGGATATGACCAGCATCAACTTAAGGCTAATAAGGTTCCTATCTCTTCACGGAAGTGGATCAAAGGAGGGCAACAATCGGATAATAGAAGGCACTTCGCATTAGGCTTTTCCCAGTTTGAGAGAGTATAACCATCTGAGTATCTGAGTAGAAGATGACGGGTTTATTCTTTCTAGTCTCTACAGCTGGGCAGGCAACTATGCATGCTGTTCACCTGAGCATGAAAATTACAACTAGATATTGCTATTGAATCCTAATTCATTTCATTCACATTGATCCAGTAATATTAATTTAAAATGTTGTGTAAACCCAAGCATTTTTAACCCACGACCAATTTATGATCATGAAATTAACAGGCAAAGTAAGAACAATAAAAACAGATTTTTTGGCAACAATAGTAAAAAGCATAATAGTGATTCATAGTAGAATAATCATAGTTAATGCTCACCAGCTCCTGATATAGAAGAATAGTTTGTGAATCTAACAAATCTTGCTGCTATTTTATTCATTAAAATGACAGCAGGAGTTGGTTGACATAAATTTAAAAATAGGATATAGTGTAATTACATAATTAAGTACAGTCATGTGCCTAACAATGACATTTCGGTCAATGATGGACCACATATATGACTGTGGTCCCATAAGATTAGTACCATAGAGCCTAGGTGTGTAGTAGGCTATACCATCTAGGTTTCTGTAAGTACACTCTGATGTTCACACAACAACGAAACCACTTAATGAGGCATATCTCAGAACGTATCCCTGTCATTAAGCGACACGTGACTGTAGGTGAATATATCAAAGCTATATATCATGTACATTGGGCAAAACTGCATGTGAAGTTGTCAAAACACATTTTAGCTGAATAGAATTATTCTATTAAAACTGCACCTCCCCCAAGCCCCCAATAGCATTTCTACTTGCCTTTCCTGCCTTATATTTCTCCATAGCTTTTATCACCATCTAACATATCACCTATTTTACTTATTTATCTTACTTATTTTCTGACTCCCCCTTTAAAATAGATTTTAAAGTCCATTAGGACAAGAATTACTTCTCCATTTCACCAAGCCAGGGATTGTACATCTCCAGTGTACATAAATGTTCCTAGCCCTTAGTAAGTACTCGATAAATATCTATGAATGAAGAAATTGAATGATTTGTAGTCAATTTTCTTTAGAGTGTATAAAAGATCTTGCAAAAACTAAAGTCAAATGATAGAGACATTAAACAAAATTTTTCCAATGGAAGGTGTTATTGTCTATATCGCTTTTCTTTTGAAATCTTGCTGGTAACCATCATAGCCTTTTTGCTTCTGTCTATAATAATTTCAATACATTCATACCTCTGAGGATTATCACTAGAGAAAACAACAAAAAACTGACGGTTTTGGCAAAGTGGGTTCTACTAAGATGATACAGTAAATAATCAACACTTTGGGGGGATAAAGAAATCTCCGATTGTTTATTACTGAAGGGCATGTGAACTATATATATATCTATCTATCACATAATGATGTCATATCCATGTCATTGGATGCCTTTGTAGCCAAAAAGAGCACTCATCTGTTCCTGTCATTTAGGATGATCAAAATATTAGGATGATAGCGTCTCAGAGACTAGCCTATTTTTTAGTATTACCATTTCTTCATATAATATATATGCTATTGAAATGTCCAGATTTATCTGTTGTTCATGAAGAGTCACAGTGCAAGCAACAAAAGGAGAAAGGAACAGCTGGTAGCAAAGACTAGCAGTCTGTTTAGTGCACTAAGTCAGGTCTGGGTGCTATCATGTAACATGTGTGTCCCACAAGCACATTTTGGCCATCAACAGTCATCCTAAACCTCAGTAAGAATTCAACACAGATTCCAATTGCTTGAACCATCAAGGATTTTCCTTTTAAAACAGCTCCTTATGTGACTGTGAGTTTATCCATTTAAATAGAACCTCTCAAACCAAGAAGAATTGAAATTTAAGATAAAAGGATAACCAAATGAAAAAGTCAGTTCAGCTTTCAAGTAATATGAAAATCCTTAACTGCTAGCATCTCCTTACTACTTTTGCTCAGTGAAGTCAATGTCAGTGCTAACACTATGTATCACTAGTCTTACCAAGGATTTGGTTCTGAGATTTCCTTACAGAAAGACATATTCATAAAAAGAGTGACAAGTAAAATTGAAGTCAAAGGTTTATGAATAAAAATATTTAGTTTGATGACATCATTACTTTTTCCTAATTAACTAAAAGATTTCACAATTAAGTAATCTCCCCTTGTTTTTCCTTTGAAATCATCTTTATGTTTTATCATCTGTTGCTCAGAGAGGACAAAGCATACAAAGTTTTAGAAAAGCCTTCACAGAATCAGTATAACTTAGAGATCAGAAAGATGCAAGTCTGAATACTGGCTTTGCCCCTCCTTGCACTGTCACCTGGAGCAAGTTACACAACCTCTCCGAGCCCCAGCACTCTCATCTGTAAATGGAGCTAATGATGTCATCAAATTCAAGGTTGATGTAAGGTCTAAATGAGATCATCACACAAAGCCCTTAGCACAGTGTCTGATACATCATAAAAGAATGACATATATTACCTACTATTTATAGATACCAACGTTGAATACACAGTATTAATTTTTCATACCTGGCCATATTCTAGGCTAACCTAAATCCAAATGGTGAAATGTTAAACTTCAGATAAAAGCCAGGAATGAGTGGGTAGGCGCCAGAAACTGTGGTGTGGGTGTGATTGCTAGGCTGTCACTTCCCACTCACGTCTGAAGCTCTGGGCAACTGTTCGGGCAGGCTGCCTCTGAGTTCAATTCCGCTTTCTGGGTCCATTTCTCAAGAGCTCTAGAGTAGTTCAGGCAAAGTCCCTAGTAAATAACACTCTCCTGGCTATTTGGGAGGCCGATTTATTGACTGGCCTGGTTCCCTGACATGCTCAAACCCAGTGAGACCCCTCTCCAAGGCTACTTCAGCAGCACATCTCCGGGAGGTCTCTAACTCAGACTTCTCTTTGTTCAGAAGTGCTCCACCCCACTGCAAACTGACAATTTACTCTCCTCCCACAGGCGTGTTAGCTTCCGCACTCCTATGAACGTTCTCCTTGGTGCACTATTCTTTCTCATAAACTAGAGAACACCTTTCCCCCCAGGCTTTTAATACCTCCAATGATGAAAAAAAAATGTTATATATAGAACCCTAGCCCCAACAACTGTCTTGTGTCTTATGTTTTTATATGCCTACTGGCATCTCAAATACAACATACCCAAATTCAAAGCTATCATTTTCTCTAAAAAGACAATTTCTCCTTCTTATTTATTTTCTTAACCCTGTTTTAAAAAAAGTAACCCAAATATCCTAGCTACTGGTCAAACATTCATTTCACTAGACATACTTACTGATGATAAGATACTATCCCAAAATAGGAACTGACAGTTTTTTTAAATTAATAATATTCACTGCCAAGTTAACTGAAAAAAATCAATATCAGGTATGCTCAATTAATGTCTAATAATAATTAACTGTTTTGAGATCACTTCCTTGTGGAGACAGCTGACTTTCTATAGTAGTAGTTTATTTCAAACATTGGTATCAAGGATACCAATTGTAATTACCAATAGTATTTACCAGTTTACAATAATTACCAATTATAATTACCAATCTCCAATGTAATTAATTTAATTACAAAAGTAAACCATTGTAGTTGAGATTATTACTAAATTATTATAATGATTCAAGTTTTACTTTGCTAATTTATAAGAATGAAATAACCTGTGTTTATTAACCCATGATCAGAATTTCTCTTCAAACATTGCTGTGACTTTTCTTTGATGTAGACTTACAATTTACTCTTTCAGGGCAAGGAAATGTACAGCAAAAGTTTCAGATGTCAAAGTACTTATCTGGCTAACTGTATGAAACAGATCAGCATTCCTCTCTTCACGTACAGTAACCGCTGCACTACCAGGAAGTGCCCCTGACAGACGGTGTGACCACCGGGGAGCTGGGCTCTTCTGTCAGTTATTACTGACAAACTGGGCATTTTGCATATGTATAAAATTATATTAGAAATTTATTTGAAAGCTTTGAAGCCATATATAGCTGAGATCTATATCATATGTAATTTATATCAAATACAGATTTGACTAAAAATTATTTCATAAATATACGGCAACTATATATAGTAGTTAAAAACACAGGCTCTGGAAGTAACATGCCTGGATTTAGATCCGGGCTTAGTTTGTTACTGTGTGAGTTACTTTGAACAAATTACTTAACCTCTCTATGACTGTTTCCTCAACTGCAATAAGGCAATAAAAATAATACCTACTTCAAAGGGGTTTTATGAGATTAAATATATTAATTCGTGTACAAGACTTAAAAAAGTCCCTGGTTCATAGTAAATTTTCATTCAATGTTTGCTATTAGTATCTTTTTTGCAGAAAGGCAATATCAATGAGTAAAGTGAATATAAGGAAGAAGAGAGTCACAAATATTCATTAGGCACCCAACAGGTAGCACACTTCTGCTCGCTATTTTGCACAGATCATCTCATGTGGTTCTCACCACCATCCTGTAGAAAATTATAAACCTACCCATTATAGAGAGGTCAAACTTGTGACTTAGTGAGTTCAAGTAACTTAGGTAAAGGTACAAAAAAAGGCAAGATTAGGGCGAGCCCTGATAGCCTAGTGGTTAAAGTTCAGCGTGCTCTGCTTTGGCGGCCCAGGTTCCAATCCCAGGTGAGGAACCACACCACCCATCTGTCAGTAGTCGTGCTGTGGTGGTGGCTCACGTAGAAGAACTAGAAGGACTTACAACTAGGATATACAACTATGTACTGGGGCTTTGGGGAGGAAAATAAAAGAGAGGAAGATTGGCAACAGATGCTAGCTCTGGGCGACTCTTTAAATTAAAAGAAAAACTGGAAGAAGCCAAGATTGGAACCTACTCCTCTGACTCCCTGACTTTTCACCACACTTGCTATTAGTCATTTCTTCTCTTTTGATAATTCTTAATTCCTATTTTAGAATCCTTGAATTTTTAAGCTGGAATATCTTTTAGATGTAAACTAGTCAAACCATCCTTTTTAACAATAGGAGGAGACACAAACCTTACACCCCTCACAAAAATTAAGTCAAAACGGATCACAGACACAAATGTAAAACACAAAACTATAAAAGTACTAGAAGCTAACACAGGAGAAAACCTAGATGACCTTGGGTATGGTGACAACTTTTAGATACAACACCAAAGACACACTCCATGAAGAAAATCATTGATAAACTGAACTTCATTAAAATTAAAAACTTCTGCTCTGCAAAAGACAGTATCAAGAGAATTAGAAGACAAGCTGCAAACTTGGAGAAAACATTTGAAAAAGATATATCTGATAAAGGACTGTTATCCAAAATATACAAAGAACTTAACACTCAACAATAAGAAAACGAATTATCCAATTAAAAAATGAGCCATGGGGCCAGCCCGGTGGCGTAGCGGTTAAGTGCACGCACTCTGCTGCGGCGGCCTGGGGTTCACAGGTTTGGATCCCAGGCGCACACCTATGCCCCGCTTGTCAAGCCATGCTGTGGTGGTATCCCATATAAAGTGGAGGAAGATGGGCATGGATGTTAGCCCAGGGCCAATCTTTCTCAACAAAAAGAGGAGGATTGGCATTGGATGTTAGCTCAGGGCTAATCTTCCTCACAAAAAAAAAAAGAAAGAAAGAAAAAAAAAAGTGGGCCAAAAACTTTAACAGTCACCTCACCAAAAAAGATATACAAATGGCATATAAGCATATGATGTTCCATATCATAAGCCATCAGGGAAATGCAAATTAAAACAACAATGAGATATCACTACATACCTATGAGAATGGCCAAATTCTGAAACACTGACAATACCAAATGCTGGTGAGGATGTGGATCAAGAGGAAGTCTCATACGTTGCTGGTGAAAATACAAAATGATACAGCCACTTTGGAAGACAGTTTGGTGGTTTCTTACAAAATTAAATATACTATTACCATACAATCAGCAATCGCTCTCCTCAGTATTTACCCAAAAAAGTTGAAAACTTACTTCCACAAAAACACCTGCACATGGATGTTTACAGCAGTTTTATTCAAAATTGTCAAAAGTTGGAAGCAACCAGGATGTCCTTCAGGAGGTGAATGGATAAATAAACTGTGGTACATCCAGACAATGCAATATTATTCAGCACTAAAAAGAAATGAACTATCAAGGCATGAAAAGACATAAAGGAAACTTAAATACATATTACTAAGTAAAAGAAGCCAATCTGAGAAGGCTATGTATTGTATGATTCCAACTATATAACATTCTGGAAAAGGAAAAATTATAGAGACAATAAAAAGGTCAGTGGTTGCTGGGGGTTAGGAGGAGGGGACATGAACAGGCAGAACACGGAGAAATTTTAGGGCTATGAAAATACTCTGCATAATATTATAGTGACGGATGTATGTCACTATACATTTTTCCAAACCCATTGAATGCACAACACCAAGACTGAATCCTAAGGTAAACTATGGACTTTGGGTGATTATGATGTGTCAATGGAGGTTCATCCTTGGTAAAAAACGTACCATTCCGGTGAGTGATGTTGATAATGAGGAAGATTATGAATGCGTGCGGGCAGGGGGCACATGGGCGATCTCTGTACCTTCCTCAATTTTATTGTAAACCTGAAAGTGCTCCAAAAAAAAAATAAAGTCTTTAAAAAAAGTAGGAGGAGACTGAAGCTCAGAGTGTTTAAGTGACTTATCTTGAGACCAGGTGCCTATCCTATTGTTTCTTTCTTCAGCTATCAATATGTTTTTTTTTATATTAAAATCATCCTCTTTGAATGTTAAAAACACTCTCTTGGCCATTATCCATATTAGGCAGTAATTTGATGAGTATATATATTAGGCCACGATAAGTGGGGAATGAAATGGGCCAGACACTAAAGAAAATGTGAGCCAGGTTCTGAGAAAGAGATAAAAAGAATAGCTTTGCTGGTGAATTACAGTTGTGCCAAAGAGGGAGTTAAGTTTCACTTGGAGAGGAAATGAACAGAGAGAAAAAGGTGGTGTTGATGTGTGAAAGGAACTGACAGATTTTCCACTCCTCCTTTGAAAGTAATTATAATCTGTTCTATTTCCTGTATCTGCACCGTCTTCCCTTCCTCTAGCTCCTTGTTTTCCCTTGTGTGATAAATGTGATCTAAGTTTTTCTATCTGGGAAGAAAAAAAAAGCCTGCCTGGATAAGTCTTCAGTTGCCACTTCCTTTCTCTCTTTTCTCCTTCTAGAAATTTGACCACTCAATGTTTCCTCTTTTTCACATCCCTTCAATTTCTCAGCCTATGCCAGTTTCTGTCTCCCAACCAGTCATCTGGAACAGATCTTGTTCTGAAATCCAACAATCATTTCACCTTTCTCATTCGGTTTCACGACCCTCCTTCAAAGTTTACCATTGATTCCCTCCTCCTTCACTACATTTTTCTTTTCTTGTTTTTGTTTTATAATTTTCTCTTGGTTCTCTTATTTTATCTCAGTATCATCTTCCTATCCAGTCAGTTTCCTCAAGGTTTCATTGTCTGCCTTCTTTCTACTCTCAGTCTGCATGGCTAACTTGAGTTTCCTTTTCTTCAGCTGTACCTTCTCTACCTTTGCAGCTTCAGATCTCATCATCTGCCATGTGGACTCTAGGCTCCTGCCACACTGTTCCTCCAACACCCCATGTTCCTTCAGAACTGCATGCCTTTGTCCATGCTATTCCTTTTATTTGGATGGCCCTTTTCTTCTTTGGCTTCCTGGTAACTTAGCGTAAAAAATATCTTAACTGAATGCATGAAACACAGCTGCTGCTGCTTCTGTATTCTCATGAGGCTCTGTGGCACCTATCACGTTCTTTTGTAATTGGACTTCTCCTCCAGTAGAACGTACTCTTCAAAGGCACCTCCTTGAAATAGATCTTTTATCTTTATAGCCTAAGTAACTGGCATGATACCTGGAATTCAATAGACTCTTCCACAATTAGTTTTTGATAGTTTGATCAGTGAACAAATTTGGAGTATGGGGCAAGCAGCTGACACTGATATTTAGAGAGATAATAGAACACAGAGCTGAGGCCAAAGTGGCTGGAAAAAGGATCTGTGGCTGAGGATCTCTGAAGGTCAGAGAACTTTGAGGGCCTAAAGAATTCAAGTCTGGCAGAAAGACTGTTGTCAGAAGTCTTCCTTCAGCCCAGGGGATGAAAATACTGTGCTCTTCCAACAGGATTTGAATAAAAAAGGAAGTTTAAAAGATTAGGATTTCTGGGGATTTCCACTTTCCAAACACCATTTTTTAATTTAATAGCCTTCATAATGTTTTAAGTTCATGAAAACTTTTAAGCAGGTTTCTTAACCTAGCATTACTGACAACACACCATTAAGAGATTTTACAAGAGGGCACAGGGAAGAATGGCTGGCTGATGCACACCCAGATACTTCCTGGATGAGGTATATGTTACAAGAACTGGGAGAGCTTGCAAAACAATGACCCAGTGTCACTTTCACAAATGTCACTGGCATGAATATACAGAAATTCATGTACCTAGTCACTCCATTTATAAATGAGAAGTCCTTTAGCTACTTCAGAAGCACAGACCTCCTGTAAGAGAGTGAAACAGTTGAAGAATAAAATGCAATAATGTTAATAACAATGAAATATTTTATTGAGTTTAAAAACTGTAAAACCAATTTAACAAAGAATTTCTACTTTTTTATCCCATGAAGTAATAAATAAAATTAATTTATGTTCAAATCAATGAAATATCAACTTAAATGAGCTTAAATTCTATTTTGGAACTTGATTAAAGTGATCTTGAAATAAACTCCTTTCAAAATCACCAATGACTGGTCCCAATTATGAAATGGCAAGCGTCCTATGTGTGGGCCGTAAAATATGCACCAAAATGACTATGTTTGCCTATGTGGTAATATTTGCATTTGACGAGTGACAATTGGGGTGATTTTACTGATTTTGAACAGATTC